>NC_065449.1:245506602-246892975 GCF_917563875.1 Diabrotica virgifera virgifera
AATTGCCCTTAAATAAAACCTATACCAAAAAATCAGCCACTTCTATGTGATTAATCTTCCCAGGGTTCCTTCTTAATTTTCATTACAGTTGGGGAGGAATAATTTTTTTAAGTTATACTTCTTTAGGCGCGATTGAGATTGAGGGTGAATTTATATTGATCTGCGTGCATGCGCACACCGACAGTATGGTATTAGTCGTTATACGGGCTCTGATTGGGTGTTGAAATGATCTATCAATAATAAATAATTGTTCAATATGAAGGTAAACAAATATTATAATATATTAGTTTTATTGTTGTGAGGACAGAAACAAAAAAGTTTATAATTGTAGTGACATTTAAATAGTTTTTAAAAGCAACAGGTACGTAATAATTGTAAATGTATCATAGATAGCTACCTATTTGAACCTACCAAAATACATAGTATGTAATACTTTTATTTACATAATTTGATTACCATCAAAATTTCTATTAATGTTCACCTAATATATTGTTTTCTTACTCTATGTTTTGTTGTATTTTTTTCAATTATAAATCATTTCAATTCAAAATCAAAATAATTTAATTTAATTCAAAAATATCAAAAGCTTAATCCGTTTAGTTAGTCGATCTTCGCACATAATGACACATTGCCTCCGTGGCGAAGCGTTTAAGGCGAATGAACCCAACAATATACCAACCGCGCTGCTAGCTGGTTCGAATCCCAATAAAAACTTTTATTTTTTTATTTTTTTTTATACATTTTATGATTGTAAGTATATTTATTATATAATTTTATTTTCAGAAAATACGTATTTAGTTAAACAATTTTCCGACAATTAATGTTCAGAAATCATTTGTGGCATTTTTAATGTGTTTGTGTGTGTTTTATTCTTTTATTATTTTAATTTTTGGCACTGTTTTAATAAAAATGTTTGAGAAGTAGTAAGTATAAATCAGTTTAATATTTAAATAAAATATAAATAAAAAGTATATTAATTTCGTTTAAATCATATAATAGAAGTATAACTTCTTACGTGCGTACAAAGTACACACACATTATTTTTTTTAAAAACATCTTTTTTAAATGTTGTTCTGAAGCTATTTTCTTGTGGCATTTTTACAATTTTAACTATTTATAATCGAAAATAAGCCACAATATTATTAAAAAATGATTTTTATTAACGTTTCGACGCCCAAATCGGGTGCCGTTGTCAAAATACAAAATACTACTAACATAAACAAAAATGTTGTTGCTTAGTAAAAAAAATTCTTCTAATAATTTATTTAATTTGACTCATTTATATCGGCAATTCATATACATATGATACATTTTAAAGTAGAAGACTTTAAAATGATATTGCCAATATTTATGAGTTGCGTTCCTGGGACGACTTTACTTTGACAACGGGACCCGATTTGGGCGTCGAAACGTTGATAAAAATCATTTTTTAATAATATTGTGGTTTATTTCCCATTATAAATAGTTAAAATCTTTTTTAAAAACTTGTCAACTTTGGGGGGCCACCCCCGCTAAACGGTGGCGTGATGTTGAAAAAGTGATGATAGACATATGCTGTGGGGAAATAAATAGTAGGAAATATAGGTCTGGATTCCGCGTATGAAAAAAAAGTTGATTAATAGCAAGCTGAAAATTTGTTAATAGCTTAAGGGTGTCTAGTCGGATAAACTTTGATATATGGGAACACTGGAACAGGGGCAGTTTTAATTGTGGAACAGGTTAAAAATTTGGAACGGTCACACCACGAAAACGGCACATTTATTTTGTCCGACAGAACAGACTTAAACTCTCCGAACAGAGATTAAACTCTCATTCAAAAATCAGACTGCTATTTAACAGTATTTACAGTAGTTTGAAATACTCTCCCTATTTTCGGCTTATGTCTGTATTCTTCGTTAGAAGTTGTCCTCTATCATCTTCTATGAATCCAGGACTATGTATCTGATAGCCCTTTAGTTTTTTTATTTCCTTATCAAACTACCTAGACTGACCGGTTCTGTGGCTGCTCTCAAGTTGGTTTATTAAATTTTATAGATATTGTTTTTTCTTCTTTATTTAACACTTTTCTCGTTTCTGTTCTAATTCTACGGTAAGCTTCTCTATTATCATCTGTTGGTCTTGTTAGTAACTCACATGGTTTTGTTTGTTTTAGCTTAAACTTTGTTCTTATTCCTCGTTGTCTTGTGAGCTCTGTTTTATGCACTTCGTGCTTAGCTTTCTCTGTATAATGTGTTGGGTAATAACATAATTATCGAACATCCTCGTATTGAAAATTGCTTGATAATCAAACAACTAGTAAATCCTATTAAGTACAATAAAAAGTAACCCATTAAGTTATGCCTTATCGTCATGTGTAAGATTGACAATTCCAACTTTCCTGCAGCATCAACTCGGCCGTCTCTCTCAGAGGTTATCAGAAAAATTTCGGATCTTCAGATAAAGCCATATCATCGAGGTTGAACTCTTCAACTATCCATAATCCCTCTTCAAAGAATTAATTGGTAATCAAATCGATTTAATGACTGTATCACTAATTTATTAAATTGAGATTAATTATTTCAGATTGAAATATTATGTTCGGAGATAATCGGTATTTTATTTTATTTATTATTGAACAATTTCCTGTTAGTTTAAATATTTACACATCCGGTTAATTTTTTTTACGAAACGATAAGGGTTAAGTTCGTTGCTGCAAATCCGTATGGGACTTATTGACAATCTTGTCAGGACAGAGTAGGCTTCAGCTAGTGCTTACTCATATCCATATTTGGTATATTCGGAATTTTCACAAGGTTTCAAGAGAACTTTTTTCACCTTTTCTATTTTTGCAGTTATTTCTTGATCTTCTTCTTCTTCTTCTTCTTCTTCTTCTAGTACCGACTCACTAATGAAGGTTAGCTATAACCATTGCAAATTCTTCTCTACCTTCTGCTTTTATTAAAAGCGTCTGTGTGTTTAACCTGGTCTAGTCGCGAATGTTTTTCAGCCAGGATATTTGTCGTCTACCTGGAATCTTTCTCCTTTTTATGGTGATCAAAAGTTATCTGTCTCTTCCCATTCTGTGCAACACCATTTCGTTCATAATATTATCGGTCCATGGTATTTTCAACATTCTCCTAAAAAGCCACATCTCAAAAGCTTCTAGCTTTTAGTCCTAGGTCTGGATCCCGCGTATGAAAAATTGTTGATTAATAGCAAGCTGAACATTTGTTAATACCTTAAGGGTGTCTAGTCGGATAAACTTTGATATATGGGGACACTGTAACAAGGGCAGTTTTAATTGTGGAACAGGTTAAAAATTTGGAACGGTCAGACCACGAAAACGGCACATTTATTTTGTCCGACAGAAGAGACTTAAACTCTCCGAACAGAGATTAAACTCTCATGCAAAAATCAGACTGCTATTTATCACCTGTCATAATTCCTGTCATTTGACATATTCTACATGTTCCACTCATTAAAACGCCCATTTGGTGATAAATAGCAGTCTGATTTTTGCATGAGAGTTTAATCTCTGTTCGGAGAGTTTAGGTCTGTTCTGTCGGACAAAATACATGTGCCGTTTTCGTGGTCTGACCGTTCCAAATTTTTAAGCTGTTCCACAATTAAAACTTCCCCTGTTCCAGTGTTCCCATATATCAAGGTTTGTCCGACTATACACCCTTAAGCCATTAACAAATTTTTAGCTTGCTATTAATCAATTTTTTTTTCATACGCGGGATCCAGACCTATCCAGGGTAATAAGGTTTTTTGCATGACACTTGAACAGCCAGGGTACTGAAGCGTTTTTTCGACAGGTAATACCTATAAGAGCAAATTGTAACTATTTCCTGCGTAGGATCTGGCGGCCATTTTTATTTATAAACAATTAAGTGTCAAAAAATTGCATTTTTCACTTTTTTTCAAATCAATGGAAAACAGGGAAACTTATGGTTTTTTTAGTACAAATATCTTCGAGATTATGGAAAAAGCTTTAAAATGACGTATACAAAGTTTGAAATACTCATTTATTGTTAATACTCGTATAATTGCGAAAAAATTTCGGAATTGCAAAAAAAATTATTTTCGCAATAACTGTTGTAAAAATGAGTGTACAGCTTTGAAATTTTTTGTCAAATAAGGGTTCTTTGGTGCTTAATATGTGATAAAAATTTCAAAGCGATTCATTCAATTGTTTAAATTTTATTCAAATTGTTTATCCCAGAGAGCATTTTTTTTCCATAAAATAAGTCAGAAGAAAATGACGTTAGAACCATTCCACAGGTGTCAAATGAAAGAGCAGGAGCTATATTTTCAACTTGGTTTAAAAAGAGTGAATAAAAAATGCATTTATTAGTAATAAATAATTATGTAAAAGTATCGTAAATCTTTCCTTATAAACTTTTTATTTTGTTATATAAGAAATTATACATATTTATTACCATTTTTTATCAATAATGATATAGATAACATTACTTGGTAGTTGTGCACTTAAAACAGAGTAAAAAAGTTAATTTTTTTGGAAAAAGTTATTCAAAAAGTTTATAAAGAAAAATTGACGATACTTTTGCATAATTATTTATTACTAATAAATGCATTTTTTATTCACTTTTTTAAACCATGTTGAAAATGTAGCTCATGCTCTTTCATTTGACATCTGTGGAATGGTTCTAAGGTCATTTTTTTCTGACTTATGTTACTGCAAAAAAGTGCTCTCTGGGATAAACAATTTGAATAAAATTTAAACAATTGAATGAATCGCTTTGAAGTTTTTATCACATATTAAGCACCAAAGAACCCTCATTTGACAAAAATTTCAAAGCTGTACACTAATTTTTACAACAGTTATTGAGAAAATATTTTTTTTGCAATTCCGACCTTTTTTCGCAATTATATTAACAAAAAATTAGTATATCAAACTTTGTGATACGTCATTTTAAAGCTCTTTTCATAATCTCGAGGATATTTGTACTAAAAAAACCATAAGTTTCACTGTTTTCCGTTGATTTGAAAAAAAAGGGGAAAATGCCATTTTTTGACAGTTAATTGTTTATAAATAAAAATGGCCGCCAGATCCTACGCAGGAAATAGTTATAATTTATTCCTATAGGTATTACCTGTCGAAAAAATGCTTCAGTGCCCTGGCTGCTGAAGTGTCACGAACAGGGTATATTTTTGTCTTATTACCCTGGCCTATTTCTCATTAAATCAACAATTTCTTGGTCTGCCTTTCCTTTCTTGCCTATTATTTTAGCTTCTACCACTTCCAACGATGCCCAAAAGCATATTTTATTATTTGAGCATTATTTTTGAACATGATTTAAAATTCAATTTCTGTTATTGTTAAATTACTTTCATTTTTTTGTTGCACCCGTTTAACATTTTTTGTCCTTTATATCTACTCTCATTTTTGTTATCTTCTCTGTTCAGATTGTAAGTAGATAAAAATTGCCATATTGACATGGTAATTCATAAATAGAGTTTTTGTATCTTTCTTTGATCATAGTTAGGTATGTGTGTTGGTTGTTTAAAATGCTGTAATGTTGTCTCTATGTCGTGTCCCATTAGTTTTTTTCTAATAAGCCTTTTATTTATGGTACCTATTGTTGTTCTCTTCAAGGCTAGAGAAAGGTATGACAAGTCTAAAACAGTGGAAGATAATGTGATATACAAGGTAGCAAAAAGAAAAACAAAGCACGCTGTAGCTACTGCTAAGTAAATATCGGCTTTATAGCTGCATGAAGAGTTGTTGGAAGCACCCAACCGAGGGGATCAGATTAGAGTTATACAGTACATATTGCTATTGCAAGGAACAAGTTATCAAAGGTCTTATCTCATGTACGGTAGATTAAAGTTGCGGATGGAAGAGTGTTAAGAATCGAAGTTGAAATAAAGCAAATATGGTATGAGTACTTTACAAAGTTGTCAAACGAAAAACACCAGAAGAGAGACAGAAAATGCAGGATCTAAAATGAGAATGTAATATCGGGAATAGCGAGAGACAAGGTTGCCGATGCGTTTAATAGAATGATGAATAGTAAGGCAGTAGGACTTGATGGAATACCTATGGCTGTTTGGAAGGCTCTAGGAGAGAAAGGGGTTGATATTTTGTGGCAAATGATAAATAGGATATATGAGGAAGAAATTAAATACCTTGACTCCTACATAACGGAAAATGGGATACTAGATCAAGAAATTTTCCACAAGATACGTGCAGGTTGGTTTAAATGGAAGCAAATGAGCGGGGTACTCTGTGATCGAAAAATCTGGGAAGGGCTGAAAGGAAAGATATACAAGAGTGATATACAAGAGTGATATACAAGAGTGTGGTGCGACCTGCGTTGGTGTACGATGGTGAGGTGTGGCCTGTAAAGAAGATTCAGGAAAAGAAAAGGGGTAGCTGAATATAGTGGATGCTGGGTAAGACTAGAAGGAATATGATCAGCAACGACTTAATTAGGCAAAGGTGACTACAATCTCAAAAAAATTCAAAAACAAAAACTGCAAAGGTTTGGTTACGTCAGACGTAGAAATGATAACTATTTGGGACGAAGGATAGAGTAGATGGACGGATCCGAGGAGAAATGAAAGTACTGTGTGACACAAGGGCGGATCCAGGGAGGGGGCCACGGGGGCCATGGCCCCCTCCGAGAATTTAAAAAAATTTAAATTTAAATGTTTGCAGGTCAAATGTTTTTAATTGATATGTACAAAACAGGGGATATACTGAATTCGCTCTACCGAGATTCACTTTGACACATTCGGAATAGGAAACATACAACACAAAAATTCCTACCTCACACTATTAACTGCTAAAATCAACTTAATCTTTCATTAAAAAAAGAAGAATTATTAGAAATAGTGGGAGTGTCTACTAATCTCATAAAATTTTGTGGAGTTTATTTCTACAAAATATTTTTATTTTGTACAATAAATAATTTTGTCATTTGTTATCAATACATTATATTGGTGTAAATAAATAATTATTGATTGGCGTAAGGTTTATGTTATTTTTATGTCTGTTTACTATTAATAATAAATATTGCCTATGTGCAGGTGCGTTGGTTGTGTAGTTCCAGTCAATTCTGACAACTGAACTTCCCAAAAAAGAAATTACTAACGTCAGTGTCAAAGTGAATCTCGATAGAGCGAATTCAGTATAATATGTTTTCTGAACTAGAATTGACAAAGGCAGTAACGGAAGCTTCAAAAATGACAAAGGATGTTTTATAAATCTAAATGTTGATAATTTTACAAACTGCGAATTGTTAGAACGACCTTGACAGCCGCCAAAGTCGTATCAATTTCCATTTTCTATACACACCAAGAATAAAAAAGAAAGCGTTACTTGGGTCATCACCACTTAGAACAATGGAGTTGGTTGGTATATTTGCACAGTCAGAAGGAATTCTTTTACAAGTATTGCGTTTTATTTTTCTAATGGAAAATATAGTCACAATAAAGGGATGACAGCTCAAAGCCTTGTAACGAAACCTTTAACATCTTTCGCCAAACTCATGAGCAAAGACGGAGCCATACAAACCCATGAAAAAACATACCACAAGGAGTGCGTTTAGGTTGAGCTGGATTCTCTACAAAGTTATCGCATATCGCAACCCCCAAAAGTCAGTCGTTAACTAGATAGACTCTCAGAGGTCTAAACAGATACAAAAAAATAAAGAAAGACTACGACCAATAGTAGAGTCTATAGTGTTCTTAGGTCGACAAAATATTCCTTTAAGAGACCATCGTGACGATGGCCTTCTGCTTCTGGACGAAGATGCTGGACATAGCAATGAGGAGAATTGTTAGGGTTTAAACTAGCATCAGGAGATAAAACTCTTAAAAAACTCCTATCCACAGCATCTTCCTGAGCAACATACATACATTATTAGCACCAGTCAAAATCAATTAATAACATGTTGTGGTGAAGAAATAATTGAACAAATAATGAATCACGTTCAAAATACAAATTATTACTCTGTCATATTTGACGAAACGACCGAAGTATCCCACGTTGAACAACTTTCTCTAAATTTGAGTATACACAATAACAACATTCGTGAATAATTTGTCAAATTCATTGACGTTTATGAGAACCTAAAAATAATTAGTGAAGATCAAAAAAGAGGGAAACAACAAGGCCTAACAGGAGAAGCATTGGGAAAATAGTATTAAACTTGTTGAACGAACTGCACTTGGATCCGAAGAAGTGTGTAGGTATCGGTACTACGGCAGGAATGGTAAGTTTTAAGGCACTTCTCACACATGGTAAAAGTGTGTGAAAAGTGCCTTAAAACTTAAAACTCATCATTGTAACCTTAATTTTTAAAAATTATCCCCCGTACCTCTGTTCCGCTCCCCAAAAAAAGTTCATGGCCCCTCCCGAAAATCGGTCCTGGATCCGCCCTTGGTGTGACAGGGGATTTGAGAGAGAAAGGTTTAGGTGAAGACGACCCGATGGACAGAAATAAATGGCGAAGAAGAGTAAGGAACAGAGACCCCTGAAAGGTGAAAAGCAGAGTAAGAAGGAAGGATTCCACATTCCACATATAATGGCATCGAGAGTTCCTTTAAACGAATAAAAAATTTCGATGATATCTTAATCTCTTCGATGCCCTTAATTATTAAAAACGCTACGGACCATATATTTTCTGTTTTAAACTCAACAATAATTATTGTTTCATCTTTAATTCCATATCTCACTGATTTATCTTTCATCTAAAACTTGTTGTCGAAAATATTAAATTTCTAGGAAATTGTTTAAAATAATTGTAAAAAATTCCCTCTTTTTCTTACGTATATCTAAATTTTATTGAAATATTCTCCAATTGGTTTTTGTCAACTCAACTGTTAACTATTTAGAAAACAACAAATTGTCAAGGACAGGGAGTGTATGAAATTGCAACATTGAATAAAAATCTATTAAAAAATGCAAATAAGCTGTGCACATTACGACTGACTTCATGAACTTCCAAGAATTGAAACCCACGACGAGGAGATGAAATGATGAAACGATGCATCAGATACTAATTAAACTCATTTCGATCTGATGTTGATAACGTAATAAACCTCGTAGACAGTCTGCTGGGCTAATGTCTGTTTAAATTAAAGCAGGATTTGCAGGAATAATTACGGGACTTTTGGATTTTTTATTACGTCTGGATTGGATGCGATTATGTGTGATGAAATACTGGTAGTTTAGATTTAAATAAATTTACCAAAATAAGGGCAAATTGTAATCACAATAGGTCCATTTTTAAAGCAAATATTGAAAAAATATTGGTGTGTTCATATATGAATCGTAAATCTGCTATCGATATAGTAGAAGATGAAATTTTTTATGAAGGTGTTAATGTGATAAAATTATATTGTTAGTGAGTTCAAAATCCATATCCAGTTCTTTCAACTGCGCGGACGACAGTAACAAAAATAGTCTTAAGGTTGCAAAATTAAGCAGACGGAAGAAGAATGGTTAAAAGAACAATTCGCAGAAATAAAAGAATACCAGGAAAGACATGATAGTTTTAACAAATATAAAAAAAATTAAAGAATTAACTCACAGCAGTAGAAAAAGAAAACCAGGAATAATGAAAGATACAAATGGAAATGTTACGTTTAATACTAACGAAAAATTAGAGAGTTGGACAGAATACATCAATAAATTGTTCACAGACAATAGAGCAGAACAAATGGAAGTAGAAGTAGAAGACTGTGTGATTTAAAAAAATATTAAAATAGAAAATTAAAATGGCATTAAAACAGCATAAATGTCAAAGCAGTAGGCCCAGAGCAAATCCGAGTAGAAAGCTTAAAATGCATAAATGATTAAACAATAGAAATAAGAAAAAAAAGAATGTGTGTGTACTTTGTACGCACGAAAGAAGTTATACTTCTATATGATTTCAACGAAATAAAGATACTTAAAAGTTTATTTGTATTTTATTTAATTAATAAACTAATTTTGATAATACCACTTTCAAATTTTTTTTTATTAAAAAACACCAAAATTTAAAAAAAAGGATAACAATCGTCCGTGTTAGGATTTGAACCCGGGACCTTCGCGTTATGTAGTCGAATGCTCTACCAATATCCCATCAGGGTTTTGTTTTTACGGCTTCTGGGACGTAATTACAAATGACAGTGACAAATAGATCAAGTGAAGTAGTAAATATAAAAATGTTTAAAATACTTATTATTTTACTCCCAATGAAGACAAATCCAAAGACACAAAAATTATAATAAAAATATTTACTAAAAACACTAATATATTATTTTCAAACCTTAGTTGCGCTGATACATACATAACTTGGATGATTTAGCAACTAACAACATACTGTCGGTGTGCGCATGCGCCTGGGAATGTAAAATTCACCCTCGTTCCTAAAGAAGTATAACTTCAAAAACAAAAAAACTGAGTTTTCAATCTAATAGCATATAAAACAACATCCAAAACTGTTACTCTACATACCAGACTGAAAACAATGGGAACCTTCTCTGGCTACACCTCCGAGGCTTCTACAATTTGCCAGCCATACGGATGCTGAGACTACGGAAGATGAGGGAATTTTACAATTTATAATTCACGTCCCATCTGCTCAGCGCGGTAAAGTTCCAACGAGACAATAGAAATAAGGTCCAGAGTAGATAATATAGCAACAGGTGAGTTTTTAAAAATGGAAACAATTCTCTGCAATAAAGACCTTAGATTAGAACTGTAAAAGTAAGAGCTCTCAGCTGGACACTGAAGCAGGAACCCATGTCATAAATAAGCTAGCGTCATTTAAACTGTGGTGTTACAGAAGGATGCTTAGAATAGCATGGACACAGAAGAAAACGAACACGGAAATATTGAAGTATTGCGAGAAATGGGCAAAAATACGAAACAATCAACATAATAAAAATAATAAAGTTAAATATCTTAAACACGAGGGGAGAGCGATATGAAATGCTAAAACTGATATAACAGGGGAAAATAAGTGAATGAAGGAGTATATTAAGAAGGAGAGTGTCAGGGTTGAAAAAAATTACGGGACTTAGTTTAAATGCAGTTCTATACAACTTTTCAGACCAGCGGTAGATAGAGTAAAGATACAAAGATAGTGATGATTATATCCAACCTCTAATTGAAAGATGGCACTTAAAGAAGAAGAAAGAAGTTTATGTACTGTATATTTCATTTTTAAGTAGGTACTTTTAAGTAGTTAGTTTTAAATAGTTAAAAATCTGTTACAAATTATCTGTAGTTTCTTAACAGCCTTCCTCAGCAGATAAAACAAAAATTATCTTATCTTGACTCTAATTAAATAAAAGAAGATTGCCGATTAACATCTGGTTCCGGTTAAGTCACATTTAGGGAAAATGATATAAATGTCACACTAATTTCCGATTATTAAGGTATAAATCGTGGTCTCACGTGAGTAAATAGTGTACAGGGACGGTTATAGGCTAAGTTTAAGATTAAATTAAGTCAAGATTTCACGGGTTTCATACAAAAATTGCAATTAGAACATTAATGATTTTATTTAATCTCTTTCGTTTATTCCCATAAAAGTAGATGGCGCCTCTCTACGCTAACCACTGAAGTAGGAAAGATTCTGGAAGCATTAGTTGGACCTTGACAATATGGAACTTGCATAAAATTTTAAATTCGAAAAAAATGTTATAAATCACAACAGAACATAATTTAAAACATGTATCAAAAATAAAAAAGTTGTTTTTGTGTTCCGTTTGGCCCCTAAAGACGATTCTAAATTCAAATTGTTGCAGCTAGCCCAAAACGCATAGTGACGTCATATGGTTGAATGTTTACATTCTGCACCAACAAAGTAAACAACATTGTACCTATATAATTTTAAATTAGACATCATAAACGTCAACAGAAAATACGTTTTACCGTTTGAACTATTTTAATAGTACGTTCTTTATCGGTAAAATATTGCAAAACCTCTAAATTTTAAAGAACCGCTTGGATTGACATGAAATTTGGCATACACAGCTAAAAAGTCAAATAAAAAAGTGATATTGTGCCGATATGTCAATTTGCTTTTTCCCTGGGGGTGGATTTCACCCCCTCTTGGGGATGATAAAATATTCGTCCAAAGTAAGTCCGGAAATGTATAAACTAACTAATTTAAATAACTTTTGTTCCATAGAGTCTTTTCACTAAGACAATACGAGTTACTTGCCAGTGAATATGTTCATTTTTTCAACAAAATAACCATGCTTTTAGACGGTTTTTCGCAAATAACTCAAATAGTAAGTATTTTGTCGAAAAAACATTTTTAGCAAAAATATATCCTGTGAAAAATTTAAAAAAAAATGGTGTATATATCACGTCTCTATACCTAGTAGAAGCAGAGTTATAGCTAATGAAAAATAAGTTCATATTCGTCAAATTCCAAATGGAATACTTTAACGTGAAATAACAAAAAATGAAGCACATTTCTGGGAAAACTCATTACAACATTTAAAGTGTTTAAAAAAAGCTTCATTTTTGTTTTATAAAAAAATTTCTAACATCAAAAGTAAACAAGTTACGCTCAAAATAAAGTTATTCCCTTTTTTTAGTAAAAAAATCGGGAAAATCACCCACAAATTAGTATCTCAAATGAACTTAATCGTTACGACTTCACAAGTTTCTTTACTCGTGTATGTATTGTTTATATGATCTGTAAGTTTCATCGGTTCAAAGTCCTTATTTTTGAAAGGGCTGTAGTTAAAAGGGATTGAACGAGTCACTGATCACGAATGTATGCAAATTTAGAAACACCAAATCTTAATTAATTTTGGTCTAACAGAAAAACAAAAAAATACATGATATTCCGAAAAGCAATGCTGACTTTTTTTGTTTTTCGAGATTTTTGGTATCTCTAACAATTTTTAAGTTATTTTGAAAAAAAGCATATTTTTCAAAATTAAAATTTTTAAAAATTTTACTTTAAAACCAAATTTTTTCAAAAATAAGCACTTTGAATCGATGAAACTTACAGATCATATAAACACAACATAAGTAAAATAATTTGTGGAGCGGTAACGATTAACGTCATTTAAGTTGCTAATTAGGGGGTGGTCCTCCCGATTTTTTTTTTGCCAAAACAAAAGGGACCAACTTTATTTTGAGCGCAACTTGCTTAAATTTAATGCTTGAAACTTTTTATAAAAACAGAAATAAAGCTTTTTTTAAATACTTTAAAAAAGTTATAATGTGTTTTCCCCAAAAAGTGCTTAATTTTTTGGATATTTCACGTCGAAATATTCTATTTGAAATTTGGTGAATATGAATCTATTTTTCATTGGCTATAACTCTGGTTCAACGAGGTCCAGAGACCGAACGCGTACACCATTTTTTTTACTTTTTTTCAGGCTATATTTTTACTAAGAACGTTTTTTTCGACAAAATACTTACTTTTTGAGTTATTTGCGAAAAACCGTCTAAAAATGTGGTTATTTTGTTGAAAAATGAACATATTCCCTCGCAAATAACTCGAAAAGTGTTGACTTGGCGAAAAAACTCTATAGAACAAAAGTTACTTAAAATTAGTCAGTTTACCCATTTCTGGACTTATTTTGGACATATATTTTTTCACCCCCAAGAGGGGGTGAAAGTCACCCCCAGGGCAAAAGCACACATCCGCACAATATCACTTTTTTCCTTTGACATGTAAGCTATGCGTATGTCAAATTTCATGTCAATCCAAGCGGTTCTTTAAAATTTAGAGCAAAAACCGTGAAAGAATGTACTATAAATACATAGAAAACTTGTACTTTTACAAAATGGCACTAAACAACACTTATCGTGTTTTCTTTTATTTTCCATAGTAAACCTTCTTTCCTTTCCTTCAAAAACTGTATCCAACTCCAACCCAACCAAGTGGTATATATTATTACAATAACATACAATAAATGTCATTAGAATATAAATATTTTTCCGTTATTCCGCGACGATGAGCTGGTCAAATACCCAAGTAGGTGGAGGCCAATAAACTAAAGAAGAAAAGAAGAATATACCTAAATATAACCATAGATATAAATATAATCATAAAGTTCAACTATGTGACGTCACGGGTCGTTTGAACTTTTGTAAACCACGGAAGATTTTAAATTTGTACTTCTACGTTATTATGAGTTTTTGAAGCGTAAAATTTTTGAAATCTCATTTTTAAACAAAACTGACCAATATTATGTAATAAAAAAAAATGTGCAAGTTCCCTATTAGTCGAATTAAGTCGAAAGATTTAAGTCAAATCTAAGTCACTGTAAGAATTATGAAGTGTCTCAAGTAGTAATATTTTTTGTTTTATTAGATTCAATTTAATTTAATTTTGAACAAGCCTACAAGCTTATATTTTATACTGCAATGGAAATTAGTGTTTCTATAAGCATTAAAAATGTTTCGGGTCAATAATCAAGAAGTATTAATGAGATTTTCATCCAATTTATTTATTGATCTGTCTATTTACTTATCTTTAGATGATGTACACTAACTGTTTGTTATGACATTGATAATAACTAATATGAGCAGGTTACCGAGAAATAGTTAAACCTTCATGGGAATCAAGTGTGTTGATCCCAATAATGCATTTTTTTATATTTGCTAAACAAGCTATGACTTTGATTGGGATGTACTTTAGATCCCTGTTGGTTGCATCTGTCCAGGTGTTTTTATTTAGCTTTTCCTGATTAACTTGCTTATTTCCCATGATGTGTTGGGTTGATTATGCCCTCAGCCCTCTTGGTCTTCGGGCATGTTCTCTTGTAGTTCTTCGACCTCTTCGACCTAGATAAAGTCAATATCTTCATCTCTGTGAAAATTTAATATACACTCCCTCGAGAGTCCTCCTCATTGATTTCTTCTTTTTTGCAACAGATTACACGAATCCGTTTTTACCTTGGAGTGGCCTCTATATTTCTTTCATTTTGTGTCATTGTTCTTCCATTTTCCATTTCTTTTACGTGCTCGTCCCATTTTTTGCTTACATATTCTATTACTGCCTGTTTGACTTATCCATGTAGTCGGTTTGCCTTTTCCGGTTTTCCTGGATTCTTGTTCGTCTGGATCTGCTCTTTTCCCTTATTCCTCTTTTTATTTTCTGATTCTGATTTTCAGTTTCTGATTTATTTCTCTAAACTTACTCCTATGAATCGATGTTTGTCTCTGGTAGTTATTAATATCTTGAATTTTGCACAATTTGTTTTTTTCTTTTTCCTTGTTGTTGGGTGTTCGTTCCACTTCCCATGTTCATATTTCTTAGAGTTGCACAAGTTTGACTTGAATGTTTAAACTTGACTTGAGTTTGACTTAATTTCAAGTCAAACTCAAGTCAATCCTTCCGACAAATAATTCAAGCCAAGTCAAGCTGGTCAATCGTAGAGGTTTGAAAATTCAAACTGTTTGTCAAACTAGTTTGAAAGAGTTTGAAAAATAATTTATGTAGTAGATATACTTTTTTGTCGAAATTGACATGTTAGTTGCCAATTAAGATAAAAGAATTAATAATACAATGAGTGCCACATAAAAGTATCCTTGATACAGGAAGCGATTATAATCAAAATAGGGTAATTTTTTGAAAATGATTCCTGTATGCTTAGAATTGCTTGCTGGCAAGTTTCATTTTATTGATATAACTTTTTTATACTATTTGAGTCTTACTAGATTAAAACAAAGAATTCGTTGGATAGTGTTTTTATCATACCAAGTGTAATTTAATCTACTTTGGAAGCTTTCAAGTATTACGTAACGCAAGTTGGGGGAGGGGGCCATGTAAACGTTACGGCGCGTTATACAGGGGGGGGGTTCGAACAGCGCGTTACGTAACATTGTTTTATACTTAAATAAAAAAACTACGGAATCACAATCTCATAACTTTTCAACTTTCGTTTATATTTTACATAGAACCCCTGGATTGTATTCAAGTGAAAAAATCTTAAAATTTGTATTAACCAAATCAAGCACAGTAAACACGTGTTTGCAATAAATAGCTGGGCCTTTCCTCACAACAAAAGATGAAAAGATACAGATGGGATAAAGAGGTTGTAAGAGCTTCAAAAATTGCGTTTCGTAATACTTGAACGGCCCCCTTTAACAAAGATTTATGAAGGAACAAAAAAATATTATATTTTCTATAAAGTAGCCTACTTGTAGGTTTAATGAATTTTTTGCGACTTTGCAAATGTCGTCTTAAAGAATTAGTTCACTATTTGTCATTTTATAACGCTGTTCTTTATTTTTACATAATGCATACATAAGTATGCAGATTTTTTCTCTTAATTTTTGCACTGGGAATACCTTCAAAATCAGACTCAATTTGATCTGGTACTTATTCTGAGCCGAAAAATATTCAGGTTCAGATATTATTTCATAAAGCACACACTTCAAAACGAACGTAATAAACAAGCCAAGCATATACTTCTTAATAATATGAACTACAAACTAATTTGCGGAGTAGCAGATTCAGACATATCCAAATAACTCAAAACAAAAGTCGGTACGCTCTCAATTAGAATTATTGGAAATAAACACGTTACTCAATATGATATTCAAACTGATTGAAGAAGTTTGATTTCAAGTCAAACCTAAAGATATTGAAATCAAACTTTTTTACAAAAAACGTTTGGTTTTCAAGTCAAGTCAAGTTTGTTGAATAAAATCAAACTAGTTTGACTTGATGCATCTCTAATATTTCTAGGAGAATGAGATTTTGGTTTTCTGTTCCTTCGTCTAACGACTGTATTTCTGTTTGTAGTGCTAGATTTTTGGCAATGCTAGCTGGGTATGGTATTTTCGCCTTGGTAGTGTGTAGTGTGTTGGTTCGATGGGAGCAATCACCATGGTATCTTCTATATTCTATATTTTCAATATAGTTCTTCAATATTCTTTCGTTTCTGTTTGCAACTCTATCATTTCAATTTGAAAATCTGGCGTTTAGGTTTCCTATATGCTTATGGATTGTTCTACTGTGTTAAGGAACGCATCCAGGATATCTAGGTTATAGTCATCTAGTATGTCTCTTGGCCTCACATATGCTGAGATGATTCTTCAGTCCTCTCTGCTTGTCTCATCTGTACTTTTATTGATGTAGCTTACAAGTATTTAGTGATCATCATCATTCTCTTTGCCTTATCCCTACACGGGGTCGGCTTCCCTAATTACATTTCTCCACACAATGCTATCTTGGGTCATATCAATGTTAATCCCCTTTACTTTACCAACATGTCCTGCCTTATCGTCTCCCCCCAGGTCTCCTTTGGTCTTCCTCTCCTACTCCTTCCAGGAATCTGCACTTCAGCTATTCTTCGTATTGGGTGATTAACGTCTCGACGTTGAACATGACCAAACCATCTTAACCTATGCTCTCTCATTTTGGCATCAATTGGTGCCACACCTAGACTTCCCCTAATATACTCATTTCTAATTTTATCCTTCTTTGTCACTCCACTAATCCATCTAAGCATTCTCATTTCCGCCACATTCATTCGTTGTTCCTCTTTCTTTTTCACTTCCCAACATTCAGTTCCGTACATCATAGCCGGTCTTATGGCTGTTTTATAGAATTTTCCCTTCAGCTTCATTGGAATTTTTCTGTCACACAACACACCACTCGCTTCTTTCCACTTCATCCATCCAGCCCTAATTCTACTGTATGCATCTCCATCTATTTCTCCATTACTCTGTAATACCGATCCTAGGTACTTAAAACTATTGCTTTTCACAATCATTTCACCATTTAAAGATACCATTTTAGTTGTAGTAACTCCATCTTTAAATGAACATTCCAAATACTCTGTTTTTGTCCTACTAAGTTTTAAACCTTTTTCCTCCAGAGCTTGTCTCCACTGTTCCAGTTTTTGTTCTAAGTCTCTTACGGCTTTCTTTCATGTTCCAACAGATTTTTTCTACTATTATTTCCCTGAATAGACCTTCTTTCTCATCTTTTAGCATTCACCACTTATTTTGTGTGGTCCTCTGCGATATTTTTGTTTAGTTTCGCTTTTTTACTTCGATGTCCAGAACAAGCAGCTTATGTTGTTGGCTTACTGTTTCACTAACTATTACCTTGCAGTCCTTGCATTCACGTATGTCTTCTTTCCTTATCATGAAGTAGTCTATTTGGGATTGATGTTGTCCACTTTTGTAGGTAATAAGTTGAGTTTCTCTCTTTTTAAAGAATGCGTTAACAATCGCCATATCCAATGCTGTTGCTAATTCAAGCATGTCGTCTCCAACTTAATTTCTAGTTCCAAAGCCTGATCCCCCATATATTGTTTCATATCCTGTCTTGGCTTGGCCCACATGTGCATTGAAATCACCTCCTATTATAACTTTCTCCTCTGCTGGAATATCACTCAGTGCGTCTCCTAATTGGTTATAGAAAGCTCTTCCTTCATTTTCACCCAGACCTGTTTGAGGAGCATACACACACACACACACACACACACACACACAACATTCAATACCTCTTTATCAATTACAAATTTCACTGACATCATTCTATCACTCGTTCTTACAACTTCTATTACGTTATCTTTCATTTCACTATCAGCAATTATACCAACTCCATTTCTAGTGTTACTACTCCCTACATACCACAATTTGTATCCTTCACCTAGTTCTCTCGCCCTTTGTCCTTTTCACCTAATTTCTTGAATACAAGCAATTTGAACTCTTCTTAGCTTGAGCGCATCCACTAACTCCAGACTCTTATCTGTGACTACCAAGATTCCAAGCCCTATCCTGATTTTTCTAACCTGTAATGGTGTTCCTCCTGAGATAGTCCTCACCCGGAGATCCGAACGGAGGCTCATTTTACTTCCGAAATATTTCCGGAAAGGTTACATACAAGTATTTAGTGCTGTGTGTGTTTATTATTGTGTATACAAAGAAAATATAAACATACAACAAATGTTCTTATTAATTTTCGGTAGTTACACGAAAGTTCTAAAATTATCGATTTGTATCCTGAGTGACACTTTGACAGTTTTAATGTCACGACTTTCAAGGTAAAGTATTCGGAAAGGGAGGAATTGGGAGAAGAAGAATATCATGGTTAAAGAACCTGAGGAAATGGTTCTCCACAACAACAACTTATTTATTTAAAGCATCAGTTAATATAATAATTATAGCCAGAATGATCGCCAATATTCGAAACGAGTGGGCACTAAAAGAAGAAGAAATTATGTCAAAGTGTCACGAGGGCAAAACAAATCGATAATTTTTAAGAGTTCGAGTGTAATTTGATAAGATTATTTCATGAATATAACTGTTTTAAATCATTTTCACTAATATTTTATTGATATCTTCATCTGAATATTTGCTAAACCTGTTCCCGGTGTTCTCTTTGGCAAGTTGTAAAACATAAATTGTCATTAATATCACTGAATGTTCATTTTTTCGTAGCAACGAAGGGCATCTGACGTAATACTTGACGACGGGAAATTATCAAAAATTATCGGGTATAATATCACAAGAGAGTGAGAATAAATTGAAAATAATGCGACAGTTTTTCGAAAATTTGTTGTCTGGCAATAGACACGAGAGCCCGCAGGGCTAGAGTGGCTATTGCCCAATGACAACAAATTTTAGTAAAAATGAAGCATTATTTTCTTATTTATTCTTACTGTCGTGTGATATTCGTAAGAATATTTTTTAATACGTATATTATGGATATTTTCTTAAATGTGACAGTTGTCAAAACTAGGAAACTGGTTGCCATTAAACAGAAACGATCTGCTTAAAAAAATTCTATCGGTAATTTTCTACAGTGGATAATTCTCAGTATAATTTTAATCTGATTGGACAGAATTAAACACGTGATCAAATATCTTACTATTGGATTGGAAGTTAAAATCATCAAAAAATAATCGGGTATAATATCACAAGAGACTGAGAATAAATTGAAAATAATGCGACAGTTTTTCGAAAATTTGTTGTCTGGCAATAGACACGAGAGCCCGCAGGGCTCGAGTGGCTATTGCCCAATGACAACAAATTTGAGTAAAAATGAAGCATTATTTTCTTATTTATTCTTACTGTCGTGTGATATTCGTAAGATTATTTTTTAATACGTATATTATGGATATTTTCTTAAATGTGACAGTTGTCAAAACTAGGAAACTGGTTGTCAATAAACAGAAACAATCTACTTAAAAAAATTCTATCGGTAATTTTCTACAGTAGATAATTCTCAGTATCATTTTAATCTGATTGGACAGAATTAAACACGTGATCAAATATCTTACTATACGATTGGAAGTTAAAATCATTAAAAAATAATCGATTTAATTTAGATTTATGTATGTAGCTTTTTATTGGTCAGAATCTCCTATGAATGAAATAATCGCTGTAATTTTTAGTCTTGTAGGTTTCTATTGGTCAGAATATCTATGAATGAAATAATCATCGTACTTAACCTTTTATCTAAATTTAATCTTTAAACTAAAATAAAATGTGAGATAAAGTTATTATGGATATGTAATATTATTTCTTTTGTTCCAGATTACTTAGTGAAAACGATCAGAAACCGTTCAAAGAAGAAGCAGACCGACTCCGAGTAATCCACAAACGCGAACACCCCGACTACAAATACCAACCACGCAGACGAAAACAGAACAAAACATCCCCAGAATCGATTCATCTAACCCACCAAAAAACCATTTCCTACCATCGCCCGATGAAACAAGAAGACTCGCCTTGTAGTCCAATGAGTCACACCTCCACGTCTCCGTCTACTTGTTCGTCTCAGCCCAACAGTCCACTAATATCTTCCCAGTTACTCAAGTCATGTGAACCACACAGCTTTGAGCTGGATAGCTACCCGAGAATTCCAGAAATAGACAACAGTTACATGCCCGATGAAGGCGTGGATTGTAGCGACTTTGACCAGTATCTTCCCAGCGAGACCTACCAGCAATTTCACAAAGATGACTCTAATAACAATTACAAAAACAAGAGATCGTGCACAGAGGGCTTAAATAATCCAAATGACGCCTTCAACAGATACCACGAGTTGCAGCCGACCACAGTAGTGAAAACAGAAAAATACGTGGTAGAGTCAAGTACCTCCACGATGTACCCGTATCCGTCACCCTCTGCTGGTTACTATACAAACAACGCTCAGTATTTACCTTCTTATCAATATTTGCCACAAAGGCCTATGTTTGGCGGCTCGTCTACGGTCGCAGGCTTTTCCAACGAGGGGGCCAACGAGGCTTGGGGGCCCTATAGTGTGTGACGCGTTTGTGTATATAAAGTGATACCTAGATTTATAAACACAGAATCTCTTTTTGTAAATCTCTCTTTTCAACATTTTCCCACAGAGCGATGTATGTAGTATAAGTACACAGTGTGGATCAAAATACGAGGGCCAAATGAAAAATTCTCGGCTACATAAAAAACGTTTTATTTAAAAAATGCATTTATTTCTAATTGAGTTTCTACAATAACTGGACTCCGTTTTTAAAATAAGTCTCCAAATATACATTTGCCACTGTTTTCTATCATATTTGCATTTGATCCGAGGCAGATTCAAATTCATTGATTATTATCTATGTAATATTGAAAAAATATAAATTTGACAAATGGGGAGAAGTTTCTGATACCTACAAACTTTGCAAGTTTTACATCACAAAAACCGTTTGTGAGCTGGTGCTGTATCTCGATGATAGAGATAGTGGAATTTTTAAATTGCAAACCTAGACATTTTCTTTATTTTTTTCTATACTTTACTTTATCGTGCCGGACAGTTATTCATACAATTTCGTCCCAGTATCGAAATATGTCGGTTCCATCTTAGTTGCGATCCACTACACAGCGTGGATCTGTGGGTACACCGATGAAGACAGTTTCTGCATGTAAGAGGATATTCCGTATTTTGTGTTTCTCCACAGCTACAGTTTATATCATCTTGGTTTATTTTCCCTCGTTTTGTCATGTTTGAGTGTTGGACCGACCCCGTTCTATCATATTAATAGTTTTCTTATAGTCTTTAAGAGATTGGCCAATCGTGTGGCCGAAAAAGTTAAATGACGATGTGGTTTTTGTAACCTTGCAAGGTGGTCTATAGTCCTTAGGATCACTGCTAAGTTTTTTAACAAGGCTGCATGCTATTTTGCTACTATGTGACATGTTCATTTTTTCTACAATTTCGATTCAATTTTCCTTTTTAACTTTCTTGGCTAAAAGGGTCAGCTGCATAGAGGATTTCGTATATTCTCAATAGTTCTGAGGACTTGCTGGACATCCTGGGAACATATTGTTGTATAAATACCCTAGAATTAACTTTCCTAGTCACATTTTTTATTAATTCTACAAATTTCTCGTAGTTTTCTGGTTATAGTTCAAGACGTAGCAGCTAAAAATGTAGCATGTCTGCATACTTTTCCTAGTTTGTCAAATCCATTTTCAAGACTATACATGTAAAAATGATTCGTATCACAATCTGAAATAGAAAGTAATTCTCCTTTATTTATGACATTGTTTCTATGGTTTCAAAGCTCTGCAACATGCTGGAATTCTTTAGAGCTATAGGTACCTGCTTTACTTCATATACTCCTATTATACCCTTTTTTTGGTATTTTAAACAATTTTTGGTCATTTTTAGATAGTCTTATGTGGGGGTCCGGACAAATAATCCCCGGACAAATAATCCCAGACAAAAAATCCCCACAAATTATCCATGGACAAAATATCCTCGGACAAAAAATCCCCACATAAAATCCCGGACAAAAAATCCCCAAGAAATATTTGCTGCCGAATAGTTATCTAAAAGACGAAGCAAGTTTTCAATCCTAATAGTAAATTAATAATATTGAAAAATATTAAAAATCACTAAAAGATTTTTAAATTGAAAACTTATTGGTACATTTTCATGGTAACACCTCCAAGACTTCTATAATTTGCAAGTCATATGGATGCTGCAGTGAAGACGAAAGGGAAGGAATTCTACACCTTGCAATTCACATCCCCCGTCTGCAGCCGGCAAAGTTCCAACTGAAAAATGCACCTGGTTACTCTACGGAGTAATACGAAAAATAAAATAAAA
This sequence comes from Diabrotica virgifera virgifera, assembly GCF_917563875.1. Classification (NCBI taxonomy): domain Eukaryota; kingdom Metazoa; phylum Arthropoda; class Insecta; order Coleoptera; family Chrysomelidae; genus Diabrotica; species Diabrotica virgifera. The sequence continues at coordinate 245,529,621 of NC_065449.1, forward strand.
ATGTGTACCATTTTTATTCGGTTGCAATGCGAAGGCAGACCAATCTTACTTTTTAATTAGAATACGGAGTGCAGTCCAGTTCCTTTAACCGCGATTTTCTGCTCTTATTGGAGCTTCATCAGAAGGAACGTAGGCACTGTTCTCCATACTCCAACTAAATTGCATCGAGAGGTTTTCCCACACATCGCAACCAAAGTGATGATAATAGGTGGCAAGCGCCATCTGGCAATTGAAAGACGAAGCAAGTTTTCAATCCTAATAGTGAATTAATAATATTGAAAAATATTAAAAATCACTAAAAGATTTTTAAATTGAAAACTTATTGGTACATTTTCATGGTAACACCTCCAAGACTTCTATAATTTGCAAGTCATATGGATGCTGCAGTGAAGACGAAAGGGAAGGAATTCTACACCTTGCAATTCACATCCCCCGTCTGCAGCCGGCAAAGTTCCAACTGAAAAATGCACCTGGTTACTCTACGGAGTAATACGAAAAATAAAATAAAAATGTGTACCATTTTTATTCGGTTGCAATGCGAAGGCAGACCAATCTTACTTTTTAATTAGAATACGGAGTGCAGTCCAGTTCCTTTAACCGCGATTTTCTGCTCTTATTGGAGCTTCATCAGAAGGAACGTAGGCACTGTTCTCCATACTCCAACTAAATTGCATCGAGAGGTTTTCCCACACATCGCAACCAAAGTGATGATAATAGGTGGCAATTGAAAGACGAAGCAAGTTTTCAATCCTAATAGTGAATTAATAATATTGAAAAATATTAAAAATCACTAAAAGATTTTTAAATTGAAAACTTATTGGTACATTTTCATGGTAACACCTCCAAGACTTCTATAATTTGCAAGTCATATGGATGCTGCAGTGAAGACGAAAGGGAAGGAATTCTACACCTTGCAATTCACATCCCCCGTCTGCAGCCCCATTCTAATTAAAAAGTACGATTGGTCTGCCTTCGCATTGCAACCGAATAAAAATGGTACACATTTTTAATTTATTTTTCGTATTACTCCGTAGAGTAACCAGGTGCATTTTTCAGTTGGAACTTTGCCGGCTGCAGACGTGGGATGTGAATTGCAAGGTGTAGAATTCCTTCCCTTTCGTCTTCACTGCAGCATCCATATGACTTGCAAATTATAGAAGTCTTGGAGGTGTTACCATGAAAATGTACCAATAAGTTTTCAATTTAAAAATCTTTTAGTGATTTTTAATATTTTTCAATATTATTAATTTACTATTAGGATTGAAAACTTGCTTCGTCTTTCAATTGCCAGATGGCGCTTGCCACCTATTATCATCACTTTGGTTGCGATGTGTGGGAAAACCTCTCGATGCAATTTAGTTGGAGTATGGAGAACAGTGCCTACGTTCCTTCTGATGAAGCTCCAATAAGAGCAGAAAATCGCGGTTAAAGGAACTGGACTGCACTCCGTATTCTAATTAAAAAGTAAGATTGGTCTGCCTTCGCATTGCAACCGAATAAAAATGGTACACATTTTTATTTTAGTTATCTAAAAGTTTTCCCGAAATTTTGACAAATTTCGAATTCCAATTCCATGCTGAAATCTTCAAATTTTACATGCCAAAAGAGTGTGAGTTTTTTCAAAAATCTTGGAAGATATGGGGAATGAGCTAAGGCCCCGTTTTCATGTCAGGCGCTTAACGCGCGTTTTTATAACGCGCGATTACAACTACATACATTTTACGGAAGACGGTTGACATGCTAACGCGCGTTTTAATGACTTAAAACGCGCGTTAGCAATGTGAACGGTCTCAAGTAAAATGTATGTAGTTGTAATCGCGCGTTATCAAAATGCGCGTTAAGCGCTTGTCATGAAAACGTGGCCCTAGCTCATTCCCAATATTTTCCACGATTTTTGAAAAAACTCACACTTTTTTGTCATGTATAAACAAATAAAGTTAACAAAAATATAACACAAATAAAGTTTTCCGCATGCAATTGGAATTCGAAATTTGTTAAAATTTCGGGAAAACTTTTAGATAACTATTCGGCAGCAAATATTTCTTGGGGATTTTTTGTCCGGGGATTTTTTGTCCAGGGATAATTTGTGGGGATTTTTTGTCCGGGATTATTTGTCCGGGGATTATTTGTCCTAGCTTCCTTATATGTATATGACATCCTAAAGACAGCGACGTAGTTTTCGACTTTTCGACGCAATTCTTTCGTTGAGCGCTGTTAATTTTGATTTGTGTTAAAATAGTTTCTACTTTTTAGCCAACGCAACAGTTATCCTCGTGGTTTTCTTCGTTTCAAAATCTTCATTTCATTTGGAGCCAATAATTGCTAAAAATTAGTAATGAAGTGTTAAATTGATTTTTATCTATAATTCAAAATCCACATTAAAGTGTACATACGTGGGAAACTGACATATTTTAAGTCTTCGTACTCATGGTGTAACAAGGTGTATCAAATAGAATGAAGCCTTTGGAAAAACCGATGTGAAAATATTTTAATCTTAAAACCAAAAAAGTTGGAGGCACATCAGATCTCAAACCGCTACCGTCATCATTTATTTTGAATTTCTGTCAAGCAATGACTGCCTTGTTAGGCCCAACTGTATGGTAATAAGTCTGTGCTATAGGCTGACCTATTTATGAAATCAAAGTAAAAAAATCAAAGTTTTTTTGACACAGTGTCTCTTTCCGATAAATTTCAGTATTTCCCATTGTGTTATGAGCTGAGGCATTTTAAAGGTATAAAGGTGTTTTTCCCCAACTATTTGTTTTTACATATCTGTCCACCATTTGTTTTTGTTTTTCTTCATTGAAAACTTCTTCAGTTTCCTCATTGATAATTTTGACTAGATTATTATACATTTCCTGAAATTGTTGATATCGAGTTTTTCGCCTATACTTCTCTGTTGAAGGAATCTCTCTGTCTTACATGCGAAACTAAAATACGAGTGGCACTGAAACAGATAAAAGTCTTTTAATAATTTCTAAACCAGTTTCAACGGGCAGAATCAGCATCATCATCCAGCCTCAAAAGTCCACCGCTGAGCATTCATAAGCATCTTCCTCCTGTTTCCAATCTTGCGCCGCTCGCATTCAGTTTTTTTAGCCTGCTTAAATAGTCGGTCCATCTTGTAGGTGGTCGACCAACTCTTCTCTTGTCTTCCTTAGCTTCCATTCCTATAACCTTTTTGTCCATTGCCCATCTGTCATTCTGGCTATGTGTCCTGACCATGTCCATTTTATCTGGCTATCCTTTCAATGGCGTCAGTTACCTTGGTTGTTCTCCGTTCTCCTGATCTGAAGAACGGGCAGAATAATTTCTACAGATCTCTAAAACATTCATCCTTATTCCTATAGGCATTTATACATACTATTATATTATATATTGCTTAAAATCACAGGCTTAGTAATCGCAAGAAAGTAGGAGAAAACAATCACGCACCTCTAGTATTTTTAGTAATTCGGGACATTCAATGTATAAAGGCTTCTTTCTATTTGATCCACTCTGATATAGTACAGAGGTATTCATTAAAAAGATTTTGTATGTATTTAAAATATTTTTTCGTTCGAAAAACTGTTAATATTATTAATTAGTGTTTAAGATTAGATTTTAGCAGTTCGTTAGGCATTGTTTAGATGTATTTTTACGACATTTAAATGCCAACTCTGCTTTATATTCAATAAACGTTATATTTTTAGAAAGTATTTTTATAAAATGATTTAAATAAACACTATTTAAGCTAACTATTGTGTCTCTTTTTTCAACAAACGACCTACATATCTTACGTCATCCTCATTCCCAGCTAATATCGATGACTTGACCTGGTCGTCAGCAAGGTGCAAAGTGAAACGTTTGTCATCATCTATCATCTATAGATATACCCATGTTAAAACACGTGTTTTAAAGAAACTAGAAAAAGAAGAACTAAAGTTCTAGAAACTCTGTTCTCTGTTTGTAGACTTAACGGCAAGATCATAAAAGAAAAAATAAACAACCAAATTACAGAAGAGGAGGATCAAAATGGAAAGTCTGGTACTGACAACAGAGATACGTTGTAGAATCAAAACAACAGACGTTATCGAAAACATCGCGTCGCTTAAGTGGAATTGGGCAGGATACGTTGTCAAATTATCAGACAAGCGATGGAGAAAACGTTTTGTCGCGTGGAGGCGACAGGGAGCACAACAAAGAGGAGAACTTCCACCAACCAGATGGACTGACTAACTGAAACGTTTTGTCAGTAACTGGATGCAAGACGCACAAGACACAGGCAGATAGAAAGACCTGATGGATACCTATGTCCAGCAGTGGACGAATACAGGTTAATGATGATGAAAGGATTAAGACAAGATTGCGCAGTGGGTCAAAGCTTATTTAAAATTTATTTAAATTCAGCACTACGAAGATGGAGACGCACGTGTTTTAACAAGGATATATTATCAATAGATGACGATAAACTTTGCATTTTGCTCTTTGCTGACGACCAGGTCATATTAGCTGATTATGAGGCTGATGTAAGATATATGACAAAAGTTAGATGAATAATATAAAGCTTGGGGCTTGACGATAAATATGGAAAAGACCGAATATCTAAATGCTGTCAGAGCAGATCGAAATAATCTAGTGCTGTATCACTGTGAAATCGTAGACCACTAGATTAGAAATGTTGATTCACCCAAGTACTGCAATTATTAAAAAAGACTCTAGTGAGCCTGAAGGGTGAAGTCGAGTTCGCTCCGCTTCGTTCAGGTATATTTTAGAAGGGTACGAATTGGCTCCCGCATGAATGCGGGTAGGCTCTCATATAATCGTGGAAACATTAGACATTGTTGCCAAATCGTGTAATATTTATACTGCTTAGGAAATTTACATAGTGATATAGACTTTTTATAGGAAAATTATACTTTTAGACAAATACTTTTAGAGTTTGTTTTAGTTCAACATTGGCATATGTGGCAATTTTAACACAAATTATCGGTGTCGGCCGGTAAGCGCTCGACCGTTTTGCGCTCTTACCTGAAATCGGCCGGTTTGCGCTCTACACTCTAATACCCGAAAGTTAAGTTAGGACCGAAGGGTTAGGTCTTCCTCCTTTCCCATAGATATTTCTAGGAAGGTACCTGTTTCTAACAAAAAGAGAAAATTTGAAAGAAGTGACAACGCTGGGTGATATTTTCGACATGTTTAGGTAAAATAAATTTTGTCTATGGGAGCCAATTCGGACTCTACCTTTTTTAGTTCAGGTAAAATTCTTACCATTGGGAGCGAATTCGACCCCGTCCAGCCTGAAATGGTAACAAAACAACGTAACTTGCGTTCTGTGAAACACATAATTTAGTAAAAAGAGAAAATTATCTTTTAGGCCGGAATGCAGAATCCTTGGTAACAATCTATTGCATGAGCTTTTTACAATTTATAAAGCAAGCAGGCCGATAAATAGCGGTCATGGGAGAATCTATAGTATACATTCATCACCTGCCCGCTTATCTAGATAAAAATCTAACAGTATCCTGCACCTTTAGTACAAGAATATGAGTAAAACAAAATAAGGAAATATAGCTTTAGATTTAATTTGATTCAAGGGCTACCACCATCGGTTAACATATGTTTTTTCTTCTTAGAATCTTCTGAATAACTCTGAAGACTCTAAAAACCCCTGAATCAAATTAAATCTAAAACTGTCTTTCCTTACATAAATTAGTTATACCAAAATCATAAATCATAATCTACAAGACCTTAGTCGAAAACATCACAACTTATGGAGCTGAGGTTTGACAAATGACAGAATGTTTTGAAAAAGAAATGACGAAATAGGGAAAAGAATGGGTATTGAAACAACAATAATTGACACCACTGATATCAATTTTAAAAGTATATCATTGTAAAAAGAGAGCGCTAAATACCTACATACAGTAGGAAAAATGAAAGAATACCCATGAACGAACATATAAAACACGCTGTATTTTCCTGTCACCGTGTCACACAAAAAATTGGCCAGCGCAAGTTCCTACATGTAATAATTATTATTACATGTACTTGAGCTGGGAAAATTTCTTTGTGACACGGTGACAGGAAAATACAACGTGTTTTATATGTTCGTTCATGGGTATTCTTTCATTTTTCTGACTGTAATGGAGAAGAATTCTTGATTAGGCCAAGACTCAAAAAGAGTTGTCGAGCCAATGAATACGTGTAATAAAATTTCGCTAAGACATCTTGAAGGTGTGTTCTTCAATTAGTTCCTCTAAACATCCGAAGAATTCGACGTTGGCACCCCAATCAGTGCAATCGATGATTAAGTATTCAACACTTTTTAAGCCAAAGAATGATTCGAGATTTGATGAAGTGACATGAATATGGAGGGTCAAGTGTGTGGGTTAAATTTTCTATACCTTCGACCGTTCTTCGACTTTTCTGGATTGTTTACACGGCGGTATTTTGACTGAAGCGATGCCATAAGTTCGTCGCCATGACTTTCACATTTTAAGTTTTATTTCTACTTGAGATTTAATACCACCTCGCAGCTTTGACAGATACTATATAGCCTCTAATCAGTGGCGTAGGCGGTGGTGTATTCAATGTAATTCTTTAAACGGAATTGACATATGCAAATCAGTAATTATTATTACATCCACAAGTGCATATTATAAATAAGGTATAGATTCTAATACTGATACTCTGAACTCTGATACAAACAAGACCCTATAGATAGATTATAAAAACGTATGTACTGTAACACTGTAACATTATTAATGTCAATATGAAATTGCACTGTTTTGGGTATTACAGTTTAGTTTAATCAGTTATAACTGGCTACATAGTCCAGTCAGTCGTCAGGTTTGATCTCTAAAAATGAGACGAACAAACTGAATTTTGCTGATAATCTCAATTTTGGGACCCCAAAAAATGCAAAAAAGTTTCCCAGACAGTAATGAAACCGACACCAGAGAGTAGGGTGCCCGAAAAGAAAAAGAAGCAGAACACCAACTTTTCTATAAAACAGCTGCTTCAGGTTGGAAAAGATGCTTAAAAAACTCCTTAAAACTTATCTCATTAAAGCTAAGGCACTTAGGCCTTTTCCTAATTTGCTTCTTTAAAATATATTTTTGAAACTACTAATTGTCTCACAACACTGTTTAACAAAATCTTAGACAGAGCAGAGATACCACAAGATTGGCACACCAGTATCACAATACCGATTTTTAAGAAAGGACAACGAACATGTCCAGATAACTACAGAGGAATAACTCTCTTAAATACGCCTATGAAGTTATTCACAGGCATACTCAATTACTCAAGGATAAATTGGAATCACCGATAAAGAACAGAGAATAACAGCAAGGAAACAGAAAAGACAGGTCGACGACGGACGCAATATTTGTCATGAAACAAGTGCAAGAGCAGTCGATAGAATATAACAAACCCGCATATATTTCCTTCATGGACCTAACAAAAGCATTTGACAGAGTCAGACTTAGCGATATAATACAGAAAATGAAGTAAAAAAAGGATACCAGTGGTATCAAAACATTGTGGAAGTCATAAAACAAAAGAACAAACGGCACCACAACGGCCAACGTACTAACACCAAGGGAAATCAGGCAGGGAGACAGCCTCAGCCCATTTCTATTCAATGTGCTAATGGATGAAATAATAGATGTGTAATCGCTACAACTAGGATACAGACTCGGTCACAGTAGAATCAGTATAGTGTGCTATGCGGATGATGCAGCCCTCATTGCAGAGGATAAGGATGAACTTTAAAGACAATGTTATCGATTCTACCAAGCATATAGACGACTCGAATTAGATGCAAGCTCGTGGTAGAGGGAAAACCCATAGAACAGCTAAATCAGTTCAAATATCTAGGTGTAGATTTATAAAGTTATCGTGATCCAGCCAGAGACCTAAGAGGACAAATAAATAAGGACGCAGGCCGCAGTTATGTCCGCCAAAAAATACTTCAACGTCGGAATTAATAGATCCACAGATCTACAACAAGTATAAGAAGAAGGAGAAGAAAAAGAAAATATTGCTTCAGTTATAGGAAGTTACTTTTGCAATAAGACTTCTTAGGAAAAATTTATTATTTTATGTTAAATATAATATACCAAATACAATAAATAATAATATATTCTAATTGATATAGTATGTATATGTACACCCTGTAAACAGATCATGGATAAGAACCAATTAAAATTGGCTCAACATTTTTTCTCTTTTTTCTTTTGGCAGTTGCATTTCATCAAAAAATAAAATTGAAAAATCCATAGGGCTCGTCTTCAATTACGTGATAATTGAAAGTTAAATCGACCACTGGTTTAGTACGATTCGCGTATATAAATAAAGTGAGTGCGGCTCGAGTTCAGAGAATCTCTTATCTGATGCACTTCCGGCCACAAACAGAAAAGTGTTGCTTGTTGCTGACCAACCCACCCATTAACCATTAACGCTGCAATCGAGTAATGCAAAACATTTGTCTGCTGCAGTTGCGCTTTTTATCCTCCGTGACCCATAAACAAAAATTTAAATAATACATTGTATCTATGTGCTTTTAAAAAGACGAATATCAAAAAAAAAGTCTAAACTAATTGAAAAATTTTTTTGTCTTCACGAAATTTTCTTAAAATGCATATCTGCCGAAATTTAGCAACGAAACGAAGGAAAAATATTCAAATTTTTTCACAAATTGTTTAATAAACAATTTAGCCAAACTTTTAAAGTGTCCGCATAGTGAAATTATTATCATTGCTAATAATATTTTGGAGGGACTAAAGTAAAGAATAGAATCATATACGATTTACCCAGGCTAAAAGAGATATCGCCTTATTATTGGTTGATTGGTTATAATGTTTATTTCATTCATAGAGATTCAGACCAATATAAAGCTACAAGAATAAAAACTACATCGGTAATTTTTTTCGAAAATTTCCCAGCGTCAAATACCACGTCGTTGCTACGCAAAAAGGAACATTCAATGACATTAATGACAATTAATGTTTTACAACTTGTCAAATAGAATACCATGAATACGTTTAGCAAATAGTAAGGCGAAGATATCAAAAAAATATTAGTTAAAATGATTTAAAAAGACAGTTTTACTTGTGAAATAATCTTACCGAATTACTCTCGAGCTCGAATTATGGATTTGTTTTGCCCTCGTGACACCTTGACATAATTTCACTCCCCTTCGGGTCGTGAAATTAAAACTATCAAAGTGTAGTGTTACTCGGGATACAAATCTAGAATTTTAGAGCTCTCGTCTAATTACTACTGAAAATTACATTTTTAACTAACTAATGTTTGGCGTTTGGTTTCCATATCTACTCAGGAAATCGTTCTCAAAAAAGATTACTTATTTTAAAAAATTCTGAGAAAATGTATAACCAAATTATATTGGGTTACTTATGTCTTTTTAAAATTGAAGCTACTGGGATTTTCTGGGTCCTTCCCTAGTTTTAACAAGTATATTATTTTAGATTTTGTCTATTATGTTGGAATTTTGCAAGCTGTACTGCACTTGTTATCAGGGGCGGCCCGTCGGGGTAGGCAAGGTAGGCGCCGCCTACCCTCTTCAAATGTAGTACAATAATATAAATTATTAATATAAATTACTTATTTCAAAGTTGTAATTTATAAATTTTGACACAATATCTACAATAAAATAGCAAAAATTATCCAAATTATTTTTAAAAATATCCAAAAAATTTTCTCCGTAGTTATAATTATTGTACGCTCCTTGTAGTATCAATAGTACTGTATAGATTCTATATATTCTCCTTGGTCAGGCACTCGGGAACGTAGCCTGAAATAGAACGACGCCAATACCGAATTGACGTGCGATCTCTCTCTATTTACGCGAGCAGGCCTGCTGCAGGCCGGCGGATTTTGAACGGGCGGATAGGCACAGAGTCTTATAGCCGGACCTACAAAATGTTATCAGTTGCTTCTCTTGTGTCTTGTGAAACTGTTTTAAAATAATTGTGTTTTGATTTTGGCTGTTATTAGTAGGTTAGTATTGAATAAAACTAGGTCGGACAATTTAAATTTGTTTATGAAAACTGAATAATGTGTTATTAGATTATATAGATAATTAAAAATTTAAAGCGAGGTTAATTGTTAACTTATCAATTTATTCGAATAGTAAATTATTATTTGATACATAAATAAAATAAGTAATATTTGACGTTGTTGAAACGTAGGTGTGTTAGTTTTATTGGTGGAAAAACTTTAGTCATCGAATATGAATATTTTAAACGATGTAATATGCAGTTTGATCGAGACACCTTTTTCAAGGCGCCAAAATCAAGAAAGATTAGTAATTATTTCAATGGGCCGGCCTTTACAAAATTTAACAATTTTATCCACAGATAAGATAAAAGACAATCAACCATTTTCGAGATCGTTTAAAATAATATGGTATGAAAATCATAAATGGCTAAGCGGAAGTTATTTTAAAAATTCACTTTTCTGTTGGCCTTGTCTGTTGCTCTCAAATTTGAAGCAAAATGTTTGGGTGAGTCAGGGATATTCAGATTTGAAAAATTTATCAGCTAGTGTAAAAAAACATGAATCTTCGAAAGAACATTTAAACAATTGCTTAGATTTAAAACGGTTAGAAAAAAATAAACAAACTACTGACAGTGCTTTCGCTGGACATATTTCTCTATCTAATAAGATATATAATGAAGAAGTTGAAAAAGATTGAAGAAGTTGAAAAAATTTATGTTACAATTCTTTTAGCAAAACAAGAACTTACATTTCGCGGTCGTGATAAGAGCGATAATTCTTCAAACATGGGTAATTTTAAAGAAATTTTTAATTTAGTAGTTAAACGCGATCAGGAAATCCAGGATCATGTTAAAAAATAGAAGGGGTGTTCACGGGTTTGTCAAAAACAATAAAAAAAGATGTAATAGATTGTCTTGCCGATTACGTAAAAAATGAAATTTCAACAGAAATTAATGAAAGTCAATTTTTTTCTATACTAGCTGACGATACTACTGATATAACCGAAAAATCACAGTGTACTTTAACAATCCGTTTTGTTAACAAAGTTGGTCAGGTAACAGAAAGATTTTTAGGGTTTTTTTATGTTAGCGATAATAGATCTGCAGACGCTCTATATAGTTTAATTTCAAACGTTCTTGAGCCATATGATTACAAAAATAAATTAATTGCTCAATTTTACGATGGTGCAAGTGTAATGGCTGGCTCTTTAAACGGATTACAATCAAAAATTAAAGTAGATGCTCCAAAAGCAATTTTTACACATTGTTGCGCTCATAGATTACATTTAGTATTGCAAGACGGCTCAAAATGTATTACAAACTGTAGGATATTTTTTGTCGCCTACCCGAAGTATATGTGTAGCCTACCCGTATACTGAGGTCACGAGCCGCCACTGCTTGTTATAGTGCAATAATGCTGCTTATACAGTGTTATACTAGCACCAGTTCCTAGGTGGTTTGTCTCTCTGATTCAGTCTTCTAGTGTTTGGGTCTTAATATCGGTTCTTAGTTCTTCCATCTTCCATTCACAAGAAGTTAAGTAGCGTCTTGGTTTTCTGTAACCTTACAAAGCTCGTTTATGTTCCTTAGTTTAGGATCACTGCTACATTTTTTAGCAAGATCCCATGCTATTTTGCTATTATGTGTCATGTCAATTTTTTCCAGGTTTTCGATCCATTTTTCCTCTCTAGCTTGGATCAGCTGTTGAAGTAGGACTGCTCTGCAGTCGACGGTTTCTTAAGGGTTTATGGTAAGCTGCATAAAGGGTTTCGCATTAGTTATTTGGACTCGCTGGATATCCCGAGAACATGTGTTATACATCCCTGGGAATAACTTTCCTCGGTACATTTTTTATTAATTTTACAAATTTTCGTAGTTATTCACGCTGTAATAATTAAGTAATATTTATGCACACTACTGTCATGAGGGCTACTGCCATATGTTGGTTCTGAGAAGCTGTCTTACTGTTTTCGATGTGATTTGGTTTTGTTCGGTGAAATGCCAACTAATGCTAGATACTAAAAACAAAGCCCTAATGAGGGTGTTACAATACCCAAACAACAAAAATTGACAATTCAACGTATATAGCTTAGACAAGAAAACTCACAAGAATGAAAAAGAGAAGCCTATAATAAAAACATAACAAGCATATAAAAAGAAAATAAAATAACAAGCATACAAATAGAAACAATATCCGGGAATTTTACAATGATATCAACAACTTAAAGGAAGCATGTCTCACAACGTTCAAGATAGGTAAGTTTAAAAAAATGACCAAAAAACTACAAAATAACAAACTCCATTTAACAAACCGTTTATACAGATAGTATGTGAAAACTTTCAGAGGAAAAAACAAGATCTGGTTCACGCCAAGTAACTAAGAAGCACAAGATCAAGAAGTGACCATAACTGGATACAGGTAGGAGACAATGACAAGTTTAGTAGTGTAGTAGTCTCCCAAAAACAATTCTTTGACAGAAAAGATTAAATCCATGATTACAGCGGCTAACAAAAATTATTTCAGTCTACTACAAATCCTTAAGTCCAGAGTTGTTAATAGAAAGAAATACAAAGCGTGATCCATCCAGTAGTGATGTATAGAAGCATCCTTCAAGCGCTCAGAAGGTAGGAGAAACAATCCTCAGAAAACTGTATGGACCAGCTAGATACGGTGAAGTTTAGAGATTAAGAAGAAACCAGGAATTGCAGCTGTGGTTTAGAAAACCAGACATGGTGACTAAAACAAAAAGAAGCGAATAGCTTGGGTTGAAACGAACCATAAGAAGAGAGACAGGAATAAAATAGGGGGATTTATTGAGCCCCATGCTCTTCAATTTAATCTGGATTAATTCATCAAAAGCACCAACAAAGGAAGAGGATGCAGAATGGGAAACAAAGAAGTAAAAATACTCTGGTACACAGACGACGTAATACTGATGGCCAAGATGAAAATAGTCTGCAAAGATTAGTTCACAGTTTTTACAAAAGAGCAAAAGAATTCAATATGAAAATTTCATCTCAGAAAACTAAAACAATAGCAATCAGTAATAATGAGTTAATAAGGCGTAAAATAGAAATTTATGGTATCAGTATTGAACAAGTAATGGAAATAAAATACCTCGGAATTACACTATCCGCCTACGGAGACCTGGACAAAGAAGTGAGAAATCAAGCACAAAAAGCACGTAGACTTGCAGGATGCCTTAATAATAATATAGGGCGAAACCGACATATTAACAATGAGATGATGTCAAGAATTTATAAAATCAGTAAGACCAATAATAATGATATATGCATCAGAAACAAGGCCCGATACAGCCACAACACAAAGACTAGGTTCTGGAAACTACGCCAATTCGCACAACATCAACCCGCCAATGAACAAGCAAAATTGCTTATAAAGAGGAAGAAGAAGAAGAAAACAAACAAAACAATCAAAAATACATATTGCTCTACCCTGTAGGTATGTATATGTTATAGTCAAAGCCCGAATTTCAGGCACTCCTAGGTTTGACTAGGCAATCCTCAGGTCTGACTGACGGTCTTAGTCAAAGCCCGAAATAAATTACAGTTTCGGCCTTTGACTAGTCAAACCTAGGAGAGACTACGTTGGTCAGGCAAAGGTCGAAATTCAATTTTATGAAATCGGGGTTTGACTAGTCAAACCCCGATTAGCTATTAAAATGTAGTAATTTGTTAGATTAGTTTTAATAAAACGTCATTTTTTAATTTTTATTTATTATTTTTGTATTCTCGTAATTAAAATAAAAAAATTAGTGTTTATTCTCACATGTTGAGGCACTATGGGAGTTGCACAATACGTTACACCTTTGACACTTACATAATTTTGAAGAGCATTCCTTATTGCAGTAGCATTTTATCAAGCCTTGTCCTCCAAATTTAGAATCTTTTATACTAATTTCTCTTAGAGACAGCTTAACGTCTGGAACATATTCGAAATTAAGAAAATTCTCTATGCATTCTCTTATCTGATTTCTTGAAAAAGGTGTGTTTATTGTTCCGTATTTTGTACTAACTTATATAAACCGCCAATTATTGTTTTATCTTGTATGATACCCATAATATTTCGAGCATCTTCTTTTGCTCTGTCAAATCTGGGGATAGGTATTGTTACAGTTTTTCCGATCGAAATTGGAGGAAATTTTTTTTACTTAATTGTTTCATAGCATTAGCCTGGGCATGAATATCTTCCTTTATTTATTTTAATATTTTCTGTCTATGCACAACGCATGCATGTAACTTTTCTTTCAAAACCTTCATAGTATGCACCAAGTGTGCTGTCACCACACACAATATGTACTATCTGATTAAAAATTATGCACGTATGTGCGTCAGAGCTCTTTTTGGCAAATATAATTCTTTGACAATTTTCTTCCTCTCCTAGTGACGGTCCAGGGGCTTCGTTAGTATTATGGAGATCCTTAGTTATTTCTCCGATTGCAATATCTTCTTTCACAGTTGACGATGGCATTCCCATTCCATCTGTTTATGTTAAAATAAAATTCATATACATACTTAGTCAAACCAAATTATGTGTGAATAATTATAATCAAACTCCGTTAGCTCAACTCAGACGAATTTTGACAGATTCAGAGTAGAAAACGTACAACACAAAATTTCCTACCTCAAAATATTAACACAAATAAAGTTTCATTAAAAAAAGAAGAATTTTTAGAAATATTGGGAGTGTATACTAAACTCATACAATTCTGTGGAACCTATTTCCTCAAAATATAATTTTAAATAATTAATAATTATTAATTAATAAATAATTTTATCACCTCTGCATACTATACCTCTATTATTTAACGCTTATTCTGAAGAGGTCATGCGAGAAACTCTGGAAGATGAAGCAATCGGCATAAGAGTAAATGGAGTCTAAGTTAACAACATCAGATATGCAGATGATACGGTAATAATAGGCGATAGTTTACAAGACCTGCAAAGATTCATGAGTAAAATAGTAAGGTGTAGTAGGGAGTACGGACTTTCTCTCGATATCAAAAAGACGAAGTTTATGAAAATTAGTAAAAACAACCATAATACTAACGAAATCTTGATAGTAGAGTGCCAGCAGATCGAAAGAGTTACCTAGGAACACTTATAACAGAAAATAATGACTACACTGCATAAATCAAAGTCAGAATCGAAAAAGCACGTTCTAATTTTATGAAAATGAAAAAGGTTATATATAGCAAAGATTTAACATTAGCTCTTAAAGTACGCCTAACAAAATGTTACGTATACAGTGTACTATACTATGAAGTGGAATCATGGACGTTAAATGTAGAGACAATGAGACGACTTAACGCCTTTGAAATGTGGACCTATAGAAGAATTATGAGGGTTTCCTGGGTAGATAGAGCTACGAACAACGAAGTACTGAGAAGAATAGGCAAAGAGAAGGAAGTTGAACTTACAATTAAAGAAAGAAAACTACAGTATCTCGGACATGTGATGCGGGGCGAGAAGTATAAAAGATAGATGGCAGAAGAAGCATCGGAAGAAGACGAATTTCATGGCTGAAGAACCTGAGATAATGGTTTGGATTTTGGATGCAGCTCAAAACAACTATTTAGAGCTACTGCATCAAAAATTAAAATAGCTATGATGATTGCCAACCTTCATAGCGGAGATGGCACCTGAAGAAGAAGAAGAAGAAGAATTTTATCATTTGTTTTAGCGTAAACAAATTATAATTACGGAAATACGGAACAATAAACACACTTTTTTCAAGAAATCAAATTAGAGAATGCAAAGAAAATTTCCTTAATTTCGAAGATGTTCCAGACGTTAAGCTGTCTCTAAGAGAAATTAGTACAAAAGATTCTAAATTTGGAAAACAAGGATTTATAAAATGTTACTGCAATAAGAAATGCTCTTCAAAATTATGTAAATGTAAAAGTAAAATTTAATAAAAAATTTTGGTCTTGGTAAAAGGTATATTATTTTAAAAAGCCCTATAGGGCTACAAACATCGAACAGAACGTTTTCGCTCTAAAAAGAGCATCATCAGTGTTGCCTAAAATAAGTATAACCATATTAATTATCAAAATGTTGAACTTAAAGTGATGACCAAGGTAGAATCAAAGTTTGGTTATACTTACAAGAACATGGTGAGCCAACCAAAAAATACGAAGGTCAAAGCCTTTCAAAAATGGACTAAAAGTCACATCAAAATGCTAACATAGCAAATTCCAAAGGATGGATATAATCCCTAAGGATATGGCCCTAGGATAACATATGACTCCCACACGTTGTAAGTGGGTCAAAGGTGACCTTTGACCCACTTACAACGTGTGGGAGTCATATGTTATCCTAGGGCCATATCCTTAGGGATTATATCCATCCTTTGGAATTTGCTATGTTAGCATTTTGATGTGACTTTTAGTCCATTTTTGAAAGGCTTTGACCTTCGTATTTTTTGGTTGGCTCACCATGTTCTTGTAAGTATAACCAAACTTTGATTCTACCTTGGTCATCACTTTAAGTTCAACATTTTGATAATTAATATGGTTATACTTATTTTAGGCAACACTGATGATGCTCTTTTTAGAGCGAAAACGTTCTGTTCGATGTTTGTAGCCCTATAGGGCTTTTTAAAATAATATACCTTTTACCAAGACCAAAATTTTTTATTAAATTTTACTTGTAATTAATGGTATACAGCCAGCTACAGGAAATTCTTCCTAGTGGGTAAATGTAAAAGGTCTAACGTATTGTGTAACTCTAAATGCCATCATGCCCATGCCTCAACATGTAAGAATAAACACTAATATTTTTATTTGAATTACGACAATATAAAAACAAGTAATAAACATTATAATTAAAAAATGACGTTTTATTAAACCTAATCTAACAAATTACGACATTTTAATACCTGATCGGGGTTTGACCAGTCAAACCCCGATTTCATAAAATTAAATTTCGACCTTTGCCTGACCAACTTAGTCTCTCCTAGGTTTGACTAGTCAAAGGCCGAAACTGTAATTTATTTCGGGCTTTGACTAAGACCGTCAGTCAGACCTGAGGATTGCCTAGTCAAACCTAGGAGTGCCTGAAATTCGGGCTTTGACTATAACATATATATCGAAATCAGATTGTCGCTTTTACAAATTATAATTGACATAGTTTCAGGATATTACAAACGCATTCCTCGAACCGAGCCGAATAGTGAATAAAAGAAAAAGAAGCTAAATACAAAAACGAGTAAAAAACGGGAAAACGGGCATAAACCATTGGCAAGCATCTGTATCAGCGTCCGTCCGCTTTCCTACAAAAGCCACTTGTTCTGGACCAATGTTCTGTACAAATTGCACTTCTTTGAAGATAACTCACTAACAGCTAATTGCCTTGCGTTGATTTGTAAACTGCTTTTGCCACCACTGCGTAACTTACGCGCACTAATACCATAGTACGGTCAAAAAAGGCCAATCTCTTAGCGAAAATGTCATTATAAAACAAATTATGAAAAAAAAATTATTGAAAAAAATCGTTATAAAAAGTTCATATTTATTATTTAAAAAACCAGCAAAGGGCCACATCTAAATACAGAACGATTTCGAAAGTATGTATAAAAATACAAATATGTATAACGATTAAAAATGCAATCAATCGAAACAAAACCAAAAAAAATTGCATCATAAAGTCTTTTTCATCTTGTTATAAATTTAAATAGGTAAATTGCCTGTTTCTTCTTCGACGTTACCTCCTACCCTAGTGGAATCAAATGGGTACTATATTCTTAAACTTAGTAATCTTACATTCTTACAAGACTTCCTTACTCAGCGGAGCTGAGGCCAGGAAAAAAGCATTTGTAGCTAAGATTAGAATTGGTGTAATAACCAGAAACGTGGCCACACTATTCATAAGAGCCGAAAACGTTTCTAAAAATGGTTTGAATAGTACAGACAACCGCCAGTGTGGACCAAGAAAATTCGGACATCTTGGATATTAAAGCACCCTAATATGTCTGTGTAGATATTGGCATTGAATCCGACTCTGTCCGACCGTCACATGTAACACCGTTGCCGTATCCTCTATTTTTTCATACTATCACCATTCTATCACGTTACAATTTTTTGTGATATTATATTTGTGTGTGAAATGTATCATTGTTGTGTATTTTAGGTATGTTCTAATATGTTATGTATGTATATATAGGTTTTTACTTGATTATTTTAAATCATTGTAACGTTTAACTTGCTAGAAACCTTGTAATATTGTGTACCTAATGTTATTATGTTGTTGTTTTCACCAATTTTGAAAACATGTGAAAACATTGAATTGTCCACGTCCGTCTGTCCGTCCGTCCGTCTTGTCTGTCTGTTTGCAAACTCAACTCCTCCGTCATTATACCATGTAGAATGACAAATGAGGTGTCAAATGAAAGCTTATCCAAGGATGGTACTAAAGGTGAGAAATTTAACCTAGGCTGTCTGTCCGTCTGTCTGCCCGACCGCGTTTATGATTCCTTCGTCACTGTACCAGGTAGAATGACAAATACGGAGGAGTTATATTCGCGGACAGACAGACAGACGGACAGACAGGGCCGTAACTACGATGTTGGGGGCCCCGGGGCAAACGTAATCTGGGGGCCCTCTACCCCAGCGGAAGGGGGTCCGGAAAAATGTTTGAATTTAACCCCTTGAAAACGCATTTTCCCTCCTGTGTGAACACCACACTCTCTTCTTTCTTTTTTTTCAGCATGTCCTGCAATAATTATAAAATTAGCAGCGCTAATGAATACATCTTCATCTGTATCTGACATTATGGACGGATCATCAACAAATGCGTTCGTTCGCTACAATGTAAATGGTCTTACTTTGTAGCGAACGAATAACCAAGCGAACTACCAAGCAAACGTAAATGCACTTTAAGGTGCCTTAAGCAACTGCAGTGTGAGCCAAACACACTAAGTGAAGCTGGTCAGTGTACTGGTGGGACTGATCCTAATGTGCTCATTCTATCTTACCCTTACCCTTCTTTTCAAAATGTGGTACCATGTGGTTCCTTTCACATACCAATATGTGGTCTGGGAACATTGCTAAGACAAAGTAGCTGGGCTGGGACCTGGGGCCCCTATTCCGATTGCATTTTAATTTTTATTCGCCAAAATAACTAATTTTTTCAGTAACAATTTATATCTTTACGAAAGGTCTCGGGGGCTCCAGCTTAGCTCGGGTCCCCTCTTCCAATGGCATTTTAGGTTTTATTACGCCGAAATAACTAATTTCCTAACTAATAATTAAAATTTTTATGTTAAGGTCTCGGGGGTCCTAGCTTAGCTCAGGCCTCAGGGCCCCTGTTCTGTTCCAATTGCATTTTAGTCGAAAAGACTAATTTCCCCAGTAAAAAATTAAGACTTTATGTTGCTATCTTTTTAAAATTGTGTCACTGGAAAATATTTCGTTGATATCGGCTTTTAAATTACATATTTTTATTTTCCTCGTTAAAATCTATGCACGATGCACGACCAAACAAAAGGGGGCCTCTGCGGGGCCCCCCTTGGCCGGGGGCCCCGGGGCACTGCCCCAGTTGCCCCAATGGTAGTTACGGCCCTGCGGACAGACAACCTAGGTCTAATTTCTCACCTTTACTACTATCCTTGGATTATAAACTTTCAGTTGACACCTCATTTGTCATTCTACCTGGTATAGTGACGGATGAGTTATACTCGCGGTCGGAAGGACAGACGGACAGACAGCCTATGTCAAATTTCTCACCTTTAGTACGATCCTTGTATTATAAGCTTTCATTTGACACCTCATTTGTCATTCTACCTGGTATAGTAACGGAGGAGTTATATTTGCGGTCAGACAGACAGACGTACAGACATCCTAGGTCTACTTTCTTACCTTTAGTACTATCCTTGGATTATAAGCTTTAATTTGACACCTTATTTGTCATTGTACCTAGTATAATGACGGAGAAGTAAATGTTATTATTTTATTATTCTTGTAGGTACATTTAACATTGATTGAAATTATGAAAGAAATATATAGAAAACAGCAGGGCAACACTGTGATGCACAAACATAAAATATCAGATACATTCAGCTGTGCCGGCTGTGCGTTACATAGGGTGCTTTAAAATCCAAGATGTCCAAATTTCTAATACTGATGAGAACAATAATTTTGGGAACATAGTGTCGCCTTGCCATACTCATGTGCTGATGTTTACTTCATTGGTGAGCTCGTGAAGATTTATAGTAACTGTTGTATTTTCATATAATAATTCTGATGATGTTGGAGTAGCGATAATCTATTCTGCATTCCTCTAATGAATTTAAGATAGCGCCAATATCCACTGAGTCGAAAGTCTCAGAGGATAAAAAAATTAGTGGTCTGTTATAATAACAGACCCTTTGTGCTAATTTTTATAGACTATCGAAAAACTTTTGACTCAGTGGATATTGCGCTATCTTAAAGGCATCAGAGGAATGCAGAATAGATTCGATAGTTTTTTCAATTAAAGTCTTGAGACATTTGTAATATACCCTGATCAAAATCCAGCCTTTTCTCGAGTTTGACACAAATCGAGTTTTCTTTGCATCCTGTTGGTGAGTTAGCGTGTATATAATTTATAAAGGTGATCTAACAGGCTAATAGTTCTGTAGTTTTGGTTTATTGTTTTATTATTTTTATTCTTATGTGGTACATAGTTCTCGTAGTTATCAGTCATTTGATGAATATCGGTACCATTCAGCGTCTCTCTATGATTCTCTTTTGAGTATTTCTTATCTCTTAGGGTATCAAAAGCATTGAGCTCTGGTGGTACTCTTTCCATGTTATCGAGCCCTAGGTGACTTCATAATAATATGTCGGAGTACCTACTATTCATGGTTGTCAGCCGTGTAAATTTAGATCCCGGGGCACAAATGGCAGATAGCGAAGAGATCCAGAGAGTCGACAGATTCACTTACCTCGGAACTACCCTCAACTCACAATGGGACCACGCTCAAGAGATTAGATCCAGAATTGAAATGGCACGGTCTACATTTATCAAGCTGAGATCCTTGCTGTGCTGCAGTGATCTCAGTTTGGGAACCAAGATGCGGATAGTGAGGTGCTACGTTCTTCCAGTGCTACTGTATAGAATTGAAGCCTGGACACTGACGCAAGCCACTGAAAAGCGGATTGAAGCCTTCGAGATTTGGATCTACAGGAGGATACTAAAAATATCTTATGTGGACCATGTCACCAACATTGAGGTCCTACAGCGCATGACAAAAAAAAAGAAGTGCTTAATTTAGTAAAACAACGCAAGCTTGAGTACCTTGGCCACGTGGTGCGGAAAGAAGAAAAATATCGAGTTCTTCAATTTGTCATGCAGGGCAAAGTATTTGGCAGGAGAGGAGCTGTTTCGCGGAGCAGTCAACAAAACAATGATAGCCTTGATGATCGCCAACATCCGGATCGGATAAGGCACTGAAGAAGAAGTACCTCCTAAAAATATTCATACGCATCTGTAAGTTGAGAGCAGCACAGCCAGGCCCGACCCCAGGGGTGGGCGAACTGGGCGGCCGTCCAGGGCGGAAAATTCAGGAGCGGCAAATATTAGAGGAAAGCCAATTTTTGAAATTGAATAAATAATAACTTATGTTTTTAATATTATAAAAAATTAATATTATGAACAAAAGCGGCAAAAATGCAACTGTAAAAACGAGAATTAAGTAAGTGAAACAATAACAATTGCAAGCTTCATTCGACGGAAAATCGACAACACCGCCTTCTTCTTCATCACATAATAACAGTAGGATTAGAACTAAACTAAATTCAATGAAATTCACTTAAAATTAACTTTACTGAAAATGGATGTACATACCTAATAATAATTATTAGAAACATATGGCTGAAGCTTTGTCCAGCCACGGTAAGTCTCCAGCTCATCTACAGTCACAGCGACAGTGGGTAGAACTAGCAATTAGACTAGAATCGGGCAAAATCATAGATGAAGAAATACAAAAAGTTCTAAATTCAGAAACTGGTCATTGGAAAAATGTAATAAGTACAACCACTTATAGATATTAATAATACAGTTCTTAGCACAACAGTGTCTTTCATTAAGGGGCGATTCTGATAAACATTTTCATCAAAACAATGATTATTTTTTAAGGTTTTTGAGCTCTTTAAAAATTTTGATTCTGTTTTACAAGAGCACATTAGGGGAATAACTAATGGGAGTAACAAGCAGCATCACTATTTGGGAAAACGTATTCAAAACGAAATTATTCAGCTCCTCCATGACCAAATCAAAAATAAAATTTTAAACTTTTTGAAATCAGCAAAGTATTATAGCATAATTTTAAATTGTATATCTGATATTGCTGGGGTGGAACAGATAACTATTGTTGTATCTGTCGATTTAGGTTCTTGTTCACAAAGTGGTAAAATTGAAGAACATTTTCTTGGATTTGTGCCTGTAGTGAAAACCACTGGCTTGGAAGTTACAGAGTCCCAGAATGAACTGGGAATACCTTTGGAAGATTTGAGAGGATACGGGTATGATAATGGGGTAAACATGGAAGAGAAGAACTTGGGAGTTCAAAACAGAATTTTGAAAATGAATCCTAGAGCGTTTTTTGTCCCATATTTTAGCCATTCGCTTAACTTAGTCGTGAACGATGCTGCTAAAGCCTCACAGTTTGCAGTTTCTTTCTTTTCCTTAGTGACAAAAATTTACAACTTTTTCTCATGATCTATTCATCGTTGGACTTTGCTGAAAAATCATATTTCTAGCCTAACATTGAAACCTCTGTCCGAAACTAGATGGTAGAGTAGAAAAATTGACGCAATTACTCCCATTAGATACCAAATTGAAGAAATTTACGATGCTCTTGTAGAAATCCCTGTGAATAAAAACAACGATAAAATGGTTGCTCATGAGACAAGCTGTTTGGCAAATCCAATCCGTGATTTTAGTTTTCTTTGCTCTGTGGTAATATGGCATGACATTTTACTTCACATCAACGTAGTCGCGTATGCAGAGGATTGGTATGGGAGCGTATCAAGCTATCAGTTTATTAGAAAAATCGAAAATCCATTTTAAGTCTCTCAGAAGTGATTTAAAATTCCAGGGCTATTTGACAGACGCAAAAGAGCTCATCAAATTTAGAAATTGAGAACCCGAAAAGGATGCACAGTAATAGGCAGAAAGAGGAAAATGAAAAGACAATTTGGCCATAAGGCTGAAGATGAAAGTATGGATTTTCTGATCTTGCCCAGGGCGGCAAAATCTCTAGGGCCGGGCCTGAGCACAGCGAAAACAAGGGCATAAATATGTCCAAAACACAAAGAGTATTAAGCAAACTTATCCGAAATCAAAGGCTTACTGAAAATATCAAACCAAACGCTAAGAGATGGAGAAAGAAGAGAGGAAATAAGAGCAAGATATGGAATAGACGAAATAAACCTGTGGAAAAAAAAAGAAAAATGGAAGCAACATATAGAAAGAATGACACAAAACAAAACAATGATAGGATATATCTTTCGTTTTCGCCTTTGGTTGGCGCCTTTTTTACCTTATGTGACTGTACTATATAATACGCGAACTATTCCCAGTGATTTATCTAGTCCATGACACTTTTTATTTGAATGATTTATGAGTCAATTTCCTCTTAGTAATTCGAAATAATTAGGCAATATTTTGACATTTAATAATAATACACAAAACACACAAAGTGTTTAAATATATTATGTACATAAAGGACGTAAAGATGATACAAAATATTAAAACTTAATAGGTATACCATTGGTTGAAACAAAGGCTAAAGTACTTTTCCAATTTTTACTGTTCTTCCGAAATAACATTCGTTGATTTCTTCTCAATGTTAACTTTGCTATGCAATCAACAAAGAAGATATGCCAAAAGCCAGGGGCGTAACAGAGGCCCCCGCAGCATGATGCTTGCGGGGGGCCCCAATCGTTTAGGGGCCCCATCTTGTCATCTGATATTATGTAAAAATCTGTTATTGTTATATTATTTTACGGTGTGTGTTTAAAATTAAAAACTTAAATTTCTAAATAGACGTATTTGCCAAGTTAATCATCTCATAATATCTAGAAACTTAATCCCTTCCGGCCTACCGAAATTTTATGGTAACGGCAATAAATTACGTGGTGTACTATTGAAAGATTTGAGAATTGCAATTTGCCGAAATGGGTTTTCTCTTTAATCTTTACCTACGTTTAGTATTTCGATACAATTATCCAGAGTCGTAACAGAGGCCCCGCAACATGAAGCCCCAATATGTCAAGGGCCCCATCTTGTTGTCTAATATATGTAAAAATGTGTTTTTATATTATTTGCATACATACGTTTTTTAAGCAGTGCAGTATTGAAAATGAAGTAGTCCATCCGAATTAATAAAATTGTTGATATATTCGCGGATAGTAGATAGTGCACGAAGAAAGTTGCTCATCTCATAGAATAATACTAATGTAATCATTTAGTAATTTTTGTTCTATGTTATTCTATACCAATAAAGATGAAAAATATAAGTCGTCATAAACAATGCATGAATACACCAATAGCTCAGTAAATGACAGTTTTGGAGTGAAATTATCAGCGTCACGACGTACGTATTTGCTTGACAATTTGGATTTAGGTTCTAGTTACACTCCACTTCAAAGTTGGATTTATGCCATTGGTTGCTTTTACTTCGGGGGGTGACACCCCTCCTTGGGGTGAAAAACATACGTTTAAAATAAGTCCGGAAATGTATAAATTGACTAATTATAAGCAACTTTTGTTCTTCTATAGAGTTTCTTTATCTATGCTAATACTTTTCGAGTCATTTGCGATTGAAAATATTTATTAAAAAAACAACGTTCTCAGACGGGTTTTTCACAAATAACTCAAAAATAAGTACGTATTTATCGTATTAAATATTAGATATCGAAAAATATTTGTAGCAAAAATGTTGTTTAAAAGATTCAGAAAATAGTGTACTTATTCATGAAGTCTATCGACACAGTGAAAGCATAGTTGAAGCCCATGAAAAATTATTTTTATTTGTCCAATTCCAAATCGAATATTTCAACCTGAAATAATCAAAAATGAAGCAATTTTCGGGAAAAACTCTTAAAACTGTTTTTAAATGTTTCAAAAAAAGCTTTGTTTTTATTTTTTTATAAAACTTTCTAGCACCAAAACTATACGAGTTCGCTCAAAATAAAGTTGGCCCCTTTTTTGGTATAAAAAATCGTGAAGATCTGCCCCTATTTCGTACCCCAAATAAAATTTATCAGTAGCGCTTCACCATTTACTTTAAATATTTATTGTTTATATGATCTGTAAGTTTGACCGGTTCGAAGTTCTTTTTTGTGAAAAAATTTATTAAAAGTTTTTTTATTTTGGAAAAATGCCTTTTTTATTCAAAATAACTTAAAAAGTATTGGTGATACGAAAAATCTCAAAGAGTAAAGAAATGTAGGTAGGTCTTGCTTTTATAAATATTTTGGCTTTATTTTGTTTTTCTGTAAGACAAAATTTTTTTAAGACATGGCTGTTTAAAATTTGCATATAGTCGTGATTAGTGACTCGTTTAACCCTTAACCTAGAACCCTTTTAAAAATAAACACTTTGAACCGGTGAAACTTACAGGTCGTATAAAACAGTTAGGTAATTTGTAAGGCGATAACGATTAGTTTCATTTGGGGTGCTAAATAGGGGGAGATTTTCACAATTTTTTACCAAAAAATGGGATTAACTGCATTTTGAGCGTAACTGGTTTAGTTTTGATGCTAGAAACTTTTGTAAAAAATAAAGCTTCTTTTAAACACTTTAAAAAAGTTCTAATGAGTCTCCCCGAACAGTATTTCATTTTTTGGTTATTTCACGTTGAAATATTTGATTTGAAATTTGACGAATAAGAAAAACTTTTCATGAGCTACATGTTTTCCTTTACTGAGTCGATGAACTTCATTTTTGTTTCACTTTTTTTATAAGCTAGATACATTTTTGCTAACAATATTCTTTTCGATCGAATATTTACTCTTTAAACTATTTGCCAAAAATCGCCTAAAATCGTGGTTTTTTTGTTGAACAATAAACATTTTTACTCATAAATAACTCGAAAAATCTTGAGTTGACCACTTCGGTGGTGACACTGAAAATTACACGGTATCGCCATATTTTACGTTGATTTACTGGGCTGTAACACATATAGGTATTTGTCACACATGTCGCATTAGACAATTTTTTAAAGGGGGCCCATTACCAATTCTGCGGGGGGGGGGGGCGGACGAAGTTTGTTACGCCACTGCCAAAAGCAAAGAAAATTAGTAACTTATTATCCAGAAGAGTATCAAAGACCTCAGAAAAACTAGTGAACCAACACAATATTTTAACTATCATGGTTTCCACCATGCCTAAAATTCATGCTACAAAAACGCAAGGGGGGCAAGCATAAAGCAATTTATGTAACCAGCGACACCTGCTAATAGCAAAGGACACCACCCTTCAAGTTACAGGGGATCCCGAAAAGTACCTGCCTGGAGTGAATCCAGACAAATAACAACTAATAATAAAACACAACAGCATAGAAGAACAACAAAAAGGACTGACCATGATGGTGGTAGAGTTGATCGCAAAAAGGATCAACAAGCCCATCAAAAATGTTAAAATAACGCTGAACAATGGGGATACCTGAGGATAACCTCCTGGAACTCAGGCGGAATGAGAACAAATGCAAACGTGCTAAACGAAATAATTAATCTATGCCAATATATAATAGTATGCCCATACCTTCACGTTTCCTTTTCCATGGATCTAACATTTGTTCTACGAATATCTTAAACAATGTCAGAGATGTAGAGTATAGTAGGGTGCTTAAAAAAATCGATATATATTTTTTCTTTTGCCCAAGCGTTTTTTTTATTTTCTTGTTCTTAAAAAAGAACATCCTGGAAGTTTCAGCCCTTAAACATTTTTTTAGAGGTCGCTTAACAACGTTTTTTTTTTCAAAAATCGCGTTATTTTTCGTTTTTTTTTTGCCTAAACGAAATAAAAAATTCATATTCAGGGTATTTGAGTGCCTTGATTTTTTCCGATTTTTTCCGTTTTTTTTTCTCTTTGAATATTATTAAACTAAATGAAAAAAATCTTTTTAAAAGGGTTTAGGAACACCTACATTTATTCAGGGCCCCTTTATATTTACATTGACATTTTTAGCCTTGAAATCATTTTTATGATTCCGGTGTTTTGAGTCAATTTCAGTTTGTTAAAATTATAATATTTCTGATAAACTTTTAATAAAAATGTAATACCAATTATTAAAGAGTAACGAAAATATTTTTTTATTGCACAAAGGCCTGCAATTTCTAAAAAAAATGACACATAAAATTTTATCAAATTTAAGAGACTCCATTTAATACGTGGTTAATAGCCTATTCAATATCATTTTTTTTTCGCATTTTTTGCATACTTCAAGAGTAATTTTACCACGAGAAATTTTTTTTACACCCTTGGTATACCCAGAAGTTTTTTTAAAAATCCCTTTAAAATTAGCAAAAAATCGATATAAAGTGGCCCCCGAAAAAAATATAGGTGTTCCTAGACCCTTTTAAAGATTTTTTTCATTCAGTTTGATGATATTCAAAGAGAAAAAAAATTGCGGAAAAAATTAAGGCACTCAAATACGAGAAATATGAATTTTATTATTTCGTTCAGGCAAAAAGCGATAAATACCGCAATTTCTTTGGCTTGGCCAAAAGAAAAAATATGTCGATTTTTTTTAACCACCCTAATGTAGAGCATCCCTTCTGTAAGTATTTTGTGGTCCTAAATTCGTTCGAGTATTTATTGTCTTTTTAACTCTTACTCTGTTGTTGTTGTACCTATATTCAGTTCATTCATATCATTTTCCATAGTTGTTTCACGGGAACTATGTCATACCCGTTTTTTAAATCAATGAATGCTATGTGTACCGGTCTATTTTTCGCCATTTTTGAAGTTATACTTCTTTACAGGCGTAATGACGGTGAAATTTTATATGGGAAAACCTAGCGACCGGGCGCATGCGCATTATAACTTTGTTCTGATTGGATGTTCAAATGACATGACAAAAATTATCCAATATGGCAGCTGTGGCACAGCTGTGGGACTGTGCATGGTTTGGTTATAATGTATGCTTGTTGCGTTTTAAAATTTGTAGGAAGAGAAACAACAAACAAAAAGTTAGTTAATGGTTATACTGCCTTTTTAAATAGTTTTCATATTATATTTTTGGACTTATTTACATAGAAGAGATGATTGTTGCATGCCAATGTGAAAGCTCATCAAACTGTGCCTAGTATGAGTGCCGCAGATCTCGCTTATTCAAAGCTAAAGAATCTTTCACTGGTAAGTGTTTTATAAATAGTTGATCAAATTTTGTTATGATATTTGAACATAGCCACTTTGCACGACGCAAGTGATTGCGAAATTTATTAGTCGTTATACGGGCTCCGATACCTACCTTGAACCTACCAAAATACATAAGTAGTATGTAATACTTTTATTTACATAATTTGATTACCATCAAAATTTCTATCAATATTCACCTAATATATTGTCTTCTTACTCTATGTTTTGTTGTATTTTTTCAATTCTAAATCATTTCAATTCAAAATCAAAATAATTTGATTTACATAAGTTAAAAATGTCAAAAGGTTAATCTGTTTAGTTAGACGATCTTCGCACATAATGACAAGCTGTCTCTGTGGCGAAGTTTTAATGCGGGTGAATCCCAATACAACGCAAATACCAGCCGCGTGGTAAGTTGGTTCGAATCCCAATAGAAACTTTTATTTTTTTATTTTTTTTAATACATTTTATGATTGTAAGTATATTTATTATATAATTTTATTTTCAGAAAATACGTATTTAGTTAAAAAAATTTCCGACAATTAATGTTCAGAAATCATTTGTGGCATTTTTAATGTGTTTTTTGGCACTGTTTTAATAAAAATGTTTGAGAAGTAGTAAGTATAAATTAATTTAATATTTAAATAAAATATAAATAAAAAGTATATTAATTTCGTTTATAATCATATAATCATATAATAGAAGTATAACTTCTTACGTGCGTACAAAGTACACACACATTCTTTTTTTCTCAATTAATTGTTAGAGTGTATATGTATGTATATGTGGTTATACATATGGTTATTTATGTATTGTTAGAGGGTAAATTCTGCCTGATAATCTTCGATTTTTTGCGAGATAGATTTTTTCCGTTTTTGTTTCAGTATTTTATTATTATTTTTAAAAGTATTTATTTAAAAAAAGTCGTCCTCGCTTTTCTGAATGAAAGAGGAAGTTATATTGTGCTAAGAATATCTTCAGCTATTTTTGGTTATCATACACTAGTCGGATTAAAACATCCCACTGCAAGTCAAACTACCCTTAAAAAGACCGCATAACATTATTTTTAATTCCTACCACATGTTTAATACCAACTCTCGTCTTGTTAGCATCAACTTCCAAAGATCCTGGCTCGCTTCAACAACAGAAGAGGGTAGTTCGAAGTGTCAATCACTGGCATCAAACTGTCATATTCTGAAAATTTTAAGCTTAATGCAAAAGTGATCCCGCCAATGTATCGATATCGGGACGAGTCTGCGTTGCATCTTGCACCTTCTTTATTCTAAAATAGGTTTTTGAAATAGATACGTGGAATTCCACAAAATACTGTATACAGGGTGGTCCTTAAGGAATTGTACCAAAAGAAACAGTAGATTCTACACTCCAAACTAAAACATATTCATGGACAAAAATATGAAATATTTTAATTACACATGTTAATAGGACTGTCATATCTGTGTCAGGTCCAGTGTATGTTCCTCGCTGCTATATTTACTGAAGGACTAGGTTCCCAGTTTGTCCTGTTTTAAGTGATCCAACACCCCATCAGAACGTGTTTTGGTTGTTTATTTGTGGCCTGCGTTAACGTTAGCAGTACCACTGGTGATAGTCTAGCTAGAGTCTAGAGTCTAGATCGCTGGGTGATCTGGTGGAGCTGCTGCCACTGCCAGAAACATCCGAGGACAAAGGTTTGTGTGAACGGTTCTTTTCAGAATTTTTGATGCTAAAAACTGGATCACATATTTCGAAACGATAAACACTCTTTGCTACACGTCATCCCAAGTGAATCCAATATTGAAATCCTGCAGAGGAAATTCCTTAGGTAGATTTTTAATGCACCGTACTACGTCCCTAATGAAGTCATACATCATTATCTTTCAGTGACTGTTGTGCGTAAAGAAGGGTGGTCCTAGGGATTTAAAGCGGTTAGAAGTTCACCCAAATTTTAATACGGTACACCTACTAGATAACAGCATGAAAGTAGGATCACTCTAAGTGGGTATTACATTATCCTAAATTCAGGACCGATACTCAGGATACGATTTAGGACACTAAATTCAGCCACCGAAGCTCGCGATTACACTATCCTAAATTTAGGATCGTAAATTATAAACAAGTGTTGAAACGACAGGGCTTGGGTTTAAGTAGGTAAAACTTTCAAAAGCAGGTAAAAATAGAGCGGGCTCGAAAAATTTTTTTTTAAACAAATTCACAAAAATTATTTTTTTATTTCGAACAGTTATTTTAGATAATTTGGGTCATTCTAAACAAAAGAGATGTCTTATCATTTTTCGCTAAAATTGATTGTTGTCGAGTTATACGCGATTTAAAATTTGAAAAATGCGAAAATGGCTATTTTCAAGGCTTAATAATTAAGCGCATCGCGTATAACTCGACAACAATGAATTTTAAAGAAAAATCAAGAGACCCTTTTTGCTCATAATGACCCAAATTATCTGAAAAAAATCTGTTCGAAGTGAAAAAATTATTTTTGTGAATTTGTTTAGGAGAAATTGTTTAAATAATTTTTCACCCGTATTGAGCTGCCCCCCCCCCACTTGCAAAAATTAAAAAACAAATAGCCCTGATTTATGAGCTCAGCCCCCCCACTAAAGTATTAAATTCCTGCTCAGTGGAACGAGCTCAAAATTTTTAGTTTGTGGAATATGAAAGCTCATAAATAGCTCATAAATCAGGGCTATTTGTTTTTTAATTTTTGCAAGTGGGGGGGGGGCAGCTCAACACGGGTTAATTTTTCGACCACGGCACCGCCTGGCACCCTGTGAATTTGTTATAAGGACCTCTTTTTGAGTAACTTTGAGCAAAAAAATCTAATCGAAATAATTTCGCTAAGTGGGGCGGCGATGCAGTCTGGACTACAGCGCTTATTGTTAATAATTAAAAATAACAGCTTTGTATTAAAATAAAGACAAAAATTCAGAATCTTAAAGGAGGGATTTTAAACTTTGATTTGATTGCTTTCTGACTTTCATAATATAATTTTTAATCGAGTTATTAAGCCTTGAAAATGGCCATTTTCGCATTTTTCAAATTTTAAATCGCGTATAACTCGACAAAGACCAATTTTAGAGAAAAATCACAACAGACCTATTTTGCTCAAAATGACTGAAATTATCTAACAAAAATTGTTAGAAATGAAAAAAAATTATTTTTGTGAATTTGTTTAAAAATATTTTTTAAACAATTTTTCGACCACGGCACCTCCCGGCACCATGTGAATTTGTTATAAGGGCCTCTTTTTGAGTAAGTTTTTGCAAAAAATCGAATCGGAATAATTTCGCTAACGGGGGCGACGATACATGCCGGTCTAAACCTTAACTGTGCGTTCTTGTGTGCTTGGCATATGTGTGCCATTAATTATGAAAATGAATGTCCCTATTATTATCAGCATCCAGTGACATTTTTATTGTTTTGGGTACATAGAAAATGGTACCCTTGTACATCCGATTTTTAGAATGTCGAAAACGATCCTAATTAGGATGCTAACCATCCTAAATGCGATACACTATACTGAATTCAGGACATCCCAAATATCGGACACTAAATTTTAGGAAGATGTAATAGGACTTTAGGAGAGACACAAACCCTTGGACTTACACATGTAATTTAAAGTAAATTGTTTAGAATATAAAAAGATATTTTAACTATTAATTTTAGTTAATTTCTCTTGGATTGAATTATCTAATTTGATTATGGTCCAAGCAGGACAGACTACAAATCTTTACTTGGAAAATAAATAAAAAAAACTTTTTAAAAATCCCTACAGCCCTAAATAAAATCCAGCATGTGCTTTTAACGTTCATTAAATTTTTTGTAGCCTCCAAAATCTTATACCGATCTCAAACTACTCAATTTGGTAGTACATTTTCAAGAATTTTTTTTATTTCGTAATTAAAGTTGTTCTTTAATTATCAATAAAATTTGATGACTGATTACCTTAGCTGTGTTTATATAATGTTCGATAAGCCACATTAAAATGATCTAAACGGTAGTCAAGTGTTTTTTTAATAGCGCACTTGTACTTTGTTTTTTATACCTCCCATGAAGAGAATTTTATGCCCATTCGAGCACAAGGTTTGGAACGTTTCACTTATGTCATAAAGTTACTTAGTATGTTAGTTAACATTCGTAATTTATATATGAGCGATGTGACTTGGTTTCGAAATGTATCCACATGAAATAGTTCAAGAAATAATAAACATACTAACAAATAAAAATTTTAACTAACTTAAAACGGTAAACTGATACGATGCTACTACAGAATAGTAACATTGTCAAGCAATTAACAACAGATTGTGTTGACTTAGATTAAGAGGAAAATACAGGTAAATTGGTACCTATTATCAACAGATGCGTCCCCACAGAAGGAAAAAATATAGAAATAAAAAAGTAGTTTTACGAAACATTCTAATCTGGTCAAAGAAGTTAATACCAAAATATAAAATAAAAATTATTGTTGGAGACATGAATCCGAAAGTGAAAAGGAATGATTTATATTGAAAAATAACGAAATGTAAAAGTAAACATATGCAAAGTTATTAAAATGGAAACGGAAAATTGTGGAAACAAAGCCAAAAATAAAGCGGGTTGCTAATTGAAAAAAGGTAAAACGAATAAGTAGAAAAAAAAAACAAAAAAGAATGTGTGTGTACTTTGTACGCACGTAAGAAGTTATACTTCTATTAGATATATGATTTCAACGAAATAAATATATATAATACTTTAAGGGGCTATCCTAGTGTAAAAATACGAAATTAATATACTTTTCTGGGAATTTCTAAAATAAAAAGTACTGTACCAATTGTTTTTAAATTTTACATGAGCATTTACTATAAAAAGAAATATAATATGTAAAAAAATTTTCATAAAATAATTTTGAAAATTAAACGATTTATGCGCCATCTACTGGCATCGTGAAAATAAAAACATAGGTCCACTTCTGCAGTGATTAGGAATAATAGAGACCCTGAAACCTAAAATTTCAAAGATATTATTGAAACATAAGGTATTTTCTATACCATCAACTAGGAGTTTTTGATCGGATAAAAAATGTCAATTTGGCGGTTTTTGAAACTGAAAATGTTTTAGCTAAATTTAAAAAAAAAATTCAACACTTCGTCATTTTTCCAAATTTTAATATTTTTCAAAAATCTTAGTTAATGGTATAGGAAATAATTTATATTTCAACAATAACTTTGAAATTTTATGTTTCAGGATCTTTATTAGTCCCAATCACTGCAGCAGTGGAGCTGTTTTTATTTTCACGGTGCCAGTTGATGGCGCATAAATCATTTAATTTTCAATATTTTTTAATGAAAATTGTTTTATATGTACTTCTTTTTACAGTAATGCTTATGCAAATGTTTAAAACAATTGGTAGAGTACTTTTTACTTTAGAAATTCCCAAAAAAGTATATTAATTTCGTACTTTTACACTAGGATAGCCCCTTAAACAGTTTATTTTTATTTTATTTAAATATTAAACTAATTTTAATACTTACTACTTTCAAAAAAATTTTATTAAAACAATACCAACAATAAAAAAAGAATAGGAATCATCCAGATTTGAACCCGGGTCCTCTCGATCTGTAGTCGAATGCTCTATCAATAACCCACAGTCGCTCTGTTACTCTGTTTACATGATTTCTCAGACATAATGACAAATCACGGTAACAAATAGACAAAGTGAAATATAAATATAAAAATGTTTTAATAATACTTCTTATTATCTTACTCCCGAGAAAGACAAATCCAAAGATACAAAAATTAAAATAAATATATTTACTAAAAACGCTAATATATTCTTTTCACACCTTTTTGCACTGATATGTACATAACTTGAAATATTTAGCAACTAACTCCATATTGTCTCCAATCTCGCCTAAAGAAATACTTAGAACTTAAAACAACTGGAAAACTCACTAGACATACAATAAAAATTATAGAAAGAAAGAAATTAAAAATTTTTATCCAAAGGTTAAAAAAAATAAAAGACAGACAAAAGAAAAGAAAAAAAGTTAATTTAGAAGATACATAAACTAAACACATGAATCAAATATTCGTTGATGAAAAGTAGCAATCATGGAAACATAACTAATATAAGAAAATGGCCAAGAACAAATAAAATTCCCGACAGTAAAAGAGATACACATAGGAGTAAGAGAGGGGAAGTAAGGAGTAAGAGAATACAAAGAATAGCTCCACTTATGGTCAAATAAAAAATACCAGACCAATGAGCTCGACGACTTATGCTCAATTTACAATGGTAGGGGAGCCCAAGCGGGGATTTTTGCAGTTACTCGAGCGCGTCAGAAAATCATATGGGGAGAAATCTTGTACCCCTACTATAAATGACTCTTAATACAGGGGCGTGCCAGCCAGCCACATTGTTTGATTTGCTTGTCTAGATAATTGCTAAGAAGAAATGCGTTCAATGTGCGTCCCCGTTTAGGATTTTGTCCTCTTCAGGGTTTGTCGTGAATGTATTGTGTGGCAGCAAAAGCAAACAGTCCGAAAAACACACTGGGGCAAGTGTCGTATCCTGGTGTTTTTCCTTGGTTATGCCGGACGGTGGTATCCAGAAGGCTAAAAGTCAACAGAGAAGAAAGTTTTGATGGATTGTTGTTGGTTCCATAGACATTTACGTGTACTGTCCGTGCTTTGCTCTCGACCAGTCTCCCTAGAAACCATTGTACAACGACAGGCGAACCTGCGTCCCTCGTGGGCGGTCAGTAGGTGGCTTTTGAGCGTAGCGTGGACAGTGAGCGTTCGAGTGGAGAAAATAGTTGCGGCTATTTTCTTGGGATGAACAGGTATAATTGTGCAATGAAGTTGGAAAGTGCGCTGGGGGCAGTCCGTAAAAAAATCTATCCTTAGGAAAACTTGAAATCGTCAGATTAAGATAAGGTAAGATAAGTACATGCAAAAGAGGGTATATTTCAAAAATCTGACGATTTGAGCGGGGCGCGTAAGGAAATGGGTGAGTCACAAAGTATCACAAGAAAAAAGCGAATATTTCGCGAAATAAACATCAGATCGAAAAACTGAAAAATACAGGGGGGGAGGCTTTACTTTAAAATCTTAAATAAGTAGGAGCCCCGCCCATTATTATTTTTGGTTTTAGGACCTAATCATTACAACCCAATAGGTCCCCATAACGCTTTAGTAACTGCAAATTTAGCATATTTGCCTTCCCTACTATAAAAAAGCACACAGATAATAGAGGAATGCCAAGATGGATTTAGGCCGAAAGTAACAGAGACTGATTAAATATTTTCTTCATCTCCTCTATTTGTCACAGTGGCAGTGACAAGTACAGGGAATGAAGAGAGAGAAATGGATAAAAGACTAATAAAGAGAAGCAGAGCAAACATCCCGTTGACCTTCAAAAAGTGTATCCAGAGCAACCAAAATCCGAACATATGAAACAATAATTCGACAAATAGTATTGTAGGTATTAGGTATCTGAAAGATCGAGAACCAAAAAGAACGAACAAAATACACCTTTCAAAGAGAAAAATCCTATGGAAAACTAAAAATGAAAATGTTGCACATAAATCGAAAAAGAAATTAATGGATTAAAGTGGAAGTGAACATAACCACTTAATACCTACCTCTTATAAATTAATATAAGACTCCTCTATACACGGAAGAGGTCCAGGAAGAAAAAAGACTTCATGGTTGAAGAGCTTGCGAAATTGGTATCGTAATAATACGAGCATGCTATTTAGAGCACCAGTGAATAATATTAGAACCAACCAAAAATTAATGGTATTAAACGTTCTGAAAAGACATGGTACCTACATGAAGAAGACGATACATGGAAGTCACCAGCGAATAATAATAGCAACACAGCCATACATCAGGATATAGAGAACAAATGAAACATGTGTCCAAAAATGTCCCGATATTGTTTAGATCCTATTAAGATATTGTTTAATCCTTTACTTTTTCATAATTACGGTCCTGAAAATTTTTCACCAAGCCTAAACAATATCAACTTCTTGTTATACGACGAAATCTAATACCTATCATAGCGGCTTCTGCCATCATCCCTAATTATGACCACCAAATTAAAAAATATCTAAAATATCAAATTTCTTTCAACAATACCCAGAACCCGTGCCTATAAAAATTTGGTTTTAATTATCATTGACACACTTTTGGCCCCTTAGAAGAAATAACGTTTTAATTAGCAAATGATTCGGGACGAATGTGTTTGGAGACCTCTTTTAAAAATAGAAGACTAGACCCAGAATTAACAGAGTGTATTTAAAGAAATACTAAAGACTTACACCAGGAGAAAAGAGGAATCAATGAACCACGAGATACTGAATATGACGGAACAACGGAGACAATATAAGAACAAAGTTAGCAATAAATACAGGGAGATTAACCACGAGATAAGGAAGATGATAAAGCAGGCAAAAGAAAACCACTTTAAAAGAAATGCAAAGAGATCGAAAACCTCTAAAAAAGACACGATCTATTTAACCTACATAAGAAAATCAAAGAAATGGCAGGACTAAGAAAACAAAATCTCACTGGTGCAATTCTGGATAGACGCGGGGTTGCTATAACACAGACCGATGAGAAAGAACAACGTTGGGCAGAATACATCGACGAACTGTTCGATGATGAAAGAGGGAACCTGGAACACATAGAACTTACTTCAGGAGAAGTAGGTCCAGATATTACAAAGGAAGAAATAATGCATGCATTAAAAACAATGATGAACGGAAAAAACTGGACCTGGCATGCTTCCTATCGAAATACTAAAAATTATAGATGAGCAGCATATTGATGTTACTCCAGGGAAATAAGGCAAAAATATACCATGTCCGGGACACTTGAGCAGCCAGGTTGCAAATAGGTTTTTTGGGTACTATATACCTAATACATTACCTATACATACAAAAATGCCCGTCACAGTTCGGACGATAAAAGTTATTAACAAATATGTGTCAAAAATGGCAGTTTTTTCGTTTAAATCGCTACGGGTAAAAATAGGGTAATTAAATATCTTATTTATACTGTTATTATTTTAGTAGATGAGCCAAGGTTTAAAATGGCAGTTTTTGAATTTCGGTTCGATCATTTGTTGCTTCAGAAATTGCAAAATAAAACAAAAATTTCTAAAATAAAAAAATTGCTATAACTTTTGCGAAAATGACCTTAAGACTTTCATATTGCAAGAAAAGTTGAGGCAAACAGTCCATATAATACACAAAACATTTTAAGACGATTCGTCAATTAGTTTAAATTTTATTCAATTTGTTTATCCCAATGAGCTTTTTTTCGCAATATTATTGTTCAGAAAATAATAATATAATAGCAATTCTGTGAAAACCACATGAAAGAAGAAAAGTCATGATTTCAAAGTATTTTAAAAAAATCATTAAAAAGTCATTTTTATCATTCCGAAAACATTTTACTAAAGTAGGGTCATTTTTAGTTCATAAACAATTTGAATAACTTTGTTAATATTGACTGTACATTAATACTACTTTGGGATTTGAAAAGCTGGTATTTTTATACGAATTTTCAAAAAACACTATTTGCCTAGGTTAATTACAGTCAAAGTTAGCCACTTTTTTTTATTTAATTGACAGCTACTTTGTTTATAACAATTAAGCAACGCAACTAGCGCCATTTCGAAGTTGAAGGTATATAGTTTATGTGTAAAAGTTTGAGTAAACTTTAAACTTTAACAGAGTTGTTCAACGTAAAGCTTCAAAAATAACGTTCTAACGAAATCGATTTGTGGTCGGTGGAAATGAATTATTAAAATCCGTGCACTCAAAAAATGAAACTGATTCTTCAAACATATGCTGCGATTAATATCTCCAGAGCTTGTTGATGGATTTTGATCATAATTTTTTTAAATTGTATGTACTCGTAGTCTTGTAGAGTACGTTATGTACGTAAATCCCCACCTAACATTTCAAAATGTTAGGGGGAGTTCCCCTTATCACTCAGGGATATGAAAAATAGATTACGACCGATTCTAAGACCTACCTAATATACATATATAATTTTATAAAAATCGGTCAAGCGGCCTCGGAGGAGTACGACAACTAACACTGTGACAGGAGAATTTTATAGATGTAAATATATAGATGGGTATTAACAAATAGGGGTTGGTGATGGAAAAGTGTAAATTAAGGGTTGTATGTATTTTTTAATCCTACATCATATAAAATTAAGATAGACAATTTTGTCCAAAAAAAAATAAAAAAAAATGTCAGGGGGGCAACCCCCCTTGTAACTTATGGGTATGAAAAATAGATTAAAACCTATTCTCAGTCCCATAGGATACACTTGTAAAATTTCATAAAAATCGGCCAAGCTGTTTCGGAGTAGTATGGCAACTAACACTGTTACAGGAGAATTTTATGTATATTGAAGTAACTGTGAATTAAATAATAAAAGTGGCTAACTTTGACCGTAATTAACATAGGCGAAAAGTTTTTTTTTGAAAATTTGTGTAAAAATACCAGCTTTTGAAATTCCAAGGTAAATTTACTCTACAGTCAATATTAACAAAGCTATTCAAATTGTTTTCAAGCCAAAAATGACTCTACTTTAGTAAAATGTTTTCGTAGTGACAAAAATTACTTTTTAATGATTTTCTTCAATAAATTGAAAACAGGACTATTGTTCTTTCATGTGGTTTTCACATAATTTCAATATAATTATTATTTTCTGAACAATAACATTACAAAAAAAGCTCTTTGGGATAAACAAATTGAATAAAATTTAAACTAATTGACGAATCGTCTTATAATTTTTTGTGCAGTATATGGACTCTTTGACTCAACTTTTTCTGAAATATAAAAGTCGTAAGGTCACTTTCGCGAAAGTTATAGCAAATTTTTTATTTTCGAAATTTTAGTTTTATTTTGCAATTTTCGAAGCAACAAATGATCGGACCAAAATTAAAAAACTGCCGTTTTAAAGATTGGCTCATCTACTAAAAGAAGAATACTATAAATAAGATAGTTAATTATCCTATTTTTACCTGTAGCGATTTAAACGAAAAAACTGCCATTTTTGACCCTTATTTGTTAATAACTAAAATTCTCGTCCGAACTGTGACGGACATTTTTGTATGTACAATGTATTAGGTATATAGTACCCAAAAAACCCATTTGCAACCTGGCTGCTCAAGTGTCCCAACAAAAACCTTATTTCCCTGGAGTATGTTTCAGTTTCAGTGATACTCTTAAACATAATTTTTAGCTCATGCATATTACCGAGAGAATGGTTAACGTCGATCTTTATTTTTTTTCCTTAAAAAGAAAAACGCAAGAGAATGCGGCGACTATCGCACCATTAGCTTGATGTCCCATGTGCTAAAGTTGCTACTGAAAGTCATTCACAACCGAATATATTGGGTTTGTTCTAGCATCAGTTTCAAACGGTTTGAAACCATCAGCGAATAGTGGACCAGCGCGAGTAGAGGGGATAGCATTGGTGACTCTATTATGTTCTCTCACTGACCAACTATTTGCTGACGGTTTCTGACCAGTTTGACTGTTTGCTAGAACAAACCTATTATCTATTATAAACTGGACATAGACATTAACGATACGCAATTTGGGTTTCGCAAAGGCCTAAGAACTCGTGAGGCTCTTTTCCCACTTAATATACTAATACAAAGGTGCCTGGACGTCAATCAAGATATATATGCATGTTTTATTGACTATAATAAAGCATTCGACAAAGTACGACATGTACAATTAATGCATGTCCTGAAATCAAAGAAGATTATACTACAATGACAATGACCTCAGGATTATATCGAATGTACCTACTATAAGCAACGAGCAAAAGTACGTGTTAACGATCAGCTAACAGAGGAAATTGAAATCAGACATGGGGTGAGACAGCAATGCGTGTTGTCGCCAATTATTTTTCATGCCTACTCGAAAGAGATCATGAAACATTAGATATGCAAATGACACTGTCATCATAACCGAAAATATTGGAGATATTCAGAGGCTGATGACCAGAAATTCTGGTCCAGAATAGCGAAGTTTGGACAAGAATACGGTCTAACAATGAACGTTCAAGTGGGACAAAGTTTATGAGAATATCTAAAACACAAAGAACTAACCAGAATTTCTTCATAAACGGATCCAATGTTGAACGCGTCGACCAATATGCATACCTTGGAACAACGATTAACTCCACAGGTGATTACTTCCAGGAAATCAAACTCAGAATAGAAAAGGCTAGAGCAAATTTTAACAAAATGAGAAAAGTGCTCTGCACAAGAGCTTTGAAGTTAGAGCTAAGAGTCAGGTTTGCTAGGTGCTACGTTTTCTCGATTTTGTTTTATGGAATGGAAGCTTGGACCTTGAATGCGGCATCAATGAAAAACTAGAATCATTCGAGCTGTGGGTGTACAGAAGAATCCTGAAAATATTTTGGACAGAACATGTCACAAACAAAGAGGTTCTGAGAAAGATGAATAAAGAAATGGAAATCTTAAATACCATCAAAACAAGAAAATTAGGATACCTCGGACATATTACACGTAGAGAGAGATACAACTTCCTCCAACTGATTATGCAGGGAAATATTCAAGGAAAAAGAAGCATAGGGAGACGCAGAATATCGTGGTTGCGCGACCTGAGAGAATGTTACGGATGTACATCAAATGACTTTTCAGAGCAGCCGTCTCTAAAGTCCGAATAGCTATGATGATTGCCGACCTCCGTCACGGAGATGGCACTTAAAGAAGAATTTAGTCGAGAAGAGAGAAAAAGCCTTAGCCAGAAGAACAGTAAAGAGAAAAAAGAGGCAACATGTACAACAAGAAATTGAAAGAGTAGAGCGTGAGCACAATAGCAATCAAAATAAAAAAAAATCTATAAAGAAGTAAGGCAACATAAGATAGGTGCATAAATTAAGAACAGCGAACTTTGAGAGAAATAAAAATAAGCAACTGATTACTGCTGAAAATAAAATATTCGAAAGATGGGCTGAATACTTTGAAAATCTTCTGATGTCCAACGCGACCTAATCTCTAGACTGATTGAGTTTAGTATTAATATTAATTCTTATTTAGGTATCTTAGTTTTCAAAGTCATTAAGTCCAATGTGCCTAACATAGAATAAACTGTACACCTTAAATATGTTGAATTTGTTCATATGCGAGTATTATTTCTCTTGGTAACAGCCTAAATAGTCTCAGTAGGTACTTAAGTCTTAATAAAGTTGCTGAAAGCACTTAGACTGGTACCAAGAGAAAGAATGCATACATATGTATGTAAAAACATGGTTATGTACAATTTATTATACGTAAGGCACATATAGGTTTTAAAACAACGAAAGCCTTTCCGAGCATAATATGTAGAGCGTTTCGTTTAAACAGGGTGCCAGTCATGAACTGAGCTCTACATGTTCACGCACCCCGTTCGATTCTTATCGGTAAAAACGAAATTTCAAAGCAAAAAACCAAAAAAAGTCGCGAAGGCTACAGCAACTGAATATTTTGAGAGTAAGCATCAAATGATGCATACTGTAATTAAACAGTTGAGATACCTTTTTGTCGGCTACTATTGGGTGTACCAGTAAGTACCAATTGGTGCATACCAGTATAGTGTCTAAAAAGAATAATAGTTTTTAAATGGAATATTTTTCAAGTAAACGGTAAATAAAAAATATGTTAGTAATATAAAACCCGTGACTCGTTCCCTACTCACCGGCCACATCGTACCATTTGTACTGCAAAAGAAACAAAATAACATTAATTTTACTGTACGGGTATTTGTGTTAATACAAAAAATTAAAGTGAAGAAACGTCCAAGCAAATTAAATGCAAAAAAGCAACTATGCTCTTAGTAATACATCCACAAAGTATGTAATAGGTATAGACCAGGGCGCATCTGTAAAAATATTACTACATTTGGAAGTTGAGAGGTGACTCAAATTTTCTTGCAGAAATTGCTTGAAAATAACCCAAATAATAATATTTGGGTTATCCTCCCTCTCAAAAAGGTCCGGGACATTGTTTAAATAATCAAAATATCAAAAAATGAAGGAAAAATTCGATTTTTTTCTTCGTTTTTTGATTATAACTTTAAAATTATTCATTTTCGAGAAAAGTTGTACTTACATAAAAGTTGCGTAATTAAATTTCCTACAAGATAGAATTGGTTAAACATTTAAGAATAGTCACCCTTGTTGAAAAATAGCAATAATTGCGAAAAAACCATACAAAAACAAGTATTCGCATTTTACGTATTTCAACCATTTATGCTACCTTTAGGACCTTCATACTTCACCCAGAAAAACTTTAAAATACAGTTAAACAGTACTGTAAATTTCATCAAGAGCGGCTCAATAGATTTTGCAAAATAAATTTTGCAATCCAGATTTCGCAAAAAAATTCATTTTTTCAAAATGTTACAGGACTGAAAATAAAGCAGATAGCAAGTTGAAATTTTTTTTACATATAGAAGTGTACTGTACGTTTCATTTGAAATTTGCAAAATTAAAATCGATTAACTACCACGGCGTCAGGAATTTTTTTAAATAAACATTAATTATTGGTGCTACGCGCAGGACAGCGGATAGTTTGCTCTGATTGGGCATTCCAATGACCTTTGATAATTATTGATACATTTTAATTTTTATTACATTTCGATATAAATAAATAAATTTGTTTATTGCAAAATAAAAACACATACTCTATCTTTTAAAATAACACTTTTTTGCAAAAACTTTTTTTGTTCATATATTTTAACTTAGAGAATAAAAATTTATTATTTTTAAACATATGCAATTGTTTAAACAATATTTCACAAACAATAATAAAATTAGTTTGATTTTTATGCAATTAAAATATTAAAATATAACAAAATGTAGAGTAAGAAAATAATATATTAGATAAAGATTGGAAGACATTTTGGTGGAAATCAACTTGTGTGAATCGAACAACGCTGTCCTGCGCGTAGCACCAAAAATTAATGTTTATATAAAAAATTTCCTGAAGCCGTGGTAATTAATCAATTTTAATTTTGCAAATTGCAAATGAAAGGTACAGTACACTTCTATAAGCAAAAAAATGTAACTTGCTATCTGCTTTATTTTCAATCCTGCAACATTAAAAAAAAAATGAATTTTTTTGCGAAAGCTGGATTGCAAAATTTATTTTGCAAAAATCTATTAAACCGATCTTAATGAAATTTACAGTGTTGTTTTAATATATCATAAAGTATTTCTGGGTAAAATATTAAGGTTTTAAGTGTAGCGTAAATGGTTGAAAAAGGTAAAATGCGAATACTTGTTTTGTATGTTTTTTTTTTGCAATTATTGCTATTTTGCAACAAGGGTGACTATTTTTTAAATTTTTAACCAATTCTATATTGTAGGAAATTTAAAGTTATAATCAAAAAACCAATAAAAAAATCGA
Organism: Diabrotica virgifera virgifera; assembly: GCF_917563875.1. Taxonomy (NCBI): domain Eukaryota; kingdom Metazoa; phylum Arthropoda; class Insecta; order Coleoptera; family Chrysomelidae; genus Diabrotica; species Diabrotica virgifera. The sequence goes on from NC_065449.1 coordinate 245,573,439, forward strand.
ATTTTTCCTTCATATTTTGACATTTTGATTATTTAAACAATGTTCCGGACCATTTTGAGTTGGAGGATAACTCAAATACTATTATATAAGTTATTTTCAAGCAATTTCTGCAAAAAAATTTGAGTCACCTCTCAACGTCCATCTCAAAACAGATGCGCCCTGGACTAGTATGTATTTTTAGACATCCACACATTATTAATTAACTGTTGCCTACATTTTTTCGTAAAGTTACTTACATAAATGCTTAAGAAAATTTCGGCTCCAATTATTTTTAAATGCATTCATTTTTTTCTAATGCTGAGAAAACTAATAGGTATTTTTGAAAAATTTAAACGGTGAATGAAAGATTACGTTATTACCGAGGGGTGAAAGTCCTTGAAAACTTTTATAATGTTTATATTAATAAGTTACAGTGGTTAAAAAAGAGAAAATTTAGTTTGATTTTTAATTTGAAATATATCATTCAAAAGAAACGTTTTGTTTATTCTAAGGGACTTTCGGCCCTCGGTAATAATGTAATCTTTTGCAATAACATAAGTCAGAAAAAAATGACGTTAGAACCATTCCACAGGTGTCAAATGGAAGAGCAGGAGCTATATTTTCAACCTGGTTTAAAAAAGGCGAATAAAAAATGCATTTATTAATAATAAATAATTATGCAAAAGTATCGTAAATCTTTCCTCATAAACTTTTTCCAAAAAATTAACTGTTTTACCCTGTTTTAAGTGCACAACTACCAAGTAATGATATTTATATCATAACTGATAAAAAATAATTGTAATAAATATTTTTTATAAAACAAAATAAAAAGTTTATAAGGAAAGATTTACGATACTTTTGCATAATTATTTGTTACTAATAAATGCATTTTTTATTCGCTCTTTTTAAACCAAGTTGAAAATATACTTCATGCTCTTTCATTTGACACTTGTGGAATGGTTCTAACGTCATTTTTTCTGACTTATGTTATTGCAAAAAAATGTTCTCTGGGATAAACAATTTGAATAAAATTTAAACAATTGAATGAATCGCTTTGAAATTTCTATCACATATTAAGCACCAAAGAACCCTTATATGAAAAAAATTTCAAAGCTGTACACTACTCTTTACAATAGATATTGCGAAATTATTTTTTTTGCAATTCCGATCTTTTTTCGCAATTATATTAACAATAGATGAGTATATCAAATTTTGTAATACGTCATTTTAAAGCTTTTTCCATAATCTCAAAGATATTTATACTAAAAAAACCATAAGTTTCACTGTTTTCCATTGATTTGAAAAAAAGGGAAAATGCCATTTTTTGACACTTAATTGTTTATAAATAAAAATGGCCGCCAGATCCTACGCAGGAGATAGTTACAATTTGCTCTTATAGGTATTACCTGTCGAAAAAACGCTTCAGTACCCTGGCTGCTCGAGTGTCATGGAAAAAACCTTATTACCCTGGACTACTAGGTAATATGGAAAAGTAGTTAAATGTATAAAATGTAGATATAGATGAAGGTAACAAAACTTAATTGCTAATACATATTTACCAATGCGCCTGTGTGCCTGAAGGATTACTGTCGAAAATGTAACACAGCAACTGTCCATGGAATCAGGAACAAAGGGGTGGCACTTGTTTAGCTTTACGATCATTATCTTCCTCTTCGACAAATACCGCATATACGCAATATGCATATTATTACATGTTTAAGCAATAACATAAATAATTTATAATTATTTTACAATAAAAAAATTCTACTAAATGATTGCAAAACATGTTACAATGTTACATTGTTAGATATTTTTTAATTTAGAAATTTTTTTATATGAGTAAACTATAATTATATTTTTATATTAAAGAACTATTCATATATAAATAAATAATTCAAAATGTGAATATAAAAACCAAAAAAAATTGCCGACACAACCGTTATACCGACACTACCGAAATAACTAATCACCGACAATGGTTAAAAGTACACTGAATCAAAGTCAGGTGATAAATACCTAGTTACTGGTGATTCAGTTTCACAAAAAATATTTTACTCATCATAGCTTATACAAGAAGTAATGAATAATTTGTTTTGATCGATTTGGATTATAGTCCATTCACTCACGGTAAAATATTGTAAAACCTCACAATTTTAACCCCTCAAGCGGGCTCGACGACTTAAGTCGTCCGCTCTAGATGCATAGCAGAATGGGCTGACCGACAATTTCCGTTTTCGGTTTATGGCGCCTATATTACTTAGCTTATAAAGTTATGGTTTTCACTAATAGATAGCGTTGACTGCCCTGAATCTAAAACAATTTTTAAATTTATTTTATTTAAATCGGTTCCAGAGATATGGAGCAGTTTCCTGTAAGGCGAGTGAACACAGGAGCGCGCGAAAATTATCGAAATCTGCAATAGGGTTCGCGCTAAGAGAAAAATTTCTGCTGTGGGAAATAATGATTATAACTTGATTTAGGAATATAATTTACTTTAAAATTTAAAGATGACACTGTGTGTACTAAATGCAGGTTTTATAAATGTTGGGTTCGTTTTTGAAATGTAAGCTTGTCTTCAAGTGGATATCAAATGTATTGCTTTTCGAAATAGAGACCCTTTGTATTTTATTTTTAGCTAAATATTTAGTTTCATTTCATGGTTACTGAAATGAACACGGGTTTCTTATTGTTTTTAAAAAGTGATAATATTTCTCTAGTAGGTACTCCGCAAATTCAATTATTATAGTGATTTAGTTTTATGTAATTTTACAAAAATTTTACGAGTGTTCCTACTCCGCAAATTCAATTATTATAGTGATTTAGTTTTATTTATGTAATTATAAAAACTTTTTATTCCGACAAATTAGACTTTATAATGATAAAAATGAAGCGAACATTTCGTTTTGATGATGATGGACATCCAACTTTTAAAGCAAATGGCTGAAGCTAGCGATGAAGAAGGAGACGTGGATTATATGTCTTCTGACTCAGAGGATGGTGATGAATTGGTTCCAATTTTTACTATTAAATTGGTAAATCATTTTTTACATTTTACCAAAAAAATGAAACGATTATTATAGTAACACTAATTTTTTATTATTTTTTTTATTCTTTGTGTTACCCTATCCTCAAACATAGTACCCGCCTATGAACAATGAAAATTTATAATATAATCCTTTGTCACATTTTAAGAAATGTAACAATAATAGTAACAATTATTTTTTATTATATTTTATTCTTTCTATTACCCTATACGCAAACATATTACCCGCCTATGAACAATAAAAATTTATATATAATCATTTGTCACAGTTTAACAAATGTAACGATTATAGTAGGTAATAATTATTTTTATTATTTTTTATCCTTTTTATTATACCCTATACACAAACATACTACCCGCCTATGAACAATAAAAATTTATATAGCTAAATCTTGAAAAAAATTGTATAATATTGCCGTCTGTACCTTTCTCAATGATTAATTACAAGAATTTAACACATATACAGAAAAAGAAATTCTCCCCACCGCACGGTACATCTCTGTAAATATTTCTGCCCACTTAAGAGGTTAAAGAACCGTTTATATTGTCATGACATTTGGTATAGGTACACCAAATTTGGTATACACTCTGTCAAAGAAAAAAGTAATATTGTGCCGATGTGTGCTTTTGTCCTAGGAGTGAGTTTGAGGAGCGAGAAAAAAATGTACTTTCAAAATAAGTACGGAAATGGATAAACCGAGTAATTCTAAACAACTTTTGTTTAATAGCATTTTTTTTTTCATTATTAAGTTAATATGTATACGTTTTGACTTATTTGCCGTTGAATATGTTCATTTTTAAACAAAGAAAACACGATTTTAGACCGTTTTTCGCAAATAACTCAAAAAGTACGTATTTTATCGAAAAAACATTCTGAGCAAAAATACAAATATAAATATGTATAGTGAAAAAATGGTGTTGGTATGAGGTCTTTTAACCCAGTATCAGCAAAGTTGTAGCTAATGAAAAACAGGTTTTAATTAAAAAATGGAAAATGCACACTGAAATGGAAAACCTAACTTAATGGTAGGGGAGCCCAAGCGGGGATTTTTGCAGTTACTCGAGCGAGTCAGATTATCATATGGAGAGAAACCTGGTACGCTGTAAAAGTACCCCTACGATATGTTGGATCTTAATACAGGGGAGTTCGTTAAGGGTGTCCGAAAAAAAATCTATTCTTAGAAAAACTCGAAATCGTCAGATTAAGATAAGGTAAGTTAAGTACATACATGCAGAACAGTGTACTAATATTGTGTGACAAAATTTCACAAGAAAAAAGCGAATATTTCGAGAAATAAACGTCAGATCGAAAAACTAAAAAATACGTATTCAATATTTTTCAAAAATCTATCGAATGATACCAAACACGACTCCCCACGAAGATGGGGGGGGGCCGGGGTTACTTTAAAATCTTAAATAGGAGTCCCCATTTTTTATTGCAGATTTGGATTCCTCACGTAAAAATAAGTACTTAACTTTTATTAGAGACCTTTTTTCGAATTATGGATAAATGGCGCTATAATCGGAAATAACGATTGTTGGAAATGGAAAATTAAATTAAAAAATGGAAAGTCCCTACTTAAATGGAAAACTTTACTTTTTTTAGTTTTAGGACCTAATCTTCACAACCCAATAGGTCCCCATAACGCTCGACTAAGTGCAAATTTAGCATACTTTCCTCCCCTACTTTTGCTATTAGGACATCTTCACAACCGAATAGGTCTCCATGACGCTTTAATAACTGCAAATTTAGCATCCAATGCCTCTCTACTATTATTAAATGTCTATTTTTGACTGCTCTTCTCTTTGTTTTTATTTATTATTTGCTTTTTGTTTTCCACATTTAGTTTATTTATCATCATTTTGTAAGTAAATTCTAATAAAGAATTATTGATTATTTCATTCATAGGAGATTCTGACCAATACAAAAGTTACATAAATAAAAATTAAAGTGATAATTTTTGATAATATCCCGTCGTCAAGTATATTACGTCAGATGCCCTTCGTTGCTACGAAAAAATACATTCAGTGACATTAATGACAATTAATGTTTTAAAAGTTATAAAAGTAATGACTTTCAACCGTCAAATATTTATAACAATTGTGTGTTTAATTGTACTAATTTGTACTTACATAAATAAATTACAATAAAATTTTGGTTTTGAACAGTTTTATTCATGAAATAATAGCAAATTGCACTCGATCTCTAAAATTATTATCGAATTGTTGCCCTCGTGACACTTTGACATAATTTCTTAACTTTAAATTAAAACTGTCACTCGGAAAAAATCGATACTTTTAGAGCTCTTGTGCAATTACTACTGATAATTTATGTATATGTATGTATACACCGTTCTTAGGCGTCAACGCCCTTCGGTAGGGATCTATGGAGGAGTATCACCAAGCCGGAAGCCCTTATCCCTTCCCGTACCGCTCCTCCATAGGCCGATCGGACGCCAGTTTATTCCAGACCAAGCCGTAGACTCTATTGAGTTTTATACTACGGCGTTGATAATTTATATTTTTACTATATTACTTATTATTTCGGACAGTGGTAAATTGATTGATGGCTCTCTTTTACGAGAAAACTTTTTTTAACATATAGGTAATACCATCAATTTAGACCAGGGCATTTAGCACTAAAATCAACAGAATAAATCGATTTTTAAATACAGCACCTAGAGACTTTCAACTTTTTGCATTGTGTTCTGGATGATATCAGGAAAAAAGTCTACTATAGAAAAATGGGTGGAAATGTATAATTACATTTAGTCTGGGCTGATTATCGGAGAATAGGCCATTTTTGGGAAAAGTTATTTACCAGCAATTTTATTGCTGGAATCGAATCTTATGATTGTATATATTAATAATATAGATATGCAAAGTCCGCAGATAGTGTGCTACTTTTTTTATAAACAAAATGGCGCCCGAAAATCGTGTTTTTTCAATTTTTGCTCTATAACTCAAAAGATTTTAACTTTAGACCAAAAACACCCAAATAAAAATTCACCTCAATTAAATTCTGCATAGAGACGTGTTTTTTCCGATTTACTTCGACGAAAATTTTCCCCGGAAAAAGCGGGTTTTTCCAACAAAATCTTTAATTTTCAACTAAACTTTTAGATAAGTAGTTGTTAATCAATAATTAAATAACTTGGTAACATAAAAGCCCTTTCCGTATATATTATAATTCCAGAAGCCGATGGAAATTGAATGAAAATGAACAGTTTAGCAACAATTGAAATGTTAATTAAAAATTTACGGTCGCTATAATAACGACAATAATTATGATGCATAAGAATAACTATGATTTTTTCATAAAAAGACACTATACCTATCTAATGTACTTTACAGAATTGAAATTGGACTATTTAAGCGGCCTCAGGAATATTTTAAAATTATAAACAATTTTTTGGCTTATAAACAAATAGAACATCTCGGGAAATATTAAACTAAATTAAATTGTGAAAACGGTATTCGAAAGACAGCGGCAGGACGCTTCTTTTAAAAGAAAAAACGTTTAATTATGACGAGTGGTTCCTGAGATACAACCGGTCAAAGTTGACAGAAATTTACGGCAAAGATGTAAACAATAGGATTATAATTTTCAAACCATCACCTTTTTATTTTTGTCCTCTTTCTCCACACCAATTTTCATATCTTTAAAATCCTTAAATTATTATAATAAAAACTATCGATAATACGTGTGAAAATTGCCAAAAATAGCAAAATTCCAATCAAAAATTAGGTTGGAGAAAAGGTACCCCTTAAAGTTCAAAATCGGTATACGTTAAAAAAATGCATTTTCTCGGCTTCCCATGGAGCAATTTCCTTAATTCTTTTTTGTTCCCAAGTAACTCGAGTAGAGCCATCGAACTAACGCATTATTAAATGTCAAACTTGCTTTTGTTTTGTTATAATAAATTAATTTATTCATTATAACACAATATTTTAATTTGTTTAAATAAAAATTGTTTAAATAATTATATAGCTTTCAAATGAGAATATTTATGTTTTTAAATTTAAAAGGTACACTTGTAGTAAGTTTATCTAAAAAAAGCCTACAACTGGAAAAAATATGTAATTTTTGGTTCTTATAAATAAATTAATCTATTATAACAAAACAAAAGCCAGTTTGACATTTAGTAATGCGTTAGTTCGATGGCTCTACTCGAGTTATTAGGGAACAAAAAAAGAATGAAGGAAATTGCTCCATGGGAAGCCTAGAAAATGCATTTTGTTAACGTATACCGATTTTGAACTTTGAGGGTTACATTTTCTCCAACCTAATTTTTGATTGGAATTTTGCTATTGATGGCAATTTTCACACGTATTATCGATAGTTTTTATTATAATAATATATGTTTTGAGGATTTTAAAGATATGAAAATTGGTGTGGAGAAAGAGGACAAAAATAAAAAGGTGATGGTTTGAAAATTATGATCGTATTGTTTATATCTTTGCCGTAAATTTCGGTCAACTTTGACCGGTTGTATCTCAGGAACCACTCGTCATAATTAAACGTTTTTCTTTTAAAAGAAGCGTCCTGTCGCTATCTTTCGAATACCGTTTTCACAATTTAATTTAATTTAATATTTCCCGAGATATTCTATTTGTTTATAAACCAAAAAATTGTTTATAATTTTAAAATATTCCTGAGGCCGCTTAAATAGTTCAATTTCAATTCTGTATAGTACATTAGATAGACATAGTGTCTTTTTATGAAAAAATCATAGTTATTCTTATGCATCATAATTATTGTCGTTATTATAGCGACCGTAAATTTTTAATTAACATTTTAATTGTTGCTAAACTGTTCATTCAATTTCCATATACTTCTGGAATTATAATATATATAGAAAGGGCGTTTACGTTACCAAGTTATTTAATTATTGATTAACAACTACTTATCTAAAAGTTTAGTTGAAAATTAAAGATTTTGTTGGAAAAACCCGCTTTTTCCGGGAAAAGTTTTCGTCGAAGTAAATCGGAAAATACACATCTCTATGCAGAATTTATTTGCGGTGAATTTTTATTTGGGTGTTTTTGGTCTAAAGTTAAAATATTTGGAGTTATAGAGCAAAAATTGAAAAAAACACGATTTTCGGGCGCCATTTTGTTTATAAAAAAAGTAGCACACAATCTGCGGACTTTGCATATCTATATTATTAATACATACAATATTAAGATTCGATTCCAGCAATAAAATTGCTGGTAAATAACTTTTCGATATAGATAATATCAGTAAAAACCATTGCAAACAAAATTGGCAACGTGTATATAACCAAAGTACAACGGGAATAAATTTTAGAAATTGCCAACCACTAATTCCCAATGAGAGATGGTTTAAACAAGAATCAAACAGGCTATTTATAAAAACAATAAACAGAATGAGGTCAAATCACGCACTAACCCCAGCATACAAACACAGCATAGGCAGGGCCCCCGTAAGGGTTACTGGCGCCTGTGTGTAAAAAAAGATTTTGGCGCCCCTTAAGGCATTTTGAATCATGTTTTTTATGTATTTTTTTGACGGTAGCTAGGTAGATGCTTGAAATAAAACAAAAAACTGAACTTTAGAAGTCATATTCATAGTCCATTCATTCACGGTTAAATATTGCAAAACCTCCGAATTTTAAAGAACCGTTTGGATTGACATGAAATTTGGCATATCATAGCTAACATGTCAAAGAAAAAAGTGGTATTGTGCCGATGTCTGATTTGCCCTGGATGTGAGTTTCACCCCTTCTCGGGGAAGCAACTTTTTTTCTATCGAGTTTTTTCACGTCAATACTTTTCGAGTTATTTGCGAGTAAATATGTCCATTTTTCAATAAAAATAAACAAGTTTTTATACTGTTTTTCACAAATAACTCAAAAACTATGTATTTTATTGAAAAATATTCATAGCAAAAATATAGCTTATAAAAAAGTGAAAAAAATGGTGTATATATGAACTCTGTAGATCCAATAGAAGCAGAGTTGTAGCTAATGAACAGTAGGTTCTTATTCGTGAAATTCCAAATCGAATATTTCAACGAGAAATAACCGAAAAATTAAGCATTTTTGGGGAAAACTTATTACTACTTTAAAAGTGTTTAAAATTACCTTTATTTTTGTTTTTATTTTAGTTTCAAACACCAAAAGAAGTAAGTTACGTCCAAAATAATGTTACACCCAATAATTAGCATCCCAAATGAAATTAATCGTTACCTCTTCACCATAAGCTACTTTACTTATGAATTGTTTATATTGATCTGAAGTTTCATCGGTTCAGAGTGCTTATTTTTGAAAAGGCTGTAGTTAAAACGGCTTGAACCGGTCACTAATCACGAGTGTAGTAATGCAAATTTTGAACAGCCATATCTTAACATATTTTTTGTCTTAGAGGAAAACAAAAATCCAAATTATTCAGAAAAGCAAAACCTACATTTTTTTACTGCTTGAGATTTTGGGTATCACTAATATTTTTTCAGTTATTTTGAAAACAAGGAATTTTTTTCAAGATTTAAAAATTTTTATATAAAACCAAATCTTTTCAAACTTTGAACCGATGAAACTTACAGATTATATAAACAATGTATACAAAAGTAAATGGTACAGCGGTAGCGATTAATTTCATTTGAGATGCTGATTAGGGGGTGATTTTTACGAATTTTTTTACCAAAAAAATAAGGGAACAACTTTAGTTTGACCGTAACTTACTTTTGATGCTAAAAATTAAAAAAAAAAACAAAAATAAAGATTTTTTATACACTTTAAAAAAGTTGTTATGAGTTTTACCCAAAAAGTGCTTCATTTTTTGGCTATTTTACGTTGGAATATTCGATTTGGAATTTGACGAATAAGAACCTACTTTTCATTAGCTGCAAATCTGCTTCTACTGGGTTTACAGACTTCATAAATACACACCATTTTTTTCATTTTTTTGTAAGCTATATTTTTGCCAAGGTCTTTTTTTCGATAAAATACATACTTTTTGAGTTATTTGCGAAAAACGGGGTTTTTTGTTGAAAAATGAACATATTCACACGCAAATAACTCAAAAAGTATTGACTTAGTGAAAAAAATCTATTAAACCAAAGTTGCTTAGAATTATTAGTCAATTTATCTAATTCCGGGCTTATTCTGAACGTATGTTTTTTCACCCTCGAGAAGGGGTAAAACTCACCCCAAGGCAAAAGCTCTGGGCACAATATCACTTTTTTCTTTGTCATATTAGCTATGTGTATGCCAAATTTCACGTCAATACAAGCGGTTCTTTAAAATGCACAACAAAAACCGTGAGTAAATGGACTATTATTTTGTACACTAAACTATCAAAATGAAACAAACAGAATAAAATCATAATAAAATAAATTAAAATGCCTGACTTCTGACATGTTCTCTCACATACGAATCAGCAGTAACTGGAATACTGATAAAATATCGTGCGTATTTACACCTTCTTCTTCTTTCGGTGCCGTGTCCGTATTCAGACGTTGGCCATCATCATGTTTACAAGTCCCTGAAACCTTTCTCTATCGGCTGCTTCGAGAAATAATTTTTCTACTGTGGTTCCACACCATTGTCTAATATTACGCAACCATGAAAGTTTCTTTCGACCAATCCGTCTCTTTCCCTCCACTTTTCCTTGTATTAAAGGCTAAGTAGATGGAATTTAGGTCCTCTAATTATATGGCCGAAGTATTCTATTTTTCTCATCTTTTTCTCCTATTTATACCTAATCCTATTTAATTTTTCAACTTTTATCTTAAAATTAACTTTTGTTTGTTTTTTATTCCAAATTTTTTTGCAATTTTGGACCCCGGGTTTTGGCGCCCTTAAAGGATGGCGCCCGTGTGCATTGCACACTTTGCACATATGGTAGCGGGGGCCCTGAGCATAGGTATCAGTGATAACCCTTATTGCGCCTGTGGTGGAATGGGAGATCTACAGCACCTCATATTGGAGTGTGGACAGTACAGACAAAATATTAAAGTGATGTATGAAAAGTTAATTGATCTAAATTGTCCTTTACCTGTCAATTTAAACGAAATTCTTTTTCCAAAAAATAAGCAGACGTTAAAATATCTTTACGAATATGTCACGTCCTGTAAATTTAAATTTTAAATAGGCTTAGATAATAAAATTAAAAATTGTAAAAATATCACACAAAATTGAAAAATGTATCCATTAATATATTATAACACCCTGTAAATTTAGATAATAAGTAGGCTTAGATAATGACTTAAAATTGTTATTGTAATACCATACAAAAAAAAACAAATAGTCTGGCTAATTGGCTATGTCAAAGCCATTAATAAAATAAAAAAAAAAAACTTTTCCTTGTATTTTGCTAATTAGCCCAGAGTAATTTTAAAGTGCATAAAATGCATTCAAAAGTGCGTAAGGTCAAAATAAGCATATTAAGGGCCAGATTTTGTTACTCGGGGGGTGTTTGTGGTCGCTGAACACGACTACGCCATCATAACTGACCTTCGAGGCACCTGGTGCTCAGGGTCATTGCTAAGGCATGTCATCTGGAGGTTAGAGAGTTATCGGCACTAAATTGATGCAAATAGATTACTTGAAAGTTTTGGAGTCGCTGAACATGAATACGCCATCAGAACCGACTCTTAGATAACCTGGTGCCCAGCATCACTGCTAAGGCACGTCATCTTCTGGAATTTCGAGGGTTTTCGGTATTAAATTGATGCAAATATATTATTCGGGCAATTTTTTGGGGTTGCGTAAAACGAATACGCCATCAGAACCGACAACCGGAGCACCTCGTTGTGTCAGAATAACAAGGTTCTATCTGCAATTTTTGTCTAAACTGAGATTTTTATGTAACTTGGTTTTATTTTATGTTCTTCACCTTAATATGATACTAGCACCGATATCTATTAACAGGTTGCTGAAATACGTAAGTTACAAGGTTCTATCTGAGAATTTTACCTAAATGTTGATAAGTTAACAAGGTTCTAACTGACATTACTGATATAAAAAAAAACAGCCAACTAAGTACACAAGGTCCTATCTGCAAGAACTAAAAGTGTTTATAAGTTAACAATAAGATTTTATCAAATAACTTTAAGTTGTTTTATTATATAATAATTGTTAAACAACCCAGGCAACCAAGTGTTGTCATATAACGTAGAGGAAACGTCAGTTTTGGTTGAATATATACACGTGTTTGAAAATTACGTCATATAGAGGTCTTTTGTAGGTGATTTTAAATACGTAAGATTAATGACCTTAAAATACGTTAAAAAAACGTTTTCATTTCAGACAGTTTAAGTCTGACGTCACAAAATGGGGAGGAGCTTGTTTGTATTACTCCAAACAATTTCGTTAAATAATGTTCATAAGAAATTTCTCATATATTGTTTACGTGGTTTGTGTCCTGCGTGATAAAATAATACTTTTCATTTAGATATTTAGTTGAAGAAACGTGTTAATTAAGAGATTTGTATTCGTTTTTGCTCAGTGAGTTAGTTTAATGCAGTATTCTTCTTGACAACTGTTTGAGGTTATGTTTATTTTCTGTTAATGAACTAACTATGTGTTATCGAGTTTAATTCAATTAATGTTTAGCCTTCTAAGATTGCTTCACAGCAGTCTACAAGATTTAGCTATGAGATGGCAAAGGAAAATGACGCTCATGTACTACTAACTGTTTAAGGTATTCCAAAATGAGTTGTTCATGATTCTTTTTGATTTAATGGACAGCGTTAAATTAGGACAGTATGCTGGATAATTTGTTAATAAATTATTTATTAGTTTATATTTTATATGTTGTTTCAGTTTTGACACAGCAAGTAGGTATACTTATATAAATAGTGAAAATTTTATAATGCGAGGGCTGGTACATCATGCAGAATCAATGTTAGATTGCTTCTAATGCACAAGCGATCTTAAACAAATGGTAGTATATCTTCGACACATGGGACGTAGACTTATAGGTTTCATGTTACCTATTTTTAATACTACCTATTTTGAAATATCTGAAAGACGTGAAAGTATTAAAGACGTGATTTTACCAACGTATAAAAATCGTCATCTTTTTGACGTTTTAAAATCGTCACAATTATGACGTCAAATCGATGAGACAAGTACACGTGATTTTCAACTTCGGTATTACGTCATAGAAACACGTAAATTGGTCATTTTTATGACGTGTTATCTACGTTATAAAAACGTCGTTTGGTTGCCTGGGAAGTGCATATGTGGAAGATAAACCTTTATTAAATAAGTTTAAATCATGTCTCAAACCAGAGCTCCTTTGTATTAACTATTGAAATAACCTTTTACGGTTAATAAAAATATATTCATTTTTTTTTTTAATTTACATTTGTTAACACATACAGGTGGCGATAATAGTAAAATAAATACATACCATAGAAACTTTAAACAGGCATAACTAAAAATGGCACCTGAGGCAGATGGAACTTGTTATTTCAATGCAACTACCTGGTGTCTAGGGTCACGTCATCTTCTGAAGTTTCGAGGGGTTTCAGCATTAAATTATTTATGCAAAATTATTACATGACGGATTTTTGGGGTTGCTGAAAACGAATACGCCATCAGAACTGACCCCCGGATCACCTAGTGCCTAAGGTCACTGCTAAAACATGTTATCTTCTGGAGTTTGGAGGATTTTTGTGTACCAGGTACACCGAGGGTCGATTCTGATGACGTATTCCTGTTCAGCGACCCCAAAAACCTCCGAGTAATCTGTTTGCATCAATTTAGTGCTGAAAACCATCGAAACTTTAGATGATGTGCCTTAGCAGTGAACCTGGGCACGCCACCAGGTGCTGCGCTGGTCGGTTATGATGACGTGCTCGTCTTCAGCGACTCCAAAAACATCCGAGTAACAAAATCTGGCCCTTAATACAATTATTTTGACACGTTTATGCACTTTTGGGTGCATTTTATAAATATATGCACTTTAAAATGCAACTATACATTTCCTCCTATTTTTCTATGGTCAGGGCCTATTTTACCACTAGGCCCGTGAGGCATCTGCCTCAGGCCTGCATTTTAATGAAGCCCGGAAAGCGGAAAGATCACCAAACATAAAATTTTTATTGCAAATACAAAATAAATTTTCAAAATTCTTTCATTTTACGAACAGGAAATGATTAATTAAGGTGATACAGTAGCGATCAACAAGTAGCCAAAACGCGTTCCAAGATTGCGGCTGTAATTTTGAATATTTTTTCGTGATATTTGGCACACGTATTTGTAATATAAGTAATAAAGAATGGCGGTACAGAGCCCAATTTGAAAAATATATTAATATGTGGAAATTACTCTGTAATTAAATACAATACGAGCCTGTACCGCCATTAAGAAGAACAAAAAAATACACTTTCTTCAAATAAACTTTTTTATCCGATGCCTAGATTTTGTGTCATTTTGGAACTACTAATGAAATAAAATTTTTTATTTTTTTAATATTGTATTTAATTACAGAGTAATTTCCACATATTAATATATTTTTCGAATTGGTCTCTGTACCGCCATTCTTTATTATATGTATTACGGATACGTGTGCCAAATATCTCGAAAAAATATTCAAAATTACAGCCGCAATCTTGGAACGCGTTTTCGCTACCTGTTGATCGCTGAATTTTTTTTTGTGTATAGAAGTGTTATGTAGTTATTATTTTATGTAGGTACTGTACCTTTCATTTGCAATTTGCAAAATTAAAATCGATTAACTACCACGGCGTCAGGAATTTTTTTAAATAAACATTAATTATTGGTGCTACGCGCAGGACAGCGGATAATTTGCTCTGATTGGACATTCCAATGACCTTTGATAATGATTGATACATTTTAATTTTTATTGCACTTCTATAGCAAAGGTACAGTACACTTCTATAAGCAAAAAAAATTCAACTTGCTATCTGCTTTATTTTCAGTCCTGCAACATTTTAAAAAAATGAATTTTTTTGTGAAAGCTGGATTGCAAAATTTATTTTGCAAAATCTATTAAACCGATCTTATTGAAATTTACAGAGTTATTTTACTATATCATAAAGTTTTTCTGGGTAAAATATAAAGGTCCTAAGTGTAGCATAAATGGTTGAAAAACGTAAAATGCGAATACTTGCTTTTGTATGGTTTTTTTTTCGAAATTATTGCTATTTTGCAACAAGGGTGACTATTTTTTAAATGTTTAACTAATTTTATATTGCAGGAAATTTAATTACGCAACTTTTATGTTAGTACAACTTTTCTCAGAAATGAATAAGTACTTTTAAAGTTATAATCAAAAAACCAATAAAAAATCGAATTTTTTCTTCATATTTTGACATTTTGATTATTTAAGCAATATTCCGGACCATTTTGAGTGGGAGGATAACTCAAATATTATTATTTGAGTCATTTTCAAGCAATTTCTGCAAAAAACTTTGAGTCACCTCTCAACGTCCATCTCAAAACAGATAACATAACAATAAGAAAGTTAGTTTAATTAATATTACAAATAACCAGTTAAGTATATTTACTTCGTTAAAATTATATAATAGAAGAATAACTTCTTACGTGCGTACAAAGTACACACACATTTTTTTTGTTCTTCTTAATGGCGGTACAGGCTCGTTTTTTTAATATTGTATTTAATTACAGAGTAATTTCCACATACTAATATATTTTTCAAATTGGACTCTGTACCGCCATTCTTTATTATATTACGAATACGTGTACCAAATATCTCGAAAAAATATTCAAAATTACAGCCGCAATCTTGGAACGCGTTTTTGCTACCTGTTGATCGCTACTGTCTCCTCTTAATAGTTATAATCTCTTTTGTTTTTTTACTATTTACATTACCCAATTTTTTGTTCTTTTCTGTAGAGACAGTACCTATTTGTTTTATTAGATATAATTATAGGTATTTTAGTTGTAAGTAGGTAATTTCTGTATACATTTTAGTTATGTAAGTTCATTAAATTTTTTATTGTTATGTATGATGTAGGTACCAATAATGTGTACTATATACCTATTCAATTTTTACTCATGTTTAAACATTAGATAATATTTAAACAATTAAACTTTTATTTATTTTAAGAAATTCAAATTTCTGGTGAAAATATATTTCTATGAAATAATTAATGCATTTAAAATTATTATTATTAAATTATATTTAGGGGCCCGAAAATTGTGTAGTGCTTCGGACCTGATTTGAAATAAAATAGGCTATGTCTATGGTAGATTTTTTCCCTGACATCATCCTGAATAGGATGCTGTTCCTGAAAGTTCCAAGTCGCTAGCGTTGTGTACCTATTTAAAAATCGATTTATCTTTTGCTAAATGCCCTGATCTAACTATATAGCACATTTAATACGAAACAATATAATTTGAATAAGTAGTAAAGGAACTAACTGTATGATATTATATGCAGTATGTGAATTTCTAAACTATGTATTAACATAATCAATCCATTGTAGAACAATTTGAAAAAACAATAAGGAAATGGCTTACCAACATATTATCTAGCAGCATTTGAAAAAACACATCATTTCGCTCAAAAATTCACTCATGCCATACCTGAAACAGAAAGAAATTGTATCTAAAAATCTTTTATTTTAATTGAAAATCCACATAAAACGATTTGAAAATCATAATGTAAGAGCTTACCAACAACCAACCGTTAGCGTAACAGCATTTCGAATAACAGATTGAATTTCGTACAAAAACTCACTCACACCATACACAAAAGAGAATAGTTCTTAATAAAAAATAGTTTATTCTAACAGAAAATGTGAATATAAAAAATAACCATACGTAAGCGTCCTTACTTCAACAAAAAACGATTCAAATCCAGACCTGTTCGAAAAAACAATGTTGCCAGTTATTTAAATGTAGGCAACACGTTATACACCAATAAAATTTCTGGTTTATTATTGATTGGAAAATATGTTTTTTTTATCTCTTTACATAAGTTATTTAGGGTACCTAAACCACCCTAAACTATCAGTTATTTAATTTATATTAATATACTATAAAAATTCGGTTGCCAACCTTGCCAACTCCTCACCGATATGAATTTTATTTTGACGTTTTGTTTGACGTGGACGTGGAGGTGACACAGGAATGTTCACTCAAGTGTCATGACAATTTTTTGAATTGTTAAATTAATATTAATGTAGTGGATATGTTAAAAACTAATTAAACTTTATGTCTTTCGTAATTAAAATAACCAAAAATGCACAGCCAACCAAAGCCAAAAAATCCGTGGAACCAGAATGTTCAAAACCAACCAAAAAAGAACAAAAATAAGAATTTGCCTACACCCGGTGAAGTAAAATTTAAAGAAGCTCAGGCTAAACTACAAGCCTCCGTAAAGAAACATGTTAAGGAATACGAATCATCGTCAGATGAGGAAGAGCTGGAATCTGCTACTTTAATAGGTAAGAAAATATACACCCAAGTTATTGCAGATTGTTCACAGTGTATTGACTGCAAACAAGAAATTCTTTAATACAACACTAAATAATCATTGTATGATGTTTTTGCTTTCGTCAATAATTGTACTTCTCTCTCTCTTTCTCCTATGGTGCTACAGCCCAAGCTGGCCCTGGCCTCCCCCAGCATCTGTCTGCAAGCATTCCTTCTTGGCTGTTCTCCTTCTACTCCTTCAGTCTCAATACCTCTTTAGCATGGGTTCCCACTTCGTCTATCCACCTCTTCCTTGGTCTTCGTACTGGTCGAATGTACCAGGGTAGTTCCACCAAGTGTTCTACTAAATGTTTTATTTTTTATTTATTTATTTATTAACAGGATAAACCCAATACATACAAAATACAATAAAGCAGAGCTTTCGTCATAATAATGAAAATATAAAATTTAGATACAGGTAAAACTACAACTATAAAACACAAACATAAAAATAAAAAGAATATAAATTATTTTCAAATGATGAAACAACTGAATCAATTATAACATTTAAGAGCAAACAGTAGCGATCAAGAGGTAGCAAAAACGCGTTCCAAGATTGCGGCTGTAATTTTGAATATTTTTTCGAGATATTTGGCACATGTATTCGTAATATAATAAATAATGGCGGTACAGAGCCGAATTTAAAAAATATATAAGTATGTGGAAATTACTCTGTAATTAAATAAAATATTAAAAAAACGAGCCTGTAGCGCCATTAAGAAGAACAAAAAAATACAATTTCTTCAAATAAACTTTTTTATCCGATTACTACATTTTGTGTCATTTTGGAACTACTAAAATTTTAGTAGTTCCAAAATGACATAAAATCTAGGCATCGGATAAAAAAGTTTATTTGAAAAAAGTTTATTATTTTGTTCTTCTTAATGGCGGTACAGGCTCGTTTTTTTAATATTGTATTTAATTACAGAGTAATTTCCACATAATAATATATTTTTCAAATTTAGCTCTGTACCGCCATTCACTATTATATTACGAATACGTGTGCCAAATATCTCGAAAAAATATTCAAAATTACGGCCGCAATCTTGGAACGCGTTTTTGCTAACTGTTGATCGCTACTGTTCCCTCTTAAATCTATTTATTTTTTTTTATTCAAAATTCAAGACGCCTGAGTTCTTGTTTAATAGAGGAAACTGAAGAACCAAACAGATCTATATGTTGATGACTAAACTTGTTTCCATACAGGGCCAATCTACTAATTGGTGCATATTGACCATAATTTGTAGCATGCCGTTGTTACTTGAATATTTGTGGATTTCGTGTCAATCTAGCAGGTATATTAAAGCACACAGGACTTAACAATTCTTCGGCGTTAATAACACCAGAGATAATTTTGCGAAGATAACAAATGGCGGGCGTATGTGAAAAGGGATATAAGTCAAAAAAGTATAATTTTGGGAAAACGGGATTTTGTGATTTTTGTGACGTAAATGCAATACATTATTATTTTTCAATAAAATGTGTATTTTCTTCGGTGTATGACTTCATTATGTCGCAAGAACACATTTTTTGTAGTAAATATGGAATATATTGAATATTTAAAAAAAATAGAACATGTACCTCTTTTCACAAACATTTTTTATTAAAACCTAGGTACAAACAAAACACATCTAATTATTACTAGTAATTTATTATTGTTAATTACCCTCTGTTAGTTATCCTCGTGGTGAGATGTATCTGGCAAAATATCCCTTACACTGTCTGACTTAACCGTAAATCAGACGTAAATCAGAAAAATATTCAAACTCTTTTGATCATATGTGAACATATACCTCTATTCACAAAATATTTCATTTATTTTCATATATTTCACATATAGTCTACATAAGCCTGTATTACTTTAAAAATCTCATTTTTAGTCAGTTATTTTATTTTACACATACCAAATCGTGCGTAAATATGTGTAGAATGACTTATATCTCTTTTCCTCTAAGTGTAATATCCATTTTTGGAACGTATGATGTACTTAGCTCATTTTTCGCATTTTTCGACTTATATCCCTTTTCACATACACCCGCCAAATATCCAACATGACTCTTCTGCGTTCAAGAGTTTGTAAATTTAATCTCATTAATATATTGTCATAAGTATAATTTCCAACTGTTAAACCCATCTTAAAAGCTGCAAAATGTAAAAATTTGTTTTGAACCTTTTCAATATTTAGGATTTGATATGCATAACTAGGTGACCAGACAATAGAACCAAATTCAATAAAATGTGTATTGATTCAATAATGTATGCTTTATCAGTAGTAAGCAATATCCTTTTCTGTATTTCCTACTGCTCACCTCTGTCCTCAGTTATCTGTATTCCCAGGTATGTGAGCAGTTTTACTAATTCAATATTTGCATCAATCTATTGTCAAATTTTGCAATTTTCTTTGTTTCCTTGCTTGTATTAGGACTTAAGTTTTATCTACGTTTATGGCTAGCCCTGTTTCTTTCGCATTTTCTTCAAGCTCCACATAAAATTCTGTGATGTCTCTTGTGGTTCATCCTATTAAGTATAATATCATCTGCGTATATCACAATCTGCTGAGACTTACTAAACAATAATTTTTTGGATTTACAGACATTTTTCTTATAACTTATTCCATACATAAGTTAAACAGAGTCGGAGCCAACCCATCTCCTTGTTTTAGCCCCTTAGTTATCTGGAAGAGGTATGTCAATTGATTTTGAACTCGTACTAGTACTTCTATGTGAGTTATGGTGGCTTGAACTAATTTAACCAATTTCCTTCGTATACCAAATTCTCACATAATTAACACATTCGCTTCCAGCTGATGCCAAAAGTGAGTCAGGTGCCACCAATGCCCTTTGGCATTCATAACCTGTGGAATTAAATATGGTTCTTTTCGTAGTTTCACCATACAAAAGTGAATGCATATACAGGGTGTCCCGAAAAGATTCGTCATAACTTATACCACACATTCTGGGGTCAAAAATAGTTCGATTGAACCTAACTTACCTTAGTACAAATGTGTTCATAAAAAAAGTTACAGCTCTTTGAATTTACAAAATGAAAATCGATTTTTTTCAATATATCGAAACTTATTAGAGATTTTTATTGAAAATGGACACGTATCATTCTTATGGCAGGAACATCTTAAAACAAAAATTTTATGGGGGTTTTGTTCCCTTAAACCCCCCCCCCCCACCAAACTTGTGTATGTTCCAAGTAATTCATTATTGTAGTACCGTCAGTTAAACACGTTTTTAAAACATTTTTTCCTCTCAGTATTTTTTCGATAAGCCAGTTTTTATCGATATGCGGCTTCTTTTTAATAGATTTACATAACAATTTTATGGGGGTTTTGTTCCTTTAAAACCCCTAAATGTTTGTGTACGTTCCAATTAAACTACTATTGTGGTACCATTAGTTAAACACAGTGTTTTTGAAACTTTTTGCTTCTTAGTCTTTTTTTGATAAGTCACCTTTTATGGAGATGTGGCTTCTTTTTTAAAATATACCGGAAAATGTAAATTACAAATAAATTTTCAGATTATTAACAGGTCTCTATAATCGTACTTAACCATATACAAATATGTGGTGGATTCGACAATTATTCAAAATATCTCGATAAACACTGGCTTATCGAAAAAGTACTAAGAGGCAAACAAGTTTTAAAAACATTGTATTTAACTAATGGTGTCACAATAATAATTTAACTGGAAGATACACAAAAGTTCGGGGGGTTTATGTGAACAAAACCCTCATAAAATTTTTATGGCGTGCACAATTTTTTTTTAAGATACTGTGGCCATGAGAATGCCACATCCATTTTCAATAAAAAATCTCTAAAAGTTATCGATATATGAAAAAAAATTGATTTTCATTTTGTAACTTCAAAGGGCTGTAACTTTCTTTGTGTGCATTATTGTATATAGGTAAGTGAGGTTCAATTAACCTATTTTTGACCACAGAATCTGTGGTATAATTTATGACCAATCTTTTCGGGACACCCTCTATAGTAGCAGCGAATGTGTTGAGTATATTTCATCTCTGTTTATGTTATCATAGGCTTGTTGAAAATCTACAAAGATCTGGTAGATATTTATATAGTGCTCCCAGGTTTTAGCTAATGTTTGTTTTACATTGAATAGCTTGTCAATAGTAGACGACATGGACTGAATCAGGCCTGGTATTCTCTGATCTTTTACTTGTTTATCCTCCAACTCGTTTTCCATCTGTATACAAGTCTATAATAAGTACAATAAATTTTTGTCTCTATTGCAAAATTAATTTGAAAATTAAGTGAAGTTTATTTTATTTTGATTTAGACTCAATTTTGAAGAACTACAGAACTGGAAATGGAGAAGAAGAGAGCATTGAGAAGACACAAACCTTTCTTCAAGAGACATTCCTCTCTGGAGCAGCTACATGTTTGATATGTATTTCTAGGGTCAGAAAGGAAGATCAGGTAATTTTTTATTATCACAAAATTTTGCTTAACACGTTTGTTGCCCATCTTGAACAAACGCCACTTGGCTGGTACAGTTTGTCAAACTTGTTCCTAGGTTTGACAAACTGTTCCAAATACTTAAATGGTTCATTTAGTAACGCAGGATTACCGCTGACACTCGTACATCATTGGTACCCTCGATGAAACTGTTATGACGACACGTGTTAAATTTGAATTTTGGTTTTTATTAGTTCTTAAAGGCTTAAATAAAAAAATTATGAGAATTTATTTTATTATAGATCTGGACATGTGTAAACTGCTACGGGTATTTCCACCTAATGTGTGTTCAACGATGGTCAAAAGACACCGTCACACAACTGAAGCACGCTGCCCAAGAACAAATTATAGTGAAACAACAAAAACTTTGCTGGTGTTGTCCTAAGTGTAGACATGAATATGATCCTCGAGATATTCCTATGAAATATTTGTGCTTTTGTACCAAAACTGAGAATCCAAAGTATGATCCTTACATTGCGCCTCATTCTTGTGGGCAAATTTGCAGAAAGCCTTTGAAACCAGATTGTGGGCATCATTGCTTATTGCTTTGTCACCCTGGTAAGTTAATTTATTTATTTTTTTACGGATATACTATTTTTACAAAAGTATAACTTCAACCTGTTCAAAGCATAAGTTGCACTAAAGAGCAAACAAAAATTTGAATCAAATTAAATTCAGTATTTCAACTTATTAGGTAATCATACTCAAAAACTTAACTTTAAAATTTGCTAAGGTTATCTCTGTATAAGGTGGCGGCCATGATTTACCTGCTAATTATTATCCTATCTCTGTGTTACCGTCGCTTTCAAAGGTTGTAGAAATGTTGGTAAGAATCCAAAAAATGACGACTTTCTTTCAAAAACACAATTTACTTTCTGCCTTCCAATTCGGTTTCCAGTCATTAAAAAGTACATATTATGATGCCATCTTCAGATTCAAGGAAAAACTATACTTGAATTTATTAAATAAAGATTATGTTGCTGCTGTACTTTTCTGTGATCTGTCTAAAGCCTTTAACTGTGCCAATCACAAAATACTTCTTAACAAGCGGGAAAGACGGTTTTAGAGACAGTGCTCTAAAGTGGTTCAGTTCATACTTGGAAGACAGATGCCAGTCTGTATCAATCAATGAGCACTATTCTAGTAATACCTTTATTAGTTGTGAAGTATCTCAAGGCTCTGTCTTTGATCCTATCTTTTTAATGATATATATTTTAATGACATAATTTTCCTCAACATTAATGGCCGGTTTACTATATTTACAGATGACACTAGAATTTTATGGCAAAACAAGGACTTTAAGGTACTGAACAAGATTATTAGTATTTATATGTCCAAAATCTTAGAGTGGTCCAAAGCTAATCATTTTTGACATTTAATTCATCAAAGACCAAATTAATTTCTTTTAAGAATGATCTAAACAACATTACTCTGGCCAATGAAGGCATTTGTTCTGACACTGTTAACAAATTTTTAGGTCTAATATTGATAATAAAGTTAAATTTGAGAAACACACTGTGTATTTAAGCAAACATATATGATCAGGTTGCTTTGCTGTCAAATCAGTTACACACCATTTAGATTTCAATATTGAAAAAAGTGTTTGTGTAGCCTTGATTGGATCTAATTTGAGATGCTGTATTGCCTTTTGGGGTAGCTGTTCTCTTCATCATTTCAGCAGACTCTTTATGCTACAAAAGAGAGCACTCAGATATTTATGCAAGGTCAAGTTTGGTGCATCATGCAGACCTTTGTTCCGGAAACATGATATCTTGACACTTCCTTGCATATATATTCTTGAAATAGCGTGCTTAATTTTTAAAAAACATAAAGAGGATATTCGAACAGATTACTTTTATAACACTTGTCTAACTTATGTTAATCTACTTCCAATTCCTTCTTCTACATTAATTAAAAAATCATTTATTTACACTGGAAAGAAAGTGTTTAATCACCTACCACTCGATATAAGATTCTCAAGCAATATTTTTGTATTCCGAAGAACAATCAAGAAATGTGTATTATCTAAGTGTTACTATATTATATAGTATCGAGGAGTTTTTTGAATACTGTTGCGCTAATTGATAGCTTTGTTATGGACATTTTAATGCATCTTGTACTTTGTTTGTACTGTGTCATGTTGTGTTTTGACTGATTTCTAATTTCTTAAAGGTACATATTTTGTATACTGTTGCTAATAAATACTTTACTCTACTCTAGGTCCTTGTCCACCCTGCCCAGTAACTGTGAATGTTTCCTGTTATTGCGGTCGACAACAGCCCAGAACACAAAGATGCAGCAAAAAGGAATGGTCTTGTAATAACGTTTGTGACAAACCTCTCGAATGCAACAAACACAACTGTCCTAATCCTTGTCACCCTGGAGAGTGTCAACCATGTCCAAAGAAAAGTATACAGAAATGTATATGTAAAGCTCAACAAAAACTTCGTGAGTGTGCTAGTCCTGTATGGCAGTGTGATAAGGTAAGTTGACAAAGAAAACAACATGTGTTACCTGTTGTACCATTTTTTAATATCATTACTATATCTTGTACAAGCTTTTTTAGTACCTAGTTAACCATTTTAGGTATGTAATAAACCACTGGAATGCGGCCACCATAAATGCGAAGAGATTTGCCATGAAGGCGTCTGTGACATGTGTCCATTGGCAAAACTTAGAACCTGTCCTTGTGGAAAAACTACGTACCAATTGCCTTGCACTCAAGAAACGCCCACCTGTCCGGATACTTGCGATAAAGTACTGGATTGTGGTATTCACGGTTGTAATTTGAAATGTCATAGAGAAAAGTGCGGTGTGGTAAGTACTTTTTAAATTCTTAATCTGAGTGATGTTTTATTTTTTAATTTCCTTGGGCCAACTTTCCTTTCCCAACTTCCCACGTTGGGCGCAAGTGAAACGAAATAGGTGATAGACTACCCCAGCTAATTGAAATACTATTCGAAAACAATATTTCAACCAACTAAGATACCTATCGTTCACCCTAAGCCTAGCTCAGTCTCTCAAGGTGTGTGTTCGTCTTGTCCTAGATCCGCCTAATCTTAGAAATGAACTATGAACATTCAGAATGGAAGCAAATAAAACAGTATTTTTAACTAATCATGTTTATTCTTCAATAAAGATATAATAAAAATATGACTTATCAAATGCATTAACAAATATATTCAAATTCTTGCCAAATATTAAATAACAATTCTGGATTATACTTATGCATGGCTTGTGGTGTTGGTTCGATGGTAACTTCTTGATGTCGAATGGTACTGCTGTAGACTTCTTGTAGACCTGGGCAGATGTTGTGGCCCTAGGTCCCTGCAGTTGAAGATGTTGGGTGCTGTAGTCTGGATGCCATGGTCTCATTCTTCGCCTTAAAGTTGCATCACCGGTGATAGGCTTGAAGCTTCCGAAGGGAGGACTGTGATCTTTATTCCCAAAAACTATAAGATAAAGACACATATCAATCATCAAGAAGAAAAACCGAAGTGTGCCAGTCTGCCATTCTTTTAAGAAATAATCGTCAGAAAGAGTAGCAGATGACAAGAATAAATTAAATGGAATTAAGATGAGGAGAATAGTTAAATTATCTGATTACTAAAAGCATATCAATAGATGCAATGAAATATTCAAAATTAAGATATCAAGACACGTGTAGAGTCGAGATCAGGTATAGAAACAAATGATTATAAAAAATTAAAAGTAGACTATAAAAAGCTTACAATAAAACTCACCCCAAGAGAATAATAAGTCTGGAAATAGATAGCTATTATCAGTAGTGGGAGCACGCAAAATAGAATTCTATTTTAGTGACGTCACGTTGCCTAGCAACCGTCAATTATCGCGTTGTGAAATTCGATTTTGTGACGTCAGCAAAATAGAATTCTATCTTGCGTGCTCTCACTACAGCTCTGTAATTGCCTTTTATAAGTTTACCACCACCATTTTGAGAATTGAAATGACAGCGTGAACTGTAGAAAGGTAGTAGGCATGTTCCGTATTAAGACAGATATTTACAGAGTAAGAATATACGGGGTACGTTCAGTATGTTCAGTTGATGATTTAGATTTTAGATGAAAAGAGATATAATAAATAGAGGATAATAAAAGAAGACGCCAACGAGTTTTTAACGAAGAAAACAGGTAAAACAAATAGAAGAAAATTATTACTAATGAAATATTAAAGAAAATAAAGTAAAATAATTATTTAAAAATAAAATAACAAATATGTGACGTTTTTAACGTTACAGTTTCTTTACCTCTCCCTCCTCAATGTTTATTTCTTCGTTTGTAATCACTATTGGTGTTGATGGTTCGTTATCGTTGCCTTTAGCAAACAGGAATCAAAAGTGCCCATGTTTCCTAATGAATGTGTCTCGTTTTTATTAGTTCGTTCATCTCTTTTCTTTGACCTGTAATCTTTCTTTAGAAGTCGTGTTCCATCTGTTTTGAGGAACTCTCCCAGTGTTCCCTTTTTATTTGTCTGGCTAAAATACTCGTTTCATTTTTGATTCGTCGTTTATAGTGGTTGTACCACTGTTGTGTTTGTTGTGTTGTTTGCTGTACTGTAAAAAGGCTATTTTCTTCATATTGTATCGTCATTTCCTCTCTAAAACCATAGGGTTTTCTTTTTTGTATGTTAGTGTATTCGTTACTTTCCTGTCTCCAGGTGTAATGATAGGCTGACGCTCCGTCCAAACATCGACACTCGGAACCGTGCGATTCTCTCAAATCGCGCAGGTGCCCCCACTAAGTTCCACCTCTCCGAACCAACGCCGCCAGAGGGATATTTAAGAGCATCGTAAGCGACGATCCGGCAGTCCTGAACGACCGTTCTGGGCTCCATAACCAGCCAAGCGAAGTGAGCGAGGCCGGCCAACCTGAATCGCGACGTGCACCGTTCGTGAGGTGATTCGTAAACTCAGGCAGGCCAACTCGAGACGAGACGCACGGTGTACCGAAGTGAGGTAATGTGCGACTCGTAATTCAACGGAGGCAAGCGTATTGAGCGAGCCCCGATAGATATAATATATTTAAATACCTCTGTTAATTTTGGTTCTTCTGTTACAGACGCCCATCCGGAGGAAGACTTCGCTGGAACGGGATAAAATATCAAATTATTATTTTGCGTTATATTGTTATAATTTAGAGTTAATAAATTTGCTTTGTTTTCAACCTGTGTTTTACTGAGTCTGTCGTCCTGAAAGAACTACCCGTTACAAATTTGGCGCCCGAGCAAAAGTCGAAATATACGCAAGTAAACGTCGTTATTCGACGCCCAGATAATAACAAAAATGCCGACAGATAAAGACACAGACTCAGTATCAGGTGCCACGACGGGTACGTCATGGATAAATCGTCTTTCCAAAGAGGAATTACAGCGCGACGCCGAAAGATGCGGGTTGGATTCCAAAGGAACCGTCGACGAGTTAAGATTAAGACTCAGAACCTTTTATAAGGATCGCGGGGAAGCGACAGGAACAATCCCAAAAAGCAATACTTCCAAGGAAGCCGAACCAGAAACACTGACCCAAGAAATTTCATTAATCAGAAACCAATTACAAGACTTAACAATGACAAAACAAATGAGGCAATCAGATTTGCTAAATCAAGTGCGGAGGTGGAACACACACTTCGACAAGAAACATTCGGATGCAGTAGACTTCATAGAAAGGATAGATGAATTAAGCCTAGCCTACGAGGTCGATAAGCAAGATCTGCTAAAAGCATTACCAGAATTGTTAGGAGACCACGCATTGTCATGGTACCGAAACAACAACAGAAATTGGGATTCATGGACGGACTTCGTCAAAGATTTTAAGAAAGCTTTTTATCCCAGAGAATATTTGCTACAGCTAGAGGAGCAAATCAGAAACAGGAAGCAAAGGAAAAACGAACCAGTGGATAGATACATCACGGATATTCAAACATTGATCAGACGAGAGGGATCTTTGTCAAGAAACCAAGAACTCGACAGGATATATAAAAATATGCTGCCAGAATATAAGCTCTACGCTCGCCGCCGGGATTTCGAAGACTTATCGGGATTGCAAGAATTGGCCCAAGAGTACGAAACTTTGGAAGACGAAAGGACCCGAGAAAATAAAAATTTTCACGGAAATTGGAGACGTACAGACCCTACAGAATACGATGCCAAAAGGACATGCTTCCGGTGCAAGATGACAGGTCACTTCCGTAGGAATTGTAAAAACCCATGGAAAAAGTTTTGTTCGCGATGCGGCAAAGAAGGGGTCTACAGCAGTGACTGCTGTTCCAGACGTCAGGGAAACGAATAACAGACTGGAGAAACAAGGAGTCGTCCCAGTCTGAGGAGCAAGATTCGACTCCGCTCGTTCTAGCCGTTACACAACAAGCAGGAAACGACATGCGACTATTCGCATCACTGAAAATCGGACAAAGTTCCTACAAAGCATTAATTGACACAGGGACCACCCAAAATTACGCCGGAGATAGAATAGCGCAGATATTCAAACACTCCCTACATAGCTATAACGGAAGAACTAGACTAGCAAACGGATCTTCAATGGAGCTCAACCAGAAATTAACAATTGACTGCGAGATCGATAATTTACAAACAAGACAAACATTTATAATAATGCCAGGGTTAACGGAAGATGCAATACTAGGAGTGGAATTCCTCAGGGAACATTCGATCGAACTTAAGTTCGATAGGGATACATCCAAACAGTACGAACAACATCAAGAGGAAACATGTAACATTTTAAAAGACTCCACCCAAAATACAGAGATAGAAAGGTTCCTAAGAAGAGAGCTTAGGGAATTCGAGAAGTTAACAGGTCCCACCAACTTAATAAAGCACGAAATAAAATTGAAGAAAAGGTGCGATCCCGTCAAACAGCCGTATAGGCGGCAAAATCCCGCAATGTTGCAGATCATCAACCAAGAGGTGGATAAAATGTTGAAAGAAGGAACTATCGAACCCTCTGCAAGTGGTTGGAGTTCACCGATTGTACTAGTTAAAAAAAAAGATAACTCGTACAGATTTTGCATTGACTTTAGAAAAGTCAACGAACTATCAGAAAAGGACGCGTATCCGTTACCGCGGATATCAGAAATTTTGGATAGACTTAAGGAAGCAAATTTCATCTCAACTCTCGATTTGAAGCAGGGATATTTTCAAATACCCCTGGAAGAAACAAGCCGCCCAGTGACAGCATTTAGCGTACCCGGAAAAGGTCATTTCCAATTCAGAACTACCCCGTTCGGACTGCACTCCGCCGGAGCAACTTTCCAACGACTGCTAGACAAAGTAATACCGCCCGATGTAGAATTCGCGTTCGCATACTTGGATGATATCGTGGTAATATCGAAGACATTCCAAGAGCATTTATATCACCTACAAGAGGTCTTCCGAAGACTAAAAGAAGCCAGGTTACAACTTAACTTCGAAAAATGTACATTCTGCCAGCCAGAACTCAAATATTTAGGACACGTTGTGGGAGCAGAAGGAATAAAAACTGACCCGGAGAAGACCAGCGCTATAACCGAACTTGCACCACCGAGAAATGCACGTCAGCTCCGTCGCTTTTTAGGAATAACCTCATGGTATCGGCGATTCATAGAGAATTATTCGACAATAGCAGGACCACTAAACATGCTTCTAAAGAAGAAGATAAGATGGAAATGGACGGATAAGCAGGAAAACGCGTTTAAGGAACTCAAAGCGAAACTTACGACGGCTCCAGTATTAGCGTGTCCCGATTTCTCAAAAACATTCTACCTACAAACAGATGCATCAAACTGCGGACTTGGAGTTGCGCTAACACAAAAATACGACGGCCAAGATAAGGTAATCGCATACGCTAGTCGAACCCTCACACCAGCCGAGACAAAATATTCCACAACGGAAAAAGAATGTCTATCCATAGTGTACGGGATAAAGCAAATGAAGCCATACATAGAAGGGTACAACTTCAAGGTTATATCGGATCACCAATCTCTCAAATGGCTGAAGAATCTCAAAAACCCGTCAGGTCGATTAGCCAGATGGAGTTTAGAACTGCAGCAGTACGATTTCGAAGTCATATATAGAAAGGGAGTTCTGAACAAGGTAGCAGATGCTTTATCACGGCAACCACAAGAAACCCTTAATGAGGAACCAGAGCTGGAGTTGTTAGCATCGGAACTAGAATCATGCGATTGGTACGATAATTTATATAGGAATGTGCTCCAAAACCCAGGTAATTTCCCGGATTTACAGATATCAAACGAGAAACTATATAAACACATTTGGAGCAGCCGCAATTTAGCCGACCCAGAATTTAACATCCCATGGAAATTATGCGTACCAAGTTATAAAAGGAAAGAGATTTTGAAAGAAAATCACGACTCAACCACAGCAGGCCATTTAGGAATTGCAAAAACAATTTGCCGGATAGCGCAGAAGTACTACTGGCCTAAGATGTTCAAACAAATTGCAGACTACGTTAGAACCTGTACGAAGTGCCTTCAATATAAACCGTCTCAAATGCAACCAGCCGGGAAAATGCAACCGTCAGCTGTAGAAAAGCCTTGGCATACTGTCTCAATCGATTTAGTGGGACCATTCCCAAGATCTACAAAGGGAAACGCTTTCCTGATAGTCGTGCAAGACCGGTTCACTAAATGGGTCGTCGCCCAACCAATAAAAGCAGCTTCTACGAACTCCCTCATCGACTTTCTACGATCAAAAGTAATTATGCAATTCGGAATCCCAAAGAAAATCATCTCGGACAACGGCGCGCAGTTCACAAGTAGCAGCTTTAGGGCATTCATGAAGTCATACAATATAGATCACATTCTGACACCACCATACTCGCCTCAATGCAATCCAGTAGAACGAACAAACAAGGTACTGAAAACAATGATAGCTACTTACGTGGAGGATAACCATAAAGACTGGGACAAATTCATACCAGAATTCTGCTATGCCATAAATTCGTCAAAACATGATTCGACAGGATTTTCACCAGCGCTTCTCAATTTTGGAAGAGAATTAGATACAACAGATGTGACAAATGACCAGGGTATACAGGGGTACGCAGAAAACTTAAGCAAGTTAGAAGCGTTGAGGGAATTGGCAAAAGTACACATGGAACACGCTTTCGAGGACCAAAAGAAACATTACGATTTAAGGCGAAGAAACTGGCGGCCACATCCAGGAGACCGTGTCATGAAAAAGGAACACTATCTATCATCGGCTAGCGCAGCGTTCACCAGCAAGTTAGCGCCAAAGTACTCAGGACCATACACAGTAACATCCGTGATATCGCCAGTAATCGTAAAACTGAAATTTGCCGACAGCAACAGCCGTAAGCAGATAACGGCGCATGTGAAAGATTTAAAGCCATGGGTGGGGGAAGACGTCTCGACAGAAATCCCATCCCCACCAAAGGAAATCACTATATAAGCAGCAATATTAGCATTCAGAATTTAGTTCGTCCACATCCACCATGGAAGATATTCTAGAAATTCCTGAACAGAGGACCCCCCTAGGAACGCCAGAGAGACCCGGTCTGCCCGTGACACCAGGGAAAGACGCGGAACGGATGTTAAAGAGATTCCACGAACTATTTGGAACGCCGCCATCCCCGCCAAGGAAGCAGAGTGTCCTCGAATCCCCGGCGGCCCCAGATACACCAAAGGGGCTCGAAGCCCAAGCCGCATCCACTCCAGGAGAACCTCAAACCGCAGAATACTCTGACCTATTGGAAGTCGTCCCAAAGCGACTAATTGAAGGAGGGACCAAAAGATACAGAATTTCATGCAATAACGGGAGAAAAATTGTAATAAAGATACCACGAGGGATAGATGGAATCAAACGACTATAGACGCCAAAAAAAAAAGGTATGTTACTTTTTTTTTTTTTTTTCGAAGAAGAGGGGGTGTAATGATAGGCTGACGCTCCGTCCAAACATCGACACTCGGAACCGTGCGATTCTCTCAAATCGCGCAGGTGCCCCCACTAAGTTCCACCTCTCCGAACCAACGCCGCCAGAGGGATATTTAAGAGCATCGTAAGCGACGATCCGGCAGTCCTGAACGACCGTTCTGGGCTCCATAACCAGCCAAGCGAAGTGAGCGAGGCCGGCCAACCTGAATCGCGACGTGCACCGTTCGTGAGGTGATTCGTAAACTCAGGCAGGCCAACTCGAGACGAGACGCACGGTGTACCGAAGTGAGGTAATGTGCGACTCGTAATTCAACGGAGGCAAGCGTATTGAGCGAGCCCCGATAGATATAATATATTTAAATACCTCTGTTAATTTTGGTTCTTCTGTTACAGACGCCCATCCGGAGGAAGACTTCGCTGGAACGGGATAAAATATCAAATTATTATTTTGCGTTATATTGTTATAATTTAGAGTTAATAAATTTGCTTTGTTTTCAACCTGTGTTTTACTGAGTCTGTCGTCCTGAAAGAACTACCCGTTACACAGGTGCTTCTGTTGCTGCGTTAATTATGTTATTTTTGAGTTTTTCCCAGTTTTTGTGGATGTTGTCTTTTCTAATATATCATTCCCAGCAATCTTCTCTGATACTCTTTTTCTGGATAACTATTCAGTGGATTCCGTATTTAGTCTTCCGACTCTGATTTTTATTTGTATTGATGTCGCCCTCTTGGGTGTGATGTATTCTATGATAATTCTTATTTTACATAATACTGGGCTATAGTCGCAACTTACATCGCTGAGTTGAGGTATCTTACGTCCATTATTTTTTATGGATGTATATTTTTGTTGGTTTTAGTCGTTGCAAACTTATTTTATAAATATATTTTTTTGATAGATACGATATTAACGTTATTGATTTGCAGTGTCTTGAAACGGTAGAAAAATCCTGCAGGTGCGGCCAACACACCAAAGAAGTCCAGTGCTACAAACCATATTTATGTGAAGTCAAATGCAAACAGATGAAGGATTGTAACAAACATCCATGTAATAGAAAAGTAAGTGTAATTAAGAATTGTTTCATTATCTTTTTAGAACTGTTTACAGAACATACAGGGTTTATCGGTAATATACAGACTTTTGTTTAACTCTGCTCTTTCATTAAAATTCAGTAAGAAGCCCTATGCTGTAGATAAAATCTCTCATTAACTTACCTACAGATAACATTTACTAATTTACAATAAAGCTGTGACATATCGAGCAAAGGAACATTATTTTCTAATATTGAAATATACGAACTTTCGCCATACAGACTTATTTCACATAATATTACTTCCAGTGCTGCGACGGAAACTGTCCACCTTGCGAAAAACCTTGCGGTAAAACTTTAAACTGTGGCAACCACAAATGTAGTTCAGTCTGCCACCGAGGACCCTGCTATCCTTGCAGTGAAACTGATATCGTGACTTGTAAATGCGGAGCTACCAAGATATCTGTTCCATGTGGTCGTAAGCATAAAACCAAGCCCCCGAAATGCCCAAAGTTATGTCTGTAAGTATATTTCCTATTTTCTTCAATACCATTTAAATTTTTGTTTAAAGAATGTGTAAATAACATACGAAAAGGAATATTCCCACCTCGTTTAATTCTCCATTCTATGGCACATGTTACTATTTTTACATCTTTAGACAGTCCTTGCTTGAAAGACGAGGCAGAAAATATCTTTTTCGTATGACAGTGATACGACCATGCAGTTATACATTGACTGTATACACAACCACGCATTTATTCACAGACTAGTGCCATCTAGATTATACAGAATACAGGGTGTTTCATTCAATTACTAATCACAAGAAAAATCTAGGTCCGGATTAACAAAAAAAAATATAAAGTAATTGTGACCTTGAACAACACCCTGGATATTGAAATTTTGAAAATTTGTTTACATATTTTAAGAGAGAATAAACAATTGCGTTAAAAGGTGTATGTCAAATTTTTGCGCAAATAATTTAATTACGGCAATTTTGAAATCATATTGATTAATTCTGTCACGGTGACAAGAAGCGGCTAAAAAAATTACGGTAATTAGAAAATCGTTTCGAAATCTTTTAAAACGGGCAAGTAAATGCATCGAACAAAAAGGCGGACATTTTGAGCAACTGCTATAGTTCAAATATTTTTAATTTCTGTTAACTTGTTGAATTGTTTAAACGAATTTTTTTTTATTAGATATAGCTGTTTTTTTTAATTCTTTACTAAATCATTAAAATATCCCAATTCTCGCAATTCTAATTTTTAATGATGTGCATACAGCTTCAAATCCAGAGAATCCATGAAGCCAGCATAGTAAATAAGTATTAAGTATTTTTAAAATGAGTATTGATCCATTAACATTAAATTATTAAAAGTTAATACCTGATTTTTAAGCTCAGAATTCTTTAAAATTTCAATATAATTTCAAAATTGATGTAATTAAATCATCTGCGCAAAAAATTAAAATGAACCTTTAATCACAGTTTTTTTCTCTTTTAAAATGCGCAGATAAATTTTCAAAATTTCAATATACAGGGTGTTGGTTCAAGGTCAAAATTACTTTATATTTTTTTGTTAATCCGGACCTGGGTTCTTCTTGTCATTAGTAATTAGGTCGTTCCAATGTAGTAAATAATGATTGATTATTTTTAAAATGAGTATTTATTCATTAACTTTAATAATTCATAATTAAAAGTTAATAATACCTGCTTTAAATAATCAATATATTTTCAAAATTAAAGTCAAAAAATTGTCTGGCCGAAAAATTGAAGCGAACCAATAAACTTAGTTTTTTGTGCTCTTTTCAAATATGCAGACAGATTTTTAAAATTTCAATATACAGGGTGTTGTTTTAAGGTCACAATTACTTTATAATTTTTCGTTAATCCGGACCTGGATTTTTCCAGTGATTAGTATGTCGATCGTTTGGGTTTAGAATGGGACAAATGTGTACGAAATATCAAAAAAATATACAGGGTGGTTCTAAAGTTATGGCTTAGACAAGAAATGAGCAAAATCGATAAAACACCCCGTAACTCGGTTATACAAGTCGGCAGGGCAAAAAATGTAGTACATCTAGAACCGCCTCGGTGATCTCTATTCACGATTAAAGTATTTCCTTTCCCAATAAAACACCCTGTATAGAAGCAACCTACTAGCTTGACATTAATCTGTCCCCTTTTATTTAAGGGCACTAGATGACGCATGCTATTTGAGCCCATCAGAATCAAAATCCTGCTAAATCCTACGTTTTTCGTTTTCCATTTTTTACACAGTTTTACAGTTCAAGTATCTATTAATCTACATGCATAAGTTTTCGGCTCAAATCCGCCATTTTCTGACATTTATTGATGCCACTTTGAATAAGAAATGCCGAATACTCTTTGGGAAATTTACATTTTTAATGTTTTTTTAGTCTCCTGAAAAATTTCTTAAAATGCAGCTTAAAATGCAGTTCTAGCAGGTTTTGATTCTATAGACCTCATTATAAAATATCGAAGAACATTTTATTTTATTTTATTTATCAACGGGCAAGCCCAATTACAATTAATGTTAAACTATAAATTCATAATACGGACTATATCTACGGTTACAATACAAAAAGTTAATCTGTATTATTATAAGTACAATGCAATACAAAAGTTATCTATATCTATTACTCGAGCCAAGAGTACACAAAACCTGACGCAAGAATGAGCCAAAGGTTGCAAAGAAATCTATGTTGTCATATTGATTGGCTAGTCTAGCAATTCTTGTAATGTAATGAAGTTGTTAAATCCATAGAGTGCGATGTATAGGGTAATGGAAACTAGCTATAGATCTGGTAGGTCTAGATGGAACATGTATATTAATTTTATTGAGCAAAGAAGAAGCAGCAGCTCTACCATGCAGAATATTGCAAAAAGTAATAAGATCTCTCTTCTTATGACGCATAGAAATGGGTGGCATATTTAATGTAGCAAGTAAATCTGCATCATTGTAGTTTTCCAAGATGTTTAATTTGAAAGCAATCTGTTTAAGGAATTTATGCTCAACACGACACAAGGTCTCAATATGCACACCATAAAAAGGTGACCATACACAGGACGCATACTCAAGATGGGGACGGACAAGAGAACAATAAGCGTTTTTAAGGCAGTAATCCCAGTAAAATCCTGTGTGCTTCTTCTCATAAAGCCAAGCATCTGAAATGCCTTGTTGACTACATTATTTAAGTGATCAGAAAGTTGTAGAGTTGCATCAAAAGTAACACCAAGATCCTTGATGAAAGGTACAGTCAAGTACATTTTATGTCAGTCAAGTAGAAATAGTTGCGACTTTCCACTTTAAACAAAGTATGAAAATGATGTGTAAATAATATACGAAAAGTAATATTCACACCTCATCTAACTCACCATTCTGTGACAAGTGTTTCGCTATTTTTAGCTCTTCAGATAGATCTTACTTGACTATCAATATGAGATGAGACTTTGCTTGAATCAATGTCGCCTGATATATAAATATCAGGCGCCATCTAGTGCCCTTAAAAGAAAGGGACAGATTAGTGTTAAGGGGCGCGCGACTTTTCCCCAACACGACTCTACCTTATCGGCAGAGTCTACGAGAAGTGTACGGTAAATTGAAGCTGTAATTACAAAGAAACAAATATCTATGTTTTTGTACTCACTTTATTACGCTTAACGAATTACGGGATCTGGATTTCAATGCATATTTTTTTTATTATTCTCGTATCAAAGTTACGCGTGAAGTTAGTCGTATTGATGACAGTTGGGGAAACGTCCGCGACCCAGTGTTAAGCTATACCATGTTTTTAAACTATACCTCGTTTTTAAACTAGGAGGAGTAATTCACATTTACCGCGCCGTAATGTTTGTAATGGCAGCTAATCTGGAAAGCTCAACGTAGGTGGCGCTCGTGTAGTTGGAGGTCACGTCAACTTACGTCAACACTTCAAATCAATATATTTCCAAGTAAATATTACATATTTGTTTCGCTGTGTGAATTAAACTCGAGAAAATAAAATCCCTCAATGTTGTGCTATGCATTTGTGCTTATCGAGAACATCAGGACACAGGTGTCTCAAAGATATTCTGAAGAGAAAAAAATGGATTGTAGCAATAAGAATGGATAAATATGTGCCGACTATAAACGCACGTATCTGCAATAAACATTTTGTTGAAACAGATTACGTATTGCCCCTAGATTCGGCTGTAAAAAATAGAATACTTCACTATAAAATTCAGATCAAAATTTATTATAAACGCACGGATTAAGATATGCAATTTTATATAGACATTCACACTGTTGCCACATCTAGAATCGCTTTTTATGGAGTGAACATATAAAAAAATTTATATTTGAAGCAATAATAATAATATAGAAAAATGTGAAATACTAATTTTAAATAATTCTAAGTTCTCAATATTTTTTAGGGACTAAAACATAACCTGACGAAACCTAACCTAGCGTCATCGAAAATAATATAAAAAAGTTAATACAGTATTTCTCATGATCATCTTTCAGTGCGTCACAGTTTTTCGATTTCTTTCTAACGCATTAAATTGTATGTGACAGAAAAAAAGGCACGTCGGTGATTACATTTCGTCGGTGACATTTTTATAACATTTATTCTAGTTGTCGATAGATGGCGCCATAATAAAAAAATAATTTTTTTTAATTAGATAATAATATTACAAATATAATCTGTATAATTTATAAGACTATACAAATCAAAGAAAATACCATTTTATAAATGCAAGAAACACATTTGATTTGTTTTTATTCCAAATTGAAAATAAGATGTGGCAACTGTCAGATTTAACTAAAATGTCATGTTAGAATAAATGTCATAAATGTGTATTATCACGGACTTACCCTTTTTCCTATCATTTGTTACGCACTGAAAAATGATCATGAAAAGGACAATAACTGAATTTTAGTGACATATTATCTTTAAAATATGCTTTAAAATGACTAAAACATATCCTGATCAAACCTAACCTAATCGAAAATAATATAAACAAGTTAATAACTGAAAATTAAAGTGACCTAGTAGGTACCATTCAAATATTCTGTAGTGACTAAAACATAACCTGCATAGGGATTACGTACACTCGATACGCATCGTATCCGCCATGTTTTCCCGTAAGGCGCTATGGGAAAACATGGCGGATACGATGCGTATCGAGTGTACGTAATCCGGGCCCTGATCAAACCTAACCCTAAATTTTTCTAATTTCATCTTAAATTTAAGGTCGCTTTTCACGTAGACAAACACCCAAATAATTGTACTTCATTAAATTAACACATTCTATATTTCCATAAGGAATTATAATTTTTTTAAATAAGACAACATTGCACAATCGACTGCGCTCAACCCATACTTAAACCAAATTTACACCAAATGCGCAACTGTCATGGCGGCCATATTTTGAAAATATCACATTTTTAAATGAGATAAACACAAAAATTAATGCTGAGCGCACTTAATTGTGAATTTTAACTTGATAAAAAAGTAAGGCAGATCGCACATATCATATTATTCACAGTTGTCAGACTCGTGTGGGGAGCGAGTCAATACTAAATAAATACCCTCTTCTGAGCTATAGAAATAAAACATTGAGACGATGATTAATATAGTTTATCATTCGATAAGGGCTTCCTTTTTCCAGTAACTCTCGCATTCCTTCTCAATTCGTTTTTCAACGCACAAACAGTCTCCAAGATCCATACATTTCGGCCATAATTTATTATTTATTAAATCGTAATCAAAAACACCATATACAATCTTCACGAATAGTCAAAACGTTGACCTCCAACTACACGAGCGCCGCCAAGCGGGAGAAACGACGTACATAGGTGCCATTGGTCCAACCGCAGACAAGTTATTAATTTTGACGCTAATGGCATTTAAAATTGATAAAAAAATGATAAAAAATCTTTTGTAAAAGGTATAATTTTTTTTATTAAAATCCCTTTAAGGGCTACATCACAGAATGTTTTCGATTTTTAACAAAATCATCATCAGTTTAAGTACAGGTTAATTGCAAGCTGAGCCACCTAGTTTAAAAACAGCGTATAGGAGGAGTAAACACAAAAGACAGATTCACACCAAATAATGTCACTAGAAAAATCACCAGGTTCATCTTGTCTTTTGGTTAATCATGTCAGACTTCGACGGTAATCCATAAATATTATATTATACTAATACGCCTCTAAAGAGTTGTAAAAACAACTCTATTTTATATAAAATCAGACTAACAATCTAAAAATTGTAGGAATAACGCAGAAAACACAAAAAATCGCCGATATAACTTAATGAACCTATGAATTTTAAATGCCAATAGTGTCAAAATTTCATAATTTAATGGAGTAAACTTGCCTGCGATTGAACCAATTGCAAACAAGCATTACGGCGCGGTAAATTTGAATTACTCCTCCTAGTTTAAAAACGAGGTATATTAGGTTGCTCTATATAATCCAGATGGCATTAGTCTGTGAAAATTTTTGTTGTTTAAGAGCAACAAAGCATTTATTAATCGTGTTTTTTTAGGACTCCACCTGACTGCCATCACGAAAAAAGAGATTCCCACAGATGCCACTTCGGCGATTGTCCTCCGTGCCGACAAATCTGCAACAAAATTCATAATAAATGTTCACATTCGTGTCCTGTCACCTGTC
This sequence comes from Diabrotica virgifera virgifera, assembly GCF_917563875.1. Taxonomy (NCBI): domain Eukaryota; kingdom Metazoa; phylum Arthropoda; class Insecta; order Coleoptera; family Chrysomelidae; genus Diabrotica; species Diabrotica virgifera. The sequence continues at coordinate 245,613,011 of NC_065449.1, forward strand.
ACTCCGCCGTTCTTGTCAAAATCGAAGGGCAAAAAGCGTCGATGCCTTGGGAACAAGTCAAGCCTCAAGTTGTAAGAAGAGAATTGCCGTGTCCGGACTGTGTTGTTAAAATGCCTGTGACTTGTTTAGGTATGTCCTAAAGATTTAAAATATACTACAAGTTGACAGATACGGTGTATTTTAGTATATGTATCGTAGAAAAATGAGAGTCGTTTGGGCTCATAGATTTTTTCATATTGAGACCTGAAAATGTTTTGTGTATACTGACATCTATCTTTGTATCTCTCAAATATGCTTTAATGCCTACCATCGAGTATCTTTTGAGTCGAAGCCTTGCGCTAAAAAATTTTCTCTGCTGCGTCGCTCTTGCTCGTCCTTGTCGAAGTCCGTACATCGACAAATTGTTCGAGCGTTGTACTTTCTCATGTATCTGTGTTATATAGTAATCCTCTGTCAATACAGAAGTACACTAGTGAGATTTGATTTCTTAGAACTGCCATTTTTTAAAACTTTCTTCAAAGTATGCATTCTTCTTCAAAGTATTTTTGTTTTGCCTGCTTTATCTTCTTCTTGATCTCATGGTTAATCTCCTCTTTGTCTTACATTGTCTCCGTTGTCATATTGAGTATCTCATCATTCATTCATTCCTCTTTTTTCCTTGCTGGAGTCTTTAATATTTAAAATTCCCTCATCTTCTTTAGTCTCAGCATCCGTTATGGCTTGCAAATTTTAGAAGCCTCGGAGGTGTAACCAGAGAATGTTCCCATTGTTTTCAATGTGGTGAGATGTAGGGTAATATTTTTGATATTATTTTATATGCTATTAGATTGAAAACTTAGTCTTTTGCTAGCAGTTGCCGCTAGGGCATCCCTGTCATTTCGTTTGTTGCAATCCGTAACTGCACGCCGGGGTTTGTCCTGGTTGGGTCAGAGAGAGCTGCATATGTGCCTCCTGATGAGAGACTAAAGTTTCGAAACCGGTAGAGGTGCTTATTGCACTCCCTGATTGAACTAGAATATAATGCGGCTGTAGTTTCGTGTTGCAACGAAATTGAAAATGGTTATTCATTTTTGATCTTTAATATTTGTTTACATGGTTCCAGTTTACAACGTTTTAGTTGCTCCCAGTGCTTGTCAATATCATTGGTGTCTATGGTAAGTTTACAACAGTTCATGTTGGAGGCATTCTTTTACGTCGGGTTCTTTAAGCTTGCTTCTGTCTGTTCTAGGAATTATTTGATGTCTTTTAATGTTTTTTGAAGTGTGGGTGTAATCCTTGCGATAGGTGGGTAGTGATCTGATTTTGCGTCTGTTGCTCTGCTTCGGGATATGCTTTCACGGCTGTAACATCACTACGGTATCTCTCATTTATCATAATGTAGTCTGGTTCCTAACTACTTTCTCCGATATATGGGCTGTCGCCATGTAAATTGTCATCTGTTTGGTAGCTTAAAAATGTGTTTGAAATAATCAAATTCTGCTCTTGACAAAATTGGAGGATCTTTGGTAGGACCATACATTTCTATCAAGTTCAGTTTGGCGTGAGATGTCACTAACTTTAATACTATTACCCTTTCTGAGGAGGAGAAAAGCCTTCCACTGCTCTATTAGATATTTTATTAACTGCCACGTCGTGCCTATGTTGGTTGTTTTCGCCACCGAAATAATATATTGTGGCTTCATCTGTTGAGAAACAACCTGAGTCGTGCCACCTGAGCTTCACTGGTACGCAGTATATGAATATTCAACCTCTTCATTTCCTGAATAATATTGTGCATCTTACCACGCTGAACCATGGTCTGAACATTGCAGGTCAAAATTCCATTGTTGAACAGTCTTAAGGCCGGGACACACATATCCGCACCGAGCCCGAGCCGACACACGGCAGAGTGAGGGACGTGTATTAGTTGATGGACTATCTGGCAACAACGCTTGAACTTCGGTAGACTATTTACATTAATAATTGATCCATTATTGTCTAGCTATAGTTTTCTAACATTACTGACTCAGCTGGCTCTTCATTATCTTGTTTTATTGTAATATTTAGCGATAAATATATCAACTAATTAAGTGTTACATTACAGGTGAGCACGAGACTTCAGATTGGCCGTGTTATATGTCAAAGCCTTCCAGTTGTCACCGACAATGCGGTAGATTGTTAGATTGTGGTAATCATCGATGCACTTGGTTGTGTCATACAGTAAAAGATGCTCCAGATAATATTAAGGTAAGGTCAACTTGTATTATTAAGTAAAGTTTCTTCATTTATTCTAACTTTAATGTTACTTACTTACACAACCGATTGAAGTGTTACGAACATGACATACATTTACATCTATTTATTGATAGACTTCCAGCAAGCCTTTGACTCTGAAAATAGACACCAACTCGCACTCGAAGTGCAAAACATGAATATACCAGCAAAACTGATTATATTAGTTAAAATGGCAATGGACAACTCTGTAGCAGAAGATATAACAGACGAGAGAAATACAGCCACTTTTAATATAGACGTAGGAGTCCGACGAAGTGATAGCCTGTCTACTAAACTTGTTAATATTGTACTGGATGAAGCGATTAAAAACTGGAATGAACAAGATGATCAAACAAAGCTCTACACAAATTATAGGATATGTTGACCTCAATGGTAATAACCTCAAAAGATAAAAAAGCTTAGAATGTTAGGCGAAGCAATAAAGCACTAAAATCGGCCTTACCTCCGAAAAAAAAAACGGATCTTAATACATAATTCTTTTTGCGCTCGATCCGTGAATGCGCCAGGAAACTTTGAGACCCCGGGCCATAATATAATATTGAGAAACTGCATACAAAAAATGCATTCTTAAAGTGCATCTCAAACAGACAATAAACAAAATTCAGAACTCGTCAATTATCGGCGGAAACGACTTCAATTTTGTTACTCGGGGGTTCTTGGGGTCGCTGAAAACGAATATGACGTCGTAAGTGGTCTCCGGAGTACCTGGTGCCCAGGGTACCTAATGTTTACCTCGTCTTGTGGAGTTTTCGGCAAAAAATTTATTAAAAAATTAGTCAAAAATAATTACTTGGGGGTTTTTGGGGTCGCTAACGACGAATATGACATCAGAAGTAATCTACGGAGTACCTGGTGCCCAGGGTACCTACTGTTTACCTCGTCTTCTGGAGTTTTCGGCAAATTCATTTAAAAATGAGTCAAAAATCAATAGTCACGAGATAAACAGTAGGTACCCTGGTCACCAGGTACTCCGGAGATGACATATTCGTCGTCAGAGACCCCAAAAACCCCCCGAGTAATGAATTTTGACTAATTTTTTAATGAATTTGGCGAAAACTCCAGAAAACGAGGTAAACAGTAGGTACCCTGGGTATCAGGTACTCCGTAGATCACTTCCAACGTCATATTCGTCGTCAGCGATCGAAAAACCCCCGAATAATGATTTTTGTCTAATTTTTTAATGAATTTGCTGAAAACTCCAGAAGTGGGTACCCTGAGTACCAGGTACTCCGTAGATCACTTCTGATGTCATATTCGTCGTTAACGACCCCCAAAAACCCCGAAGTAATGATTTTTGACTAATTTTTTAATGAATTTGCCGAAAACTTCACAAGACGAGGTAAACGGTAGGTACCCTGGGCACCGGGTACTCCGGAGATCACTTTAGACATCATATTCTCATTTCTAACTCATTTTCGCCGATAATTGACGAGTTTTGAATTTTTTTATTGTCTGTTTGAGATGCACTTTAAGAATGCATTTTTTGTATGCAGTTTTTTAATATTATATCATAGCTCGGGGTCACAAAGTTTCCTAGCGCATTCACGAATCGAGTGCAAAAAGAATTATTAAGATCCGTCTAATCTTAAGTTACGAATATCGGGAGAGTGATTCATCGTTTAAATGCGGAATATCCTCAAATTTAAATTTACACAGCGGCCCACGAAAACTACCTGTTCAATTTGCGTTTCCTCATAAGAAATCAGAGAATCTATAATTACTACATTTATTTGTGCTTCTCTATAGAAAACTTACCCACCGGCTGTCATACAGTGTAGCCGATTGTTGTTCACAAGAAGCATTTATGGTCATACCATACAGAACCTGAATTCTAGACGCAGCTCACGCAACGATTATTACTGTCATAAAAATACCAAAAAACATGATTTGGCAACTTACAAAATATTGCAGGGTTCCCTCACAGCCGGCCACAAGATATAAAACAAGAAATCCACAAAAAACCAGTTTGTTCTCGGCAACAAACTTGCAATACGTTTCATATTATATGCGTTCATTTACACTGGCGTTTCTAGCGGGAATTGGATCGTTGTATTTTGTGATTAGATTTAATTTGTGTGGTATAAGTTTATGTACTTATTTTAAAGTGAATTTTTAGTCATATTCTGCTTCTGGTGGTAGTTCATGTGTTACATTTTGTGATTATATTTTGCGAAGTTGAATTTTGTGGTGATTAAACTGAGTGTTATTGGAGTTTATCGTTTTATAGTGAATTTTTAGTCATATTCTGCTTCTGGCGGTAATGCTTGTATTAGTTGTGTTGCATTTTGTGATTACATTTTGTGCAGTCGAAGTTTGTGGTGATTAAACTGAGTGTTATTGGAGTTTATCGTTTTATAGTGAATTTTTAGTTATATTCTGTGATTATTAAAATACAATGGACGAACAACCAAGTTGTTCTAAGAGAAGACAGCCAAATTCTGATTTTGATTCCAAAAATGAAAAGCCGCAAAAGAGACGGAAAATGTTAACGTTAGAAGAGAAGGTATTGATACGAAACGTTTATGAAGGAATTGTCGGCAGAAAAATGGCATTAGATGTTAGCCAAGCGGTCGACATTTGTAGCAGTTTAACAAAAGTATCCGTTAGCTCTGTTTATCGTGTGCTTAAAAATACATCGGAAAATAAGCAAGAAAAAGTTAAAACTAGAGGTCGAAAAAACATAGTTTTAGATGATGCGACAAAAAATATTATACGTCAAAAAATTCATTCAATTTATTTTCGGAGTGAAATTCCAACATTGAAAAAAATTTCTCAAGAGCTCGAAAATGATGACCGTTTGCCAAAGATATCTCGTAGAATATTAATCAGGACTATGCGCAAAATGAACTTTCGATATGTGAAACGCAACAGAAAAAGCATGCTATTGGAAAAAAATGAAATTATTGTGTGGAGAAGAAAATATTTAGACAAAATACGCAAAATACGCAACACCGGACGGAAAGTGTACTATATGGATGAAACCTGGATTAACGAAGGTCATACAGTTAAAAAAGTTTGGCAAGATTTAAATATCAAAAGTAAACGCGAAGCATTTATAGAAGGCTGGTCTACAGGATTGAAAGCTCCATCAGGAAAGGGACGGCGTTTAATTATTACCCATATAGGAAGTGATACAGGATTTCTAGATGATGGTTTGCTTCTATTTGAGTCCAGAAAAACAGGAGGAGATTATCATGAAGAAATGACTTCCGAAGTATTTGAGCAATGGTTTAAGAGAATCTTACCAAAATTAGAACCTGGGTCTGTGGTTGTTATGGACAATGCGCCATATCATAGCCGCAGACTAGAACAATTACCGACGACGGCATGGCGGAAAGGGAGAATCCAAGAATGGCTTACAGAAAAAGGAATTGCATACGAAGAATCAATGCTCAAAATTCAGCTACTTGACATTGCACCATTAAGGAAAATGGAATATCTGAAATACGCTGTGGATGAAACTGCAAAAGATTATGGTGTCAAATTTCTACGTCTACCACCTTATCATTGCGAACTTAATCCCATTGAACTTATCTGGGCGCAAGTGAAAGGAGAAGTAGCACGCAATAACAAAACGTACAAATTAAACGAAGTTAAGGAACTTCTGACACAAGCCATCCTCCATGTAACTCCTGAAAAATGGGCTAAATGTATAGGTCACATAGTTAAAGAAGAACATCGTATGTGGGAACTTGACATTCATATGGAAGTTTTAATAGAACCAATTATAATGACACCAGGTGAAGATGACAGCGATAGCAGCACTGCATCTTCAGATTTAGATAGCAATTAATATTTTCTAATAGTTTAGTAAGTTTATAGTGTTTAGGGTTTGTGTTAAAATAATTAGAATAGCATAATGTTTTGTTATATAAGAAATTATATTTATTTTGTTTTTATATAATTTTATTTTGATTTGTTTTATATTGTTTTGAAGTTTTTAAATTAAGTTTTTTGTTCATTTTATTTAATGGGAAAATATGGCTCTTGGCAAACACCCATTTAAAAAAAGTAACGCGCCATAAGACATACCTCTTGGGTGGTGTGGAAATTGTCTTAAATATTTTTTTGATTAATTGTTCAACTATTTAAGTACAGGTCACGTCAATATACGTTTTAGCGTAACTTCTGCGACCCGCGACTAGCCGGGTAGCATCAACAAGCTTTCTGCAAATTTACTTGTTTTTTATAGCTTTTTGCTTTCTGTATTTTTAGGGGAATGTAGAAAATAAACCACAAAATATATATTCATATATTTAATTTACTGACATATGTTTCGATATGCAGTATATTTACTTTTCTATAACTTTTAGCTTGTGGTATTCTTCATTTTTATGAAGACTGTTGGAAATAAGCCACAATATATTAATTTATTTACATGTTTAATTTACTGACGTTTCGATCTCTAGTCCAGAGATTGCTTTCAAAGTTAGAAAAAAAAAATAGAAAATAAATAACGTAAGATTATATAAATATATAATAAACAAATAATATAAATATAACTATTATTTATATCTTTGAAAACGGTTTTTGGATATGGAGATCGAAACGCCAGTAAAATCCTGTAAATAAAAATATATTGTGACCAATTTTAACAAGTAATATTTAAAAATATAATATAATTAACGTTGAAATAAAAGTGAGTGTACGCCACTGGATCTTCATGCGTCTTTCCGCGCTTCCCCACCTTTAAAGGATTATGTCACTTTCCCCATATTCGTAACTTAAGCAGTCGTTTTTTTTTTCGGAGGTTCAGTGCTTTATTGCTTCGACTATATGTTGATGACTCTGATAATAGAAGCGAAAATTAGAGAACTAAAAAGAAATGATTAAAATACAAAGTATATGTTAATATCAAGGAAAAATTATTGTCATAGAGATAATATAAGATTAACCAATGTACATTCCAAAAAGTACAGGGAATTAGTATCTAGGAGTAACACTGACAGCTCAAACGATAGAGGCGCAGAGATATCTGAAAGCGTGAAGCGGACAATAGTCAATGGAGCATATTGGAAATACCAAAGGCTTAGAATATCGATAATGATACAATTATTTCGCACAACTTTGTGACAAATGAAGTAAACCAAATTTAATATCGTCGGTATGTCGTAAATGTCGTTCAATTTAATACTTTTAAGTTTGCAGTCTTCAATTTAAACACAACCACTGTTTGGTTTTGTGATGTGTAACGTGGTCGTTGCATTTGTTGCTCCATTTTAAGACATTTATTTAGAATCAAAACATTACAAATGATAAGATAATTAGTCTTAATTACTACTCGTTAATTTCGTTAATAAAATATATTTTAAACCTACGTAGGTTCGGGTTGATGTGACGATATCTGGTACATGAATGAATACAACCGACGATCGCGTGGATTATGAATAATTACATTTATTAATATGAAACGGACATAAAGGAGAGGAAAGCTCGCTCAGCTGGCCAGCGGAAAAGACATGTTGGTAAATACGATCACCGCTCGGCATAAGGATAGGTAAAAGGAAATCCGTCGGATTCGTTCAACACACCAAAACGACGGCGGAAAATCGTCGGGATAACTCACCTCTTATACCTCGTTGTTGTTTATTATTCTTCGATCAACGCCCCAAGAATAATAATCAACTAGGCTTTTCGTTCCGACTTTTATATCGTCCGAGACGGTACAAAAACACGTTTTACTTAATTCATTGGCGTACTCTAGACGATAAAATTATATTATCGTCACAAATTATTATCGCAACTTCAAAGGTCACTGAAGATGAACTGATAAGTCCGAAAACGTTCGTTTTGAACTCGTTCGTGTAATCCATTTGGATTTTTTAAATTTAAGTACTTATACCAATTACACCAGATTTTTTTTTACTTCGGTTTTAATTTTTTTTATATTTAATACCAGTCAATAGAGATCTGTTTAAATACAATATTTATTTTACGTTTTAGGCAGGAGCAAATTGCGAGAAATGCGAAAATAGTTGCAGCAAACAACGCCCTGAGGGTTGTACACATGCATGCCCGAAACCGTGTCATCCAGGAGACTGTCCACCTTGCAAAACAATGATTAGAATCAAATGCTACTGTGGCCTTAATCAGCCCTACGTCACTTGCGCTGATTGGTTGAACGAAGAGAAAAAAGAGGAGTTACAGACGTGCGGTAACCAATGTCCTAAAAATGTAAGTAAAGATTAAAATATTTTCTATAAAATAAATCAATATATGACGTACATCTAAGGCTCTATCCAATCGCCATTTTTGTCGGTCCGTCCATAGGTTTTCCCATATTTCCCTGTCTCCCATTTCCCAATGTATGCCTTCTTTCTAGCAAAGTCGAGATCTTCCTCTTTTCCTTCTACCATGAGGTTGCCATGTTAGGACTTGTTGTAGAAGTCGATCTTCGGGCATTCCTTGGACATGTCCATACCATCTTAGTTCTAGTTGCTCTTCTTCTTCTTTTTGTATAGACATGCCCCGGCTATCTGTTTTTTCAATGTGCCTCCAGTAAGTTGTCTTCCCACTGATCGTCTTCCTATTGGTGAACCGTCTCTCGCCGTCCTTACTACTCTATTTGTTGTTATTCGGCTTATGTGGTCATTCCCATTATGTGGCCAGTTATTAATGTTACCCATCGATTTTTCGAAGGGTTTTCATATCGGCTGTTTCGAGCAATCTTTTTGTAAAACTTTAAAAAGGGGGTAAATCCTGTAGTTGGCTGTATACCTTCAATATAACAACGTGGAATGAAGTAAACACTTCTGTTGTATGTAGGCATATGGATTTATTAAAAAAATCCTTAAAATTTATCCACAAGGGAGTGGAAGTACCAAACGTTTTCGGTCAAACTGACCATCATCAGTGTAAACGTCCAGAGTACAAGTAATTGTAACTAGCCACTTGAATAGGTGTAAAAACCTCTAAATTACATTATTGTTACATTATATATTAAAAAGTTTTGGACATTAAGTCGATGTCTTAAGATTTTAAAGATCACGTGGATGTACTTCATCCTTGCTCGAAAATTGCACAAGGTAAGTACTTGTGTTCAAGTGAGAGTTGGTTGGTAACCTCTCACTTGAACACAAGTACTTACTTTGTGCAATTTTCGAGCAAGGATGAAATACATTCACATGTGATCTGTAAAATCTTAAGACATCGACTTCATGTCGACCACTTTTTAATATAGAATGTAACAATGATGTAATTTAGAGGTTTTTAAAGGTACCTATTGAAGTGGCTAGTTTCAATTACTTGTACACTGGACGTTTACACTGATGATGGGCAGATTGACCGAAAACGTTTTGTACTTTCACTCCCTTGTTGATAAATTTTAAGGATTTTTTTAATAAATTCATATGCCTACATACAACAGAAGTGTTTACTTCATTCCACGTTGCAATCTTTTTGTCTTTTCTGTGTCAGGTCGAGTTTCTGTCGCATGTGTCATTATTGGCCTGATGACTGTTTTGTAAATTTTGTCTTTCATTTCTTTTCAGATATCTTTATTTCTCCGTATTGTGTCATTCAGGCATCCTGCGGCTCTGTTAGCTCTATTCACTTTATCTTTCACTTCTTTTTCGACCTTTCCGCAACTAGATAGTGTAATGCTTAAATTTTTAAACTCCACCACTTCTAGTTATGGTTATATATTAATATCTTTTATTATTTTATGATTTGATTTAATGTCATTGATTTATGTTAATGATTTAAATTAAATCAAATTATATAATATTATATAAGACATTAGTATATATTGTCATTTGTATCATGTAAAATTGTAATTGTTAAGTTGTAAAGCCTTAGGCCTACAAGGCCTGTGGAGCATATTAAATAAATAAATATTATTTTATGATTAACTTTCATGATTTCTCTTATTCTACTGTTAGTACCTCTCGATTTCCCTGTCTAATATCTCCAGAAAACTATTTTCGTTGCTCCAAGCTTTCTCTTGTATCACTCCTTTCTTAGCAATTTCTCCATTTCATATTTTTCTGTTAATTTTTGTGATTTCACTACTCCAAATGTTGTCTTGGTCTTTAAGGTACTACTTACTACACTTTAGAAGACCAAAAATAATCATTTCTTTCAAGAATTTTTTCTCAGAACCTTTATTAAAAATGAACATAAAACTTCTTACATATTAATATCTAACTCTTAGACAGTACAAAAAATATATCTTTTTTCATTTTTGCGTGTACACTAACATTGTAGAGGGCGAAACAGTCGAAGCCTCGAAAAATGATGGCGGACAGTTAATCTCAGGATTGGGATATCTGAAACAATAAAATCGTACAGCATTTGAAAAAGGAAGGTTTCTTACGTGACAATTTACCATAATTTGACCAAAAAATAAAAAATAAATATTTTTGAACCATGAAAAACTGAAGAAAAACAGGCAATTTTTTCACAAAATTTTTTCAGATTTCCGTAAAATCTTTTTTTTTGCGGAATTTTTCACTAGTGGTGGTAAATTGTCACGTAAGAAACCTTCCTTTTACTTTTTTCGAGGCCTCGACTTTAGCGCCCTCTACAATATTAGTGTACGTGCATAGATGAAAAGAAATACATTTTTTGTATTCTCTTAGAGTTAGATATTAATATGTAAAAAGTTTTATGTTCATTTTGAATAAAGGTTCTGAGAAAAAAAAAAAGAATGTGTGTGTACTTTGTACGCACGTAAGAAGTTATACTTTTATTATTATGATTTCAACGAAATTAATATACTTAACAGGTTATTTGTATTTTATTTAAATATTAAACTGACTTTCTTTACCTACCATATTTAAAAAAAATTATTAAAACGATACCAAAAATAAAAAAAAAATGAATCGTCCGGGATTTGAACCCGGGATCTCTTGATCTCCGGTCACACGCTCTACCACTGAATTCCTTTTGCTTTGACAGGTTACAAGATTTCTAATACATACTGACAAATTTAATAGACCAAGTGAAGTATACAAAAATACTTTAAATATACTTACTATTATTAGAAAATATCTTATTCCCGAGGAAGACAAATCCAAAGACACAAAAATTATAATAAATAATACATTTACTAAGAACACTAATATATCCTTTTAATGACTTATTTGCGCTGACAGCGCTTGAAATAGCATATCTTGAAAGATTAGCAACGAAATACATACTGTGTGCGCATGCGCCCGGCATTATAAAATTTCACTCTCGATCGTAAAGAAGTATAACTTCAAAAATCTTGAAAAATGCTTATTTTTGATCTTCTAAAGTGTACTAATACCTTAATAAGTTATGATCACTGCCACAATAACGATTTATTCCATGGATGATGTTTTTGTTCATCAATTCGACTTTTATTATACCTATGGGTTTTTAGTTCGTGTGCATCCAAATTTGATTTCCCATTGTTCATGTATCAACATATTTATCATTTCTGGACTTTTCTTTAGCTTTACTTTGGTGTTTTCCAATTTGTCTTGTTTTTGTCCATTGTTTCCAGGTTTCTTATTATTTCATCCACCATCCCTGCTTGTATCTTTTATCTAAATGTCTTAATAAGAAGTGTTTTATTGGTTGCCTATTTTAATGCTTACTAGGCTCAAAAAAGTCGACTCCTTAGAATGTCAGTGTGTTGTTTATTCAATACACTGATAAGAACTGAAATAAGCTTCAATAGGTGCTTGCGTTGTTATATTTTACCTGTTGATTCTTTTGAAGCTGACTCACTACATGCTCACACCAAGAGATGCTAGATACAGCCCGAGATTTTCAGTTATGTTTCGGAAAATCGCATTTGTGATGGTGATGAGACACTCAGGGCGTCTATCAATTTCAATATCTTCTTTGTAACAATAATACTGTAATAAAACGAGCGATTTCGTATTTATTTACGACTTTATTATTTATTTATACAAGTTTTCTTTACAAATATCTAGCTTAAACTAACTCTATTTACAAATCTGTCCGTATTTATATATGCGATACAGTTATTATGGAACATTCCAGAAATATCCGCGCCCATCTCGATATATCTCCCATCTCTATACCACTCGATCCATTGTATGTCGGCACGCCTACGTGAGGTACGTTCCAGAACTCTCGCCGACGCCGCGAAGATTCGATTACGTCATTCTCTTGTGTACCTTTATACGGGGGTCGGCCAAGAATTCTCTTTCGTTAGAATACATTGTATAACTTGTCATAATAATATTTTAATTTTTTTAGTACGAATGCGGCCACAGATGCAAATCCAACTGCCACCCAGGCCCATGTCCGAACGCCGACCAATGTAAAAAGAAAGTAAAAGTGTCCTGCAAATGCAAAAGAATAAAGAAAGAGTTCTCTTGTGAGACTGTTCGCAAAAACGAGGCGGTCGTACCATGCGATGAAGTGTGCGAGGCGAAAAAAGAGGAAAACAGAAAACTAAGACAAGCGGCCGAAGAACAAAAAAGAATCGAAGAGGAGGCGAAAAATAAGAAAGAGTTAGAAAAGTACCAAAAGATGTTCGAAGGCAAAAAGAAGAGTAAAGAAAGACGACGATATGATGACGAAGTGGAAGATAGTTTTATTAAGAAATATTTATATGTAATATTAGCTGTTTTGTTCCTAGTTATTTCAGGTGTGGTGTATTTTGCACTTTTGTAATGTTAAGTAGGTCAATATTTGTCACTTTCAAGTCAATAAATACAATGTTTTTATATCTGATGTTTTCTTGAAGGATTGACTGGTGCTTAGAATGGTACTATTTTGGCACCAAAAAGACAAATTAATGACAGCATACAATGACTATCTAAAATTAGCCGAGCTCGTAAATCAAAGGTCAAATAAAATTTTAATACACTTTCAGTCCAGTGACGCGTACACGCGTCCAAATATGACTATTGTTATGCTCTGTATTTTCTCTCTGTTATGAGATTGATCAGCATATTCTTATTTCGATTAATTAATTAATTTTTAATTCTGCTATCTCCTTTTTTAACAAAATTTTCGTTTAAATAATCCGTTAATAATAATTCTTACTATTATATAAAAAAAAACAAAATTTACTTTTCACCTTTTTCACCTTAAAAATTAAACAAATATGGTATGTGATATAAACAACTCTCTCCTTTTCACAAATAATCTGACTAACCTTTTTTTTTTCTCTTCTTTACTTCTTCTCTTGGATTAGGTAGTCCTCGTTTCTCCCACACGTGCTCCTCGGATGCTGCGACGATCCTTCTCGTCCAAACTGCTTCACAAACAAAAGCACTCGCTCGAAATCTCTGCTCGATATCTTATGCAAATTGATACCAACCGGCTACTCGTTTCAAACAGAAACAGGAATCTCTTCGGACACAAGGAGATTTAACTTCTCAACTCGATCAACGATTTTGTTTAAACACGATTCTGCTTACACGGCCGCCAACTTCACCACTTTACACAGATTTCTTACTTTTCAAAAATTGGACTGCTCTCTCCAGATCTTCATTACAAAGTGAAACTTTTTTTTTCCTCAAACTCAGACTCAAACACTCTATTCTCTATCCATCCGTCTCTCTCGCCAATCACAAAAAATCCTCTCTACACATTACAGCCCTACTTTGATTTCTTAAGAACAAATTATTTTTGTATAAAGCTTTTTCGTTTTGTCAAATTCCAGGTGATACCAAAATTGCTTTTGTGTTTCTACATGCTATAAAAACCCGATATTGTAAAACTCAACAATTGTGTTTACCGTCTTTCCTTCTAAGAAGCATTTATAAACGTCCTATTGTTCACTTCAAAGCGAATACATGTACTTTCTAATCCGATTGTCCGTTCATAGAAACACTAATGCTGAACGATTTTCACTTTCCACGAAACACTGCTTATGACTAACTAATACTATTTACAATTTTTGGCCATATACAGGGCGATGAAAATCTATGATCTCGTGGTCTTTGACATAAATTAATTTTCTAAATTTTTCCCATAAAAATTATATAACACTATATATGACATTATTTTTGCCGGCACAGGAGCTGAGGTTGGAAATATTAAACGGAGTTGAACGGGTTAAGCAATTTGTATTAGGTTTCAAATTTGAATCTTTTCCAAATCAAATTGTAGGTGAATACATATGATTTTTCATAAAAGTGTTAGATTAAAAAATTCTACTGGATCATTGTTTAACCCTTTATTCGTTATGGGTACATATTTCCATATTTGTACCACTTGGTGTTTTCCGTATCTCAATACTCGTGTTAAAATAAGCAAAACCCCTTTTGAAGTAGTAAGAGTGGCAACTCTGCGTGAGATTGTGGTTCCCAGTACGAGCAGCACCATCTACTAGTAATAAATTGAAGTAAAAATAAATATTACAATGTTTTATTATAAAATTATTAGATGCCCTACCGATTTCAGTTTTTTGAAATATTTTTTATTATATACAGGGTGTTAGTAAATAAGTATGAAAAACTTTAGGGGATAATTCTACATGAAAAAATAATGACAGTTTGCTCTATAAACGTATGTCCGCAAATGCTTCGTTTCCAAGATACGGAGTGTTGAAATTTTTATTTCAAACTGCCAATTTTTTTATTGCTCTAAGACCTTTTAAGTTATGAAAATTAAATTTGGTGGGTTTCAAGAGGTAGTTATTGCGCATTTTTTGGCAAACAAATAACAATTTTATATTCATCATTGGGGTGCCTACGGGTAATGGTCTGAATTTTTTTAAAGAAAAAAATAATACGCCACTGAGATATTTAAAATTAAAAATTATTTTTGTATTCCACGTTTAATTTATGATAAAGAACCTTTCTTGTCTTTTTTCATATGGTGCACCGTTTTTATGCAAAAAATAAAACATCTTCGCGCGTATTTTTCATTTCGTAATACATCATCAAGAACTCTCCAATATAATAATGCCAAACTAGAACAATAACAGAAAATATTTCTAAAAAGATTTTAACTATGTGCAAGGCTACAACAAATGTTCAAAATTACCTCCTTTAAAGGTGACAGAGTAATTTTATATTCACCATTGGCGCGCGTACGGGTAATGACCCGAATTTTTTAAAGAAAAAATAGTACGCCACTGAGATATGTCACATTAAAAATCATTTTTGGATTGCTCGTTCAATTTACGACAAAAAATCGTTTTTATCTTTTTTCATATGAGGCACCGTTTTTATGCAAAAAAATAAAATATCTTATCGTTTACAAAGTATTTGAAATAAGTTTCTATGCATATGGAATCTACCTCGAATAATTTGTAAGCGTTAAGATGTTTTATTTTTTTGTATAAGAACGGCGCCGCATATGAAAAAAAGACAAGAATGATTGTTTGTCGTACATTAAACGAGGAATTCAAAAATGATTTTTAATTTTGACGTTTCTCAGTGGGGTACTTTTTTTTCTTTAAAAAATTCAGACCATTAACTGTACGGGCGCCAATGGTGAATATAAAATTATTCTGTCACCTTTAAAGGAGGTAATTTTGAACATTTGTTGTAGCTTTGCACCTAGTTAAAATCTTTTTAGTAAAATTTTCTGTTATGGTTCTACTTTGGTATTATATTGGGAAAAATTGGGAAATGAAAAATACGGGAAAAAATTGGGAAAAATGAAAAATTGGGAAATGAAAAATACGCTCGAAGATGTTTTATTTTTTTCGCATAAAAACGGTGCACCACAGGAAAAAAATACAAGAAAGGTTCTTTTTCATAAATTAAACGTGTAATACGAAAATAATTTTTAATTTGAAATATATCAGGGGCGTACCATTTTTTTTCTTTAAAAAAATTCAGACCATTACCCGTAGGCGCACCAATGATGAATACAAAATTGCTATTTGTTTGTCAAAAAATGCGCAATAACTGCCTCTTAAAACCAACCAAATGTAATTTTCATATCTCAACCGGTCTTAGAGCAATAAAAACATTGGCAGTTTGAAAAAAAAAATCAACACCCTGTATCTCGGAAACAAAGCATTTGCGGACATACGTTTATAGAGCAAACTGCCATTATTTTTTCATGTAGTATCCCTTAAAGTTTTTCGTACTTATTTACTAACACCCTGTATATTTGCGGGATGCTATAGCCTCTGTCACATCCCGCATTTAGATCTCCACCTTTTTCGATCGGACCATTCCCTTCACTGATGGCTCTATCTCTCATTATTTCTTTGATTCCCTCTTTCCATTCTAATGCTGGTCTTCGTCTCTTTCTTCTATTATAGTTTAAGACCTGTTTTAGCAATCGTTCGTCTTTCATTAGTATTACAGGCCCGTACCATAAAAGCTGTTTGGATTCTATTGTATCTACGGTATTGTAAATTCTTCTTATTTCTTCATTTGGGATGTGATCAAATTTGGATATCTGACATGCTCTTGTCGGTGTTCTCGAATTGAGGACCGCTACCTGAACAGCCAAAATAAGTGCACCGAATTACGGACCGTACGAGAGATAGGTAGGTAGGTAGGAACCGTTTCTCTTGGCTACTGATCATATTAACAATATTGTGGTATTTTCGTGTGACACTAATTTAAAATTTATGTGTAATTGTGACAAAGTGTATCTTGATGGAAACGTTTTGAACAATTTTCAAACAGATACTTACATTCGTATTCAAAATGTAAGAACAAAATTGTTAGGCGAAGATTAAACATGTTAACTTCTAAAATGTCGGAATATAATAACGGTTTGTTGAGACGAATAGATTTTGTAAAATTGGCATCATGTTTTCATAAAGTATAAATATTAAATGTAAATATGTGTAAAAATTTTTACGCTTTTATGTTTAAAATATTGTTTCTTAAATAGGCAATAAATATCTACGATTATTGGTATTCGTACTTTTAATAATATTTTATAGGTACCTGAGTATAATGATTTCATTATCAGAAGTCTTGGTCCTCAATTCGTGCGATTTTTTCAGGTATAAAAGTAAACCCTTACTTAAAATTTCATTTTGGTCCTCAATTCGTGTCTGCCCGCTCTTGTTAGGTAGTCTATTTCCAACACTTCCAGTTTTTTCTTTTCTTTCATCGTCATTTGCTAACACTAAGATCCGTACGTCAACATACGTAGGTACTTAAAGATTGTCATTTTTGTGCGTGAACTAATTTTAGGAAACTAAAGTAATGAGTTTAGTGCTTATACCACATTTCGGCCCTGAATTGAAGATATTCGTTATATACTTGTTCCCAATTTCTACTCCCATCCATGGTCGCCCATATAAAAATTTTTAGGGGGGCGGGCAAACGTGAATATGTTGCACATTCCATTTTGTATACTTTGGATGACAATATATAGTTTAAAGCACCTGAAAAGTTAGAGGGCCACGCCCTCCCCTGCCCATGAGTATGGACGCCTATGTTCCCATCCCTGTGCATTTTCTCCACCAGTTGTTTAATGCTTTCTAAATATAGATTTTGAATAGAGTTGGATATAAAAAATAGCCTTGTTTCAAAACTTTTGTGGCAGGAAGTGCGTCTGAAAATTTTATTCTCCATTTTATTTTCTTTTTGTATTTATGTACATGTTCGCTATAGCGTTGATGTATCTTAGACTTGCTTTTGTTATTATTTCAAATAATCTTTTTAAGACTAATTTTCCGACTTCTCTTTTGTCTATAATTTATTATAGATCTGCCAGAAGTTGGATACGACTTTTCACTTAAAGTGGTCTTAAGTAATTAACTGCATTCACTTCAGTAGAGAGGATGCGATACGTCCTTAAGGTTAAGCCCTATACAAGGTTATGCTTTAATATTTTAGGATGAAAGGAATAATAATTTGAGGAAGCTCTCTTTCTGGTTCTTCCAGTCAACCAATTCTTCCAGGATACCGTCAAAACCTCGTACAATTGACATGTCAAGGAAGGGAATTGTATAATTTACCTCCATCTCGTATGTAAATTGTAATAGGGGATTGTATTCATTAAAACCGGAAAGAATATTGTTAATTTGATTAGTGGGTACAGCTTGGATCAAGTCGTCCACATATCTCTTCACAAAAGAAATATTATAATTTAGATGACTGCGGGTCTGTCTTTCTCTTAAATCAAGTCGTCCGAGAGAAAACCAACCAAGCCAATACGGGAGAAATAGAAGATCCCATTGGGGTAGCAAAAACCCAAAAGCCTAGAGATAAAAATTATCATTGAAGACAAAATAGTTGGCATCAAATATCAACTTAACAAGTTCAACTAAGGTTTCCCGTCTAAAAGGACAATGGGTGTAGATCTGATTCCAATGATTAGGGAAGCAAGAACCACATATAAAGGTAAGTTTAAGAGAAATGACACCACATCAAAACTTACTACTTGGAACCCTATAGGTAGTTGGAAGGTATTGACAAATTCGCTGAATTTAAATTTATATAAAATAGAGAACGAAACAAAAATAATCTTCAGATATTAAAATTACGAATTATTTTAAAAATAAAAAAAAGAATGTGTGTACTTTGTACGCACGTAAGAAGTTATACTTCTATTATATGATTTCAACGAAATCTCAATTTTAAAAATTTCAATAGTAAACTAATTTTAATACTTACTACTTTCCAAAACATTTTATTAAAACAATACCAAAAATTAAAAAAATAAAATAAAGTCAAACCTGCCATATCCGGATCAATGTGGCGACAGACCGATCCGGATATCAAGACCACTACTTCTTTTACAGTCTCTGAAACGTTTTCTCCTTCATACATTCCAGTAATCAACGCCGTCAATAACTTTCGTCGATAGACACGTTTTATAGATTCTATAATACATTATTTCGTCATCTTTTAGTTCTTCTTTTAGTGCGTTGTCCAACAGGACTGTCTTTCTCGGGTAGATTTCGGTAGATCCAGACGGCGCAGAACCGTCCGAATATGGTGAGGTCCGGATATGACACTATGGCAGGTATGACTGTAATAAAACACACACAAACACATTGTTGCCAAAAATTTTAACTAAATACGTATTTTCTGAAAAAAATTATATAATAATATACTTACAATCATAAAATGTATAAAAAAAAATAAAAAAATAGTAACTTGCATGGGGATCGAACCGCTTCCCGTCGATCCCGCCGATCGAAAATTAAAGTGCTTTCCCATTGCGCCACCTTCGCGTATCTGTCATGTGGGAATATACACCAGCCGAACGTTTACACCATAAACTTTTGACAGTTTACTTATATGAATTTAATTAAATTAGTTTGATTTTTGTGGAACTAAAGGAATATTTTGTGGAATAACAATATATTAGGTGAATATTGGTAGAAATTTTGATGGTAATCAAATTATGTAAATCAAAGCAATACATACTATTTTGGAGGTAGGTTCATTTTAAATTTTCCAAATAGGTAGGTACCTATGTAATTTTTTATTAGGATACTGAAACATTTACAATTATTACGTACCTACCTGTCGCTTTTAAAAACTATTTAAAAAGTCACTACAATTATAAACTTGCCTTTTTCTCTGCCATCACAACAATAAAAACTAATATACACAACATTTGTTTATCCATAATCTCCATATTGAACACTTAATCAGACCGTACCATAACGTTTGAGCGACTAATACCATACTGTCTGTGTGCGCATGCGCCCGGGAATATAAAAATTCACCCTCGTGTCTAAAGAAGTATAACTTCAAAATTCAATATTACCAAAATTTAAAATCCGGTCCTGTGTCATCTGCACATATAGAATATAGAAAGCACGTTTGAGTAATATGCTTAATTTGAAGACAGATTAGATATTTTTATCATAAACTTTTGGTTATATTCCACGACACTAAATTTATTTTAATTTCGAAATGGACGACAAGATGGTTTTTCGGACGGGGATAGAACTTTCGGAAGTAAAATACAATGGCGTGAGTATTACTACAAGTATTTTTGAAGTTAGGTGTTATTATTATTTGGTAGCCGGTATATTACAGGTAAACATTACATTGAGGATTGAGGTAGGTTTGGAACAATCGAGGTAGGAAAGTTCCTTGAAGAGAACAAAATGTTATTTTTTGAAACATGTTTAAGGTTATAAATAATTGGATAATTTAATAATAGTGCTACGATATGTGTTTTAAAATATTAGCAGCGTGAAAATATTTATTTTTAGCTTTTGGTACTTAGGTATGTTTATTCGAAATTAAATACCTATGTAAAATTGTGTTTTAAGGTTGATCTGAACCCCCCCAAAAATAAACTACACATTCAAAAAATTTGAAAAAAATTGAGAAGGTATATGTGATCACTAGAAGTATTTTGACAAATTTTGAGCAAACTTCATGTTTTCGTTTTCGAAAAAACTCAAAAAAACTCATTTTTTTCAAGTATAAAGCGGGAAAACTAAACATACAATTTTGTTAATTTTCTTACAGCATAAAGATATAATCCTAGGAAATACTTATGAATTTTTTTAAAATTTTTGAATGTACAATTTTGCCACAGTAGGAAAAAATAATATGTTTCGGCTTATAATAAAGCTACCGGTAAGAAATTGGATAAAATTTCAATAACAACATATATAAAACTGTAACAATGGAAAATATTTCCAATAAAATGTTGAATATTTTTTCCTAAACATATGAAAAATCTCGTTAAACAAGAATTATATCTTGAATTGCCGCTAAGAATTTGTGCCGCCATGACATTGCGCCATCTACACCATCGGTAATATTTATGTTCGATAGATAGCAGTGCCTTCTGCTTCAATCGCGTCACACAGAACTTTATCCTAACAGCGTTGCCATATCAATTACTTTGTACAACAAAATGTTTTAATGTTAGTAGGTAATATAAGCCTACTACTATAACGTCTATTTATAACGCATCAACGTGACCTTCTGAAATTAATTTAACTACTTTTGTTGAAATATTTTCAGTCCCCTTGGCCGTATTAGATTTTGATATATAAACCCTAGTTGGCAATTGGCATTTTAATGTTTTTAAGTACCATAAAGTTGTCTTTTTTTATTTGCATTTTTTCATGTATCTCTGAAGCTTTGTATTTGACTATATTTTGAATTGGAATTGGAGCATAGTCTTCATTTGTCACATAGTGTTTCTAATAATACCATCCATGGTATTTCTCTTTTGTCGCACTTTTATGTTTATTAAAGATTTTAATTGAAATTATTACTTTATCTTTAAAATTTTCATTGTCCATTACTTTTTGCATTTGTGGTGAGCTAAATTTAAGGGAAAACAATTGGACGATATGTAAATAGATATGGAGTAAGAGCAGTAAATAACCACTTCTAAAATTAATTGAGGAGAGGTTAAAAATATTTTCACATTCATATTAAAAATAAAAAAGGATCAATATACAAGGAATAATAGGTAACAATCAATTTTAAAAATCTTACATCTATATTGATTTCTTCTCTGTACGAAAACAACAGAAATAAATAAGACAAAAGAAAAATGTGTTGTCACTAAATAATATGTATGTTAAATAAACGTATTGATTAGTCTGATGGAAGTAGAACTTAAAACTGTTATATGGAGCTAATCTGGATCGGTATAAATTAAATGAGAAAGAAAAAAATCTAATAAACAGTTTCTTTAAAAGCAGGAATAGAAAGATTATGGAATATTAGAAAATGAAAACGGCGCGGCAGAATAATCATCGATAAAGAAGTAAAAAGAGGAAACGCGATAACGATATCTGGAACAATTGTTTTATCTGATAAGAAACGAAGAACAGCCAGAAATTGCTATCAAAATAAAAAATATAGTAAAGCAGTGTGGATTGTTTCTGTGTTTGAAAAAGGTTATGGGTTTTTACGACCTTGTCCGGACGGGTCAGTAAGTGACAATAATATTGTGGAAGTTAAATGACTGTATTCATCCCGAGAATATACATCTCTAGAGGCAGCCGAATCCATAAAAACATGTAGCTTGTTAAGTGAATGTCCCTAAAGAAAACAATAACTTCTTCTTTAGCCTGGTTGCATCCACTCCTATACAAAGGCCTCCCATGAGTTCTCCATTCTTCTCTGTTTTGTGCTATTTGGTACCAGTTTCTCCCCACTTTTGCTTTTAAGTCATCTAGCCATCGTCTTTGTGGTCTTCCTCTGCTACGACTATGCTCGCGTGTTCTCCAATGTAAAATGTTTCTCGTCCACCTTTCGTTGTTTTGCCGTGGCACGTGTACTGTCCTATCCAGCTCCATTTCATTTGCGCAATTCTTCCAATAACATATTCCACCTTCGTCCTGTTTCGTACGTCACATTTCGAATATGTTCTCTCAGAGATACTCTTAAGATAGCTCGTTCGATGGCCCTCTGTGTTGTTCTTAATATATTGGCTGATAACCCTGTAAGTGTCACGTCTCCACTCCATAAGTCTTATCTGGTAGAATACAACTGTTGAGTACCCTTTTTTCTAGATTTATTGGTATCTTTTTGTTTTTCAACACATCACTGAGTCTTGCAACTGCTGCCAAGTAATTCAGATTCTTATAGCTATCTCGTCCGTTTGATTTTGATTGTCTAGTTTGATCATGTGACTCTTCGACACTTTCGATCTCACTTCCAACTAAGTCGATTCTGATATTTTGATTTGTCATCACTTTTGTTTTATTTAAATTCATTTTTAAACCGCCTTCCTCAGATTCATGTTTAAGCATCTTTAGTATGTAGATTTGTTCTTCTGTATTGTTGCTTATGAGCACTATGTCATCGGCAAATCTTAGATGACTTCCTTGCGTTATTCATTCCGTTTAATACGGTCCAGAGTTCTATGGAATCGAATGCCCCATTGTACAGCAAAAACAACAATACAAATGAAATATTAACGGTAGGCGGCCAGCAGTCTGAGAGAGTAAAAAATATATTTACTGGGAACGATAATCACAGAAAATAACGATTATACTCCAGAAATAAGAGAGAGAATTGAAAAAGCACGTGCCAACTTCGTGAAAATGAAAAAGATTTTATGCAGCAAAGATCTGATATTGGCCCTCAGAATAAGGCTAATTATAATATGTTATGTATATGGTATGTTAAACAGTAAATGGTTAAGTTTAATTAGTTACCACTATAAACAGACCGGATTAACCGATAATAGTATAAAAGGCCCGGTTTCAGGTAAAATTTATTTTAGGCTTTATTATGGGAGTACCGTCTAGTCAGTGTTAATTGCAAAAGACCAACTCTGTCTACCTCGGTGGCTTATCGCTCCGGGTGGGTCTTAACAATGGGCCAGGTCAGATAAATTTAATAATATTTACGACCGCACTAATTGAACTCAAACCATTTACTGTTGAACAAACCATACACAGTGTGCTTTAATACTAAGGAGCTGAATCATGGACATTAAATCGAAATGCAATAAATCGACGAGCAAGACAGTGAAGAACTAGTTTTGGTGTTAGTGAAATAGTTTTGAGTATTTTTTTCTGTTAACAATGATTTTTAATATCTTTATTATAACCTTTTTGGACCTTATTCTGCGGTATCTCATGAAACTGATTACGCAAAAAGATCTCATGGGAATATTTTTCTCAAGAAACACGATGTTTTCGCCTTGCTTAAACATATTTTGCCGAATTTAAAATCAAAATCCTATTCTTTTCTTCTATTCTTTTTCTATCATACATTGACTTTATTCTCTCAGATATTTTTAGTTCTTAACACGTTGATGAACAGAACGTCTATAGACGACATTTTTAAAATAACGAGTTATGACAAAAAATCGGTAGATTTTTGTAGATTTTTTGTCACATTACATCTACAGATGCATATGAAATATAATACGACATCCATGGTCGTCGTCCACATGTTTACAAAAACATATTGTTTCCATAAAACAAATTTAGCAATTTGGCTATTACACTGGCGGACAAAAAATTTAGGTCACTAGATGAATTATTTGATGCCTTGGATTTCCTAAACCTGTTGTCCGAGTTGAATGATTTTTTTAGTATGTTATAGCTTTATTATTTAAGAATCTTAATGTGTTAATATTGTTGCTAGATAGGTAAATGTCATTTTATACCGGGTGTAACAATCATACTGTGTTTTTCCTTAAAGTTCGGAACACTCTGTGGAATATTATAGTATAGATAAAATATTGAGATTAGAACTCAATTGTAGCCTTAGGCTTTCTTAACATTTTCTTTTCTGATTCATTTGCTTATGTTGGATAATAAAAAAAGTTAGGTACTTTAATAACTAGCCATGTTCTTCATCAATACAGGGTGTTTCTAAATAAGGGCGACAAACTTTAAGGGGTAATTCTACATGAAAAATAATGACAATTTGCGTTATAAACATATGTCCACAAATGCTTAATTTCCGTGATACGGGATGTTGAATTTTTTCTTACCAACTGACGGTTTATTTCTTGCTCTAAAACCGATTGAGATATGCAACTGAAATTTGGTATGTTTTAAGAGGTAGTTATTGCGCATTTTTTGACATACCATTAAGAATTTTATATTCACCATTGGCGTGCATACGGGTATAAATATTTTAGATACATCCCGTATGCACGCCAATGGCGAATATAAAATTCTTAATTGTATGCCAAACAATGCGCAATAACTACCTCTTAAAACCTACCAAATTTCAGTTGCATATCTCAATCGGTTTTAGAGCAACAAATAAACCGTCAGTTGGTAAGAAAAAATTCAACATCCCGTATCACGGAAATTAAGCATTTGTGGACAATGTTTATAAAGCAAACGGTCATTATTTTTTCATGTAGAATTACCACTTAAAGTTTGTCGCCCTTATTTAGAAACACCCTGTATTGATGAAGAACATGGCTAGTTGTTAAAGTACCTAACTTTTTTATTATCCAACATAAGCAAATGAATAAAAAAAGAAAGTGTTAAGAAAGCCTAAGGCTACAATTGAGTTCTAATTTCAATATTTGAGGCGTCCAGAGCAACAGTGGCCTAACCCACATCCCACAATTTTACCAAAATGCTTTTAATACATTAAAGTTATGCATTACTTCAGTGTTTTCAGATGCAGGGTGGCTGAAGCAACCATTGCTTGAACTAGTCTGCATCTGAAAACACTTAAATAAAGAATAACTTTAATGTAATAATATCGTTTTGGTAAAATTGTGGGATGTTTGTTAGGCCACTGTTGCTCTGAGCGCCTCATTTTATCTATGCTATAATATTCCACAGCGTGTTCCGAACTTTAAGGAAAAACACAGTATGATTGTTACACCCGGTATGAAATGACATTTACCTGTCTAGCAAACAATATTAACACATTAAGATTCTTAAATAATAAAGCTATAACATACTAAAAAAATCATTCAAATCGGACAACAGGTTTAGGAAATCCGAGGCATCAAATAATTCATCTAGTGACCTAAATTTTTTGCGCGCCAGTGTATATTCTACTTTGCAAAATTCATATAGTGTCACAACACTTGCTTATACATTTGACGCACTGTCCGTCAACGTGTTAAAAAGTTTATGTATAAACAAAATTTGTGCTAATACATTTTTACAAGATTGCAAGCGGTCATAAAATTTTATTACCATTTTTCAGTGTGAGATAAGAGATGACTAACAACTGGAATATTTAGTTACCGAGAAACATAATATGCAATTAGTCTATGATGTGAGGCCGCTCTCGTCTGAAAAAAATTCTGATTTGGTTTCTTTGCGGATTCCTATTCAAAAATGTATCCTTTAAATAAATCAGAAGGGTGCCGGCGAAATTTTTGGGCAGAAATTGTCTAAACAATGTTTCTAAACAAATTCACAAGATTGGTAATTGGTATTTAGTGTAACTCAATCTGAATATTTCTGAATCTATTTCGATTATGACTGGTCGATGTTGGCTGAGGGGGGGAAACTATGGAGTACGGTTCGGAAGCTTGGGAGTAGTTGCAACTGTGAGCATAGGCGTAACCAGGATGATCCTAAGGGGGGGGGGTTACAACTACTGGAAGGTTTCTGAGGGCTATGGTGTTAAGCGTATAGAGCTCAAAGTATATCCCAATGGGGGGGGGGTTACAACCCCCAAAACCCCCCCCTGGTTACGCCTATGACTGTGAGTTACTCGAAACCCAGCATAGATCGAGGTTGCGCCTTTGCGCCATCTCCTATAAAAGAAAGTAGTTTTATCTTTTAGACTATGAATAAGGTGAATATTGATTTCTTCGGCCAACTCCAGGAGTTTCCCTCATTTACATATGGTGACTGCTTAAGTCCTGTAAACTGTAGGTTGGTTGTTGGTTTTCCACAGTTTTGTCGTGCGATATGATTGGCGTATGTAATTGGTACATTGTAAATAATTAAATAAATAAATAAATTGTTTAAAAAACTATGGTAATAATATTATACAAAATTTAAAGAGAAGTAGTCCCGGTTGTGTGGTAGCTCCCGCATGAAAAATGCTTCCCATTCAGTTTCTCTGGAATTCCTGCTCAAAAATGTCTCCTTTAAACTTTATGAGAAGGGTGCGGGACGGCATTTTTGGGCAGAAATTGTTTAAATAACTTTTTTCTACAACCGTGTTAAAAATGCAATTTTTAGCACTCCATACGAGCGTTAAGAATGCTATTTTAAGGCACTAGTGCTTTAAAATTTTTAAGGCACTGCAGTTAAAAGTGAATTGTCAAATTGTGAAACGTAAAAATATTTATATTTCATATTTAATTTATTAACATTAATATTAATAGTACAACTTGCTCAATTTGAAAAAGGTAGTTTAAAACGTTTTGTAAAATTTAAATTAAACTGTATTATTGCATTTTTAACACGTTTGTAGAAAAAACTATTAAAATTTGTTAGAATATACTTACAACAATAAAAGTAGATGTTATTCTATATTTTGTTATGTTATGATTTACGTATTGACAATATAGACGGTTTTGATGTAATGTCAAGAAAAATATAAAAATGGAATGTCAGTCAAGTTCAAGTAAAAGTTTTTGTAGGTATTGTCATTGTCCTGTAAATGAGAATGAATAAATTATAATTGTTGATATATAAGACGTTTGTAGAAAAAATATTGTATGATATACGTGTTAAAAAGTACATTTTTAAGGCACTTTAATGTGAATTGCAGAATTCGCTTCGCTGATTCTGCAAACTTTCACATGCCTGCCTTAAACGTGTACTTTTAAACTTTTAACACTTATATCATAAATAACTATTAAATTTTATTTTTAACGCGCATAATTAACAAGTAAAAAACGATTTATTTTTGAAATAAGCCCCGGTTACCCAGCAAAATCTTAAAATTAAATGTTTAAGCTTCGATTTTAGGCACTTGTCAACTACAAAAATAATAATAATTATCAGTTTTCAAGCCTCTAACTCGAATATGCGTATGTTCGCATTTTTCAGATTTTAAATCGCTTATAACTCAAAAACTGTGAACTTGTCAGAAAAATGAAAACAAACTTTTTTATTTAGTATTACCCTAAAAACCTGAAAAAATATTTTCCCGTGCAAAATAGAAGATTGTTGAAATAGAACCTGCCGCATCGGCATTAAAATTGGATGGACGCATAATAACATCAACGAATTGAACGAATATAATATAGCTCATAGAGAAAGCTTTTATATGAAACAGATGGTCACGTTTATAAGGAGGCTTGTTGACGAGGGATGTTACGGCCGCAGAGCGGGCGGTGGTGAGATGACGGTGACTACGGACGTTGTCAGATCTATGCACCTCCATAGCACCTACTCAGTTGGAACGCAAAATCCTATGCTAAAACGTTACAGGGCCGTAAACTTCTACTCACTATATATTCTTTGATACATTTTAAAAAGAACGGTCTAAATTTAAGACAGAACCGACTACTCTTCATAATTTTGAAAAAAAAATGTTTAAACTTTAATACAAGCACTTGGCTATTTCAGATATATTAATATACATAAATCTAAGTTTTTAAACTTCGAAAATGCGTATTATCGCATTTTTCAGATTTTAAATCGCCCTTAACTCGAAATCTATCAACTTTTGAGAAAAATGGCAACATACCTTTCTTGTTAGAATGGCCCAAAAAACCTAAAAAAATATGTTCCGGAGCAAAAAGGGTGATCTTTTGAATTTCTTAAAAAAAAATTTTTAAACAATTTCTGGCCAAAAATTTCGCCCTGCGCACTTCATATTTCCTTAAAGAGAACATTTCTGAATAGGAATCCGCAGAGAAACCGAACCATAATTTTTTTTAGACGGGAGCGGCATCACGTCATGGACTAAATGTTTCTTGCCAACATTACATTTTGTTATTAGGCATTGATAAAATTAATGTCTTAAACAATTTGGCAACAGGGCCAATTGAGCCAATGGGTGTAAGGACAGAATAGTGTTCAGGTTTCTACATTATTACAGAGTCATCATGTAGAAATCTACAATTAAGTTGAAAATGTTACCACAGTAACATGCTACAGTACAGCCATCTCTAGGATCAGAAACAAATTAATTAAGGGTTCATATCAACCTTAAAGGCATATTATTAGTGATTCATAATTTCAAATTCGGAAATTGGGAATTTAATAAGTTACATGTTAATGAATAAATATGTATACTAATGAGTTTAGGATAAATTAAGTTCATGTTGATTAGACAAGGTCAAGGTCTATATGTTACTGTTGATGTGATAAATCCGGTCTATATTAATAATTACCGGTAAATATTAATAGTAACGGTAGCAGCTGATCAATATGATTAATAATGCCTTTATAATTAGATTTACCGGTTATTATTAATACTTTCCTAACAACCCTGGTTAAAGTAATAAAAACGCATTTTGGGCTTCACTATTGTTTGTTTATGAAATTTGATAAGTAATAAAGTTAAACACTTAACAGAATTTTTCAATAAAAAAACTCAACTAGACACCTTATAAGTAAAAACAAACTTATACACACGCATTAGGCTTTAAGTTACAAAACTATAATTACTTGTTTTGATAGGAAAGGCTCTTGTGGCACTTAAAATTCCTACACTAAAATTGCAGTGGCAGTATCCTTCACTGCCTAAATTCGAATATTTACGAACGCGTTCACTGATACTTATCTGAGTATCAGGCTCTTCATTGACTGAAATAAGTGTTTCCTTGCAGGTGGTAAATTCGTTTCTTGCATGAAGTTGGTTTAAAATGCCATACTTATTGCCTAGCTTGTATATCTTTTCATCTATAACAGAAATAATAATGACAATAATGTTTTGGCTATCGGCCTTAGCTCTGTCAACTTCTGGAATTCGCACTCGTAACACTTTGACCTACTTTTTCTACAGGGAGTCTATCATTAGAATGCTTTAACTTTAACATTATGTCAGATTCTTTTACAAGTGACTGTTTAGCAAGATCCTGAGTCTCCTGAATTTTCTTTTGAAGTTTTGTCAATTGCAGTGCCATATTCTTCGTCTCCCTCATTTTCTTTAACGCCAATACTGGCATTGTCTTCCTCATTGACAGCAATTATCACACACGCATTATGTTCAATTGGGCTGTTAGTGTTACTTGTATCTTCAATATTCGCTAACTGTGAATCCTCGGTTGTACTGTTGAGTTCCATATCACCAGGGTGCTTTACTCCATCATCAACGTCATCAGAATGATCTGTTATTATCGCTTCTAAATCTTCTTTTGATTTCGGATAAAGTACCAGGAGGTAATGATGTTTTTAATCCTACTTTAGCCTTATGTATTTAATACATTAAATAGTGTATTACACAGTGGCCGCTTCCGACTACAGATTGACTAACACTGTGGTATGCGGTATGCGCTATGCTCCCATGCTCCGTATTTAGCTCTGGTATGTCTCAGCGACCAATAAACCTCCCTACACTCCGCAAGCTTCTACGCACTTAACGCTATTGCAATTTTTCACATTTACCGTTCTAATCCGGGATTTATTAATAATTACCGGTCGATGTGATTAATTCTGGCATATTTATTACTTTTACCTATTTAGCTATTCGGTTTGTATTAATAGTAACCGGTAATTATATTATTAATAATTTCCAATTAATCATACTTACTGTAACATATACATCTCATAGTGTATTTTGTTATACTATCGGTTCGCTGATTCCAGTTCCAAAAGTTTAAATAGTAATAGTAAATATGTTTTGCTACGTTGGTTAAAATTTTACCCACTGGAAATTACTATACAACCCACTCTTCTTCTTCTTCCTCAGCTGTCCCTTTTTCAGGGGTCTCTGTTCTTTACTCTTCTTCGCCACTCATTCCTGACCGTCGTGTATTCATCACTTAAACTTAAACCTTTCTCTCTCAATCCCTTGCCACACAGTCTTTCCATCTTCTTCTCGGATTTCATTTATCTCTCCTATACAACTTGGACGCAAGCAAGATGATTGTTGTATGCCAATAAAATTACGAAAAAGATATTTATCCATTGGATTTAATATTACACCTAGATCTAGATGGGTTGAATGCCTTTTAGGAACTTAAGACCTGAATTCAAAACTCAGCGATGAGAATGCCAGACCGCATGTCGCCAAATAATTGTTAGCATTCATGGATCAAAATCACATCAACCATTTACCTTTGCCATCGGGCGATCGTGGCCACCACGATCGCCCGATCTGTCTTCAATTGAAGATGTCTGGGACATGATAGGTTGCAGGCTGTTGAATTTGTACCAGCCTACACAGACTTTAGCAGCTCTTACTCAGTAAGTTGCAGTGGCCTGGAATGAGATACCCCAATTGAATATCGACCATCTCATCAAAACATATACCTAGGCGTGTCAAGAAGTATATAAGAAATCGTGGATCTTCAATACATTATTGAACCAACTTCTGCAGAAAGTTGACGAATCAAGTTGAAAATTTTATCATTTTACTAGTAACGGAAACTGAACATGTATACCATGTAGCGCCGGTCCTGCTTCGACATGACGCATGACGTCTCAGGGTCTAGCGTCGGGGAGGCCAAGCGTGGTCATCAATCAACTGTATGTAGAATGGTCGAGAAATTTCTTCCACAAACAGGTATATATATGTTCGATAGTAACAACACTGATGATGAACTCTTTACATAGTTCGAAACGTTCTGTAATGTAGCCCTTCAAGGGATTTTTTTAAAATTAAGTATACCTTTCATAACTGATTTTTAACTAATTTTTTTCTAAAAATGTATAAACATTCTCAATTTCTTTGCAAAACGAAAATGCAGCAGCTGCATAATACTCTGGTTAAATCGGAGAGTGCAGGAAGAGTCTATACCGGTTTCGGAGATCTTTTTCCCCTCATCAGTAAACCCATATCCTCTTCTCTCCGCTTTAACCATTTGCTTGGGCCTTCCCGAATTGCAAAGAAAGAAATGTCACGGATGAACTAGGGCCATCTACCGAAAAACAAACCAAGTTTTTAAACTAAGTATAAACTTAAAAAAAAAGTTTTTTTTTAAATTTTTTTCTATTTTTAGTTTTGGGACTGGTTCGTCCACGTATCAGATGTACAAACTCTCTGGAAGCTCCAACCAACATATCTGATCGTTCAAGCTGTTTATTGTTTAGGAGCGCTTTTAACACTAATCCATGGTAAGTACATGTTATAGATGTTTGAAATTAAGATTTGTTAATGGTTTTTGGAAACGAATTTGGGATACGCGTGACCAAAATGGAACCTATTGATTCTTTTACCTCTGTGATAATCTCGGGTAATAAAACTAACAGTCTGAGACAGAATTCGTTTTTGAATCAGGAGTCACATTAGTTTATCAAAGCGAAATAAACGCATACGGAAGAACGTGTCCAATTCAGCACATCAGACGGCAAAAAAATTAAAAACTACTTTCAACACATGTAGTCATTAGGTAGAATAGGAATTTATCGATTTCGTTCAACTCACCAAATCGAGGGGCTTTTGAACACGTTCAGCTCACCTGTTTCAATGGGTAGGTAGTTACAGTTGAGTCCGCGAGTCTTTACCCGTGCGTCATCACTTAAAGCATACAAAATAAGTCGGAAATCTATTTCACGCAACAACAACTGACAGAAAGTGGCTACTGTTCCGATTACGGGTTTTATTATAACATTTGACGTTATCAAATATATAGAATGTCAAATGTAAGTTTTGCTTCAAAATTTTTGCGCAGAATTACAGCTACATTTGAAGTAGCTTAATAAATTCTTTTATTATTATTGATTAATAAATAAATAAACAATTTATAAAAAAATCCAATAACATATTTTATTTTTGTTATTTTATTCACTTTGATGGAAATCTAAACACAGTAATTTCTTTACTGTGTGAATGACGTTAGCTTTGTATGTTTTAAATATTAATTTCCTAAAGTAACGTTTACACGTATCCAGTAACTGGCGCCAGTCTCACTGGAATGCGAGTGCTTGACTAAGACAGCGCTGGATAGGTTCGTTTACACGTATCCAGTAACTGGCGCCAATCTCACTGGCACTCTTATTAAAAATCCTAATACGGCCACTGAAACCACAGGTACGACAGCGCCAGCGACTGGAACGCTGTGTTTACACGTGTCTACAACCGCTGGCACGGGGTTAGAGGGGACGCGGACGAGTGCCACTGGCACGAAAAATAGACCAGCCTTCTATTCGAGACAGCGCTGGCAGACAGCGCTGGACTGGAACAAAAAAGCGTTTATATGATGCCAGCACTGTCGTTCCAGTGCGACTGGCGCCAGTTACTGGATACATGTAAACGCGCCTTAAATATAATTATTTACCTTAAAATTTCAAAGCCCAATATAAAATTAGTTGTGAAAACAACTGTTTGTGTAATATAAAGAAACTTCAAAACGCAAAAATTCGACAAAAACCGCAAAAAGTTTAACTGACTGACAGCCACAAAATTAAACAAATCAGAAACGTCAAACAAATTGTGCTTAAAATATGAAAACATACCGAATCGTCTTTTTTTGTACCTATCTCTTTTCAATGCACTGAGTCTAGATGGTTCATAAAAATAACATGTGTTGTTACTTAAGGAGGGGGTATGGTTTGAAATATTAAAATTTTTTTATTATTTCAAATAAAAGTGCATACTTTCAAGAATACTCTCTGAAAATTTCAAAATAATCGGAGCAAAATTACCAGAGATACAGGGTGTTGAATATCCCTACCTTCGACTCGCTTTGCCGCGGCTTCGCGCCAGCACGCCGGAGCGTAGTGAGAAACGTTAAACAACTGTTCGCCTTCTCTTTTGTAGATTACTCCCCAATTTAAAAAACATATTCCAATGTTCATCACTTTACGATTTGGCAGACAAATAAGAAGATGAAGATGCAGTTGTCAAAACTTTAAACGCATTTTTCTCAAAACTGCTTTTTCAAATGCGGTGGACATTGTAACTGAAAAACTACTCGGCCGATCTACCTGATATTTTGCACAGATTTTCTTTAGACATTTCGTGAGGTAACAACGTCGAGATATTTTTCGTTTTGTGCTTATTTTTTGTTCAACAATATTAAATCTGTTGGTTTTCACAAAATTTTTATCAAAAATTTCGTATTTTTGATTTTTGAGTGATACCAAAAATTCAAAAATCATTAAAAATAAAAAAACTCGACGTTGTTACCTCGTGAAACTCATAAGCTAATAAAATCTTTTTGAATTTTTTGTTTCGTATAATCCAGTGATGAGTTCTGATGTCCACCGCAAAATCCATTTTTTTGAGCTGCCTGCCAAAATTTATCACTGGCTTATTTTTCAATGTTTTGGATTGAATTTTTTCTTAAATATTCTTTGAATTGTACTTAATGTGTATATTTAATTTAAAAATAAATTAATTCTACCATAGTTTCGAAAAAAATTCACAAAAATGTGTTTGATATGTTGATTTCAAACCATACCCCCTCCTTAATAACAAACGGCAGCTGGTTTGTCATGAGCTTCATGCATGGAAGAGAATGATGCTAGATAAAAAGTATGTGTTTTATCTCGCCAGGTATTAATGACGTACGGGTAAAGACTCGCGGACTCAACTGTATTCTCCGTTCAACACACTGATAATGACCACTAATGTATTTCAGTTCGATCTTTTATACTGCCAGTCATGGCATAAGAACATGTTCTGTTGAATACATAGACGATAAGAGTATACTATCCTCATAGCTCTATACTGTATTAATAATTATTCCATTCCTCAAAGAAAAGCTTATAAAATCGACTAATGTCATCTTTATTTTTCAGCTCTTATTAACAAAGGTAGACTACCATATCTATGGATCGGAGTACTACTCCATGGTATATACGTTGAAGTTATCACATATTTTCTTCCTGATATCGACAACTTCTGGCATTCACAAACCCCAATTATCTTCGTAGGGAGAAGATTGCCCCTACATATTATGCTTTTATGTAAGTATTGAATTATTTGTAATAGAACTATAGTAAAATGGGCTTCAGAGATGTCTTGCCTGCCAACAAAATGATTTTTCAGCCAAATAATGGTTCAAATCTTATTATTTTTCTCGTTTTATATACAAATTTTCTCATTTTATAAACCAACAAAACAATAATTAAAAAAGAAAAATTGTTTGAGCATATTTTTTAAGTGTACCAATATATTTTTAACTGTACTAATGTTCAGCTAGTCTATCTGCTTTCCTGCTAGTCTCTTTTTTCTATTCGTAAATAATATCTAAGAAAAAGAGGAGAGCCAAGACAAACCTGGAGTGAGAAATTCAAACAAGCCATAAGAAAATACATTAAAATGATGTAGGATGTGTACTATAATAATCGGAGAATACAGTAAGCGAATGGAATTACTGAATACCAAGCCCATTGAAAGAGTGAGCAAATTTAAATACCTGGTAACGTGGCTTTTTGAAGACTGAGCATTGGACAGCGAAGTAAAATGTCGCATTGAGCAAGCTCGACAAGCTTTCGTAAAATTCAGGAAGGTATTGACCTGTTTAGAGTTCGATCTTCAACTGAGACTAAGGTTTACTAAGTGCTACGTATGGTCGGTGCTGCTATATGGCGTAGAGGGCTGGACACTCAAAACGAGGGATATAAATAGATTAGAAGTCTTCGAAATGGGGCTTTATCGCCGTATCCAAATGATACCATGGACGGCGAAAGTCACAAATGTAGATGTACTTAAGAGAATCAACCAAGAACGCCAACTTTTCGAAACCACCAAGAAAGGGGAAACAGCATATCTGGGTCATATGCGAAATGAAAAATACCAGTTCCTGCAACTTATAATCAAGGGTAAAATTGAAGGCAAGAGAGGAATAGGACACAAGAAAATGACCTGGCTCTGAAACATAAGGCAATGGACAGGGGTTAACGACATACAATCTCTGATACACATTGCAAGAAACAGAGAGTTAATGGAAAATGTGATCGTTAACATCCATTAGTGGATTTGCATTTGAAAAAGAAGAGGATTTGTACGAAGGAACCAATAAACGCCGATAGGGATTTTGAATTCAGTTAATACAAACCACTTCAATAATATTTTTTTATTAAAGCCTGAGTAACAGAACTTTTTGAAACAATGTGTTTTACTTTTAGTTGATTCATTGTAGATCAAGGTCTAGTTAAAACCTAATATTGTATGTAAAAAATGTTAAAATTTTATCTACAACAAAGTAACAAAATACACAAACTTCAAGTAAAAAATGAATAACCATTTTCAATTTCGTTGCAAAACGAAAATACAGTCTCCTCACAAATACAAGCACCTCTACCGGTTTCGAAACTTATTAGTCTCTCATCAGGAGGCACATATGCTGCTCTCTCTGATCCAACCAAAACAAACCCCAGCGTGCAGTCCCGGATTGCAACGAACGAAATGGCATAGATGCCCTAGCGGCCACTGCTAGCAAAAAGACTAAGTTTTCACTCTAATGGCATATAAAACAACATAATGCTATTCTACATCCCACCAGAATGAAAACAATGGGAACCTTCTCTGGTTACACCTCCGAGGCTTCTACAATTTGCAAGTCATACGGATGCTGAGACTAAGGAAGATGAGGGAATTCTACAATTTACAATTCACGTCCCATCTGCTCAGCGCGGTAAAGTTCCAACGAGAATAGTTCCCTTCGTACTCCAATTAGAGTAAATGTAAATAAAAAATGAATAACCATTTTCAATTTCGTTGCAAAACGAAAATAAAGCCGAACCATATTCTAGTCCAATCAGAGAGTGCAGCAAGCACCTCTACCGGTTTCGAAACTTATTAGTCTCTCATCAGGAGGCACATATGCTGGATATTGAAAATGGTTATTCATTTTTGATTTACATTTACTCTGATTGGAGTACGAAGGGAACCATTCTCGTTGGAACTTTACCGCGCTGAGCAGATGGGACGTGAATTGTAAATTGTAGAATTCCCTTATCTTACTTAGTCTCAGATTCCTTATGGCTTGCAAATTGTAGAAGCTTCGGAGGTGTAACCAGAGAAGGTTCCCATTGTTTTCATTCTGGTGGGATGTAGAATAGAATTATGTTGTTTTATATGCCATTAGAGTGAAAACTTAGTCTTTTTTCTTTTAAACTTCAAGTACTTAAAACCACCTCACACATCTTCAGTATAATTTTTAAATATAATTACAACACCGAGAAGACTAAGTGCCTAGTAATTTCCAAAGAACCGATAAGATGCAAATTGGTAATTGGAAATGGAAATTGAAAACCAAATTTTGAAATAGAAATTGGAAACCAAATATCTTGGTGCGGAAATAACAAGCTATGGAAATCTCTCAAAAGATGTCAGAAAACAAACAATGAAAGCAGCTAGAATCTCGGGATGCCTGAAAGAAATCGTATGGAAGAACAAATACCTAAATACTGAAAGCCAAGTCATAATATCTGAAACAGCAAGACCTATTAAATATGCGGCAGAAACAGGACTAGATTACTAGATACAAATAGAACGTTACAAATTATGAGAACAGTTGAAATGAGAACACTAAGAAGTATACAAGGCAAAACTCTACGAGACAAAGTAAGAAGTGAAGACATCAGACAAAACTGTGGAATACAGGACATAGGAAGGTGGGTCAAACAGAGACGAAGATTAAGTATTTTCTATGGGAATAATAGAAATAATAATAATAATAGCTTCAGAACAACATTTAGAGACGAAGATATTGGAACAAACATGTAAAGAGAATGAAGAACAGCAGACTCGTTACAAGCGCAAAAACGAATAACCCAGTAGGTAAAATACTACAGGGTAGACCACCAAAACGATGGCGAGAATGCTGCACCTCATCGTCCGGGGAAGACTTGATGGCAATAAATAGGCAGTAGCCTACTAGCATGATCTATGATGCTAGAAAGAAGAAGAAGACAATATTACTAAAAAGCAGAAAAAAGCATTAAAAAATATATAAATAATGTACCTCTATAATGTACCTCTTCTTCTTCTTCTTCCTCTTCTTCTTATTCTTCTTTTTCTTCTGCTTCTTCTTCTTCTTTTTTAATATCATCAACCCACCTCATGTGTGGTCTTCCTCTCGGTTGTTTACTTTGGTAAGGTCTCCAATGTTGTACTGTTGCATTCCAACGTTGGTCTTTTTGTCTAGCAATGTGGCCTGCGAAGCTCCATTTAAGTTTGGCAACTTTTGTTGTTATGTCCTCGACTTTTGTTTTTGATCTTACCCAGTCGTTCCTCTTTTTTTCTGACAGTCTTATACCTAACATTGCTCTTTCTGTTGTGGCTAGTTTATTCATATTTGCCTCGGTTAGGGTCCATGTTTGACATCCATATGTCATGATAGGAAGGATGCACTGGTTGAACACTTTGCTCCTCAAGTATTGGGGTATTTTGCGGTTCTTAAGTATCCAACTAAGTTTTCCAAATCCTGCCAATGCTAGTCTTGCTCTCCTAGTAATTTCCGCACTTTGGTTCTCTTTGTCAAGTTTCAGGATTTGGCCTAGGTAGATATATTCCTGGACTTTTTCTATCTCACTGCCATTTATAGTTATACGTCTGGGGTCATCCGTGTTTGTCATTATTTTTGTTTTTCTCATGTTCATTTTCAGGCCGACGTATTGGGAGCTGCCTGCGAGTTCCTCCATCATAATTTGCAGTTCCTCGAATGAGCTCGCTATAATCACAATGTCGTCAGCGAATCTGAGGGAAACGATCATCATCATCAGTATCTCGACAACCCTTTTTGGGTCCTGGCTTGTTCTAGGATTTTCCGCCATTCTGTTCTGTTCCTTGCTTTGTTCTTCCAGTGGGTAATCTCAAGTGTTTTCAGATCTTGTTCCACTTGTTCCATGTATCTAAGTTTGGGTCTTCCCTTTGACCTTCTCCCTACTGGTGTTTGCTTCATTATGTGTTTTGGTGTTTCGGTCTCCAACATTCGTTCAGCATGGCCCATCCAGCGCAGACGTCCGATCTTTATGGATGTTATGACGTCGGGTTCGTTGTATGCTGCGTATAGTTCAAAATTATATCTTCTGCGCCATACGTCATTTTCTTTCACCCCCTTATATATGTGTCTAAGGATTTTTCGTTCAAACGTACCTAATAAGTTCTCATCGCTTTTCGTCAGTGTCCATGTCTCTGATCCATATATAAGGACCGGTTTTATCAGGGTTTTGTATATTTTGCATTTGGTTTTTCTCGTGATGTTGTTAGATCTTAGATGTTTAATGAGTCCATTATATGTTTTATTAGCAATATGTATTCTTCTCTTAACTTCTTCGCTGACATTGTTATCTGCGGTAACTAGTGAACCTAGATATGTAAAATTTTTTACGCTTTCGATGTTATAGTCTCCTATTGTCAGATTCTGTAGGTTTCTTTGGCCTGTCGATTTGCTGGCCTTCATGTATTTGGTTTTTATTTCATTAATATTTAGGCCACTGTTTTGTGCCGCTCTTTCTATAGCATTAAATGCTTCTATCATTTATCTTTTGCTTCTAGCTATGAAATCAACATCATCTGCAAATGCCAATATTTGTACACTTTTTGTTATTATTGTTCCTCTGGTGTTGACTTTTGACTCTCTAATTATTTTCTCTAATGTGATGTTGAATAGAATACAGGATAGGGCATCTCCCTGTCGTAGGCCCGTTCTAACATGGATTGTATCTGTTAGTGCGTTTTGAATTCGAACCCTGCTTTGTACTTTAAGTGTTTCTTTTACTATTTCAATGAGATGAGTTGGAATATTAAACTCTTTCAGGGCGTTGATCAGAAATTCTCGATGGATACTATCATAGGCACTCTCAAAGTCAATGAAGAGATGATGTGTTTCTATATTAAATTCACTAGTCTTTTCCAAGATTTGTCTCAAAACGAAGATCTGATCTATTGTGGACTTCTGCCTGCAGAAACCACATTGATATCCCCCAACTATTTGTTCCGCATATGGTCTCAATCGCTCAGACACAATATTTGACAGTATTTTATATGCCACAGTCAGTAGCGTTATTGCCCGGTAGTTGTTACATTGAAGCTGATCTCCCTTTTTATGTAGTGGAATGATTACTCCGGTATTCCAGTCTTGTGGCAGTTGTTTATTATTAGGGAAACGATACACCTTTTAATAAATCAGAACCAGACCATGAGAAAATAGTGTACCGAACCGGGAAAACATCTGAATACTTTCTCGTTTTGATCAGTCCTCGGGAGTTTAAGAATTATTCTATATACCCAGATTCAACATAAATTCTTCAACTAATTCAATATAAATGCTTATATTTACCTCTGATAATCTACATGCCTCAATACTGTACATCAAAACAAAACATACATGACGCTAAGCGTTTCTTAAGTCGTAAGCTTAGATCTTTACTAGTAAGGTATTTGCATAAATGGGTTTTTTTTTATTGTAATTGATAATTTATTGATAAAGATTTCATACACATTCGTTTTTTCAGATCCCTGTTTCATCTACAACGCACAAATCGCCGCAGCTAAACTCAAACTGCCCAAATGGTCTGAGCCTTTTTTGGTAGGCCTTCTAGTAGTCTTAATCGATTTACCATATGACATCGTCTCAGTAAAATACGTCCACTGGACCTGGCACGATACCGATCCGAATCTATTTGACAGGCACTACTGGGTACCATGGAACTCCTACTTTTTCCACACAACATTCGCAGCAGGATTTACGTTCTGGTTCCATTTCCTCAGAGAAAAAATCTGCAACAGTGGGGATCGATGGGTAGCAGACAAAAGGTAAGAAGGCTTAGTTATGCGCATGGTATCGTCATCATCATTATCATCATGAAGGCCTTTCATTCCTGATGCAATGTTTGACGCACTTACTTTGAGCTCATATATTCGATCATTGCTCTGAATCACGCATGGGTATTATCAAAGCTTGTTGTGTAACTTGGGTTGTTACACTTGACTTCCACTTATTTTGATCTGTACATAGGTACCTTCAGATTCTCACTTTCAGGATTTTGATAACTCTCATAACCTGGTTCTCCCATCTCTCTAGGTCTTCTCATTGGCCTTTTAGTTTCTGTTTTCCATCTGGTGACCTTTTTAATCAAGTCGTTTTTCCTTATCTCTATATGTCCCAGCAATCTCAGTCTTTATGCCTCTCTGCGTCTTCCTATGCTTCCTTTTCCTTGGATTATAGACGTCCATACTGATGGGCAGGGGGGCCGTGGGCCCCCCTACCTTTTCGGGAGCTTAAACTATATATTGTCATTCAAAGTATACAAAATATAATGTGCAACATAACATCTTCACGCCTGCCCCCCCTAAAAATGTTTGTATAGGAGCCCATGCCTTGTATATTTCTCTGCATAATGAGTTGGAGCAAGTTTTATCTCTCTCCACGTGTAATATGTCCAAGATATTCCAATTTTCTGGTTTTGATTTGTATTTAAGACTATTTGTATTTGACAGTGTAAGACTCAAAGATGTAATCCATCTTCTGTATAATAGAGAAATCCCTCGAGATATCATAAAAACTATTGAAAACATCTACCAAAACAACAAAATGGAAGTCAGAATAGATGGACAACTTAGAGAACCTATAGATATAGGCAGCGGAATAAGACAGGGAAACTCATTGAGTCCTATGCTCTTCAATTTAATCATGGATGAAATCATCAAAAACGTCAACAAAGGACGAGGATATAGAATGGGAAACAAAGAAGTAAAAATACTCTGCTACGCAGATAACGCAATATTGATAGCCCAAGATGAAGATAGTCTGCAAAGATTAGTCCACAGATTTAATATAAGAGCAAAAGAATTCAATATGACTATTTCATCTCAGAAAACCAAAACAATAGTAATCAGTAAAGAACCAATCAGATGTAAAATAAATTAGTGGTATCAGTATTGAACAAGTAATGGAAATAAAATACCTTGGAATTACATTGTCAAGTTACGGAGACCTGGACAAAGAAGTGAGAAATCAAGTACAATGAGCAAATAGACTGGCAGAATGCCTTAATAACACTATATGGCGAAACCGACATTAACACTGAGATGAAGTCAAGAATTTATAAAGCCAGTATAAGACCAATAATGACATATGCATCAGAAACAAGACCCGATACAGCCACAACACAAAGACTACTGAAAACGGCAGAGATGAGAGTACTGAGAAGAATTACAGGAAATACACTGAGAGATCGAAAGAGGAGTGAAGATATCAGAAGACAATGTAACGCACAGAGTATAAACGAATGGACACTAAATAGAAAAGGAGAATGGAACAACCACATAACCAGGATGAGAGAGACACATGTGGTCAAAATAGCAAGAGATAAATCACCAATCGGCAGAAGAAGTATCGGCCGACCGCGCAAAAGATGGAGTGACAACCTTCCATAGAGGTATCAATCTGCCAATGAACAAGCAGAATTGCTTATAAAGAGGAAGAAGAAGAGAACAGGGTCATCCGCATATCTAATGTTGTTAATAGGAACTCCTTTTATTTTTATTCAAACTGTTTCACCCTGAAGGGAGTAGGCATTAAAAAATATTGGCGACAATACGGATCCCTGTTTCACCCCACGTCTAATTTTAATTTCCTCTGACAGCTGTTCAATTCTTTTAATTAATAAGTATTTCAAATTTTCTTTGGAGCCAAATAATTTCCACATATTACTCACGTACACTGTTGCCAAGTCCAAGTATAGCAAATACTTTATACTAATTTACTAAAAATATACTTTCAACCTCTTTGTTTTTCAGCGTATTCAAGGAATTAGTATGTACCATTCTTCCTGCAGTCTTGGGATTTCCAACAGGAATCATCGGTTTTATACTGATATACCATCCACTTCACGATCTGTACAACATCCACAGCGAAATAACATACATAATCCTGTTCGTTATTTGCCTGTTACTCTCGTGGACAGGTGAGCGCGTAACAGCGCAAAGAGAAGGCGCTAACAACGTGGTTGGCAAACTTCATTGGAGTTCGTATTTAACTTTGTTTCATCTAGTTGTTCACTACGCTACGTTTATGTTAATGCTGATATTCTTCAATCCAGAGGATGAAGTATCAACGGGTATGAAAGAGCCAATTGGACCTTGTGACGAGTACTCTCCATTACAGACAGTCTTTGGAATGGTAGGTATTATTACTTTAGTGCATTTATAATTAGGCATAGGTACATTGTTACGTTGTTGTGTCATATCAGGGATTAAGTG
Organism: Diabrotica virgifera virgifera; assembly: GCF_917563875.1. Classification (NCBI taxonomy): domain Eukaryota; kingdom Metazoa; phylum Arthropoda; class Insecta; order Coleoptera; family Chrysomelidae; genus Diabrotica; species Diabrotica virgifera. The sequence continues at coordinate 245,655,769 of NC_065449.1, forward strand.
AAGTAGGTATAACGTGGTTTAAAAAAGATATTCGTATCAAGCGAGGTGTGAGACACTCTCTCACCTAAATTATTTATAACGGTCCTCGAATACGCCGTTAAAATGCTAAAATGAGAAAATAGAGGAAATAGATGGGGAAATGATCAATCATCTGCGTTTTGTCGACGATATAGTACTTATAACCGAAGATCTGGATGAAGCAAAACAAATGCTACAAGAATTAAAAACGTATCTTCAACAATAGGTCTAAAAATGAACCTCAGTAAGACCAAATTTATAAATTTAGTTCCCAGCGAACACCTAACCATCCAAAATAAGTGACAGAATTGACAGAAAAAAACATATATTAGTCCATAAAATGTTACATTTAGTTTGCATTTCTTAGAGGAGTCAATTTTATTTTTTTAATGTGTAGGGGGGTTCAGTAGAAGCTTAAGTTCAAGTTTTTGGGGTCGCCACTCTTGTCCCCCGGCCGCCTTATTGGAAAAAGGGGTGCAAAGGGCTTTCGCGCTTTATCTTCTAAACTAGCAATCCCACGGAAAATTTGATTACACATAAAATGTAGCAAATTAAATTTTCTACAATTTTATATCTATTACTTTTTATCGTCAAGTTACCAACAAAAAAGTTACAAATAAAAATATGAGAAAATTTTGTAAGAAGTTTCCTTTTGGAGGTTATAACTTTTTGAAGTTATACTTCTTTACCGGCGATAGAGGGTGATTTTTTATATGTTAAAACCTATCAGCCCGGCGCATGCGCATTATAACTTTGTTCTGATTGGATGTTCAAATGACATGTCAAAAATTATCCGATATGGCAGCTGTAGGACAGCTGTGGTTTGGAGGTAAAGGTAAAGGTAAACAAATGTATAATATATTAGTTTTATTGTTGTGAGGACAGAAACAAAAAAGTTTATAATATTGTAGTGACTTTTAAATAGTTTTTAAAAGCAACAGGTACGTAATAATTGTTAATGTATCATGGGTATCAACCTACCTATTTGATCTGCCAAAATACATAGTATGTAATACTTTTATTTATATAATTTGATTACCATCAAAATTTCTATCAATATTCACCTAATATATTGTTTTTTTACTCTATGTTTTGTTGTATTTTTTCAATTCTAAATCATTTCAATTCAAAATTAAAATAATTTGATCAATTTTCAAAATATCAAAATATCACAAGTTTAATCCGTTTAGTTAGTCGATCTTCGTAAATAATGACACATAGTGTCCGTGGCTAAGCGGAGAAGGCGAATGAATTCCAATACCAACCGCTCTTATCAGCGCTGGTTCGAGTCCCAATAGAAACTTTCTTTTTTGTTTTTTTTAATACATTTTATGATTGTAAGTATATTTATTATATAATTGTATTTTCAGAAAATACGTATTTAGTTAAAAATTTTTTCGACAATTAATGTTCAGACATCATTTGTGGCTTGTTTAATGTGTTTGTGTGTGTTTTATTCTTTTATTATTTTAATTTTTGGCACTGTTCTAATAAAAATGTTTGAGAAGTAGTAAGTATAAATTAGTTTATAATAGAAGTATAACTTCTTACGTGCGTACAAAGTACACACACATTCTTTTTTTCCGTTCATTTCACAATAAAATAACATCATAGCGATTTTGTAGAGGATTTTTCAATGAACAATTTTCGCTATAACGTTGTTTAATTTTATTTATTATCTAGGTTTTACAGCGCTCCAATTTGACCAGATTCTCGAATTCTCATAGGAATACAATAAAAAAAATACTTTTCTATCTATATATTAGTCGAGCGGCAGCAATCGTTATGCCGAACACGAAAGTCAAATTTAAGGTGAATGACCAATTTTGGTCTATTTTTATGTTTTCGAGGTCGCTGAATCCGAATATGAAGTTTATTTTTATCTAGATTTGGTGGAACATGTTCAAAAATCAAATTTTATACAAAAATGCTGAAAATCAATTTTGATGATTTTTCAAATTTGCCTCGCTGTATCTTTGGTCGCTGTAAATATTTCCTTTTGAAAATTTTACTGTGTAATCTTTGAAGCATATAGATAACAATGGAATTTATCCTATATATTTAAACACATTAAAAAAGGAGTTGTTAGTTTTTAAACATTTTGTCAACATATTTCGTTAGTTTCATGTTTACTTAAAAAAGTTGAGTGACAAACTTTCTAGTTTATAATTTTAACGAACACAACAATAAAATATAATTCATAAATAAGTTTTTTGGAAAATTTTAAGTCAAAATATACAATAGGAAAAAAGTTATGTTACTTCATAAACAAGCGGCACACCCCAAAAAACGCTTATATCTCGAGATCCTGACCACGGTGTGGTGAATGGCTAATTTTAATCATACTTTATGATTTTGATATCAAAAATTCGTTTTTTGCTCTTAAGAATTTTGCAATATGCGGTTGCGTCATTCTTCTTCTGAACCGGCGAATTTGTCGTCAAACAACTTCTTGGGCCGTTTCTACATATGCTTAGGGTTATAAGTTTTATAGTGGGGAGAAAGGTCAAAAACAGATTAATAATAGCATAGGAATGTTAAAATCATAATAAATTGTATGAATAAAAAATATATATAGATAGAAAATTAAGCCTAACTTTTGTTTTTATTATATCCCTATATGAGCATTCGAGAATCTGGTCAAGTTTGGAGCGCTGTAAAACCTATATAAATAAATATAATTAAACAATTTTATAGTGGAACTTGTTCGCCGAAAAACCCTCTACAAAATTGCTATAATGTAATTTTACTTTAAAATGAACTTAAAAAAAGTTATAACCTCCAAAAGGAAACTTGTTAAAAATTTTTTACATATTTTTGTTTATATCTTTTTTGTTGATCACTTGACGATAAAAAGTAATAGAAATAAAATTGTAGAAAATTTAATTTGCTACATTTTATGTTTAACTAGATTTTCCGTAGGGTTGGTAGTTTACGAGATATAGCGCGAAACCCCTTTTCACACCATTTCCAAGATGACGGCCGGGGGACAAGGGTGGCGACCCCAAAAACTTGAACTTAAGCTTCTACTGATCCTCCCTACACATTAAAGAAATAAAATTGACTCCTCTAACAAATGCAAGGTACGGCTTAAAAAATGGTAACATTTTAATGGGAGTATATCTCGGTCCCTCGGTCATGAAATCAGAATTAGCAAGGATAATCAGACCTGCGAATTTCAACGACGAATAACACTTGCTTGGGCGGCGTATGGTTCACTAAGAGACATATTTAAGAGCAACCTCCCGATAGCCACGAAACGGAAGACATTTGACCAATGTGTTCTTCCTATTATGACATACGGAGCAGAAACTCTCACGCTCACAAAAACAACAGCACTACCAAGGCCTCAGGGAAAAGAACAGATATCACTGATGTCGTCGAACGTATAGCCAAGCTGAAATGGAATTGGGCAGGTCACGTATTGAGACTAAAAAACTCAAGATGGACCAGAAAACTAATTGGCTGGCACCCAAGAGAAAGCAAACGCAGCAGAGGACGACCACCAACACGCTGGATGGACGACATTAAATGGATATCCAAGAAATGGCAACAAGAGAGTAGCGAAAAATGGGAGAGTCCTATGTCCAGTAGTAGACGGAAGAGGTTGCATGTGATGATGATGAACGTGGTTTAAATAACTTAATGCAAAACTCATAACACACAATTACTAACTCTATTTACAGTTGCAAAGGCATAGTTTGGAATCTACCAAGGCAGCCAGAAGCATATATAAAAATATAGCCGAAACTTTACAAAGTACATAGATAATGATCCCAAACCTCTAAGTATCGACGATCAAAATACATTAATAACAGACTCGGTTAAAAAAGCACAACAAAAATGTCACCACAAGTGAAAACATTAGCAAAGATAGAAACGCTCTAACGGAAATACAACTAAACCTAAGCGTGAAAGAAAAGTGAAACAAAGAAGAATATAGAAAACTAAATAAAATAATTTCCGCAGAAATTAAAAAAGATCTCTCTCTCTCTCTCTCTCTCTCTCTCTCTTGCCGTTTTCCCATTACTGAGGATCGTGATTTCTTCCAATATTCCTAACAATGTTTCTCCATTGGTCTCTATCTTCAGCTGCTCTAAGAGCTTCGCAGAATGAGTTTCCAGCTGAATGCTTTATTTGGTCAGACCATCTCGTTGGTGATCGTCCTCTTGATCTTCTCCCCGGAACGTTTCCAGAAACAATCTCTCCAAACTGTCGTCACCTGTGCAAACCACGTGACCAAAGAATTGCAGAATTCGTTGCAGACATATTGTGGACAGCCTTTTTTTAATATTGAGTTGGTTTAGAATAGAAACGTTTGTCCTATGAGCTATCCAAGGTATGCGCAGCATTCTTCTCCAGCACCACATCTCAAAGGCATCAATTTTTTGGCGCTCGCATGCGTGAAGAGTCTAAGTCTCTGCTCCGTATAGAAATATTGAAAATACAAGGGCATTCACCAGTCTCATCTTGATATTTTGAGAGATAGATCTGTGTTTCCAAACTTTAGTTAGGCGACTCATCGCATTTTTTGCCATACCAATACGTCTCAAAACTTCTGCTTCACAGTTACTATCGTTAGTTATACTAGACCCGAGATAGATAAAGGTGATTACTATCTGGTATTCCTGTAACATGTTAGTCAGTTGAATAGTGTCGAATCTGTCGACCACCATTATTTTTGTCTTAGCTTTATTGATTTTCAGACCAACTTTATTGCTTTCGTACTCAACTCTTCGCAGAAGATCAAACATTTCTTGTTCATTTGCTGCTATAAGTGTAGTGTCATCAGCAAATCTTAAATTGGAGATTTTCCTACCAGCTACTGTTACTCCACCGGTCCATCCTTCTAGAATCATCCTCATGACATGTTCACCATAAATGTTAAATAAGTCAGGTGACAACACGCATCCTTGTCTAACACCTCTCTCGGTCTTGAATTGATTTGAGAACTTCTGATCTAGTCGTACTGCCGCTATGTTAGACTGGTACAGATTTTTAATAAGTGTCACCAGGTGCATTGGTGCGCCCATTTCTATTAAAATTGATCACAGATTTATCCAGCTTAACGAAGCATAGGTACTTGAAATTCTTTAGACTTTTCAATGAGTTGTCTCAGGTTCAGGATTTGTTCCCTTGTACCTTTACCCTTTATAAACCCCGCTTGTTCCTGAGGTAAAAAAGATCTAGGAAGATATAATACTAATATAGTTACTCAAACAGTAGAAGGGGACCAAGGCAGGTTTAAGGATAATGAAAAGAGAACTCACATAAAGTAAAAAAGAAATATATAAGCTGAGAGACAAAGATGGAAAGGCAACAACAGATCAGAACATTCTGAAAATAACTAGAGTTTTGTAATGATCTCTATACCAGCCAACAACCATACGACAATTTCCCGACATGAGTAAGGACTCAGAAGTAAGAGCAGCCTTAAAAGAAATAAGGAACCATCAATCGCTTGGTGATTATGGACTCGTTATTGAGGCAGTAAAAGCAGAAAGAGAAATCCTACTCAAATCAGTAAGCGAACTGTTTAATAAATGCTGTACGATTCAAAAATCAAAAAAATGGAACAATGCAGTAATAGTCTTGTTAAACAAAAGGGGATATTACCAAATTTAAAAATTATAGACCCATCAGTCTCTGACAAACTCTTTGTGAAAATCTTAAGGAAGACAGCTAAACTTTATTTCTACCAATCCAAAGAACAGGCCACATGCCAAGATATGGCACAAATGACCATTTGCATACCATAAAGATATTAATATACCCATCGTAAAAAGCGTATGCTTTGTATGACTTGACATTGCTCATTGCGCATATGTCACCTTCGAGATACGTCATACGTCATCTCGCGATTCTATTGGTTAAAAATCTGTATCATTATGAGATATTGAAATCAAGGTTTGTTCCAACCCGTCACAAGAACCGTTTTTGAACGGTTACGAGTATGCGCAGTAACCAAAAATGTGTTGCTGCGCATTATTATTCGTTATTGCGCATGCGCGTAACGATTCAAGAACGGTTTTGTATCAAGTTGGAACAAACCTCATAATTGATATATTAAAGTATGAGAGTAGAAAAAAACATTACAACTATTTAAAGCAAACTGTTTGTCTGATTAATTTGATTTTTAGTTTTGGATCAATTATGCCAACATAACAAAACATTCTTTTCTAGACTTTACAGAAACGGAAATGGTTATGTCCAACGGACTACGATGAAGACTATTTCGATTTTCACTGCTTGCCGAACAAGAATAAGTTCCCATCCAACGGTTCCATCTGGTACACTATTTGTGGCACACCGTTTGAGAACAGGGCCGAATACATCACAATCATAGGTCTAATTTGCTTGATGGCGGTTGGAGTTTTTGGAAATTTGTATTTCAGATCTTATGGTGACACAGTATTCGCGAAAAAAGTTGTAAAAGATAAAAGTGAAATGAAAAAGAAACGCAAATAAAATGTTTTTTAATTTTTTGTTGTAGTTTTGTGTAATGTTTTCATGTAGGTAATAATCTCCTAGTTCCTATTTATGACGATTACAACTCTTGAATCGTTGTATCTCAATAACGTGGCTCTTAGGAAAAAAAGTAATAAGACATTTTTTATAGATAATTATCTAATCTACATTTTTTGTTAGAACTACTTTTATGACAAAACTTACCACTAACCGTTTCGCTGAAAATCGCTAAAAACTATATTTCTTAATCTTTGACCTCGCGTAAATTTTTATGCGGGGTCAAAGTCGTTATATTTTTTATGTATTTTGAACAATCCTGCCAATTTTCAGCTTGATGGTAATTTTTGTAACCTCGGATGTGTAAGTTGACCGGAGTAAAATATACAGTATGGTGCAAATGAAAGGAATAAATTCGATATTTCGTAAACCGGCGACATTAAGGAAAAATCCTGAAACAGGTCGATTTTTATTTTTAAATTTTGATATTTTAGCATTATATATCACACAAGTGACGTCATCTATGCTGGGCGTGATGACGTAATCGATGATTTTTTTAAAAGAATAGGGGCCGTGTGCTAGCTCATTTGAAAGGCTATTCAATTCTCTATTCAGTAATGTAAACATTAACATAATTATTTATACAGGGTGTCCAAAAACAATTTTTTAAATTAAATTAATTGACAAAAAAAAAGAATGTAAGCAGTTTATTGAATTCAAAATACTTTTTACTCTTATCATAAAATAGAAAAAAATGTTTATTTGAAAAATAAACGTTGTTTTTCGCTTAAATTCAATGTTTAACCCGGCACCTGCCACGTGGGGTGCTACCAGCACCCGTAGCATATTTTCATCAAATATTTGGTATTTCAAGTTTGTTAACCGTGCTGTGCGTCATAGTAGCTTTATATAATACTATATAACATAGATCTGTTTGCATTTGAACTGGTTATTTAGTGTCATTCTGAACGTAGCTCTAAAGTCGAGTCGGGGTGTCATCATCTGGCAGTTTAAGTTTTAAAATTTTTTTGTGTTTTTGATAAACAGGTCAGATTTACATTTTTTATTGTAACAACTGATTTAAATTATTAATATAGTCTCTATACTCAATAAATCTTAATTTTTTTAGATATTTTACTTCACTTCATTTATTATGGGTTGGTACTTGCTAATTTGCTTTATTATAACACATTTTTAATTTTATTTTTTAACTTTTATAATATATTGGTAGCTAATTCCTAAGTTGATAAAGCATGTTTTTTATATACTTTGTGTAACTCAACACATTATTTTGTTTATAAACAAGTAGATCACAGACAATTTTTAAGGGGTGCTGTGAGCACCCCACGTGGTAGTTGGCGCCTTGCAAAGCCACGTGGCAGGTGCCGGGTTAAGCCAGCTCCCGCTAGGCACTTGCTTTTTGGAAGTTTTAACATTTAATTTAAGCGAAAAGCAATGATTATTTTTCAAATAAAAAATTTTTTCCTGTTTTTTGACAGTAATAAATGTATTTTGAATTAAAAAAATTACACACATTTCTTCTTTTTCTGTTAATTAATTTAATTTAAAAAAATTGTTTTTGGACACCCCGTATAAAAAATGATGTTAATGTTTATATTACTGAATAGAGAATTGAATAATCTTTCAAACGAGCTAGCACACGACCCCTATTCTCATTTAAAAAATCATTGATTACGTCATCACGCCCATATGAATGAGGCCACTCGTGTGATATATATGAAAAAATATCATAATTTAAAAATAAAAATCGACCTCTTTCGGGAGTTTTCCGTAAAGTCGCAGGTTTACGAAATAACGAATTTATTCCTTTCCTTTGCGCCATACCTACTGTATAATAGTCTAATATATTTGGTATTAACATAATATTATAATATTACAGAAGTTCGAAACAAATGATTGTTGTTGAAAAGCCCCATTCCAGACGTCATTGCAGATTCTATGCATTACACACGTCTCAATCTCTACCTCTCAAATTTCTTTGAAAGTCGATATCAGCTGTTGTTCCATCTTCCTCTTCTGCTTGTCTCAATTTTAGTTTTTCTTATCACCGTCTCAATGTCCGATTTCAGTATTTGTGGTTCTTTTTTATATACAGTCGAACCCGCTTATTAGAATCCCTGTTATAGGAATATCCCGGCTTATGGAATATAAATTCGAGTTCCCGAAACGTTTCCATTTACTCCTTAATAAATTTATCCTTTTATTGGAATAGGTTCTAATTAGATAATACCGCTTATTAGCATATTTTGCAGGTCAACGACTATTTTTTTTACAATTTTACTAAAAATTTAAATTATGTTTGGTTATTATGGTCAGTCGTCAAGGATTATGGATTAGATATTATTAGGGTAATAAATATTTATTACTTTGTTACGAGTACCAATTCGATTTTTAGCCGACAATGCAAGGTTAGAAGCAGTTTATTTAGAATTCACCCAGAGAGGCTTATGGCTTTGTTAAATTCAATTCATCCATTTCTTGCCGCCAATAAAAGTTCCATTCAACCAATGGATTAAGGATGACCGCACGGATTAACAACAAAAAGCTATAATTACCGATAATTTCTCAAGAAAAAATAAGTAATTTTGTTATATGCATTTTAATAAGAAAATATTTACATATCTACATATTGCATACATTTTATATTAATTACCTACTGCTACTGTATTCATTCACATATACAGTGCTAGTCAAAAGTCCGTACCCCCCCCCTCGTATCTTTTGAACGGTTATACTTATAATAGTGAAATTTGGAGGGAGGAAATAAACGGACGTAAGCTTCTCAACTATTTATCACAGGTGACGTAATAGTGACAGATGACGTTACAGAGCCACTGTGACCGATAATTTTAAATGGGACCTTATGGCAAGTGATACCTCGTTTGAAAGTTATTGAAAATACCTATTCAGTCATACTAACTTTATTTGAGTTTAAGCTAATTTTGATGAATAAATAAAATAAATATAAAATTGTAGTTTCGCATTTAATTAATAAAAATTCAAAATTCCGCCTATGATTACTTGTCAAACAGGTTGACGTTGACGTAAAAACTACTAGAGAATTAAAAAACGTCAACTTTTTTGACAAAAAATCCATAGGCGGACATTTGAATTTTTATTAATTAAATTCGAAACTACAATATTATATTTATTTAATTTATTCACCAAAATCAAAATCAAATTAAACTCAAAAAATTAGTATGACTGAATAGGTATTTTAAATACCTTTCAAACGAGGTATCACTTGCCATAAGGTCCCATTTAAAATTATCGGTCACAGTGGCTCTGTAACGTCATCTGTCACTATTACGTCACCTGTAATAACTAGTTGAGAAGCTTACGTCCGTTAATTTCCTCCCTCCAAATTTCACTATTATAGGTATAACCGTTCAAAAGATACGAGGGGGGGTACGGACTTTTGACTAGCACTGTATAATATAATGTAATTTGGTATTTAACACATACATAGATAAGTAGTAGTTACACTACTGTATTATTGACGTAAAAAGACCTAAAACCATTTACATAATATACTGATTATGTAGGTGTACATATATGATATACATATTGGCATAGTATGTAAAATTACACATTGGCATAGTATGTAAATAATATTATTACGTATATTCGGTACACTTATTTCGACTAGCCACCAATGATCGGTTATTAGAATATTCCGGTTATAAGAATATTTTTGCCTGGTACAAAGGCTATTCCAATAAGCGGGTTCGACTGTAATATCGTTTCTCTGTATTATTGTCTCTGGGTCGTTGTTATGGAGAAATACTATTTCGTAATATTGTTTCGACACCACTGCTATACTTTCTGAATTTGTTATGTTGTTACCATGATACTATAAATAACATGTTATTTATAGTATCATGGTTGTTACTATTAGTCCTGTCGCCAGGGGGGGTACAACGGCATCCTTTATTCAGATGGACTTACCCAAGTTTTTTTATGTATTTTGACCCGTAGAACACGAATTTTTTGGGTAACAGTTGATCCGGATGTCGATTAGTTTATTATAAACAAAGAACTTGAGGAATTACATAACAGCGATTTCTCGCAAATCAAAACATTTTTCGTATTTTTTGGATCATTTCAAGCAAAAAATTTTCTTACAAGTTTTTTCGTAGGATGCATAGTTTTCGAAATAAACGTGCTTGAACTTCCCAAAAATTGCAATTTTTGAACCCGAATAACTTTTGATTAAAAAATAAAATAGCAATTCTGCTTACCGCATTTGAAAGTTCAAGTCAAATTTTATCGGTTTTGATTATTTGCATTGCTAAAAATTTATTTTTTTATTGTTAAACAAAGCTATAAACACATAGTGTTTCCCGTGCCTAATACATGCGTTTTAATGCATTCTACGTAGAAATAGCCTCGCTTGCACTTGTACCTACTCTACATACTCGTTCGATTTTAAATGGGAGATCATTGAAAACATCACTCAAGCACTATGTATTTACAGCTTTGTTTAAAGATAAAAAAATAAATTTTTAACAATGCAAATAATCAAAACCGATATAATTTGACTTGAACTTTCAAATACGGTAAGCAGAATTGCTATTTTATTTTCTAACCAAAAGTTATTCGGGTTCAAAAATTGCATTTTTCGATTTTTTGAAAGTTCAACCGCGTTTATCTCGAAAACTATGCATCCTACGAAATAACTTGTAAGAACATTTTTTGCTTATAATGACCCAAAAAATACAAAAAAATGTTTTGTTTTGCTAGAAATCGCTGTTATGTAATTCCTCAAGTTCTTTGTTTACTGTTAAACATTCAACTTTAAACATGATCAACTGTTACCCAAAAAATTCTTGTTCTACGGGTCAAAATACATAAAAAAAACTTTGGTAAGTCCATCTGAATAAAGGAGGCCGTTGTACCCCTCCTGGCGACAGGACTATATTTATTTTTATTGATCTGTGTCTGTGGTTTGAACTCCCTCGCTAAATATTTTCGACCTTCGTGAAAAGTTCTCTTCGTCAGATACTTCGATTGGTTGGTCATGTAGTGAGAATGGAGACCGCAAGATTATCGAAAAGGGCCCTACTAGATGGTAAAATTCAGGGTCAAAAGGAAGTCCACGGAAAACGTTTGTGTATACCTAGTATGAGAGAGAAAAATGCTATAGGTAGATTCTTGATGGTCAACAGGTCTATCTTTATTTTTTTTTGTATTGAATTTGATTCCTGCTTCTAAGTTTTCGCTTTTCTTCTACAAGATTGAAAGTCTCTTCAATCATCCAATGTTTTTTCCTATTTATTTTTTCTTTTGGGTCCATGTTGTTGATATCTTTAGTGATCGATCCACTTATTTGTGTAGGTACCTTATATACTTACTTCCACATTTTGTCAGGGTCTCCGGTATTGATACTGGTAGTTCAGCTTTTGCTTCTAAAAAAATTTCTGGGTGTTTTAAAACCAATTTTTGTCCTTTATATGTGTGAAAGAGATTTAAAATAAAAAACAGGAGCAGTGGAGCGAAAGGCTTTTGAGGAACAAGAGATTTAAAACTTGGCTTTAGTTTTAAATCTGTCTCATATTCTTGATGTTGTTCCTCTTTACATATATAGGTAGGTGTATTACTTTGTCTTCTTTTAGTTTGTTCTTAGCTTATAATTCCCAGCCATCCAATATATTCTTCTTATACAGGGTGTCCCGAAAAGATTGGTCATAAATTATACCACAGATTCTGGGGTCAAAAATAGATTGATTGAACCTCACTTACCTATATACAATAGTGCACACAAAAAAAGTTACAGCCCTTTGAAGTTACAAAATGAAAATCGATTTTTTTTCATATATCGAAAACTCTCAGAGATTTTTTATTGAAAATGGACATGTGGCATTTTTATGACAGCAGCATTTAAAAAAAAAATAAAGTGAAATTTGTGCACCCCATAAAAATTTTATGGAGTTTTGTTCCCTTAAACCCCCCAAACTTTTGTGTACGTTCTAATTGAGTTATTATTGTGGCACCATTAGTTAAACACAATGTTTCTAAAACTTTTTTACCTCTTAGTACTTTTCCAATAAGTCAGTGTTTATCGAGATATTTTGAATATTTGTCGAATCCACCACATATTTGTATAAGGACGGTTAATTTACATTTTTAGGTATATTTTGAAAAAGAAGCTACATCTCGATAAAAGGTGACTTATAAAAAAAGACTAAGAGGCAAAAGTCTTAAAAACACTGTGTTTAACTAATGGTGCCACAATAATAGTTTAATTGGAACGTACACAAACATTTGGGGGGTTTAAAGGAACAAAACCCCCATAAAATTTTTACGTAAATATATGGAAAAAGAAGCCGCATCTCGATAAAAACTGGCTTACCGAAAAAATACTAGGAGGCAAAAAAGTTTTAAAAACGTTTTGTTTAACTAATGGTACCACAATAATGAATTAATTGGAACGTACACAAAAGTTTGGGGGGGGGGGGGGGGGGGTTTAAGGGAACAAAATCCCCATAAATGTTTTATGGGGTGGACAAATTTCACTATAATTTTGTTTTAAGATGTTCCTGCCATAAAAATGATACATGTCCATTTTCAATAAAAAATGTCTAATAGTTTTCGATATATTGAAAACAATCGATTTTCATTTTGTAACTTCAAAGGGCTGTAACTTTTTTTATGAGCACATTTGTACAGGTAAGTTAGGTTCAATCGAACTATTTTTGACCCCAGAATGTGTGGTATAATTTATGACCAATCTTTTTGGGACCCAAAGGATAGTCCCAAAATAGCGGATGGGTAGAATATTTCTCGAAATAAACATCGTATCGAAAAACTGAAAAATATGTGTTTAATATTTTTCAAAAATCTATCGAATGACATCAAACCCGACCCCCACTCAACCCCCTAGAGGTGGGGTGGGGGTAACTTTGAAATCTTAAATGGAAACCCCAGTTTTTATTTCAGATTTGAATTCCTTATTTAAAAGTAAGCAGCTTTTATTCGAAACATTTTTTCGAATTATGGAAAGATGGCGCTATAATCGGAAAAATCAATTTATCGTGATATCATAGGTAAATTATAGAAACGGTTTAATATCTCTAGAAATACACTTCCAAATGAAAAACCAGAAAATACGTATTTAATAATTTTTAAACACCTATCGAATAACGCTAAACATGACCCTCCACCTCACCTCACCCCCTAGAGGTGGGGTGGGGGTAACTTTAAAATATTCAACAGCAACCTACATTTTTTATTGCAGCATTGTATTTGTCATGAAAAATTAAGCAACATTTATTCGAAATATTTTTTAGAATTGTTGATAGATGGCGCTAATAAATCGTCTTTTTCCAGTTATAGCTATCAACAATTCTAAAAAATGTTTCGAATCAATGTTGCTTAAGTTTTCATCACAAATCCAAATCTGTAATAAAAATGGAGGTTGCTATATAAGATTTTAAAGTTACCCCCCATCCCACCTCTAGGGGTGGGATTACCCCACACCCCACCTCTAGAGGGTGGGATGGAGCATGGAGGGTCATAGTTAGTGTTGTTCCATAGGTTTTTGAAAAATATTAAACACATATTTTCTGGTTTTTCATTTGAAAGTGTATTTCTCGAGATATTAGACCGTTTCTATAATTTACCTATGGTATCACGGTACATGGTTTTTCCGATTATAGCGCCATCTATCCACAATTCGAAAAAATGTCTCGAATAAAAGTGACCAACTTTTCCATAATGAATCCAAATCTACAATGAAAACTGGGGGTTTCTATTTTCTATTTAAGATTTTAAAGTTGCCCCCCACCTCACCTCCAAGGGATGGAGTGGGAGATCGTATTTAATGTCATTGGATAGATTTTTAACCAGCTGCCAAGGTACCAAGGGTGCCAAGGTGCCAGTGCCTTGGCAGCTGGTTAGGTGGCAGTGCCTTGACAGCTGGTTAAATGTAAATTGTGATGACTCTGATGAAGAGATAATAACTAGGATCGAAATATCACGGAAGGCTTTTATGACATGAAAACCAGTTTTATGTAACAGAAACCTGTCGATGAATATTCAAAAGAAGGTGCTGAAATGTTATGTGTGGTCTATCCTATTGTATGGTTGTGAGACATGGACGTTAAAAACCACTATGCTAAACAAAATAGAAGCGTTCGAATTGTGGTACTATCGACGAATCCTAAAGATATGGTGGGTTTCGCACACTTCCAATGAAGATGTTCTTCAAATGCTGAATTCAGAACGTCTGCTCTGCTCATAAGGATTATAAAGAGGAGAAAAACAGAATACTTCGGCCATATAATTAGAGGACCTAAATACCATTTGCTTCGCCTTATAATACAAGGAAAAGTGGCAGGGCCCCCGTAAGGATAACTGGCGCCTATGTGCAAAAAAGGATTTTGGCGCCTCTTAAGGCATTTTGGATCATGTTTTTCTATTTATTTTTTGAAGGTAGGTAGGTAGGTAGGTAGGTAGGTAGGTGCTTGAAATAAAGCAAAAAACTGAACTTTAGAAGTCATATTCATAGTCCAGTCACTCACAATAAAATATTGCAAAACCTCCGAATTTTAAAGAATTACTTGCATTGACATGGAATTTGGCATACACATACCTAACATGTCAAATAAAAAAAAGTTATATTGTGCGGATGTGTGCTTTTGCCCTGGATGTGATTTTCACCTCTTCTCGGGGGTAAATAAACTTAAAAACGTTCAAAAAAGGAATTGGATAAAATTCCAATTTTAAAGCTAATTGGATAAAACTAATTTTAAGCAACTTTTGTTCTATAGAGTTTTTTCAGTAAGTTCAGTAAGTATTTTATCGAACAAAATGTTCTTACCAAAAATAAAGCTTATAAAAAAGTGAAAGTGAACCATTATTTTTTTTGTTTTTTAAGTTTCTAACTTCAAAAGTAAGTAAGTTACGCTAAAAATAATGATAATCCCTTTTTTGATAAAAAAAAATCATGAAAATTACCCCCTAATTAGCATCCCAAATAAAATTAATCGTTACCGCTTCACTAAAAGTTACTTATTTATTGTTTATATGATCTGAAGTTTCATCGGTTCAAAGTGCTTTTTTTGAAAAGGCTCTTCTAGTTAAAAGCGCTGAACGAGTCATTAATCACGGATGTATGCAAATTTTGAACAGCCATATCTTAACAAATTTTTATTTTACAGAAAAACAAAAAATCCAAAATATTCAGAATAGAAAATCCTACATTTTTTATTGCTTGAGATTTTTGGTATCACCAATAATTTTTGAGCTATTTAAAAAAAAGCAATTTTATTCAAGACAAAAAAAAATTGTCCAAAAAATTTCTTTTACCAAAAAAAGGGACCAATTTTATTTTGAGCATAACTTACTTACTTTTGATGCTAGAAACTTTTTTTTAAAGAACAAATATAAAGCTTGTTTTAAACACTTTAAAGAAGTTTTAATGAGTTTTCCTCAAAAAGTGCTTCAATTTTGGTTATTTCACGTTGAAATATTCAATTTGGAATTTGAAGAATAAGAACCTAATTTTCATTAGCTACAACTGTGCTCCTACTGGGTTTACAGACTTCATATGCCAGCCATTTTTTAAACTTTTTGTAAGCAATTTTTTTAATAAGGGCATTTTTTCGATAAAATACTTAGTTTTTGAGTTATTTGGGAAAAACGTCCAAAAACAGGGTTTTTGTTAAAAAATGAACATATTCACTCGCAAATAACTCGAAAAGTATTAACTTAATGAAAAAATTCTATAGAAACAAAGTTCCTTAGAATTACTCAGTTTATCCAATTTCAGGCTTATTTTGAACGTATGTTTTTCACCCTCGAGAAGAGGTGGAGGCCACCCCAATTGCAAAAGCATACATCGGCACAATATCACTTTTTTCTTTGACTTGTTAACTATGTGTATTATGTGTATGCCAATGTGTATTTTATATCAATGCAAGCGGTTCTTTAAAATCACAGCAAAAACCGTGAGTAAATGGACTATTATTTGTAGACTAAAATATCAAAATGAAACAAACTTCAAATGCCTAACTTCCGACATGGTCTTGCATGTAAGGAATCCGTAGTAACTGGATGATATACCTGCTAATAAAATTTTGTGTGTATTTATTGTACATTCGTCTGCTTTATCTAATATTTCACAACCATGAAAAATTCGACCAAGCCATCTCTTTCCCTCCACTTTTTCTTGTATTATAAGGCGAAGTAGATGGAATTTAGGTCCTCTAATTATTGTATGGCCGAAGTATTCTTCTATTTATTTTCTTCTATTTATACGTAATCCTATTTAATTTAACAACTTTTATTTTAAAATTATTTTTTGTTTTTTTTTGTTTGTTTTTTTTTCAAATTTTTTGCAGTTTTTTTACCCTGGGTTTTGGCGCCCCTAAAGGATGGCGCCCGTGTGCATTGCACACTTTGCACATAGGATAGCGGGGGCCCTGAAAAGTGGAGGGAAAGAGATGGATTGGTCGAAAGAAACTTTCATGGCTGCGTAATATTAGACAATGGTGTGGCTGCACACAGAGGCGTAACAAAGGCCCCCGCAGCATAAAGCTTGCGGGGGGCCCCAATATGTCAAGGGCCCCATCTTGTCGTCAAATATATGTAAAAATCTGTCACTTTTATATTATTTTACGCATACATACGCAACGTTTTTTAAGCAGTGTAGTATTGAAAATGCAGTTGTCCATCAGATAGATATATGTATCTATTAATAAAATGTAATTATCAGCATCACGACGGATTTTACTGACAATTTGAATTTGGGTTCTACTTACTCTCCACTTGGGGGATGAAATCGCCCCTTCTTGGGGGTGAAGAACATACATTTAAAATAAGTCCTGAAATGGATAAATTGACTAATTATAAGCAGTTTTTGTTCAAAATTTGTCGAGTTATTTGCGAGTGAAATTGTTTATTTTTCAACAAAAAACCACGTTTTTAGGCGGTTTTTCGCAAATGAAATATTTTATCGAATTAAATATTATCGAAAAAATATTTTTAGCTCATAAAATACAAAAACAAATGCTCTATTCATGAAGTCTATCGACACAGTAAAAGCAAAGTTGTATCTCATGAAAAATTGTTCTTATTCGTCAAATTCCAAATCGGATATTTCAACGTGAAATAACCAAAAAATGAAGCAATTTTCGGGCCAAACTCATTAAAACTTTTATTTTTATTTTTTATAAAAATTTCCAGCATCAAAACTAAGGAAGCTACGCTCAAAATAAAGTTGACCCCTTTTTTTGTAAAACAAATAATGAAAATCTCCCCCTATTTAGCACCCTAAATAAAATTAATCTTTAGCGCTTCACGATTTACTTTATATACAGACTGTTTAGTTTTTGATTAGATGTAAGACATTGAAGGAAGCACTAAAATTGGCAACATTGCTGCATACTATAATTGTATTTTAATTGTTAAAGATGTTTAAAATTTATCTACTCGTGCCGACAGTAAGAGTTAAAACCATCTAAACAGTCTGTATGTATTGTTTATATGATCTGTAAGTTTGACCGGTTCAAATTTCTTATTTTTGAAAAAATTTGGTTTTATAGTACAAAAAGTTTTTTTCTCCCTTTTTTCCAAATAACTTAATGATACAAAATGTTAGTGAAAAAGTATTAGTGATACAAAAAATCTCAAAGAGTACCTAAAGAAATGTAGGTTTTGCTTTTATAAATATTATGGTTTTATTTTGTTTTTCTTTAAGACAAAAATTGGTTAAGATGGCTGTTCCAAATTTTCATACACTCGTGATTAGTGACTAGAACCCTTTCAAAAATAAGCACTTTACACCGGTGAAACTTAAAGGTCATATAAAAAAATATTTCACGTATTTCACGTTCATTTACTGGGCTACAACACATATATAAGTTTTTGTTACACAAGTCGCATTTAGTAATTTTTTAAAGGGGCCCCTTTTCCAATTCTGCGGGGGGGCCCGACGGAGTTTGTTACGCCACTGCCTGCACAGTAGAATAATTATTTCGCGAAGCAGCCGATAGAGAGAGATTTCAAGAAATTGTAAACATGATGACGGCCAACGTCTGAATAAAGACACGGCACCTAAAGAAGAAGAAGGATAGATTTTTAAAAATGATTGAAACGTGTATTTCAGTTTTTCGATCCGATATTAAATATCGGATCCGATATTAAATATAACTAAATTTTAGTTCCTGTAATATTCGACCGTTCCGCTACTTTTGAAACACCTTGTATATTATAGTCTTTGAGACCATTTTGTTTTTTATAATATTTTTATGTTATTTATGTACAAACTTTCCACTGTTTTTAAAGAGTAGAATAGATTTAATAAAAATTATTTTGTCCCTATTTTAAAATGGCAAAATTTTGATCGCCATCTAGTGTAACTGGAGCAAATTAACCCAGTTGACAGATTAATTATTATAGAAAAAATTATACTAGTTTGATCAAGTATCATTTAACATAAAATGTAATATTAAATTTGGAACAAAAATATGAAAACGTACTTTTTTCGTGAAAAAGGACTGTTTTTATTATATTATTGTATATTTCTACACAATGGCGGCAACCCGATTAGCGCCATCTATATAATGGCGTATACACGATCAGCAAGCAGCTGACGAGTGACGAGGTTATAAAAAATAAATCCTTCTTAATAGTAAATAATAATTATTATAGTTTGTTCAGAGATTGATGAAAAGTACGTAAAGATCAATTAAAATTAAAACCTAACACAATAAAAAATTAAAAAAGGGTCCAGGTCTAGCTGTATTGGTCGGGCTGACGCAGGACTCCCACTCCCAGGCGCGATCCCACTACTGCACGACGCGGAGACTTTTGGCTGCTGATTTTCATCCCTGGCCCGGTTCGCCTCTCCTTGGCTGACCTGGCTATCCCGGACTCCTCCAGGATACCCATATCGACGCCATGCTTAGTGTGGACACCCGGTCAACGTAGGAAATCCTACATCAGAGCTCCCGACCTCAAACCATCCACTAAACCCGACCTCCAAGTAGCTGGATTACAGGAGACGCCACGCTCCCAGTCGAAAGATGTTAGCGAAAAGTGGTATATATAGACTTCGGTTGGCATAATTAACCACTGATTTGTATAAATTTAATTGAGAAAGACGTCTAGTTAAGTGAAATTAGCTAAATTTCACGATATAGCTAAATTTCACGATAATAATAATAATTATGATCTGATTTTGTATGATTTTTAGCGAAAGTAGAGTTCCCATCAAATTAAGTTACCTAAAAAAAATTTTAATTGTAGATGGGTACCGTAGTAAAATGGGGTGACTTTGTCCGATTTTGTACTTTAATCATCTTTAATCCTATAAAAATCATATTTTAAATTTTGCTACATTTTTGTATATGCAAATATGTTATGGGTTTAGGCGTCTACTTTTAGTAGCTTAGATTATAATTACAAGAAAATAATCATGACTTAGAAAAAAAAATAAAAATAAAAAATGCCTTTGGTCAAGTTCATCCCATCTGGAGGGAAGTTGACCGTATATGCATTTTGCCTGTTATTATTTTTCTTTTAGGTGGGGTTAATTTGACCGTTTTTTTTAACCATTTTTTCTTAATTCGTTATATCGGTGGGTTTAACAACCCTTGGAATATTAATTCTTTTTTTTATTTAAAAATGAATTCTTAGATATTTATAAATTTGAATCGTTAAAAACAATTTTAAAAAATATCTGAGCCTCTGAGGCAAAAATAATCCCGAAGAAAATAATTGTGTGCATTATTTATACATATTTGCCACACACTCACCACAGCACACTCCCAGTCTCCCAGTGTGCAGAGGGGGCTCTAGCCAATAGCCCACCCATGTATATAGCGCTCGTGTGCAGTCGATGACCTGGCGCCCTTTGGTAAACATGCAGTCAAAATGGAATAGTGGAATAGGTACCTACCTAGTATACTAGTACATAGGGTGGTATTAGAGGGTATTAGGTACGCTTATAATGTAAATAAATGGTGTTAGATTAAACAATCTGAGATTTGCCGACGACACCGTTCTGATCGCAGAAACACTTGAAGAGCTACAGACATTTGTGAATAAGATAGCAGACTGCAGCGAAGAATATATGAACTGTCTTTGAACATAAAGAAAACTAAATTTATGGTAATATCGAAATCAACACGAAATGTCCAAAATTTATATTTACACAATGAAATTATCGACCGAGTTAGCAAATACAAATATTTAGGCACTTTTATAAATGAAGACAACGATAGCTCAGCAGAAATCAAAATAAGAATAGAAAAAGCCAGATCCATATTCACTAAAATGAAGAGAGTGTTCTGTGGAAGAGATTTGAGCCTTGAAATGAAACTTCGCCTGATGAGATGTTACGTACCTTCTGTGCTGTTCTACGGAATGGAGTCATGGACGCTGAAAAATATTGATACCAAAAAATTAGAGGCATTTGAACTGTGGATGTATCGCAGAATCTTGAGAATATCATGGACGGAGAGAGTCACAAACATCGAGGACTTGAGAAGAATGAATAAAGAAAAGGAAATCATATTTACGATCAAAAAACGAAAACTGCAAATCTTGAGACACATTACAAGAGGCGAAAGATATGAACTGCTTCGAATAGTTATGCAGGGGAAGATAGCAGGAAAAAGGTCCATAGGAAGAAGACGAAACTCCTGGCTAAAGAATCTACGGGAATGGTATAGCTGTAGCAACAACGAATTGTTTCGGTCAGCAGTTTCGAAAATACGTATAGCCCTGATGATCGCCAACCTTCGGAACGAAGATGGCACTTGAAGAAGAAATAATGTCAACAAAATTCCAGATGCAAATACAGTGGAACCTCGATTGTCCGTCTCTCCATTAACCGTCACCTCTGTTAACCGTCAGGGTACATACAGAAGTTGTATTAACTACATAAGCAAAAATTTTAATGTAAAAAAATAAATAAAAAGTTAATTTGATTTGTGATGAGGACACACACGGCTATCCATTGCTGACAGATAAAGAAATCGTTGAAATGGCAACAAAGGCGGACCAAACAGATTCAGAAGCTGACACAGACTTAGAATTTGACTGTAGCTATGTTGATGAACCTATTGTAACTGACAAAGATCTGCGTTAAATAATCTAGAGAAGCTGCATCGCATATGCAATAATTCATCGAGTGGAATTCTCAACAAGAAGAAGCCAATAAAGTAGATTGCATGTGTTTAATATATATAGCTGTGTAACAGCGTAGCAAGGGGCTGCGTGCTAGACATGACATGGCTAACTTCAAGCCAGTCAACATGGTTGTCACTTGTATGATTTATTGTATGTAAGATGTTTAGTAAGTTTTATAAAAATATATAAGTTTACTCAATACTATGATTGTTTGACTTATAACCCATTAAATAAAGTAGTTTAAACATGGCGCAGTCAAACAGCTAGTTGGGTTACAGTTTACAGTCGAAAAGCTAAATTTATAGCAACTTGTACACGAGGTACCATACATAACCTACAATGGCAGTGATGGGAATAAATGTAAAATTACCACCAGATTTTGACCTGCAGGATCAAAATGCTGCAAGCGAATGGAAGTTCTGGAAGACTAGTTTCGAAGATTATTTACTAGCAACGGGACAAGACCAGTCAGCAGATAAAATGAAAATGTCAATTTTAAGAAATATAATTGGGGCTGAGTCTGCCAAAATTATGTCCACATTCGAGATCCCAGAAGCCGAAA
Organism: Diabrotica virgifera virgifera; assembly: GCF_917563875.1. NCBI lineage: Eukaryota > Metazoa > Arthropoda > Insecta > Coleoptera > Chrysomelidae > Diabrotica > Diabrotica virgifera. Next base: position 245,677,973 of record NC_065449.1, read on the forward strand.
ATAACAAGTATGACTTGATGATATCACTAATCGATAAGTATGTTAATCCAAGGATGAATGAATCATTTGAAAGATACAATTTTATCATGAGGGTCCAGAAAGAAGGAGAGTCGTTTGAGCAGTTTCTTACTAGTTGTAGACATTTGATTCGAACATGTAATTATAATGAAATTGATCCAGAACAAACAGCCGAAGATAAAGCTCTGAGAGACAAAATATTAATGGGCATCAGAGATCCAGTTACTAGAGAAGCTCTATTGAGAGTGGACAAACTTACCCTACAAAAAGCCATCGAATTTTGTAGAACTAGTGAACAAAGTAAGAACCAAAATTTGAAATTTCATACCGAAAGAAAAGATGTAGACATAGGAGAAGTTCGTAAAGATAGGTACCAGGGCCATAGAAATTATAATAACTCTAGAAGTAAAGCGAATACCAATGAAAAATTCAAGTGTAAAAGATGTCAATCAACTCATGGGGCCAGAGAATGTCCAGCGTATGGAAAGAAATGTAAGAAATGTGGGCTTTTAAACCATTTTGCAAAGTCGTGTAGAGTGAAGAATATTGATGTCATAGATGAAGATAGCAGTGATGGATCAGCTGATAGTTTTGTAGGAAATGTCAATAAAGTATACCAAAATGTAAGTAGTCAAAATATTTGGGATGAAATTATAGAAATTGAAAACAAGAGAATTAAAGTAAAACTTGACACAGGTGCAGATGTAAGTATAATTCCATTAAAAATTTTTAAGAAAATTGATAAACAATTTAAAATTAGGGATAATCATTATGTACTGAAAGGGTTTGAGGGTACTCAGGCTAAAACAATGGGTGTCGTAAATTTATTTTGTAAACATAAAAATAAGTATGTTTACGAGGATTTTACAATTATTAATGGGGCAACTCGAGTTCTTTTAAGTGGTAAATTATGTATTGATTTGGGGTTAGTTAAACGAATCAACAATATTGAGAGTTGTGGTACTTTAGAATTAGCAGAAAGGGATAAATTTATAAACCTTAACCCTGAAGTTTTTAGAGGTCATGGTAAATTTTGTGGTAAACATAGGATCACTACAGTAGACAATTTTGAGCCAGTAAGTTACCCACCTGTAAATGTACCTGTCGCAATTAGAGATAATTTAAAAAATGAATTAGATAGGTTGACAAAAAGAGGGGCAATTGTCAAAGTTAACGAAATTGACCCCAGGGCAAGCATAAACCGCATTGTTATTGTGGAAAAGCAAAATGGTAAGTTACGTTTATGCTTAGACCCATTAGATCTAAACAAACAAATAGTCCGCAAACCAAGAGTAGTACATAAATTGGAAGATGTTTGTGCACAAATGATAGGTAAAAAGATATTTTCTGTATTTGATCTCTCTGAAGGGTATCATCATTTAGAACTTGACGAGACATCATCATGGAAATGCTGTTTTGCAACTTCTTATGGAATTTTCAGATATAAAGTATTGCCATATGGATTATCAAATTCCCAAGATCTGTTTCAAGAAGTAGTAGAAGATAAATTTAAAGGTATAGAGAATTTATTGATTTGTCATGATGATATGATTGTTATGGGAACAACAAAAGAAGAACATGATACAACTGTTAAAAAAGTGTTAGAAAGGGCTAAAGAAGTAGGAGCAAAGTTTAATGGGGACAAATTTCAATATTGTCAAGAAGAGGTCAGATTTATGGGTCAAGTTTTTTCACATAAAGGGATGCAAATAGATCCTGACAGAGTGGAATCACTTTGTAAACTTGAAAAACCAAATAGTAAAGTAGAATTACAAAGAATTTTGGGCGCATTTAATTACGTTAGACGGTACATTCCGAACATGGCTGAACATATTCAACCTCTTTGTCAATTACTTAAAAATAATGTAGAATGGGTGTGGCTCCCGTCACATCAAAAATGTTTTGATAATTTAAAGAACATAATTTGTAAATCACCAGCGTTAGTCCCTTATGATCCTAATCAAAAAATTATTTTACAATGTGATGCATCTAAAAATGGTTTAGGTGTTTGTATGTTCCAGAAATATGATTCTATTTTAAAATTAGTAGCTTGTGCATCACGAAATATGAATGATAGTGAAATAAATTATAGTCAGACTGAGAAGGAACTATTGGCAATTTATTATGCTACTCAAAAATTTCACAATTTTATTTATAATTTTGATGTTGACGTTCAATCAGATCACAAACCTATAATCTCCATTATGAAGAAGCCAATTTCCAAAATTGGATCAGTTAGACTCCAACGTTTAAGGCTTAAACTTCTCAAGTACAGATTAAATGTATATTTTGTTCCTGGGAAAGACATACATTTTGCTGATATGCTATCTAGGTCCAGTTTAAATATAGAGACACATGACCCAGAAATGTTTGAAATGGTCCACTCAGTGAGTAAACATTTACCTATGAGCCAGGAAAAGCAATCTGAGTTAAGACTAGCTACTAGCCAGGATGAGGCATTAGCAGTAATTTTTGATTTTTATTATAATGGGTGGCCAAAAGAAAAAAATGTTCCTCAAGTGTGTAAAAAGTACTATGGTATAAGAGATTCACTGTATTTTGAAGCTGGCATCGCATTTATTGATGACAAAATAATTATTCCGAAAAAACTTAGGCTTGACATGATAAAATTGCTTCATAAAGGCCATATAGGAGTCAGTAAAACTATAAACAAAGCCAGGAGTATATATTATTGGCCAGGACTTAATGATGATGTGACAAACTATATAAAAAAATGCAGGATATGTGAGAAATACAGACCAAATAATTTTAAAGAACCAATGATGCCTCATGACATTCCCAGACTAAGATTCAATAAAGTTGGTACAGACATTTTAGAGTATGGTTCAAAAGCATATTTAGTAATTGTAGACTATTTTTCGCATTGGTTGGACATTTCAATATTAAAAGATAAAACCTCCAGTTCAGTAATCAACTCATTTCAAGATACTTTTAGTAGATTTGGATATCCAGAAATTTTAATTGCAGATAATCTACCATTTACTTCGGTAAAATGTAAAAATTATTATAGAGAAAAAGACATTACAATTATGACATGCACTCCACATTACCACCAGAGTAATGGACTTGCAGAAAAAGCAGTCAATATAAGCAAACAAATTTTAAGAAAGAGTAATGAGGAAAATGTTGATTTTAGAGATTTGGTGATGGAATATAATAATACCTGCATAATAAATCTTGATGCATCTCCAGCTCAAATTTTACAGAGCAGGATCCTGAGAGGACAATTACCAACTACAGCTAATAAATTAGAACCTACAATCCAGAAACAAGTATATAAGAATTTATGCAAAGAAAAAGAGAAATTACAAGTACGTTATGATAAGACAGCACGAAGAAAACCAGTAGAGTTTAGAAAGGGAGATAGGGTAGTAATAAGAAGTTCAAAAGATAATTATTGGCGTAAAGCAATTGTGTTAGAAAAGGCCAATGAACCTAGATCATATTGGGTGAAAAAAGAAGATAACAATAAAATTATTAGACGGAATTCACACCAAATGAAACATTCATACACCACAACACTTGAAAAAGAACTCATTTTAGAACCCGAGTTGTACCCTGATATTCAGTCACAAAGTGTTCATAAAGATACCACTCACATTAACGTAAATGATAGTGTTAATAAAACCATTAGTTGCCCAAGCCCAAATGTAAAATCAGTACCTACATTGAGTCATAAAGTCAACCCAAATATTGAGACTTCTAACAGTTATAAGACGAGAGTTGGTCGTAATATAAAGACCCCTTATAGATATCGATCTTAGGGGGAAGGTGTTTAATATATATAGCTGTGTAACAGCGTAGCAAGGGGCTGCGTGCTAGACATGACATGGCTAACTTCAAGCCAGTCAACATGGTTGTCACTTGTATGATTTATTGTATGTAAGATGTTTAGTAAGTTTTATAAAAATATATAAGTTTACTCAATACTATGATTGTTTGACTTATAACCCATTAAATAAAGTAGTTTAAACAGCATGATCTTATGCCGATTAAGAAATTCAGCCGTCGCAAAATGTGAAGCAACAGTAAAACAAACAAAGCTTTCAGAATATTTTAAATTGATTCAAATGTATGAACACAAATCCCTCTTATATTGTTAAACAAACCATACAAATGAAATTTGAGCGTTGTACTATGAATTTTTAATTTTTTTTTAATGTTCTGTTAACCGCGTCTTTTCGATTATCTGTCATACCCTTGGTCCGGTGCCCTGACGGATAATCGAGGTTCTACTGTAGTGCAATATTAAATGATGTCGGGAGCCAATAGGTACCTACCTATTCACGGCTTAACAACTTGTTAATTTTTTTGTCGATCATTAAACACTTCATTCATTAAACACAAGAGACTTCATCATTACGAACGCTGATCTCGCTTTTCCTATTCGTTGTTTTATTTCAGTAGAGTTGTTTGTTGTTTTCCATTGGCTTTTTATGTTGATACCAAGATATATATGTAGCTTTCCACCCTGTCAATTGGTTGTTGGTTAACTAAAGCCGTGTATTTAATATTTCGCGCTTACTGACTACCATGTACTATGTAATGTACATACTTTGTTTTCTATGTATCGAGATCAAGTTGATGTTCTCTACTTATATCTGATATGCGCGACATTATTCTTTGCAAACTTTTGCATTAGGTAGTTTACCAAATTCAAAATCTTAGAGTTTAGAACCTTAAGACTTAGCAGGATTATTTAATTAGGATTTAAGTCGGTCCTGATAACTTACAAATTTTCAACTATAAAATATGTATATAATGATTCTACCTCTTGGCAGTTTGAACATTAAATTTAGGTAAGCGAAAAGCAATGTTTATTTGCCAAATAAACATTTTTTTCTATTGTCTGACAGAAATAGAAACTGTTTTGAGTTAAATAAATTGCATACATTCTTCTTTTTTCGTTAATTAATTTAATTAAAAAATTATTTTTTTGGCCACCCTGTGTAAATAATGATATTAATGTTGTGAATCCTACTCTACAGCACTCTTTAGGAAAGCCTTGGATGAGAGACAAGAGGGAGTACGGCTAGGTAGAGAAATAATCAACAATATCAGATAGGTTGTCGACACCGCCGTTCTTGCAGGAAATTTACAGGATCTCCAGATATTAGTAAACCTAGTCAGCGAAGCAAGTTATCGAAGAGGCCTTAAAATTAAGATTTCAAACACAGAGTGGATGGAAAGTTGGAAAGATTAATGTAGATCAAGGCAAGCTTTATCTTGATGGAGAGGAGATAGAACGGGTAAACTATTTTAAATACCTTGGTAGCTGATTAAACGTAAATTGTGATTGGTAAAGAGACAATTACTAGGATCAAAATATCACGTAAGGCTTTTATGACTTGGAAACCAGTTTTATGTAACAGAAACCTGTCAATACATATTTGCAAGAGAGTCCTGAAATTTTATGTGTGGTCTATCCTATTATATGGTTGTGAGACATGGATATTAAAAACTACAATGCTTAACAAATTAGAAGCATTCGAATTGTGGTTATATCGACGGATCTTAAAAATGGCGAATGGATTTAGTGTCCGCAGTCATATAAACGGGTCATTCCATTTCAAATCACTCAATTTTGGAGCAAAAAAAATTTTGGACCTCCGATTTGTCTGAAAATTGGTATATAGCTTCTGCGAAACGTAAAAATAAGATATTTAAGGTCAAAAAATCTTCTTCTTCTTCTTTTTCTCAAAATGTTATTTTATGCGATTTTACAGTGATTTGGTGTTTGTTTATACAAATTTGCATTTTCTATCGTAAAGTATCAATGGAAAACATAATATTTTAATAGAAGGGACTCACAAATGTCATTATAACAAGTTACTGATTCAAAACAAGCTTTTGATCAAATTTTATAGTGTAGAAAACGTTAAAATACCGTTTACATTTTTCTCCATTCCCAAAATACATCATAATCGATTTGGCTGAAAATTTGCCCACAGATAGACAAAACATAGGACTTTAAGTAGTGAGAAGGATTTGAATTATATTACAATACCAAAAAAGTTACATGCAATATTATAGTCAAAAATATAGGCGGCTACTGTAAGTACAATTAACTAGAAAATATCGACCTCACGACAAAAATTGTTAAAAAGAAATTGTAATAATTGTAAATACGATTTATTTGGAACAATTTCAGTTCCTACCATTTTTGTCGAAAAGTTAACGGAGATATATTGAGCAAAACAGGTTCTCCTTTAAAATCAAGATTAAACGGCTAACGTAACGGAGGAATTCATTCGTGATTTTAAATTTAGGCTACTATTGACTCCCCTAAAGATCAGAAAAATAAAATTTTGGGCAGCTCGGTATTCAAGTCAGTATATGGACTAATATATACTTTTGAGTCTGATATTACTGCATGTAACTTTTTTGGTATTGTAATATAATTCAAATCCTTCTAACCACTTAAAGTCCTATAATTTTGGCTATCAGCTGTGGGCAAATTTTCAGCCAAATCGATGATGATGTATTTTGGGAATGGAGGAAAATGTAAAGAACGGCATTTTAACGTTTTTTACACCATAAAATTTGATCAAAAACTTGTTTTGATTCAAAATAACTTGTTATAATGCCATATAATGACATTTTTGAGTCCTTTCTAATAAAATATTATGTTTTTCATTGATACTTTACGACAGAAAATGCAAATTTGTTTAAATAAACACCAAATCACTGTAAAATCGCATAAAATAACATTGTGAGAAAAAAAGAAGAAGAAGATTTTTTGACCTTAAATATCTTATTTTTACATCCCGCAGAAGCTATATACCAATTTTCAGACAAATCGGAGATCCAAAATTTTTTGCCTGAGTGATTTGACATAGAATGTACCAAACCCAAATAAACAAACAACGATCTTAAAAATATCGTGGGTTTCGCACACTTCCAATGAAGGTGTTCTTAAAACGATGAATTATCAGAACGTCTACTTATAAACATCATAAAGAGGAGAACTACAGAATACTTCGTCCATATAATTATAGAAGACCTAAATGTAAATACCATCTACTTCACCTTTTAATACAAGGAAAAGTGGAGGGAAAGAGATTGATTGGGCGAAAGAAACTTTCATGGCAGCGTCGCAGCGTAATAGTAGACAATGGTGTGATCCACACTAAAAGAATTATTTCGCGGAACAGCCGATAGAGAAAGGTTTTAGAAAATTGTAATCATGATGACGGAAACAGCATCTAAAGAAGTAGATTTCTCTTTATATTTGTTTTTTTCTTAAATTCAATTTTTCCTAAAACTTTTAAACAGGTGTGTTTTGAGAAACCAGTTTACAGAATCAATACCATTAAAACACTCTTGAGATCCCATTGAAAAGATTAACCAGAATTGTCTCCTTTCGCTGTTATCTCAAATTAATTCTACAACTTTATCTACCTGTGCAAGTGTCAAGTGCTATAAAATTTATAGCACTTCAACAGCTAGATAAAGTTGTAGAATTAATTTGAGATAACAGCGATAAGAGACAATTCTGGTTAATCTTTTCAATGGGATTTCAAGAGTTTTTCCTAAAACTTTTAAACAGCTGTGTTTGTCAGAATCCCATTTACAGAATCAATACAATTAAAAAACTTTTGAAATCCCATTGAAAAGATTAACCAGAATTGTCTCTTATCGCTGTTATCTCAAATTAATTCTACAACTTTATCTAGCTGTTGAAGTGCTATAAATTTAATAGCACTTGACACTTGAACAGGTAGATAAAGTTGTAGAATTAATTTGAGATAACAGCGATAAGAGACAATTCTGGTTAATCTTTTCAATGGGATTTCAAGAGTTTTTTAATGGTATTGATTCTGTAAATGGGATTCTGACAAACACAGCTGTTTAAAAGTTTTAGGAAAAACTCTTGAAATCCCATTGAAAAGATTAACCAGAATTGTCTCTTATCGCTGTTATCTCAAATTAATTCTACAACTTTAGCTAGCTGTTATAAAGATAAACCTGCTTCTTTAGATGCTGTTTCCGTCATCATAATTATGATTACAATTTTCTAAAGCCTTTCTCTATCGGCTGTTCCGCGAAATAATTCTTCTACTGTGGATCACACCATTGTCTACTTTTACGCTGCCATGAATAAAGTTTCTTTCGACCAATCCATCTCCTTCCCTCCACTTTTCCTTGTATTAAAAGGCGAAGTAGATGCTATTTACATTTAGATTCTCTAATTATATGGACGAAGTATTCTGTAGTTCTCCTCTTTATGATGTTTATAAGTAGACGTTCTGAATTCATCATTTTAAGAACATCTTCATTGGAAGTGTGCGAAACCCACGATATTTTTAAGATCCCTCGATATAACCACAATTCGAATGCTTCTAATTTGTTAAGCATTGTAGCTTTTAATATCCATGTCTCACAACCATATAATAGGATAGACCACACATAAAACTTCAGTACTCTCTTGCGAATATGTATCGACAGGTTTCTGTTACATAAAACTGGTTTCCAAGTCATAAAAGCCTTACGTGATATTTTGATCCTAGTAATTGTCTCTTCACCAGTCACAATTTACATTTAACCAGCTACCAAGGTATTTAAAATATTTTACACGTTCTATATCCTCTCCATTAAGAAAAATCAGACCTTTATCTATATTAATCTTTCCAACTTTCCATCCACTTTGTGTTTGAAATCTTAATTTTAAGGCCTATGCGATAACTTGCTTCGATGACTAGGTTTACTAATATCTGGAGATCTTGTAAATTTTCTGCAGGAACGGCTGTATCGGCAACGTAGCTGATATTGTTGATTATTTCTCTACCTAGCCTTATTCCCTCTTGTCTGTCATCCAAAGCTTTCCTAGAGAGTGCTGTAGAGTAGGATTATCCTACTATATTATTATATAGATTAAAAAGATTGGGTGAAAAAAGATATTATAATACATATATTTTATATCTCATGACTCATGTCTGTTTTTTCAATGTGCCTCCAGTAGTTGTCGTTCCATCATCGTTTTCGTGGTCTTCCCACTGATCGTCTTCCTATTCGCGGTGTGCAAGTACTTGGAGTGGATACGAGAAACGATTGTGCGCGAATAGCGGAGAAATCTTATAACTTTCTTAAATAATTCATATTGTCAAATTGACGTATATTTCATACCTATACCTACTAACGTCATTGAAGAAAAATTATATGTTGCTCACAATATTGATATGATATGCAATTATTATATAAAAGTATATTTAATTGTATTTTGCTTGCAGTACTGCATTTTATTAACTATAGTATTTTTACTACAAAAACGTTATTACGTAGGTCAAAATTTTTGACGTAAGAGAACTGTCAAAACATTAGAATGTGACTTTTCATATTGCCGTGTTTATAATAAACATAGCAATAATGAAAAGTCACATTCTAATGTTTTGACAGTTCTCTTACGTCAAAAATTTTGACCTACGTAATAACGTTTTTGTAGTAAAAATACTATACATACAATTGTTTACCTTTTAATAACATAACCTAAATCTTACCTTTTCTTCTTATAATTTTTTTTTGGGCTACGGCCTTGACAATTATCCAGCAACCAGGACCAATATGATTGGCCAATATAATTAAAAGTGCGAAAAAAGTTGCCGAGCTATGAAACCAGGTGTCGCTTTTCTGAACTTGCACGGTCCCAATTGGGAAACCGTCTCTCGCCGTCTATACCTACTACTATATTTGTTGTCGTTCGCCTTATGTGGTGTTTCCATTCTACTCTAATGTTTCTTACCCAGTTCTTCACCTTGTATGCAGGTCCCATGTCCCATAGTGTCTTAGCATCGATTTTTCTCCGAGTTGCATTTGCTATTTCTAGCATTCTTTCAATGTGTTTCGGGCCTACCAATTCCTTCACCTGCGCTCTGTGACCTCTTATAAAACGTCATATTTCCTTTTCTTGCATTTTCCCACTTTCATCTTTGAACAGCTCTAAAATATATGATTTTTATGTCTTGCATCAGTTTTTCGTAGGTCATTACCATGGCGTTCCCGTTTTTATCTAAAAGGGTTGTGTTGTGGTTTCTTTTTTGCAATCCTGCCATTTCTTTAAAGTTTTTGTATAGGTCGAATATTAAATAGATCGTATTTTTTTCTGGAGATCTTTCTATCTTTACATTTTAAATTAATTGAATAGAAAATTATGTAAGTAGGTACTTTAAGAGTATATCTTCTTTTTTATTTTTGTATAGACATGCCTCTGTTTTATCAATGTACCTTCAGTAATTCGTTGTTCCATCATTTTCGTGGTCTTCTTACTGATCGTCTTCCTATTGGGGACTGTCTCTCGCTGTCCTTACTCTTACTATTCTATTGGTTGTTATTCAGCTTATGTGGTCATTCCATTCTACTCTTGTGGTTCTTACCCAGGTCCTCCACCTTGCATCTCCGTCGTATATCTGTACTTCTAGCTCTCTCCCATAGTGTCTTACCATCGATTTTTCGAAAGGTTTAAGAAGGAAGAGTACGTAAACCATTCAATTCCTACTTTAAACCACCAAAATATACGGACCCGTATATTTTGGTGGCTTAAAAGCATGTAAACCTGTGATAACACTGATGATGGAATATTGATTCCGAAAACGTTTTGTTGTGATATAGCCCTTTTTAGGGATTTTAACATACCTTTTACAAGATAAGGTTTTTATTTTTTGTGATTTATGGTATACAGCCAGTTACAGGAATTTTTGCTTGTGATATTAATAAAACATTACTTTATAATTTAGAACCCAATTTGGTGAAATTCTTTTGTAACCTTGTTCTTCATGGCTCGTCCTGATCATTAGGTACTTTATTGGATTGTTTTCAATTTTTGAAGCAGTTTCTTTTCCCTTACTTCCTTAATATGAGTACAGTAAAACCTCCATAGAACGGACTTCGGATATAACAGACAAAAAATGTAAAAAAATTGAAAACCGAATTCTGGAAGAAAAATCAGCAAGGACAAGTTCTCGGCACTGCTTCGTGCTAACGTCGATGGATCGCTTGGATTGACTGCTATAATTGTTGGCAAATCTCGTAAACCTAGAGCTGTCAAAGATATAATGCATTATCTGCCCGTCTCATATTATAGCTCTAATAAGGCATGGTTCATCACAGATATTTGTACCTGCATGTGCAGTGAGAAAATTTCAAGAGAAGAAACGGGAAATACCGCCGAAAGGGGTGAAATTTTTATTGATTTTAGACAGCGCTCCTGAAAATATTCGGCATTTAGAAGATGGCAACTTCTACGTTTTTGTCATAAAAATTCATCGTTTATTCAACCCAGGGATCAGTGAATAATTTTGGCAACCAAATGAGTACATTGCAGAAAGTCTATAGATGAAGTAGACAAGTAAAAAAGTAGCAAAAAAAACTCGATTCCTTGTTCAATTACAGATTTGTACACTGTACCGGGTGTCCACTTATATTTTCCCCCATTTTAACTGCCTATAACTTCTAAACGGCTCAACATAGAAATATGCGGTTTTCGCTGAAATGTTTTATTTTAGTAAAAGTTTTGTCTGAATGGATTGAATTTTTTATATCTTTTTCAAATACGAAAAGAAAAATGGCGGATTTTTGAAAAAAACGTTGTTGACTTTTTTTTAATGGAACACCCAGTATATTTTTTTTGTAAATTGAAAGAACGGTCATTCACCTATCCAGCGATAAAGTTTTTCAAAATCGGTTGTCAAATCACCGAGTAATTAATTTTTAAAATGAGAGGTGCAACGTGGATATCACATACCTAAATAACATAACTAAGCGAATTGATGTGATTTCCACATTGCATCTCTCATTTTAAAAATTAATTGCTCAGTTATTTGACAACCGATTTTAAAAAAATTTATATTGTTGGATAGGTAAATGACCGTTTTTCCAAGTTTTTTTGTAAATGACCATTTTTTATATCGCTTTTAAATAAAAAATGGCGGATTTTTGAAATAAAAACGCTGTTGACTTTTTTTATTGAAACACCCAGTATATCTTTGTAGCTTGAAAAAACGGTCATTTACTTATCCAGCGATATAAATTTTTTTAAAATCGGTTGTCAAATAACTGAGCAAATAATTTTTAAAATGAGAAATGCAATGTGGAAATCACATAACATAATATCATTTTGCTTAGTTATGATATCCACTTTGCACCACTCATTTTAAAAATTAATTACTCAGTGATTTGACAACCGATTTTGAAAAACTTTATATCGCTGGATAGGTGAATGACTTTTCTTTCAATTTGCAAAAAAAAATACTGGGTTTTCCATTAAAAAAAGTCAACAACGTTTTCTTCCAAAAATCCGCCATTTTTTTCGCATTTGAAAGTGATATAAAAAATTCAATAGATTCAGACAAAACTTTTACTAAAATAAAACATTTCAGCGAAAACCGCATTTTTCTATCTTAAGCCGTTTAGAAGTTATAGGCAGTTAAAATGGGGGAAAATATAAGTGCGACACCCGGTATATAAATACAGCAGACGATATTTTCAAAAAAAATTTGATTATTTTAAACCTATTTTTATATAACGGACATTCCGTCCCCCCAATTAGACCGTTGTATTGAGGTTTTACTGTATTTCAATTTAGACTTTCACAGTACTTCCTCCAGTTTTTCTTTTGTTGTTTTTTCACTAATACATACATCTTTTTATATTCCACTAAGTTACTTAATTTAAAGTTTTGCATATATTTATGAAATATAAAAGAATACCTACCATTGTAGTAAAACAATAAAACTTTCTTTCTCCCATTCCTTATACCCTTTCAGGTGAAACAATAAAACAAAAGATCTATAAGAAAAATGTTTGTATTCTAAGTGTTTTAATTACAAAATAAGAGTCCAAAAACACAAATAGTCGAATTCTTACAGAACTATTGTAACTTCAGTTGACATGAAATAAAAACTATATTAAAATTAACTTACTTATTTAAAACTAGTTTAATTTAGCAAATAAGAAAATACAAGAACAATACAGTGTGATTATTTAAATGAATAGAAACCGATAGAAGAAACCACCTGTCTGTTGTTGATATACTTCAATTGTGTCTCCTTCATCCATCTCTAAAGAATTAGGAGTATCTGTGTCGTTTATGGGGTTGCCATCAAATCTAAATCTGACTACTTGTGTGCTTATACCCTGAAACAACAATTTTTTGTATAAGTAAAGGTATTCTTATGTGCCCAAGAGCATAATAATGAAGATTTTATTGACAATCTACAATAGGGAACTTGCATAAAATTTTAAATTCGAAAAAAATGTTATAAATCACATCAGAACATAATTTAAAACATGTATATCAAAGATTAAAAAGTTTTGTTTGGCCCCTAAAGATGATTAAAAATTCAAATTAAAACAGGTGGCCCAAAACGCGTCGTGACGTCATCCGTTAACATTATGTTTACATTCTTCCAAAAAAGTAAACAGAATTTAAAATTAGACATTATAAACGTCAGTAGAAAATACAGTTACAGTTACAGTAGGAAAAATGAAAGAATACCCATGAACGAACATATAAAACACGCTGTATTTTCCTGTCACCGTGTCACACAAAAAATTGGCCAGCGCAAGTACATGTAACAATTATTGTTACATGTATTTCCACTGGACAATTTTCTTTGTGACATGGTGACAGGAAAATACAGCGTGTTTTATATGTCCGTTCATGGGTATTCTTTCATTTTTCCGACTGTATGTAACCTCACAAGTGTTTTTGATCGTTTGAACTATTTTAAATTGACTAAACGTTCTCTAAACCAAGGCCAGCAAACAAAAAAATATATATATGTATAGATTTTAAATTTGTACTTCTGTTATTATGAGGTTTTAAGGCGTGAAATTTTGGAAATCTTATTTTTAAAGGAAACTGAATATTATTATACAATAAAAAAATGTGCAAGTTCCCTATTAGGTTTGGCATTCGTTTTGACACTGACACTAAGTTTTATAAATATTTTGATAATAATTGCTATTTCTGACATATTTGAGTGTTTTTATTACTTAAGGAGGGGGTATGGTTTGAAATCAACATATCAAACACATTTTTGTGAATTTTTTTCGAAACTATGGTAGAATTATTTTATTTTTAAATTAAATAAACACATTAAGTACAATTCAAAGAATATTTAAGAAAAAATTCAATCCAAAATATTGAAAAATAAGCCATTGGCGACAAATTTTGGCAGGCAGCTAAAAAAAAATGGATTTTGCGGTGGACATCAGAACTCATCACTGGATTATACGAAACAAAAAATTCAAAAAGATTTTATTAGCTTATGAGTTTCACGAGGTAACAACGTCGAGTTTTTTTATTTTTAATGATTTTTGAATTTTTGGTATCACTCAAAAGTCAAAAATACGAAATTTTTAATAAAAATTTTGTGAAAACCAACAGATTTAATATTGTTGAACAAAAAATAAGCACAAAACGAAAAATATCTCGACGTTGTTATCTCACGAAATGTCTAAAGAAAATCGGTGCAAAATATCAGGTAGATCGGCTGAGTAGTTTTTCAGTTACAATGTCCACCGCATTTGAAAAGGCAGTTTTGAGAAAAATGCGTTTAATTTGTCTGCCAAATAGTAAAGTGATGAACATTGGAATATGTTTTTTAAATTGGGGAGTAATCTACAAAAGAGAAGGCGAACAGTTGTTTAACGTTTCTCACTATGCTCCGGCGTGCTGGCGCGAAGCCACGGCAAAGCGAGTCTAAGGTAGGGATATTCAACAGCCTGTATCTCTGGTAATTTTACTCCGATTATTTTGAAATTTTCAGAGAGTATTCTTGAAAGTATGCACTTTTATTTGAAATAATAAATTTTTTTAAATATTTCAAACCATACCCCCTCCTTAAGACAAAAGGGAACTTGCACATTTTTTTATTGCATAATAATATTCAGTTTCCTTTAAAAATAAGATTTCCAAAATTTCACGCCTTAAAACCTCATAATATAACAGAAGTACAAATTTAAAATCTATATATTTTTTTGTTTTCTGGCCTTGGTTTAGAGAACCTTTAGTCAATTTAAAATAGTTCAAACGATCAAAAACACTTGTGAGGTTACATAACTGTATTTTCTACTGACGTTTATAATGTCTAATTTTAAATTCTGTTTACTTTTTTGGAAGAATGTAAACAAAATGTAATGACGTCACGACGCGTTTTGGGCCACCTGTTTTAATTTGAATTTTTAATCATCTTTAGGGGCCAAACGAAAGCCAAACAAAACTTTTTAATCTTTGATACATGTTTTAAATTATGTTCTGTTGTGATTTATAACATTTTTTTTCGAATTTAAAATTTTATGCAAGTTCCCTATTGAATAGGTAGGTCATTTGAGAAACCTGACATGTCCACAACAGCAAAGTTGTGGAAAAGTACATAAAACATCTAGGGTTGCCGGGTTTATCTTGATTCAGAAAAATTTCTGAACTCTCTAGGTTCGTTTAGAATGTTAAATAGGATCTAGTTTCTCTTGAAACCTGTCACTATATATCTAAGGTTAGTAAATATGCAAAAAAAACCAAAATCGACAAATGCCAGGTTTCTCAAACGACCGATTCAATTATTGCAGAGTAAATGTCAAGCAAAAGTGAAGTCAGTATACAAAATTCTTATTCATTTCTAATTTTAAAATATCAATAAATGGTGTGAAGGTGCAGACAGCTCGATTCATTACATTCCTACAGATATGAATCATATCAATGATTCATGTTTCCAGTGACAGATCTACAGTGGTGAGGAGGGGGGAAGAATGGGGAAATCCTCCATGGGAAAACTATGGGAACTTAATGCATAGAAGTTATTATTTATGTATTTTATTTCTTAATTCGGGTTTATCTTTTTTATGACTTTTGGTTATGCAAAACAACACTATGTCAACAGAGTGTAGTGTACCTCTGAGGTCCAGATATATTCATAAAAATCTGCAAGTAAAATAGTACTTATATGGTTTGTAATCTGAGCAAATCTTCACATACATGGAGATTTTATATTTTGATTGCCATTCTATAAATAACTTGCCATTTTAGCCTCTAAAAGTGAAGTATCAGATTTGGGAATCTGGTTAGAAAGACCAAACTGTCTTTCTCAAGCAATATCAATCAAGTGACAAACAGGGCAATCAAACTACTGGGATTTATCCAACGCATATTTGTAGACTTTTATGTCCTTTTATTTTGTGTACTTTATTCACTTTTAGAATACTTTATTGTGGCCTCGTTATGCCCATTTTAGAGTTTGGATCAGTTGTATGGTCCCCATTATCATACAACTGTTACATTGAAGAAATTGAAAGAGTCCAAAATAAATTTTTGAGGATAGCAGCTTATAAGAGTGGATACCGGAGGGAGGAATATGACTATCAGTGGGTAAGAGATAGTCTAAAGTCTAAATTTACCAACATTAGAGTCAAGGAGGACATGGTTAGATTTATGTTTCCTACACAAAGTTATTAGTGCTATTGG
This sequence comes from Diabrotica virgifera virgifera, assembly GCF_917563875.1. Lineage (NCBI taxonomy): Eukaryota > Metazoa > Arthropoda > Insecta > Coleoptera > Chrysomelidae > Diabrotica > Diabrotica virgifera. The sequence goes on from NC_065449.1 coordinate 245,694,468, forward strand.
TGATTGTCCTCAACTGTTATCCCTTATTAATCTTAAAGTTCCTTGTAGAAGCAACAGATAGTCAGGAATCTTTTCAGTGCTATTTCACCACACTAATTACGGTGTAAATGGACCGACTACACGATGGTCCGATGGATTGGTCCGGAGTGCCAATAGCCTGCCAAGACAAATATATATTTTTGACTCTAAAATTAGTTTATTTAAAAAACAATTAAAATGTATCTTATAATAAGTGATCTCTTTTACATGTCAACCCTAGTCTAACCTTGGTAGCTGTATTAAAATTTGTTATAGTTTATTACTCAGAGCTGTTTGATATTTTAACATTTATTGTTAAGCTGTAGCTTTATTAAAACAAATGGATTTTTTTAATTTTTTTAACAAACTATTATTTACTTCAAAAAGAGTAGAACCCCATCTTTTTACATACATTTTTATTAGTGTATGCAGCTGGAATTATAGTCTAAATAAAATTCTTTTGTCAGGAGCATATGAAAGCAGATAAGTCCAAATTTTAAAATCGCAAAAAGCGTTTCAGGCACTTTTTCTCGGAAAAAAAAATTATTGAGCAGTCTGAACAGCAGCAATGTGCTTTGAAGCAAACCAGTATAATACAGTTCTTTCGAAAGATTGATTAATTCACATTATGAATACATACATGTATGTACACGAATGTACTTCTAAACTTTTGTCATTGTTATATCGTCGCCCTAGTACAACTTGACCTATAGTATAACCTATAGTATAACTTGATAACTCCAAAATTGACGTTCTTGAGATAACACAAGACATATTTTATTTGCCTCCATATTGTGTAAAAACTTGATAGCTCACTTCAAACGGGTTAAGTATCTATTTATGATTGACGAAAGTTGATAAAACCCAAACTAATATTCAGTGCTAAAACTTGACAAGATAAGTTATCAAGCTATTATTTAATAGAAATAATGGTGAATATGACATACACTGACTGCTATAACTAGATAACTCAAGTTATCTAGTTTTAGCACGTATTTCTCTGAAACCATTGAACTTACCACATAATTGCTATCTGTTTATTCGGTTCATTTTAATGCAAGAATTCGAGAATTGTTAGCAGATCTGGCAACCCTCATGACAGAGGGCTAATTTTCAACAAAATAATCTTTAAAATATCAGTTGTGTTAAAAAGTTCACTTATATGCGACTTAGCACAACATGCGACATTACCAAATGTTAACATTATGGTAGTGCTAAAAGTTGATAACTTTAATTTTTCATGTTTTTCTCCATATTGGAAAACAAATTTACACCATATTCCTAAATAGATCAGTTGCCAAAAAGTTAAGGAACAGTATTTTAGAGCCGCAGAGTGAATTCCGTATTTACCAACATCATGGTAGCAGCACAAATATCTTTAAAATCTTTAAACTCGTTTATCTCAAAACTACTAATTTCGAGTTATCAAGTTATAGTATTAAGGCGACGATATAATAGCAGTTAATAAATAATAATTGATCAACACTTAATAATTCGAAGTTTTATTTATTTTCTCTCACAAATTTCAAACCATTTGATATTTCAAACACTCAATAATTTGTAATAGTTTAAGAGTCCCTCGAGTTTCGTATTAACGAGAGTCGACTATATCTAAAAATGACAATAAATTTTATTTTAAGTACGCAACTATAATAAGCCTTTCAAATTCTACTTTTTTTTTTTGAAATTTATTTGCTTTAATGAAGAATCCCTCTCCCAAGAAGCAAAATTATGCCAACGTCTCAAAAATAGGACAAGGTGGCGGGGTGTTGCTCTACGTAGTGTACTGCTAGATCAAACACAGCTGCATCATTTGTGTGGATTACCCTCTATTCACTATTGACATCTTCCTGGTCACTTTCATCAGAAGGTTCTAAAAGTTCTTCTGTAACCATTTCAATTATTTGCTGTTTATCATATTTATATCTCGTGTACCTCATCATCAGCTCATACCCATTTTTCTAAATCACTGTTACTCGCCTCTTCACAGCCAGGAATATTGTGCAGAAGATCCTTTAACAAATTGATTTTTTCCACTTCTAGATCTAGCATTTCTTCATAAGGCTTTGCCAAATTTTTCCCATGAGTTTCTTATAAGGCCTATTCCCACAGCATGCCTTGAACATACCCAGAGGGAGATCGCCTGCGCATTGGGTTTTCAGAGGGAAATATTCAACTTTATTGAACGTCCAATTTTGTAATGCGCAGGCATTCTCCCTCTGGGTACGTTCAGGCCATACAGCACGAATAGGCCTATAACTTTCTCATTCACAGATTTCCAAGCCTCTGCTACCCAGTAAATGATGTCTTTCATATTTATTTTCTTGAGTTTTTCTATTAGTGGCAGTAATTTATCTTCATCGCTGATTAGTCGCCTCAATTTACACTATTGACTCCAATTTTTTGTCTTAAAAAATGGTGTTTGATCTTAGGTCTCAGATAAATGTATTCTTCTATTAAATGGTTCATTACTTCCTTCTTATGATCATAGGCTCTTATTGCATTCAAAACGAAAGTACTGTACTTAATGATAGGCATATTATGTGCGTTATTTTTTATTAAGAGTGTTTTAAGAAAATCTGTTTAATCCAAAATAGACACCTACATCTAAACATCTTGACAACTACAAAGATGCAGATTTACTTGCTACATTAAATCTGCCACCCATCTCTATGCGGACAGGAATGGACAGAAATGATGAAGACTTGACTATGGTAAACAAGATATTGGAAAATTTTGATATAGACAGAAAGAGCATTAAAGTTTTTAGACTTGGTAAGTTTACACCAATGAAAACTAGACCAATTAAAGTTATACTACCATCTAAAGAAAAGGTTATGTCTGTGCTGAAGAATAAACAACTGATTAAGGAAGCAGGTATCAAGATCTTTGCAGATCAAACCAACCAGCAACATGAGTATTATAAAAAAGTACAAAATGAACTACAGAATCTGATCGATTCAGGTGACCATAGTAAAACTATTAAATACATTAATAATAGACCCACGATTGTCAACAAAAATAATATAAATAATCAAAAAAACTAAAAATTGCACCTGATATACAACTTAATACAGATGTTATATATATAAATGCTATAAGTGTTTTGCAAAATTTAGATCTAATTAGGGAAAGTCTGTTATGTTTTAATCCGAAGGTTATTTTATTAAGCGAGACCAGGACCACCAAGGACATAGAAGATAATGAAATAAGAATTGAAAACTATATGTGTGTTCGTTGTGATTCATCAAGTAGGTATACTGGTTGAGTGTTAGTATATGTTAAAAGTGACTATAGATGTTCTGTTGTAAGAAAGTATGTCCTTGACAAAAATTATTGGTGTGTAATTTTAAAAGTTAATTTTTTAACATCAACTTGGTACATAGGTTGCATATATCATTCGCCTTCATCATCAGATGCTAGGTTTATGGAAGAACTGGATAATATTTTTGATTTTATTGTTTCAACGAACCACTCTTTCATTTTAGTGGGCGATTTCAATTTAGATCAATTGTCAAGAACTTTTTATGTCAAAAAAATAAATGATCAAATGTTGAGCTACGGTATTTGCCAATTAGTTACAGAACCTACTAGAGTGACAAATGTATCTAAAACACTGGTAGATTATGTCCTGTCAAATACTAATAATATCATAGTAAATGTTCATGAAACTCCAAAATTAACTGACCACTCCATTATTTCTGTTAATCTAAGAAATACTAAAAGTACAGAGCATTATAATGTTAAGAAATTTAAGTCAGAGTAATATTTTGACAATTCAAACTAATTTAATGTATTATAACTGGAATTTGAATTCTGTTGATGTTGACTCGATTTTTAATGAGTTATTTTTAAATTGTGAGATTGAAATCAATAAAACAGCACCTATTCAAATCTGCCGGTTTAACTTAAAGCTACCTTGGTTTGATAACAAAGTTTACTCTCTTATAAAATTACGTGATAATGCTTATAGAACTTTTAAAACAGCACTTGAACCGTTTAAACAGGAGTTGTGGAGTAATTTTAAAAGATATCGTAATGAAGTTGTTAATTTGTTAAAAACTAAAAAAAATCTTTATTATTTTAATAAAATAGATAGATTTAGACACAACCCCAAAGAAATGTGGAGAACATTAAAAAATTTAGTGAACATTAAATCCAAGGGTTCACCTCAATATGTTCAATTTGAAACAGGTATGTATTCAACATGTCAAGATAGCAAAGAAATCGCTAACCAGTTCAACAGTTACTTTGTTTCAAGTATCAACAATATTGTTGGAGCTTTGGATTTGAGGCAAACCTGGTGTAATAAAAATAGTAACTTATACCTACCAATAAATAAATTTAAATTAGTATCTTTAAACGAATTATGTATGTATGTTAATAAATTAGACAGTAAATGCTCAGTTCATGATATATTAAACGCTAAAATTCTCAAAGACATTTTTGAAACAATTGGGCATATTATACTAAATTTAATCAATACTTGTCTGTCTACTGGTAAAATTCCTAATCAACTTAAAGTTAGTACAATTGTACCAATTCAAAAAATCAATAATACAGTGAAAGCTGAAGAATTTAGACCCATCAATACCCAATTGAAAAATTGATTGAGCTTGTTGTGTATGATCAAATTATTGAACATGTTAAAACAAATGCTATTTTGATAAGTAATCAATCTGGTTTCAGAAAGCAACACTCTTGTGATTCGGCACTTCAATTGACAATTAGTAAATTTAAAACTGAATTGGATCAAAACAAATATGTAGTATCTGTATTCTTAGACCTTAAGAGGGCGTTTGAGACCATAGACCGTAATATTTTATTGGCAAAATTGTGGCAGTATGGCATTAGGGGTGGAGTTTTTGACTGGCTGAATAATTATCTATCAAATCGCAAGCAGAAGTTTAAATTCAATAATTGTATGTCAGATGAACTTAACATTGATCTAGGTGTACCTCAGGGCAGTGTCCTGGGGCCATTACTTTTTATTCTCTATTTGAATGATATAGATCTGTTTGTGGATTGTGAGTTTGTCAATCTTTTTGCTGACGATACGTTAATAGCTTGTAGTGATGTATGCTTGGAAAATGCAGTGGCAAAAATGAATTCAATTCTAGAGGCTGTTTATAATTATTTAACATTAAACAAGTTAAAATTAAATGTATCAAAGACAAAAGCTCTAATTGTAACCAGTAGATATAAGTATAACAAAATCAATATAAATAGCATTAATTTATCCATAAATGGTGAAAAGATTGAAATAACAACAACTATTAAATACTTAGGATTTCAACTTGATAACACTCTTTCATTGGAAGATCATTTTGTTTATATACACAAAAAAATCAGCAAGAAATTATTCTTTTTTACAAGAATAGCAAAAAATTTATCTTTAGAAACTAGACTTACTGTATATAATTCAATAATCCAACCACATTTTGATTATTGTGCAAAGTCTTATATTTGTTCAACCTAAATAAAATGGGACAACTTCAAAAATTACAAAATCGTGGCATGCGTATAATATTAAGAATGGGTCGATGGACACCAATAAATTTAATGCTGAATACATTGAACTGGTTTTCGGTATATCAAAGGTTTCAATATTTTGCATTGATTTTTGTTTATAAAATTAAAAACATTATAGCTCCCGATTATTTTCAGCAATTTATTAATTTTCCTAATACACACATACACGATACTCGAAATAAAAATAACATATACTTTTCTAAAATGAATTATAGCAGCTCAATGAATTCATTAATATTTAGAGGTTTCAGAGAATTTAATGAATTGCCTAATGAATTAAAAGACTGTAGGACAGTTAAAAGTTTTAAAGATAAATTAAAGGTTTTCCTTAAAAATTTAAAGTAGTATGTATTTGAATTGGCGGTGAACGTGCACAATATTTTTGTTTATTTTTATTGACTTTTATTGGTTGGGGAACTTGTTAATTTGATTATAATTCGTTATTAATTTTGATTATAATTTGTGATTATTTTTTAATTTATTATTACATTTATTATTTTTTTTTATTGAATTTTTTTATTGTGAATCATTGTATTGTATTTTCCTTCGTTTTATATGTAAAAAAATGTATTTAAGTTAAATTTGTATATTAGGTTACCTATTTTGAAATAAAGATATCTATCTATCTATGCGTCATAAGAAGAGAGATCTTATTACTTTTTACAATATTCTTCATGGTAGAGCTGCTTCTTCTTCTTTGCTCAATAAAATTAAGGACAACATAAAGTTTAGGGCAACGGCCATGCAATTTAAATTATATATTGTGTTCTATTCAATTTTGAATTTTACATGTTACAGTAAGAAATATTTTACAACATGGCAACACTGTCAGTGTTTTTAGATTAACTCAAATGTCAACTACAAATTGGTTATGTTTGGTTGCCCTAAACTTGATGTTGTCCAAAATTAATATACATGTTCCATCTAGACCTATCAGATCTATAGCTAGTTTCCATTACCCTATACATCACACTAACTATGGATTTAACAACTTCATTTCAAGAACTGCCAGACTAGCCAATCAATATGATAACATAGATTTCTTTGCAACCTTTGGCTCATTCTTGCATCAGGTTTTGTGTACTCTTGACTTGAGTAATGGATATAGATCACTTTTTGTATTGCATTGTATAATAATACAGATTAACTTTTTGTATTGCATTCGATATAGATAACTTTTTGTATTGCTTGGTATAACAATACAGATTAACTTTTTGTATTGTAACCCTAGATATACTGAGTGTTGGATTTTAGAGTTTAACATTATTGTAATTGGGCTTGCCCGTTGAAAAATAAAATAAAATAAAATGGGTTTGGTCCCAATTATTTAGGATTACCTGGACTTCACGTATAGCTTATTAGTTTTGCTAATTGTTAATATTTTCTCTCCTCCCACTCTCAATGTGTGAACAGCCCTTGATATTTTTTTATGATCATCTATACTAAATTTATAATCAAGATGAAGTAGAAATAAACAAACCAAGACACGTTAAATGCTACTAGAAGCACTCCCGAATCATAATTTACAATGTGTATACATTGTAAATCCCAAATTATGATTTCCAAAATTTATACATTGTAAATTATGATTCGGGAGTGCTCCTAGTAGCATTTAATGTGTCTTCGTTTGTTTATTTCTATTAGATAGCATATTTTCCACTAGGTTAGACAGATGTTCCTGTCTATCCTAGCTTCAATAAAGTTTACCACAAATATTTTCCTCGTTTAGCTTTAACTTCAATCTGATTATCGTTTGCCTCTAAACACCAATAAATAAATGTAGATGACTCAACATTTTTAAAAGGTACACATATTGCAAATTTTTAAGTACCAAGATGCAATTACGAAAAATAACCATTATTACAGAAAAATTGGTGCAACACGTAGTTCCGAATATGCATCAGACAAAGCATTACCTTCACCGATTACTTTTACTTCTACTAACGATAAAAACAAGAGGTACTTACAGCACGTTCACAATAGGCGGTCATCAATTTTTTTAATGGGGTGTGTTTTTTGATTTTAAATTGTACCACTGCATTATCCTGACCAAGTACTTTGAGATTAATGTGTTCGCTATCGCTGGCCTACAATAAAAATTGTTAAGATAAGAAAAATGTTACATGCATCTCACTGACGACATTGTAAACTATCAAACAGGAAACATACCTTCTTTTCATCGCCCATTTTGATGAAATTTGTAAAGTAGCTACAGTTAAATAACTACGTAAAAGCTACACGCTTTTTAGGCTTTTGATGCCGGTAGATTCACAACAATTTTACAAAGCAACGCCGAATCTTTCGCCGCTTACAAATAATGGCCGGCAGTCGGTGTGAAAGAACAGAACACCAGAAAAAGCGGCAAAGCAAGACGAAAGATCAACTGTCAAACATGGAGGTCACATCCTGTTAAAGTCCATTGTGCAGTAAGCTTTCTTTTCGACATTCTGAACAGTGATTGGCTAACATCTAATAGATGATTAGTTGCAACTAAATAACCAATCGCGTCACGGGTTAAACAGGAAATGCAAAGTATTTGCCTGATTGGTTGCAGACGCTCAGACGGTATTTTCAAACCGGGATTGGCGGTTATTTGATGGAATTTCATTTGTTCTATAACTTACAAAAAGCACCTTACCTCAATTCCCACAAAAATCAACTTTACCAAAAGATTGATAATTGTTAAATTATTTTTATTTGAACCATTTGTCACTTATCAACTTTTAAACATACTGTTTTTTATTACTTATGTGTTTCAAATCACGTTTCAAAACAAATAATTTCTGGTCAAGTATCGAAAAGAAATGAACACTCACATTTACTGTAATTGTTTGGCAGAAAAAACTAGTTTTTTATCTATATTTTCTAAGATCAAATATTTATAAAACATACAGTTGTTGTCATAAATAAAAACAAACATTCAAAAGCTTTGAATAAAAATCGAATTTGAACTTCGCTCTTTCGATTTCTCTTTCGATTTTCACTTTTCGATGCTTCTCCCACTCTTTTGTGGTAATGGTAAATTGCGCAAGTTTTGCCAATCACAATCAATCCATTTCATCAGAGTTCAGTATAAAGTTGGTAACAAATGTAACGTGTAAATATTAGGTTATATTTAGTAAATTTTAAAATTTGGATTAATCAATCAAAAATATTTAGTGCGTATATAATGAAGTATCCAAAAATGAATAAAGAACTTCTGCCTATGAAAGCTCATTATTTTTTATGGAATGCTGGTAAGTAAATATTTTGCAAATAATAAAAATCTGCCTTTATTATATAAACGTCATTACAGAGTGCATAAAAATGTATGATTGTCAATTATTAATTGTATGCAGAATGTGACGTTAAAAGATCATACACAGAAGTAATGCCTTTTTTATTATTTATTAATTTATAAAGGAAGCAACATATATCAACTCATTAGATGTGTAACCAGACATTGTATACCAATACATATAATTTTCTCTAATCTGATATTTTTGTTTTGGTTTATCATATTAATTTTTCCAAAAACAACTCTTTGTACTAGTAGAAAAGTTCACTATTGTTTACCTCTAAAATTGAAGTCACCTTGAGATCCATGTTTAGTATTTGGTGTAAAAACACTCTCATATGATCTATGAGACCCTTTAAATACTCAATAAATCTTCTCCACCTAAGAATCTTTAAAATTCTTGTATAACACCACATTTTGAAAGCCTCAAAGCAATTTAAATAACTTTTATTCACAATGCAAGACTTAATACCATAAAGTAAAAATGAGAACACTTAGCAGTGAAATAGGTGGATCCACAATACCAATTTTAGGTCTCTGTTACATAATACCTTCGGCCTTCGACATCCTTCTACAAGCGGCTCTGACCTGCTCGATTCTGGATCTAATTTCACTGTGACACTTTTTGCTTTACAATGTAACTGATACCCAAGGTAAACCATTTGATCAACTTGCATGAATGTTTGTATTTTCAAAATGCTTGCCATGTTAGAGATCTGGGAACAAGGAACCCCACATGATATCTTTCCCAGGGTTATGTGGACAATGTGAGGTACTGTAGTCCCGCTATCTTTGATAGAGCTACAGTATTATCTAGCTAGACTTTATTAGATATTTTCTAACATAATTTGTTGTTTTGGTCTTCTGTTCTTCCATCTATGAAACACATCTCCCTAATAACACCCTAATACAGTAGACTCTCTCTATAACGAGAATTGAAATGGCAGACTAATTAGGTACCTCATTATAAGCCTATCTCGTTATATCAGACAACAATATATTGTACATACATATGAATATGCAGTAATAAGACATTTACTTCATATATTGAACCCTTTCAAACAATATAAGATGCTAAATATTGTTTGAATGGCGCTTTTGACAAAGAGTCAGTGGATAAACAGGACATCCACATTCGAAAACGGCATTTAGATATCTCAAACCATTTTTGAGATAACCAACCTCAAACTCAACTTGCATCTCGGAGAAGCAATTTTAGATAGCCAATTAATTCTACAATGGAGACATTGCTAAAAGCGCATTAAGACTAATGTACATAAAAATGCAAATGAAAATTTTATATTATTCCAAACAAGCGGGTGATTTATTCAGCTTATATCGGCTATAAATGGTTGTTTTATATACAGAGTGGCCCAAATAAAAGTATCCACCCCGATATTTGTCAGTATTTATTAGATTTTAAGAAAATAAAAAAACAGGTCAATTTTTGATCTAAGGGGACACATTTTTACGGTACAAACATCTGTCATTTGCCAACTCCCTCCCTTCCACTCCCCCCCTTATTATTAAATAAGGAAAAGGGGTCGTGTGCTAGCTCATTTGAAAGGGTATTCAATTCTCTATTTAGTAATATCAACATTGAGATAAAAATGTATACAGGGTGTCCAAGAAAAAATATTTTAAATTAAATTAATTGACACAAAAAGAAGAATGTATGTAATTTATTTAACTCAGAATACATTCTACTGCTGATAGAAAACAGAAAAAAATGTTTATTTGATAAATTAATAATGTCTGTTGCTTAAATTCAATATTCAATCTACCAAGAGGCAGATGGGTGGAAGCTTGAACATTGAAATTAAGCGAAAAGCAGTGTCTGTTTATCAAAAAACATTTTTTTCTGTTTTCTGTCAGTAGTAGAATGTGTTTTGAGTTAAATAAATTACATACATTCTTCTTTTTGTGTCAATTCATTTAATTCAAAATAATTTTTCTTGGACACCCTGTATACATTTTTAAGTCGATGTTGATATTACTGAATAGAGAATTGAATACCCTTTTAAATGAGCTAGCACACGACCCCTATTCCCTATTTAAAAATCAGGGGTGGAGGAAGTGGAAGGGAGGGAGTTGACAAATGACATGTTTGTACCGTAAAAATGTGTCCCTCTTAGATCAAAAATTGACCTGTTTTTTATGTTCTTAAAATCTAATAAATACTGCCAAATATTGGGGTGGATACTTTTATTTGGCCCACTCTGTGTATATATTTAGTATGTTTTCTTTATTTATATATTATAATTTCCATAAAAATCTATTAATTCTTATAAGTAAAAAATACAAAACAAAATCTATTCGCGGTGTGCAAGTACTTGGAAGGAGAAACGAAAAACGACCGTGCGCGAGTCGCGGAGAAATATTGCAACTATCTTAAATAATTCATATTGTCAATTGAAATTGTCAAATTGACGTATATTTCATACCTTCTGTCATTGAAGCAGAAAAATTATATATTGCTCCACAATATTGATATGATATGCAATTATTATATAAAGGTAAATTTAATTAATTGTAATTTGCTTGCAGTACTGCATTTTAATAACTAATTTTATTTACTACATACAATTATTTTCGTTTGCATAACATAACCTGCATCTTATTTTTTCTTCTTATTATTTTTTTGGACTATGGCCTTGACAATTATCCAATAACCAGGACTAATATAATTGGCCAATATAATTAACAGTGCGAATAAAAGTACAGAGCGTAGAAATAGGGGTCGCTTTGCCGAACTTGCACGGTCCCAATAGGCATCCTTGAAGTTACATCACAAAATTTTGTTTTAATTGTTAATTGATAACTTCCATTCCGTTAGATAAATAGACAAATTTCATACCAACTAAGGAAAAAAATTGTTAAAAGAATATTGTTCTTAAATCTATTAGATCGCACATGCTATTAAAATAAGTGTCCTTACTATTAAAAATAGTCTTATCTGGTTAAAGAAAAAACTAAATTAAATGTAGTTTCAGTAGTAAATGTACTAAAGTAGTTTCAAATAATTTTGTCATTGTAAGCCTACAATGAGTAGACTTTTTTTAATCTGACTTTTTTTGTTCATAATTTGTGTTTTCAAACATAATAACACTATAATTCGCTATAATTTCTAAGGTTAATAAATGAAAAAATTCTACAACAAATGCAATCAAATTAAATTTTTTACAGGAAGGGTATGTTACAAAACAAAATATCATTGACATACTGTGAAACTATATAAACAAATGGTAGGGGAGCAAAGTATGCTAAATGTGCAGTCACTTGAGCGCTTTGGGGACCTATTGGGTTGTGAAGAGTAGGTCCTAAAACCAAAAAAAGTTAAGTAAAGTTTTCCATTTTAGTGGGAACTTGTCCATTTTTAATTTAATTTTCCATTTCCAACAATCGTTTTTTTAGATTATAGCGCCATCTATCAGTATTTAAAAAATATGTTGTTAATTTGGATCGCGGCTATGTGCAAAATTTAATGGATTAAACAACTATTATAATTTTGGATGGTTTGATGAATGTGTTCATTACATGAATGTCATAACGTCAAAGTGGGTATAGTTTTCATCATCAGAATAAAAGAATAAATAAAAAAAAAGAGAATAATATAAATACGTTGTACAAATTGAAGTATAATTTTAATGTAGATATAATTAGACTTAATTAATTATTTATATTTTATGTAAGAGTATTCTACTATCTTTTTTATGTATTACACGATATACACACTATTCCCGTGCTCGACCATTTTTGGTTTTAATGGATAGTGCCAGATGTTTATTGTTTTATGTGTAATTAACGTAATTATTGTAAAATTCTTATACAGATACATGTACATGAAAACTAATAAACATATTATTATTATTATTATCTATCCATAAAAAATGTTTCGAAAAAATGTTTCGAAAAAATGTTTCGAATAAAAGTTATTTATTTTTACGTAAGGAATCCAAATCTGCAATAAAAAATGGCTCCCATTTAAAATTTTAAAGTAATCCCCCACTCCATTAAAGTGTATTTTTCAGTTTTTCGATCTGATGTTCATTTCGCGAAATATCGCGGGATTCGTATTTAAAATATTAAACCCGTCTCCGTGGGAAGTCGTGTTTGGTATCATTCGATAGATGTTTGAAAAATATTGAGTGCGTATTTTTTAGTTTTTCAATGTGTCATTCATTTCGCGAAATATTCGCTTTTTTCTTGTGAAACTTTGGGACTCACCCATTTCCTTACGCCCCGCTCAAATCGTCAGATTTTTGAAATATACATTATTTTGCATGTACTTAGAATAGAATAGAATAGAAATATGCTTTATTGCCATGAAAATTTACTAAAATTACATAAATCGTCAATATATTTAAATAATAATAATAATAATGAAGTTAAAACAGAAATAATGAATTGCAAAAATTTAAATAAATTGCAAATGCATAGTCTACCTGATAATTAATAAAAAAAGGTTTAAAAGTTAAAAAGTTAAGCTGCTGCATATGACACCCAAAAATAGATAAAAAAATAATAAAAATACTACTTGTGCAAAGGGTACTGTAATTTCTTAGTTATTGACTAAAAAAATCTTCTACTGAATAATATGGTCTTTCAGACAGGTAGGCTTTTGTCAGTTTACGGAATTTGGGGAAAGATGGTGCAGATTTTGGTTGTAGGGGGAGATGGTTGTACATTTTTTTTGCGGAATATGATATCGATTTCTTTACTAACTCCGAGGACGGGGTCGGCAAATAGACGTCAAACGTAGAATTTCTCGTGAAGTAGTCATGGTCATAGGTCTTGGTGGAAAGACATGTAGATGTTTACGAATTAAGCAAACAGTTTCTAAAATATACAAAGATGGAAGAGTTAAAATTCCGTGATCTTTGAAGTAACTTCTGCAATGTGTTGTTCTTCTGAGGCCAAACAGATATCTTATTGTTTTTTTTTGTAATTTGAAAATAACACCGAATTGGGCAGCTGTACCAGAACCCCAAAAAGGAAGACCATAACGAAGATGTGACTCGAACAAAGAAAAATATGTTATTTTGGAAGATGCTAAATTGAGTTCATTCGAAACAGATCTTATAGCATAGCAAGCTGAAGAGAGTTTCTTCCGTAACAAATCGATATGGAGGGACCATTTAAGGTTGCTGTCTAAAAAAATACCAAGAAATTTTACAGAATCAACGGTACTGATCTGGCTGTTATTAAGAGGTAAGGGTTGAAGAGCTCCTTTATAAGACAATGCTACTGTTTTATCTACGTTAAACGAGAGTACATTTGAGTCAGACCAGGTTTTTATTGTAAGTAGATCAGAAGTTATAGTAGCATGAAGAGTTGCAGTAGTTGAGTTGCTCCAAGTGATACTGGTATCATCAGCAAAAATAATGATTTTTCCATCGATTTTTAAATTAGTGATGTCATTAATAAAGATAAGGAAAAGTAGAGGACCCAATACTGAACCTTGAGGTACCCCACATACAATGTTTTTGAGACTAGAGTCTGTATCATTTGCTCTAACCAGTTGTTTCCTATCATCCAAGTAAGATTGGAACCTATCTAAAGAAACTTACTTAACGTACTTAACTTACCTTATAAACAACATACTTCTACCAGTAACCGATATAGATAATATCAGTAAAAACCATCGCAAACAAAATTGGCAACGTGTATATGACCAAAGTACAACGGGAATAAATTTTAGAAATTGCCAACCACTAATTCCCAATGAGAGATGGTTTAAACAAGAATCAAATAATTGATGGATTCGACCGTTACTTGATGGAAGTTCATTTTATCTAACAATAAAACACTGAAAACGTTTGTTTTCTATAACTCCATAAACTTTCTAGATGTAACGATTTCCAGACTACACAACAAACATGAGTTCTCCGTATATCATAAACCTACCCATACTGACACAACTATACACAATTCATCATCCCATCCTACACAACACAAATTAGCAGCCTACCATAGCATGATACATAGACTGACAGAAATTCCCATGACAAAAAATAACTTCGAGATAGAACTAAACATCATTAAACAAATAGCAGTAAACAACGGCTATAACGAACAAACAGTTAACAAAATTTTAAACCAAAAACTCCATAAGAAAGCCCTGAAATTAGTGTATCCACCACCACAGAAAGAACCCAGTACCTTCTGCTCTCTCACATACACTGCCAAGATAACAACAAAAGTAGCCAGATACATAAAAAAGAAAGGAATAACACCAGCTTTCAGAACTAACAACAACTTAAGCAAATATATTAAGAACAATAAAAGCCGAAAGAGAAAGCAACTACAGAGTGGTGTGTACAAACTAACGTGTGGTGACTGTCAGAAAACGTACATCGGTCAAACTGGCAGAACTTTTGACAAACGGATAGCAGAACACAAAAGGGCATTCAACAATAGAAAAACAGACACTTCTACATACGCACTTCACCTTCTAGATCATAATCATTCTTTCAATGAATAGTTTCAAATTCTACATATTCAAAATAAAGGCCTTAAGCTATCTTTTTTAGAATCTATGGAAATTAATAAACTGAAAAATACAGATATAATTCTGAATGACCAACTCGAGACAAACAGCTCCCCACTCCTCAACCTCTTCAGTTGAATACTTAAAAAGGCAAACACATTGTAAACTATATCACTTGAGAAAGGCACTCCGCCGAAACAGCTGTAGTCACTTAGTTATAATAAATTTTGTGGAAGTATAGAAAACAAACGTTTTCAGTGTTTTATTGTTAGATAAGAATCAAATAGGCTATTTATAAAAACAATAACCAGAATGAGGTCAAATCACGCACTAACCCCAGCATACAAACACAGCATAGGTATCAGTGATAACCCATATTGCGCCTGTGGTGGAATGGGAGATCTACAGCACCTCATATTGGAGTGTGGACAGTACAGACAAAATATTTACGAATATGTAACGTCCTGTAAATTTAAATTTTAAATAGGCTTAGATAATAAAATTAAAAATTGTAAAAATATCACACAAAATTGAAAAATGTATCCATTAATATATTATAACACCCTGTAAATTTAGATAATAAGTAGGCTTAGATATTAACTCAAAATTGTTATTGTAATACCATACAAAAAAAAAAACAAATAGTCTGGCTAATTGGCTATTTCAAAGCCATTAATAAAAAAAACTTACCTTATCTTAATCCGACGATTTCGAATTTTTCTAAGGATAGATTTTTTTTCGACCCACCCTTAACGAACTCCCCTGCATTAAGGGCCAATATATGGTAAAGGTACATTTTCAGGGTACAAGGTTTCTCCCCATGTAATAATCTGACGCGCTCGAGTAACTGCAAAAACCCCCGCTTGGGCTCCCCTATCCGAAGGTTTTTCCATTTTGTCGCAATTGACAGCTACGTTTGTTAAGTACACTCAACCAAACTTATATGGAATCATCTGATATTTTATATTATTTTAAGCGAATTAATGGTAAATTAAATTTCCTTCCATCACATTTCTCAAGAACCTAACTACAGGTTATAGAACTTAATTAAAGGATTTTTTTACTGATCATAATTCCTCCCCAGCACATGACCCTTCCTCTTTTATATTTATGAACAAATCGGGCAATTTCCGTTCTTGCTTGTCTTCCTCACCCTTTTAAGTACACGAATTCGTTAATCATCTGATTTTACACATCCTACTTTAGTTTGAAAATAGCACATTTTTCCAATTTCCAATGTTCCAATTTTGGTGTTGAAGACTCCAATTTACTGATCAGTTTTGCTGCCTGGTTAACTCGGCATCCCGTAACTTCTTCCTGCTATATAGTCCTTGGGCACGGCAACTCTTCTTCTTATCGTTTCAACTAAAGTATTTACGCCTATTGCTTCCAAAAACTGCAGGTTTCAAAATACATACATAGTGATTCCATATAGTACAGTCGTTGAAGCTTTTTAGCTCAGAAATTTTTTACTGTAAACCGATTTACATGAAATTTTGGAATTAGGCTTATCCTACCCTTAACTTCAAAAGTGATATTGACCCGAACTCCGTTTCACCCTGGGGGTGGTTGCCACCCCTTTTCGGTGGTGGAATTTTTTTTTTCAAAATAACCTCAGATATTGATGGAAGACCTAATTCTAAGTAAAAACTGTTGTATTAAGTTTTTTCAAAAACCCAATACTTTTCAAGTTTTGGCAATTGGAAATTCGGAAATTTCTCACGATTTTCAACAGTTTTTTGCAAATATCTCCAAAAATATGCCTTTTAGCGATAATATTATACTTAACACAATTGTAGCAGGTAACAAAATGATTAAATTGGTTTTTTAAAGAGTGTTCTAAGTGCAATATTAAGCGAGATATTGAAGATCACAGTCGTTTTTTGTTTTGTGTGAAATTTAATCGATGTATTCAATGCCATCTAGCGGAGAGCGAATACATTTTATGCATGCTAATGAGAAAGGATTTTATAGTGCTTAAAATAAGCTTTAAAATGAGCATTGTTAAAAGTCTTTTGTAGGTAAAATGAGTGAGTTGTAATGAAAAAAAGAGGAACATCTAATGTTTTTTTTTTATCAATTAATTTCATAAGTGCCATTTCCAACAAAATTGAAATTAAGTAATTGTATTCCGTCTAGGATCAACTTTACTATAAAGAGTTTGATGGATTCTAGCAGTTTCGCTACTTTGAAACACATATTTCTTGAAAAAATCACGATTTTAAGAAAAAAAAATTTTCGAATTAAAAAAAAAGCACCTTCTTTTCATAATATCTCAAAAATAATGAAAGATACGTAAAAAAGTTTAATAATAAAAAAAATAGGTTTTTTTTTGACAAAAATTTTGATTTGTTTGTATAAAAATTGACGAAGATATGATTGATTAAAGAGCACGCGGTAGCGCAACCACAGTCTCTCTCCAGCCTTTTGACTATTCACCGTTTCAAAATAAAAGGTTTTTCACTACATATTATAATGAAAAAAATTGTAGGAATGATGTTGATTCTAGATGGAATACGATTAATTTTGATTTTGGTGGAAATGGCACTTATGAAATCCTTTGATTAAAAAAAACCATTAGATGTTCTTCTTTTTTTCATTACAGATCACTCATTTTACGTACAAAAGACTTTTAACAGTGCTCATTTTACAGCTTATTTTAAGCACTATTAAATCCTTTCTCAAGTATTGGGTTTTGAAAAAACTTTATACAACATTTTTTGCTTAAAATTAGGTCTTCTATCGATATCTGAGGTTATTTTGACAAAAAAAAATTCCACTGCCGAAAAGGGGTGGCAACAGTGGCGTAGCGTGTGTGTCGGCCGCCCGGGGCGGAAGACAATTTTGCCGCCCTCTTATTTAGGTATTTTAATTTATTGTATAACATTACATACATTAATTTATTATAGAGAACTTTTCGGCGAGAACAGTCATAATTATTTTGTATTATACAGATTGGATTTTAAATAAAAAAACTTTATCTAAGTTTTACAATCACGTTTATTAATACAAAAATTCTTTTCCTTTAACCAATTAGATACATTGATGTAACTTAGGTACCTATCACTTAAGATTAGGTACACCTTGACGATCAACAAAATTAAATAAAATCAATTTTTAATTAGAACTAGAACGGTACTATATTAGATTTTTATTTTTATTGAAAAGTAATGTGAGTATTTGTTAGAATTACAAACAAAACTTCCGTCTTCAATTAAAAATTTATACGTCTACTTTTTTTAAGAGCAAAGTCTTTTATTGCCCCATCAATTTCTATCGCACCACACACCTTTTGCTCAATAAACAAAATAGCCAAATTATTTAGTCTTAGAGTAGGTACTCATTGTCGATCTTAAATAATTTTTAATTATTTTCAATTTTGAAAAACTCATCTCACAGCTGTCATTGCTTATAGC
The DNA here is from genome assembly GCF_917563875.1 of Diabrotica virgifera virgifera. Lineage (NCBI taxonomy): Eukaryota > Metazoa > Arthropoda > Insecta > Coleoptera > Chrysomelidae > Diabrotica > Diabrotica virgifera. The sequence goes on from NC_065449.1 coordinate 245,713,201, forward strand.
AACTGTGAAAAATATTCAGAACAATATTAAAATATTGGATAGAGTATCTTCCAGCTTGGATTTAACAATAAATTTAAATAATTAAAGTGAGTCTGCATTAATCAATGTCGTTGCCTGTAGCAGCAACGAAAGTCCGCAGTCGAAGTTTTTCCAGCTTGAAACCCTGCTCATCAATTTCGTCGGATGCGTAGTCTAGATTACATTATTCAGTGTTGTCTGGATCTAATAATTAGATAAACAAACTTATTCGTTAAATTCTGTTGCTTTTGAAAATGCTCACGAATTGCTACAATAACTCTAACGAAGAAAACACCTTTCGTCCCAACTCATTTTTCCGTCATCGAAAATAAGCTTTCTTGTTATGCGCCTAGGAGGTTTTATGGAAATTCCAAGTTCTTCACACATATTTTTGCATAACCTACAGCGCCATTTGCCAATTCCTCTCTTTTCTCTGTCAATATCATCTGCAAAGCATTTACTTTCTGAGCGCACAATCTTATGTCAAGTCCCCTTGTTTGTAAATATTTTTGTGCATCATTCACTTCATGTAGAACCGGTTGCCACAGGCCTAAAAAACAAAGAAAGGAAAAGGACTGCATCGAAACTAGTAAAGCACCTGCATCTGTCCTAGTGTTTAAGCTTTCACCTGCCTCTGTCAGTTTGTCCAAAGTGACGAGAATGTTTTTGTAATGATGTCATGTCACATTTACGGCATTGCCTCTTGCACTCCACCGCGTGTCTTGAATCCTTCTTTGGCCTATAGCTGCTATCAGAACTTCCCAACGATGTGTCGATGAGAAAAAAAAAAGAATAGCAACGTTCTAAAATGCCGAAAAACGTGCTGATTGTTAGTCATAAATTAGGAATTCGCACAAGTCAGTATAGACGTTGTTGCCAGTGGCTACAAAATATCATTCAAAGAAAAGGAATTCCCCGAATTCGTCACAAAATAAGTAATGAAAAATATATACAAAATATTTTTATTATTTATTGTTAAATTTTGCCGCCCGGGGCGGGCTGCCCCCACTACGCTACGCCACTGGGTGACAACCACCCCCAGGGTGAAAACGGAGTTCGGGTCAATATCACTTTTGAAGTTAAGGGTAGGATAAGCCTAATTCCAAAATTTCATGTAAATCGGTTCATAGTAGCAAAATTTCGGAGGTAAAAACCTATTTTACGCTTCAATGACTGCACTAATATAAGTTTGGTTGAGTGTACTTTTGAAATATTGTTATTTTCTTATTATTTTGTACAGTGCGAGAAGCGGTCATTTGCGCGTAAATAGAAAAGAAAGTTTCATGGGAGGGATAGAATAGGCTTTAGTCTTTCTTTAGGAGAGATAGATTAGGCTTTAGGGGGTGTTCATTTCAAATATACATCGATGTTTTTTGCGATGCATCAATCGGAAAGCTTGCATCGATGTTTTTCGATATATCGAATTAATACATCGATGTTTTCGATGCATCGATAAAACATCAAATGTGCATGCGCGTGTCAATTATCATGTAACACGCGCATTCCCAGCCGCCATGTTGAATCAAAACAGGGCCCGGATTACGTACACTCGATACGCATCGTATCCGCCATGTTTTACCGTAGCGCGGGAAACACGGTTTATGGGAAAACATGGCGGATACGATTCGTATCGAGTGTTCGTAATCCGGGCCCTGGTTTGAAGTTGGAAAAATGAGAGAAGAGGAGGGAGTTAATGCCATTATCCGCAATAAATAACGCAGGAAAAAAAAAGAAGACTAAAACAACTCTGCGTTTGAGCTAAAACAGAATGAAACAAAGAGAGGATTGGTTGGAAAAGATGACTTGAATTTGACTAGTTTATTCGATGCATCAAATAAAATACATCGATATATCACAAATATTCACTGTATCCGATGTATCGGATTGATTCGATGCATCGAATGGTAAATATCGATGTTTTTCGATACATCGATGTATATCGAGCATCCCTATAGGAATAGTCATGTTTGTTCCGAATGCGGTGTTGCGTGCAAAAATTAGTCAAAAATTTAGTTGTGACGTGAATATTACGAAAACAATGTATATTATGCAAGATTATTATTTTAAATAACATTTAAGCAAAGGTTGAGCTGATTTTAAAACTTATGGAATACAAAATTAATGGGAAGTTAAAATCTTAGTCAAACCCAAAAATTGTTATCCTTATGTATGGTAAGGCATGTAATGTGTCGGTTTCGCCACATTAGTTCTTCGGGAATTTATAAAGAAATTTTAAAACTTAAACGAAATAAAAATTCCAGTTTTTACTACCATTTTCGAGCATCGATAATAGAAACAGTGAATTTATTGGGTGGAATGCATAAAACGTAGTAGCTGCTAATGCTTCAAGTACGTACTACATTTTTGAAGAATTTGCTACACTTACAAAGCATTGGCTTTACTCCGTAGCATCTGCTACTATTTACCAGATACATAGAAGGATGTACTACGCTTTTGAAGTATTTGCTAGTTTAGTAGAATTTGCTTCAGTTTAGGTGAAGTTGGTGGATGAACGACTTCGGCGTATGTGTTTTTTGTTAAAAAATTGCAGCATTTATGAATGTTCGTCGTAGAAAAATCTACAAACCAGGAAGAAGATACAATGACGATAATTATCGTAAAATATTTAGGTAATTATCATGAATCATGCAGTTTTATTCATACAGTGCGCTGGAATATTAACTATTACCTCCCATATTAACTCATTTATTTTTAGTATGTAAGCAAAACGCTCGTAGAGGTCAATTTTTAAAATAATATATCATAGTATATTATAGCATCAATGTTTCGAACTTTACGCAATCCCTCTTCAGGTGACAGTCATAACTATGATTTTTTAAATGGCAAAGTACATCATGTGACACCCCATTTAAAAGCTTCTGAAATACTGATTACAAAAATGTATAATACTTGGGCAAAATTTCGGTCAAATGCTTTTTAAATATATTCATTTTTTTCAAATCCTGAGAAAACTAATTTAGTATTTTTGAAAAATTTAAACGCAGAATGAAAGATTACATTATTACCGAGGGCCAAAAGTCCCTTAGACTTAAAATAAACAAAAAGTTTCTTTTGAATGATATATTTGAAATTAAAAATCATACTAAATTTTCTCTTCGTTTTCACCCCTGTAACTTATTTAAATAAAAAATATAGAAGTTTTTAGGGACTTTCGGCCCTCGGTAATAATGTAATCTTTCATTCTGCGTGTAACATTTTAAAAATTCTTATTAGTTTTCTCAGGATTAAAAAAATAAAACCATTTAAAAATCAGTGGACCGAAATTTTGCACAAGTATTATAAATTTTTATAATCAGTATTTCAAAAGCTTTTAAATGAGGTGTCACATGATATACCTACTTTCCCATTTAAAAAAAAATCAAAGTTATGACTGTCACCTGAAGAGGGTCGCGTAAAGTTCGAGACATTGATGCTATAATATACTATAATTATTTTAAAAATCGACATGTCCAAGCGTTTTGATTATGCCGAAGCTTCTGCCGAAGACTGTTGAGCTCGAGCACAAGAAATTTGAGCTTCGGCTGCTTCAATTTGTTTTCGTAAGCAGATCTTCTGTAGTTCAATCAGCAACTCCTCCTTCGCACTAGGATATTTGGGAGCTCTGCCTGTTAGTTTTTGGCAACCAGAATTGGAGCTAAAAGAACGTTTTCAGCATTATTTTTTTTGTGATGAAACCCCAATCTCCTCTTTTACACGGGCTTGACAAGCACCTGGTACCCTGTGCAAGACTGGACTTTCTCCAATGTTCCATAACTCATAGAATTTTCTTTGCTAGTCAGTTGATTTTTTTGTTACCAGTTTTTTTACGTCAACAATTTTTTCACTTTTGTTGTCATGTTGTTGAATTTCTTCAAAATCTGTTTTGAATCTAGCTTTTTTCGATTATTTCATTAACGGCAGCAGTTAATTTATTCAATGCAGCTTCTTTTTCATTTTTAATTTTTTCGATCATTTTTTTATCAAATAATATTTGATAACTTTCAAGAAGATTAACAAACAATAGGGCACTACGGCTGACGTATGTTTAGTAGTAGATCCTTCAGGTCAGCAGCAGGTACTTCGGTTGTGTAGTACGGTCTTCTCAACAAAGCACCTACTTTTATGTAAAAGAAAATGCTACAAATTAGATACTATTTGCTGAAGCAATAGCATCTACTACGTTTTATGCATTCCACCCAATGTAGAGACGTATATTTCATTTGTAGAAAAAATGGAATAAACGCTAATTTAAACAATAGACAGTTATGGAAAACACCTTATTAGAACAACTGAAAAAAAAAAGAATGTGATTCAACCACAATCACACGCAACAATGACGAATGATAAACACATCAAGGACAAAACCAGACTCAGTATGTCCCCAAAACAGTTTATTCAAGCGTTCGTATAATATTGACGCCATATTATTAACGTAAGCCCCAAGGAAATATAACATGATGTGGCCCCGTAAAAGGTGGATAGAAGACGTAGAGGAATATCGTAAAACCATGAACATCGGGCAGTGGCGAAGGAAAGTATCCGACAGGACAGAATGGAAGAACATTGTTGAGCAGGCCAAGACACACAAAGGGTTGTAGCGCCATTACAAAGAGAAGAAGATGCTTAACGTTCTTACCTTTAATGAAAAAAATCAGGTCGTCAGCATATAGTCTTGCCTGAATAGGTTTAGCAATTATATTTATTGCAATTAAAATTAGAGTGATAATGGAACTGATAATTGATCCTTGTGGGATTCAATTTTGTTGTTCTCTAAAATAGGATATAACACTCTTCGCTCGGACTTTAAATGTTCTTTTAGTTAAAAAATGTTAATGTAGGCCAATATATTTCGTTGATATTCCAAATTTTTTAGAATGTTCAATATACGGTGTTTTCATACTGTATAAAATGCATTATAGTCGAAGCAACAGAACCTCCGAAAAAAAAAACGACAAGACGAATCTTAATAATTCTTTTTGCATTCGATTCGTGAATGCGCCAGGAAACTTTGTGACCCCGAGCCATAATACAGGGTGTGACAAAAATACAGGTCATAAATTTAATCACATATTCTGGGACCAAAAATAGTTCGATTGAACCTAACTTACCTTAGTACAAATGTGTACATAAAAAAGTTACAGCCCTTTGAAGTTACAAAATGAAAATCGATTTTTTCCAATATATCGAAAACTATTTGAGATATTTTATTGAAAATGGACATGTGGCATTCTTCTGGCAGTAGTATCTTAAGAAACAATTATAGTAAAATTTAGACACCCCATAAAAATTATATGGGGGTTTTGTTCCTTTAAACCCCCCCAAACTTTTGTGTACGTTCCAATTTAATTATTATTGTAGTACCCTTAGTTAAACACAGTGTTTTAAAAACTTTTTTGCCTCATAGTACTTTTTCGAAAAGTCGAGTTTTTATCGAGATATTTTGAATATTTTTCAAATCCACCACATATTTGTATATGGTTAAGTACGGTTATGGAGACTTGGTAATAATATGAACAATTTATGATTTTACATTTTTAGGTATATTTTGAACCATATGAAAAAAGAAGCCGCATCTCGATAAAAGGTGCCTCATCGAAAAAATACAGAGGCAAAAAAGTTTTAAAAACACTGTGTTTAACTAATGGTATCGCAGTAATAGTTAAATTGGAACGTACACAAACATTTGGGGGGTTTAAAGGAAAAAAGGTCCCATAAAATTTTTATGTAAACATATTAAAAAAGAAGTCGCAACTCGATAAAAACTGCCTTATCGAAAAAATAATAAGAGCCAAAAAAGTTTTAAAAATACTGAATTTAACTAATGGTATCACAATAATAATTTAATTGGAACGTACACAAAAGTTTGGGGGGGTTTAAGGAAACTAAACCCCCATAAAATTTTTATGGGGTGCACAAATTTCACTATAATTTTTCTTTAAGATGTTTCTGCCATAAGAATGCCACATGTACATTTTCAATAAAAAATCTCTAATAGTTTTCAATATATTCGAAAAAATCGATTTTCATTTTGTAACTTCAAAGGGCTGTAACTTTTTTTATGTGCATATTAGTACTAAGGTAAGGTAGGTTAGTTCGATTTATTTTTGGTCCCAGAATATGTGATTTAATTTATGACCTGTATTTTTGTTACACCCTGTATAATATTGAAAAACTGTATATAAAAAATGCATTTTTAAAGTGCATCTCAAACACACAATAAAAAAATTCAGAACTCGTCAATTATAGGCGGAAATGAGTTCAATTTTGTTAATCTAAGGTTTTTGGGTCGCTGAAAACGAATATGACGTCGTAAATGATCTCCGGAGTACCTGGTGCCAAGGGTACCTACTGTTTACCTCGCCATTAAAATTCATTAAAAAATTAGTCAAAATCATTACTCGGAGGGTCACTAACGACGAATATGACATCGGAAGTGATCTACGGAGTACCTGGTGCCCAGGGCACCTACTGTTTACCTCGTCTAGTGGAGTTTTCGTCAAAAAATTTAATAAAAAACTAGTCAAAAATCATTACTCGGGAGGTTTTTGGGGTCGTTAACGACGAATATGACATCGGAAGTGATCTCAGGAATACCTGGTGCCCAGGGTATTGTACCCTCGGAGATCGCTGGGAAAATTTACACTCAAAATAACAAAATTTAGTATGGCAACACTGTGTGAATGTTGATAGTAACATATCCATTTTAAGATAAACAGAACTGGAATTTAGTCCAGACAAATTAATATATCTTTTTGCCAACAAAAATGAGATTTTTCAACCAAATAATGTTAGAAATATGATGTGCAAAATAATTTTTAATTGGGTTCTGTTAATGAGCTTGTTTTTTGTCATTAAAGTAGAAAAAACTTTAATTAAATCATTATCTTCATAATTATTTTAACTGTACTAATATCCGTTGACTAATTCTGAATGATTAATGGGTTGTTAAAACATTTTATCTGTAGCGGCTTCTGGAATGTCTTAAAAATATCGAATTTCATTGATAAAATGCGCATATCCCACCGATCTTCGCTTCGACATTACCTACTGTTTACCTTGCCATGGGGGGTTTTCGGTAAATTCATTAAAAAATTTCCGGAAGTGATCTCCGAAGTACCTGGTGCCCAGGGTACCTACTGTTTATCTCGTGACTAATGATTTTTGACTAATTTTTTAATGAATTTGCCGAAAACTCCAGAAAACGAGGTAAACAGTAGGTACCCTGGGTACCAGGTATTCCGTAGATCACTTCCGATGTCATATTCGTCGTCAGCAACCCAAAAACCCCTGAGTAATGATTTTTGACTAATTTTTTAATGAATTTGCCGAACACTCCAGAAGACGAGGTACCCTGGGCACTAGATATTCCGTAGATCACTTCCGATGTCATATTCGTCGTTAGTGATTCTAAAAACCCCACGAGTAATGATTTTGGACTAATTTTTTAATGAATTTTAATGATGAGGTAAACAGTAGGTACCTTGGGCATCAGGTACTCCGGAGATCAATTACGACGTCATATTCGTTTTCAGCGACTCCAAAAACTCCAGAGTAACCAAATGGAACTCATTTCCGCCGATAATTGACTGAGTTCTGATTTTTTTTTGTCTGTTTGAGATGCATTTTAAGAATGCATTTTTTGTATGCAGTTTTTCAATATTATAATCATGGCTCTGGGTCACAAAGTTTCCTGGCGCATTCACGAATCGAATGCAAAAAGAATTATGATCCGTCTTGTCGTTTTTTTTTCGTAGGTAAGGCCGATTTTAGTGCTTTATTGCTCCGCCTATTAGTTGTGTCAAAGTAAATTGCCATACATTTTTGATTAGGTATTTTTAAAAGCTTCTTGAATGGCATTTTCCAGATCGATAAATTGTTTGTAGATCTACCTGATCTGTAGCCAGCTTGTTCGATGGGTGTTGTAATTTATCTGTTTATTCGTTTAATAAAAGGGAAAACAATTACCCCAGGCTGTGGGTGAAAAATAGGTCGATTTCAGGATATAATTCAGGAATTTCTGAAACCTATCAGGTGTTGTAAAGGACGAAGCCAGGAATAACTTCTACTAAAATTAACCAAAAATATTGTGCGCTTTTTTTTAATTGCAATTTTCATTTGTTAAATTTGCAATTTTTATTGATTTTTAATTTTGTAGCTTAGGATATTGATTTTAGAGAAAAACTTTTTAATAGAAAGTTGTAGTAAATTTAAAAACTTACAATTTGAGCTATGGTAAGTTTAATTTCGTTAATTGGTTATTGCAAAAGGTCCAAAATGGCTGTTTTTTACAATTGCATTATTTATTGTACAAATAATTTTTTTTCATTTTTTAAAGCTTTAAAATGAAGATCTTTCAATTCCAAACATAAAAAAAATTGTAAAGCCAGATTAACGAATTTGTTGCTTAGATATTATAAATTGTTTATCACAAGAGGTCAAATGTCGAAGGCTATAACTTTTTGAAAAAAAAAATCGTAGAAAGTTAGTGAAACATCCAATCTCCTTCGAAAGATTTATATTTTCATATTCTGATGTAAATAAATGCTTAAACATTTTTAAACCTCTAATTTTTGGGTTTGAAAATAAGGGGGCAAATTTCGTTATAAACATTTAGAGCTGAAGCGGCCCTGTACATCCTATGAGTTTTTAACTTACAGATTATTGTTGCTAAAGATGAAACAAAGATTTATAAAAAAATAAAAAATTTCTACGACCAACTGAAGCCGAGATAATTTTTTTGGTTTGCAAATAAGGGGGCCAATTTCGTTATAAACATTTAGAGCTGTAGCGGCCCTGTACATCCTAGGAGTTTCTAACTTACAGATTATGGTTGCTGAAGACAAAACGAAGATTTATAAAAAAATAAACATTTTCTACAACCAACTGAAGCCGAGATAATTGTTTTTTTTTCTTAAGTCGTAGTGCCTTTATTTATAACAATTAAGAAATTATTTTACAGTCATTGACTAAAGAAAGACTTATATTATCTTAAAATAAAAATTATTATAAAATATAATTACATTTAATTATTAAAAATTATTTTTAAATTCGGTGCTTTTGCGAGCGGCCGAATTTTGCAAATCGCCCGGCTCGCTTCAAATCCGCGCGGTCGGAAAATTTTCATGTAACTTGTATTAAATTTTAACAGAAAACAATTTAATAATATTACCGTTATAATATACAATCTATTTACCACTGTATTTGTTTTTCTTGATAAACTTTTATATGTGAAATTTCATTTCTGAAGAAATAATATTACAAAAATGATACATATATATGAAATATATAACTATATTTTTAATTTTTTCATTGTTATATAAATATAATAATAATAATGTTACTTCTTACTATAATATACATCAAACTTTTTCTTCTTGTAGTGACTATTCTTTTTGGATTTCACATATAAAAGTTTATAAAGAAAAACAAATACAGTGGTAAATAGACTGTATATTATAATGGTAATATTATTAAATTGTTTTCTGTCATTTAATACAAGTTACGTAAAAATTTTCCGAGCGCGCGAATTTGAAGCGAGCCGGACGATTTGCAAAATTCGGCCGCTTGCAAAAGCACCGATTTAAAAAATAATTTTTAATAATTAAATATAATTATATTTTATAATAATTTTTATTTTAAGATAATATAAGTCTTTCTTTAGTCAATAATTTCTTAATTGTTATAAATAAAGGCACTATGATTTAAGAAAAAAAAACAATTATCTCGGCTTCAATTCGTTGTAGAAAATTTTAATTTTTTTATAAATCTTCGTTTCGTCTTTAGCAACAATAATCTGTAAGTTAGAAACTCATAGGATATACAGGGCCGCTTCAGCTCTAAATGTTTATAACGAAATTTGCAAACCCAAAAATTATCTCGGCTTCAGTTGATCGTAGAAATTTTTTATTTTTTTATAAACCTTCGTTTCATCTTCAGCAACAATAATCTGTAAGTTAAAAACTCATAGGATGTACAGGGCCGCTTCAGCTCTAAATGTTTATAACGAAATTTGCCCCCTTATTTTCAAACCCAAAAATTAGAGGTTTAAAAATGTTTTACGCATTTATTTACATCAGAATATGAAAATATAAATCTTTCGAAGGAGATTGGATGTTTCACTAACTTTCTACGATTTTTTTTTTCAAAAAGTTATAGCCTTCGACATTTTACCTCTTGGGATAAACAATTTATAATATCTAAGCAACAAATTCGTTAATCTGGCTTTACAATTTTTTTTTATGTTTGGAATTGAAAGATCTTCATTTTAAAGCTTTAAAAAATAAAAAAAAATATTTGTACAATAAATAATGCAATTGTAAAAAACGGCCATTTTGGACCTTTCGCAGGCTGTTTTGCAATAACCAATTAACGAAATTAAACTTACCATAGCTCAAATTGTAGGTTTTTTAATTTACTACAACTTTCTATTAAAAAGTTTTTCTCTAAAATCAATATCCTAAGCTACAAAATTAAAAATCAATAAAAATTGCAAATTTAACAAATGAAAATCGCAATTAAAAAAAAAGCGCACAATATTTTTGGTTACATTTTAGTAGAAGTTATTCCTGGCATCGTCCTTCACAACACCTGATAGGTTTCAAAAATTCCTGAATTATATCACGTTTTTTCACCCATAGCCTGGGGTAAATGGTATTTTTCCAGATTTTTGGAAATTATTTTTGTCACCAAATAATATTAAATATTTGAAGTAGAAAAATCTTAATTTTTGAATAAAACAAAAGTTGTATAACACTTGCTATGATATATTCTTCGAATATGACCTTGTTTGAATTCAGGTATTGTTATTTACCTAGAAAATATATTTTTTATCTACAAATTATATATTAGGTACATAAAAACACTAACGCACATCATAAATAAATATTTATTCAAAATACGTTCTAATCTATAAATCTGTCGTCCCGACCTATCTTTTTTAGTTTGTAGATTGTGTTCTTTGATACAATTACGGTGATTAGTCCCAATAAAAATACGTATTCGCGGTCATGTTGGAAATAACTGATCCTTAGTTATGGATTGTGGTTAACACCAATTCAATTAATCAAAAGTTATTAAGACTGAAATTGATGTGGTTGTTAGCGATTTTTTAAGCAAGTGCGAATTGATTTTTACCACTGTATACAAGGTGAGTCATGAGGACTTGTAGCCTAAAATGCCCAAAAAATGACCACCTGCGATGCTACGTCTTCTCTGTCCATCTTTATGTTGTTAAATCGACCTTGAACGAAGATATGTGCAGAATATTGGAAGCATTTGAGATAAAGAGACTTGGTGGTGGTCAAATGAAGTACAAGGAAAAATAAAAGAGAAGGGAAAATTATATAGAAAGTGGCAAGAACCCAGATCGGACATAGATCTTCAAAACTATATGGTCGCCAAAAAGGAAGCGAAGGTAGCAGTAGCAAAAGCTAAAGCAGAAGCGTATTCAAACCTATACGATCAACTTGATACCAGGGAAGGCGAAGCCAAGATATATAAAATAGCCAAACAGAGAGCAAAGAAAGCAAGAGATTTTAATCAGATTATATGTATCAGAGATGAAAATAATAAAATACTAATTCACGAAATGGATGTCAACAAGAGATGGAGAAAGTATTTTGACAGTTTATTAAATGAAGAATTTGACAGCCTGTGGAGTTAACGGAGACAGTAACAACAGCAATGGTTACCAGAATAACAAACGAGGAAGTGGCTCAAGCGCTTCAAGAAATAAAGAAAGAAAAAACAGTCGGACCAGATGATATTACTGGGGAAGTATGGAGAGCATTGGGAGAGACAGGAATAAGTTGGCTAGCAGGCCTATTTAATAGAATTATGGAAGTTGGACAAATGCCATACGAATGGAGAAGCAGTATATTAGTACCTGTCTACAAAAACAAGGGAGACATACAACAATGTACAAACTACAGGGCTATAAAACTACTTAGCCACACCATGAAAATATGGGAGAGAGTAATTGATAGACGGATACGTGAAGAAACCGAAATATCCGATAATCAATTTGGCTTTATGCAGGGCATATCAACAACAGATGCAATTTTCATTGTAAGGCAACTGATGGAAAAATACAGGAATAAAAAGACCAACGCTCATATGGCATCAACGCTCATATTTCTCATTGATCTTGAGAAAGCATATGATAGAGTTCCTCGAGAGATTCTGTGGTGGGCACTCAATATGAAAGGAGTCCCTGGCGAATATGTAAAGATTGTGAGAGATATTTATGAGGGAGTAATGACTAGTGTTAGGACAGGTGTGGGAGAGACTGATAAATTTCAGGTGAAAGTAGGACTGCACCAAGGCTCGGTGCTTAGCCCTTATTTATTCTCATTAGTTTTGGACCAGATAACAGCGAAACTACAGGGTAGCATTCCATGGTGACTAATGTATGCTCATGATGTAGTGTTAATAGGAAATAGTGAAAGAGACTTAGAACAAAAACTGGAACAGTGGAGACCAGCTCTGGAGAAAAAGGTTTAAAACTTAGTAGGACAAAAACAATGTATTTGGAATGTTCATTTAAAGATGGAGTTACTACAAATAAAATGGTATCTTTGGATGGTGAAATGATTGTGAATAGCAATAGTTTTAAGTACATAGGATCGGTATTACAGAGTAATGGAGAAATAGATGGAGATGCATGCAGTAGAATTAGGGCTGGATGGATGAAGTGGAAAGAAGCGAGTGGTGTGTTGTGTGACAGAAAAATTCCAATGAAGCTGAAGGGAAAATTCTATAAAACAGTCATAAAACCGGTTATGATGTACGGAACTGAATGTTGGGCGGTGAAAAAGAAAGAGGAACAAGGAATGCATGTGGCGGAAATGAGAATGCTTAGATGGATGAGTGGAGTGACAAAGAGGGATAAAATTAGAAATGAGTATATTAGGGGAAGTCTAGGTGTGGCACCAATTGATGCCAAAATGAGAGAGCATAGGTTAAGATGGTTTGGTCATGTTCAACGTCGAGACGTTATTCACCCAATACGAAGAATAGCTGAAGTGCAGATTTCTGGAAGGAGTAGGAGAGGAAGACCAAAGAAGACCTGGGGGGAGACGATAAGGCAGGACATGTTATTAAAGGGGATTAACATTGATATGACCCAAGATAGAATTGTGTGGAGAAATGCAATTAGGGAAACCGACCCTACATAGGGATAAGGCAAAGAGAATTATGATGAGAGAGCTTAGAATGTTTACCGCTTTTTTGCCTTACTGCGTTCTGTTTTCGATGTCTCTTTTGGTAGTGCCTTGTGTAGATATTATAGATCCAAGATATTTATATTCTTTACGTGTTTTTGTGGTTCTAATTTTTAACTCTGGATCTTCTTCATCCCTATTTTAAGATATTCTGTCTTTGACATATTCATATTGAGGCCCCATTTTTCATATTCTTTCTTTAAAAATCCACAAGGAAGAAATTCCTGTAGCTGGTTGTATACTAGGGTGGAACGAAAAAGGTCAAAAAAATAAAAGAAAAGAAAACTTCTTGTGGCTATCGTTTAAAAGTTGTGTCAGGTGATGAAAACAATTGGTGCGAGACCATTTTGAAATAAAAAAATATCTTGAGGTTCCATATTGGATTTGAAAAATGAAAAAGCAAAAAAAATAATTTTTGTCGAATAAATCAATATGGCTCTAAGATCAAATTTCAATAATCGTGTTTTACCAACTAAGTGTGACATTCTAAAGTGCTTTCCCTTTATTCGTAATGAACTTAAGTTGACAAATAAAAGTAAAGATCCATCTATCGCCGACGCGACGTCTTGAATGCCGTTGCAACGAAAGTAGAACAAATATGAAAAATTATCTATTCCAACATTATCGCATAAGTTCATTCAAGATATGATTAAAAATATTTTTACAGAGTATCAAAATCTTAACCGATAGGTACACAAAAAGTGAGCAAGCATCTGATTCATAAATAGAAAAGATTGGCCAGTTTCGAAAGAAGTGTAAAAAGTTATTGAATATCGCGGCTTGCAAGTGCAACATGACTGGAACTGTATGTGTGTACTTGTAATAAAATCAAGAAAGTACTACAAAAAGAGCGAGTTTTTCTTCAAGATCAACGATCCTATCGAAAAATGGCAATTGGACCAGTGGTTATTGCAGCATCTGCAGCAATAAAGAAGAAAATGAAAAGAACCATGAAGGCAAAGGCAAGTTCTCAAAAATATAATACTGACAAAATTGTTCTTAAAGCGTGCACCATTGATTCCTTTAATCCTTTCATAAGTAGCAGCTTGTCTGACTCAAATTCTTCTGATGCAGATGATCATGAAGAAGAATTCATTGCTCCTTTGTCAACAGTTACAGTCCAACCATCTGCGTCACAAATACTGCGGCACTTCACTTCAATATATAGCTAGTATGCTTATTTCATTGCAATGAGCTACCTCTACGTCATTTAATTTAATAGTTAGATGGACGCACCAGTGGACCACTTAGTTTTTCAGGGCCAATAGGGAAACTTCTGGAACGCTGTGAAGAGAAGAGTGTTGTCGATTTTGTCTCAATAGAAAACAACCTAGCAATATTATTAGAAAAAAACAGACTTTAGTAGCGATCAGAAGTACTTGTATCAAATCAGTCAAGCAGTTGCTGCGGGAAAATGTCCTAATGATTTGAGCCTTAAAAAACCTGGGAACATATCACACGCAAGGTGGCTGACAGTTGATAATCGGTAGCTTCGATTGTATGGTGGAACTGAATGTTCCAGCCCCCAATTAATCATGTTAGTAAGTTACATCCAAAAACTGTATGCACCAGTTTGTTTTTTTATATAAAACTGTATCCTAGCTGTTCTGATGGTTCAAAACATTTATGGCGAATGATCCATTATTCACGATTTCTACCAGTTGACCAAAGAAAAATTGTCGACGCCGTTATCCAAAGGAATGCTTATTTTGCTCATCTCGAAAATGTATTACTCGGTATGATGAAAGATAAACGAAACCATATACGGGAGCTAGGACCACGCAGAGTGCCGAAAGCTAGAGAAAGTCAGAAAGAAAAAAAGATCCAGAGATTCAAAATACCAACATTAAATTTTAGTGCTGCAGATTATAATGACTTAATTTCTATTTCTGGATTCAAAGTTACGACTCCTCCTTTGCTAAAACATACGTCCAGTGAAGATGTAAGGGATATGATTGATTCTGGGAATTACAACAACACAGAGGCCTTCAACTGCCCTTGTCATACAAAATCCGTGCAAAGAACTGTTAAGTTAGTAACTGAAGCATCAGCTGCTGTTTGTGGACCAGAATCAAGGGATGGCTTTATTCGTTCAAGGTTGCAGTCTAGAAATATTATGCCATTTTCTAACACAAAATCAGACTACCAATCTTAAAATGTATATTGTATCATAAAACAATTATTTAGATTCAAAGAATTGATAAAAAAATAAGTTTTTAAAATTTTATTTTTTTTTGTTATTCCCAAAAATGTAAATGTAATATGGAACCTGAAGATAGGGTCCAATACAAAAAAGATTTCTTACAGTTTTATTATACATCAAAACACAACTTTTTCGCACTAGCCCCATAAAAAATAATGACTTCGAATTTTTCGTTCCACCCTATTGTATACCATTAAATTACAAGTAAAATTTAATAAAACATTTTACCAGGACAAAATTTTTTATTAAATTTTAATTCTTTCTTTAGTTTTCTAAACATGTAATCCATGTCTTCCTCATCATTCGCTACGACTACCTGATCATCTGCAAAAAACAAAAGTTGTTAGACATTTACCACCGCCTATGTCTATTTCCATTCCAGATACTTGTTTCCTCCACTGCTCTAGAGACTGGTCGGGGACAGACAACATCCTTGTTGAAACCCCTTTGTTATTGGAAATGATTCAGATATAAAGTTTCCTTCTTTAACGACACTTCTTGCATTTTTGTATATATTTGCGATAACATCCACATACTCAGTTGCGTAGCGTAAGTGTCGGCTGCCCGGGGCGGAAGACAATTTTGCCGCGCTCTTATTTAGGTATTTTAATTATTTAATGTATGTTTGTTTTTAAACCAAGCTTGTTTGTAATTGGTCCAACCGCAGGCAAGTTTACTCTACTGTTATAAAATTTTGACATTTATCAAATTTTGACATTAGTGGCATTTCATAGGTTAATTAAGTTATACCGGCGATTTTTTGTGTTTTCTGTGTTATTCCTTTAATTTTTAGATTGCTAGTCTGCTTTTATATAAAAAGCAGTCGTTTTTAGAACTCTTTAGCGACATATTAATATAATATAATATTTATGGATTACCGTCGAGGGTCGACATGATCAACAAAAAAAGAAGATGTATTTGGTTATTATTCTAGTGACTTTCTTGGGTGTGAATATGTTTTTTTATGTATGTTTACTCCTCCTACATACATTAATAGTACATAGTCCATTCTTTCACGGTTTTTGCTCTAAATTTTAAAGAACCGCTTGGATTGACATGAAATTTGGCATACGTATAGCTTACATGTCAAAGAAAAAAAGTGATATTGTGCCGATGTGTGCTTTTGCCCTGGGGGTGACTTTCACCCCCTCTTGGGGTGACTTTCACTTCACCCCCTCTTGGGGAGTGAAAAAATATATGTCCAAAATAAGTCCGGAAATGGGTAAACTGACTAATTTTAAGTAACTTTTGTTCTATTGAGCTTTTTCGCCAAGTCAACACTTTTCGAGTTATTTGCGAGTGAATATGTTCATTTTTCAACAAAATAACCACACTTTTAGACGGTTTTTCGCAAATAACTCAAAAAGTAAGTATTTTGTCGAAAAAAACGTTCTTAGCTAAAATATAGCTTATAAAAAAGTAAAAAAAATGGTGTACGCGTTAGGTCTCTGGATCTCGTAGAACCAGAGTTATAGCCAATGTAAAGTAGATTCATATTCATCAAATTTCAAATAGAATATTTCGACGTGAAATATCCAAAAACTTAAGCACTTTTTGGGGAAAACCCATTATAACTTTTTTAAAGTGTTTAAAAAAAGCTTTATTTCTGTGTTTACAAAAAGTTTCTAGCATTAAATTACGCTCAAAATAAAGTTGGCCCCTTTTGTTTTTGCAAAAAAAAAATCGGGAAGACCACCCCCTAATTAGCAACTTAAATGAAATTAATCGTTACTGCTCCACAAATTATTTTACTTATGTCGTCTTTATATGATCTGTAAGTTTTATCGATTCAAAGTGCTTATTTTTGAAAACATTTGGTTTCAAAATAAGATTTTTAAAAATTAAAATTTTGAAAAATATGTTTTTTCTTTCAAAATAACTTAAAAATTGTTAGAGATACCAAAAATCTCGAAAAACAAAAAAAAGTCAGATTTGCTTTTCTAAATATCATGTATTTTTTTGTTTTTCTGTTAGACAAAAATTGATTAAGATTTGGTGTTTCTAAATTTGCATACATTCGTGATCAATGACTCGTTCAACCCCTTTTAACTACAGCCCTTTCAATAATAAGGGCTTTGAACCGATGAAACTTACAGATTATATGAACAATATATACACGAGTTAAGAAACTTATGAAGTCGTAACGATTAAGTTCAATTAAGATACCAATTAGGGGGTGATTTTCTCGATTTTTTTACCAAAACCAAAAGGAGCTAACTTTATTTTGAGCGTAACTTGTTTAATTTTGATGCTAGAAATTTTTTTATAAAACAAAAATGAAGCTTTTTTTAAACACTTTAAATAAGTTGTAATGAGTTTTCCCCGAAATGTGCTTCATTTTTATTTATTTCACATTAACGTATTCCATTTGGAATTTGACGAATATGAACCTATTTTTCATTAGCTATAACTCTGCTTCTACTAGGTGTAGAGACGTGAGATATACACCATTTTTTAAAAAAAATTTATAGGCTATATTTTTGCTACGAATGTTTTTTCGACAAAATACTTACTATTTGAGTTATTTGCGAAAAACCGTCTAAAAGCGTGGTTATTTTGTTGAAAAAATGAACATATTCACTGCCAAATAACTCGAAAAGTATTGACTTAGTGAAAAGACTCTATAGAACAAAAGTTACTTAAAATTAGCCAGTTTATCTATTTCCTGACTTTCTTTGGACGAATATTTTTTCACCCCCAAGAGGGGTGAAAACCACCCCCAGGGCAAAAGCACATATCGGCACAATATCACTTTTTTTCTTTGACTTGTTAGCTATGTGTATGCCAAATTTCATGTCAATCCAAGCGGTTCTTTAAAATTTAGAGATTTTGCAATATTTTACCGTTAAAGAACGGACTAACATTCTTTCACGGTTTTTGCTGAAAAATTTTAAAGAACCGCTTGGATTGACATGAAATTTGGCACACGCGTAGCTAAGATGTCAAAGAAAAAAAGTGATATGGTGCCGATGTGTGCTTTTGCCCTGGAGGTGAGTTTCACCCCATCTCGGGGATGAAAAAATATATGTCCAAGATAAGTCCCGAAATGGATAAACTGACTAATTTTAAGCAACTTTTCTTCTATAGAGTTTTTTCACCAAATCAATATGTTTCGAGTTATTTGCAAGTGAATATGTTCATTTTTCAAGACGGTTTTTCGCAAATAACTCAAAACGTAAGCATTTTGTGGAAAAAAATATTCTTAGCAAAACTATAGCCTATAAAAAAAGTGAAAAAAACGGTCTACAGGGTAATTGATTAGTAGGGTAAAGCTCAATAGCTCCGCTATAGTAATAGATAGCAATAAAAGTTAATAACAAAAATTTTAGCCACCTTTGAGCTTCACATTACAAAATTAGTTAGAATGTTACAGGGTGTTCGATAACACAGTGGCAGACCAAACTTATGTTTTTTTAAATGGAACACCCTATATTTTATTTTAAATTCGAAATCCTGTTAACTTCTCCATCACAAAAATATAAAGGTTTGTTATGTTATACAGGGTATTTACAAATACCCTGTATAACATAAAAATAAGCAAAACAACAATTTTCTTTATATCAAATACAGGGTGAGTCAAATCGCAAGTACATTATTTTCTCAGTAATTTTAAATGGAACACCCCTGTATTTTATATGACTATTGAAAAGTACCATTACCGTACTTTAATTTTTAGATAACATTCCCTATGTCTAAATTTATTAGTTTTCGAGATATTTTCATTTTTCAATGGACCAGTAGCGTGGCCACCCAAATCACCAGAATTTAATAAACTGGACTGATTTTTTTGGGGTTACGTTAATAATGAAGTTTATAAAATACCTCCAACAACAAGGGATGAGATGAAAAATAGAATACAAAGTGTATTTCGATGTGTTAATTTACAAATGCTCCGTAGAGTAAGTAGCTCATTCAATGATCGTTTTTAGGCGTACATAAATGTGTTAGGAGATAATTTTGAACACCTTATGTAATTAAATATTAAAAATATTTTATTAAAAGTAGCTTCTAATTTTTTCAAACATGTTTTTTAGCAAAATGTATTACTGATAAATTATGTTTCGTTCTTTATTTGTTACATTGTTACATTTACATACAAAAGTAGTGTTTAATTGTCTTCACAAAATATTGTATTTTGTGTTTGTGTGTTTTTTATTGTAAAATTTATTACTAATTTTCTTTGTTTATTTGTTGCATTTACATAAAAAGATAGTTTTTAATTGTTTCAAAAATGTTGCATGTAGTGGTTGTTTTTGTTTGTAAAATGTATTACTAATAAATTATTTTTATTTCTTTATTTGCTACAGTGTTACATTGATTACCGGATTGATAATCGGTAATCTTCAATTGTCAATTCAGTCATGGCTTACTTAAAATTTAGATAAATTTAAACACCTAAAATAATTTGCTCTGAAAAATGAAAATATCTCGAAAACTAATAAATTTGGGCATAGGGAATGTTATATAAAAATTAAAGTACGTTAATGTTACTTTTCAATAATGATATAAAATACAGGGTGTTCCATTTAACATTAGTGAGAAAATAATGTACTTGCGTTTTGACTCACCCTGTATTTGACATAAAGAAAATTAGCAATATCAATAATTCTTAAAAATTTTGATAATAAATAAAAAAATATGGCATTAATACACCATTGCTGTTGTGCTTATTTTTATTTATACAGGGAGTTGAACTTGTTACGATTTTCATACAAAATTGGTTATAACTTTGTAAATACCCTGTATAACATTACAAACCTTTATATTTTTGTGATGGAGAAGTTAACAGGATTTCGAATATAAAATAAAATATAGGGTGTTCCATTTAGAAAAACATAAGTTAGTTCTGCCACTGTGTTATCGAACACCCTGTAACATTCTAACTAATTTTGTAATGTGAAGCTCAAAGGTGGCTAAAATTTTTGTTATTAACTTTTATTGCTATCTATTACTATAGCGGAGCTATTGAGCTTTACCCTACTAATCAATCACCCTGTATATATTAGGTCTCTATAGCTAGTAAAAGCAGAGTTATAGCTAATGAAAAATAGGTTCATATTCGAAAAATTCCAAATAGAATAATTCAATGTGAAATATCCAAATAATGAAGCATTCTTGGGAAAAACACATTACAACTTTTTTAAAGTGTTTAAAAAAAGCTTTATTTCTGTTTTTATAAAAAAATTTCTAGCATCAAATGTAAGCAAGTTACGCTCAAAATAAAGTTGGTCCCTTTTGTCTTGGCAAAAAAAAATCAGGAAGATCACCCCCCAATTAGCAACTTAAATAAAATTAATCGTTACCGCTTCACAAGCTACTTTACTTAATAAATACCTCAAAGCAACAGTGAGATAAGTTCACAATTTCAATTTTTCTTTCAGTACGCTATTTACATACAATGTATTGCATACTCTATACTGGTAACACTGAGATATGTATCTCTGATAACTGAGATATACGATATACATATCTCGGTGTTACCAGTATAGAGTGCAATACATTGTATGTAAATAGCGTACTTAAAAAAATTGAAATTTTGGACTTATTTCACCTGATTCGTGATTTAATTTCCACGAAGTATTAAATCCATCATTATTTTGAAAATTGGACTTATGCGCATTACGAACAATACCATAAACATAGGTAGCGAATCGAAATATCCATTAAAAAAACACTTGACACATTTGACATGTACTCAGAGGTCATTATTATAATGTAAATCACCTTAGCTGATAGAACACATACTTAATAAGTATATAAGTAATAAAATTTTTTCATTATTAGTTTTCTAGGAATCCAAATACCAGAAATCTTATCGGTATACATATTATAGTAAGACTATTATGTCTTGTTTATGCTGACTGTGCTATGAGGTCACTCGGCTAAACAAAATTTGCCGAAACAGCGCGGCTATTATTTAAAAGTATCATAAGATAACTGTACGAGACAAAATTAACTACAGATAATGCCGGATATCGTGTAAACAAAATACCGAAATACCTATTATTTTAACGATATACACTTCTTCAAAGAAATTATCGCACCACCTTAAAAACGGGTCATTTTTAATGTCTCAAATTTCCTAAACCTGTTGTCCGATTTAAGTGATTTTTTTTAATATGTTGTCTTATTCTTTATAAATATTGCTGTAAAATATTGTTGCTAGACAGGTCAATTATTGTCATTGTATACCGGGTGTACCAATCAAACTATGTTTTTTCTCACTCTGTGGAATATTCTAGCATTATGCTAACTTATTATTCAAGCATGCAATAGCATACTGAAATTAAAACCCAACTATAGCCTCATATTTTCTTAGCATTATGTTTTTTGAAGTTATACTTCTTTACGGGCGTAATGACGGTGAAATTTTATATGGGAAAACCTAGCGACCGGGCGCATGCGCATTATAACTTTGTTCTGATTGGATGTTCAAATGACATGACAAAAATTATCCAATATGGCAGCTGTGGCACAGCTGTGGGACTGTGGTTTGGTTATAATGTATGCTTGTTGCGTTTTAAAATTTGTTGGAAGAGAAACAAACAAACAAAAAGTTAGTTAATGGTTATACTGCCTTTTTAAATAGTTTTCATATTATATTTTTGGACTTATTTACATAGAAGAGATGATTGTGAAAGCTCATCAAACTGTGACTAGTATGAGTGCCGCAGATCTCGCTTATTCAGAGCTAAAGAATCTTTCACTGGTAAGTGTTTTATAAATAGTTGATCAAATTTTGTTATGATATTTGAACATAGCCACTTTGCACGACGCAAGTGATTGCGAAATTTATTAGTCGTTATACGGGCTCCGATACCTACCTTGAACCTACCAAAATACATAAGTAGTATGTAATACTTTTATTTAAATAATATTCACCTAATATATTGTTTTCTTACTCTATGTTTTGTTGTATTTTTTCAATTCTAAATCATTTCAATTCAAAATCAAAATAATTTGATTTACATAAGTTAAAAATGTCAAAAGATTAATCTGTTTAGTTAGACGATCTTCGCACATAATGACAAGCTGTCTCTGTGGCGAAGTTTTAATGCGGGTGACTCAAAATACAACGCAAAATACCAGCCGCTTGGTAAGTTGGTTCGAATCCCAATAGAAACTTTTATTTTTTTATTTTTTTTTATACATTTTATGATTGTAAGTATATTTATTATATAATTTTATTTTCAGAAAATACGTATTTAGTTAAAAAAATTTCCGACAATTAATGTTCAGAAATCATTTGTGGCATTTTTAATGTACTTGTGTGTGTTTTATTTTTTTATTATTTTAATTTTTGGCACTGTTTTAATAAAAATGTTTGAGAAGTAGTAAGTATAAATTAATTTAATATTTAAATAAAATATAAATAAAAAGTATATTAATTTCGTTTATAATCATATAATCATATACGCTGTGAGCTTCGCTGGTGTCGCTCCTAGTGGATTACTAATCAACTTTCACTGGTAATTTTTAAATTTATTATTTAATTGTTATCGCTTAATATTTACAACGCAAAAAAGTAATTAAATTATAATCGATTTTTTTAAGATTTTGCTAATCATTTTGACGTTCTATTGATAAAATATGAATTTCTTACTTCGGATACTTTCACAATTATCGTGTAGATGGCGGTAAGATTAATATATTAATTTATAATTAGATATTACGGAACATTAAAAAAACTTAAATTCAGTATTTAAAACGTAAGTATATTTAAGGTAAAAATATATAACACAGCTTTGACAAACTAATATTGTTTATAATTAATGTTTTTAATTTTAATTTTAAATTAATCACTTTGACATTTATGTCAAATTTCCAGTAATCGTTTACAGACTTGTCACTACTGGCGGTCGCGAATTTGTAAATATCCCTTCTACGTACGAGCTCACAGCGTATAATAGAAGTATAACTTCTTACGTGCGTACAAAGTACACACACATTCTTTTTTTTATTCATTCACTTATATTGGATAATAAAAAAGTTCCGTACTTTTTTAACTAGCCATGTTTTTCATCAATACAGGATGTTTTTAAATAAGTATGGCAAACTTTAATGGGTAATTCTGCACGAAAAAGTAATGACAGTTTGCTTCATAAACGTTTACTTTATAAATGCTTCGTTTCCCAAATAGGGGGTGTTGAAATTTTTCTTACAAACTGACGATTTATTTATTGCTCTAAAACCGGTTGAGATATGCAAATGAAATTTTGTGGGTTTTAAGAGGTAGTTTTACTTTAGTTAGTTAAAACATAGGCAGGTATCACTTGGATCGTGGGTTCAAACCCTACCCGGTGTCAGTTGTTTAGATATTTATTAATTTGGCTAGTCTTTATACTATGGCTATGATATTCAAGCTCAAAATGTACCTTTCTGTTACGTTGTTCTAAGATATGCAATAGGCTAATGGGCAACTGCGAGACTTGCAAGACTCTTGCTGCAAGACCAAGACCAAGACCGGGAGCGCAATACCAAGACCAAGACCAGGTGTACTGGCGCAAGACCAAGATTGTCTAAGTCTCGTCTTGGTCTTGCATTTGGGCAACACTAGCCTAGAGCATGGTATCGTACTCTTCATATTCGTGAATTCTGGCATTCAAAATAATGCATTTATTTTACATAGCGATCGATAATATAGTTTCGATCGCCAGGTAAAATAAATACATTATTTTAAATGCGAGGAGAATTCACGAATATGAAGAGTACGATACCATGCTCTAGGCTAGGATACCATACTTTGGTCTCCGTAGTGAACGCACCCTTAGAGATGAAATCTAACGATTACAATTTGCTAGGTGAATTGCGAATAATATGAGCTTATTGTATAGGACCCTATTTACTGATAAAACCCAATTTACGAGGGATGGAATAAATAATTCGTGCAACTCTCACATTTGGGCAGACGAAAATCTCCATGCTATTCGCGAATCTCCTTATACATAACAAAAATATGGTTATATTGAGTTTGAAATTATAAAAAATCCGTGTTTTCACTAAGATTATAACAGCATACAATTATATTTAACATAAATAAGATAACGCTCCTTACTTAAGTCTATTTGGTTATCCTAATTGCCTCTTTTTATAATAAAAAAGTATAATTCAGATTTAATGCTATAATAGGATTTAGGGCTATATTTGTGTAAATATACATACATTGTTGCAAATCATTATCTATGAATAAAATCACTGAGCAGTGGCGTAACAAACTCCGTCGGGGCCCTCCCGCAGAATTGGAAATGGGGCCCCCTTTAAAAAATTACTAAATGCGACATGTGTAACAAATACCTATAATTATGTGTTACAGACCAGTAAATCAACGTAAAATATGACGATACCGTGTAATTTTCAGTGTCACCACCGAAGTGGTCAACTCAAGACTTTTCGAGTTATTTATGAGTAAAAATGTTTATTGTTCAACAAAGAAACCACGTTTTTAGTCGATGTTTCGCGAATAGTTCAAAGAGTAAGTATTCGATCGAAAAGAATATTGTTAACAAAAATGAAGTCTATCGACTCAGTAAAAGAAAAGCTGTAGCTCTTAAAAAGTTTTTCTTATTCGTCAAATACCAAATCGAATATTTCAACGTGAAATAACCAAAAAATAAAATACTTTTCAGGGAAACTCAGAACTTTTTTAAAGTGTTTAAAATAAGCTTTATTTTTTACAAAAGTTTCTAGCATCAAAACTAAGCCAGTTACGCTAAAAATACAGTTAATCCCATTTTTTGGTAAAAAAAAAATTGTGAAAATCTCCCCCTATTTAGCATCCCAAATGAAACTAATCATTATCGCCTTACAAATTACCTAATTTTTTTATGTGACCTGTAAGTTTCACCGGTTCAAAGTGCTTATTTTTAAAAGGGTTCTAGTTAAAGGGCTTGAAAGAGTCACTAATCACGAGTACCTATATGCAAATTTTAAACAGCGATATCTTAACCAATTTTTGTCAGAAAAACAAAAAAAATCCAAAATATTTATAAAAGCATGACCTACATTTCTTTACTCTTTGAGATTTTTCGTATCACTAATACTTTTTGAGTTATTTCGAAAAAAGGCATTTTCCAAAACAAAAAAAACTGTTTTTACTATGAAATCAATTTTTTTTCAAAAATAAGAACTTCGAACCAGTCAAACTTACAGATCATATAAACAATAAATATTGTTAATGGTAAAGCGTTATAATAAATTTTATTTGGGGTGCGAAATAGGGGCAGATTTTGACGATTTTTTTTTTTAACAAAAAGGGGCCAACTTTATTTTGAGCGTAATTCGTATAGTTTTGATGCTAGAAACTTATAAAAAAATAAAAATAAAGCTTTTTTGAAACATTTAAAAAAAGTTTTAATTAGTTTTCCCCGAAAATTGCTTCATGTTTTGGTTATTTCAGGTTGAAATATTCGATTTGGAATTGGACGAATAAGAATAATTTTTCATGAGTTTCAACTGTGCTTTTATTGTGTCGATAGACTTCATGAATAAGTACACCATTTTTTATATTTTATAAGCTACATTTTTGCTACAAATATTTCTTCGATATCTAATATTTAATTCGATAAATACTTTTTTTGAGTTATTTACGAAAAACCCGTCTGAAAATATTGTTTTTTTTTTGTTGAAAAATAAATATTTTCACTCGCAAATGACTTGAAAAGTATTAACATAGAAAAAGAAACTCTATAGAACAAAAGTTGCTTATAATTAATCAACTTATACATTTCCGGGATTATTTTAAACGTATGTTTTTCACCCCAAGGAGGGGTGTCACCCCCGAAGTAAAAGCAACCAACGGCATAAATCCAACTTTGAAGTGGAGTGTAACTAGAACCTAAATCCAAATTGTCAAGCAAATACGTCCGTCGCGACGCTGATAATTTCACTCCAAAACTCTCATTTACTGAGCATTGGTGTAATCATGCATTGTTTATGACGACTTACATTTTTCATCTTTATTGGTAGAGAATAAAATAGAACAAAGATTACTAAATGGTTACATAAGTATTATTCTATGAGATGAACAACTTTTTTCGTGCACTATCTACTATCAGCGAATATATCCACAATTTTATTAATTCGGATGGACAACTTCATTTTCAATACTGCACTTCTTAAAAAAATGTATGTATGCAAATAATATAACAACACATTTTTACATATATTAGACAACAAGATGGGGCACTTGACATATTGGGGCCCCCCGTAAGCTTCATCCTGCAAGGCGCCTCTGTTAGGCCTCTGGATAATCGTATCGAAATACTAAAACGTAGGTAAAGATTAAAGAGAAAACCCATTTCTAGATTTAGAAATATTGTTCTAAAATTAGGCAAATTGCAATTCTCAAATCTTTGAATAGTCACGTACAAAGTATTATAGTTTATTGTCGCCACCCATAAAAGTTAGTGAGATCGGAAAATATTTTTCTAGATATGAGATGATTCACTTGCCGAATATGCCTATTTAGAAATTTACGTTTTTAAATTTAAACCCACAAAGTAAAATCATATACCTATAACAGATTTTTACATAATATCAGACGACAAGATGGGGCCCCTGCTCGTTCGGGGACCCCCCGCAAGCTTCACGCTGCGGGGGCCTCTATTACGCCCCTGTCACTGAGTTCACACAACTTTTACAAAAAAAACACATTCCAACTCATACATGATCTTACTACAAGATCCTATTGAATAAGTGGATTCTGCATACATAGAGTGTTTTTATACCTATCTGTTGTGACCATATATTTTCAGGCAATCACAACAGGCATACTACACCTCTCGTTCCTTTCGATTTCAATTTTAGTGTTTTAATCAATTTATTATAATATAAAGTAAGTTATCAATCGAAGTAGCACAGAAAACAACAATAAATATCGTTCCCATACCACCAGATTGACAACAGGTGGAATACTTTCTTTGGTTACACCTCCTGAGATTTTGAAAAATTATAAATCATACAGGAGCCGAGACGAACATTAAGATGAGAGAATTTTAAATAATTCACAACTCATCTGCTCAGCGTGGTAAAAGTTCCAACAAGAAAGATTCCTTAATACTCCTACAAAAGAGTAAGTGAATTAAAAATGTATAAACATTTTTAATTTCTTTGCAACACGAAAATGCAGCAGCTGCATAATACTCTGGTTAAATCGGAGAGTGCAGGAAGAGTCTATACCGGTTTCGGAGGTCTTTCCCCCTCATCAGTAGTCCCATATCCTCTCTTCTATCCTTTCTTTGCAATTCGGAAAGGCCCAGAGTATGATACGTGGAGAAATCGGAGAGAAGATGATATGGAACTACTGATAAGGGGGAAAAGACCTCCGAAACCGGTATAGACTCTTCCTACACTCTCCGATTTAACCAGAGTATTATGCAGCTGCTGCATTTTCGTGTTGCAAAGAAATTGAAAATGTTTATACATTATTATGGAAAATTTGAATACATTATTATGTGAAACCTGGAAAGTGACAAAATACCTTACAGACAAATTGCAGGTCTTTGTTAACAAATGTCTACGAAGAATTGTTCGTATTTTCTGGCCAAACACCATCAGAAACGAAGATCTGCTACACCTGACCCAACAAAAGAGGGTAGAAAATGAAATCAAATACAGAAAGTGGGGGTGGATAGGTCACACACTCCGAAAAGATAGTTCCAGTATTGCAAAAAATGACCTAGAGTGGAATCCCCAAGGAAAGAGAAAAAGAGGTCGCCCAGCACAAACTTGGAGAAGATCCATCATGGACGAGATAAGAAGTCAAGGAAAGTCTTGGAATGAGGTGAAGGCCCTAGCGCAAAATAGAACCCGATGGCGCGTTTTCACTGAAGCTCTATGCTCCACTTAGGAGTTCAAGAACATTATATATATATATATATATATATATATATATATATATATATATATATATATATATATTGATGTGATCTTGATTTTTGATATGAGATAATATTCTTATATGTCACTTAATTTAATCAATGTATTAATACTAATCTAATTAATTAACCAGATCACATATCAATATGTTTTCAATCTCAGGGCGAATTATAAATTAATTACTTACTTTCGTGGCTTCTAAATATTTCTTAATGGTTCCTAATCGGGATAGAAAAGAAAAGAGTAAAAAAAATACATATATGGGTTACAATTATAATCAAAATATTTTTTATTTTATTTAAAAGGCAATCAATGCTTAATATTTGTTATTTCTTATTATTCTTAAACATAACATTTACAAATGGGAATATTATTTCCTTTTGGTTTTCAATTGAAAGTTTTTATTAACATTTAACTATTAGGAGTTATTAGGAACAACTCTATTTAAGTTTGATGAAGCTTTTCTGATATAATTGATTATGTTATTCAATTTTTTATGTGGAATTTAATACGAAAAAACCCATACATTCATGTCCAAACAAATGAGACTGACCTTTTCCTGGTGAACTGAAAATGTCCTCACACAAAACCCGTTTCCTGCTATCCTTGGCTGCGATCAAACCTCGTCCTGGCTTCCAGTAATGTTCTCCTTTGAAAAACTAGCTCGAATAGATCTCGTTCATGCTTCTGTCGTGATGCTGTGTTCTACCTTTTTCGAAACTGCTATCAGCTACCGGGACACTCTTGGCTCAAGGAGGTTCTTTTACTCTCGACCTGGCCTACTTCTCGTTCCACGATAGATACTCCACACTCACGGAACTACACCGGCTTTCTCACTCTCCGTACACTACCGTCTACTACTCGACTTCACTTCTCGACAGCTCAAAACATTCTGATCTCACTTTGTCATTCATTCACCTACTTTCTAAATATCCCTTCCAGATTCACAAATCAAACTTCCACCACCAACTCTCATTCGCAGTATTCCCCAAAACCAATTTTTAATCTTTCTAAATATGCTTAATGGATTTCAAAAGAAAATATTTAATTCCCATTCTAAACTTACTTTCTATTATTTACAAATTTTAATGACCTATTCTCTCTTTCAAATGAGTCTTATTCAGCATAGGCTAATGATCGAAACCTTCCGCGAAAAACGATAATGAACTATCATCTATTTCACTGAGTTTTATTTAGCATAGGCTAATGATCGACCTTCCGCGAAGAAACGATAATGGTACGCGTCATTCACTTTGTTTATTCTAAGCACATTGTTCCGAGTTTCGTACGCTTATTCTAATCACTTCTTAAAATTACATATAACAATTTGTTGTATACAGGTTGTTCTAAATTTATATGCCCGTGGTTGAGAAAATTGAAAATATTTTATATTAAAGTGAATTTTGTTTATAGTTATCAAATTTTAATTTTTATATCAAATAGAAATATAACAAATCCCCGCCTTGTATTCGATAAAATTTATCTGCATTTTTAAATAAATTTTTTCGAGGCAAAACCAACTCCCTGTATATTTCCTTACTTTAATCTATGTCTTATACCCTAACTTACTATCTACTTCATGTAATTCTGTCTTTTATTCGTGATATTTGTATACATCGTGAATATTATAAATTCCTCGGATCTTTTCAGAGTTCCTGTGCCTCAACTCATAACTATTTATCCCATTTTCATTATTCACGATGTACGGGCCTTCGAAAACAGGCATCAACTTTGCGCAAATGCCCCCAGGAAGATTTGATACTCGTAATGCCCTCACGAGTACTTTTTCACCCTTTTGGAAAGTCACTGGTCTTCTTTTTCTATTTTGTTCCTGTCTTTGGATATATTTTTCGTTGCTTCGCCGTAATCTTCTCTGTACGGTTTCAATCACCTGTTGATATTCTTTTGGCTCTTGGTCTTCCCATGGCCTTATCGGCCATACACCCTTCATGATGTATTCTGGGGTCTCTTTTGTTACTGTGCTCGGAATTGTATTTAGATACCTTTCTATTTCCGCCATTTTCCTGTCCCAGTGGCGATGTTGACCATCTGTTGCAATGCGAAGAAATTTCGTCACTTCCTGTATGAATCGTTCCGAAGGATTACTCTGTGGATGCCTGATGCTGACAAAATTTGTCTCTATTCCTCGTTCTCGAAGTTGTCCCTTGAAACGATCATTTCGGAAATACGTTGCATTGTCCAGTAGAATCTTTTTTGGTGTT
This sequence comes from Diabrotica virgifera virgifera, assembly GCF_917563875.1. NCBI lineage: Eukaryota > Metazoa > Arthropoda > Insecta > Coleoptera > Chrysomelidae > Diabrotica > Diabrotica virgifera. The sequence continues at coordinate 245,743,740 of NC_065449.1, forward strand.
CCTACTATGGCTATAAAATTGTCGATTTTTCTTAATATTTCCTCCCCCTTTGTGGTGCGGCAACTATATAATTTTACGTATTTTGAAAACACATCCACCATTACCAGAATATGTTTGTTCCTTTTAGTGGTCATAATTAGATCGCTTAACATATCTATTGCTACAATGTCTAGTTTGTTTCGGGCTTCAATATTTTTGGCAACATTTTCGTTTTTGAAATTCCGACTCTTATATTTTTGACATACATCGCACTTCTGGGTAATTTCCTTTGCAATGCGGTAATCCTGTCGGCTGATGTAATTTTCCCTAAAAACGAGCCAAACTTTTCTGCTACCGATATGCCCATTGTCCTCATGTAATTTCTTTATTATCTTTTCGGCCAATGTCTGTGTCACTAAATATAGTTCCTTTCCGTCTATTCTCTTAAAATATATGTCATTTTCTACTTCCGCTCTTCTTTTCTCTCTTTCCTCTAGGTCTTCTTGGTTTGTCCTTATCTCATTTAACGAATATATCCCTTCTTCTTGTATTAATCTATTTAGTCCCACCTGTAGAGTAATTGTTTCCTTTTTTCCCGTGTCCTCATCCCGTGTTAGAGCGTCGGCTATTATGTTGTCTTTTCCTTTTATATATCGGAACTCAAAATCATACTCCTGTAATAATAGAATGCCTCTATGTATTCTATTATTTACTAATCTATTCTTCATGATATGTACTAAAGCTGCATGGTCTGTTTCGATTGTGAATTTTGCTCCCAATAAGTAAAACCTCAATTTGTTTACGCAATATAGTACACTGGCAAACTCCAATTCTGTAACACTATATTTTCTCTCATGTGTTTTAGTCACTCGCGATATAAAACATATCGGTACTTCTTGGTCGTTTTGTATTTGAGACAGAACTCCTGCAAATTTTTGTATGGACGCATCAGTTCGGAGTATAAAAGGTAAATTGTAAATGGGGTGGTATATTTTCGTTCCTTTTGCGAATTCTCGTTTTAATGTTTCGAAAGCTTCCTCCTGTTCTTCTTTCCAATTCCATTTTATTCCTTTTTTAAGCAACTTTATCAGAGGGATTTCCTTTTGGCTCAAATCGGGAATCAGTTTTTTAAAATAATTAATCGTGCCAAGAAAACCTCTCAATGTTTTCAAATTCGTTGGTCTTGGGTATTCATCTATGAGCTTGACTCTGTCTTCGGATAATCTTACTGTTTTGGTGTCCAATTGAAAACCCAAATAAATGACTTCTTTTTGAAAAAATTGACATTTTTCAATGTTTAATTTCAATCCCGCTGTGTCCAATTCTTCCAGAATTATTTCTATGTGTTTCAGATGACTCTGAGTATCTTGTGAAAAAATTAATAAATCATCGATATAATGAACTATGAAATCTTCGTGGCGATTCAAAATGGTATGTAGAGCTCGGACGAGTGCAGCACAAGCACTCTGCAATCCAAACGGCACTACCTTAAACCGGTAGACAATACCATCAATAGAAAAAGCGGTGTAGTTTCTACACTTTTCAGCTAACGGTATCAACCAAAAACTGTGTTTTAAGTCAATTTTCGAAAATATGTGTGACCCGGTGATTCTTCCAAAAATGGCCTCGATGTTTAGAGGTGATTCATATTGTGATACAGTGTGCTGGTTGATATTCCTGGCATCTAAACATAATCTCAATTCTCCACTGCTTTTCTTTACTATCACAATCGGGTTAACATACGGTGAATCACATCTTTCGATGATTTGATCTTCCAACATTTTATTTATTTCTTCTTTCACCTCTTGTCGATACTTGTATGGAATCGGGTAAGTCTTTGATCGAAAATTTCCCAAGTTTTTCACCTCAAATGAATGTTCGTACTTTTTAGCCACTCTGTTTTCCTCATTGATCAAATTTTCGTAGTTTCTTAACATCAACCGCAATTCTTTTTCTTTCCCTTCTCCACATATCAATTCTCTGTCTTTTTTCTCAGATTCTTCACACATGTTTACCGTGCATTCTGCATCCTCGTTTGCATATACCTCCTCTTCAAATACCACTGTTTCAATCATATTCTTTTCACTTTCATTTTTTAGCTTTATTTCTTCTTCTCCTGAGCCCGTCTCTTCTTTTGAGGAATCCCAGGTTTCCTTTGTTTCTGATACTCTCAAATTTTCTTCTTCTGGGCTCAACTCTTCTTTTGAGGAGCCACAGGTTTCATTTTCTTTTATCTTTTTCTGACCTTTTCTCCTTTTTCTTCTTTGTCCTTGCTTCGCTGCCAAATTCATTTCCACTGTTTGTTCTTTACCTGATTCGTCCGTATTTTGTTTCTCATGTTCCTTGTCCTGTTCTTTTTCTTTTTCTTCTGTTAGTTTCATCGTATTATTTTTAAAATCTATCACTACATGTTTTTCTGCCAATTCGTCCACTCCTACTATCATGTCATGTGACATGTTTGGCATTATTACACATTGTAGTGCATACATATTCTTACCCAGTCGTACCATTACTCGTATGCCTTCATTTATAGTTGCCAATGTCCGTTTGTTTGCGCCCACTAAATTTACCCTAGGTATTTTGTAAATTAAATTTGTTAAGTTAACTTCTTCTATTAGTTTTCTGTTGACCAATGTTATTTCAGATCCAGTGTCTATCATAATTTTAATTGGTTTCTCGTTGATAAATCCATCCACAAATTTTAAATTAACTCCATTTTTCTTTTCGTTGTTTCCTGCCAATTTAATAAACTCCTTGGGGTGACAAAAGATTCCTGTTTGATTTTTGGTTTTTAGTGAGCGCCGTCGTGAAAAGACGCCGGTTGCTCATCGTTGTTTATATTTTCGTCATAATGTCTCTCTCCGTCATATTCATCTGTCTGGGTATTATTTACTTCTCTTCTATTTTCTCTTGGTCTGTCGGATCTGTTTCGGTTTTCTCGATATCCCTGTTCATTTTGTCTACCATTATTTCTGTTTTCTTGATTTGAGCGTGTGGTGTTTCTATTCTGGTATTCTCGATTTCTGTCCTCATTCCATTGCCTATTTCTTTGTTCATAATTTCCTCTTCCGTTGTCTCTATTTTCGTTTTCCCTTCTGGGATTAAAATCTCGTCTTGTATAGTCTCTCCTATTTTGATTTCTATCTCTGTAATCTTGTGTTTCTCGGGGCCTGTAATCTTCTCGCGACCTTCTTGATTTTCTTTCTCTTAGACGTGATTCTCTTATTTGTAGGAATTGGCATAAACTATCTATGTCTTTGTAATTTTGCAATGTGATATGGTCTTCCAGCGTTTCCTCGAAATGTCTTGCAATCAGTTCGACTAATTGTTCCGATGAGTAATTATATTGTAAATGTTTTGCATTATTGTAAATTTGCAAAGCATATGTCCTTTCTGATACACCCATCCTATCATTGTATTTCCCATTTTGCAATTCCTTGTTAATTTCCAATTGTTGGACTTTTCCCCAGAAATAATTCAAAAATTTTTGTTCAAATTGTTGCCAATTGCCGAATTCTTCTTCTTTGCTATCGAACCATAGGCTTGCTTCATATTTGAGATGGTTTCTGATAGTTTCTTTTGCTGTTTCGAAATTTCCGATGTGCTGTATTTTCTTTTTCAGGCTATTTATGAACGGCACTGGGTGTAATCTTCTTACATCCCCGCCAAACCTTATCTTCACGTCATCTGTGCTATGTATAACCATTTCTCTTCTTTCTCCGACATTCTGTTGCGTATTGATTTCCGCAATCTTTCTTTCCACTTCTTCTATGTCTGCTTGAATAGCGTTTTGCAACTTGTTTTCCAAACTTTCCATTTCTTTTTTCTGGCAATTCGTTATCTCCTTTATTTTGCTTTTGATTTCTTTAATCTCTGTCTCTTGTTGTCCCATATCGTTCTTGATCATTGTCAAAAATCCTTTTACTTCCTTTTCATACTTTCCTATGCGTTCCTCCATTTTCTTGTTGTTCTCTTCTATTGCTTGTTTCATTTTTTGTTGTGTTTCATCCATTTTTTGATCCAATTTTTGTTGTGTTTCATCCATTTTTTGTTGTGTTTCATTTTGATTTTTATCCATTGTCCTTTTTGCTTCATCCATTTTTTGTGACTGGAGTTGCATCAGTTGTAATAGTTTATCTATTCCTGATAATTCTTGCTGTTCTGATGCCATGATTGTCTTGTCTAAAATATCTTCTTGGTCTGAATGTTCTTTTTGTTTTTTGTTGTCCTTGCTTTGGCTTCTTGTCACAGACATTTGTTTTCAAGAAGTACTGTCCCCGCCAAATATGAAATTTTACTAGTATGTTACCAAGACGACTTTTTCTCACCCAAATATTATAAATTGTCAATAAATATATCAAATGTAAATATCGTAAAAACAAAATGTTAAATCAGTTATGTAAAATTTGTACCTAAAAAGATCTAAAATTTTATGTTATCAAATGTAAGTATCTCACTTTTTACCACAGGCATATAAATTTTCAAATACCGGCTTTACTCTTTCTATCCTTCAAATTTGCCACTAGAAATACTTTACAATGCTTTCCACGTTGGACGACAGTTGATGTGATCTTGATTTTTGATATGAGATAATATTCTTATATGTCACTTAATTTAATCAATGTATTAATACTAATCTAATTAATTAACCAGATCACATATCAATATGTTTTCAATCTCAGGGCGAATTATAAATTAATTACTTACTTTCGTGGCTTCTAAATATTTCTTAATGGTTCCTAATCGGGATAGAAAAGAAAAGAGTAAAAAAAATACATATATGGGTTACAATTATAATCAAAATATTTTTTATTTTATTTAAAAGGCAATCAATGCTTAATATTTGTTATTTCTTATTATTCTTAAACATAACATTTACAAATGGGAATCTTATTTCCTTTTGGTTTTCAATTGAAAGTTTTTATTAACATTTAACTATTAGGAGTTATTAGGAACAACTCTATTTAAGTTTGATGAAGCTTTTCTGATATAATTGATTATGTTATTCAATTTTTTATGTGGAATTTAATACGAAAAAACCCATACATTCATGTCCAAACAAATGAGACTGACCTTTTCCTGGTGAACTGAAAATGTCCTCACACAAAACCCGTTTCCTGCTATCCTTGGCTGCGATCAAACCTCGTCCTGGCTTCCAGTAATGTTCTCCTTTGAAAAACTAGCTCGAATAGATCTCGTTCATGCTTCTGTCGTGATGCTGTGTTCTACCTTTTTCGAAACTGCTATCAGCTACCGGGACACTCTTGGCTCAAGGAGGTTCTTTTACTCTCGACCTGGCCTACTTCTCGTTCCACGATAGATACTCCACACTCACGGAACTACACCGGCTTTCTCACTCTCCGTACACTACCGTCTACTACTCGACTTCACTTCTCGACAGCTCAAAACATTCTGATCTCACTTTGTCATTCATTCACCTACTTTCTAAATATCCCTTCCAGATTCACAAATCAAACTTCCACCACCAACTCTCATTCGCAGTATTCCCCAAAACCAATTTTTAATCTTTCTAAATATGCTTAATGGATTTCAAAAGAAAATATTTAATTCCCATTCTAAACTTACTTTCTATTATTTACAAATTTTAATGACCTATTCTCTCTTTCAAATGAGTCTTATTCAGCATAGGCTAATGATCGAAACCTTCCGCGAAAAACGATAATGAACTATCATCTATTTCACTGAGTTTTATTTAGCATAGGCTAATGATCGACCTTCCGCGAAGAAACGATAATGGTACGCGTCATTCACTTTGTTTATTCTAAGCACATTGTTCCGAGTTTCGTACGCTTATTCTAATCACTTCTTAAAATTACATATAACAATTTGTTGTATACAGGTTGTTCTAAATTTATATGCCCGTGGTTGAGAAAATTGAAAATATTTTATATTAAAGTGAATTTTGTTTATAGTTATCAAATTTTAATTTTTATATCAAATAGAAATATAACAATATATATATATATTACATTATTATAATATAAATTATTCATTGTTATCCATTTCATAGCCGCAGCAATTTTACTATCCAACATCAGCATTCGATACTGTTTGGAAATAGGAATTATTATATCAATTGACTCGTATTATCCCCTGCAGAAAGATAATTAACCTCATTGACAACATGCTGAGAAACAGAACCTTCCAAGTAGTAGTGGGAAAGAATATGAGTAGATAGATGAAACTTAATAATGGCCTTTCACAGGGGTTTTCCACATGTCTGCAACCGAATCTTACAAATTTGGATATGCTGACAAATCAACCCTTGCCACGTGGCACCAATCCTTAGAAACTACAGAAATCACTACCTCCATCAAGTTAGCAGAACAAAGTCAGCAGAACACAGTTATTCTTATACCATAATTAAGTGTAAATAAAATGCAAATTTAATGTTCTAAGAAAAAATTTATTGCTCTTTTTTTTTAAGTTATCGCATGTTCTGCTAACTTGATAATCAAGCTAGCAGAACAGTAGTTCAAAAATTTGATAAATCATCTATAATTGAATGCCAAAGTATTCTCTGAATTAAATGCAAATTTAATGTTCCAAGAAAAAAATTATTGCTCTTTTTTTTTAAGTTATCGCATGTTCTACTACTAAAATCTACTATATTTTCTACCAGATTCTAAAATCTACTAGATTTAAAATTTTCCCACTAAATCACAAGAAATTCTACTAGACGTAGTAGAAAATCTACTAAATTGGCAACTCTGAATATGGTACAAAAACTTCTATTGTGCAGTGAAGGAGAATGGCTCTAGAGTTTCTAATCCCATCTGCTTTTGGTAGTAATTATTGGTAAAATTCCCACGGTTTATTAACTTCTTACTTAAATTTATTGTTGGAACATTTCATTTGCATTTAATTCAGAGAATACGGTGGTATTCAATTATTTGATATTTTATCAATAATTATTGAACTACTGTTCAATGTTAAAATTAAACTACTGCCAGCTTGAAATCAAGTTGGCGGAACATGCGATAACTTAAAAAAAAGAGCAATAAATTTTTTCTTGGAACATTAAATTTGCATTTAATTCAGCGAATACTCTGGTATTCAATTATAGATAATTTATCAATTTGATACCAAAAAATTGATAAATCATCTATAATTGAATACCAGTATTCTCTGAATTAAATGCAAATTTAATGTTTCAAGAAAAAATTTATGGCTTTTTTTTTAAGTTGTCGCATGTTCCGTCAACTTGATTTGAAGCTAGCAGTAGTTCAACTTTAACATTGAACAGTAGTTCAATAATTATTTATAAAATATCAAATAATTGAATACCACAGTATTCTCTGAATTAAATGCAAATGAAATGTTCCAGCCATAAATTTAATTAAGAAGTTAATAAACCTTGGGAATTTTACTAATAATTACTACCAAAAGCAGATGCGATTAGAAACTCTAGAGCCATTTTCCTTCACTGCACAATAGAAGTTTTTGTACCATTCAGGGTTGCCACTTTAGTAGACTTTCTACTAGATAGAATTTCTTGTAATTTAGTGGGAAAATTTTAAATCTAGTAGATTTTAGTAGTAGAACATGCGATAACTTAAAAAAAAGCAATAAATCTTTTCTTGGAACATTAAATTTGCATTTAATTCAGGTAATACTTTGGTATTCAATTATAAATGATTCATCAATTTTTGAACTACTGCTCCGCTAGCTTGATTATCGAGTTAGCAGAACATGCGATAACTAAAAAAAAGGGCAATAAATTTTTTCTTGGAACATTAAATTTGCATTTAATTCAGATAATACTTTGGCATTCAATTATAAATGCTTTATCAAAATTTAGAACTACTGTTCTGCTAACTTATAATCACTTATAATTACTTTGGCATTCAATTATAAATGATTTATCAAATTTTTGAACTACTGTTCTGCTAGCTTGATTATCAAGTTAGCAGAACATGCGATAACTTAAAAAAAAAGAATGTGTGTGTACTTTGTACGCACGTAAGAAGTTATACTTCTATTATATGATTTAAACGAAATTAATATACTTTTTATTTATATTTTGTTTAAATATTAAACTAATTTATACTTACTACTTCTCAAACATTTTTATTAGAACAGTGCCAAAAATTAAAATAATAAAAGAATAAAACACACACAAACACATTAAACAAGCCACAAATGATGTCTGAACATTAATTGTCCAAAATTTTTTTAACTAAATACGTATTTTCTGAAAATACAATTATATAATAAATATACTTACAATCATAAAATGTATTAAAAAAAAACAAAAAAGAAAGTTTCTATTGGGACTCGAACCAGCGCTGATAAGAGCGGTTGGTATTGGAATTCATTCGCCTTCTCCGCTTAGCCACGGACACTATGTGTCATTATTTACGAAGATCGACTAACTAAACGGATTAAACTTGTGATATTTTGATATTTTGAAAATTGATCAAATTATTTTAATTTTGAATTGAAATGATTTAGAATTGAAAAAATACAACAAAACATAGAGTAAAAAAACAATATATTAGGTGAATATTGATACAAATTTTGATGGTAATCAAATTATATAAATAAAAGTATTACATACTATGTATTTTGGCAGATCAAATAGGTAGGTTTATACCCATGATACATTAACAATTATTACGTACCTGTTGCTTTTAAAAACTATTTAAAAGTCACTACAATATTATAAACTTTTTTGTTTCTGTCCTCACAACAATAAAACTAATATATTATACATTTGTTTACCTTTACCTTTACCTCCAAACCACAGCTGCCATATCGGATAATTTTTGACATGTCATTTGAACATCCAATCAGAACAAAGTTATAATGCGCATGCGCCGGGCTGATAGGTTTTAACATATAAAAAAATCACCCTCTATCGCCGGTAAAGAAGTATAACTTCAAAAAGAGCAATAAATTTTTTCTTGGAACATTAAATTAGCATTTAATTCAGAGAATACATTACATTCAATTATAGATGATTTATCAAATTTTTTAACTATTGTTCTGCTAGCTTGATTATTAAGTTAGCAGAACCTGCGACAACTTTTTAAAATAAAGAGCAATAAATTTTTTCTTGGAACATTAAATTTGCATTTTATTTACACTTAATTATGGTATAAGAATAACTGTGTTCTGTTGACTTTGTTCTGCTAATTTGATGGACGTAATCACTCTCACGAATGACCCAGCGAATACTTTATCTTTACCGAGCTATCCTTAGCGAATACTTTAAGAAATGGAGATTACAACCAAGTACTACAAAAACTGAAGTATCAGCTTTTCATCTCAACGACAAGCTGGCAAACAGATAATTACGAATATTTTTTAATAACAAACGATTGAAACACAATAAATACCCGAAATACCTTGGGGTTCCTTTAGACAGAACACTCACATTCAGAGAACACCTGAAGAAATCAGCAGCACAACTAAAAGCATGTAACAATATAATACAGAAACTCTGCGGCACTACATGGGGATCTACATCATCAGTCTTAAGATCCTCCGTTCTTGGCCTGATATATCCGTCTGGTGGCAGAATACTGTGTACCATTGTGGTTGAATAGCAGGCTATGCTAAACCGTGATATGCGTATGATAACAGGCACAATTATGCCCACCCCCATAATGTGAATACCCACCCTTAGTAACATAGTTCTAACCTACCTATGCCACGAACATGCATTGGTTAAAGAATACAACAAAATTATGGATATTCTTCAACTTCTAATCCACGACATTCCCGATATTCATGGAAACCCTCTCCAATCCAGGTTACCTCTCTTGGAATCCGCTCAAGCGCTACATGATTCCAATTTTGACTTAATGCCCGATGTAGAGAAGAAAGAGAAAGTAATATATATCCGCATTACCATAGTCTACTGGACATCACAGACAAACCTGACGGATTTAAACGTCTCTGTAAGATTTGGTCAGCCTTTGATCGAATCAGAACAAACTGCGAAAGTTGCGCCGACCTACCCTAGAGATGGGGTAAACTTTTTTCTCCTTCTTGTGATTGAGGGGTTGCAAGACAGATCATCAGACACATGGTATAGGACTGCCCATGCAGAGCACACACAGATTCGTAATATAGTCGGTTCGCTAAACTCAGACATAACTGGCTAGTGATTTTAGTAAGTAATTTTACCAATTTTGGTAAAATTGGCAAAAAATAATTACTAAATAGTTAAGAATTACTAAATAGTTAGTAATTTTGACAATTTTGGCAAAATTGGCAAAAAACAAAAAAAATACCGGCTAAAATTACTAGCCAGTTGTGTCTGAATTTAGCGAACCGACTATACCAATCGAAGATTCAATAGAATATATAAAAAAACTGGACATCTGTTTGTAATGTACTGTATAATGTATAAATATAAATTTAATGACCTATTCTGTGATGTAAGCCATACGTTAAATGAATAAAATAGTTGCTGGAGCCCCTACCAACTAAATTACAAACCGAAAGGAATAAGAAGTGTAGGACTTCTCATTGCCTAAACACTACAATGAAGAAAAAGAAAATCTATTTCTCATAATGTATTTATTTATACTATTTTACTATTTCTGAATTATTTCGTTTTTGTTTCAGGAACCAGTCCCGTAACACCATTTCTTAGTTCATATGCCAGACAACTAGGCCTGTCCAGTGTAGTGGTGGGCTTCATTTACACAGTCCTCCCGATTAGCGGGATGCTGGCCAAGCCGATCTTCGGATCCATAGCCGACAGATTCCATTGTCAAAAAATTTTATTTCTTGGCGCCCAACTTTTGACAGCAGCCGCTTTTTTAGCAGTGTTTTATTCACCGCCAATAGAAACTGTGAGGAACGTAGATATGTCATGCTATAACAGTACGACGTCTTTTGTTTTTCACTCGACTGAACCTATAGATAAATGCTTTTTGGATCCCATTAAGGCAGATCGGAAGTGGGATAAGTGTGAGGTAAGAAAAGATCATACTTTATGAGGTACGCAGCAAACTGAACGTTTTCTATGTTATACTTTTTCTACTTTTAGAGATGTCTATTCGCTCCGTGCATGACTGACGCGATACCTAGCGTAGTCGAACACATTCTTGGCGAACACAATTTGACGTTAAACATGATACACATATGACATATTTGACGTTAATATGTAATATTTTTGATAAAATTTATTATACAAATAAGTTCGAGTGTCAAATAAACGTCAAATGCTTCTTCTTCTTCTTTTACTTCTTACAGCTCTGAAGCTGCCTCGGGTTAATTTCCTGGGAGGTAGATTGCCAACTATCCCTCCATCTTTTAAGTGGTTTTCCGGGGGGTCTTGAACCGGGTGTGTTGTATTCAAGGGCAATTTTTGGGAGTCTACTCTCATCCATTCGTCTTACATGGTTGTACCACATCCTCTTGCGCTGCCTTTCCCATCTTACAATATCTTGAATTTTGCATTGCTCTCTAATGTCTGTATTTCTAACTCTGTCTCTTCTTGTTTTCCCCACTATTGTTCTTAGGGTTTTCATTTCGGCAACTCTTAGCATCTGTTTCGTTTTGTTGGTGTCTTCGCGCACTTCTATGCCATATGTCATGATCGGTCGTATGCAAGTCTTGTAGATTCTAATTTTACTATCTGTGCGCATATACGGATTTGACCAGACTATCTCCCGCAGACATCCTGACAATGCAGATGCTTTGTTGATCTGACTCCTCAGGTCGGCAGGTCCTTTACTGGGTCGTGGCTGCTTGATATATCTATGCCCAGATATCTGAATTGCATCACCTGTTCTGTGGGGTTGTTCTCAACCACTAACTTACATCTGAGCAGATCTTTTGCTATTGTCATACATTTAGTTTTGTTGGTAGAAATGTTCATATTTAGTTGGCGGCTTACTTGAAAGAACTGAAAGAGCTGTCTCTAAAGATCATCTTCTGATTCAGCAATAATTGCCGCATCATCTGCGTAACACACCATATCAATTCTTTTGTTGCCCATTCTATATCCGAGATTAAGAGATGTTACTGTGTTTATAATTTTGCCCATGAGTAGGTTAAACAAGAAGGGGCTTAAACTGTCTCCTTGTCTAATTCCTCCCGGTGTTGGTATATTTTCAGTTAACTGGTCTCCTGCTCTAACTTTGGTTACGTTGTTGTTATTTAGGTTATGGACTATCTTTGTTATGCTGGTCGGTGTTTTATTTTCTATTAATATATTTAGAATGTCTCCCAGGCGAACTCTGTCAAACGCCTTCGTCAGATCAATGATGCAAATATACGCTGGCATGCCGAACTCTATAGCTTTTTCTTTTATTTGTTTTATTGAGTGTGATAACTTTATTAATAATAATTTACTTTCCCTCCTTTTCAAATAGGTGGGGAATATTAATAAAATATCAAGATAGTTAAAATTTGCTAAGTTTTTCTATTTTCCTTGCTTATTCTTTAAAACCATTCATTTTGGAGTAAACCTGTTGGTAAATCTAATAAACATTATCGAGAGTTCAGTGTACTAAAAAATGAGTATTATTTTCTAATCCATAGATACCTGGCTATAGGTAGATATATTAAAAACACAAATTGACATACTTTAAATATTTTCACTTATCTTTTAGCTGACAGTTTAATAGTAGTAGTAAGGCGTCAACATTATTATTATTATGATAATGCATAAGTAACTTTTATTGTTTCGCAATATCAATAATAATTATTGCAAACTGTAAAATGACTGTCTTGGAGTCCTAATATAGTAGCACTTCTAATGGAAATAAAATTACAAGGAAGATATACATAATATAGCTACTTAAAATTATAAAATTACATATTAGAAATATGTAAATGGTAAAAGGGAGATATGTAGGACATAAAAAACAAGTTAATATAGACCTTTATGAAGTCTATGTTTCGTCCGTTTTAAATGTAAATAAAAAATCTTTATAATCAGTTCGATAGAGGCGCTGGTATTTTTTTAACACACGCCATTATTCATACGGATGTGGGATCGAAAACCACGTCGTGTTTTTAAACGCTTTTCTTCACTTCAGTAGTTTGCATCAAATCATTAGACGTTAATTTGACTGACTTTTCTTCAATGCAAATGAATGAAAATTTGCAGACATATGCATTCGCCGGAACAATACACGAATAGTCAATAAAAAAATGTTATGTTTATTAATTATTGTTTAATAAATAAAAAAACGATTTTAATGGAAAATGCTTAAATTCTCTTGTTTTTTACAATGTAGAAACTTGAAACTTTTACGGATTGTAGCTAATGATATGAACTATACATAATTTCACTTTTTACGTTAATTGTTTACGTTATCCTTCATAAATAAACAATACAGTTTCAAATTTTGAACGCTCATATATTTGTTTATATATAAATCGGCGTTTATTCGTGTCAGATTTCATTAGGATACGAAACAAAACTTCAACCAAAACTCGAATTAAAAAAAATCGTGTTTTTATCGTAGTCTTAGAAAAACCACCGGTAGAGACGTTTTGTGCTACAATTAACATTAGAATTCGTTTTATCGTATTAATTAATTAAACGCTTTTCTTTAGTTCAATCGTTTGGGTCAAATCTTTGGACGTTAATTTGACTGCCTTTTCTTCAATGCAAATGAGTAAAAATTTGCAGACATACCTATGCATTCGCGGGAACAATACACGAATAGTCAATAAATTTTTTTTTGTTTATTAATTGTTTAAATAAAAAAAAAACGATTTTAACCCTTAAGATCCTGAATTAATTTATTTAGAAAATTTTATTTCTTTTTTGATTTTTATGTATTCAGGAGAAGGTTTTAAAACAAAATACATACATTTTTTTTTCTTAATTATTTTTGATTTTTTAGAAAATTGCCGTTACATATATGTAACGCTAGGACGATATAGGAGCAAACATAATTAAAATATTTCCGATTATAAATTTCAAAATAACAAACAAATACAAAACTAGATAAATGAAAAATCATAATTAAGTTATTGTAGATTAAAATCTATGTTGCACTTGATGCACACTCCCACATTGCACTTGCAACCCGTGGTACGCACATAAGAACTACAGCATTCATCTGCAAAACGTCTCCTTTTCTTATCAGGAATGTAGGTCAGGAGATGATCAATCTTATCATATCTTATATCTACGGCTACTTTGGACGAAGATGGCCTGCCTGCATCTTTTGGTTTGGTACCATATTTTGTAAGACACGATGTTACTAGATATATTCGAAATTCTAGTTGTGGCATAGGATAATAGGATCTATTATGTCCAGTTATGTCCAGCATAAATGTAAATAGACCATTATGTCCAGCATCAATGTAAATAGACACTACCATCATTTTTTAGAGTAAATTCCTACTTGGTATCTAGCTACATTCTGGTCCATAAGATCAACTTCAACTTTCCTTTCACTAGTATTTTAGCTTTTGCTGATGATCTGGACGGCTGAGCGTCATCAATATGATCATAAATTTCGAAATCTCTTTCACTATTTTGTAAAACAAGTTCAACAGCTCTTAAAATTCTCTCGGACAGCCTGTTAAAATCATTATATTCCTCATCATCAAACTCCTCGTCTGTAAGCACATTCAATTCTGGGGTTGCAATACCTATATATAGCATCAACGTCTAAAGTTTCAACGGCATCAATTATCTTCAGCACCTTTTGAATAGAAAACCCTTTTCTGGAACGAACAATACGTTACAATTCCAAAAGTTCCGATTTTTGCTCCCATATGTTCCTAGCGTTACATATATGTAACACCAAAACTTAAAGGAATTTTTTACAAAACCAGGATAAAATTTCTAAAAATTTTTATATTATCATAAGAAAAGACATTAATTTATTCTCAATTGAAAACACTTTAAACAAAATATAATAACAAAAGAATAGTAAAAATAAAGTTACTCAAGCTTGAGATCCATTTTTACCATAAATAATAAACACCGTCACAATAAAACACGCAACTAAATAAACAGGTTAGATCAAATCCTCGAACCAACTGCTGAAAATTAGTAAACAAGTGTCCCTTGAAAGTTTTGCACCATCATCTAGTTAAAATTAGGATCACTTCCCGAATTGAAGGCTGTAGATTTTAGCGGTTTCTGCGTTACATATATGTAACGCTAGGAGCTTAAGGGTTAACGGAAAATGCTTAAATTCTCTTGTTTTTTACAATAAAGAAACTTGAAACTTTTACAGATTGTAGCTAATTATATGAACTATACATAATTTCACTTTTTACGTTAATTGTTTACGTTATGCTTTATAATAATATAAATAAATAATAAAGTTTCAAATTTTCTGCCGATTCCGACTACATTTCATGTTTGTACATCATATGTTTTATACATATTTTAATAAACATGACGATATATTTTAATGTTTGAAAAGTATAAGACTAAAAAGTAAAAAATAAAAAAAATATGAAAAAAATATTTTAAAAAAACGCTTTTTTTTAGTTACGAGTGACTAAATTTAAACATAAAAAATCAACCAAAAAGAAAAAAATAAAAAGAATTGAAAAATCTAACACATTCGTTAAAGAAAAGCGTGGTGCGAAAACCGTTTATTCGATGAAGACGCGCCACGCTTTTCTTTGACGAATGTGTTCGATTTTTTCAATTTTTTTTATTTTTTGCTTTTTGGTTGATTTTTTTATATGTTTAAATTTAGTCACTCGTAACTAAAGAAAAGCGTTTTTAAAAATATTTTTTCTTATTTTTTTATTTATTTTTACTTTACTGTTTTATTAATTTTTATGTTACCCTATATAGTCCGGTCATCATAGATTTGACTTTTAAAAACGCGACGAACAAGTTGAATTTTGCTGATAATGTCAATTTTAGGACCTCAAAAAGATGCAAAATTTACTACCTCTGAAACTATTAATATTGGGAAGGGTAAAGCTTTTTGCAAATCCATATGCAAGCATAACTATCTTGTTTGTTTTTGGAAATTCGGCGTTATTTAGATGAGACATTTCCCTGACGATGGATTGGTTGATTAGGTAGTATTGAATTGCCTCCTCGTCCACCCGATTTGAGTTCTAATGATTGGGGATACTGACTTGAAAAGTAGAATTTATAAAAATAAACCAACAAATGCTGCACAGCTAAGACAAAGAATTATCGATGAATCCACATTAATTGGGAATCATTTAGGATATTGTCAAATTAACAACGGAAGAGACTGAATACTTGATTAGGTATTTGGCAGTGTAGTAAGCTTTTAATTATTATGTTCTAATTTATTCATACATAGTTTGAATCAAAAAATTTACTGAGACGATTAGCCGTTTCTAGGCTTGTTTTTTAGCTTTTTAAGTTGTTACTGACTACATAAAGTAGAAAGTATTTTATACAGTTGAACTGGTATTGAAGTGGAGATTTCAATATAGGTACAATATACAGGGTGTTGTATTTAAAAAACCAAAGTGACTAATGATATCAGAAAAATGGTAAATCTGGCAACGTTAGAAACATCAAATTTCAAATCTTCATATTGCAAAATAAGTTTATCCCTGTTTTTGTATAATTCGAACCATCCATTTAAGAAATAATTAGGCGTTTCTATACCTTTTGATTTACTTACTCTTTTTGCAGATGAGTTGTGGTGTGCTTGATCCTGCACCACTATGTGATATATGGAGCATTGAGGAATACTGCCTTCCTGAGTACAGTAACCAAATATCGTTCACTGCTCTAGTGCCTAAGCACGAGACAACATTGTCAAATTATTCGTTAATATTTAAGATAGATAACATAACATTGAGCAACGGCAGTACATTATCCCCGCCTTGTACCGAAACGAATACCCCGTTTCTTTCGACTTGTCAAATTAATTGTGAAGATTATAGTTTGAACGAGATGATCACTGAAACGTCAGTTAGCGATGATGCAGCATATGGACTCTACCAGTTTTGGTGTGTGCTAATTTTTATGGTGATTGCATGGATTGGACAGGCTGTGGTAGTTAGTGTAGGAGATGCCATATGTTTCGAATTACTAGGTAAGAATATTCTAATTATTCTATTACACATATAGGTAGGATGAACATCGGATCGAAAAACGGGAAATCACGTGTTCAATATTTTTCAAAAATCTATTCAATGACACCAAACATGACTCTCCACTCCACCCCCAAAGTGTGCCGCTGAAGGTAGGGGGTAGCTTTAAAATGTTAAATAGGAAACTCCATTTTTATTGCAGATTTGGATTTCTTATGCAAAAATAAGTACAGTAGACTCCCGTAAGTTCGGCCACCTCGGGACTGGACCCTAGGCCGAACTTAAAAATGGCCGAACTAACCGTTGTCTACCTAAAAAATGCCTATTTATTGTTTGTACGGATCTAGCAAACACAAAACACTTGCACATTCTGTAGAATACAACACAGAGGGATACTCTGACATATATTTAACACACATGAAAAGACAGAAGGTTGCAAATAAAACACTAGAAAATAATACTTACAGCTTACAGTACTGTAAGTAGGCCTAATAAAATTTAAAAATATTACTGTACATTGGTGGTTTGGCTTCGTAAACACTTAAAAAAATCTGCTATTTTTTTCTTTTTTAATGATTTTTTATATGAAAAGGCACGCCACTTTTTAATAAACATTACATCAATGGTAGTTGCTTCTTTTTGCTGTTCGATATAGGTAGCTGCCGGTTGCAAAGCTGCTTTACCTTCAACGTGGCTTAATTTCTTTTCTTCATCTTCCTCTTCTATCTAAGCAGCATCTGCGTCGTTATCTTTCTCATTTTCCTGGCGAATGGCACATTCGGCGATGTCGTTGTCGTTCAAAACCTCGTTGTGTCATCAAAGTTGATCCACTCCAAAACATCTTCTTCAACAATGGGACCACAGTTCGGTAGTTGCTGAAGGTCGTGCAATAGAGCTGCATTGTCATCAGATTCGTTAACAAGAATGTTGTTTGGCTCATCTGCTGTTGTCTTTGCTTGGTCAATCTTATCTTCTATATTTGGCTAACGTTTTTTCCAAGACTATACAAAAGTCGACAGTGGTATGCCTTGGCCGACATATACACAACATCTTTCATATTAACTGACTTCAACACTTCTAATAGGTTTAAGTTCTAAGTTGTCATCAGCCTCCAGTTTAGAAAGAACTTCAGAAAGCAGTTTTCGGCGATACTTCCTCTGGAAGCACTCAAAGACTCCTTGATCTATCGGCTGTTGAAGACTGGGAACAGCAGTTTAAATTCTTTTTCATCGTCACGCTGAATATCTTCCTGGTGAGTAAGCGCGTTGTCAGGAAGTAGAAGTGCTTTGATGGGCAGTTTTAATTTTATCAAATATTTTTTTACTTTGGGAACAAATTCGTAAACGAACTATTCCCTGAACAAATATGTGTCCATCCACGCTGATTTCTGCGACCGATAATACACTGGGAGAGTTTCCACGTTTATGTTGTTAAACGCTCTCGGTCTTGTTGCTGTGCCAATGACAAATGGGGGTCATTGTGGATGCTCGAAGCATTTGAACACAAGGCGACCGTTATCATCTCTTTGCTGACTTTAAACCTCGCAGCAGATGTTTCTTTCGGGTTGAAAAGGTTTTTCTGGGCAGAAGTTTAAAATTTAACCCAGGTTCGTCGACGTTGTCTATTTGCTCTGGGCTCAAGTTTAGGTCACCGATGATTTTTAAAAATCTTGCAGGAAATTGGTGGCCGCTACAGGCAGAGAGCCGGCCGGACCAAGCGGAGACCGAACTCACCGAGGCCGAACTTACGGGAGTCTACTGTAACTTTTATTTGGGACATTTTTCGAATTGTTAATAGATGGCGCCATAGTCGGAAAAAACGATTTATCGTGATACCCTAGGTCCTAGGTAAATTAGATATATAGAAACGGTTTAATGAATGAACGGTTCTCTCATAAACAATGCTTGAGACGACCGGTAATTTTGAATGTTAGTTTGCGCGCTCAGTAATTAAAAAAACAATGTATCAACTCAGCGGTAAAAAAGTCGATATCTTTTGATCGGGATGTTCTATCGACAAAAAAAGTTGCGCGATTTTTGCCATTTTTTACGATTCTCATGAGATATAAAATTTATTACTTCCATTGACCGGTCACCGAGAAAAGCTCCATTTTTACTAACCCTAAAATGTCATCTGCTAACATTGAAGTATAGTCTGGACAAATTATCGGAGAATAGGCCATTTTTGGGAAAGTTATTTACCATCAATTTTATTGCTGGAATCGAATCTTATGATTGTATATTGTTGGGTTATTACTGTACTGATTTATTTATTTGTGAACTATTACGCGAATTGACTTTTAATTGTTATTAAATAAATAAAAGACTTGAAATTGTTTAATTTATAACACTTACAATTTAACACTTAATTTTACAACAATATATCTAATTTATTTTACACTTACATACTAACTTATTTAATTCATTTGCAAATATTTATTTATCTACTTTAAAAATACATTTCCTTAAATAACGTAACAATATAATATCGCGTCGAAATTAGTAACTGACTGGCCTGCGAACGAATTTCGGTTCTTTATATATACCTCGGCAGCGCTCGCTCCGAACGCCGTGGATAGGAATGGTATTGTCTCGCAACACCGAGAAGCTTCGGGAAGAAATAGGCCAATCTCTGAGCGGACTAAATAGTGTCACAATATATTAATAATTTGGGTATGCAAAGTCCGCAGATAGTGTGCTACTTTTTTATAAACAAAATGCGTGCTTTTTTCAGTTTGTGCTATATAACTCCAAAGATTTTAATTTTAGACCAAAAACACCCAAATAAAAATTCACCGTAATTAAATTCTGCATAGAGATGTGTTTTTCCCGATTTACTTCGACGAAAATTTTCCCCGGAAAATGCGGGTTTTTCCAACAAAATCTTTAATTTTCAACTAAAATTTTAGATAAGTAATTGCTTATCAATAATTATATAACTTGGTAATGTAAAAGCTCTTTTCGTATAGATAATAATTCCAGAAGCCGATGGAAATTTAATGAACAGTTTAGCAACAATTGAATTGTTAATTAAAAATTTACTGTCACTATAATAACCACAATAATTATGATACGTAAGAGTAACTATGATTTTTGTATAAAAAGGCACTGTACCTATCTAATGTACTTTACAGAATTGAAATTGGACTATTTAAGCGGCCTCAGGAATATTTTAAAATTATAAACAATTTTTTGGCTTATAAAGAATTAGAATATTTCGGGAAATATTCAATTAAATTAAATCATGAAAACGGTATTGGAAAAAAAGCGACAGGACGCTTCTTTTAAAAGAAAAAACGTTTAATTGTGATGAGTGGTTCTTGAGATACAACCGGTCAAAATTGACCGGAATTTACGGCAAAGATACAAACAATAGAATCATAATTTTTGAACCATTACTTTTTTAGTTTTGTCCTCTTTCTCCACACCAATTCTCATATCTTTAAAATACTCATAACATATATTATTATAATAAAAACTATCGATATTACGTGTGAAAATTACCAAAAATAGCAAAATTCCAATCAAAAAATAGGTTGAAGAAAATGTAATCTCAAAGTTCAAAATCGGTATACGTTAAAGAAATGCATTTTCTCGGCTTCCCATGGAGCAATTTTCTTCATTCTTTTTTTGTTCCCAAGTAACTCGAGTAGAGCCATCTAACTAACGCATTATTAAATGTCAAAGTTGTTTTTGTTTTGTTATAATAAATTAATTTATTTATTATAACAAACATTTTTAATTTGTTTAAATAAAGATTGTTTAAATAATTATACAACTTTTAAATGAGAATATTTGTGTTTTTAACGTTAAAAAGTATACTTGTAGTAAATTTGTCTAAAAAAAAGTCTACCACTGGAAAAAATATGTAGTTTTCTTTTCTTATAAATAAATTAATCTATTATAACAAAATAAAAGCAAGTTTGACATTTGATAATACGTTAGTTATTAGATGGCTCTACTCGGGTTACTTGGGAACAAAAAAAAGAATGAAGAAAATTGCTCCATGGGAAGCCGAGAAAATGCATTTTTTTTACGTATACCGATTTTGAATTCTCCAACCTAATTTTTGATTGGAATTTTGCTATTTTTGGCAATTTTTCCTCGTAATATCGATAGTTTTTATTATAATAATATATGTTATGAGTATTTTAAAGATACGAAAATTGGTGTGAAGAAAGAGAATAAAAATAAAAAGGTGATGGTTAGAAAATTATGAACCTATTAGTCTAAGAGCTAGTGAACCCTCCGACTAACGGTCGTCCTGTAAGGCTAGAAATTTGTCTAGTGATAATTCATAGCACACCAAGGCCAAAAACCATGACCTGGCAGGCCTCAGCGGTGCAGGTGTATCTACCAGGTGAATCGAAAAGTGCAAATTTAGGGGGTAAAATAAACTTTCTCCTGTAAGGTTTAAATTTAAGTATGTGTTTGAGTAAGTCATTTAGAAGAAGTGTATACAATGACAGGCGATTCTGAAGAGCATAAGACCTTGTCAGGCGAGGGGAAAGATTAGGGGTTTTTCCTTAAAATTATTCTTTTTGCATCGAACAAATTTTTTTTAGATTTTTTGAATCATTCCAAACAGAAAAGGTCCTTAGTGATTTTTCTCTTAAGTTAATAGTTTTTGTTATATAAGCGATTGAAAATTTTGAAAATTGCGAAATCGGCCATTTTTAACCCTAAATCGGACATTTATCTAAAAATTTCAATATTGGCAAGGTACGTAGATATTCCTTAGACATTGATTGATGAAATCTCGAAGAGTTTTTTGCAATAAAATATCGAGAACCCCTTTGTTTTTTTAATTGCTAATCAAGCGGGCGCTACAGTGTAGTATAAGTGAGGACGTTTGAGTTTGCATAAATTCATTATCTCGAGAATGGGCAAATTTCAAGAGAAATCCTCAGACAGGTCGATTTTTATTTTTGAATTAGGACTTTCTGGTATATATATAATACTAGTGACGTCATCCATCTGGGCGTGATGACGTAATCGATGCTTTTTTTAAATAAGAGTAGGGGTTGTGTGATAGCTCATTTGAAAGGTTATTTAATTCTCTATTCAGTAATATAAACATTAACATAATTATTTATACAGGGTGTACAAAAAAAATGTTTTCTTCTATTTGTCAAATTTAATCAAAGTTAATTTAATAAAAAAAATTCTGGTTAACATTAAAATGTTAAATTTATAAGTTTTTAAAAGTTTATAAATTTTATAAAATCCTTAAAATCAGCTGTAGACGCAGTACTACCATATCAATGTAAAGTAACATGACACAGAGTGGCAAACAAAATTTCGACCAATCACGTGCCGAATTACAAACAATTTTCGATACAAGAACTTGCATAGTATCATACAGGGCACAAATGTACGTACAAGAAATGATATAAGAAAATGTATATAACTTTCTAATATCAGAAACGATATTAGAAATGATACAAGAAAATGCATAGTGTCATACAGCCTTTATAATTTTGCTCTAAAATTGATCTTTTTCGAGTTATAAGCAATTTAAAATTTTATTATTTCATTAACAATATCGCTGTAATAATATTGTTGCTAGACAGATAAACTGTCATTGTATACGGGGTACGAATCAAACTGTGTTTTTTTCTCAAAGTTCGCATCACCCTGTGGACTATTCTAGCATTTATAAAATACTGAAATTAAAGCCCAACTATACCCTCAGGTTTTCTTAGCATTCTGTTTTTAGATTCAGTCGCTTATGTTGGATAATAAAAAAGTTAGGTACTTTAACAACTGGCCATGTTCGTCATCAGTACAGGGTGTTTCTAAATAAGTGCGACCAACTTTAAGGGGTAATTTTACATGAGAAAATAATGACAGTTTGCTTTATAATCATATCTCCGCAAACGCTTCGTTCAGATATGCAAATCAAATTTGGTGGGTTTTAAGACGTAGTTATTGCACATTTTTTGACATAAGAATTTAAGAATTTTATATTCACCATTGGCGTGCATACGGGTAATATGATCGGTTACAATACCCGTTTGCGCGCCAATGGTGAAATTAAATTCTTAATTGTATGTCAAAAAATGTGCAATAACTACGTTTTAAAACCCACCAAATTTGATTTGCATATTTCAACTGGTTTTAAAGCAATAAATAAATCGTCTGTTTGTAAAAAAAATTGAACATCCCGTATCTTGGAAACGAAGCGTTTGCGGACATATGATTATAAAGCAAACTGTCATTATTTTCTCATGTAAAATTACCCCTTAAAGTTTGTCGCACTTATTTAAAAACACCCTGTACTGATGACGAACATGGCCAGTTGTTTAATACCTAACTTTTTTATTACCCAACATAAGCGAATGAATCTAAAAACATAATGCTAAGAAAACCTGAGGGTATAGTTGGGTTTTAATTTCAGTGTTTTATAAATGCTAGATTAGTCCACAGGGTGATGCGAACTTTGAGAAAAAAACACAGTTTGATTCGTACACCCGGTATACAATGATAGTTTACCTGTCTAGCAAGAATATTATTACAGCGATATTGTTAATGAATAAGGCTATAACGTAGTAAAAAAAATCACTTAAATCGGACAACAGGTTTAGGAAACTCGAGACATCAAAAATCACCAAATTTTTAAGTGGAACGATTTTTTTGCACCTGAGTGTAGAATGAAGAGTTTTAAACACGTCAACATGGACATCAAAGGTTGAAAAATGAAGTGTTGGTATTATAATGTTTAGAAAATCTGCTTTTTAGAATCGATATACAAATAAATGTAATTAATAAAAATGTGAACTCAAATAACCTTGAATCTTTATCATAATTAAAGATACCTACTTGCATTTTTTACGGATATGATGATGTAAGAAAAATTCCATTTCAATAGAAACAATTTTGCATTATATTTATTGATATGGTAGAATATAATATAATATAATATACTAAGTAAACATTAATATTAAAATCAAAGTCCAATTTACGGTAAATGTCACTTTATACAGGCTGTCCCATACCTTGATTGGTCCCATACCGTCGGATTTCAATCGATATTCAACCACGATTTTATCCCTGATGCCTTCGAGTTGAGAGTACTGAAAGATGAAATCAAGGAGAGGAAAATATGTGAAAACTGGGGTTTCCGAGGGGAATCTTCGTGAAAATTGAATTTTTTTTAAAGAAAACCTCATGTGTTGCGATGATTTTCTCCCTTACGCAATTTCACGAATCGATAGAGTTGTATTGATTTCTATTTTTATAAATTTTGGAATAAGGGCTACTGATTTTCTCAGCAGCAAATTTTTTTTGGTGTAATCACCAATTTAATTTAAGAGGCCTGTGGTCCTTGAAGATTGCTTGGGATGGAGCAAGCAATTCAGATTCTATGATGTCACTAGAGAAAGAAGGAAAAAAGGTAGCCTACATTGATCTGTTAGGATATTCTGTTGGAGTTCTTGTACTCAGGACTCCCATACGATCAGCATTTGGCTGATAAGAGTGCTACTCCAGGGTAATAAGCTAGAAATAGACCATGTTCGGGACACTCAAAGATCCAGGTGGCTGACTACTTTTTTAGTTATTGTAGACCTAGAGGAAGAAAACCTACATGTTTCCTGCCTAGAGTTCGCGTCCGTTTTTTAATTATTAACAATTTAGTGCCAAAATCGCGATTTTTTCGATTTTTTGCACCCCATTCAAAAACTAAATAGTTGACATAAAATTACAAAATTTAATTTTTTAGAACATTAAAAAACCTTCAAAATGCCGAATTTTTAAAGTTAAAAAGTGAATTTGTTGCTACGCAAACTGCAAAATAAGTGAAAATCGTTATTTGTTAATAACTTTTACCAAAACTACCTTAGAACTTTAGTGTTTCACCCACAGTTGGGTATTGGGGTACTTAACAAACCCTCAAAATTTGAGACCGATCTATTAATTAGTTTAAGAGTTATTCTAATTGTTTATCCCAGAGACCTTTATTTTGCAATAACATAAGACAGAAAATAATGAAGATAGGGCAATTCTGCTTATGCCAAATGAAAGTAGAAAATCGATGCTATCAAAATGTACTAAAAAAAGATAAACAAATATCTAATATAGTCAAAAATCCTAATGCCAAATTTGTGAAATTTTGCTGCCAAATTTGTGAAATTTTGCAGTTTATAAACATTTAGAATAACTTTAAAAATATTGTCCGTAAAAAAAATCATTTTACAATTAGAAAAGCTGGTATTTTACACGAATTTTTAAAAATCTAGTTCAATTGGTGACTATATCTCGGGATCTACTGAATATATTTTGATCGTTATTTTTTTAATTTGTATATAATTTTTCTGTACATTACAGATATGCAATTTGTCTAGACATTTATTAATTAATAAACAGTCTAATTTGTTTAAACAATTTTTGAAAAAATAACTTTTTCTCAAAAATCCATGATTTTAATCATACTATCGTTTCATAGAAAAAGTTAAGGTATACTTTAATAAATAAATTATCTTTAATAAATAATTATCTAATAAAAATCATTTATTTATTAAAGTGTACTTTAACTTTTTCTATGAGCATTAATGATACTATGATTAAAAAATAGATTTTTGTAAAAAAATATTTTTTCAAGAATGGTTTAAACAAATTAGACTGTTTATTAATTAATAAATTTATAAAAAATTGCATATTTGTAATGTACGTAGAAATTACATGCAAATTAAAAAAAGAAAGATCAAAATCCATTGAGTTGATCCGGAGATACAGAAAATTATATTCGTTTGAAATTGCTTTTTCGGTATTTTAACTCGGTGGATTTGTAGGTTCCCCCTAGTAATCGTTTGAACTACATTTTTGAAAAATCGTAGAGGGTGCTGTGAAGGGTTGTGCAAATTTTTTAAGAAAAAATACAAATCCCATTCTTTAAAATGGCATTAATGAGTTTCCTTAATTATTATAAACAAATTAGCTGTAAATTAAAAAAATACATATAACTAACTTTGTCCCAAATGAACCCAGGCTAAATTTTTTTATTTGAAAATTCGTGTTAAAATACTATCTTTTCGAATAAGTATATAGAAATATTGTTTATACGGACATTTTTAAAGTTATTCTAAATGTTTATAAACTACAAAATTTCAAAAATTTGCCATTAAGATTTTTGACTGTATTAATTATTTTTTTATCTTTTTTAATATATTTTGATACTATCACTCTTCTACTTTCATTTGGCATACTCAGAATTGCTCTATCTTCATTATTTTCTGTCTTGTCTTATTGCAAAATAAAGGTCTCTGGGATAAACAAATAGAATAACTCTTAAACTAATTAAGGCTATGGATACATAATTCGCAAATATTTTACGTGTATCCCTACTTTTTCTGTCTTTACACGGCAAATTACGTGTAGTAAAATTCACACTGGTATGGATATGGAAAAATTACTAGAATGTCATTCTACTTGAAAATGTCATCATTAATTTAAAGAGATGGGTTTTGAATGTTCTTGGATAACTGTTATTTTTATAATTGCAAATTATTAATTCAGTTAATAAATGTGATAATTTTTTCACTAACTATGTATTCAGTGATTGTAATAATTTATTTGTACAACAAAGACTAATACTCAATCGAGAAAAGAGGAAAAGTGTTAAAGTGATTTTTTAATAATATATTGTTATGGAACGCTTACAATTTTGAACATCTTTAACAACAAAATACTTGGATCACAGAATATATTATCCTGATGTATTCTCTGCTTGGATCTTCCACAAATAATACACAATAAATAACTTTTTATTAAGTTCACGTCTTAAATCAATTATTTATCAAACACACTATATTTCAATAATATTTAATCAATAACTCAACATATTCCCGATGCAATGTCAAATATTTAAAATTGTCACTGATTGTCAGTGTCTGACTGACAATATATGCTGACAATATTATATTTGACTGAGTGCGTTGTAAGACAAAGATAGATTTGGAAAATATTACCACGGCATTGTGTTCATTTTTTTCGAATCCTGAAAAAACCAATAAATATTTTTGAAAAATTTAAACGCAGAATGAAAGACTACATTATTACCGAGGGCCGAAAGTCCCTTAGAATAAATAAAAAGTTTATTTTGAATGATATATTTGAAATTAAAAATCACACTAAATTTTCTCTTAGTTTTTCACCCCTGTAACTTATTAAAATAAACATTATAGAAGTTCTTAGGGACTTTCGGCCCTCGCTAATAACGTAATCTTTCATTCTGCGTTTAAATTTTTCAAAAATACTTATTAGTTTTCTCAGGATTCGAAAAAAATGAATCCCCATTTGAATAGCATTGCAGCCGAAAATACGTACCGATCCTCTTAATGAATCGGTCTCAAATTTTGATGGTTTGTTAAGTACGCCAATACCCAACTTTGGGTGAAACACTAAAGTTCTAAGGTAGTTTTAGTAAAAGTTATTAACAAATAACGATTTTCACTTATTTTGCAGTTTGCGTAGCAAAAATTAACTTTTTAACTTTCAAAAATCGGCATTTTGAAAATTTTTCAATGTTCTAAAAAACTGAATTTTGTAATTTTATGTCAACTATTTAGCTTTTGAATGGAGTGCAAAAAATCGAAAAAATCGCGATTTTTACACTAAATTGTTAATAATTAAAAAACGGACGCGAACTCTAGGCAGGAAACAGGTAGGTTTTCTTCCTATAGGTCTACAATAACTAAAAAAGGGGTCAGCTACCTGGATCTTTGAGTGTCCCGAGAAAATCCTTATTACTCTGGACTATGCCCGTATCACACATTAGAGTGCTGTAGGAGGGAAAGGGATGGTCTGGAGCATTGGAGCCCGGTTGAGTGGTTCCTGTTTACACGAACTAGTACATCTCGCTCCAATGAATTGTAACACCCAAATGTCATACTAAGAGATGTGCAAGTCTCTCAGGCCGGATTCAATTAAATCGCTTGCTTGCATAAAAGATATCGAGAAATTTACATAGACACTTTAATTTTACGTATTTATTTTTCAGGCGACAAACCAAGTCACTATGGTTATCAAAGACTATGGGGATCTCTTGGTTGGGGAGTTGTTGCAGCAATCGTTGGAATAGTCATTGACTTGTCGAGTCGAGGAAAAGGCCAAAAAGATTATACCGCAGCTTTTTACATGGCGGCCCTATTTCTTGTTTTCGACTTTCTTACATCGACTAGAATCAGTGTAAGTAACGTCTCTGTTAGAATCAGTATAAGTAAGTTAAAAGGGATAACATTTTCGACAAGTAAAAATAGTCAGCTCTTTTTTTTTGTTCAATCATATAGATCAGTGATAGGATAGAAATATAATTTTCTGGATGGAGACTCTTTTATCTTTTTCCACTCTCTCCGGTCCTGAATTTTTCCCCTCCAGTTTGCAATTTCCTTCTATGATATCACCTCTAGTAGTTGGTCTTTCCATCTTATTTTCGATCTTACTCTTCTGTTTCCTCCCAAATAATAAGTACATAGTAAACTTAGGAAGTACAACGTATTTCCAGGGCTATTTCTTGCATCTTATCTATTGCTAGCTTACCAGGATCCGATTTTAATATGCTTTATTCTTTTCTTCCCATTACGTTTCTTTTTTCTTATGTGTGTCTTGGTTGTTTATTTTCGTTTATCCCGTTTGGTTCGTTTGTCGCTTTTCTATTGTCGGGTTTGTTGTTTTAGTCGTCATAATTATAAGTATCGTCTATGTATTCCACATTCAGTTTATCATTATATTTATCCCATTTCAGCTATTTACAATATAATCTGTACAATTTATAAGACTATACAAATCAAAGAAAATACCATTTTATAAATGCAATAAACATAATTGATTTGTTTTTATGCCAAATTGCAAATAAAATGTGACAACTGTCAGATTGAACTAAAATGTCATATCACTAAAATGTATATTATCACGGACTTACCTTTTTTTCTATCATTTGTGACGCACTGAAAAATGCTCATGAAAAGAAGCATACGAGTTGTTGCAGTTGATTATGAAAGGTAAAATCGAAGGGAAAAGAGCTCAACAGAGGCTTTTAAGAAAAGCAGATGAAAGCGACGAATTTGCAATGGTTATAGCCAACCTTCCTTAGTGGACTCGGCACTAGAAGAAGAATATTTCATCTTGCTTTGTTCTCATTTTCTCTATCACTCTTATTTGATAATTCTATATATTTACGATATATTTTTTATTTTTTAAAAAATGCCAAGTTTCTTGTAAAAGGTATATATTAAAATACCCTAAATAAGGGTCAAAATACAAAACGTTTTCGGATTAAGGAATCCATCATCAGTGTTTAAAATCCCTAAAATTAAGTATAACCTAATTAAATGAGATAAAAGTTAAAATTGACAGAGGTTTTCAAGAACAAGAGGTCATACTTACAAAATTTGCATGCCTGAGCCACCAAAATGTATAGGGTAAAAACCCTTTAAATGTAAATAATAAAGATGTTTTACATATTTATATAAAATTCATCGGATGTAATAGATAAACCTGGATGTTACCCAGGGCAACACAGGACTCTCCCCACGTGGTTGGAACTTTTTTTGGTGAAAACCTCACATATTGGATTTCAATGGCCAACTGACAAATGAATTCATTTGTCATTCATTTCATGAATTCATTTGTCAGTTGGCCATTGAAATCCAATATGTGAGGTTTTCACCAAAAAAAGTTCCAACCACGTGGGGAGAGTCCTGTGTTGCCCTGGGTAACATCCAGGTTTATCTATTACATCCGATGAATTTTATATAAATATGTAAAACATCTTTATTATTTACATTTAAAGGGTTTTTACCCTATACATTTTGGTGGCTCAGGCATGCAAATTTTGTAAGTATGACCTCTTGTTCTTGAAAACCTCTGTCAATTTTAACTTTTATCTCATTTAATTAGGTTATACTTAATTTTAGGGCTTTTAAACACTGATGATGGATTCCTTAATCCGAAAACGTTTTGTATTTTGACCCTTATTTAGGGTATTTTAATATATACCTTTTACAAGAAACTTGCCATTTTTGTGATTTATGGTATACAGCCAGCTACAGGAAGTTTATTTTCCTCGTGGATTTTTTATTTTTTAGTATTCTCAAAAGAAAGTCTCCACTAATATTTGCCGAGACGTGGCGGTACTTTTGTTCGATGTCCGCATCATAGTTTTTCTATTTTGGTGTATAGGCGTTGGCATGTGCACAGGCTTGATGTGGCAATTCCAATTCTGGCTCGTCGAAGATTTGGCCAAGAACCAAGGCTGTACAGGAATGGTTTACGTGAAGACCTTGGAAGGCCTGCTTCAAGGAGTCCAAACCGTTCTGGGAGAAGCGCCGTTTTTCTTCTTTTCAGGAGTTATTATCAAGAAACTGGGCCATGTGAATACGATGTCGTTGGTGCTGTTTGCTGTGGGCATTAGATTTCTGCTTTATTCTGTGATACCCAATCCATGGTATTTCTTGCCTATTGAAATATCAAACGGGCTTACGTTTGGACTGTTCTTCGCTTGTATGGCATCGTATGCCAGTATAGTAGCGCCTTCAGGAACGGAAGCCACCATGCAGGTTAGTACTTTACACACAGACGTATATAGGGTGAGGCAGATAACTGGCCTATTAGAAATATCTCGAGAACTAAAGGCAACAGAATCATGAAAATTGGAATAAAGGGGTTTTGAAGGATGATCTATTAAATGAAAATATTTTCATCTCTTTGCAACTTCCGGTTATACCGGAAGTTGCTTATAACTTGGTTTTTTTAAATAGGACACCCTGTATATTTTTACATTTTTGGATTCTCCTCGATGTCTTCTTTCGTAAAATATAAGGTTTTGTAATATTATACAGGGTATTTTAAAAGATAATTACGTTTTTTTATTAAGTTCGTAGCAACATTCACACCCTGTAGAATTGTAGTAGTTTGACATCTAAAACTCTACTTAAGTTCAAATGATTTTTAATATACTCTACTATTGTTAAGAATCATTAGTATGTCTAAATTTTTAATTTTAGTATACAGGGTTGGTCGAAACTCGGAATGAGTATTTTCTGAGTTTTCTTAAATGGAACACCCTGTATTTTTGTATTGTAGTGAAATGATATTTTATAGTACTTTTTTATTTCTTAAGCATTCCCTATACCTAACTGCTTTAATTTGTGAGTTATTGGTGATTCAAGCTAAACATTAATTGCAACAAAAAATACGTAAAATTTTATTAAGTTGGCCGTGAAAATACTCAATGCCAAATAATTTTTCAGAAATAAATACATATTAATCTAGACTGGTCCTTAAAATTACCAATAATGGTTTAGCTATCGAAATACCTACGTAGTTAAGATTGTTGGTGCGATTAACAATTAAGCACAAATTAAAGCAGTTAGGTGTAGGGAATGCTTAAGAAATAAAAAAGTACCATAAAATATCATTTCATTACAATACTAAAATACAGGGTGTTCCATTTAAGAAAACTCAGAAAATATTCATTCCGAGTTTCGACCAACCCTGTATACTAAAATTAAAAATTTAGCTATACTAATGATTCTTAACAATAGTAGAGTATATTAAAAATCATTTGAACGTAAGTAGAGTTTTAGATGTCAAACTACTACAATTCTACAGGGTGTTAACTTTGCTACGAAATTAATAAAAAAACGTAATTATCTTTTAAAATACCCTGTATAATATTACAAAACCTCATATTTTAAGAAAGAAGACATCTAAGAGAATCCAAAAATGTAAAAATGTACAGGGTGTCCCATTAAAAAAAACGAAGTTATAAGCAACTTCCGGTATAACCGGAAGTTGCAAAGAGATGAAAATATTTTCATTTAATAGATCATTCTTCAAAACCCCTTTATTCCAATTTTCATGATTCTGGTGCCTTTGGTTCTCGAGATATTTCTAATAGGCCAGTTATCTGCCTCACCCTGTATACATACTGTTATGCTGTACCTTTTCTCTCTGTTATGAGATTGATCAGCATATTCTAATTTCAATTAATTAACCAATTATATTAATCACTACTTATGGAAACAAAACCAAAGTTAAATAAAACTCTCCAGATAAGATTTATTCTCAGGGCTAATTTATTTTAATCTATTACCTTTAGTTTGTGCTTCTAGCATCTCTGGTTGTTTACTTCTTCCGGGACAAAACAGGGAAAATAAACTCAATGTCATATAAAAACTAGAAATATTATTTATTTATCCAAAATACCATACATATAAGATTTAAATGAATGCTAAAATCGATTTTGTTGTT
Source organism: Diabrotica virgifera virgifera (assembly GCF_917563875.1). Classification (NCBI taxonomy): domain Eukaryota; kingdom Metazoa; phylum Arthropoda; class Insecta; order Coleoptera; family Chrysomelidae; genus Diabrotica; species Diabrotica virgifera. The sequence continues at coordinate 245,775,968 of NC_065449.1, forward strand.
ACTATTTCTTATCTAATACATTTATCTTTAATTCTGCTATCTCCTTTTTTTACAAAAATTTTATTTAAATGATTCGGTAGACTGTACTTAGTATTATACAAAAAAAAAAACAAAATTTAATTTTCTTCTTTTGAATAGATTACTTATTTATTCTTTGAATTTATTAAAGACTATGTTATGTTATGCTGTAGAACTGTTCAATAACAAAAAAAATATGGTATGTGGTATACAACACTCTCTCCTTTTTAGAAATAATCTGACTAACCTTTTTTTCTTTTCTTTCCTTCCTCTTATGGATTGTGTAGTCCTGGATTCTCCCACACGTGCTCCTTGGATGCTATGACGGTCCTTCTCGTACAAACTGTTTCACAAATAAACAACAGCACTCGCTCGTAATCTCTCCTCAATTTTCTCTCTGTTCGATATCTTGTGCAAACTGATATAACCCAGCTACTCGTTCCAGACAGAAAACTGGAATCTCTTCGGATACGAGGAGATTGAACTTCTCAACTCGATCAACGATTTATTTCAACACGATTCTGCTTATCACGGCCACCAACTTCACCACTTTACACAAACTTACTACTTTTCAAAAACTGGACTGGTCTCTTCAGATCTTCTTTACACAGTGCCTCTTTTTTTTCTCCTCAAACTCAGACTCAACACTCTCATCCCCACCATCCGTCGTTCTCGCCAATCACAAAACATCCTCTCTACACATTACATCCATACTTTTATTTCTTAAGAACAATTATTTTTGTATATAACTTTTCCGTTTTGTCAAAATTCTAGGAGGCACCATAATTACTCTTGTTTTTCTACATGCTAAACAAAAAGCCTTATATTCTAAAACTCAATAATTTTGTTTACTGTCTATCCTTCTAAGAAACATTTATAAATGTCCTATTGTCCATTCCAAAGCGAAATAAATGCACTTTCTAATCCTACCGCATAATTGTATTCAGAAATACATGTATACGGGCAGAAAGTGTAGGTACTGCACAGCCTACTACATTATGTTAAATAATCGTTTGTGGTTAATACCAGAGGCGTACGACAGGGAAAAGTGAATGGTTGACCCTTCCCAAATTCTACGCCACTGATGAAACTGCTATTTTAGCATAATTTTTAGATTTTCGAATACTTTCTATGCAAATAATATACACTTCATTCGTAACGATAAAGTCATTAGTTTTCGAGATATTTGAAGTTAAAAATGAAAAGGCACATTTATTTTGATTAATGTATTATGCTCCTTCGTTTTTAGCTTCAAATGTCTCGAAAACTAATGGCTTTATCGTTACGAATGAAGAGTATATTATTTGCATAGAAAGTATTGGAGAATCTAAAAATTATGCTAAAATAGCAGTTTCATCAGTGGCGTAGAATTTGGGAAGGGTCAACCATTCACTTTCCCCTGTCGTACGCCTCTGGTAGTAGCCAGAAACGTTTGTTTAACATAATTTAGTAGATTGTACAATACCAGCACCACTTGCCAAATTTTGTGTTGTTGTCTCATGCCTGTCAGGAAATATTCAAAAATAAATAAAATAAAAGTTTAACTTTGACACCCTGTAGGTACTTCGGTTATTATCAACTTTTGTACTAAGGTAAGTTAGCTTGAATCGACCTATTTTAACCTCAGGAATCTAAGGTTACGCTATGCCCCATTCTTTACCAAACACCCTGTATACCTGTATAAGTATTTGCTTTATTATATTTATTGTTTTTATTATTTATTTTAATATAAGTTATAACTAAATTCTTGTTTTCTATTTCTAATGTGTTTATTTATTTACATTGAATACCTATTACCTATTGAATACCTATTAATAACCTTACCTTAAGGAAGCGGTGCATAATTTGGAATGGGGTGTGAAAGTTAATGGAATTCTGATAAATACAATCAGATATGCAGACGATACAGTTATTTTAAGTGATGATATAAATGGATTACAACACCTTTTAAATGCCATTGACACAGTGGGAAGAGAGTTTGGCCTAAATATAAACTGTTCAAAAACAAAATACATGGTATTTAGCCGTTTGGCCCATCAAGATTCACGGTTATATGTTGATGGTCATATAATTCAAAGAGTACCCAGTTTTAAATATCTTGGTTGCCATATTACTGAACAACTAGATCCAGATAAAGAGATAAAATGTAGAATCGAGATAGCCCGCACGACATTTTTAAAAATGAGGTCATTCTTCTGTAATGATACCTTGCAACTTCAACTTCGAAAGCGCATGATTAAATGCTACATTTGGTCAGTCCTCTTGTATGGTGTCGAAGCATGGACATTAAAATATCCACCATTAACCGTTTGGAGGCCTTTGAAATGTGGCTGCACAGACGTATACTGAAAATACCATGGACGGCTATGCTGACAAATGTGGCAGTCCTTAAGAGAGCAAATGCTACCCGCGAGCTGCTTGATAACATCAAATATAGAAAGATGGCCTATTTAGGACACGTAGTAAGGGGAGACCGGTATAATATTCTTCAACTTATTATGATGGGTAAAATCGAAGGACGCAGAGGAATTGGTAGAAAGCAGGCCTCTTGGTTGAAGAATGTCCGGGAGTGGACAGGAATAAAGAAAGCAGAACACCTATTTAGAATAGCTCGAGACAGAGACAGTTTCGCCATGTTAATCGCCAACGTCAAGGGGACTTGAATTTGTTTTGTTGTATAATCCACTTCCGCAATAATTATGTGGTATATTTGATTTAGAATGAATTCAAGAATTTTTTGTAATCGTCAACCATGTCAAAAGAGCATTGATCAAGGAGCTCCCTCCTCTACCTAAACAAATTATGAGTTAATATTTTCGTTTAATTTTAATATATTCGAGGGTTGATCGTTAAGTTACAGGACTCTTTCAATCGAGTTCCAATATTGCTACGGGGACTACTTAGAATAGAATAGAAATATGCTTTATTGTCACTGAAAATTATACAAATTTTATGGACAAAGCTTAATATAAAGTCAGAAAAAAATAAATAAATAATAACAATAACAATAACAAATACAATTTTCTGAAATTCGATAAATCGTCAATATAAAAAAATACAAAAATACAAAATATAAGTTAATAAAGTAAAGAAAAGAAAAAAAAAACAAAATCGATATATTGCAACAATTAATAGAAATTGCAAAGTGAACATACAACAAAGTAAACTATAGATATACATAGGAATTAACAAGTTTAAGCTGCTGCATGTGACACCCAAATATAGATAAGTTTGGTTACTTGTGCATTACTGTAATTTCTTAGTTAGTCATTAAGAAACTCTTCTACTGAATAATATGGTCTTTTAATAGATGAGTTTTTGTCATTTTACGGAACTTGGGGAAAGATGTTGCAGATTTGAGTTGTAAAGGAAGATGGTTGTATAGTTTTTTTGCGGAATATAATATAGATTTCTTTACTAACTCAGAAGACGGGATCGGTAAATAGACATCAAAAGTTGAATTCCTGGTGGAGTAGTCATGATGAGGCCTTGCTGGACAGACATGCATGTGTTTACGAATTAAGCAAACAGTTTCTAAAATATATAAAGATGGAAGGGATAAAATTCCGTTATCTTTGAAGTAACTTCTGCAATGTGTTCTCCTTCTGAGGCCAAACAGATACCTTATTGCTCTTTTTTGTAATTTAAAAATAACATCTAATTGGGCAGCTGTACTAGAACCACAAAAAGAAAGACCATATCGAAGATGAGACTCGAACAAGGAAAAATATGTTAGTTTAAAAGATGCTAAATTGAGTTCTTTCGAAACAGATCTTATAGCATAGCAGGATGAGGCGAGTTTCTTACTTAACAAATCGATATGAAGGGACCATTTGAGGTTGCTGTCTAAAAAAATACCAAGAAATTTTACAGAATCAACGGTAGAGATCTGGCTGTTATTAAAAAGTAGGGGTTGAAGAGCACTTTTATAGGATAATGCTACTGTCTTATCCACGTTAAAAGAGAGTAAATTAGAGTCAGAGCAGGTTTTTATCGTAAGTAAATCAGAAGTTATAGTTGCATGAAGAGATGCAATAGTTGAGATGCTCCAAGTGATACTGGTATCATCAGCAAAAAGAAAGATTTTTCCATCGATTTTTAAACGGAATACTTTGAGGGGAATAATGTTGAATGGATGAAAGTTTTTATTAGTTCTAGATTTTTTGACGGTTCTTTGTGTTTATTGATTTTATAATAATGTATAGTTTACTTTTAGTGTCATAGATTTATTTATTATAGATCTAGAAAAATAAATTTACTTAAATGTTTTAGGGTTTGGTCGGAGCCGTATTCGAAGGGGTCGGTGTCTCTGCAGGAAGTTACTTAGGAGGATACTGTTACAAACACTTCGGTGGCCCTCTAACATTCCGATATTTTGGTTATGGAGCTATAATCGTTTGCTTCATTCACATTGCCATTCAGTATTTAATAAGAGGTAAAGGTACTCCTATTAATAAAACTAACAAATAACGAACGCTTGTGTTTATTTATTAACAACTATTAATATAGTGTATGGTAAACTCTTGTAGGAATTAGTATAGAAATGGAAAATATAAAAAATATACGGAAAATATGAAAAATACACGGGTAAATATGTACATGGAAAATACGCGAATTTTGCAAACTTGCAGATGTAGAGTGCACTCTGCAATGATGTAGAGTGGTGATTGCCGAGTGGTAAATAGCAAATAGTTTCCCGATCTACCTCAGTAGTTATTGATTCAATTTAAAGTAAAACTATATTTTTTGCTTTACTATTCATTTAAGATCTTCTTCTGGTGCCTATCCGTTACGAATGTTGGCAATCATTCTGGCAATGGTAATCTTATTAGCTGCTGCCTTGAAAAGCCCTGTAGTGGATGTCGCAAACCAGGTCTTCAAGTTACTGAGCCAAGAACCCCCAAAAGACAGTCACCCCCATTGTGATTTCTTACACACTTACCTACACAAATTCCAACAGCTACCAATAAGTTAAATAAATTCGATAACTTTAAATTAACACAAAATTGCTTTTTTAAATCTTAGATCTCTTTATAATAAGATTTGATTACTGAATTTAGTTCTCGAATACAAAACTTTTGTGTAATGTGGTTTGCCTAACTAACTCCACTTACAGTTTACGTGAATACATTTTTAACTATAACAACTAGTTTAATGAATTTTAAATGATAATTTTCACAATGGAGTGTGTTGTTACATTATTTCTAATTTTAACAAGCTGTACACCATAGTCTTCAAATATGACAGGTTAATTTTCAACTTCTTGTGGAACTGTCATTTCTGTCTTGTCATCGTTCGGAGGTCTCTATCCATTTCATTGTCACTTGCCGTCATACTTTCAACATGTGAACAAGTCAAATCCACAGTTCAGATGTTACCTGGGTCAGATTAGCAAATATTTTAAACATCCACGCTTAATGTAGCATTTTAAACCAATGTTTCCTTGACGGACTACTTTTAATGTACATTGCACTGAGTATAACCGATAATTGTTTAACCGTAGTCAAAATTTCAATATCTTTGCATTATTTTATCAGGTTATATTCATTTTAGGTAAGCACTGATGATGACTGGTAAACCAGTCGAAAACTAGTTATGTGATTTTGATGCGGCCCTTTTGAGGGATTTTAAATATACCTTTTATACAGGATTTTACTGTTTTTTTGTATTACATGGTATACAGCCAACTACAGGAGAACTTTTTCCTTGTGGATTTTTTTTGGTTATATTTTGTTTCATTTCTTGTGATGTGGCCGAAATATTCTAATTATCTTCTTTTCACCGTGCACATTATTTCCTTCTCTTTGTTAAGTTTTTGGCATTTGATATTTTGTCCATCCATGATATCTTAAGAATTCTTCTATATGTCCACATTTCGAACGCTTCCAGTCTCCTCGTTATTGCTTCCGTTAGAGTCCACGACTCTACTCCATATAATAAGATGGAGAATATAGAACATCGGAGGAGTCTGAGTTTCAGTTCTAAATTCAAATGAATAGCTTGGGCATTTGGATGAACGCTTCCCTTGCTTTTTCTATTTTAGTTTTTATTTCTTGGGAGTGGTCCCTCTGCTCATTTAATGTAGTGCCAAGGTACGTGTATTTTGGCACACGTTCTACTACTTTTCGGTTGATGGTAAACTGTACCCTCTCAATTCTTTCTTTGCTCTTATTTAAGATAATTTATTTTAACTTTAAATTAATAAAACGCGGTTGAAGCGTAATACTGTCCTTGTTACCTTCCTTGTATACCGTAGACCCTAGAGATAGCAGATTACCTTGCTATAATCCCAAAAGCTGCGTCAGCGGTATAAAACTTGAGACTTTTATTATCTTATATATAAAAATCAATTGCTGTTCGTGTGTCTCGCTAAAACTCGAGAATGGCTGGACCGATTTGGCTAATTTTGATGTTGAATTATTTGTAGAAGTTCAGGGAGGGTTTATACGGTTTTATATAGTCATTTTAGTAGCCATCAAAATTTTTACATCTATATGTATAAAATGCTCTTTTCACAGTATGTATTTGTTGCCATACTCCTCCGAAACGGTTTGACAGTTTTTTATGAAATTTTACGCCTATATTCGGCAGGACTGAGAATCTATTTTTCATACCCGTACGTCATAAGGGGGGTTGCCGATGACACCATAACTCTCATAATAATGACGTGAAAAATACGAAATTAAGTAGCTACTCCTTGCTGAATTCCGAGCAGAACCGTACTAAATTTTTTTCTCTAGCGCAATCGGTGTCCGAAATACAATATCTCAAGCCGTAGAAATATTCTGAGGACAGAAGAAGAACGAGCGACAAATTTCATAGAAGTGAAGTGGAACAGTTTAACTTTGGGCCTCAAATTGGGCAAAATATGAATTTTTTAATTTTGCGAAATATTCAAAAAATATCTCTAAACGGAACTTTTCTGACGAACCGTAAGCAGGAGAAAAATTCTGAGCACACGAAAAGAACAAGCAGCAAAATTATAAAACTTTATGTAATTTTTTTTATTTTCGTTTATTTTATTTTATTTAATTTTTTAATTCCATTTATTTTTTTATATTTTATTTCATTTTATTAAATTTTATTTATTTTTATCTAATTTCATTAATTTTATTTAATTTTATTCAGTTTTATTTATTTTTATTTACTTTTATTCAGTTTTATTTATTTTTATTTACTTTTATTCAATTTTATTTAATTTTAATTTACTTCATTTACTTTTTTATTTAATTTAATTTTATTTTATTTAATCAACACTTATAGAGTTGGAACCACCCCGAACCCAATCATAAATACTACAGGGTTGTTTTGAATGTAGATAAAATAAAGCTGTTATATTCATTATAAGATAAACAAATTTAAGATTGTAACTGTTGCACTACAAACTTTATTTTGTTACTTCTAACTAAACTTTCTTACTTCAAAAATCATGTGTCATTAATTAAAAATAATAATAAAATCTCATTCACATCGAGCATTTTTGGTTTATTAATTACGAATTCCTTTCGTTTATTTTAAGTTTATTGTATACAAAAGTTTGTTTTTATCTATTGAGGCAGTATGAAATCTGCCGGGTCAGCTAGTTAACTGATAAAACGCTACGAAATATTAAACATACGGTACTGTTGTCAATTGACAACACCTTATGTATTTTATAACGAGCGATCCACAATTATTGGGATCAAAGCTAGCCGTGCAAAAAATTACGCATGTCTTGTTTTAATCTGAATTTATATCATTGGTTTATCAATTAATTTTGATAAACATTATAAAACATAAAAAATCAGTCAAAACCTTTAACACAGAACTTTAATCAAAAATAAAAAGAATTAACAAAATTATAAGTAACAGTAATAAATAAAATCACAAGGTGCTGTATATGTCTACCACCAACATCTCTACATAACCTAACTTTTCTTGTTAAGTTGACGTACACTGCAAAGTTGACGTAAACTGGAAAGTATATCTGAATTAAGAATAGACATCTCTGTCGTTAAGAGCCACCTATGGTGACAATAATTTTTAATCACACGTTATAATTAACATAGTACATAGTAAAACAGAAAAGCTGTAGGTAAAGATCGGATACCAAAGGAATTGTTGCAGTATGGGACAGCGGCAATAACAGATCAACTGACAACATTAATTAACAAGACCCAATAAAATATCAGAAGTTTGGAGGCTTCTTCTTCTTCTTTTTGTATAGACATGACTGTCTGTTTTTTCAATGTGCCTCTAGTAAGTTGTCATTCCATCGTTTTCGTGGTCATCCCACTGATCATCTTCCTATTGGGGAACCGTCTGTCGCTGTCCTGACTACCCCATTTGTTGTAATTCGGCTTATGTGGCCATTCCATTCTATTCTTCTATTTCTTACCCAGTTATTAATGTTATCCACCTTGCATCTCCGTCGTATATCTGTACTTCTAGCTCTGTCCCATAGTCTTACCATCGATTTTTCGAAGGGTTTTCATCTGCTCTGTTTTGAGCAATCTTTTTGTCCTCTCTGTTTCGGATCGTGTTTCTGCCGCGTATGTCATTGGTCTGATGACTGTTTTGTAAATTCTGTCTTTCATTTCTTTTCCGATATTTTTATTGCTCTATATTGTGTCATTCAGGCAACCTGCGGCTCTGTTTGCTCTATTCACTTGATCTTCCACTTCTGTTTCGAGCCTTCCTTAGCTAGGTAGCAGTGGCGGCTGGTCTGTAAGTGAAGGGGGAGGTCATATCCGGTGGTTCAAGATTTTTTTGGAAAAACAAGACAAATCCCATTTTAAATAATTTCTTATTCCATCATCTGTATTGGTTTCTTATAACGTATTTTGCAATATGTTGTTTAAATTTAAGCGGATCTTTATTTGATAAGTAAATATGAAATAAGTAAAAGGAACAAGTCTTCATTACTAATTGTCAAATAAATCAGATAAATAGTATGATATACGCTGTGAGCTCGTACGTAGAGGGGATATTTACAAATTCGCGAGCGCCAGTAGTGACAAGTCTGTAAACCTTTACCGGAAATTTGACATAAATATCAAAGTGATTAATTTAAAATTAAAATTAAAAACATTAATAATTATAAAAAATATTAGTTGGTCAAAGCTGTGGTATATATTTTTACCTTAAATATACTTACGTTTTAAATACTGAATTTAAGTTTTTTTAATGTTCCGTAATATGTAATTATAAATTAATCTATTAATCTTGGCGCCATCTACACGATAATTGTGAAAGTATCCGAAGTAAGAAATTCATATTTTATCAATAGAACGTCAAAATGATTAGCAAAATCTTAAAAAAATCGATTACAATTTAATTACTTTTTTGCGTTGTAAATATTAAGCGATAACAATTAAATAATAAATTTAAAAATTACCGGTGGAAGTTGAATTAGTAATCCGCTAGGAGCGCCACCAGCGAAGCTCAGAGCGTATAATATGTAATTATAACAGCCAGAATATCAACAAACTACTTAAACTCAAAACCTAAAATAAATAAAAACTTACATTTTTATGCGAATTTAAAAAGTAAATCGATTCTTCTGGCCTTAGATTTTGCGAAATGATCGATCACTTGCTCGTTGAAATTTGTGATCGTTCGAATACCTACCGCTCAACAACGAAAACGATACCTACGATCTACGGTCAATGACCACGATTTAGTACCAACTTGCATATAAGTGCGTATTTTCGTGAACGTTCGGATTCAAAGTACTGTATTCTCACAGTGAGGTCAAATAAATTTCTTGACCATCGTGAATGTTCGTATTTAGCTGTTTAAGAGTAATATTGCGGTAGTTTCAGTCAAAGATAAATTAGACTATTCGGTACCGTCAAACAGCTCGTATTTCATGTTTATTTATCGGTAATCTTTTGGCGGCATCTTTGTCGCTATATTTTACAACAACAAAATGACTGAAAAGTCAATACAATAAAAGCAAAATTTAACTTTGAACGATACTATTGTATTCCGAACATTTTTAATACAGAAAATTTTCTTTTTTAAGGAAATAATTACATTATAATCGTTTGATTGTACAATTATTACAGGGAGGTCATTGACCAATTGACCTAAAGGGATAACCGCCACTGCTAGGTAGTGTGATGCCTAGGTATTTAAACTTCATCATTGTTCTATCATCTGAACTTCCAGCTCCAATTTGCATTTTATTGGATCTGCTGTTATAACCATGCATTTTGTCTTTTTGGGGAAATTAACATGTTAAATTTTCTGGCGGTTATGTTAAATTTGTGCAGCATACGTTGTAAATAATCTTCACTTTTAGTATTGCATCGTCTGCATATCAAATTATTTTAAGTTGTTTTTGGTATCCTTTTTTGGTTCTTACTTTTTTTATTATTTCGTCCATGATCAGGTTGAACAATAAAGGATATAAAGGACTCGAGGAATCCCTCTGTCTTATCCCATTGCCGGCTTCAATTGGGTCAGTTAGTTCATCTTCCACTTTTACTTTTATTGTGTTGTTTGTTCTGGTAGATGTTTTCGATGGTTTTAATTATTCCTAGAGGTACCTCTCTCGAGTATAACAAATGGATAACGTCCTTTAGTGCGACTCTGTCAAATGCTTTCTTAAGGTCCACGAAACATAAATATTCCGGTTTGTTGTATTTCAACGATTTCTCTTGAACTTGCCTAATTACAAATATAGCGTCAGTGCATGACCTTCAATACCTAAAACCTTGTTGTTCTTCTGCTATTGATATAATTTCATTCAATTTGTTTGTTATCACTTTGGTTAATTTTAATGTTGTCTTTATTAAGTTAATTCCTCTGTAATTCTCCTTTTTTGAAGAGATGTATTAGGATGCTTGATCTCCATTCTTGTGGTATTCTGTTTTGTTCTATTATTTTTTGTATTAGTTTTAATAGTTGTTTAGTCAGATCTTGTCCTCCGTACTTTAGGAGTTCGTTCGATATTCTGTCCTCTCCTGGAGATTTTCTATTTATTATTTTTCTTAATGCTTCCTTTACCTCTCCCTCCTCGATGTTTATTTCTTCGTTTGTCGTATCTTCAGGTTTTGGTGGTTCATTATCGTCGCCTTTAGCACATAGAGATCGGAAGTAGTCTGCCCATGCATGTTTCCTTCTGAATGTGTTTCGCTTTTATTAATTCGTTCATCTCCTTTCTTTGCGCTCTGATCATTCTCCATACTTATGGAGGCAAGTGAGCTAATTCAACGTGAGTAATACGAAACAACCAGAAAACTACAGAGGTATTAATTTACTAAATACTGCCCTGAAACTTACAACCAAAATTTTGCAGGGACAAATAAATCAGCTCATAAACTTAGCAGATGAGTAGCAAGGTTTAAGTAGGGGAAGGTCGTGTACAGATGCATATATTTGTTATAGAACAGATTACAGAGAAAGCATTAGAATCGAATAAACCCGCATTCCTCTATTTAATCGACTTAGAAGACATTTGACAGAGTAAACTTAAAATGTAATACATCTTTTACATATAATGAAGAGATCTCGCTAGATATTATAAAAACAAATGACAAAGTCTATCAAAGCAAAAGGTGAAAGTCAGAATAGATGCACTACGGAACTACATAACTTACGGAACCTATAGATACAGGTAATTGAATAAGACAGGGGGTTCACTAAGCCCCAAGTAATAGAAATAAAGTACTTAGGGATTACCACCACGTGAGTTGTCCCTTGCTATTTCAGCAACGAGTGACAATCTTTCATGGAGGCAGCAACCCTTCAATGAACAAGCAAAATTGCTTGTATAAAAGAAGAAGAAGAATGTACATTTCTAAGAAAACAGATGTTATATCGACACGTATCACGATACACTTAACCAGAGATAGGATGGTGCGCAGTCGTGGGCGGATCCTCCTTGGCGCGAACTACGTCACTCACCATGGGCGCCCATACCCATGGGCAGGGGGGGCCTGGCCGCACCTAGGTCTTCGGGTGCTGTAAACTATATATGGTTATCCAAAGTATACAAAATATAATGTGCAACATCTTCATGTCTGCCACCCCCTGAAAATTTTTATATGGGCGCCCGTGTCACTCATAGAGTTGTTTTAAAAGTTAGCGTGCAGTAAACATACGTTTTCACTTATAAATTCGTTAAATTTGTGTTTATTTGAGCTTTTGTGGCTTCTTTTTGAATCCCATTATGAAATAAGAAGTGTTTAAAAGTAATTATCTCTGTCTGTAGTATTCCACTTAAAATATTTCTTTTTCAATTATATGTTAAACTTTCCAATTTTGGCGTTAAATCAGAATGTACCATATCGGTCAGCATAAACATTCTATTGCTTATGCAACCGATCTCATTCATTTTGAAGCGTCCAGAATTATAAGGTAAATATTTATTTTGAATTAAGTTTATGTTTATGAAGAATTATAAACGGTCATTAAAAAAGAGGTCGCGTTGTACGACAATTCAAATCAGCTGACCGGATATTTAAAAAATTACTCACTCCACTAAAAAGCATAGACCTTCTGACCTTCATCAACAGTAAGTGAATGTGTGTTTATAACTTCAGCAAATTTCTGTGTAAAAAAGGAGCCATCTGGAAAGATCAAACACTGAACAATTTATTATTTTCTTAAAACTTATTTCAATAATAAAAACAACGAAAATTTAGATTAAACACAAATTTATAATTTTCCTGTTTTTCAAATTTTCTTTTAAAGTTTTGAATTTTCTTTTAAATTTTTGAATTTTTCTGAAAATGTTTAATATTTAATCAAATATATACGTTTTTATACTAATTGCATTGAAAAATAATAAAGAATAAAAAAAACAATTTCTTACCTTTATTTTTTAATCTCCATATTCCCTGGAAATCAAAAGGGGCCGGGAAAATGGAGCTCTAACTGTAAGAGATAAAATAAGTATGAAGGTATTGTAAATATTTTTGTAGACAAAATGGCAGACAAATGTAGACAAATAAACAACTATTTAGACTTCGTAAGTCTTAGATTTTCACCCAAAGTGATCGATCGAAAATAGAACCGGAAGTGGATATTTGAAATTTTCGTGAAATTTTTAGTCGTTTTTACTAAACTTTCAGTTATAATTGTTTAAACGGAAATAACTTCAAAAGCGGAACTAAAGATTCAAGCTCAACTCTTCAATACGATTTTATTGATATGTCACATGTAGGTACGCTTCGATTGATGTGTTACATGTACTATTTCTGCGACTATAATATACGGCACTTTCGGTTAGAACTTTTTAACCGGAAATTATATAAAAACCAAAAGTATCTCTACATTTGTTCTCGTCTTGCTAAGTCACGTCGTATAATATATCGCTTATACTATTTCGGTGACTTTAAAACGGTACTTCCGGTTGCAACTCTAAAACAAAATGTCAGATGTCAAATTTCTGATCTTTAATACCATCCTTGGGTTATAAGCTTTCATTCGACACCTCATTTGTATTAGTAACGTAGAAGTTATATTGGCGGATGGACGAACAGAGGGACAGACAGTCATGAAACCGGAAGTATATATTTGTTCTCCTCTTGCTTAGGCGCATCGAATAATATATCGCTTGTAGTATTCCGGTGACTTTAAAACAGTACTTACGGTTGAAACTCTAAAACCGGAAGTCATATGTCAAATTTCTCACCTTTAGTACCATCCTTGGAATATAAGCTTTCATTCGACATCTCACTTGTCATTCTATCTGGTATAATGACGGAGGAGTTGCGTCTACGGACGGACGGACGGACAGACGGGCGTGAATAATTCAACGTTTTCACATTTTTTCATGATTGGATGAAAACAACATGCATAATTTATTTAAAATACTGCATATTATGCGCATACTTCATACGTTTTTATTAGCTACTTAAGTTTAGTAAAAAATAGGAATAAGAATTTTATTTATACAAACGTTAAGTCGAAAACATCACATATTTATTTTTCTACGATTACTCTCTATTCAAACCTAACTAAATATAAAACAATGCTCGAGCCCTCGAGCATATTTTGTGATTACTTGTTCAGTTTTTAAGTTATTTATACAAATTTGGTTGGTCTTCTAATATTATGTTTTTGAATTTTAATTTGTGGGCAATTATTTTGAAATTTCTTGGACAAAAAGTTGTATTTACATATATTATAGTAACTTCTGTGTACAGTTCAGATTTTTTCCTTTTGTAATTTGAATAAAATAAGAAAAGCTGGCCGTTATTTATATTGATTTCTATATATCCCGCCAGCGACTACTCTGTGAGTGACGTCATGTGCGCGGCAGACGAAAACTCGTTCATGGGATCATGCGGGCCTGGACACGTATGATGTTTGGGGAGGTGGTTGTAAGTAGCACTAAAATGGAATGTGAAGTTTGAAAGAGTCATTTTAACCTTCGGCTTGAAGGATCACAGGAGCAGTGGTCCTTCGGGCCGGATATACTTTAATAACAGGACATTAAGTGAAACTAATATTTAATAACCATTAACCAACCAGTTATTAGAAACATTGGTTGAAATTTTTTATCCACATAACGTAAAAATAAACTGCGGTAGATTGAATTAATGAAGGAATTCGTTATGAAATTGTAAAATATAATTTTAGAAATTTTTATTTAGTATATTTTATATACTAGAAGTTAGTTTTAACTACCAATATTTGTAGTGTGATTTAAAAACAGTAATTCTTCGAACTGTTTGAATAATATTAAAGTTTTATTCATCTGCCATCAATAAATCATTACATTTTTACGTTTGTCATTGTCAAATGGTCTTAATAACGTTCCCATAAAAGAAAAATCAAATTTTGAAAAGATTAACACCATTAAAAATACTAAAACCTTTTTTCTTTCATCTATGAAACCAATACACGTATATGTGATCCATGGATGGATGTCTGGATCTTGAAAACAAAGATAAAACTATCAAAACATCATTCAATAACTCTCTAATAGTCTTTTTCACGTTTAATACTTTGTAATATCGTTTGCTTTTTTAACGTTAAAATCTAAATAAGTAACATGTACTAGAATGTTTTTCTTTATTGAAGCTTAAATAACAATAACTGCTTTATTATTAATAATCCAACATCTATTTTTACCATGGTCACCAAAGAAGATAATAGTTCAATGAAATCCTCCGAAAAACGAATTAAGTTGTGGTAAGTTGAGGATATAACTACGTAATTGTATAAAACTGGTACATAGCTGTACCTTTATCAATATTGATAGTATTTTTTTGTGTATCAACTTTGCCCTATATATTCTATCTGCATAAAAAGAATAAATTGTCCTATACTAAACATAGTGTTCTTTCTATCCAGTTTTCAGCAATTTAACCGCCCTTCCACTCAACCTAAGAAGTTTATTGTGGCTCATCATCCCTAGGCTAAAGTTGTCACTTTTTATTCTATACAGGGTGTCCCCGAAAATAGTGCGTTCCTTTAAGGTATGGATATAATACACAATTTAGAACAAAAAAGTCCTATAACATTTTTTTCTTAAGTTAACCGTTTCCAAGAAAAAAATTACATTGTTCTCCATATAAGTGAATTTTTATTTTCATAAATTTGAATGGCATGGCAACGTAGCCTAGAAGAACTTGCTGTGACTGTGGAAATTTAACCTAATAACCCCTTGTTTATTTACTTTGAGGTGTGATTTTTGGGGTTGTTGACATCGTAGGTACCTACCTGCAAAATAATGGATATGGGTTTGAATGATATTTACATTATTTTACCTACTTTATGATATAATACAACTGACTTACAAACCTACTTTTTTAATCTTTAGATTTTAGAGTTGCGCGTTGTTGCCAGACTTCAATTTGCATATCAAAATGTATTTTCGTTTTTTGGTCAAACGGATCAATTTAGAAAAAAATGTTATAAGACTTTTTTGCTCTACATGGTGCCTTCTACCTATACCTTTAAGGAACTCACCATTTTCGGGGACACCCTGTATATCATAAATTTCCGCTTGGAAGATATAGAAGGATTAGCTAGGTTTTCACCAAGACTTAGCTTTGATTTCTCTCCGTATACCCCAATTCTAATTCCTTGAGATCCATTTTATTCGACTTATTCGTCCCTTCCTGGAAAAAGCTTTGCTAAATAAATATATTTAGGTTGTATTGCATCTGGTATCATTTCCAATTCTGGATGATTTTTAATTATCTTTTCAGATTTGGTCCCGATATCATTTTGCCCTGCTTCCTAGCGTCTTATACGCCAGAGGTCACCAATTATGTTTCCTGGGGGTCCGTTTCGCAAACATATGACACTTGCGGGGTCCGGATTGAATGCTATATACCTGTGTCTCATTGTTCTGATTCTTTGTTAGAAAATATCCCCTTTAAACAAATCAGAAGGGTGCAGGACGAAATTTTTGAACCGAACTTGTTAAACTATTTTTTTTTAACAAATTCAAAACATCACCTTTTACGCCCTGTGTAAATTATTATTTTTGAAGTTGTCAAGTACTTAAATTGAAGTTTAAACATTCAATTTTCAGATTCTGATGAGTAATCGGGGCTTATTTCAATTTAGACCGTTATTTTTAATTGTTAATTATGGGCGTCCACTCGACCCCTAAGCCGCCGCTGCGGCACCTCGTACTATATGATTGGCGTATTTAATTAGCACATCGGCAATAATTAACTAAATAAATTATTTAAAAAAAAACTATGTTAATAATATGTATATTATAAATTTTTAATAAATTTTCGCAGAAGTACGTATACAATATAATTTGGCATAAATATGTATAATATGTACCTATACGTGCGACAGAGACGAAGGTATACGCATACAGTGCGACGATTAACAATTGAAAACAACGGTCTATATTGAAATAAGCCCCGATTACTCGTTAGAATCTTGAAGTTAAATGTATAAGCTTCAATTTAGGCACTTGTCAACCTGAACACTAAGAATTTACACATGAGTTTTCAAGCCTCGAAAATGCGTATGCGTATTTTCGCATTTTCAAATTTTAAATCGCTTAAAACTCGAAAACTATAAACATTTGAGAAAAATAAAAAGAAACATTTTTAGTTTAAAACTACCCAAAAAACCTAAAAATACATATTTCGGAGCAAAAAAGTAATTTTAAATTTGTTAAAAAAATTGTTTCCTGTGTAAAAAAATATACAACCTGTCTGAAGTTTGGAATGAGTTTAGTGCAACTGATTCTCATTAGGAAGTGGAGATATTCATCTGTTAGCTGAGATGTGTACCGATTTTTAATAAAGTTCATTAATGAAAAAGCTGTTTCGCGCACATAAGTTGAGCCAAACATAGTACACAATTTCATGGTCAAACATTTTCAAAATTGCAAAACACTATAATTCTGAATTTA
This sequence comes from Diabrotica virgifera virgifera, assembly GCF_917563875.1. Lineage (NCBI taxonomy): Eukaryota > Metazoa > Arthropoda > Insecta > Coleoptera > Chrysomelidae > Diabrotica > Diabrotica virgifera. The sequence goes on from NC_065449.1 coordinate 245,793,312, forward strand.
ATCGCGGTCCGTACAAAACAATTCTACGGTCCGGATGAGGACCGCGGTCCGCCAATTGGTGACCCCTGATTATACGCCTTCTACCTTGGTCTCCTTTTCCATCCATATACATATTTATGTAATGGAGGGAGGTCAAACATGACCTCCATGGAGACGGTTGGGGCAGTCGACATCACTCCTGTTATGATTAAGTATGCTTAAGTTGAAGCTTATTCAGCTTCACTTTGGTGGTCTTTGACAGTTTCTCTATACAGAGTGGGTATCCAGATGGCAATAAGATATCAGTACTACTTTTTGTAGTAGTGTAGGAAATATTTCATCCGCCTCTGAAGATTTAAATGAAGCAAAGTTGGTTATGCCCCACTTTACATACATTCATCGGTTTGATGTTTATTGTAGAGAATTCCCAGTCTTCTTTTCTAGGACGTTTAGGTCGTTCTAGATTATCCGCTTAAGCTTAATAATAATTAAAAAGGGGTAGTTCCCTAGGTTGGCTGTATACCATATAGTTAAAAAACTCTAACATGAAGTAAAAACCACTTCTATGTAATAGGTATATTTACTAAAAATTTTAAAAATCCCAATGGATTGAATAAAATATGTCCAATTCAGAACGTTTTCGGACCTATCAGTCCATCATCAGTGAATTCAAATACATACTTGCTAAATAGCCCCAGAACCAAGCAATGGTTGTAATTATAATTCAATCTGCATTATTTTTAAGTTAAATTGAAAAGGCTAAACGCCGATGTTGAAAGATAAAACCTCCGGGAACATGGTGAAACCCTATCACGAAACTTAATTAATAATCTTAGGCCAACGTTGACTACCAAGTCTTGGTAGTTCTAGTTGACTACCAAGACTTGGTAGTCAACGTTGGCCTAAGATTATTAATTAAGTCTCGTGATAGGGTTTCACCATGTTCCCGGAGGTTTTATCTTTCAACATCGGCGTTTAGCCTTTTTAATTTTACTTCAAAATAATGTAGATTGAATTATAATTACAACCATTGTTTGGTTCTGGGGCTATTTAGCAAGTATTTGAATTCACTGATGATGGACTGATAGGTCCGAAAACGTTCTGAATTGGACATATTTTATTCAATCCATTGGGATTTTTAAAATTTTTAGTAAATATACCTATTACATAGAAGTGGTTTTTACTTCATGTTAGAGTTTTTTAATAATAATTATTGTTGAGCCTTTAAATTGGTTCTGTAGTAAATGCTCTATCGTTTCTAGCCTAATAAAATAAAAAAAAGTCAAAATGTAAATTCGTACAGGTTAAAACAAATTTTATATCAAAGTTTAGGTGGCTACAAAAAATATTTTCAAGAAAGTATCCAAATCGTACAAGGGGATCATTGTTTAAATAAATAAAAAGGGGTCATTTTTACAAAAAAAATACTTTTTAAACTGCTGAGGTAATTCACTTATTAATGAAGGTCTATGGGATTTTTTCCTGAAAAATTAAAGGGTTAATCTTTCACATAAGATTTACTGAATTAAATTTGACCCCCTATTTATTTAAATAATTGTATATAAAACTTTAAAAATTAATTTGCAAAAAATTATTTTTAGCGTTTTAAATAAGTACTATAAAATATCTTATTTTACAGACGAAGTTGCGCTATGTTACCAGTATTAAATAAAAAAAAAATTGGTCAAAAAATATTTAACATTTTTTAAAATATTGAATTTGTTTATTAAATGTTATTATATTTTCAATTGCAAAAATGCGGTTGTTGCCAAAGAAATATTCACCCGCTTAAGATCTCATTATTTTTATTTTTATGTATGTTTTCGATAATTGTATTGATAAATTCAAATTTAAATTAAACTCCCACCTAAAATGGCATTTGAAAATTATTCAAATTTGTTTATAAATTGTTTTTTTAATAACATCGCGGGGATTAAGTATTTTGAAATGCCGTTTCGATAATTGCCTTCCTGGGAATTTTTTACTAATTAACAAAATTTTTTTGTCGTTTTTTTCTTCTTCTTTTTTCTTGGAGTTATATTACTACGGGCCCTTTTAGGGTTAAATTTTATTAAGAATGTCGAATCTCTGAGTTGTAGATTCTGGACCTAAAAATATTAAGATTTAACTAAAATCTCTTAAATAAAATGTGGCTACTTACTGAGTTACAGTGTGTTTTATTTAAAAATTTAAAAATTATTGTTACCAAGTACTTTGAAACTATTTGACGTATCCTTATCATACTTGGCAGAAAGTGTGGCTATTATAAACCCTACTAAATTGTGATTAATAAACGTTTCTAGCTAGTGCCAGAGGCGTACAACAGGGGATAGTGAATGATTGACCCTTCCCAAATTCTACGCCACTGAGTGAATTACTATTTTAGCGAAATTTTTCGATTCTCCAATACTTTGTATGTAAATAACTTTATTGGTATCGATAAAGTCATCAGTTTGAGAGATATTGTAAGTTTAAAATGAATGAATGAATAAATCAAAATAAGTATGCCATTTCATTTTTAACGTCCAATATCTCGAAAACTAATGACTTAATCGTTACCAGTAAAGAGTATATTATTTACATAGAAAGTATTGGATGTTGTTCTGAAGCTATTTTCTTGTGGCATTTTTACAATTTTAACTATTTAGAATGGGAAATAAGCCACAATATTATTAAAAAATGATTTTTATTAACGTTTCGACGCCCAAATCGGGTGCCGTTGTCAAAATACAAAATACTATTATTATATACAATAGTATTTTGTATTTTGACAACGGCACCCGATTTGGGCGTCGAAACGTTAATAAAAATCATTTTTTAATAATATTGTGGCTTATTTCCCATTCTAAATAGTTAAAAAAGAAAGTATTGGAGAATCAAAAAATTTTGCTAAAATAGTAATTCCCTCAGTGGCGTAGAATTTGGGAAGGGTCAATAATTCACTATCCCCTGTCGTACGCCTCTGGTAGTAGCTAGAAACTTTTATTTATCAAAATTTAGTAGACTGTATAATACCCACACTTTCTGCCAAGTATGATAAGGATACGTCAAATAGTTTTAAAGTACTTAGTAACAATAATTTTTAAATTTTTAAATGAAACACCCTGTAACTCAATAAATAGCCACATTTTATTAAAGAGATTTTAGTTAAATCTTAATATTTTTAGGTCTAGAATCTACAACTTAGAGAGTCGACATGCTTAATGAAACTTAACCCTAAAAGGGCCCGTAGTGATATAACTCCAAGAAAAAAAAAGAAGAGGAAAAAAAGACAAAAAAATTTGTTAATTAGTGAAAAATTCCCAGGAACTCAATTATCGAAACGGCATTTCAAAATATTTAATCCCCGCGACGTTATTAAAAAAACAAATTTGAATAATTTTCAAATGCCATTTTAGGGGGAAGTTTAATTGAAATTTGAATGTATCAATACATTTATCGAAAATATACATTAAAATAAAAATAATAAGATTTAATACAGGTAAATAGTAGTAAATAGTAACATTTAATAAACAAATTCAATATCTCAAAAAATATTAAATATTTTTTGACCAATTTTTTTTTGCTTAATACTGGTAACATAGTGCAACTTAGTCTGTAAAATAAGATATTTTATAGTGCTTATTTAAAACGCTAAAAATAATATTTTGCAAATTTGTTTTTAAAGTTTTATGTATAATTATTTAAATAAATACGGGGTCAAATTTAATTTGGTAAGTCTTATATGAAAGATTTGCCCTTCAAATTTGTAGAAAATAGTCCTATACCCCTTCGTTAGTAATTGAATGACCTCAGCAGTTAAAAAAGTATTTTTTTTGCAAAAATTACCCCTTTTTAATTATTTAAACAATGATCCCCCTGTATGATTTGGATACTTTTTTGAAAATATCTTTTGTACCCACCTAAACTTTGATATAAAATTTGTTTCAACCTGTACGAATTTACATTTTGATTTACATGTAGTGGAATTTTATTTTACTAGACTATTCCTTTTGAGATTCGTCAAAGGTGCTGAATTGGGAAATTGGAGTAAAAGACAGAGATACAAAATTATTTAATCACAACGTTACAAACGATATAAATGGAGTTATTCTTCTTTCAGTTCATTAACATCTTTAATTAATCTTCCCTTACAGTCCCATTTTTAGTGCCATGGTATTTTCTTCAAATCTAAAAACAAGAATTTAACCATTACAACAAGAAATTAATATTTATGTACCATACTAGCTGACCCGGCAGACTTCGTACTCGTACTGCCTCAATAGATAAAAAAAGCTAAATTTTGTATACAATAAACTTAAAATAAACAAAAGGAATGCATAATTAGTAAAAAAATGCTCGATATGAATGAGGTTTTATTATTATTTTCAATTAACCACACATGATGTTTGAAGTAATAAAGTTTAGTTAGAAGTAACAAAATAAAGTTTGTAGTGTAACAGTTACAATCTTAAATTTGTTTTTAATATATTTGAAAATATTAAATATATATTTTTTGTTTAATTTAATTAAATAAAATTAATTAAAATTAAATAAAATTTTATAATTTGCTGCTTGTTCTTCTCGTGTGCTCAGAATTTTTCTCCTGCTTGCGGTTCGTCGGAAAAGTTCCATTTAGAGATATTTTTTGAAAATTTCGAAAAAAAAATCATATCTTGTCCAATTTGAGTATAAAAGTTAAAATGTTGCACTTTTCTTCCATGAAATTTACCGCTAGTTCTACAGGTGTGCTCATAATTTTTATAAGGTTTATGATTCGTGAGAAAAAATTCTGTTTGTAGATACCAATTTTTTGGAAATTTCGAAAAATTAAAAAATTCATATTTTGCCCAATTATTTGAGTCCCAGAATTAAACTGGTGCACTTCTCTTCTATGAAATTTGCCGCTCGTTCTTCTCGTGTGCTCCGAATTTTTCTACGGCTTACGGTTCGTTATTTCGGAAACCGATTGTGCTAGAGAAAAAGTTCTAGTACAGTTCTGTCCAGAATTCAGCTGGGAGTATACCTGCTTAATTTCGTATTTTTCACGTCATTATTGTGAGAGTTACGGTGTCATGGGCAAACTTCCTTATGACCTACGGGTATGCGCATGCGCCCGGTAAAATAAAAATTCACCCTCGTGCCTAAAGAAGTATAACTTCAAAAATTATAAACGGCTTAACAGCTTTATTAAACAATTATCGTATATAAATCGATTGAAGTTTAATAAAAAAAATATTTATACCTTTGTTTTAGGATCTCAGAATCAGTATTCGACACCAGAAGAAACTTTAGAAAAGGTCCAACGTGACGACGAAAAAGAATTGACGTACTTATATTCATGACAACCAAAGAAATATTAGTGATTCTAGTTAAAATGTATTTCTTTGGCCTTCGAAGGAACCAGAGCTATGGAGAGGTCTGAAAACGCTAGACGTTAAGGGTAATATTCGAAAATATGATCAATATTTTAAATATACATGTTCTCTCTCGATTTTTACAGGTTATAAAGACGAATATGGAATTGTTACGATGGTTCTTATGCACACGTTGTGAACAATTCCAATCTAATGTAGGTTTCGAACTGTTTCTAATGCCCCGTGCCCGTTTCTTCTCGATCGACGATGATAAATATAAATAAGTGTTGAAGTCGTGAAGTAAAAAATGGTTTTATTGACAGCTACTGAATTATTACACTACAGTTGTTGGTTAGATAAAATTTACAATATAGACTGCATGCAAAAGAGTGCAAATCCCCCAACTTATAAGTTCACCAATAACGTACACCTCAGCACAAAGATTAATGTATCTAGCATAGTAACAAAAACTTTGTACTTTGAAAGCTGACAAATATAATTTAAACGAGGAACTATTGCAACACTATTTGGCAATTCATTCGATTTGCCGGAAGTTGGATAAACTGGAAATTAAACTATTAATCGATATGTTTCACAATTATACACAGTGAAACTATAAAAAAGTAGGAAGTTAAGATAAATGTGAGATTACAAATTAAGGGATTAATTTGTGATTGAACACGTTGCTCAACTAATACATTAGATCGAAATATAAATGAAAAAATATCCAGCCTCTTATTTTGTACAGTCTGGTTGTCCCTCGTTCCAGGATTGATGCAGTAAAAACTGCATCAGATACAGAAAAATCAAGAAATTCAGAATAAACACATTTACTCCTAATCTATGACAGCTCGAGAGTCATTTATTTAATATGTACAGCTTGTTGCAATGATTTAACAACAGAAATAATGGTCAGGATAGAAATAGCAAGAAAAGCATTTGTAAAAATGAAGACAATTCTCTGCAATAAAGACGATAGATTAGAACTTAGCAAGAGCTCTAATATGGTACATGCTTTCGATTCTACAGTATGGACTTATAAATAAGCTACTAGTCCAGGACGCATCTGTTTTGAGATGGACTTTGAGAGGTGACTCGTATTTTTTTGCAGAAATTGCTTGGAATGTTGGAATTAACTCATATAATGATAATTGAGTTATCCTCCTGCTCAAAAAGGTCCGGAACATTGTTTAAATAATCAAAATGTCAAAAAATGAAGGAGAAATTCGATTTTTTTCTTCGTTATTTGATTATAACTTTAAAAGTATTCATTTCCGAGAAAAGTTGCACGGACATAAAAGTTGCTCAATTAAATTTGTTACAGTATAGGATTGGTTATAAATTTTAAAAATTGTCACCCTTGTTTCAAAATAGCAATAATTGCGAAAAAAACATAAAAAAACAAGTATTAGCATTTTACGTTTTTCAACCATTTCTACTACCCTTAGGACCTTCATATTTCACCCAGAAAAACTTTATGATATATTAAAACAATACTGTAAATCTCGTTAACATCGGTTCAATAGATTTTGCAAAATAAATTTTGCAATCCAGATTTCGCAAAAAAAATGCTTTCTTTCAAAATGTTGCAGGACTGAAAATAAAGCAAGTAGCAAGTTGAATTTTTTTTGCATAATATAGAAGAGTATCGTACCTTTCATTTGCAATTTGTAAAATTAAAATCGGTTAACTACCACGGCATCAGAAATTTTTTTTAAATAAACACTAATATTGGGTGCTACGCACAGGACAGCGGATACGTTTGCTCTGATTGGGCATTCCAATGACCTGTCAAAAATTATCGAATATTGCGGCTACCAACGTTTATCTAATATATTATTTTCTTACTCTATAATATTTTGTTGTACTTTAATATTTTAATTCCACAAAAATCAAACTAATTTGAGTTAAATTTATGTTAAATTTATGTTAAAATAATAAACTTTTATTCTCTAAGTTAAAATGTATGCACAAAGAAAGTTTTTGCTAAAAAAAGTATTTCAAAGGACAGAGTATGTGTTTTTATTTTGCAATAAACAAATTTATTTATTTATATCAAAATGTACTAAAAATTAAAATTTATCAATCATTATCAAAGGTCATTGGAATGCCCAATCAGAGCAAACGTATCCGCTGTCCTGCGCGTAGCACCAAAAATTAATGTTTATTTAAAAAAAGAATGTGTGTGTACTTTGTACGCACGTAAGAAGTTATACTTCTATTATATGATTTAAACGAAATTAATATACTTTTTATTTATATTTTGTTTAAATATTAAACTAATTTATACTTACTACTTCTCAAACATTTTTATTAGAACAGTGCCAAAAATTAAAATAATAAAAGAATAAAACACACACAAACACATTAAACAAGCCACAAATGATGTCTGAACATAAATTGTCGAAAAATTTTTTAACTAAATACGTATTTTCTGAAAAACAATTATATAATAAATATACTTACAATCATAAAATGTATTAAAAAAAACAAAAAAGAAAGTTTCTATTGGGACTCGAACCAGCGCTGATAAGAGCGGTTGGTATTGGAATTCATTCGCCTTCTCCGCTTAGCCATGGACACTATGTGTCATTATTTACGAAGATCGACTAACTAAACGGATTAAACTTGTGATATTTTGATATTTTGAAAATTGATCAAATTATTTTAATTTTGAATTGAAATGATTTAGAATTGAAAAAATACAACAAAACATACAGTTAAAAATCAATATATTAAAGTATCAATATCAAAAGTAAAAATCAATAAATCAAATTATATAAATAAAAGTATTACATACTATGTATTTTGGCAGATCAAATAGGTAGGTTTATATCCATGATACATTAACAATTATTACGTACCTGTTGCTTTTAAAAACTATTTAAAAGTCACTACAATATTATAAACTTTTTTGTTTCTGTCCTCACAACAATAAAACTAATATATTATACATTTGTTTACCTTTACCTTTACCTCCAAACCACAGCTACCATATCGGATAATTTTTGACATGTCATTTGAACATCCAATCAGAACAAAGTTATAATGCGCATGCGCCGGGCTGATAGGTTTTAACATATAAAAAAATCACCCTCTATCGCCGGTAAAGAAGTATAACTTCAAAAAATTTCTGACGCCGTGGTAGTTAACCGATTTTAATTTTGCAAATTGCACATGAAAGGTACAGTATTCTTCTACATGTAAAAAAAAATTAACTTGCTGTCTGCTTTATTTTCAGTCCTGCAACATTTTGAAAAAATGCATTTTTTTGCGAAAGCTGGATTTCTAAATTTATTTTGCAAAATCTGTTAAACCAATGTTAACTAAATTTACAGTGTTGTTTTATTATATCATAAAATTTTTCTTAGTGAAATATGAAGGTACTAATTGTAGCATAACTGTAGCATACTTACCTGGTGTAGGGGTTACCGTGATCAATAAGGCGGTTCCCCCAGAGTGAGGCCTTTCCATTGCACTACGGAGAGGCTGACCTCTGCGATTATCCCTAATGCGGATAACTCGGACACGTAATTTTTGCTAGTAGTTGCTGTAGCATAACTGGTTGAAAAACGTAAAATGCGAATACTTGTTTTTTGTGGTTTTTTCGTAATTATTTCTGTTTTGCAACAAGGGTGACAATTTTAAAATTTTTGAATCAATGCTATATTCTAGGAAATTTAATTACTCAACTTTTACGTCAGTGCAATTTTTCTCGGAAATGAATACTTTTAAAGTTATAATCAATAAACGAAGAAAAAAATCGAATTTTTCCTTTATTTTTTGACATTTTGATTATTTAAACAATGTTCCGGAGCTTTTGGACTGGGAGGATATCTCAATTATTATTACATGAGTTATTTCCAAGCAATTTCTGCAAAAAAATATGAGTCACCTCTCAACGTCCAAATGTACTAATGTTTTTACAGATGCGCCCTGGTCTATACAGTCATTTGAATTGTGGTGTTGAGAATGATGCTTAGAATAGCATGAACACAGAAGAAAACGAACATGGAAGTATTGCGTGAAATGGGCAAAGAATATGAAATAATAAGCACAATAAAAATAAGAAAGTTACAATATCTGGGACACGTAATTTATTTATTTATTTATTTACTGAAATATACATCCACCAGGTATAAACCCATAAAGGTGTACATAAGAAAACTACATTAACTGAACACTTGATGGCAAAATATAAAATAAAATAAAGAATAACCAAAAATGTTTCTGTTGTTAATACACATACACAATAATAATAAAACAAAGACCTTAATAAAGAAAAATAACATGACATCAATTCGATAAGCTATTGCATATTTCGCGTTTAAAGATGTTAAAACTAAGAAAAAAAATGTCCACAGATCTTAAGTTGAGGGGACAGTGATATGGAATGCTAAGATTGATAACACAGGGAAAGATAAGAGGAGGAAGGAGTATAGGAAGAAGGAGAGTGTCATGGGTAAAAAATTGAAGGGACTGGTTTAAATACATTTCAATAGAACTCTTTAGAGCAGCGGTAGATTGAGTAAAGATAGTGATGATAATATCTAACCTCCGATTGGAAGTCGGCACGTAAAGAAGAAGGAATCCATTGTTTAGTAAAAATAATTGTGGAAAAGAAGGTGGCACTAAAGCACCAGTGGCGTCGCATAAAAAGGTATCGTAACAATACTGTTACTGTTGACAAATATATTAAGAGACATGTTTGACCACGTATACTTGTCTCAGACGGTATATTTCATTCCTTACTCTCAGTATTAATAAAACATTGAAATATTTTAGTGATGTATGATTGAATAAACGATTTTATTATGGGAAATTAAAAAAAAAACAGTGACGTTACCATAAAACATGAATTCGTGTTTTTTGGAGTACTTAGTTGCATATTTTATTTATGCTAACATAACATATGGCTCGAATATTTTTATACAGACTGATTTTACACTTGATAGAACTTATTTGCAATTGGATATCATACATCATAATTAATAGCCGTATTTTGTAATTTTTTTATTTTTCGCTTAAAACTGTAAATAAAATGATAATCTGACAATTTTAACATTGTCTTTTGCATCTGCTGTCGTTTTTGTAAGTTTCTTTTACTGATTATTTGATCGCCGAAATCGTAGCATACATGGTTGAGCTAGGTGTAGGTAAGTTGTGAGACAGTTTGTAAGGTTATGTTCACTTTCCTTCACTTAATCTGAATCAATAAAGCACGGCAAAAGGCTATACATCCATTATGAAATGATACAGTATGACAAGCCTATGAAATTCTCTAGAAGAAGGTACCGGAGGTAAGAACGTTTTCTTCTTAGCCTCCTGTCGTCCATTGTTGGACATATTCCTCTCCCAACTCCTTCCATCAATCCCTATCCTGAGCAACTTACTTCGCAGGTTACACTGTTGCCATTTCTGTTATGTTTAGTTTATTCATATTTGCCTTGGTTAGGGTTCAAGTTTGACATCCATATGTCATTATATGAAGGATGCACTGGTTAGAATAGAATAGAAATATGCTTTATTGTCATGGAAAATTGTACAATTTTATCTACAAAGCTTATAAAAAGTCATGAAAACAAAACAATAACAATACAATTTACCAAAACACTGTTGAACACTTTGCTCCTCAAAGGTTTACAATAAAATTGGAAAGATAGACGACAATTCTCTGAAACATATAGGCAGAAAGAAAATCTTTACACCTCAAAAAAGGTTAATTACTGCCTGAAAAACCTTAGCTTCTGACTTGTGGAAACAAAATAGACAGAAAGTCTATAGTCCAAGAGGTAGCGCTGAAAAATCTCTTTGAATTTACTAAAGCTAGATTTTTCACAGTTGATTACTGTGATTGTGTAGAGAAACATGCTGCGGTCGGTCAAGCGAAACGTAGAACAGGGGTTACTGAGAGGGTATCAAAGTTGATTTCCTACGAAGGTAATTAAATCCATTTACTAAGGCTGAAAATCAGTACACACATTCTAAATTAAATATAAATAAAAGTTATTATAGTCGGTCAGCTGTATGACGGGACAGAGCCGGTCGGTCGGCCCCAGTGAATGTACAGTTATTCACTATATTTTGACGCCCTTGTAAACTGCTTTATTTACAGAATTAGAAAAAAATGTAAAATACAAAAGTTATTCGATTTTTAAAATTATGATTTTTTAACATATCCTACTAGTGACGTCATCCATCTGGGCGTGATGACGTAATAGACTATTTTTTTAAATGGGAATAGGGGTCGAGTGCTAGCTCATTTGAAAGGTTATTCAATTCCCTATTCAGTAATATAAACATTAACATGATTAATTATGCAGGCTGTCCAAAAAATTTTTTTTATTTAAATTGATTGTTTAATTAATAATTCAAAATTTTTTTGGACACCCTGTATAAATAATGATTTTAATGTTTATAGTACTGTATAGAGAATTGAATAACCTTTCAAAGGAGCTAGCACACGACCCCTATTAATTCTCATTTAAAAAAATAGTCGATTTTTCGATAGCCATAACGTCCAGATGTATGACGTCACTAGTACGATATATATGTCAAAAAATACATTTTTTTCTAATTCTGTAAATAAAGCAGTTTACAAGGGGGTCAAAATATAGTGAATAAACCTGTTCATTCATTGGGGCCGACCGACCGGCTCTGTCCCGTCATACAGCTGACCGACTATAATAACTTTTATTTATATTTAATTTAGAATGTGTGTACTGATTTTCCGCCTTAGTAAATGGATTTAATTACCTTCGTAGGAAAGCAACTTTGATACCCTCTCAGTAACCCCTGTTCTACGTTTCGCTTGACCGACCGCAGTATGTTTCTCTACACACTCACAGTAATCAACTGTGTAAAATCTAGCTTTAGTAAATTCAAAGAGATTTTTCAGCGCTGCCTCTCCGTCTATAATATTTTGCTTTCAAGTAAGCTAACAAATGCCATCAAATGGGAGAAACACATGCTCAGGAAATAAAATGAACTAACTATAATACTAATAAGAGTTATTAAAATTACCGGAACAACACCACTTAACGTGTTAAAACATTTATAGTTATAAACAATTTTGGTTTAAAACTTATCGGCAGTGGATGCAAAGACGTTTTTAAATTTATTATTTTAACATCTTAATTTTAACATTTGAATTCATTTATTTACTGGTTTTACAATTTTTTTGAATTTTCAAAAATCATTTTTGTAGAACCTCTCCAAGAATACCTAAGAAAAAAGCTCTGTGTTCCTATGAAAGGAAAAACGAAAAGGTAGTTTCTCGGTAGTGTTCCTATTTATTAGATTGTTTTATGGTGATTTTTTTGTGTTAAATTATTATTTATTGGTCGAAATTTTACTTATTTTAGTGATTTTTTTATATACAATACAAAAATTTGTTTTCCAAATAGTTTTAAGTATATTAATAACGAAAATGATGATTTTATAAAGATGAATTGCAAAAATACACCATATACCACTGTATTCGACAAAAACCTGATCAGTTATAGTTTTGTTGGCCATATTTGTTTGTTTTCCAATGTTTTCGTTTGATAAGAAAAACATTTTTATAGTTTGACATACATTGTTCAATGTAGTCTTGCTGAACTTTACTAAAATTGTCCCGGTAATCTTGTAACTTATGGATTCCATTCCTGAAATAGAATTCCGGTAAACTATCCGGAAAATTTTTGGAATGTAAGAACCTTTTGATATGCTGAACGTAGTCCTCCCGTAAATAATTCCATTACGTGCGACCATCTTGTTGGGGAAAATTTAGGCCCTCTCCTATCAGGGACTAATTGTTAAAATTTCTTAATATTTTTTCGCACAAATTGCACCTTCCGCCGCCTTATCATTTTTTTTTGTGACAAACTATCTTGTTTAACACATAACTGTGGTGTATATTGCAATTTTACTATTTAAATTGCCCTAAAAACAATTTTTTGTGAAATTTTAACTTCAGGGTTTATTTTGTAAGTTGTTAATTTATTGTAATTTCGTTTAGAAACATTTTTGTAATTTGTGATACTAGGGAATTTTATATTTATGAAATAACTGTTTTTGTTTCATATGGTTATTAAAATATGACACGAAAATTTTCATCGATTTATTATTTTTATAATTCCCGTTTTACCCAACTATGAGTTATGCAACCCAAACCAGTTGAGCACATGTTTGAGAATAAAGAGACCTGGTGGTGGTCAAACAAAGTTAATGAAAGAGAAGAGAAAATTATATAAATAACGTGAATAAAATGGGTGGGACTCTTTAAAACCATGAGGTCGACAAAAAGGAAGCAAAAGTAGCAGTATCAAAAGCTAAAGCAGAAGCGTATTCAAATCTATTCGATCAACAGGGAAGGAGAAACAAAGATATAAATAAAATAGTCAAACATAGAGCAAAGAAAGCAAACGATTAAAAAAACTAAGTTTTCAATCTAGTAGCACATAAAACAACATCCAAAAATGCTATTCTACATCCTAGAAGACTGAAAACAATAAGAACCTTCTCTGGTAACACCTCCGAGGCTTCTACAATTTGCAAGCCATAACGGATGCTGAGACTAAGGAAGATGAGGGAATTTTACAATTTATAATTCACGTCCCATTGGAATACGAAGGGAACCATTCTCGTTGAAACTTTACCGCGCTGAGCAGATGAATTATAAATTGTAAAATCCCTCATCTTCCTTAGTCTCAGCATCCATTATGGCTTGCAAATTGTAGAAGCCACGGAGGTGTTACCAGAGAAGGTTCCCATTGTTTTCAGTCTGGTAGGATGTAGAATAGCATTTTTGGATGTTGTTTTATGTGCTATTAGATTGAAAACTTAGTTTTTTGCTAGCAGTTGCCGCTAATTTCGTTCGTTGCAATCCGTGACTGCCCGCCGGGGTTTGTCCTGGTTGAGTCAGAGAGAGCAGCATATGCGCCTCCTGATGAGAGACTAATAAGTTTCGAAACCGATAGAGGTACTTGCTGCACTCTCTACTCTCTGATTAAACTGGAATAATGATGCTAATTAAAGAAAAAAATGTCAAAAAGAGATGGAAAAGTATTTTGTCAGTTTATAAAATTTTGACACCAAATTAACAAACGAGAAAGTGGTTTAAGGTTTAAGCACTTCAAAAAGAAAGGGAAAGTTGTTGAACTAGATGATTTTGATGAATGATGTTGACTAGCCGTTTTAGAACAAAAAGTGGAACATTGGGACAAGCTCTTGAGGAGAAATGTTTAAAACATGGACAAAAACAGGCTATTTAGAATCTTCGTTTAAAGATGGTATAATGAGGAAATCGTTGGAGGTGCATACAGTAGAATTAGGGTTGGATGAATGAAGTGCAAACGAAAGCATGTGGCGGGAATGAGAATGCTTAAATGGATGAGTGGAGTAACAAAATAAAATTAAAAATGAGTACATTAGGGTAACAAAAATTGTCAAAATAAGAGAGCATAATGTTGAGACGCTTTGGGCATGTTACGTCGAGAAGTTAATGTCGGTAGGTAATGGGGTTGACACTAATGATACGTGGTATAACCCAAGATAGAAACATGTAGAAATTAATTAGGGAAGTCGACCTCGCATAGGGATAAAGGCAAAAAAGACGGATTCTGATGAAAAGTAAAAGAATCATTTTTGATTGATATTAAGGTAAAAATTTTATCACTACAAACGCAAAAACTATTTTAATTTCATATTGGGCATATTTAAATATGCCCAACAAAAACGGTCAAAAGTATGGTGTGAAAAAATCACGAGTTTTAGACAAATAAAATATTTCTTCATCAATATATTTCAATGTATTATTAAATATATGAAAATATTTCAATTAAACCACTAATCAATCGAATTCCACTTAAAGATTATTACATTGATGGTCTATCTAGACAGACAATTTAATCTTCTAAAAAGCCCCTTTCAACAGCAACATAATTAATTTTACAAATTTTCCGATGAAAAGTAAAGGAAGCATTTTTGATTGATATTAAGGTACAAATTTTATCACTACAAACGTAAAAACTATTTTAATTTCATATTGGGCATATTTAAATATGCCCAACAAAAACGGTCAAAAGTATGGTGTGAAAAAATCACGAGTTTTAGACAAATAAAATATTTCTTTTCGAAAAAAAATCGTTAAATCACTCAATTAAACCAATAATCAATCGAATTCCACTTAAAGATTATTTCATTGATGGTCTAGCTAGACAGACAATTTAATCTTCTAAAAAGCCCCTTTCAACGGCAACATAATTAATTTTACAAATTTTCTAATGAAAAGTAAAGGAAGCATTTTTGATTGATATTAAGGTACAAATGTTATCACTAGAAACGCAAAAACTATTGTAACAAAATAATTATTGACCTACCCTCGTATACCAGCTCCCGTCTCCGCACAGACAGAACACTATCGATGTTTCGAGATACGCCGATGCAGCGCCGATGACGTGCAAGCGGTCGAGTCACATGGACATAGCTGGAGATATATAGATATTTCTGGAATATCTGTATCGCATATATAAATAGGACATATTTGTAAATAGAGTTAGTCTTAAGCTAAAGTGTATAAGATAAATTCGTCTGTAACTTATATAAATAAAGTCGTATATAAATTACGAACCGCTAGTTTTATTGTAATTAGAAGTAATTACACAATAATCACGCTACAGTTGGTGTTGGTGTTCGGTTAACTTAGTGCGATATAAATAAGTGAATTACAGAGAGACTTTAAAAGACTTTTGAACTTTATTCGTCGGGAATAACCGGAGTGCGTTAATTGTTCGGTATTCGGAAAGACTTTAAAAGACTTTTGGACTTTATTCGTCGGGAATAGTTAAAGTGCGTTGATTGTTCGGTATTCGGAAAGACTGTTAAAAGACATTTTGGAAAGTACGTGTGTGCCGACCAAAGATGTTGCTACAAGAACTTACAGTAAAACAGCTCCGTGAACAGCTAGAGGAACGGGATCTGGACAGCAGTGGGCTCAAGATAGTCCTACAAGCACGACTCGAGGATGTCCTCACGAAGAACGGAGAAGACCCAAAGACGTTCCACTTCCAGTCAGCAGAACAAGTAATCTTATCGAAATTAAAAACTGTTTCTGAAACGATCGATGAAACTTCTAGAAGAAGCGACGAGAAACTTGAAGAAGTTAGTAGACAGAACAACGAGAAATTTGAAAGTGTTTCTCAAAAGATCGATGAAACTTCTAGAAGAAGCGACGAGAAACTTGAAGAAGTTAGTAGACAGAACAACGAGAAATTTGAAAGTGTTTCTCAAAAGATCGATGAAACTTCTAGAAAAAGCGACGAGAAATTTGAAAGTGTTTCTCAAGTAATTAAAGACGTTTGTAGACAGAATGACGAGAAATTTGAAGAAGTTTCTAGAACATTCGATAAGATGCAGAAAAGTGTAGAGACCGTAGAAGAAAAGATCAAACAACTAGAGAGCATGATAACCGATACAAAAGTACAACCATCAGTTAATGCAGCAGCGTTAGATCCGGTAGTGAAAGATGAACTACCGAGAGACGAAACGTCGCATAATATGAGATTCAAATTACCACCATTCGATGGAAAGTCCTCTTGGTCCATATATCTTAGACAATTTGAAGCTATTGCGACCGCCAATCATTGGACCGAACAGGAAAAGGCGGTTTCCTTGACTGCTGCTTTGCGAGGTGATGCTGCAGATATATTAAGATCAATTCCTAAGGGTCAAGAAAATTGTTACCAGACCTTGTTCACTCGTCTAGAAAAACGCTATGGAGATGCTCATCTACAACAAGTATACAAAGCACAACTGCGAAGTAGAAGTCAACGAGCAAGTGAGAATCTGCAAGAATTTGAAGCAGATGTGGCTCGTGTGGTGCGGTTGGCTTATCCAGAGGTGCCAGACAGCGTTTTAGAAGAAATTGCAGTAGATACCTTCGTCAATGGGCTGAAAGATAATGAACTAAAGAAAGCTTTACGACTAGCAAGACCGAAAGTTTTAGATGAAGCACTTGCTATTGCCTTGGAACACGAAGCAGCTAGCCAAGCTTCACGAAACAATCGAGTAATAACCGTGGAAAAAGGCGATAAGAGAAAAGATGAACGTTTGGTGGAAATGGTACGGAGGGTGATTCGTGACACGATGCCGAAGAGACGCATGAAGAGGGCTGGAAGAGTTGGTTCAAATACAGATGCTTCCTCGATACGGCCATGCAGTGAAAGTTGTAATCACCGGCTTAAACTAGATGAACAGCTTTGCCCTGTGAGACGAACTACCGTCGTTAATGAGCAATGGCAGCCACAACAGTTACAAGAAGCCCAAGAAGACGATCCATGTATAAAAAGAGTATTGGATTGGATGCGTCGAGGTGAGAGACCTAGTTGGCAAAACATTAGTGCATGTAGTCCGGAAGTCAAGGCCTACTGGAGCCAATGGAATTGCCTGATACTAAAAGATAATCTTCTGTACAGAACCTTTGAGAACGATGATGGTACAGAATCTAAGCTTGAGTTGATTGTACCTAAAAGTAAAGTGTCAGAAGTATTGCGTCAGTTGCATGACGGTACATCAGGTGGACACTTTGGTATTACGAAGACTCTGCAAAAGGTTCGAGAACGGTTCTATTGGGTGAACTGTAAAGATGATGTAAGAAGATGGTGCCGGAAATGTGAACTGTGTGCATCCGGTAATGGTCCAGTTGGTAAAAAGAGAGCACCCATGAGACAGTACAATGTTGGAAGTCCTATGGAAAGAGTAGCAATCGACATTGCAGGTCCATTTCCAGAAACCGATGCTGGAAATAAATACATTCTGGTAGCCATGGACTATTTTACGAAATGGACCGAGGCCTATGCATTACCGAATCAAGAAGCTGCTACCGTTGCAGAGGTACTTGTTAAAGAATTCTTCAGCCGATTTGGTGTTCCCTTGGAGATCCACTCCGACCAAGGGCGAAACTTTGAGTCAGCTCTTTTCCAAAACGTTTGTAAATTGATTGGTGCCAATAAGACCAGAACAACACCCCTGCATCCTCAATCAGATGGAATGGTCGAGAGGATGAACCGAACGATGGGTAAACACTTGTCCAAAGTTGTATCTGAACATCAGCGAGATTGGGACCAACACATTCATTTATTCCTGATGGCCTACCGCTCGGCCGTGAATGAAACTACAGGTCAAACACCAACCTGCCTGATGTTGGGTCGTGAAGTTCGTTTGCCCTGCGACCTAGAGTTTGGCTGCAGACCTTCCGAGGAATATGTTGCAGGCGAAGAATACGTAGACCGCCTGAAGTTACGAATGAACAACATTCATGAACTTGCCCGACAACACATCCAGATAGCCAGTGACAGAATGAAAGATCAATATGATTCTCGCTGCAAGAATGAAAGCTTCGAAGTAGGTGATCTTGTCTGGCTTTATAATCCACAACGTCGTCGAGGCCTGTGTCCTAAACTGCAAAGACAATGGGAAGGTCCGTATGAAGTTAAGAAGAAAATAAATGACGTAATATACAGATAAATGAAACAGAGGAAGCCCGAGTCCTCCAACAGGAGATGAAAGATGCACCACAGCCAAGTTTTAAGGAATTTATGTCAAATTACGCAGAAAGAAAGAGTGCTAGATTCGGCGTGACCACAGAAGTTCAGCAAGATCTGTTTGGTGTTCCAGAAAACGTCTCTCTAGCCCACTGTGTTGCCCAAGACCTCGAGATGACTAAAGGAATCTAGTCCGTATTCAATAGAAAGTTCGGCCGCCTGGACGAGTTAAGGAATCAACAACCTAAAATTGGAAGAGTATTGCGATTGGAAGATGGTCCTCGATCTTTGCTGTATATAGTGACCAGGAAGTCTTATACGGACACGCCAAGCTACGAGAACATATGGCGTGCTCTAACTAATTTGAAGAAAATGGTCTGTAATTATGACATCAAAGATTTGGCTTTACCAAAAATTGGCCATGCAGTAGAAAATCTGGATTGGAAGATTGTGAGAAGCATGCTGGAAGTGATCTTCAGAGAAACTGGCGTACGGATTACTGTGTGTTGCATGAACCCGAAGATGTCATACCCTTCAAAGACAGTAGACTGTTACTTCTTTTCTAGGGGTGTATGCAGAGCTGGAGAATCCTGTAGATTCCGCCATCCTGGGCCATCTAGAGTTGCTGATCGGGACGCTCAGATCTTAAGAGGGGAGCAGTGTAACAAAATAATTATTGACCTACCCTCGTATACCAGCTCCCGTCTCCGCACAGACAGAACACTATCGATGTTTCGAGATACGCCGATGCAGCGCCGATGACGTGCAAGCGGTCGAGTCACATGGACATAGCTGGAGATATATAGATATTTCTGGAATATCTGTATCGCATATATAAATAGGACATATTTGTAAATAGAGTTAGTCTTAAGCTAAAGTGTATAAGATAAATTCGTCTGTAACTTATATAAATAAAGTCGTATATAAATTACGAACCGCTAGTTTTATTGTAATTAGAAGTAATTACACTAGTCACGTTACACTATTTTAATTTCATATTTGGCATATTTAAATATGCCCAACAAAAACGGTCAAAAGTATGATGTGAAAAAATCACGAGTTTTAGACAAATAAAAATTTCTTTTCGAAAAAAAAATTGCTAAATCACTGAATTAAACCATTAATCAATTGAATTCCACTTAAAGATTATTTCATTGGTGGTCTAGCTCAGTGATCGGCAAAGTGCGGCTCCGAAGCCGCATGTGGCAATATGGCTCCTTAGGTGCGGCTCTGGCACAAATATCCACGGAAAGCGCAATATTTTCATTTAAAAAATACTTGGTAGGAAAAACATTACCTTGTTCTTATTCTGATAAACTAGCTTTTATCAAACTTACAAACTTTAGCATTTGTCAAAATTCCTCTTAATGCTACTGTTACGCGATTGACTCTACTATTTTATTTATTTATATCTTTAGGCACTAAGTTTAATTTAAATAAAGGAAGACTTATCTATATTATTTTATTTACATCACTTATTTATTTTAATAATTACAAATAACACCAACTAACACATCTAATTTATTTACAACTCAAATTTATGATTTAATTAACTAAACATAATAACTTCGATAACTAATATATACATTTCATTAAATCCGATTCGAATACAATTATATCACGCGTCGCGGCTCGTTCGTTGACTGACTCACTTGTGCTCGAATTCCTGTTCTTAAATACTCTGAAAGCGGTCGCCTCGAATCGCCGTGGAAGGTCTGGCCTTTACTCGTAACCCCGGGAAGCATCGAGAATAATTAGGCCGGGTTGTGAGGCGTCACACTACGATAAGAGTTGAAATTTTCTTTTTTTAACATTTGCATTAATAGCTTTGAAATATGCATTTAAGGACACAAAGGTATGGCGCTCTAAATTCGAACGTCTTCGTGTTGAATTGGAAATATTTTAGAAGAAAAAAATGTTTACAACACAAGTGGTCTGCTTTGAATGACCTGGAGAAGGAAGACATGCTCATTTTCAACGCTTGGAATAGTATTCCTGATTCTTATGATCAGCTGAAAAAGCTCACGTTTGCTGTTCTTTCTCTTTTTGGTTCTGCATATCAACATTAAAAAAAATGGATTTTGCGCCAAAATTTTTGTAAAAAAGACAGTGTTGTAGGAAATAAAACCTTACAAAACGAAAGAAAATAGAAGTTTCTATGATGATTAGAAACGAAAATATCGCCAAAAAACGAAAAAAACCGTTTTAATTTTTTGGGGGTTATGGATGGGACTAGGTAGTAGGGCTATAGTTTTATTTCGTGTAATAATAGTTTGCTGAACAAGCAGATTTGGCTCCCAATTTTTTTTTAAATTGTTGTAATGTTCATATTTGGCTCTTTGGCTAAAAAGTATGCCGACCACTGGTCTAGCTAGACAGATAATTTAATCTTCTAAAAAGCCCCCTTCAACAGCAACACAATTAATTTTATAAATTTTCTGATGAAAAATAAAGGAAGCATTTTTTTATTGATATTAAGGTACAAATGTTATCACTACAAACGCAAAAACTATTTTAATTTCATATTGGGCATATTTAAATATGCCCAACAAAAACGGTCAAAAGTATGGTGTGAAAAAATCACGAGTTTTAGACAAATAAAATATTTCCTTTCGAAAAAAAATCATTAAATCACTCAATTAAACCAATAATCAATCGAATTCCACTTAAAGATTATTTCATTGATGGTCTAGCTAGACAGACAATTTAATCTTCTAAAAAAACCCTTTCAACCGCAGCACAATTAATTTTATAAATTTTATGATGAAATAAAGGAAGCATTTTTGATTGATATTAAGGTACAAATGTTATCACTACAAACGCAAAAACTATTTTAATTTCATATTGGGCATATTTAAATATGCCCAACAAAAACGGTGAAAAGTATGGTGTGAAAAAATCACGAGTTTTAGACAAATAAAATATTTCTTTTCGAAAAAAAAAATCATTAAATCACTCAATTAAACCAATAATCAATCGAATTCCGCTTAAAGATTATTTCATTGGTGGTCTAGCTAGACAGACAATTTAATCTTCTAAAAAGCCCCTTTCAACAGCAACACAATTAATTTTACAAATTTTCAGATGAAAAGTAAAATTTTAAAAGTAAAAACATTTTTGATTGATATTAAGGTACAAATGTTATCACTACAAACGCAAAAACTATTTTAATTTCATATTGGGCATATTTAAATATGCCCAACAAAAACGGTCAAAAGTATGGTGTGAAAAAATCACGAGTTTTAGACAAATAAAATATTTCTTTTCGAAAAAAAAAATCGCTAAATCACTCAATTAAACCACTAATCAATCGAATTCCACTTAAAGATTATTTCATTGATGGTCTAGCTAGACAGACAATTTAATCTTCTAAAAAACCCCTTTCAACAGCAACACAATTAATTTTACAAATTTTACGATGAAAAGTAAAGGAAGCAGTTTTGATTGATATTAAGGTACAAATGTTATCACTACAAACGAAAAATATATTTAAATATGCCCAACAAAAACGGTGAAAAGTATGTTGTGAAAAAATCTTGAGTTGTAGACAAATGAAATATTTCTTTTCGAAAAAAAAAATCGCTAAATCACTCAATTAAACCACTAATCAATCGAATTCCACTTAAATATTATTTCATTGATGGTCTAGCTAGACAGACAATTTAATCTTCTAAAAAGCCCCTTTCAACAGCAACGCAATTAATTTTACAATAATATTTTGCAATAAATGAACAGTGCAATAAATATTTAACAGTATAGTTAATTCACAATGTTTAGAAAATATTGTAGCCACACAAAACTTAATGTTAAACGTATTGATTAACGCAAAATAATAATAAAATATTACATACCAGAGAAAAATTATCGATATCTATTTGTTAGTCGGAATGGCAAAAGACTACCTATAAGAAAAAACCTAAATAACGTCACTAGGTGGTAAACTAACTAAGTAGACTTACCATATTTCAGAGGTGATTTACAATACTCATTTTACGTGAACTACTCTTTAATTACTAGTACTTACTATTACAACAATTTTAAGAGCTGATAACAGTGGTATTCTTAAATAGACGAGACGTGCAATGCAAAATATTCTGATAAACCTACCTAATTACGTTATCGGTTCAAAGAAATTAACACATAAGCGTTATCTTTTATTATTTTAGATTTAATATTATTATTTTGTAATCCATAATACGCTACAAAGTAATTGCTTCGTTAAATATTGTATAGATAAAGTGACAAGATTTGATATTTAACAAGATATTTAATATCTTTATGATGGTTCATTCATAATGAATGGATCATTCATAAACATTTTACAATATACTTGTAAAATGATTTTGATCTTCATGATTTAGATTGTTTATCTTCCATATTTTCTATCGAGACCTAAAATCTTCTGTGATTGCAAATGACCTTCTGCAGATGTTAAACTTATTCAGAATAATGGCGAGTTTATACATACATGCATGGAAAGTGACCTGTATAAACAGTTACTGGCGAGCAAGTCCGAACATTGCATGGATTGTGCCAGTCAAGTTAGCCACCGAAACACACTCTCCCCAAATGAGTGGGAAATCTGATCCTGAAAACCTAACCAAAGAAAGTACCTATCTGCAGTCGTTTATATGACCAGCATAATAAACACACTGATGAGATTTGGAAGATTTTCTAATCGATGGAAAGAAGCCCATAATTTGTTCACAATCCATCATCATAATCTAGCCTCCTGCATCCAAAGTTGAACATAGGCTTACCCTAATTTCTTTGAGTTAACGGAAGAAATTGAGATTCGTCGAGGTGTGCGTCAGGGTTGTGTGTTTTCTCCACTACTATTCAATATATATAGCGAAATAATATGTCAGGAAGCGCTCCTAGAGCAAAACATTGGTATGAACATTAACGGAGAGTTAATTAACAATATACGATACGCTGACGACACGCTAATAGTAACAGATAACCTAGCAAATTTATAGTATTTGATGGAAAACATAAACACTGATACCAATAAGTATGGTCTAAAACTGAACATCAAAAAGACTAAATTCATGATTGTAACAAAGAAGCTATACACCAATGTGAATTTAACCATAAATAATCAGCCAGTTGAAAGAGTTACGTCTTACAAATATTTAGGGGTTTATTTCACTGATACTAATGACCAGACAAGAGAAATCAAGAGGCGCAGAGGCGGCTCTAGCCCATGTAGCGCCCGTGTGCAGTCGATGCCATGGCGCTCATTGGTAGACGTGCAGTCAAAATGGAATAGTCGAATAGGTACCTACCTAGTACGGTACATAGGGTATTAGAGGGTATTAGGTACGCTTATAATGTAAACAAAAATCCAGATGCAAATAGTGTAATATTAAATGATTATTTAGGAGCCAATAGGTATTCACAGCGTCAGAACAACCTACCCAAATCTGTTACAAAATATTTAATTAAAAATGAACTTTCTTATCCATGAGGTAGGCAGGTAAGGTTGAAAATTGGTTGAGGAAATTTGACAGGTTTCGAATAGACAAAATTTGACAAAAGAGCATGAAGGAGGTCAGGTGTGAAAAATTCTGCTATTGCCTCGACTTCTTCTGCTACAGTTTTCGCAGTATTAATGAATTCCACAAAAGCATACTCATTGCGTAATTCAGACAAACTTATTTTTGCATTATCAATCATTTTTATGGCTTCTGACAATATAACATCTGACTTTTGAAGAGCCTTGCTAACTATATTTATCTTGCTTAAAATTTTAAACCAAATAAGCAAAGAGCAGATGAATTTAAATGACTTAATTTTTGCCAATATTGAATTTGGGTCAAAACGGCAAACAAGTGTATGTTCTCAAAAAAATTGATAGTGTGTAAAAAATGTTTTATTATCAGCTAAGTACTTTCAACACATAACGTGCCATCATCAGAGCTCATCCTCTTATAAAACCTTCATCGAAGAGCAATTGCTAAACGACACAATAAAAAACATAGATTCTGGGCAAAAGCCACAGAATGAATAAATTCACATCTAATTTCTTTTTTATTTTAAAAAGACAACATGGCTGAGTCAAACCATTTTGAGCCCACGTGAACAGCTGAGGAGGACTAGTTATTAAAATAAAAAAGAAATTAGATGTGAATTTATTCATTTTAAGGGGTTGTTATACCCGTTATCTGTGGCTTTTGCCCAGAAGCTATGTTTTTTATTGTGTCGTTTAGCAATTGCTCTTCTATGAAGGTTTTATAAGAGGACGAAGCTCTGATGATGGCACGTTATGTGTTGAGTTGAAAGTACTTAGCTGATAATAAAACATTTTTTACACACTATCAATTTTTTTAGAACATACACCTGTTTGCCGTTATGACCTACTTAGAAGTGTTTACAAGTCTTACAGTCTTTTCCAATATTGAATTTGCCATATTTCTTGACTCTGCATCTTTGGTATTATCAGAATATATGATAAACAAGGCATCATACACTTTTCCCAGATTAAAACGGAGAGCTTTTGCGAGAAGTTGGCACTTCTTTAGCAAGTATTTGACAGCGTGCTGTTAACGCAGAAAAAAACATACATTTCTTGTACAATTGAAAAGAAATTGACAATTTCTACTAATTTAGCTGTGCGTTTTAGGCGGGCGGCAATCTATAAATCGCGCTTAAGTGCCAATGTAATTTTTCATTATTTGTTTTAAAGCATATTTTATGTTGAAATAAAGTAAAATACCCGCTTTTTGGCGCTCGGCGCCCCCTTCATCCCGGCGCCCGTGTGCACCGCACACCCTGCACAATAGGTAAAGCCGCCTCTGAAGAGGCGAATAGAGATAGCGAGACAATCGTTTGTCAAAATGAAAAAGTTCTTATGCAGCCGGGACATAAATATAAACTTAAGAACGAGAATGTTAAGGTGCTATGTTTTCTCCGTTCTGCTGTACGGCATGGAAGCTTGGACACTGAAAAAGATAAACATCAAAAACATTGAGGCATTCGAGATGTGGTGCTACAGGAGAATGTGGAAAATACCATGGACAGAAAGGGTAACAAATCAAGACGTTTTGCTGAAGATGGGGAAGGAATGCGAAGTCATAACAACCATACAAACGAAAAAACTTTAATATCTAGGCCACATAATGAGAGGAGAAAAGTACTCTTAACTAAGACTCATAATCCAAGGAAAAATCTCGGGAAAGAGAAATGTGGGACGTAGGAGGATTTCCTGGTTGCGAAATTTAAGGGAATGGTATGGGTGCAGTTCAATACAGTTGTTCAGAGCTGCAGCCAACAAATTTAAGATAGCTGTGATGGTAGCCAACCTGACAACGTGCAAGCCTATAAATAAATGCTAAATAAAAACTTTTTGCAAGATTTCTCCACGTATTAGTTCACATTCATCAATTATTATTCTTTGTCTCAAATTCTGCAAGCATGTTGGTCGCCTAACGTAAACACGTAATTTTAGATAACCCAAAGAAAAAAATCTAACCGCTAAAAAAATATAATCTATCTAAAAATCTAAATTCACCATAACCTACTATCATTAATATTTCAATACGACCTTTTCCACTTAAATGAACCATTTTTAATACAACTTATTTCTCTCAATTAGTTCAGTAACAGTTTTACCTACTATACTAAATTCAAATAAGTCATGCAGTGCATGTAAACAACAATCTTAGTCTACAGATGGTACTCGTTTATTTCCTATTACGTTGTTTTAATACAAAAAATTATCTACAGACACTTTTAAACAAATTTTCTCTACCAAATTTGGTATGCATGAGTTAAAAATAACAAGTTCTTTTAAAATCCGCAAAAATATATAGGGCGTCCCATTTAAGTTAAATAAGTTAGTGGTATTTCCGGTGAAACCGAAAGTGGAATAGTAACAAAAAAATATGGCAACAGATGCCTTTTGCGTCACTGTACTTGCATGCAAAGTTTCATAAATATTGTTCTTTTCGTTTCAAAGATATTTGCTTGGTTCCATACTTTATCCCAACCCAGTATATACTAACAGTTTTAGTTTAATGTATTTATTCACGGTGCACTACTCTTCCATTTGTCTCATAGTTCCAGAAGTATGCCAAGTTTCACAACTCTGGACGTAGATGTACTGCATTAATAAACCTTATTGTAGTTTCATTTGATCACATATTCATCTTTTCTGTGTATGTTTCGACAAAACCAAATTAAATTTCAACAGAGTACAGGAAATAAACAGGAAATACAGAGCAACATGCAAAATTTTCCACAGCAGTTCGACTTTATCGGCAACGCATCAGGCACTGCAATAGTACCAGTAAGATTTCGGTCACATGGTTCAGCCAAACGGCGATATTTTCATTAGATGGCTGTAATGTTGCCAGCAACATACCAAATATATATTTTCGGCAGCATATTGCTTCAAAAACTAGCCCGACTAAAATCCCCCTTTAAACGTAGACCAATCCATGACTGAGCTGACCACTCGTGAGCTAATGATAGAAATAGATTCTGAACCTGAGGCCTCATGTTTTTCTGATTAAATCACCACATCCATGACTTGCATTATTTGTTGTTGAGAAGAAACTTTCATTTTTTTATCAAATAAATTTTGTGTTTTAACTATTTTGTGTTTTAACTATTTTTAAATTCCACGTTTAATTTTTGATAAAAAACCTTTCTTGCCTTTTTTTCACATGGTGCCCCGTTTTTATGCAGAAAAATAAAACATCTTGACGCGTATTTTTCATTTCTTAATACATTATTAAGAAATATCCAATATAAGTAATACTAAACTGGAACAATAACAGAAAATATTACTAATAAGTTTTTAACTAGGTGCAGAGCTACAACACATGTTAAAAATGACCTCCTTTAGAGGTTACAGAAGAATTTTATATTCATCATTCGGGCGCGTACGGGTTATGGTCTGAATTTAAAAAAAAATAGTATGCCACTGAAATATGTCAAATTAAAAATCATTTTTGAAGGTTGGTTCAATTTACGACAAAAAAATATTTGCTGCCTTTTTTCATATGCGGCGCCGATTTTATGCAAGAAAATAAAACATCTTAACGTTTACAAAGTATTTGAACTAAGTTTCTATGCATATGGAAACTACCTCAAATACTTTGTAAGCGTTAAGATGTTTTATTTTTTTGTACAAAAACGGCGCCTCGTATGAAAAAAAAGGCAGGAAAGATTTCTTGTCGTAAATTGAACAAGGAATTCAAAAATGATTTTTAGTTTGACATATCTCAGTGGCGTCCTATTTTTCTTTTCTTAAAAAAATTCAGACCATTACTGGTACGCGCGCCAATGATGAATATATAATTCTTCTGTTACCTGTAAAGGAAATCATTTTAAACATTTCTTGCAGCTTTGCACCTAGTTAAAAACTTATTAATAATATTTTCTGTTATTGTTCCAGTTTAGTATTATTATATTGGATATTTTTTAATAATGTACATATTAAGAAATGAAAAATACGCGTCAGGATGTTTTATTTTTCTACATAAAAAGGATGCAACAGTTAAAAAAAGGCAAGCAAGGTTTTTTTATCAAAAATTAAACTTGTAATTTAAAAATGATTTTTAATTAGAAATATCTCAGTGGCATACTATTTTTTTCTTTAAAAAATTCTGACTATTACCCGTATGCGCGCCAATGATGAATACAAAATTCTTAATTGTATGTCAAAAAATGCGCAATAACTACCTCCTAAAACTCACCAAATTTCATTTTCATAGCTCAACTGGTCTTAGAGCAATAAATAAATTGGCAGTTTGAAATAAAAATTTCAACACCCCGTAACGCGGAAACGAAGCATTTGCGGACATATGTTTATAGAGCAAACCGGCAATATTTCTTCATGTAGAATTAGCCCTTAAATTTTTTCAGTTTCATACTTATTTACTAACACCCTGTATAAAATGAAATCACTGTATTGTACATTTCATGTCAAAGTACTCAGGCAAAAACTTTTGATCCCGATTTTTCTGAACTTAGCTTCTGCGGGACGTAAAAATAAGATATTTAAGGTCAAAAAGTCTTCGTCTTCTTTTTTTTTTTCTCAAAATGTCATTTTATGCGATTTTACAGTGATTTGGTGTTTATTTAAACAAATTTGCATTTTCTATCGTAAAGTATCAATGGAAAAAATAATATTTTACTAGAAGGGACTCAAAAATGTCATTATATGGCATTATAATAAGTTATTTTGATTCAAAACAAGTTTTTGATAAAATTTTATACTGTATAAAACGTTAAAATACATTTTCCTCCATTCCCAAAATACATCAAAATCGATTTGGCTGAAAATTTGCCCACAGATAGCCAAAACATAGGACTTTAAGTGGTTAGAAGGATTTGAATCATTTTACAATACAAAAAAGTTACATGCAATAATATCAGTCAGAAATTTATAGGTTTCTATTGATAATTTCCCACCTTTACAAGTTTCAGCTCTATTTATTTCAGTATTGTTTTCCATCTTTTGCGTTACTTTGCCGGTGCTTAGCGCACACACCACAGTTTATACGTCTATATTGGTTGGTACATACCTCTGCAACACTCTACCAACTGCCACCCTCAGCTTCGTTATTTATGTTAATAGGAAGTACGGATTATCAAAGGGTCCATATTTCTTAAAAAACTCTTTGAAAAATATCCTTTATTTAACAATTTGTACACCTAAATAATTAACGGTAGATAATGGCAAATTAGTTTCTGTACAGATTTAAAAACTGCCTGTTTGTGGGCTGCAACCAATTGTCTTTGGAGTATGTAGTGTTCTTGCTTTCTACAATGTGGAAGGTATAGGCGTGTCTTGACTTATCTGACTTATTTGCTTCGCTGTAGTGTACTACTTGGCCGTGTATTAAGATACAACTACCTACAAATAAAAAATACGTAAATAGTACAGTGAATCAAGATATTTTATTTAGAGTGCATCTTTAAAGTAGATGATAAATGTAAAAGTGACATAAATTTCATTGGAAAAGTATAAATGGATCAACGGTAACGATATATTCATCATTCAGCCTATACTTGTGCACTGCTGAACGTAGGCCTCACGTAGTTCACCCCACAAATTTCTTTTCTGAGCCGCTTGCATCCAATTTCGGACTATCCAGTTCCCTATGCCCTGCCCAGTTCCATTTCAAGGTCGATATTCTTTTGATTGCGTTGGTTACTCCCGATCTCAGAATTTATTACCTTACCAAAGAAACAGCGGAGCAAAAAAGTGCGGAGAATATAGGCTAATAAGTCTAATGAGCCATACATTAAAACTTTTTCTTAAAATTATACATCGTAGAATATACAAGCTATGCGAAGAGAGAATACAAGACACACAGTTTGGATTCATGAAAGGCGTAGGTACAAGAGATGCACTGTTTAGTCTACAGGTTTTATTTCAAAGATGCGGAGATATGACGTGCGATATTTACACCTGTTTTGTGGACTACCAAAAAGCATTTGATACAGTTCAACACCGAAAAATGATGGATGTTCTAACAAAAGCCCAAATGGATGATAAAGACAGAGTATAATACAAAATTTATACTGGAACCAATCAGCCACAATAAGAACGAATCATGAAGTGAACCAACGGAAGCGATCCAGATTCTAAGAGGCGTTAGACAAGGTTGTACACTTTCACCTATATTATTTAACCTATATTCAGAGGAAATATTTAGTGAGGCCTTGAAAAATTGCGAACATTGAATACTTCTAAATGAAGAACGCCTAAACAACATCCGCTATGTAGATGACACCGTTATTTTTGCAGACAGTTTGAACAGTTTACAGCAACTGTGAAAGATTTGGACTTCAAGTAAATATATCAAAAACTAAATTTATGATCATCAGCAAAAATAAAATTAGAGACGCCCAACTACTTATCAATAATACATTAGTGGATCGAGTAAAACAGTATAACTATCTTGGAACAATAGTAAACGAACAATTGGATCACTCAAAAGAAATAAAATGTAGAATAAAGAAGGCTAGGAGTGCATTAAATAACATGGCCAAACTCTTTAAAAGCCACAACCTTAATCTGGAGATAAAAATAACGCTCCTACGATGTTATATCTTCTCAATATTGTATTACGGAGTTGAATCCTGGACACTCACTGAAGCAATGGAGAAAAAACTTAAAGCCTTCGAGATGTGGCAAGAGAACCAACGAGATCGTATTACGAAGAGTGGGCAAAGAAAGAGAGGTGATGTTATACCATTAAAAGGAGAAAGTTAGAATATCTCGGACACAGAATGAGAAACGGCACTAAATACAGATTACTGAAGGTAATCCTTCAAGGTAAAGTATTCGGAAAGCGAGGAATTGGGAGAAGAAGAATATCATGGTTAAAGAACCTGAGGAAATGGTTCTAAACAACAACAACTAATATATTTAAAACATCAGTTAATAAAATAATTATAGCCAGACTGATCGCCAATATTCGAAACGAATAGCCACTAAAAGAAGAAGGTATTCGGTCTCAGAGTTAATCTCAACATGGACCGTTCCATTGCCCTCTGTATTGTTCGAATTTTGTTTGCGGACGTCTTAGTGAGCGTTAGCATATCGCACCATAGGTTAGAACTGGCAGCACACATTGATCAAAGACCTTTTTCTTTAATCAGATGGGATGAGCTGATTTAAAAACGTCTCTTAGCTTTCCATAAGTCACCCAAGTCAACCCTATTCTACGTATTAATTCATTGGTCTGGTTGTCTCTATTTAAACGAATTTCGTATCCCAGATATTTGTATGCTGATGCTGTATATAACAAGTTGGTGTCTTATAATTATAAACTAACTAATGTAAAGATAGAAATTAAAATCTATTATAATATAATATATAAGTAAACCTATGTTTTTGCCTGATGTGGTATTTCCACTGACCAGTGGTCAATCTTTAGAAATTATGTAGGATAAGTAGGATAGAAAATGTTAAGTAGATAGGTATAGGAAAATATATTGTAAAATAAATGAGCAAAACTGGTGAATCGGCGAATGAGCCTTAAGGGCCCGTAGTCATACAACTCCAAAGGAAAAAAAAGTTGGTGTCTTAGAAATTTCTAATAGTACGGCTTCTGGAGTACAGATGGCTTCGCGCTAGACTAGGAAGTTGTGAAGTGGCAAGAATCAAGAGAGAGATTCGTCAGGTCAGTTCGTTCTGTTTTGTCTTTCCACTTTAGTTTTTAATGAAAGGGTTATATTTTACAACAAATATATGCACAAAACTAATATTATAATAGTAAATAGTGATAATTTCTAGTAGAAAGATGTTAATAACGTTTAATTTATATAAAAACGACTTATTTATCAATACAAATGAATTTTTCTGGAAGCAAGTTCTAGAAAAATCGTTACAATAGGCTTTTAATTTACATTAAATTTTTCTATGTAGAAATGTAGAAAAACAAACGTTTTTCAGTGTTTTATTGTAAGATTAAATTTTTCTTCTACAAAGAATAATTAATATACCTAATCAATATCTCAAAGTATTTAGCCGGAAATTTTACTGATATTAAATCATAACGGAAAATTCTTGTTTTCTAATAGTCTAGCTTAGATCTAGTCTGAGCAATTCTCAGCTGAACTTACAACTAAGAGTCAAGTTCCTAAAATGTTATGTGTATCCTGTATTACTATATACGGATGTGAAACCTGGATCGTGAAGGTTAACATGATGAACAAATTAGAAGCCTTCGAGATGTGATCATATCGTAGAATGCTCAGAATATCATGGGTTCAACGCATTTCAAACAGAGAAGTCTTAAACGGAGTAGGTCAATGCGAAGGTGACTTAATGAAGTTGATAAAAAAAGAGAAAACTTAAATATCTGGGGCTCATAATGAGAGATAGAAGATACAGGATGCTGCAGTTAATACTCAATGGAAAGATCGACGGAAAAAGAGGAATTGGTAGGAAGAAATATTCATGGCTCCGAAACCTTCGTCAATGGACTGGATTATCAGTAGATCAATTATTAGGCAATCACAATTTAATCTTATATTATAAGATCGAAAACGATACAGACAAATTGTCATGGAAGCTACCCACGCCTAAAGTTTGGACACGGTACTTAAAGAAGAAGAAGAATAGTCTAGTAATTTTCTATATATATTCAGGGTAATTAAGAATAAAAACAGAAGCTACGAACTACTAAATTTGTCATTTTTAATACAAATCTCACCTTTGGTAACTGGAACTGGAGAAAAACTACTTTTTTGATAATAAGGAGCAGCTGAGTTATATATCAGCAGCTCATCCGCATTTGGATCAGGATTTCTGATGAATCGCCTATGGATTCCACCGTTATGAGACCTCCTAGAGAACCACAAGCAACCGTTTTCTACAGTGGCATCATCCAGAGCTATCCAGAAGCCAGCTACTTTCAGAGGGTCGGTGTGTAGATATGAGGCATCTTGGTGAGCAGTTACTAAAAAGTTAAAGATAATAAGTACGTAGAGATTTACGTAACTAGTTTTTAACATCACGCGAAATATCTAAAAAAAATCTATGCAAAATTTGAGGTGGACCGGTCAAGAAGATTTTGAGTTACAATGCCCATTGGCTTTGAAAAAATAAGTTTTGAGAAAAATTCGTTTAAAGTTTTGACAACTTATATTTTTAATTTCTCTTTTGTTTGTCTAATCGTAAAGTGATGCACACCGAAACATTTTTTTGAATCGCGCAGTAATTTACAAAAGAGAAGGGGAACAACTGTTGCACGTTTCTCACTACGCTCAAGGGTACTGGCGCGAAGCTGCTGCACACTGATTCGAAGGTAGGGATATTCAACGTACTGTATTTCCGATTATTTTACTCCGATAAATCTGAAATTTTCAGAGAGTACCTATTCTTGAATTTAAAATACAAATAAACAAAAACGAAAATTTCAAAATTTTCACACCCCCACCCCCCTTAATGAATACATCAAATAAATTAAAGAACAATATTTACCTTCACTTCCAATCTTTGGATTTTTGAAGATGTACATGCTCTGTGGGATAACTGGTTCTTCGAAACCTAATTGAAAAGCAGCCTCTTTTATTTTTTCGGAAAACGTGTGCTTCTTGAAAACAGGATTAAGTTCGTGAAGAGCGTGGCCTATTTTGTTCAGTGAATTTTCCGGCTCTACCAGTAGTTCTCCATTTGGTCCTAGAGCTCCTTGCTCGTAGAAATAAGCTATTTTATCACCGCTGTCTAAGAAATACTTGTCTTTGTTCTAAAACATGAAAAATATCTTACTTATGAAGAAAAACTGTGCAGTATCCAATAGAAACAAAAGTAAGTGATCAAAGAAAACAACAAAACAACTAAAAATGTAAATAAACGAGCAAAAAAGTAAGATAATGATAATCAGCGGCATAGAAGATAATGAAATAAAGATAAAATCTAAAAACTCAAAATTAGAAATAGTTACAACTTACGAATATCTGGGAAGTATAATAATTACTAAAGACGGAAAAATAGACTGGGAAATAACAAATAGAGCAAGGAAATCTAGCCCCAATACTGGGAAAAACAGGAATTGCATGAGAAACAAGATAAAAATAGGTACCAAAATAGTAATACCGACTGTGTTCTATACAAGTAAAAATTGGAAAATTCTGGAAAAACATAAGAGCAGGATAAATACAATGAAGATTAAATACCTAAGAAGGATAGTTGCAAAGACAAAATGGGATATATTAAGCAACGATACTATTACGATAAGGACCAACCACGAACCAATAATAAATAAAATAGCAAAGAGACACACGAATTGGTATGGGCATCTAATGACGATGTAACCCAACAAATTACAAAAAAAATCCACATGAAGAAAAAGAGGCAGACTAAAAAAAACGTATTAGAGGCGGGAAAGTTAAACAAAAATCACTCGAGGAATTGAAAATAATGGCAAGAAATAGAAAAGAATGGAAGAGATGGGTGAATGAAAATTAAAATACCTAGCCCAAATACGACACCCTGATAGGGTAAAAGGAAGGGGAGAAGGAAAGAAAACAAAACAACGATGGTTAAAAACGAATCATCAAGAAATAAAACTCAATGTTCAGTTTTTTGTTCATTCATATTTCGCCTTCAAATAAAAAATACTGTACTTTACTTACTTGTTGTGACTCAGAATGTGTTGTACTGAATACTGTTCTCTTTGATTCGCCTGGCATAGATTTTATAAGGTTTTGTGCTTCATTTTTCATTTCTTCCACTTCTTCTGGTGTGAATAAATTTTCAATGACCGCGAAACCTTCAGTTTCAAACTGAAAATAATGATAAAATGAATATTGAATTAATATTGGACAATTATACAAATATAGTCCTACATATTTTTGAAAGTTTGATATCAAAAACATAAAGATCTGAAGTCGATATTCGATGAAAGCCTCAGCACCTAAATCTTTTGTGGAACAAATTGGTATAGAGGCAATCATCGATAGACTATAGGATGTTGAAATGCAACAAGCACTCTGATTGTAACATTACAAAACACTAAATGGAGCACTAATCTCAGGCCAGGAGTATGAGTGCGAAAAGGGTTTCTTGATCTCGCCCAAAAATAAAAGAAATAAGATTTCAAGAAAATGAGAAATTCACTGTCGCAGCAAAATGAGACCATGTCTGTTAATGCATGGGCATAATGCAGTAGCATAAGCAAGAGGGAGGATTATTGTATCAAAACAATTAATAAAAGTTAAAAAAACCATTTCCAACATTCAAAACCTAATTGAAAAAACATTGCAATTTTTTGCTTATAAATAAATTGAATAACTTTTATTGTTCTCTGGGGAAAAATTATTTTTTATATTCGAAAAGGTGGTAAGTTTAAAAAAAAGTTGTCCTATGATCAGACTTTACGAAGTTGCTCACTTTTTTCAAATTGGTGATATCAAAAAATGAAATATCTCCGGTACTTATTAATGGACGTTTTTTTATAATTAACAAATTAGGATTTTGAAAAAATTCCAGCTTTTCGAATTAGCCCAGTAAATGAACAGGAAATACAACGATACCGTGTAATTTTCAGGAGCAACTCCGAGAAAATTTGGATTTCAGTTCTACTTACCCTCCACTTCAAAGTTGAATTTGTGCCGTTGGTTGCTTTTACTTGGGGGGGGGGGGGGTGAAAAAACAAACGTTCATGATAAGCCCGTAAATGTATTAATTGACTGATTTTAAGCAACTTTTGTTCTATAGAGTTGTTTTATGTAAGTCAACACTTTTCGAGATATTTGAGATTGAAAATGTTTATTTTTCGACAAAAAAACTACGTTTTCGAACGATTTTCCCCAAATAACCAAAAAAAAAATATTTTATCAAAAAAAAATCTTTTTATCAAAAGTGTAGCTTATAAAAAAACAAAAAAAGGTGTATCAGTTAAATCTATAAACCGAGTAAAAGCAAAGTTGTAGGTCATGAAAAATACATTGTTAGTCGTCTAGTTCCAAATCGAATATTTCAACGTGAATTCACCGAAAAATTAAGCACCTTTCGGGAAAAATTCATTTAAACTTTTTTAAAG
This sequence comes from Diabrotica virgifera virgifera, assembly GCF_917563875.1. Taxonomy (NCBI): domain Eukaryota; kingdom Metazoa; phylum Arthropoda; class Insecta; order Coleoptera; family Chrysomelidae; genus Diabrotica; species Diabrotica virgifera. The sequence goes on from NC_065449.1 coordinate 245,829,666, forward strand.
CGTTAACAAAAAGCATTATTTTAATTGTTTATACAAATTTCTAGCATTAAAAATAAGCGAGTTACGCTCAAAATAAAGTTGGCCCTCTTTTTTTGGTAAAAAAATCATGAAAATCTCCCCGTGTTTAGCTCCCCAAATGAAATAAATCGTTAACGCTTTATAAACAATTTACTTTACTTTTATATTTCTTATATGATCTGTCAGTTTCACCGGTTTAAAGTGCTTATTTTTGAAAGTGTTACAGTTGAAAGGGCTTGGACGAGTCACTATGCACGAGTGTATGCAAACTTCGAATAGCCATAGCCTAACCAATTTTAGTGTTACGGAAAAGCAAAATGAAACTATCATATTTATAACAGCAAAACCTACATTTTTTTACTCTTTGCGATTTTTCGTATTACCAATACTTTTTAAGTTATTTCGAAAAAAGAATATTTTTCCAAAAATTGTAGAAAAATTTTTTTTAATACACAACCTATTTTTTTTTTCAAAAATAAGCACGTCAAACCGGTTAAACTTATAGATCATATAAACAGTATACATACATTTAATATGGTAAAGCGGTAACGATTAATTTAGGGGGCTAAATAGAGACACATTTCCACATTTTTCTTTAACAAAAAAAAAAGGGGACAACTTTTTTTTCAGCGTAACTCGTTAATTTTTGATGCTAGAAACTTGTGTAAAAAATAAAAATAAAGCTAAATGCAGATTTTTTTTATATTCGGTTCAGATTTGGACCACCATCTCCATATAGCCATTTCAGCATCCTCATGCCTCATCAGTGAAGCTATGCAGTCACAAATCTGAAGGAATACAAACAATCTGACTATTTTAAGGGAAACCATCGCGGAAACAATGGTTCCACCTCTTGAGACGCATTCTAGCGACATCTCTCGTATTAAGAGGAAAACGAAAAGCCCTAGATACAAAGTTTACTACCTTTTAAACAATTAGAATAATTGAAATAAAATACAGTAAACAATATTTTAAATCCAAGACTTTTCGTTAATAAACTGCTTTCTGGCTGCATCTCGTATCTCCGGATTTTACAATATACACACACCGGCAAAATTAGCCGAACACGTTAAAAATGGGACATGTTTGATGTCTCGTATTTCATAAACCAGTGGTCCGATTTGAGTGATTCTTTTAGTATGTTATAGCCTTATTATTTAAGAATACCGGTGTAATAATATTGTTGCTAGACAGGTAAATGTCATTTTATACCGGGGGTAACAAGCATACTGTGTTTTTTTCTTAAAGTTCGGAACACCCTGTGGAATATACCAGCATATATAAAATATTAAAATTAAAACTCGATTGTAGAATTATGCTTTCTTAACATTTTCTTTTTTGATTCATTTGCATATGTTAGAAAATAAAAAAGTTATGTGCTTTAAGAACTAACCATGTTTTTTATCAATAAATCCTCATAGTAGGGGAGAAAAGTATTCTAAATTTGCAATTACCCGAGCGTTCTTGAGACCTGCAGTGGATTGTGAAGAGTGGGTGCTACAACCAAAAAAAGTTAAGTTAAGTTTTTTATAAAGTGTGGGACTCTCCATTTTTCAATTTAATTTTCCATTTCCACCAATCGTTTTTTTCCGATTTTAGCGCCATTTATCCATAATAGGAAAAAATATTGCGAATAAAAGTTGCTTATTTTTACGTCAAGGATCCAAATCTGCAATAAAAATTGGGGGCTCCTATTTAATATTTTAATGTAACCCCCCACTCCACCTCCGTGCGGGGTCGTGTTTGGTGCCATTCGGTAGATTTTTGAAAAATATTGAATAGGTGTATTTTGCAGTTTTACGATCTGATGTTCATTTCGCAAATTATTTCAGGGTTCGTATTTATAATTTTTAATTTACCCCCCACCCCTCTCCGTGTGGTGTCATGAGCCCCCACGGAGGTGGGGTGGGGGATTTAATTTAAAATCTTAAATAGGAGCCCTCAATTTTGATTGCAGATTTGGATTCTTTACGTAAAAATAAGCAACTTGTATTCGACTTTTATTCGAATTATGGATAGATAGCGCTATAATCGGAGAAAAATGATTGTTTCAAATGGAAAATTAAATTAAAAAATGAAAAGTCCCCCACTTTATGGAAAACTTAACTTAACCTCTTTCGGATATTAGCACATACTCTTCATAGCGCTCGAGTAACTGCAAATTTAGTATACTTTCCTCCCCTACTATGAGGATTTATTGATGAAAAACATGGATAGATGTTAACGCACATAACTTTTTTATTATCTCACATAAGTAAATGAATCGAAAAGTAAAATGTTAAGCAAGCCTAAGTCTACAATCGAGCATTAATTCTAATACTTTTCATATGCTAGAATATTTCACAGGGTGTTCCAAACTTTAAGAAAAAAACACAGTATGATTGGTACACCCGGTATAAAATGGTATTTACCTGTCTAGCAACAATATTATTACAACGATATTCTTAAATAATAAGGCTATAACATACTAAAAAAATCACTCAAATCGGACCACTGGTTTATGAAATACGAGACATCAAACATGTCCCATTTTTAACGTGTTCGGGTAATTTTGCCGGTGTGTGTATAATCACAGAGACGACGAAAATAGGAGAAAGCAAAAAGAACAATTAGGCCACGCATTTACCTTCTCTTCGTCTAGGAAAAGGACCGAAACACAGTTTCTAAATACTCAGAATTGACAATTGAGTAAAAATGGACAAGATAAATGCAGATTTTTGTTTATATTCGGTTCAGATTTGGACCACAATCTCCATATAGCCATTTCAGCATCCTCATGCCTCATCAGTGAAGCTATGCAGCCACAAATCTGAAGGAATACAAACAATCTGACTATTTTAAGGGAAACCATCGTGAAAACAATGGTTCCACCTCTTGAGACGCATTCTAGCGACACTTTAAAAAACACTTTAACACTTTAAAAAATAATAATCAGTTTTTCCCAAAAATTGCTTAATTTTTCGGTGATTTCACGTTGAAATATTCGATTTGGAATTAGACGAATAAGAACGTATTTTTCATGAGCTGCAACTTTGCTTTTACTCGATTTGTAGACTTTATTGATACACCATTTTTTAGCTTTTTTATAAGCTACACTTTTTGTAAGAACATTTTTTTCGATAAAATATATAATTTTTGAGTAATTTGCTGAAAACCGTCTGAAAACGTAGTTTTTTGTGGAAAAATAAACATTTTCAATCGCAAATATCTCGAAAAGTATTGACTTACGTAAAAAACTCTACAGAACAAAAGTTGCTAACCACTCAATTTATCCCTTTCCGGGCTTATCTTGAACGTATGTTTTTTCACCCCCGAGAAGGGGTGACTGTCACCCCCCAAGTAAAAGCAAACAAAGGCACAAATTCAAGTGCCAAGTGGAGGGTAAATATAACCTAAATCCAAATTTTCATGCAATTCGGAGTTGCTCCTGAAAATTAGACTCCAAAACGGTCATTTATTGGACTAAATGTGAAAAAAAGTTCTTTCCCGGGCAGTAGCGAAAAAGTTATTCTAAATGTTTTTAGCAAAAAATTGCAATGTTTTATCTACATTGTGGAAAATGGTGTCTTTTAACTTATTTTTTAATTCTTTTCATAGAATAACTCGCTCTCTTTTCTATTCGTAGAATAGTTGAGACAATCTGATTAATTCATCGGATATAATATTATAGTCCATTCTTTCACGGTTTTTGCTCTAAATTTTAAAGAACCGCTTGGATTGACATGAAATTTGGCATACGTATAGCTTACATGTCAAAGAAAAAAAGTGATATTGTGCCAATGTGTGCTTTTGCCCTGGGGGTGACTTTCACCCCCTTTTGGGGGTGAAAAAATAAATGTCCAAAATAAGTCCGGAAATGGATAAACTGACTAATTTTAAGTAACTTTTGTTCTATAGAGCTTTTTCGCCAAGTCAACACTTTTCGAGTTATTTGCGAGTGAATATGTTCATTTTTCAACAAAATAACCACATTTTTAGACGGTTTTTCGCAAATAACTCAAAAAGTAAGTATTTTGTCGAAAAAAACGTTCTCAGCAAAAATATAGTCTATAAAAAAGTAAAAAAAAATGGTGTACACGTTAGGTCTGTGGATCTCGCAGAACCAGAGTTATAGCCAATGAAAAATAGATTAATATTCACCAAATTTAAAATAGAATATTTCGACGTGAAATATCCAAAAAATTTAGCACTTTTTGGGAAAAACCCATTATAACTTTTTTAAATCGTTTAAAAAAGCTTTATTTCTGTTTTTACAAAAAGTTTATAGCATTAAATTTAAGCAAGTTACGCTCAAAATAAAGTTGGTCCCTTTTGTTTTTGCAAAAAAAAATCGGGAAGACCACCCCCTAATTAACAACTTAAATGAAATTAATCGTTAGCGCTCCACAAATTATTTTATTTATGTTGTGTTTATATGATCTGTAAGTTTTATCGATTTAAAGTGCTTATTTTTGAAAAAATTTGGTTTCAAAGTAAAATTTTTAAAAATTTAAATTTTGAAAAATATGTTTTTTTTTTTCAAAATAACTTAAAAATTGTTAGAGATACCAAAAATCTCGAAAAACAAAAAAGTCAGATTTGCTTTTCTGAATATCATGTATTTTTTATTGTTTTTCTGTTAGACAAAAATTGATTGAGATTTGGTGTTTCTAAATTTGCATACATTCGTGATCAGTGACTCGTTCAACCCCTTTTAACTACAGCCCTTTCAATAATCAGGACTTTGAACCGATCAAACTTACAGATCATATAAACAATATATAGGGTGAGGCAGATAACTGGCCTATTAGAAATATCTCGAGAACTAAAGGCAACAGAATCATGAAAATTGGAATAAAGGGGTTTTTAGGGATGATCTATTAAAGGAAAATATTTTCATCTCTTTGCAACTTCCGTTTATACCGGAATTTGCTTATAACTTGGTTTTTTTAAATGGGACACCCTGTATATTTTTCCATTTTTGGATTCTACTCAATATCTTCTTTCTTAAAATATGAGATTTTGTAATATTATACAGAGTATTTTAAAAGATATTTACGTTTTTTTATTAATTTCGTAGCAAAATTCACACCCTGTAGAATTGTAATAGTTTGACATTAAAAACTCTGCTTACGTTCAAGTGATTTTGAATATAGTCTATTATTGTTAAGAATCATTAGTATAGCTAATTTTGAAATATTAGTATACAGGGTTGGTCGAAACTCGGAATGAATATTTTCTGAGTTTTTTTACATAGAACACCCTGTATTTTAGTATTGTAATGAAATGATATTTCATAGTACTTTTTATTTTATAAGTATTCCCTATACCTAACTGCTTTAATTTGTGAGTTATTGGTGATTCAAGCTAAACATTAATTGCAACAAAAAATAGGTAAAATTTTATTAGGTTGGCCATGAAAATATTCAATCACAAACAATTTTTCAGAAATAAATACATATTAATCCAGACCGATCCTTAAAATTACCAATAATGGTTTAGCTATCAAAATAGCTACGTAGTTAAGATTGTTGCTGCGACTAACAATTCAGCACAAATTAAAGCAGTTAGGTATAGGGAATGCTCAAGAAATAAAAAAGTACCATAAAATATCATTTCATTACAATACTAAAATACAGGGTGTTCCATTTAAGAAAACTCAGAAAATACTCATTCCGAGTTTCGACCAACCCTGTATACTAAAATTAAAAATTTAGCTATACTAATGATTCTTAACAATAGTAGACTATATTAAAAATCATTTGAACGTAAGTAAAGTTCTAGTTGTCAAACTACTACAATTCTACAGGGTGTGAATATTGCTACGAAATTAATAAACAAACGTAATTATCTTTTAAAATACCCTGTATAACATTACAAATCCTCATATTTTAAGAAAGAAGACATCGAACAGAATCCAAAAATGTAAAAATATACAGGGTGTCCCATTTAAAAAAAAACTAAGTTATAAGCAACTTCCGGTATAACCGGAAGTTGCAAAGAGATGAAAATATTTTGATTTAATAGATCATCCTTCAAAACCCCTGTATTCCAATTTTCATAATTTAGGGGAGTGCAATTAGAACGAAAAGATACAATGTTTCGGAAAAAATCAAACAAGGTTATATTTTTCTAAAACTTTTTTTGTTAGTTTATAAATATGTTAAAGTAAAAAGTTCTACTCACAAATTTCGCCGCTAATTGTTTATTAATTGTTTAAACAATAACAATTGTTTTGTATAAATAATGTTAAGAATATGGGTGAATTCAACATTTTATTTTGATAAAAAATGTTTTTATTTTAGTTTTGATTATGGTGAACCCGAATCTGACATAACAATTTGCAAATTCAAAATGGCGGATTCAAAATGGCGGATTTTTTCCTAAAAATCCTTAAAAAGTAGTTGTAAAATCCGAATTTTTCTATAAAACGTGTTTGTTTACACATATGTGGATATTTTTGAGATGTTGCTGAACCTGAATCAAATTTTGATAATTTAAATTATAAAATGGCAGATCCAAAATGGCGTATAACTTAAAAAATAGTTGTAAAATCATAATTTATTTACAAAATGTATTTATTTCTACATATATTTATTTTTGAGAGCTTTGATAAACCTAACTTAAATGTTAACATTATAAACTATAAAATGGCGGATCCAAAATGCGGATTTTCTAAAACGAACATAAAAAAGAATATTTTTCTAAAACATTTATTGTCTTTATTTTTAACAGGTTGTTGAATCTGAATAAAAGATTCAAAATTTAAATTTCAAAATGGCGGATCCAAAATGGCGGATATTGAAATGAAAAACAAATAGAATCCAATCAAATAAATATGGAATTTCATTCTTAAAAAAAGGATAAACAAATAATTTTCACAATAATATTAAAAATTAAAATGTATTAGAAAGAAAGAACAAATTATTCAAAATCTATCTCTTCAATATTCAAAAAATTGTTGCAACGGGATCATAAATAAAAAATATATTCTTAGTCAAAAGCTCTGCATTTTCTAAAACTTTAAATGCAATCATAAAATATCAATTTTTATCAATTTTGTACAAGATATGTCAATAAAAAAAAATTTCAATTAGGAGTAAAATACCTATAATAGTTTTCATAATACTGAAAATTGTTATTATGGAAACTTGTTCAGAATTAAAAACGATGTGTCAATATGCAATTACACTCTTCTAATCGAAATATTGTGAACTATAAAGGTACATATTTATTGCGCGAAATATAATTTTTTTACATACCTCGTATAATATTGATAAAATATAATATTTTATATTTGCATATTAAGTGTTAGACCATGCACAGCTATTTATGACGAATAACTTTCTTCATAAAATTAATAATAAAACAGTTATAATAAATAATACGTTATATAATATTTAATTTATTAATATTAATATAATATAAAAAAAAACAAATTTTCGATTAGAAGGATATAATTACATATTGGAACATAGTTTTTAATTCCAAACAACTTTTCTTTATAAAAATTTTCGATATTGTGAAATATAAAGGTACTTTACTCTTGAGTGAAATTCATATTTTTTGACATACCTCGTACAAAATTAACAAAATTTGATATTTGATGGTTGTGTCTTATGTTATATACGATGCAAAGTATTTTATAAAGAATAACTTTTTTTCGTAAAACTCATATTAAAAAAGTTATCAATAGGTTCCAAGTTACGCAGACATACTGTATAAGAGCTAAAAAAAATTTTTTGTTGAACATTTATTATTGTTGAAGCTTATTATTAAATGTATTTTAGGTAAGTTTTACAGAAAAAAGTTTGGATCACTCTGTATATACATTTTTTCAGCTGGTAATTTTCGGTTTTTGTATTACATTTTTGTTATCGTTCTTAGTTTTCTCAAAAAGAAATTGTTTATTTCATTTTTAAATTAAAATAATTCAGTGTTTTTTAAAGATTACATCCTAAGCTTTAAAAAAGTATCAAAACAATTGTATTAGATATATTCAAACTTGAGTAATACCGTCTTAAAGTGGTAAGAATTCTGTAAAACTACGAAGTTTTTAAAAATTACATTTTTTGAGACATCGTATTATTTGAATTAAATTTTTGAGATTTTTTTTTAATGAAACATCGTTTAGTAAGATGATTGAGAGGTAAGTTGTGCAAATTTGAGAGTTTTATAAGTAAAATTGTATTAGTTACACATTTTTAAATCATTTTTAAACAACATTCATGTAAGGCTCAATTTCCGCCCACACCGTACTTATGTCCATACATTTTATTTCTTTCTATTAAAACCATAAGATAGCTTATTTCATCTTCTTTCATGTCCAATTTGTAAAATTTCTTTTGATCCATTAGTTAAAGAATTACATTAAAAAACTCAACCGTGCACTTCTTCCAACGCTAGTTTACAGTGCGCCAATGTGTGTGAGAAGGGTGACTTTAGCGTTATCAATAAAAAATTACAGAAGCTAGAGATTTAATTTTAGAAAAATCTTTATATGAGGTTTTTTTTGTAAAATTTTCTGAATTTTTCAATGGTGAAGTCAGTTTTTTTCTAAAAATTATATTTTCGGAGTTATTTAAAAAAACGTCTAACTTCGCTGTTCATTTGTTTAATAAAAAATGAAGCACCCACTTCTCGAGTAGAACTTTTTGATATGTTGTTTATTAAACATTTCTTAATGAAATTACAAAAAATTTTATCTTGTTTGATTTTTTCCGAAGTGAAAATCTAAATGCACTCCCCTAATTCTGTTGCTTTTAGTTCTCGAGATATTTCTAATAGGCCAGTTATCTGCCTCACCCTGTATACACGAGTCAAGAAACTTGTGAAGTCGTAACGATTAAGTTCATTTAAGATACTAATTAGGGGGTGATTTTCTCGATTTTTTTACCAAAACCAAAAGGGACTAACTTTATTTTGAGCGTAGCTTGTTTAATTTTGATGCTAGAATTTTTTTTTATAAAACAAAAATGAAGCTTTTTTTAAACACTTTAAATAAGTTGAAATGAGTTTTTCCCAAAATGTGCTTCATTTTTGGTTATTTCACGTTAAAGTATCCCATTTGGAATTTGACGAATATGAACCTACATTTTATTAGCTATAACTATGCTTCTACTAAGTGTAGAGACGTGATATATACACCATTTTTTAAATATTTTATAGGCTATATTTTTCCTAAGAATGTTTTTCGACAAAATACTTAATATTTGAGTTATTTGCAAAAAACCGTCTAAAAGCGTGGTTATTTTGTTGAAAAAATGAACATATTCATTGCCAAATAACTCGAAAAGTATTGACTTAGTGAAAAAACTCTATAGAACAAAAGTTACTTAAAATTAGCCAGTTTATCCATTTCCTGACTTTCTTTGGACGAATATTTTTTCACCCCCAAGAGGGGGTGAAAACCACCCCCGGGGCAAAAGCACATATCGGCACAATATCACTTTTTTTCGTTGATTTGTTAGCTATGTGTATGCCAAATTTCATGTCAATCCAAGCGGTTCTTTAAAATTTAGAGGTTTTGCAATATTTTACCGTTAAAGCAGTGGCGGCCCGTGAGGTAGTGCCATAGAGCCATGGCACTACCTTGCTAACTATGCAGAAACATATTTTTTATCTTAAAAACATTTTAATGCCTGTTTATTTTTTTTGTGAATATTTCTCTTTATTTTTATAAATTATATCAAATCTGGCAACTGTGTAGCGCAATGCAAATCTACCGACTCTGGCCACCCACAGCTGACCGGATAAAGGATGAAAATCATAAAAATCCCAGTGCCGAACGGCATAGTGGCTCGTGAGAAAAGAGAAAGATTGTATGAGCATCCTGTGTAAGTGACAGAGAGAGAGCGGTATTGCACTTTTAACATACGTTTAAATTGGAGTCTCCGTGCCAGGCTCGAAATCTCGAAAAGGAAGTTAGTGGATCTTAAGATACAATGTTTTAGATCTACATATTTCTAGTTTCTTTACGCGTTCGCTTGACGCTATTGTGTTTATTGTCTACTACTGTATTGTATATTTGTGTTTATACTCTACTATATTTTTTAATTTGTAATTATTAGTTAGTGCGTTGTGATCGTGGGTGTCGTAGGTATAAAAATAATATTTTGATTATTTTCTACGTTTAATTTATTTATTGACAATGAATCAAATTAGTATATTAAAAAACTCTTTTGGTGGTTTTTCGTTAGAAAAAAAAAACTACAAATTAAAGAACTCGGTCGGCCTTTACCCGATTTAAAAATTGAAAAACAAAGTGGAAATGGACAAAAACTTCGCTGTCGTAAGTTTAATAAAATTATTTATGATAAAAATAGCTGGTTGTGTGGTTGCGAACAAACTAATAAACTCTTCTGTTTTGTATGCGTTTTGTTTGGAGGTGACGAGACTTGGTCAAACAAAGGCACCGATGATCTTGTACATATATGGGAGAAATTGAAATCCCATGAAAAATCTAAAGTGCACATGAATAACGTTTTTAGCTTTTCAATGCTTGGTAAGTTAAATATAAAAACCCAATTAAATTCAGCTTATCGTGATACTCTATTTATATTTTATATCCTTTTTGACCATATCGTAAAACCGCCACAAAAAATTTAGGCAGCTGCCCGGATTCTGCACTACCTTCCTAAAGTTATACGAGCCGCCACTGCGTTAAAGAACGGACTATTAAACCGATCAAAACAATGGGTATGACATATTATACCGCGATCGAAGCGAAAAGGATCTAGATCAGCTCAGCTATAAATAAAAGAACTTTATTTTTATGTAATACTTAAATGTTAATTGAGTTTATCAGAAGTTGGCTGACAAAGTACGTACATACTGATAAGTTATTTAAATCACACAACTCGTTCAACATTATCATTTGTTCAGATTAGTCTTTTATAAATATCTCCAACAGATTAATATTGTTATGGTATATATTTTAAAATGGAATTTCACTATTAATAAATAAAAATACTATAGGTCCTGATAAAATGAAGTTAAAAGCATTCTCAGGAGTTTGTTTTCTCTTTTCAGGACTTTGGCCAAAAGTTCAAATGATTCAGTGGCTGAGAATAAAGCGTTATAATAAAAATCCTCTTTTCTATAAATATTTAGGCGAGTAGAAATTTCTTCTTAAGTTCCATCTTCCATCGAAGGTTGAAAATCACCACGGTTATGTGGATTCTATTGACCGCCGCTCTAAATGATTCTACAGGGTCGCGCCGTCCACGTGTGTAATGTGTACGGCGCACACAGGCGCCAGAAATTAAGGGGCGCCACTAGATTTGTTACAAAAATTTTACGCCGGTCAAAACAACACTTACCCATTTACCGACCTTTCCACCCTGTATAACCCAACTTCAAAGGTAGGCAAATTACGTATTGATTTATACAATCTGCCTAAACAAAAAAAAGAATGTGTGTGTACTTTGTACGCACGTAAGAAGTTATACTTCTAAATATGATTTCAATGAAATAAATATACTTTCGGACAGTTTATTTGTATTTTATTTAAAGATTAAATTAATTTTTACTTACTACTTTCCAAAAATGTTTATTAAAACAATATCAAAAATTAAAAAAAGATTAGAAAACACCAGGATTTGAACCGGGGACCTCTTGATCTCCAGCCCAACTCTCTACCACTGAGCTACACCCTTTTGTTTATACGGGCTACAAGATTTCTCAGATATAGTGACAAACATACGAAGTGAATTATAAAATATTTTAAATATTACTTATTATCTTATTCCCGAGGTAGACAAGTCCAAATACACAAAAATTATAATAATAGTTATTTATGATATAAATGTTAAAAAAGCACAATTTTAAGGCACGTATGTGAAAGATTCGTGTGAAAGATTCGCTTCGCTCATTCTGCAATTCACATGAGTACCTTAAAAATGTACTTTTTAACACCTATATCATACAACATTTTTTCTACAAACGTCTTATATATCAACAATTATAATTTATTCATTTTCAATTACAGGACAATACCTACAAAAACTTTTACTTGAACTTGACTGAGATTCCATTTTTCTTGACATTCCATGAAAACTGCCTATACTGTCAATACGTAAATCATAACAACTATAGAATAACATCTACTTTTATTTTTGTGTATTCTAACAAATTTTAATAGTTTTTTTCTACAAACGTGTTAAAAATGCAATAATACAGTTTAAATTAAATTTAAAAAAACCTTTTAAACCACCTTTTTCAAATTGCGCAAGTTGTATTATTAATATTAATGTTAATAAATGAAATATAAATATTTTGACGTTTCACAATTTGACAATTCACTTTTAACTGCAGTGCCTTAAAATTTTTAAAGCACTGGTGCTTTAAAGTAGCATTTTTAACGCTCCTATGGAGTGCTATAAATTGCATTTTTAACACGTTTATAGAAAAATATATTTAAAAACACTAATATATCCTTTCCACACCTTTTCTGGACTGATACATACATAAATTAAAAAAATTAGTAACGAACTCCATACTGTCTGTGTGCGCATGCGCGCAGATTAATAAAATTTCACCCTCAATCGCGCCTAAAGAAGTATAACTTCAAAAATCATGTACAGACCTGCAGCCACCCAGCCACCGGTCTAGCAGAATTTATGCTTTAAAACCATTGTACAAAAATTTGGCAGAAATTTATGATGTTTTTATATATGTGATGTAACACGTTCGGATTTTGATCTTGATTCAAAATATCAAGCTAGATGTTTAGGAGATAAAATATCAACATTTACATTCATATGGTCAGTCCACATATGATATGGTATGAAGTTCTGATGAAAGTTAACTTCGTTAGCAAAATTTTGCAATCAAAACATTGAATATGCAGCCTGCGTTAAATGCTTTACAAGAGTTAAAACAATTCTTGCTCGGGTTTCGAACAGATAGCAAATTTAATTTTGTTATTACCACAGCAAATGAAACTGCAGAGAAACTGGATGTGGAGCTCAGTTTTCAACCAGCCACAGCTACAGTTCGACGTTCGATTACGAATATCAAGACGAACTGAATTTTTTTTTATATACATAAAGCCGCATCAACCATGGAAGGTTATTAGCGGATGATTTATAACGAACTGATTTTGGATCCTAAAATGTCATACAAAGTTCATTTCTTTTATAGTGTTCTCGACCAAGCATTAATTTCAGTAAATGAAAGATTTTATATATTGGAAAATCATGTTGATTCTTTCAAAGTTTAATATAATTTGAACAACATTAAAGAAAACTCACAATTAATACTTTTTTGCAGAAATTTGCAAAAAAATGAAATTTAATGATCGTCTATATGGTATAGATAGATCGTCGTCGCGTCATAGGTAGATATTATAGCGGGAGACGATTTGTTTGAAGAAATTATACAGCTTGGGCCTTTGTTAAAAGAATTAAATAATGATGTTTGTAAAATTTTAAAATTTATATTTTTAAACGAGTTTACTGCAAGTTTATTGGTACTGACCATATCTGATGTAACTGCTGAACAAACTTTTTCTAAATTGAAACTTATAAAAAAACTAAAAACTAAATTTTCAATCTAATAACACATAAAACAACATCCAAAAATGTTATTTACATCCTACCAGACTGAAAACAATGGCAACCTTCTCTGAGGGATGAAGATGAGGGAATTTTACAATTTATAATTCACGTCCATCTGCTCAGCGCGGTTAAGTTCCAACGATAATGGTTCCGGGGAGGGGGAGGGGGGAAGAACATCGATTTACCAAGAACCAGGGCGATTTTTGAATGCCAGTATGTCAGTCCGCAAAATCAATCTAAATAAAATTTGTATCAACTCGACGATAAAAACTTAATATCTTTTGATCAGAGTGTTCTTTCGACAAAAACAAAAATGCGTTTTGAAGTTGAATAGTGCAACTTTCGTATGCAATTTTTGCATTTTGTCGCAAATGAAGTCAGTTTCTATAAAGTTGTTAAATAAATAAACGTTCCGGGATTTTTACAATTTTTTACAATTCTCATAATATCAATCAAATTTATTATCTAGTTCTATTGACCGGTCATTATGGAATTTGTATTGTTGGAACCTAATCTTCAAATAACATGGAATTTCGATTTTGAGTTTTGGCAACAAATATGAGGCATTTAAAATATGCCTAAAAGGCTGAATTTAAATTCTCACATTACAAATTATCTAAAACATTCTGACCCTACTGACCCCACACCTGCTTCTTTTCGACTGCACGTACGTTTTTCGAAATTATACAACTTCTACCTTCCACTGCAACATCCACTCAATGCCTTCTTCGTGGAAGCATTTCCCGAGACGTGAGATTATTTTTAATGTGAAAGTTTAAATTCAGTCTTTTTTATGCACCCTTCAAACGCCTTATATTTATTGCCAAAAAATTTATAACGCGAGCGTAACTGACATTCAAAATCGCCGGTCGCTTCAAGAACGGTTAATTCTACGCAAAAGTGCTAATAAACGGTTTTGTTCAGAATTATATCAACTACATTTCTTGTTTGGAAATTATTTTTTCTACGGGTTACCTATTCTTTGCAAATCAACGTTTTTTCGTGTTCCCCTCCCTTACAAGTGGAGTTTTAGGGGGAAGTCCAGGGGTAGGGGTAGCAAACTTTTTTTGTATCTCTTTGGGGTCCCACAATTGACATCTTCGGAAAAAGTCAGCTTGTTCGTATGATTTTTAGAGGTTCAGTGACATTTTTTTCTCTGACGACTGGAGATAAATAATTTAAATAGTACCTATCGGGTTGACCTTCAACACGAGTGTTAACAAACAATTTTACATTATAATAAAGAAAGATAATGAAACCAAGATATTGATATCAATATGTAATCAACCTGGACATAGGACAATTATTATTCATGGATAAATTCTTCAATATGTAATATCGTTGATTGATGTATTGGTGGTATATTAATATTTCAATATTAATATTAATATTAATATTTTATATTAATATTTCAATCAACGGTAATATTTACTCTGCACAACAAAAGATAGTTACGCTAGAAGGCAAACAAGATATCTAAAGGTCATGGAAATCGATTGAAAGAAAAGAAAAATATAAATAAAAATAAAACTATTCGGGTAGTGCAAGGATATACTAGCTGACAGAGTATTCAATATTCATTATATACCCTATTCCACGAACATACGCCTGTTTTGGCCGAATATTTTACTGTGCAAAATAGGAAGAACGAAAGTAAATTGCAAATTACATTGTTGTTTATTGGAATAATTATTAGCGCTATTTACTTTCGTATTTCTTATGTTGCACAGTAAAATATTCGTTGTCGAAGTAATCCAAAACAAGCGTATGTTCGTGGAATGGCCCATACATATTATTATCATTAAATCCAATGATTTATAATGTCGTTGGTAAATTCATTGATTATTAACTACTGACGTGGATCTTTCAGGCACAGCCTATTTTACTTCAAATCAGGCCCGAGGCACTACATAATTTTCGGACCCCTAACAAAAATTATAATAATAATAACTTTTTTAAATGTATTAATTATTTAATAGAAATATAGTTGCACCGGAAATTAAAATTTTATTAACAATAAATAAAATTTACCTATATCTAAATAATTAAACAATGTTTTTCTACAAACGTGTTAAAAATGCAAATTTTAGCACTCCATAGGAGCGTTAAAAATGTTACTTTAAAGCACTAGTGCTTTAAAAATTTTATGGCACTGCAGTTAAAATTGAAATGTCAAATTTTGAAAACAAACATATTTTTTACATGTCAAAATATTTTTTACATTTGATTTATTAACATTAATATTAACAGTTCAACTTGCGCAATTTGAAAAAGGTTTTTTAGAAGGTTTTTTAAAATTTAATTTAAACTGTATTATTGCATTTTTAACACGTTTGTAGGAAAAAACTATTAAAATTTGTTAGAATATACAACAATAAAAGTAGATGTTATTCTATAGTTGTTATAATTTACGTATTGACAGTATAGGCCGTTTTGATGTAATGTCAAGAAAAATATAAAAATGGAATGTCAGTCAAGTTCAAGTAAAAGTTTTTGTAGATATTGTCCTGTAATTGAGAATGAATAAATTATAATTATTGTTGATATATAAGACGTTTGTAGAAAAAATATTGTATGATATATGTGTTAAAATTACATTTTTAAGGCATTCATGTGAATTGCAGAATTCGCTTCGCTCATTCTGCAAACCTTCACATGCGTGCCTTAAAATTGTATTTTTAACAGTTATATCATAAATAACCCTTAATTGTTTAAAGTGCAAAAACTACCGTGAAATTTCTCTACTATGTACAGCATATAATATGTATGTATAAAGTCCTCACGTAAGTATTTTATAAACCAGCGGCTCCAACCACTAGCAGAAAATATTATTGGAGACTATTGGAGAGTATCAGACCGGCTTCAGACTGGGAAGATCGATATAATATTTACAGTCAATCAGGTCTTGAGCAAATCATGGGAACACGACATTGATGTTCACAACGTGTCTGTAGACCTCAGGCATATGATTGAGTCAAAAGGAAGAGACTATAGTATATATTGGCTGAATTGGTAATACCATACAAGCTAATTAGACTCATTAAAGCCACAATGGATGAAACTCAGTCAAGTCTACGGGTACAAAACCACCGGACAGACTTTTTCAAAATCTCGCAGTGACTGAAGTAGGGAGATGGGCTGGCCACAACATTGTTTAACCTGGCACTGGAGTATGCGGTTAGGCAAATGCAAACTGGACGAGCAAACCTACTGACCAACAGTAGGTTTACAACATTAATTCGATCAATAGCATGCTATGGCAGTGAAGCAAGTATCCTGAAAGAAACATCCAAAAACAAACTCGACATTATTCGAAAGGAAAGTAGCTAGGAGAATACTAGGACCTGCGAGGGAAAACGGAATCTTCAGAATCTTCGATGCAACAACGAGCTTTATCAACTTTATAAGGAAACACCCCTGTCAGACTTCATTAGAATACAAAGATTGCAATGGGCCGGCCATGTGATATGAATGGGAAAGGATAGGCCACCAAAAAGAGTAATGAACGCTAGGATGCAAGGAAAGAGACCGGTTGGAAAGCCAAGAAAGTGCTGGGAAGACACAGTAGGCAGCGATGCACAAGCATTTCTAATAGTCCGTGTATGGAGAAGAGCAGCCACAGATAAACAAGGGTGAAGGCAAAAAATAAAGGAGGCCAAGGCTCAATTTGGGCTGTAGTAAATTAGAAGAAGCAGAACAGGATGTGAGGACGAACTTCCTGTTTGTGCACTGTTTTGAGATGTAAAATATGATAATATGTCATATTTTGGTGCCTGCCGTTCCTGTTCTTTTAATTATTGGTTTTTTCGTTTTTCGCTGCCACTTAAATGTTTGTAACTCATGATAATAATGAAACGATTGCTCAGTTAAGAATAATGAGTGTTTAAAGGAATTTAATAAAGCGACTAATGATTAATGAATAGATTAATTGAACTTTGAATTAACTTAAAAAGCACAGGACTGAAAACTAATATGTACAAGCAAGCAATACCTTATCTTTGCAAGAACAAGAAAACGGCATCAATCATCAAACTAAATATTAAATTTAAAAGTGCATTTTGAATAAATATTATGACAATACGTGATCCTCTTGGTGATCCTTCGGAGTGGTGTCTAAATTTTGCTTATTGTTATACCGACAAGGCAATCTCAATCTACCTATTCTTATTACAGTTTTATGGATAAGAATGGTTTATGTTGGTTTATGAATATTACTCTACCCCAATTTGTTATCATTTATCATTTCCTGTTCGTAAAATTAAAATAATTTTGAAAATTTATTTTATTTTTTCAATAAAAATTTTCTTCCAGTGATCTTTTCGGGCCCCCTTAAAATTCGGGCCCGAGGCAGGGGCCTCATGGGCCTAGTGGTAATATAGGCCCTGCTTTCAGGACGTAAACTCCGACATGCGGTACGTCATACCGTTGCCTATTTTCCTACGTTTTCAATATGAATTTGTCTTATATCACTGTACCTTTATGTTTTTTTACATCAACTACAGAATGATTCTTCATACTGCTGTAGAATAAAATATTGCTCCAAATAAAATAAACACTTTATTTTTTCAAGGAAACTATGAACGCATGCATTTAAAAAAAAAATAATGTGTGGGTACTTTGTACGCACGTAAGAAGTTATACTTCTGTTATATGATTTCAACGAAATAAATATACTTTCAACAGGTTATTTGTATTTTATTTAAAGATTAAACTAATTTTTACTTACTACTTTCCAAAAATATTTATTAAAACAATACCAAAAATAAAAAAAAAATAAAAAACACAAGGATTCGAACCGGGGACCTCTCGATCTCCGGTCACACGCTCTACCACTGAGCTATATTCCCTTTGCTTTAACAGGTTACAAGATTTCTCATACATACCGACAAATTTAATAGACCAAGTGAAGTATACAAAAATACTTTAAATATACTTACTATTATTATAAAATATCTTATTCCCGAGGAAGACAAATCCAAACACACAAAAATTATAATAAATATATTTACTAAAAACACTAATATGTAATATATTCTTTTCACGCACACCTTATTTGCGCTACATAAAGATGTAGCGACTAATACCATACTGTCGGTGTGCGCATGCGCCAGGGAATGTAAAAATTCACCCTCGTGACTAAAGAAGTATAACTTCAAAAATGTTGGATGTTCTTACAAAATCCTTTATAAACTGAATTACAAAAAATTGATTATTGGTAACTAAAAAATAGTAAAATAATGTTGAGACCAGTTGAAAGTATAAAAATTGGATGAAATTTCTGCCATACTAATAGGGAAAAAAGTGGACTGCTTTTAACTATAGAAACGTAAACACTGACATGCGGTACGTAATACCGCAAGAAAAACTTTATCAACGTGGATAGACTATACAGTGAGCACGTAAAGGTTGGAATAAATTCATTTTATCGAGAATGGATGATTTTGGAAAAAAATCCCAAAACAGGTCAATTTTTATTTTTAAATTGCGACTTTTTGGCATATGTATCATACTAGTGACGTCACCCATCTGGGCGTGATGACGTCGTCTTAAAATTTTTTAAATGAGAATAGGGGTCGTGTGATAGCTCATTTGAAAGGTAATTTAATTCTCTATTCAGTAATATAAACATTAACATATTTATTTATACAGAGTGTCCAAAAAAATTTTTTTTTGAATTAAATTTATTGACATAAAAAGAAGAATGTGTGTAATTTATTTAACTTACAATACATTTTACTGCTATCAGAAAACAGGAAATAATGTTTATTTGACAAATAAATATTGTTTTTTGCTTAAATTCTATATCAAAGCCGCCACCCACCTTCCTCTGGACAGTTTAAACATTTAGTTTAAGCGAAAAGCAATGCATATTTTTCAAGTAAACATTTTTTTCTGTTTTCTGAGAGCAGTAAAATGTATTTTGGATTAAATAAATTACATGCATTCTTCTTTTTATGTCAATAAATTAAATTAAAAAAATGTTTTCTTGGACACCCTGTATAAATAATTATGTAAATGTTTATATTACTGAATAGAGAATTAAATTACCTTTCAAATGAGCTATCACACAACCCCTCTTCCCATTTAAAAAAATCATCGATGACGTCATCACGCCCAGATGGATGACGTCACTAGTATGATATGTATGCCAAAAAGTCGTAATTTAAAAACAAAAATTGACCTGTTTCAGGATTTTTTTCCAAAATTGTTCATTCTCGAGAAAATGAATTTATTCCAACCTTTACGTGCTCACTGTATAACCATACGACCATATACTAAAACTGGAGCAGTTGAGATCGAGCAGGTACAATTAACATTACACACCATTTGAAGGTACACGCAAATGGTATTCTAGGAATCTTTTATAAAACAGGTTCTACAAAATATATTTTCGCGGTATAGCACACCGCATGTCACGCGGTATGGCATGCCGCATGTCACGCGGTATGGCATACCGCATGCCAGTGGTTAAGGGTTAAAACATGAAATGTTAAGTAAAGTTCAGCAAAGAATACGCAAAACTTCAGAACAGCAAAACAAGAAAAACTAAAGGAAAATGATGGAATAATAGCGCTCTTTAGAATATTAATTTGTCAAGAAAATATTACTGATTCACATATAAATCTATTAGAAAACGCAAAATTTTCCGTATATGATGTGCATAGTTCCATTGTTAATCATCCTGGTTGGATATAGCCAACAAAATTTGAATTTTATTTACCTCTCCCACGTTGATCTATGACGACCAAAGGTTTACTAATCGATATTTTAAATTTTCAACATTACATAAACTGAGAAAATCACCGGAAATGTTTGCCGATATGAACAAGCACTAAAAATACAATTTCTGTCATTTATATTCTCAAAAAACAAACCAATTTCAAATATAAACAAATAACGAATTTTAAGACATCAATTAAGTAAAGTGACTTAAACAATACCTTTCTTTTTACGTCGTCGAACATTGTCTTAATTATTCACTAAACTACAATAATTTTATCACTGTTAAAGAGATTTTCAAACTCGTTTTAATTAAAGCCAAATCGTATCTGGCAAATTCTGTTTTCAAAGCACTTAAGTGATTGGAAACAGTTGACTTTAGTCCCAAGTCCCATTGAGAAGGTCGTAAACGTGCCATGTTGCCGATGTGACTGTAAAATTTGATAATATCAAGATATGTAGTCGAGAAGAAATGAAACAAGCAATAATTGGACTTCATTGGACAGTCTTAAGTTTTCACCCAACGTGACCGGAAGTAGAACCGGAAGTCGATATTTGACTTCTCCGTGTAACTTTATGTCGATTGATATACGATTTGACTAATTTTGAGCATTTTTTGCCCAATTTCCAGTCATAAATTTTTAACCGAAAGTGACATCTTAACTGGAAATAAATATATTCGAGCTCGACTTTTCAATATGCGTAAATTTATATAAATTTGCACTTTTCTGCGACTATTATGCGGCACTTCAGGTTACAACATTTTAACCGGTAGTGATATATAATGAGGGAGCGCTCAAGTATTACGTAACGCGGTTTTTGAAGATTTTTGACCCCCCTCCCCCCTACGTAACGCACCTTAATGGGGCGTTCACGTATTACGTAACGCAATTTTTGTAGATTTTTTAACCCCCCCCCCCCCCAACCTGCGTTACGTAATACTTTAACGGTCCAGATATAAAATTTCAACGATTTTGTAGAAAAGCTTATCTTCAATAAGGCATTTCCTTTAATTTCAATTAAGCCAAAACATCACAAACCCTGGGCTACCAAAGGTATCCGCATATCAGCCAAGAATATGCGCTCACTATTGTATATCAAGAAATTTACTACCAACGTCTCTGCCACTCAATATATCACCAAGTACAGGGTAACCTATCTAAAACTCATCAAATCAGCTAAAAAAGCCTACTATCAAAATCGTCTGGGAAGCTCTAAAAGTGTTGCAAAAGAAACTTGGTCCATAATAAACGATCTTCGAAATATAACTCACGCAGCTCAAACATTTGCCCTTCCAAACCCTGAAAATCTAAACGAATACTTCGTTAATTTGAGTAAAAATATAACTTCTACTATTTTGCCGCAAAAAGATCCCATTTCCAATCTCCCTAATTCAGGAGTGTTCTCGGATTCATTCTTTATAAGACCAATCGATAAATCTGAACTGATCCAAACGATCAATAGTAATAAAAGCAAATGATCCTGTAGTACTGATGGACTATCCATAAAAATCTTCTCAAATCTCACAGAAAATATGTTGGAACTCCTCGTCTCACTAATTAATGATTCCTTTGAAAGAGGTAAATTCCCAGAGTGCCTAAAGATAGCCATTATTATTCTTCTTCATAAGGGTGGTGAAAAATCTAATGCTTGCAACTATAGACCTATTGCCTTACTACCGGTACTCTCCAAAATTATTGAGAGACTCATAAAAACCCGACTTATGTCTTTTCTCATTGATAACATCTTATCCCAAAATCAGTTCGGCTTTTTAACTAATAAATGTACCACTGATGTCATGTTTTCTGTGCTTCATGCGATTTATCAAGCACTAAACAATAATCTCTATATGCCACTGTTTTCTGTGACTATGCCAAAGCTTTTGATTGTGTTAATCACGACATTTTGATTAAAAAACTAAATTTCTATGGAATTCGAGGTATTTCTTTGAATTGGTTCCAATCTTACTTGAATAATAGGAAACAACTAGTTAGAGCAAATGATACTGACTCTAGTCTCAAAAACATTCTATGTGGAGTACCACAAGGCTCAGTATTGGGTCCTCTTCTGTTCCTTATCTTTATAATGACATCACTAATTTAAAAATCGATGGAAAAGTTTTTCTTTTTGCTGATGATACCAATATCACTTGGAGCAACTCAACTATTGCATCTCTTCATGCAACTATAACTTCTGATTTGCTTACGATAAAAACCTGGTCTGACTCTAATTTACTCTCTTTTAACGTGGATAAGACAGTAGCATTATCCCATAAAAGTGCTCTTCAACCCCTGCTTGTTAATAACAGCCAGATCTCTACCGTTGATTCTGTAAAATTTCTTGATATTTTTTTAGACAGCAACCTCAAATGGTCCCTTCATATCGATTTGTTAAGTAAGAAACTCGCCTCAGCCTGCTATGCTATAAGATCTGTGTCGAAAGAACTCAATTTAGCATCTTCTAAACTAACATATTTTTCCTTGTTCGAGTCTCATCTTCGATATGGTCTTCCTTTTTGGGGTTCTAGTACAGATGCCCAATTAGATGTTATTTTTAAATAAAAAAAAAGAGCAATAAGTTATCTGTTTGGCCTCATAAGAACAACACATTGCAGAAGTTACGTCAAAGATCACGGAATTTTAACCCTTTCATCTTTATATATTTTAGAAACTGTTTGCTTAATTCGTAAACACATGCATGTCTTTCCAGCAAGGCCTCATCATGACTACTCCACCAGAAATTCAACTTTTGATGTCTATTTACCGATCCCGGCCTCTGAGCTAGTAAAGAAATCTATATTATATTCCGCAAAAAAACTATACAACCATCTACCTTTTCAACTCAAATCTGCAACATCTTTCCCCAAGTTCCGTAAAATGACAAAAGCTCATCTATCTAAAAGACCATATTATTCAGTAGAAGAGTTTCTTAATGACTAACTAAGAAATTACAGTAATGTACAAGTAACCAAACTTATCTATATTTGGGTGTCACATGCAGCAGCTTAAACCTATTAGTTCCTATGTCTGCATTGTACTTTGTTGTATGTTCACTTTGCAATTTCTATTAATTTTTGCAATATATCGGTTTTTTTTCTATACTTTATTAACTTGTATTTTTTATATATTGACGATTTATCAAATTTCAGAAAATTGTATTTGTTATTGCCATTGCTATTATTTATTATTTTTTTTTCTGACTTTATGTTAAGCTTTGTCCATAAAATTTGTATAATTTTGAGTGACAATAAAGAATATTTCTATAAAAACCGGAAGTATTTTGTTCTTGTATTGCTAAAGCGCGTGGAATAATAAATATATAGATTTTACTATTTCGAAGATTTTAAAACAGTACTTTCGGTTACAACCCTGGAACCGGAAGTCTTACGTCAAATTTCTTACCTGTATTGATAGAATGAAAAATTAGATGTCATTCGACATCTAATTTGTCATTCTATCTGTTCTAATAACAGAGGAGGGAGGAGTTGTGTTCATGGATAGACAGACAGACGGACGGACAGACAGGCGTGAAACCGGACGTATATATTTGTTCTAGTTTTTCTAAGGCACGTCGAATAATATGTAGCTTTTACTATTTCGGCGACTTTAAATCAGTACTTCCGGTTGTAACTCTAAAACTCTAAGTCTGAGGTCAAATGTCTCACCTTTATTACCTTCCTTGGGTCATAAGCTTTCATTCGACACCTCACTTATTATTCTATCTGTTTTCATAAAGGAGTTATATTCGCTTACAGACAGACATGCATGAATCCGGAAGTATATATTTGTTTTCGTCTTGTTAAGGCGCGTCGAATAATATATCTCTTGTACATTTCGGTCACTTTAAAACAGTACTTTCGATGAAGTATGATATGATATATAATAGGTACTACCCTTGTACGCGAGAAGAGCAGTCACAGACAAACAAGGGTGGAGGCAAAAAATAGAGCAGGCCAAGGTTCAATTTGGGCTTTAAGATCGCGTCATATTATAATGCACGTCGCGTTTTCGGCACGTAGCGTTTGCAGACCGGCAGTCGGACTGCCCATTCACATTTTCATACATAGAACGTTTCCGTTGGTTTCAGTTTGGTGCGGTGCAGATGTGATTATTGTCACAACACATGCTTACACGACAAATTGCCTCGAAAACTACTTTTTAAATTAGACCGGGCAGTATCGTCGCCCCGGCTAGCGAAATTATTCCGATTCGATATTTTTAAACAAACTTACTCAAAAAGAAGTCCTTATAACATATCCACAGGGTGCCGGGCGGTACCGTGGTCGAAAAATTGTTTAAACATTTTTTTTAACAAATTCACAAAAATATTTTTTTCATTTCGAGCAATATTTTTTTAGATAAACTGGGTCATTCTGGGCAAAAAAGGTCTCTTGTCATTTTTCTCTAAAATTGATTGTTGTCGAGTTACATGCGATTAAAAATTTGAAAAATGCGAAAGGCCATTTTCAAGGCTTAATAACTCGATTAAAAGTATTATTATGAATTTCAATAAGTGACCAAATCAAGTTTCAAACCCCTTCTTCAAGGTCCCAAAGAGATTTTTGTCATTATTTTACTACAAAGCTGTTATTTTTAGTTAGCGCTATAGTCCAACTGTACCGTCGCCCCCGTTAGCGAAACTATTTCGATTAGATTTTTTTGCACAAACTTACTCAAAAAGAGTCCTTATAACAAACACATCCACAGGGTGCCGGGCGGTGCCGTTGTCAAAAAATTGTTTTAACAATTCTTATTAAACAAATTCACAAAAATAATTTTTTCATTACGAACGATTTTTTTTTTTTTAGATAATTTGGGTTATTCTTAGCAAAAAACGTATCTTGCAAAAATGCGGAAATGGCCGTATAACTCGACAACAATCAATTTTAGAGAAAAATCACAAGAGACCTTTTTTGTCCAGAATAACTCAAATTATTATTAATTTGGGTTTAATTAAATTATTAATAAAAAATTATTTTTGTGAATTTGTTTAACAAAAATTGTTTAAACAATTTTTAGACCACATCACCGCCCGGAACCCTGTTGATGTGTTATAAGGACCTCTTTTTGAGTAAGTTTGTGCAAAAAAATCTAATTTCGCTAACGGGGGCGACGATACAGTTGGACTATAGCGGTAATTCTTAATAGTTAAAAATAACAGCTTTGTAATAAAATAATGACAAAAATCTCTTCAGGACCTTGAAGAAGTTGTTTGAAACTTGATTTGGTCACTTATTGAAATTCATAATAATAATTTTTAATCGAGTTATTAAGCCTTGAAAATAGCCATTTTCGCAATTTTAGAGAAAAATGACAAGAAACCTTTTTTGTTCAGAATTACCCAAATTATCTAAAAAAAATATTGCTCGAATGAAAAAATATTTTTGTGAATTTGTTTAAAAAAAGATTGTTTAAACAATTTTTCGACCACGGCACCGCCTGGCACCCTGTGGATATGTTATAAGAATCTCTCTTTGTAAATTTGTGCAAAAAATCGAATCGGAATAATTTTGCTAGCGAGGGCGACGATACTGACCGGTCTAAATACACTGTATCAAATTCAAAGAAATACCTAAATAAACAACGAGGGGAAAACGACCCGTAGCTGTCAACATCCGAAAAATATTGTTTTCGAATGAACCGAACGCAAACGTAACGTGTCTTATACGCACAATATGAATTGTTCAATTTAAAAACCATTAAATTATATTTTTCGCAAACGAAACGCTACGTGCCGAAAACGCGACGTGCATTATAATATGACGCGACCTTTAGTGCCGTAAAAGAAGAAGATTACTAATATGGAAAGGAAAAAAATGATAATATGTAATATCGTTGTAATAATATTAATATTAGATAATACAATCATAAAATTGTGAGTTAAAATTGGCAACCTTGCTTTCAGTAAGTCTGTAATCTAATTTTATGACTACCTTTCTCTAGACTCAGTATGATTCAAATGTTGATTATTTTTGCATTGTTGCCACGTTCACCGCTTTGAAAGAATTTATAGTTAAGTAATTAACGTTGCAAAATTGCCCTAAATAAATAAATATACGAGATTATTAAACTGATTTCATGATACGTTACGTTATTGTCTATGAATTAACATTTGAAATATTATGTTAACTTTTATTTTCATTGTTCATTTCCTTTTAGAGATTTAGATATAAAACAGATAAAAATACTATTTTTTTAGTATACCTAAACATTAATCAATTAATATTAGGTACTTATTTTTCTAAGAATCGTAGAAAAGAACTACGTCAGCATTTTACAATATCACTCACTTCTTTTATCTACATCTGGATAAAACACTCTTGCAGTGTCGAATAAAATGGAATAGAAAAGGGATTTCTTAGACGATCATTCCATATAAACTCTCCTCCTCATTTTGCAAATGATCAAGTCAGGGGCGGCCCGTCGGGGTAGGCAAGGTAGGCGCCGCCTACCCTCTTCAAATGTAGTACAATAATATAAATTATTAATATAAATCACTTATTTCAAAATTGTAATTTATAAATTTTGACACAATATCTACAATAAAATAGCAAAAATTATCCAAATTATTTTTAAAAATATCCAAAAAATTTTCTCCGTAGTTATAATTATTGTACGCTCCTTGTAGTATCAGTAGTACTGATTCTCTATCAGATTCTATATTCTCCTTGGTCAGGCACTCGGGAACGTAGCCTGAAATAGAACGACGCCAACATCGAATTGACGTGCGATCTCTCTCTGTTTACGCGAGCAGGCCTGCTGCAGGTCTGCTCGTAGCGACCCGTATTCTACGATTTTGAACGGGCGGATAGGCACAGAGTCTTATAGCCGGACCTACAAAATTTTATCAGTTGCTTCTCTTGTGTCTTGTGAAACTGTTTTAAAATAATTGTTTTTTGATTTTGGCTGTTATTAGTAGGTTAAGTATTGAATAAATCTAGGTAGGACAACTTAAATTTGTTTATGAAAACTGAATAATGTGTTATTAGATTATATAGATAATTAAAAATTTAAAGCGAGGTTAATTGTTAACTTATCAATTTATTCGAATAGTAAATTATTATTTGATACATAAATAAAATAAGTAATATTTGACGTTGTTGAAACGTAGGTGTGTTAGTTTTATTGGTGGAAAAACTTTAGTCATCGAATATGAATATTTTAAACGATGTAATATGCAGTTTGATCGAGACGCCTTTTTCAAGGCGCCAAAATCAAGAAAGATTAGTAATTATTTCAATGGGCCGGCCTGTACAAAATTTAACAATTTTATCCACAGATAAGACAAAAGACAATCAACCATTTTCGAGATCGTTTAAAACAATATGGTATGAAAATCATAAATGGCTAAGCGGAAGTTATTTTAAAAATTCACTTTTCTGTTGGCCTTGTCTGTTGCTCTCAAATTTGAAGCAAAATGTTTGGGTGAGTCAGGGGATATTCAGATTTGAAAAATTTATCAGCTAGTGTAAAAAAACATGAATCTTCGAAAGAACATTTAAACAATTGCTTAGATTTAAAACAGTTAGAAAAAATAAACAAACTACTGACAGTGCTTTCGCTGGACATATTTCTCTATCTAATAAGATATATAATGAAGAAGTTGAAAAAGATTGAAGAAGTTGAAGAAATTGATGTTACAATTCTTTTAGCAAAACAAGAACTTACATTTCGCGGTCGTGATGAGAGCCATAATTCTTCAAACATGGGTAATTTTAAAGAAATTTTTAATTTAGTAGTTAAACGCGATCAGGAAATCCAGGATCATGTTAAAAAATAGAAGGGGTGTTCACGGGTTTGTCAAAAACAATACAAAATGATTTAATAGATTGTCTTGCCGATTACGTAAAAAATGAACTTTCAACAGAAATTAATGAAAGTCAATTTTTTTCTATACTAGCTGACGATACTACTGATATAACCGAAAAATCACAGTGTACTTTAACAATCCGTTTTGTTAACAAAGTTGGTCAGGTAACAGAAAGATTTTTAGGGTTTTTTGATGTTAGCGATAATAGATCTGTAGACGCTCTATATAGTTTAATTTCAAACGTGCTTGAGCCATATGATTACAAAAATAAATTAATTGCTCAATTTTACGATCGTGCAAGTGTAATGGCTGGCTCTTTAAACGGATTACAATCAAAAATTAAAGTAGATGCTCCAAAAGCAATTTTTACACATTGTTGCGCTCATAGATTACATTTAGTATTGCAAGACGGCTCAAAATGTATTACAAACTGTAGGATATTTCTTGTCGCCTACCCGAAGTATATGTGTAGCCTACCCGCATACTGAGGTCACGAGCCGCCACTGGATCAAGTTCATGAAACTGAAACTTAGATCAGAGAATTATGACTCTTGACTAAAGGTAGTCTCAAGGAGGATATATTCCAGGACTTCAGCGGGACAATCCAAAAGTCTTGCATCTTGCATCCCAACTTCACCTTCTCTATATCTTGGTCCATTCATCCACCATCCGTCTTGAAGAGAAAACCTCCCAACATGTCTCCTGAAAGTGTGCGAGATTGGCCTATCAGAGGTAGGTCCTAGGTTCGTACTCATATGGACTTGAAGGAGTTACCCCTAACAAGACCCCTCATAGGGCTAAGGAGCTCCAGGTGTTAGGTATCTCTCTGAGAGACCGAATCACAAACGAAAAAATACGTCGTAGAATAAAAACAACATACGCCACTGAAAAAATCTCCTCGCTAAACAGGAATTGGGCAGAACAGATTGCCTTTATATGCAAATGCAAGAGACAATGATAGTAGACTAAATAAATTTAATAATGACATGAAAAAAGTCATATTTCATATTATGCGTTGTATTTCCTCAGGTGTTAAATATACAAGTGAAAGATTCAAAGTGCACACTATAGTCATATTTTCTTCACTACTTTCCTTAATGGTTTGATATTCATTATTCTCTTTGATTTTAATATGACTAACATTTCCTAATCGCCATTTTTAATTAAAAAAAAGTTTTTAATAATCTGAACTGAAATCTATACGCGTTTTTACCCATATCAAAATTTTATTTGTAAATGTGGCAACTGCGCTAAGTCGCGTGCTTAAGTTATGGTTTCAAAATTCTTTAGTGGATTAAAACACTGCGGACTGCCTTTTCCTTTTAAGTAAAAAAGATTACGCAAATGCGAGCGAAGCAAAAAAAAACCGGATCCGTTTGTGAAACTTTTGCCGACACAGACGAATAGGGCCTCATTGAGTCGCTTTATCTTGTTGATTTTTAAGTCCAAACAATGTGGACTATATATAAACATATTGTGTGGAGTGTTAAAACTGTTTCTGAGGGTTGAATATTATTATATTACCTGATTTATTTAGCTGTCATAATATATTATGTTGTAATAATATTTTCGTGCTACTATAGTATATACCTGTGCAATTAAAACAGTAAATTGATATGACAAAGTACCTATTAATTTGTAAAATTAAAATACCTAGTAATTCTTTTGCTTTGCGTTTTATTTACTTTGTAAAGATTTTTCTTACTGGTACTATAATTACGGTGACCATATCTTTTTAAAGAAAAAAAAGTACAAAAAACAAAAATGTATTAAAAACGCAAAATGTATCTTGTTATTGGACAAATATAACTTTTTGGCATTAAAAATAAATAAACTATGTAGCTAAACATAAAAAATTATATCAATTAAACTAAACATAACACATTACATTAACTTTGAAAAAGTTACAAGCCTGTAATTAAGAGTTTTTAGATGAAGGACCTGGAATAGCCTCATCTTCTTCCGGTTTTTTTAATCATTCATATTTTTCTGAACTTAAAATTAATTTAAGAAGGTCCGGCTTCGACTGAAGTAAATGAAACATTTCATACAAGTCTCATCAAAATTTGCGTACACCAGCATCGCTGCCTTGAGAGTGGATATGGACATTTGTGACTTTTCCGACGTCCAATAATAATTATTTATTACAGAAAATAAACGCTCGATAGCCGCACTAGTGCCCGGAAGACAAAAAATAAATTCGCATAATATTTGTAAGTTTTTCAGTTTGCATTGATCTACACACTTAAAACTTTAAGCCATCGATTCTGACTATTTTTTTCTTCTCTGTTCCACTCAGCAATTTTTTCACTTGTAGTTTCAAAATTCCCAGTTAGTCAAAGGGTTGATCTTCGTTTAACATGGTTGACTTGAACATCGTTCCATGTTATTTCACTTCTTATGCGAGCCGAAGTCGATCGAGGTTCAACAAGTACAAGAGTGTAGACGGCCACCTTGTGTAACTTTGCCTCACTTAGTTCTACTTCCATTCTCTGTCGGTCTGGTCAAAGGGATCTTTGTCGGTATCGCACCGCTCTTTGTCGGTGTCGCACTTCCTCGCGAAGTAGAACGAGTGTGTAGAGAGGGTACTTTGGACTTCGGTCAACTTTGGCGAAGTAACTTCGCCGAGAGTGTGGAGCCCGCTTTGGATCTATGCTTTTGAATAGTTTAAATTCATGAAAATTTGTACTCCAGTTTTCTAGGTATTTACACATTTTGTGTAAAAATGTTTCACTTGCGCAGTGAAGTTTTGTGTACCACCACCGCACCATAAGCCTGATGTCTCACACACTTAAAATGTTTTTAAAGATCATTCATAAACGCATTTACCAAACACTTGATATGGATATTGAAGAAACTCACTTTGGATTTACACTACTAATCCAGAGATGCTTGGATGTGAACCAGGATATGTACGTCTGTTTCGTAGATTACAACAAGGCTTTCGATAAAGTCCGCCACAAAGAGCTAATGGACGTCCTCAAAGCAAAACAATTACAATACAATGACCTTTGAATTATAACAAATCTATATTATAAACAGCAGGCACACATACGCATTAGCGAACACACATCAGAAGAGTTCGAAATTAAAAGAGGAGTGCGACAGGGGTGTGTATTGTCACTACTACTATTAAATGCATACTCTGAAGGAATTATGAAAAAAGTTCTTGAGGGAGAAACAGCAGGAATAAAGTACCTAAATGGAACGCCAATTAACAACATTAGATATGCGGACGACACTATCATAATAGCGGACAACCTCCAAGACCTCCAAAAGCTAATTAACAAGATAGTTGAGTATGGAGAAGAATATGGATTATCAGTAAACATCAAGAAAACTAAATTTATGAGGATATCAAATACCCAAAATAATGATAAAAGCCTGACAATTAAAGGTAAAACTTTAGAACAAGTTGAAAACTACAACTAGCTTGGCACAATAATTAATCACACAAACGATTACTCCAAAGAAATCAAAGTTCGAATAGAGAAGGCAAGAACCAACTTCAATAAAATGAGAAAGGTAGTTTATGCAAGAGAACTGAAATAATTAAGACTTGAGAGTTAGGCTGGCAAGGTGTTATATTTTCTCGACTCTGCTTTACGGGATAGAAGCATGGTCAATTAACGCGTGGACTACTAAAAAGTTGAAAGCATTTGAACTGTGGGTGAAGGTACCTGAACATAGCATGGACCGAGCCTGTAACAAACAACGAAGTCATGAGAAGAGTCAACAAAAGAATGGAAATATTGGAAACCATCAAGACATAAAAGCTGCAATACCTGGAACAGTATACAAAGAAATTTGTTTAAAAGTAGTAAAAGATAAAAATATTCATTTTTTAGAAAAAATAAGTACATTCGCGTGTCCTTAGAAAGGTTTTAAAGTACATTAGGACAATATTTAAAAATAAGTACTGTCCTACTTAAATAAGTACATATGGTCACCGTAACTATAATATACCTACTTAGCTGTGCCGCTAAGCAACAGGATAATCTTGTCTTATAATTTTACAAATTAATGCAACAGGATAATCTTGTCTTATAATTTTACAAATTAATACTTTGTCATGTCAATTTACTATTTTAGTTGGGAATAAGTCACAAAATCAACTAATTCCGAACTAAAATAGATTTCATAACAAAAAATTGTTTGTTATTTTCCATTCCATAGATTTCTTACTGCTTTTAACCCGGGATCTGTCGCGCCGTTAGAAAAAGTCAACATTTTATCCTTTTCCGTGATAACTTAATGAACAATTTTGCAACATAACTTTCCACTCGTAAGTGCCTCGAGGAAGGGTGTAGTAATGGTAGGTTTTTTTTTGTGGAATATTTGTGTAGCTTTGGTGAGAACCAATTAGCTTTAATAATTGTTAGAAATAGATACCTATTTTTAACATAACAATAGTAAATAAAAATACTATAAAATAAAAATGGGTTTTAGGTAAATTCGTATTGTTAGATTAAATCTAAAGCGCGACCGATTACGTCACAGAAAAGAGCGCGACTGTTCCCGGGTTAAATCTACGTGGAGGATTGTTAATAAACTCCGTAACTGTATATCCAAGCTTGGCCAAGATAGTGGATTCAGTATAGTATCAAAGCTGCTCTCACGAAAGAATTGTAATAATCAATGGAAGTCAAGTTACTTTACTAGAACATCATGTCATGAACCTTCATATTGTGTTTCTTAATTATAAACCATTTGACATCATTAGTACCTACCCTACCCTTTTAGACTAAGACACTGATGTCCGCCACCAGCAGCAAAGCATCGTTTTAAATGAATGACTACAGACGAGCCACTTTGAGTGTCTGGCTGATTTTAGTGGCTCAACAATGCTTTGCTGCAATTGAACACAGTTACCGGACACTAGAGTTTTAGTCTGAAAGGGTTTAGAGTAAACATAAGATTTTAATAAGTCGTCCCTATTGTGTCGTGATCTCGTTTTTCTCTTGACCTTTCTGTCCCTTTTTTCCTGTTGTGTCAACTTTCATAATGCACCTTTTCTAACTTTCAAGCTGCATTCATTTTTTGTTGTATTTATGTGATACAGACAGATTGTCTGATACTCTTCTAATAGGTACTTCATTCCTTTTGTCTTTATTTTTTCTTTGCAATAAAATAAAGCCAGATTTCCCTGATTTTGCTTTTGGATCTCTTAGTCAAGCCGCACACCAAAGAAACATGAAACGAAAAACATGTTTCATGAAAAGAAAACACTGCTAAACAAATCTCAAAGTCCGCCTACCAATGAAACGAGTGTGATTCATGCTCATGACACATTTTTATTTTCGGAGAGTTTCATAAATGGCCGGACATATATTTGTTTAGCAGTGGTTTATTTCCATGAAACGTAATTTACGTTTCATGTTTCTTTGATTATTATGAATTAGTCAATGATCAAGTACATAGGTATATGTCAAGAATGATTGCATCCTTTTTTTTGTTTTTCCGCCTTGGTTTGGAACCTTTAGGTTTTAATTACTATCACTAGCTCACGGAGTAATGTTTAGTGTAGAGAATGTTTAGTTGAGAAAATGTCTTGTTACTTTGAAAAGCCGACTTCATTATCTTTAAGGCCGGGACACACATATCCGCACTGAGCCCTAGCCGACACACGGCACAGTGTAGGACGTGCTACGGCGAGAAATAAAAAGTAAGGTATTTTATCTATGGGGACACATAGTACCGCACCGCGTCAGCACCGTAGCCATGCTCGGTCACTGCATCCATGTCGCTGTCCCTGCTCGGTGCGGATATGTGTGTCCCGGCATTTACAAAGAGGCTTGTTTTTCACACTCAGCTCGAACTCACGACCTTTGGGTTCAAAGGTAGGCTCTCTTACCACTGAGTCACGGAGGGGTTAGACCCCTTTTTAATACTCAAATAAAAACGAAGCTTTTGGACACTAGGAAAATAAAAACTATATTTTTCATTATATACAAATGTATTAAAATAAATACTTAGGATAAACTCGCGAGAAGCTCTTTTTTGGTTGTTAAAGGTTCAGTACCACAGTCGATATCCCTGAAACAAAAGTTTCATGGATTAAATAGGAATCGAATCGGCACCGTTTGTGTCTACTTGCCTCTTCATGAATACACTCAGAGTATTCTTTGTACTTTCAGGCATAAAATTCTTATTCGAAATGTGTTTGAGAACCTTCAAACAACCCTCTATATTCCAAGTAGGTTTGAACTTTTTGTCTTCGCTCTGAAAAAAAAAACAATCTTGAATTAATTGACTCTACAGATCATCTTACGTTTTCAGAACATTCTTTGGTTTTAAATAAGTTTTGCGATTCGATATGTGGGTAATTTTACGCAGTGTATCGGGAAAATTTACGCAAATTTAAAAATTATACAGTATGATTTTTTTATTACAAAACACATTATAATTAAAACTGAGTAATTATTCAACACATACAGAGTGAGTTTTATGTATGGAAACACTCAATTATCTCGAAAACGGCTTGAACGATATTTATACATTTTGGTAGGTAGGGGTTTTAAAATGCGGCCTATATTATAGTGCTAATTACATTGTTGTCAAATCTTCCGTTTTTCTGGAAATCTAATGAACTTTCTTATTTCAAATGGAATACCCTGTATATTTTTAGCTTTTGAAGTCCTTAAGAAATACTGATTATTTTTTATGTTATATTCCCTATACCTAAATCCCATAATTTCGGAGTTATTGTTATTGCTACATTTATTAAAATCAAATTATAAAAATCAATTTTTCCGGCCCGGGTAGACATTATTTTACGTTCTTTGGACCATTGGGAACAAAAAAGGTCTTTAGTAATTTTTGTCAGTGAATCGTTTTCGAGTAATAAACAATTTAAAACTTAAAAAAATCGAGTAACGACGAATTTCAAGGTTCAAAAACACAAGTAAAAAATATAACTTTTGAAATAACGAGGTACCTAAATTCAAGCTCATCTCTTCTTCTAATAGCTCGCTATAACATTTTTTGGCTAGTTTTATTCTAAAACATTGCTTTTTAAATTGTTAATGAAGTGCATATGGAGGACGGGCCATCGGGCTGCATTAACAACTAAAAAACAATGTTTTAAAATGAAACAAGCTCAAATTACTTACTTACTTACTGGTAACTGATAAAATAAGGCTTGATCTTGAATTTGGGTACTTCGCAGTTTTAAAAATAATATGGTTTATTTGTGTTTTTTAACCTTGAAAAAATCGTCAGTTTTCAGTTTTACGATTAATTTTAGAGAAAAATTAAAAAATATCTTTTTTGTTTTAAATGCTTACCCGGGCCGAAAAAATTGATTTTTATAGGTAATTTATTTATTTTTTTTAAATAAATGTAGCAATAACTCCGAAATTAATAATTATCTTCTGTATTTGTTTTACCAGTTTTTTTCGTTAAAAACTAGTTGGCGCTCCTTTTATTATCTTCTATATTTATTATATCTCTTTTTATTTAAATCATCAACTGAACATACTGAACGTACCCCGTATATCCTTACTCTGTAGATATCTGCCTTTTAATACAGAACATGCCTGCCACCTCCTACGTCCCACTGTCATGGCAGTGACACAATTATAGTTATGTATGTATATGCAAGTATTTGTATGCTTGTTTTTAGACTACAAAAAACAGAGAGATAATACCATACGTGGCACTTCGTCTCTCAACTCTCAGTATGGTGGTGGAAAATTAATTTCGGTATAAAAGCCGAAGAAGATTCAAAATTAAAACATTTCTATTTCAACAATCATCTCTCTTGCGGTAAGAAAATTCATTATTTTTTTTTCTAATAATTACATTTCTACATCTAACATTTTTATAATTTTTTTTCTCTAACCTCCAAATGTTCAACCTTGTGTTTGGTTTCTATATTTCATTGATCTATTGATATGCTTTTAGTAATGAGATAATTTAACTATTCTCCTAATTTTAATTCCATTTAATTTACCCTTGCCATCTACTAGTTTTTGAATACTTTTTGCAAAGGTATAATTTGGTTTTTAACTTCTTAATTGTCACTTATACACATTATTCTTCTAGTTTTTGGGATAAAGATCACCGTCCTTCCTCTGGGAGCTTCAAGAATCCTCAATCGCCGGCGATACAAGAACGAGGAACATGACATCTAGACTGCAACCAAATCATCTAGCTAGACTGCAACTACCAACAGCTGTAGACCTGGTGGACCTGAACACCAAAAAGCCAGAGCCAGTTGCAGAACCAACAGCAGTACCATTCGACATCGAGAAGTTACCATCGAACCAGATACCAAAAGCCATAAGTATAATCTACAAAATTGGTAGTTTTTGGCAAGAATTTGAATATCGTTGTTAATGTATTTAATAGGTCATATTTTTATTATATCATTATTGAACAATAAACATGATTAGTTAAAAATACTGTTTTATTTGCTTCCTTTCTAAATTTTCAGAGTTCATATTCTACGATTAGGACAAGACGAACACACACCCTCAGAGACTGAGCTAAGCTAAGGGTGAACGATAACTATCTTAGTTGATTGAAGTATTATTTTCGAATAGTACAGTATTGCCCAAAATAAACAGTACTGAAACTGAAACACAGATGTATTTTTGTGCGCGGTGTCATATTCAAATTAACTAGTATAGACCTGTCGAGTAATCTTTAAATAATTACTTATTAAGGCCTAATTGTTAAAAATGGTGTTAAATACAGAGGAGAAGTGTTTCTCGTGGAGCATTATTTTCGCTCATACGGAATCGGCCGACGTAATAGTGCAAGTCTGCAATACGTGTGTGATCAATTCACACAACGCAACGGTTTAATAAACGTTCTAATGCTGTAATTTTCAACAAAATTCAAAATTACAGCATTACTTGGACAACGTTTATTAAACTGTTGTGTGAATTGATCACATACGTTTAGCAGACTTGCACTATAGGGCTTTTCATCGATTGTCATCTGTTTCGAGCTTCTGTCATATGTTGTATAATCTGTGTATAATATTAATATACAGGGATTATACGAGATATGACAGAAGCTCGAAACAAATGACTGTGAATGAAAAGCCCTATTACGTCGGCCGATTCCGTATGAGCGAAAATAATGCTCCACGAGAAACACTTTCTCATCTGCATTTAACACCATTTTTACCAATTAGGCCTTAATAAGTAATTATTTAAAGATTACTCGACAGGTCTATACTAGTTAATTTGAATATGACAGCGCGCACAAAGATACATCTGTGTTTCAGTTTCAGTACTGTTTATTTTGGGCAATACTGTATTTCAATTATCTGGGGTAGTCTATCGCCTCTTTTTTATTCGTTTCAACCTGATTATTGTGATTATTCAGTTCCAAAACGAGTTTGCGTCCAGAAATCAGCCAAAAATGTGTTAGCATCAATTTTATAAGATAGATTCGAAAGGAGTTTTGTATATCGTCGGTATACTACGAAAACCAGGTAAATGGCGAAATACCGAAATCGAGAAAAAACGTTTTTAAAGTTTAGTGCTTTATTTTGAATTAAGCGGACCAGTTCTGTTTGATATTCGATATGCTAGTGAAAGATGCATATATCAGAAATAATATTCTATCATTAGTTTGAAAAAGTTAACGAGACCTAGCTGATTAAACCTAAATTTAAGATCCAGGTGCAATCACTTACCTGGTTTTACCTGCAAATCAAAATAAATCACACTGTATTAAAGACACTTATCACCTTTTTACTGAATATGGCAGATATACAGCAGTAGAAATATATTATTGTCCGGAAAATATAAATGTGCGCTTAGTTGGTTTTACATGCAACAGAACTTTGATATTATGGAATTAAGTAGCGATATATTGTTTTATTTGAAAATGAAAAGTTGGTTAGGTGTAACTTATTTGTTTATTATACAAATTATCTGCTGAATGGTAAGTCGTATCATTTATTGAGTTTTACCTGTATGTAGAGCGTAAAAAGCTGAGAATTTTAGTATACTTAACTCAATATTTTAAAATTTGTCATTTATCTGGTTTTCGCAGTATACCGACGATATGTATTACTTTCAAACTGGTAAAACAATAAATCCTAAAAATTATTGTAATCTTTTAGAGCAGCTGAAGGAAAAAATTCGTGAAAAAAACGAGTGTGCAGAAAAAAATACTTTTTCAACAAGACATTCAATAGATTTTATAATAAAATCCATGCATTAAAGTTAGAATTGTTGGGGCATCCACTGTATTCACTAGATTTGGCTCCTAGTGACTTCCATCTGTTTCAGTATCTAAAAAATCATGCATGGAAAGCGTTTTTCATGAAATGATGTTGAAACAACTGCATTGATGTTCAGGGAGAACATACTGAATAACAAAGTGTATTTCAAACCATAAAATTGTGTTTTTCTTATCAAACCGCAAAACTTGTTGAACATCCCGTTATATGTAAATACTTACCTTAATCAATCCAAGGCTGACTAGAATTGAATTGTTGACAATAGAAAGTTTGTCAGATTTTTCCGCCCAGCTGAATAACTCTTTATACAATCTTTCAGAGCATTCTGTTGAACTGTCTGCTACTTCTGATTTTGTATTGTCACTTAGTGCAGATACTTTCATCATTATCCTTATATATTCATCAATGGATATATCCTCGTTTTTCTAGAAAAGATTCATCATTCATATTGGAATTGTACAGTGTGGCAAAGCCAAATGGAATAAATTCATTATGTCGTGAATGGGCGATTTTGGAAATAAATCCCAAAAATCCCCGATTTTTATTTTTAAATTACGATTTTTTGGCATATTATATCATACTAGTGATGTCATCCGTCTGGACGTGATGGCGAAATCGACTATTTTTTTAAATGAGAGTAGGGGTCGTGTGCTAGCTCAATTGAAAGGTAATTCAATTCTCTATTAAGTAATATAAACATTAACATAATTATTTAAACGGGGGTCCAAAAAAATTGTTTTTAATTAAATTAATGGACACAGAAAGAAGAATGTGCGTAATATATTTAATTCAAGATACATTTTACTCCTGTCAGAAAAGAGAAATAAAATGTTTATTTGAGAAATACACACACCGGCAAAATTAGCCGAACATCTTAAAAATGGGACATGTTTGATGTCTCGAATTTCCTAAACCAGTGGTCTGATTTGAGTGATTCTTTTAGTATGTTATAGACTTATTATTTAAGAATATCGTTGTGATAATATTGTTGCTATACAGGTAAATATCATTTCATACCGGGTGTACCAATCATACTGTGTTTTTTTCTTAAAGTTTGGAACATCCTGTGGAATATTCTAGCACATGTACAATATTAAAATTAAAACTCGATTGTAGAGTTAGGCTTTCTTAACATTTTCCTTTTCGATTCATTTAATTATGTGGGATAATAAAAAAGTTATATGCGTTAACAACTATCCATGTTTTTCATCAATAAATCGTCACAGTATGGGAGGAAAGTATGCTAAATTTGCAGTTACTCGAGCGTTATGGGGACCTATTGGATTGTGAATGTGCTAAAACCAGAAAAGGGTTAAGTTAAGTTTTCCGTATAGTGGGGGACTTTTCATTTTTTAATTTAATTTTCCATTTGAAACAATCGTTTTTTCCGATTATAGCGCGATCTATCCATAATTCGAAAAAATGTGTCGAATAAAAGTTGCTTATTTTTAAGTAAAGAATCCAAATATGCAATAAAGATTTTAAATTAAATCCCCCACCCCACCTCCGTGGGGGCTCGTGTTTGGTGCCATTCGATAGATTTTTCAAAAATATTGAATAGGTACGTTTATTTTGCAGTTCTTTCGATCTGATGTTCATTTTTCGCTGATGTTGTATATAAAATTTGTAAAAAAACATGCAAAAATAAATACTGAATATTACACTTGATTCAAATGCATGTGCGCTCAGCGTTTGACATTAAAACCCCCCTCGAAGCTAGTTCAGCTGAAATCCACGGGAGGTCGTCATTGTGACATCGCTTAGTAATTTATTTATTTAATATGTACATCTATTGAATTACTTTAGGCTTGTTTATTAAACTAAGCACATAATGATGGTAGGTGAACCCAAGCAGGGATTTTTGCAGTTATTTGAGTGCGTCAGATTATCACATGGGGAGAAACCTTGTACCTTGTAAATGTACAGTGGGACCTCGATAAGTCGGCCCCGATAACCCGGAAGTCCGGCTAACCCGGACCGATTTTCATCGGACAAACATTTCAACAATAAAAATGTATGTATTATGTTAAAACATTTTATCTGCAGCCGCTTCTGGAATGTCTTAAAAATATCGAATTTCATTGATAAAACTTCCCTTCAAATCATAATATAATATTTGAGAGATAATGGGTATCTGTGTAATTTGAACTATATGATAGTAAAAATGACTCATGCACACGGCGGCGGCAGAGCTACATTCATTATCGCAAAGAACAGGCACCTGTTATTCCTTTATTTATTTTCAACTGTCTTTTAAAAAATTGTTTTTTAAACACTGGTCTTTTAAACAATGAAAGAGTCACTGTTCTTAAATTACATAAGCAGACCAGACGAAATTATTGACACAACCAAACTGACTGAGTTTTTTTACCTAGAAATTAATAATACTCTATATTGTCTATACTAAACTCTATACAACCTTAGGTAACGGTGCATATATATTTCATATTATTTTGCTTATAAGGGACTTTATCTATAAATATACCGTATTTTATTAATTTTTACCATACTCTCCGGCTAACCCGGATTTTCGATAACCCGGATCGGCCGCGGTCCCGATTAATCCGAGTTATCGAGGTTCCACTGTACCTATACCATATATTGGTTCTTAACACCGGCGAATTCATTAGGGGGGACCGAAAAAAAAATCTATTAGAAAAACTCGAAATCGTCATGTTAAGATAAGGTAAGTTAAGTA
Organism: Diabrotica virgifera virgifera; assembly: GCF_917563875.1. NCBI lineage: Eukaryota > Metazoa > Arthropoda > Insecta > Coleoptera > Chrysomelidae > Diabrotica > Diabrotica virgifera. The sequence goes on from NC_065449.1 coordinate 245,870,653, forward strand.
CATGCAAAATAGTGTATATTTAAAAAATCTGACAATATTTTTCAAGAATCAATCGAATAATACTAAACACGTCACACCACGGAGAGGGGTGGGGGGTAAATTAAAAATTTTAAATACGATATTTCGCGAAATGAACATCAGATCGTAAAACTGCAAAATACACGTATTCAATATTTTTCAGAAATCTATCGAATAGCACCAAACACGACCCCCCACGGAGGTGGAGTGGGGGGTTTCTTTAAAATCTTAAGTAGGAGCCCCTAATTTTTATTGCAGATTTGGATTCTTGACGTAAAAATAAGCAACTTTTATTCGCAACATTTTTTCCAATTATGGATAGATGGCGCTATAATCGGAAAAACCGATTGGTGGAAATGGAAAATTAAATTAAAATATGGAGAGTCCCACAGTTTATGGAAAACTTAACTTTTTTTGGTTTTAGCACCCACTCTTCACAATCCAATAGGTCCCCATAACGCTCGAGTAACTGCAAATTTAGCATACTCCCCCCCCCCCCTACTATGAGGTTTTATTTATGAAAACATGGCTAGTTGTTAAAGCCCATAACTTTTTTATTTTTCAACGTAAGCAAATAAATCAAAAAAGAAAATGTTAAGAAAATCTAAGGCTATAATGGAGTTTTAATTTCAATATTTTATGTAGGCTAAAATATTCCACAGGGTGTTCCGAACTTTGAGAAAAAAAACACAGTATGATTGCTACACCCGGTATAAAATGAGATTTACCTGTCTAGCAACAATATTATTACAACGATATTCTTAAATAATAAGGCTATACTAAAAATATATAAGCTATACATACTAAAAAAATCACTAAAATCGGATAAAAGGTGTAGAAAATTCGAGACGGTGTGTGTAATAATTTAGTTTCAGGATTTATTTTCAAAACCACTAATTCACGAAATAATGAATTTATTCCATTTGGCTTTGCCACACTGTAAACATATAAAAAAAAAGTTTCAAATCACTTCACTACTTCTCAAAAAGTCAATCAGTTGCTGATCAGTACTTTATGCTGTTTCTTTTTCCAGAAGAAAAAACAGTGATAAAGTATATAAACTATCCAAACTTTTTCTTCTATTATAAAAATGATAATTTATATAAAATACAAAATATTATTACTAAAGAAGTAAAAAATCTTCAAAAATGAATAACCATTTTCAATTTCATTTCATTACATTTACTCTGTGTGGAGTATGAAGGGAACCATTCTCGTTGGAACTTTACCGCGCTGAGCAGATGGGACGTGAATTGTAAATTGTAGAATTCCCTCATCTTCCTTAGTCTCAGCATCCGTATGGCTTGCAAATTGTAGAAGCCTCGGAGGTGTAACCAGAGAAGGTTCCCATTGTTTTCATTCTGGTGGGGTGTAGAATAGCATTATGTTGTTTTATATGCCATTAGAGTGAAAACTTAGTCTTTTTAAAAAATCTTCCTTTGTAGATGGTATATAATTTATTTAAAATTTTTTCTAAAAAAGATCCAAGTTGGACTTAAAGTGGGTACATCACTGGTACGATACAAACAAACGTTTTCGGACTCATCAGTCCATCATCAGGTTAAAGTCTAAACTAAGTAAACCACTGTATAAGAATGACAAAGTTAAATTTTGACTGTTAAAATGTTAGGAAAAATTAAAACATGTGGTTACTTACTCCAGATCCAAAGTAGTTCAAACTAGCTACTGTGGCAGGTCGAATGATCTTACCAGTATAAAAAATAAGCCATTTCGGCTACATCGAGAGTGACAATAAGTCGATGATACAAGATGTAAGTGTAATTAACCCAAAATGGAGTCTTCTTTTGGTTAATTACTTATTTTTATACTGGTAAGGTCATTCGACCTACCACAGTAGCTAGTTTCAACTACTTTGGATCTGGAGTAAGTAACCACATGTTTTAACTTTTCCTAACATTTAACAGTCAAAATTTAACTTTGTCATTCTTATACAGTGGTTTACTTATTTTAGACTTTAACCTGATGATGGACTGATGAGTCCGAAAACGTTTGTTTGTATCGTACCAGTGATGTACCCACTTTAAGTCCAACTTGGATCTTTTTTAGAAAAAATTTTAAACAAATTATATACCATCTACGAAGGAAGATTTTTTACTTCTTTAGTAATTTTTATTATGGTATACAGCCAATGAGAGGGATTTCTTTCCTTTTTATATAACAAAATATTCAGTCTTACCAGCTATCAGTCTTACCTTTGCCTCCTTAACAATAGTATCTATCCTGTTGGATCCTAAAGAAAGAAAATTACTAGCACTAGGTGTCTCAATAAACTCTCTAATAGTGAAGTTTTGTTTTAAAGGAGATGGAACAGCTATTACATCTTCATTTATATGTGATTTTTCTTCGTCATTTTCAGTTTCTCCTTCTTCGCTACATTCTTCCTCTTCCTCCTCCTCTTCATCTACATCTTCATCTTCACTTTCATCCTCCGATTCATTGTCTTCTAGACTGCCCAGGACATTGAATTTTCCTGCACCAAAAAAAAAACAGATTAATCAGAAATGCATGTTAAAAACAGAAGTGTTTCTTTTGGATGGCAGCAAACTAGGAAAATGATATTTAAATATAGGAAAAAATATGTAGGAGATAGAATGATAAAAGAGGGATTGGAAGAAAAAAAAAAAAAAAAACTAAAGAAAGAGGAAACAAGGAAAATTGAGATAAAGTAGAGAAAGTTGGAAAGAATAATACATAGAAAAAAAGAATGTGTGTACTTTGTACGCACGTAAGAAGTTATACTTCTATTATATGATTTCAACGAAATCAATATACTTTAAACAGTTTCTCTACTACTTTCCAAAAATTTTTATTAAGCGTCGTTTAAACACAACGATAAGTCACAGCAACTAGTTGTGATGACAAGTTGAAACGCTGTTTAGACGCTGCGATTCAATGCGATACCACCTTCAACCCAACTCCAACTTTGATAAGTTGTGCGATGCACCGTTTACACACAATGATAAGTTGCAACAACTCGATTGACCTTGATAAGTTGTTTGATTTATCGCTGTGTTTAAACGATCCTTTAAAGCAATACCAAAAATTAAAAAAATAAAAGAATAAAACACACACAAACACATTGAAAAATGCCACAAATGATTTCTGAACAATAATATTGTTGCCAAAAATTTTAATTAAAAACGTATTTTCTGAAAAAAATTATATAGGGTGTCCCAAAAGTAGTGGAACGGTAGAATATTTCGCGAACTAAACATCGGATCGAAAAACGGAATAATACGTGTTCAATCATTTTCAAAAATCTATCCAATGACACCAAACACCAACCCCCACTACACCCCCTGGAGGTGGGGTGGGGGGTAACTTTAAAATCTCAAATGGAAACCCCTAGTTTTTCTTGCAGATTTGGATTCGTTACGTAAAAGTAAGCAACTTTTATTCACGACATTTTTTTGAACTGTGGTTAGATGGCGCTATAATTGGAAAAAACGATTTATCCTGATACCATAGGTAAATTATAGAAACGGTCTAATTTTCCAATTTCTCGAGAAATACAGTTCAAATGAGAAACCAAAAAACAGGTTTTTAATATTTTTCGAAAACCTATCGATAAACACTAAAAATGACCCTCCATCCCACCCCCTGGAGACGGGGGGTGGGGGGTAAATTTAAAATCTTAAATAGCAACCCCCACTTTTTATTGCAGATTCGCATTCGTCATGAAAAATTAAGCAACATTTATTCGAAACATTTTTTAAAATTGCTGATAGATGGCGCTAATAAATCGTATTTTTACAATTAAAGCGCCATCTATCAACAATTCTAAAAAATGTTTCGAAGAAATGTTGCTTAATTTTTCATGACGAATCCGAATCTGTAATAAAAAGTGGGGTTGCTATTTAAGAATTTAAAGTTACCCCCACCCCACCTCCAGGGGGTAAGTTGGAAGATCATGCTTTAGGTGTTATTCGATAGGTTTCCGAAAAGTATTAAAAACCTTTTTTTAGGTTTCTCATTTGGAAGTGTATTTCTCGAGATATTAGACCGTTTCTATAATTTACCTATGGTATCAGGATAAATCGTTTTTCTCAATTAGAGCGCCATCTATCCACAGAAAAAATGTCTTGAATAAAAGTTGCTTACTTTTACGTAACGAATCCAAATCTGCAAGAAAAACTAGGGGTTTCCATTTGAGATTTTAAAGTTACCCTCCACCCCACCTCCAGGGGGTGTAGTTGGGGTTGGTGTTTGGTGTCATTGGATAGATTTTTGAAAATGATTGAACACATATTTTTCAGTTTTTCGATCCGATGTTTAGTTCGCGAAATATTCGACCGTTCCACTACTTTTGGGACACCCTGTATAATAATATACTTACAATCATAAAATCTATAAAAAAAATAAAAAAATCATATAACTTGCATTGGGCTTGAACCTACTTCCCGTGTATCCCGCCGTACGAGAGTCGAAGCGATTTCAAACTGCACCACCTTCGCGTATACGTCATGTGGGAATATACACAAACTAAACAACTTTTTGACATTTTGTTTATATGAATTTTTATTAGTTTGATTTTTGTCGAATTAAAATACAATATATAGAGTAAGAAAACGATACATTAGATGAAAATTTGTAGAAAGTTTGTTCGTAATCAGATTATGTAAATTAAAGCATTGCCTACTAGGGGTATAGCATAGCAAGTACTAGGTAAGTACATTATTTTTTTTTACATTTTCCAAATAGGTATGAAGATAATTTTTTATTGGAATACAACTGAAACATTTAGAATTACGTACCTGTGGCTTTTCAAAACTATTTAAAAAGTCACTATAATTATAAATTTGATTTTATTTTTGTCCTCACAACAATAAAAACTAATATATTATACATCATTTTTGTTTACCGATAACCTCCATATTGAACAATTATTGACAGATCATTTCAACACCCAATCAGAGCCCGTATAAAGACTAATACCAAACTGTCGGTGTGCGCATGCGCGCAGATCAATATAAATTCACCCTCAATCTCAATCGCGCCTAAAGAAGTATAACTTCAAAAAAAGAATGTGTGTGTACTTTGTATGCATGTAAGAAGTTATACTTCTATTATATAATTTCAAAGAAATAAATATACTTAACAGGTTATTTGTATTTTATTTAAATATTAAACTAACTTTCTTACCTACCACTTTTAATTTTTTTTTATTAAAACGATACAAAAAATTAAAAAAAAGAATATGAATCGTCCGGGATTTGAACCCGGGACCTCTCGATCTCCGGTGACACGCTCTCCCACTGAGCTATATTCCCTTCGCTTTGACAGGTTACAAGATTTCTCATACATACCAAGTCAAGTATACAAAAATACTTTAAATATACTTACTATTATTATAAAATATCTTGTTCCCGAGGAAGACAAATCCAAAGACACAAAAATTATAATAAATAATACATTTACTAAAAACACTAATATATCCTTTTAATGACTTATTTGCGATGACAGCGCTGATACATACATATCATGAAAGATTAGCAACGAAATACATACTGTCTGTGTGCGCATGCGCCCGGTATTATAAAATTTCACTCTCGATCGTCAGGAAGTATAACTTAAAAAAAAGAAAAAAAAAAGTAAATTAAGAACTGAGCTGGACAGGTTGGAGAGAAGTTAAAGTATGAAATTTATTATTCTAATTGGGATTTGGAGGGTTTTTTTTTGTATCAGGAGTGGGCAAGTTACACTCGAAATAACCCTTTTTTTGGAGGAGGGATCTTGAAAATTATCCCCTAATTAACTTCCCAAGTGGGATTGATCGCTGCTGCTTCACAAGTTTCTTTACTCGTGTATGTGTTGTTTGTGTGATCTGTGGGTTTCATCGGTTCAAGGTGCTTATTTTTGAAAGGGCTTGAACGAGTCACTAATCACGAGAGTATACAAAGAAAAAGCATAATAGAAAAATAAAATGGACTGAGCTAGAAGGATCAATGGCAACTTACAGTAGGAAGGGAAAATAGAATTGAAGGAAGAGAGTAACATATATAGAAAAATAGTGAGGAAGAGAAAGAAAAAATGAAAAATAATAAAATATTTACTTACCAATTTCTTTTAATTTATTTTGAATCAGTTCTTTTCCTTTTTCACCAAATTGATTACCGTCAATTATCAGAGTCTTTAATTTACTCTTATTAGCCATTGCATCTACAATTTCCAAACCTCCTTGTTTCTTTATTTCGTTAAATCCTAAATTCACCTCTTCCAAACTCATATGAGAATCTTTCAATGCATCACTCAAAAGCATAGCACCTTTTGTTTTTAATAAACAATCGCCAAAGTTGAGCTCTCTTAGTTTTTGGTTGTTTGCGAGGGCTGCTGCAATTGCTTCTGCACCTTTTGGGCCAATGGTATTGTCGTTTAGGTTGAGAATTTGGAGATTTTCGTTTACTGAGAAGGCTTCAGAAAGGGCTGATATACCTTGATGGTAGATTCCATTTTGAGGCATAGCTATTTCTTCTAACGTCCCTATTAGCTACAAAAGGTTACTATTTGAAATAAATTGCCATAAACTATAACAAGAAGTACAGTATTTCTCATGATCATCTTTCAGTGCGTCACAGTTTTTCGATTTCTTTCTAACGCATTAAATTGTATGTGACAGAAAAAAAGGTACGTCGGTGATTACATTTCGTCGGTGACATTTTTATAACATTTATTCTAGTTATTCTAGTTCTCGATAGATGGCGCCATAATAAAAAAATATTTTTTTTTAAATTAGAGAATAATATTACAAATATAATCTGTATAATTTATAAGACTATACGCTGTGAGCTCGTACGTAGAGGGGATATTTACAAATTCCCGAGCGCCAGTAGTGACAAGTCTGAAAACGCTTACTGGAAATTTGACATAAATGTCAAAGTGATTAATTTAAAATTAAAATTAAAAACATTAATTATAAACAATATTAGTTTGTCAAAGCTGTGTTATATATTTTTACCTTAAATATACTTACGTTTTAAATACTGAATTTAAGTTTTTTTAATGTTCCGTAATATCTAATTATAAATTAATATATTAATCTTACCGCCATCTACACGATAATTGTGAAAGTATCCGAAGTAAGAAATTCATATTTTATCAATAGAACGTCAAAATGATTAGCAAAATCTTTAAAAAATCGATTATAATTTAATTACTTTTTTGCGTTGTAAATATTAAGCGATAACAATTAAATAATAAATTTAAAAATTACCAGTGAAAGTTGATTAGTAATCCACTAGGAGCGACACCAGCGAAGCTCACAGCGTATACAAATCAAAGAAAATAAAATTTTATAAATGCAAGAAACACATTTGATGTGTTTTTATTCCAAATTGAAAATAAAATGTGACAACTGTCAGATTGAACTAAAATGTCATGTTAGAATAAATGTCATAAATGTGTATTATCACGGACTTACCCTTTTTCCTATCATTTGTTACGCACTGAAAAATGATCATGAAAAGGACAATATCAATGGGGCAATCATGTGCATAACCAAGAATAACATCTAAGAAAAACTATGGGAAAAATGCATAGTAGAAACGGAAATCAGTCAAATTGCACAACAAAGTGACGGTATCAATGTTTGGTATAAATGTTAAGAAATTCGAGTAGCTGCTTTAAAAATAAGCACATACAGGTATTTTAACATCCCATTAATCATTGTAAATTAGTCATTTTAGAAGTTAGAGTAAACATTTGCATATTAGTACAGTTAAAATAATTAGATGATAAATATTAAGTAAGAGAAACTAAACTTTTTTTCTACATTTACGGACAATAAAAGGAACTTTATTAGCGGAACCGAATTAAAAATTATTTTGCACATCATATTTGAAACATTTTTGGTATATCTCATTTTTGTCGGTAAAACATATGGTAATTTGTCTGGACTAAATTACGGTTCTGTTGATATTTGAGAAGTCTTGGTATTCAAACAATGTTGCCAAACTGAATTTTGGTATATTCAGTTTAAATTTTCTAACCGATTTCCCAGCCAACTACAGGGTGATTGATTAGTAGGATAAAGCTCAATAGCTCCGCTATAGTAATAGATAGCAATAAAAGTTAATAACAAAAATTTTAGCCACCTTTGAGCTTCACATTACAAAATTAGTTAGAATGTTACAGGGTGTTCGACAACACAGTGGCAGACCAAACTTATGTTTTTTTAAATGAAACACCCTATATTTTATTTTAAATTCGAAATCCTGTTAACTTCTCCATCACAAAAATATAAAGGTTTGTTATGTCATACAGGGTATTTACAAAGTTATAACCAATTTTATATGAAAATCGTAACAAGTTCAACTCCCTGTATAAATAAAAATACGCAAAACAACAATGGTTTATTAATGCCATATTTTTTAACGTATTGTCAAAATTTTCAAGAATGGTCGATATTGCTAATTTTCTTTATATCAAATACAGGGTGAGTCAAAACGCAAGTATGTACATTATTTTCTCAGTAATTTTAAATGGAACACCCTGTATTTTATATCACTATTGAACAGTACCATTACCGTGCTTTAATTTTTAGATAACATTCCATATGTCTAAATTTATTAGTTTTCCAAATATTTTCATTTTTCAATGGACCAGTAGCGTGGCCACCCAAATCACCAGAATTTAATAAACTGGACTGATTTTTTTGGGGTTACGTTAATAATGAAGTTTATAAAATACCTCCAACAACAAGGGATGAGATGAAAAATAGAATACAAAGTGTAATTCGATGTGTTAATTTACAAATTCTCCGTAGAGTAAGTAGCTCATTCAATGATCGCTTTTAGGCGTACATAAATGTGTTAGGAGATAATTTTGAACACCTTATGTAAATAAATATTAAAAATATTTTATTAAAAGTAGCTTCTAATTTTTTCAAACATGTTCTTTTGCAAAATGTATTACTGATCAATTATGTTTCGTTCTTTATTTGTTACATTGTTACATTTACATACAAAAGTAGTGTTTAATTGTCTTCACAAAATATTGTATTTTGTGTTTGTGTGTTTTTTTGTAAAATTTATTACTAATTTTCTTTGTTTATTTGTTGCATTTACATAAAAATATAGTTTCTAATTGTTTCAAAAATGTTACATGTAGTGGTTGTGTTTTTGTTTGTAAAATGTATTGCTAATAAATTATTTTTATTTATTTCTTTATTTGCTACAGTGTTACATTGATTACCGGATTGATAATCGGTAATATTCAATTGTCAATTCAGTCATGGCTTACTTAAAATTTAGATAAATTTAAACAGCTAAAATAATTTGCTCTGAAAAATGAAAATATCTCGAAAACTAATAAATTTGGGCATAGGGAATGTTATATAAAAATTAAAGTATGTTAATGTTACTTTTCAATAATGATATAAAATACAGGGTGTTCCATTTAACATTACTGAGAAAATAATGTACTTGCGTTTTTTGTACCCTGTATTTGATATAAAGAAAATTAGCAATATCAATAATTCTTAAAAATTTTGAACAATAAATAAAAAAATATTGCATTAATAAACCATTGCTGTTGTGCTTATTTTTAATTATACAGGGAGTTGAACTTGTTACGATTTTCATACAAAATTGGTTATAACTTTGTAAATACCCTGTATAACATTACAAACCTTTATATTTTTGTGATGGAGAAGTTAACAGGATTTCGAATATAAAATAAAATATAGGGTGTTCCATTAAAAAAAAAACATAAGTTAGGTCTGCCACTGTGTTAACGAACACCCTGTAACATTATAACTAATTTTGTAATGTGAAGCTCAAAGGTGGCTAAAATTTTTGTTATTAACTTTTATTGCTATCTATTATATAGCGGAGCTATTGAGCTTTAACCTACTAATCAATCACCCTGTATACTACAGAATTATTACCTTGAACACTGCAGCAAGGGCCTTAGCTCCATCGTTTTCAAGACGATTTCTGCCAGCAATAAAAACTTTAAGTGCCAAAGGCTTTCCATTCTTTTTACTAAATTGGTAACAATCAGTCAGGGCAGAAGCTAATAATTTTCCACCTGTTATTCCTAATCCATTATTGTTGAGACGCAATTCTTCAAGAGCAAAGCAGGACGAACTTCTAATTAGTGATGCCAAACCTTCCACTCCGATTGGTCCAAAAGCATTGTCGCTGAGGTCAAGTTCTGTAAGACGAGCTCCAGCTTTTACCAAACCATCTCCTAAGTATTGCTAAAAATTCAAAAAACATGAGAAGAAATATAAACTATTCAATATCCTCATTAAGTTTATATGGGATTTAGACACAATTATTGGTGTAATGAAAATTACATTATTAATTAACTAAATGTTTGATGTTTCAACTTCCACTATGGAAATCGTTCTCAAAAAACATTAATCTAAAAATTAAGTGAACATTTTGTAACCTAGATTATTTGTTATTAACATAGGCCTTTTCAAAACTTGACATATTTGGTCTAGATCATATAGGCCAAAGCTAGTCTTGGTTGATTACATTCTTTGAATGTGATGTTATGGGTATCAAATTCTGACAGTTTTTTATTATTTTGTGTTAATTTGTAGGCTATTGATTATATTCAAAATAAGATAGCTAAATGGAACTACAACGTTAACGGGGTTTTATTATTTCATATGGTCAATGGACATCTTATATGAAAAAACCGCGGAGTGCTACCATTTAAAGGGGTGCGTTTTTGAGAAATGGGTGAATTAGTCCCTGGGCACAGGTTACATTAGGGTGAGTTCTATGCACTTTTGGTATAAACATACCTATATAAAAATTGTTCCTGGTTAAATTTCCTATCTAAATATCGCTTTTTAAAGTCAATGATACTTTTTTTTACAAAAATATATTCAAAAGAAAAAGCACAAAGAAACCCAAAAGAAAGAAATTTTGTTTTTTGTCCCATAACTTTTGTCCACGAGGATATAGGTATAGACATTGCTTTACAGAAAAAAAATCGACATATTTCTTCTTTAAAATGTTGTGTAGTAGAGGTAATTAGGATTTATGGTTTTCGAAATATGATTTTTCAAAGTTCGCCACTCACAGCAATTTTGGGCAATTTTCCTTGTAATATTGTTCTGTAACTTTTTTCCACGTAACTTTAGGTATATGAAATGGTACACGTAATAGAAATAGAAATCAATTAGCTTTAAAATGGTCTACTGTCTAACGTTGTACGACTTTTTTTTAAAGAGATTATGGTTTTTCAAAGTTTTATACTTTTAACGATTTTTTATAATATAATATAAAAATAAAATTATATTATTATATGATATATTGTATATTATATAATATTATATTATATATAGTATATATTTATAATATAATATTATATTATATAATATATAATACCTAATATAAAAAAAATATTATTTTTTACATTTTTTACGATTATTTTTGAAATTTCTCATTATAACTTTTTTTCTTCTACATTTAGGTATATATTATATTATATAATAAAAAAGCTTATTTTGTTTACTTTAAAATTTTGTATTACAAAAAATTCGAGGATTATTTTTGAATAAGATATTATTTTTCAAAATGTATTAAGTACTTGCAACGATTTTTGATTTTAGGATTATTTTTTAAATTTCTCATTATAACTTTTTTTTTCTTGTACATGAATATATTACTATATATGTATTGCTGAATAAAGAGGGCTTACTTTCTGTTCTTTAAAATGGTGTATCATCTATATTTAAATAATGGAAACCGAGTGATTCTTTGATATTTTTTTACCTGTATTATTTAAAATTATTTCTTTTACAAAAATTACATAAACATTAGTCTTAGAAAACATCACTTTAGTTAAAATTATTTAAACGTTGACATTTAAAAAATTTCAAAATCAAAGTCCATCTCTTCGTTAGCATTAGCTTCAATATCTTCCTCTGACACCTCAGTTATCTTATGAGTCCCACAATTAGTACCCATGCACATGCACCCTTTGCAGAATATTGAAAAACTAATTCCTATCTTCCTACAACCGCAGTTTTTTGTACATCCTTTGGTACATTTACATGCTATTTTTTCAAGCAAAGCTTGTGGTGCAGGAGCTTTGACAGTAAATATTGGAATTAATCCATATTTTGAAGTTTGCCCGGCCGAGTCAAGTGGATCCAAAGTATTACCTATAAAAAATAAGATTCAATCATAACACACAATCACATAAAAAAGTTATAAGGAGAAATTTAAAAAATAATCCTAAAATCAAAAATCGTTGCAAGTACTTATTAAATTTTGAAAAAGCATATCTTATTCAAAAATAATCCTAGAATTTTTTATAATACACCATTTTAAAGTAAACAGAATAAGCTTTCTTTTTTATTATATAATATATACCTAAATGTAGAAGAAAAAAAGTTATAATGGGAAATTTAAAAAATAATCGTAAAAAATATAAAAACTTGTTAAAAGTATAAAATCTTGAAAAAGATAACCTCTTTAAAAGAAGTCGTACAACATTATACAGTAGAACATTTTAAAGGTAATTGATTTCTATTCCTCTTACATGTACCATTGCATATGCCTAAAGTTGCGTAGAAAAAAGTTACAGAAAAATATTTGCGAAATAACAAGGAAAATTGCCCAAAATTGCTGTGAGTGGCGAACTTTGAAAAATCATATTGTGAAAACTGTAAATCCTAACGACCTCTACTAAGCATCATTTTAAAGAGAAAATATGTAAGTTTTTTTTTCTGTGAAGCAATGTCTATACCTATATCCCCGTGGACAAAAGTTATGGGACAAAAAACAAAATTTCTTTCTTTTGGGTTTCTTTGGGCTTTTTCTTTTGAATATATTTTTGTAAAAAAAAGTATCTTTGACTTTAAAAAGTTATATTTAGATAGGAAATTTAACCAGGTACAATTTTTATGTAGACGTGTTTGTACCAAAAGTGCATAGAACTCACCCTAATGTAACCTGTGCCCAGGGACTAATTCACCCATTTCTCAAAAACGCACCCCTTTAAATGGTAGCACTCCGCGGTTTTTTCATATATAGAGATTCATTGACCATATGAAGTAATAAAACCCCGTTAACGTTGTAGTTCCTTTCTATAGTACATAATCAATAGCCTATTGTTTGAAAAATCAGTATCATAGCAGCTGTGGTTGTATAAATTAAGTTTTTTAAAATTCTTGCACATAAAGTGTTTGTATATTGTGGTTGCATATTGTGTTGTGTATGAGATTGTTAAAATTTGTTCTTCGACTTCCTTTACTCCGCTATTGTTGGTATGTTCTTGTTATTATGACTTCTTCTTTTAGTATTGGCAACCACACCAAAGCCTAGGATGCGGGCTGCTTCTTTGAATTTTCTCTTTATCATGTCTGTTTCTTTGATAGTTATTGATGTGTATCTTTCCATTATAATCTGTGCTCGTTGTCCTAGGCATGTTTGCATATCTGGGATTTCTCGAAGTTTCTGTTTTTGATGTATCAAAAATGCTCATGCTCGTTTACCCTGACAAGTAGTGGTCTTGCAGTTTCTCCCACATAGAAATTGTTGCATTCACAGGGTATTTTATAGGTGCAGTTGCTTTGAATGGTATTGTGAATTTGAATGTGTGAATTTAAGAACAATTTCCAGGGTGCAAATAGATACATCAAAACATTAGTTAATTAACATGTTCAACCCCAGGTGGCATCCATATGATGCCTCACTAAACCATTCCCTTGGGACAGTGAGACATCACTCTAATGCCACACTAGTGATGAAAAAACTTCTGACCAATGGACCAGAAAAAAAATTATAACATCAGGGCTGAAAATGTTAAAAATGTAATTTTCATTACACCAATAAATGTGGCTCAATCCCATATAAACATAATACAGCCGAACCAGCTTATTAGAATACCGGTTATAGGAATATTCCAAATTAAGGAATAGAAAGTTGAGGAATCTAATGTTTCTACTAGCCAATAATGATCGGTCATTAGAATATCCCAGATATAGGAATACTTTTGTTTGACACAAAGGCTATTGCAATAAGAGGGTTCGACTGTACTTATACTAAAACCACAATAAAGATGCACCAGAAATAAACAAACCAAGACATGTTGCATATTACGAGGAGTACTCCCGAATCATGATTTACAATGTATAAACTTTGTAAATTGTGATTTGGGATTTACAATGTATCTACATTGTAAATCTACAATGTATATACATTGTAAATCATGATTTGGTAGTGCTCCTCGTAACATTCGAAGTATCTTGGTTTATTTATTTATAGTGCATCTTTATTGTGAGTTTAGTATAGTTATTAGAATTATTCTTTACCAGTGCTTTTGGAATTTCAGTCTTCATCCTGCCAGTAAACATATCCTTCCATAACGCCCGTCTGAACTCAGGGTGCTTCTCTAAAGATTTGGCAATTTCTTTAGAAGCATCCACCCCAAGTGTATTGCCCTCCATATTAAGAAATTGCAGGTTTGAACAACCATCGATTTCTTTGGTAACTTGTTTAGCTACAAATAATAAATGTTAGTTAACTTGTCATCAAGATCACATCTATACCTCAGTTCCATAGAGAAATAAGTCAAAATTTAGAGTTTTGGGAAAAACACAATCAAATATTTCATAAGTGTGTTAAAAATCAGATTTAAATGATCACAAGATTCTTTACCATACCATTGTGATATACACAATAGATTTATGCATCAAAAATGCATACTGTAAAACCTCCGTTAACCGAAATAATTGGGGGAGAGGCTGTTACAGATAACAAGAATTTCGGTTAAAAATAACATTGTTTTTTGTATTCTTCTTGTATCAAATTACATAGTATTCTTGGTCAAAGTTGGTAGTAAAAAATACTATGATGTGATTTCGTAATGTTTTCTTTAATATGTAAATACATAAAATGTGTGTGTGTTTTGTGTTTTATTGGCACTGGTTTTCACAACCAACTGGCCAGTCAATTTCATAATGATTTTTTAGACTATAACTCATCACTAACTCAGGGGAGTAATGTGTACTGTGTGTGTTGAGTAAGTGTCTTGTTACTTTGCAAAGTCGACGTCATTGGGTAGGTAGGTGCTCTTACCACTGAAAATACAGAACAAAGCAATAAGATTAAGGAAAATGAACATGTTACAGTGTTTTTTTTAAATCTTGTATTTTCTTTTGTGTTTTCCTTTGAATACCATGTTTTGCAGCTATATTTATTATATAGGTAGACGTTTCTGTTAAACTAAACGATGTTTCGGTTATCAGAGGTTTTACTGTATTTGTTTAAAATAAAGAGCTGTTTTAATTATTATCTTGTTGTTTCCTAATGAAATTAACATGCTTATAGTTGTTGATTTTACTATAGTCTAGTATTCTACAGAAACAACTCAAAATGTTTCTGTATGAATTTTAGTCTGCTGCTATAATTCTCGTTCTGTTCTTTGGCGAATGGATTTAGTGTCTGGAGTCATACAAACCCATTCTCAAACAAACAACCATTCTCATTCTCTATGAAATCTTCACAAATAAACTATTAAGGCAAAATTACATGGTTCACTTTTGCCTTTCAATTTGGATTAAGCAATGAAATTGATCCAAGTAAACATGAAAGTGGATCATTCCATGTCATTGAATGTTGCTGTTCAGTGGTGTTGAAAGAATTGAACATGCTCAATATTTTTACTGTTATCATCCAATTTTCAACGCAGTTGAATGAGAATGAATGTGTAAACACACTATTTGAATAATTCACTTCTACAGTCAGTCTGTATAATGCTTCTAATGATCCAAAACAAACCCCAGTATCAAGATGTTTAAGAACGATTTGCAATTTCACTTTTGGGGGCAAAGCATTTTTCTTTCTGAATTAACGATGTAACTATTGTAAGAAGTTTATCAAATTTTCATGTGAAGATAATTAAGATATGCATCAGTATCCTCTTCTGCCAATTCTCTCAATAGATGGTTCGAAGCTTCTAAGACTTGTCTTCTTAATACCCATGATCGCCCCACTAATGAAGGTGTTTCCTTAGCTTCTTTCTTGATAATTCTTGTATTAAATGATTACATTCATATTAATGAAACTTCTACATGCATGACTTCATTTGAGGACATTTTTCGAAGAATATGTGATGACCAGTTCACTTTCCAGATACTATGTAAATAGCATTACTTTTATTTCTGCTCCATTCAACCAAAGTGATTCAATTGGGTTGAACCCTGTAATCTAGCCTTAAAGAAGTGTTGCTGTATGTATCTGGTCTTTTTCTTCATGTGCTATGCTTGATTATCGAGCATTGGATATAGTAGGTTTGTTGACAGCAGCTCGGAAAAGGGATGCAGAGGATCTGTTAAACCATTCTCTCAGGTTTCTAAGCCACAACATTCTTATTTGACCTGGCCCTCCTCTTCTGTCTACATTGCCTTATATTATTAAATGGAGTATATTATATCTCTCTGGGTGTCGCATAACATGACCAAAATATTCAAGTTTGCGATTTTTAACTGTTCTGAAGACTTCCATATCTTTTTTAATCGATGCTAAACAACTTCGTTACACACTCTATCCACCCAACTTATTCGTAGTACTCTCTGATACACCCAGATTTCAAAGGCTTTCAGTTTCTTGAGAAGTGTATCTGTTAAAGTCCAACCTTCCACACCATACAAAAGAGTAGAGAACCCTATTCTTAATGTAAAATAAAAATGATATCAATAAAAGAAGACTTAATGAACATTTCCTTAAATATGAAACTTTCGAGTGGTTTCCCTTTGGAACTGAGGTATCCACATTTTAACTTACCATCTTCCTCAGTGTTTAACTTTAGAGATTTTCCAGCAAAACTAACACCACTATCACTAACACGAGCATTTTCCAAACTTGCCGCGATTGAATCAACATTAAAAGCAGACATTGTGTATATTTTTATAATATTAGTCCAAAAAAATTGACAATACTCAGCTTTTATTAAACTTTTTAAGGTGGTCACAATCACAATCAAAACTCAAAACGATCGTTACCTTTTTGAAAATGATGTAATTTTAGACGTTTCAAGGGAAACGATGCCTTATGTCAGTAGTCGTTAAAATCGATATAGCTTTAGGTTATGCCTTATTGACATTCTTCTGACATTTCGGCTTAGGTGCGTTCATAGGTGCGTTCGCGGGTACAGTTGACAAATTGTTGCCGACAATTTCTAACCTCACTTAACATAAATAATAATGTTAATAGATAAATATACAAGGTATATTTACTTTTAATTAATATTAATAACTAATTATCAAGTTATACTAGGTAAATATATCTTGTATATTTATCTATTAACGATATTATTTATATCATTTTAAAGTGCGCATGCGTTTTGCTGCTAATTTGTCGCCGACTAGTCGTCGACAGGCACCCGCGAACGCACATGACAGTTTTTGGACTTTTAGGTATATGGATCTGCAGCCACGTTTACTTGTATTCTTATTTGAATGATGTTTGAATGTAAAATTTGATTAAATCTTTAAAACAATAATAATTCACTATTTTTAACATAAATCTAAGTAATAAGTAGGATTAAACATTAAACATAAACTAAATGAAAGAGAGGAAGACCGATGACCGACCTTAACCTCATTCTTTTATACAAGAAAATAACGAATTTTTCAAACCGATAAGAACCCAAATATGCTGTGACAAAAAGAAAATGTTGGAAGAAGTTATTGGGACCATTAGTCTTATTAAAACAACAATCAATTATGGACTGTACTTCAGTTTTAAAACTGGTCAATTTCTAGTGTTCATTTTGAACAGCCTATTAAGTAATTTAAATATCCTACTGAAGAATATCAGTGTCCTGATCGTTATTATATTTGAATCGTTCACTGTGTTTTTGCAAGACATTCTTCAAGGTATTCAAGTGACTGTCGATGTTTTAGGACAAATATGGGACACTATAAGCTTTGGTTTTTCCTCAGTGATTATTGGGGTGACTAACATTGTTTATAAAGTACTTTCTGTGATATATAGGACATATGCATTATTAATCGACTCTACAGTTAGTTTTTATACACTAATTATAGCCATAATTCAATTAATTAAGCATTTTATAGTGTTGTTTGGTGCAGGAGTATGGTTCGTAATCACAATAATTCCATTTTCAATCATCAGTTTACTAAATTTAATTGCTACTGCCATAAAAAGTGTTCTCCACAACATTTACGACACAATAGTGACCACAGTTTTAGGTTTTAATGATTGTTTAAAGAATATTTACATTTTTGTGACTGACGTTCCTGTGGAATCTGCAATAGGTTTGATCTTTGCAGCATGTATAATATATGTAATCACACAATTTAACGTAGCCATATATCTGTATTCCAGACGTGTATATTTAAATTCAATGAATAGATTTAGGAGACCATTTGTAGCACCAGTAGTTCGAAGGCAACCTCTTAGAAATGAAAGGAATTATCTTAATTTGCCTATGAACAGAAGACCTGAAGTTAGAAGAAGCTTAGTTTTACCTGAAATTAGAAGAAGTTTAGTCTCACCTGAGATTAGAAGTTTTGTTGGGGAAGCTACCCCAAATATGCCAAATAAAAATGATAATACAGTAGTTGATGAAAGGTATTGTGTGATATGCCAAGAGCGTAGTAAATGTGTTCTGGTACTGCCATGTAAACATGTATGCATGTGTATGGAGTGTAATGCTCAATTACAGCTGTACCATACTACCTGTCCAATTTGTAGGAATGATATTGAAAGTACTATGAAAATATTTGTATAATTTGATAATAATGTATTTCAATAATTTTTATTATAATAAAGTTTTATATGTGTTCTTAAAATACCCAATAAGTGTTTTTTTTTTCTTTTTTTCACACTTATCTATGTATTGTTTATCTGCCATCCCCAAATAAAACACAGTATGTGCAGCCAACTTAAAACCGAGAAATCGGCTCTCAGTTTTTTTCTCGGCACTCTATATGCACATACGGCATATTCCAATTGGTTTGTTTTGGTAGTAAATAAAATGATACGGCTTTCAGACATTGCAGAAGCATAAATAAGGTCACAAGGAAACTAAATATAACAAAAACTCACTTTCAATTTTCTTGCAGATACCGCGTTTTAATTGAGGACGGCAGTTATGCAAAGATAACATTTTAAGGAACTTTAAAATAAAAAATTGTCGGAGCATGCAATGCTCATAGTCTAAGCAATATAGATTTACAAAAAAAAAAAACAGCAATTTTGGTGAAACATGTTGGACTGTTGGATATAATACATTTTATAGACAAAATCTTCAGCTAGTTAGAAACTGTATGACACATTGAAATGGTCAAGACCATTTTTTCAATAAAATAGTTTCACCTAAGGCGTTTCACCAAAATAAGACTAATCATCATATAGGTATTCTTATAGGCCATACACTGAAATAATGAACTAATTTGGCACTACACCCTAGAAAAAATACATTTGGATATCATGACATTCAGTACTATAGTATATTTCAGGAATTTGTAAATATTTTGGAGATTAGGGATGAAAAGAGAATTAAAGAAGTAATTAAATAAAAAAACAAAAGTATGGAAATAAAAAGCACATAGAACAAGAATAAGAAATACAAGGAAATAATTATAATACATAAACCATGGGAAGTAAAACGAAAATCAGATACATGGAGGAGTTGGAGAAGGAAATTGACAAAGAAAGAGATGACAGAAGTACAGCCAAACTAGTATGTGGGACCACAAGAAATGGACACCATAGCAGAATAAAGAGGTAAAAATTGAAATAAAAGACAAGAAGAAATTGTGAAAAGAATACATACCTACATGACAAAACGCAACAGAATATAAAAAGTTAAATATACCTAAAGAGTAATATAAGAAATAGTCAAAAACAAGGAAAACACGGGATGGGACATGTTCAGAAAAAAAATTGAAGAAATAAACAGTAAAGAAAAAATATTAACTGACAACAACGATATAATTGAAAGATTGAAAGAAAATTTCGAACAACTGTTGAACAGAGAGTAAGAAAATAAACAGGAAAACACTGAGCAAACAGAAGCTATACAGAAACAAGAAAAGGGAAGAGAGAGGAAAGAAAAGATTAGCGTTTATACATTCTAAATATAATACGAAAAATATATTGCCTATGGAATGGAAAATGTAGTAATTATTGTATCAGTGCACAAGAACGGAAATACCTACAAGATTTATAGACGTGAAAAGGGCATTTGATTCAATCTAAAGGAAAACTATAAACCTGATAAACTAAACGCAAAACAAGTACAATAAGAATACACAATATGCAATCGCAATTATTTGAAAAGGAGGTAGTTTAAGCCCAGTAAGTACTTTTTATATTAATGTAATAGGAGACAGTGACAGAATGTAAGAAAACCGTTAAAAAAATACCTGTACAGACATGCATTGCTTAAACTGGAAACTAAATGCAGTACCCAGCAAGACTACTTATCCCTCATTAAACACTGCATGTCCAACGCGTATTTCATCTTCCAAAATCAATTCTACAGACAAATAAATGGTGCCCCAATGGGCTCACCACTCTCTCCAGTAATTGCAAATACTTTTATGGAAGACTTACGGACCCGAGCACTATCCAATTCTATGCCTTAACCAACATTGTATACGATATGTTGACGATACATTCGTCATTTGGCCCAACGGATGTAAATCTAAATGGGAATGGTATACATCCAAGTATCCAGATCACGATGGAGGTGGAGATTGATTCATCCCTACAGTTTCTCGACGTTCTCATAAAGAAGAACCAATCCCAAGGTTTTCATCACACTGTTTACCAAGAATCCACCCATACCAACCGCTATACTTGCATGCCAAATCTCATCACCCACCTTCAAAACTTAATTTAGTTATTAATGCCCTTGTTTCCAGATCAATACGCTTTTGCGATGATGCAGTAGATCTACTGAGCTCTCTTCTTTAAAACCAGCCCTTATTCAAAACGGTTACCGCGAAAATCACATCGATAAGAGCATCAACAAATTTCAATCTCAACTCAAAGACTCAGACCCTGATCATACTAAAGCTTTTCTTCCTTACATCAAAATATTCATCCCTTGTCCGATCAGTCAAAGACCGATCAGTCAAACACCAAAATGAACAACACGGAGACGGAGATTATGAAATTCCCTGTTCAGACTGCCCCCGACATAGGCCAACATTCCGCATATCTGTTCGCAATTCCGATTCAATTTCAGCTCTAGGCCAACACCATCTACATACAGCGTTACAAAATTGACTTCGACCACTTCAGAATCATAGCCCCATCCGCTTCTATACACCAAGTATTATCGGAGTAGCCATAGAGATATATAATGACGCCAATAAAAGAAATGACGGCATCCGGTTACCTTCGACATGCGGATACCTCTCCTAAAGAACATCGCCCGCTCCACCTACCAATCCACAAACAAAAACGGGAGTACTGGTAAAACCAGAATACCATTACCCCCCCGCAACAAAGGGTTGCTAAGAGACCAAGGAGCTCTCATGAGCAGACTAGGTCATACAGCAATGTCACAAAAGTATTCAGGATAGCGGTGGCACACAGGCACCATCCGGATACTCAACTATATCAGGCTCACGCAGACCTGATCATCAACAACCTAAAGCTAGCAGTGGATGAGGCTCCAGTTGGAAGTCAAAATCAACTGCTACAGTTCCATAAAACATCGTTTAGCGCAGGTACTCTGTGGGTAAACTGTGCTAACGAACATACCAAAAAATGGACTACTGAGGTGGTAAGGACTATGCAGGGCCTGTGGGAAGGAGTCGACTTAAATGTGGTCGATCCCAGCCACATGCCCAAACGCCCTATGGTCCTCGCCCGCATCCCCGAGAAAGAGGCTGAAGAATCAACAGTCAGAACCCGTTTAGAGAGGCAAAATAAAGACCTTAAGACGGAAGACTGGTTGTTGAAAAATCGGAAGGTCGGAGAGGACATGCAAATCCTCGTATACACGATCGACGAGGTCTCCTATAAAACATTGAAGGCTGCTAATTTCAAGGCGTATTACAGACTTGAAAAGATATCCTTCAAAACCATCAGAGGCATTGATGGCTCCAATCAGAATCCTGCAAGCGAATCTCCAGCGTAGTAAGTCAGCTTCGGCAGAACTTACTGTCGCCATGAGAAGGTTTGATGTAGCCTTGATACAATAACCCTGGGTTTACAAGGGCAAAATAAGAGGTCTATCGGGTATTAATGGAGAGCTTATATATAGCCGATCTGCCGATGTCCCGAGAACTTGCATAATAGTCAAACGAAACATCAAAACACTGCCGTTGATAAATCACTGTTCCAGGGATTTAACCACGGTAAAGATGAAGATCATAGATGGAGGAGGGGTGAAGCAGATAGTTTTCGGATCAGCATACCTCCCATATGATAATCCCGAACAACCACCATCAAGGGAATTGGAGCAGCTAGTGAGAGATTGCAGGAAAAATGGATTGCAATTGATCATTGGCTGTGATGCGAATGCGCACCATCTGACTTGGGGCAGTACAAACACCAATGCAAGAGGTGAGTCAGTACTACAGTTTATAATGCAACATAATTTAGACATATTAAACGTAGGAAACAAACCAACCTTCGTGACTTCACGACGGAAGGAGGTGATTGATATAACAGTTGACACGACTAACGTGGCTAGAACTGTGAAAAACTGGCATGTGTCAGATGAGGTGTCCTTTTCAGACCATCGACACATTTGTTTTGAAATGACAGGCAATGAGCTTATCAAGGAAACTTATCGTAATCCTCGTAAAACAAACTGGGAAGCATATCAAGCAGACATAGAATATAGCTTAGGCAGGATTAACGGGAAGATAAGGCATACATTGGACCTAGACATGGCTGCCGAACAATTTCAAGAGATTGTCACGTCAGCGTTCGAAGACAACTGTCCGGAGATAGTGAGGAATTCCAACAGGAAAGTTCCCTGGTGGAATCATAATCTTGCAAATCAAAGGACAGAGGTTAGACGAAAATTTAATTTCGCCAAAAGGTCAGGCGAGTGGGGCGATTATCGCAAAGCTCTGGCTGACTACAATAAGGAACTGAGAAGGGCAAAAAGAGAATCGTGGGCATTGTGAAGAGATAGAAGGGACTTCAGAAATGGCAAGGCTCCATAAAGTTCTCTCAAAGGACCCTCAGATAAGTATTCCCTCGCTCCAAAAAGAGTCAGGTGAATACACTCAGAATGGTGAAGACACCCTGAAAGAGCTTTTCAGGGTGCACTTTTCTGAGTCTGAGGCAAAACTGATACCACTAGACACATGGCAAACCGGACTGGATATCATGAATTATGGTTCTAGGGAAAACTGGCATGTGGCAAAAGAAGTTATAAACCAGGACAAAATCAAATGGGCAATAAACTCATTCGAGCCATATAAATCACCGGGTCCGGACGGGATTTATCCAATACTTCTACAGAAGGGAAACGACCTTTTTTTCAAAAAATTGTGTAAGATACTGCAGGCTAGTTTAGGGCTGGGGTACATACCAAAAGCATGGAGGCTGATAAGGGTGGCTTTTATACCCAAACCTGGCAAAATCGGACAGGAAAGGGCCAAGTCTCTGCGGCCATTAAGTCTGATGTCATTCGTACTGAAGACCTTAGAAAAACTGCTCGATAGGCATATCAGGGATGGTGTATTGGTTGAAAGTCCGATACATCGGGGACAATATGCATATCGAGCGGGAATCTCCACAGAAACGGCACTGCACCATCTTGTACAGAGAGTGGAGTACGTTCTAGAAAACCAAGAGGTGATGGGTGCATTTCTCGATATTGAGGGAGCATTTGACAACACCTCCTACGAAGCGATCACAAGGGCGATCCGTCTAAAAGGAATAGACGAAACAAGCTGTAGATGGATAGACTGCATGCTGAGAAGCCGTGTGATATATGCTACGTTGCTAGGGGATACAGTGTCAGCTCAGGTAGCCAGAGGCTGCCCACAGGGGGGAGTCTTATCTCCTCTATTGTGGAATCTGGTCATGGATGGCCTGATAGCTAGACTCGACAACTATAGGCATCACGTCCTGGGCTATGCGGATGACCTAGTCATCTTAGCCCACGGAAAATTTAATGGTACAGTCAGAGCTCGAATGCAACAGGCTCTGACCGTAGTTACAGAATGGACTTCAAATGTAGGGCTTAACATCAGTCCTCTAAAGTCCAAAATCATGAAATTTACTAAAAGAAGGAATTCAGAGGAATTGGGTCCTCTAAGTCTAAATGGTGTACATTTAAATCTGGTGAATGAAGTAAAGTATCTCGGGATAATATTAGACTCAAGACTTACTTGGAATCAGCAGATAGAAAGAATAACAAAGAGAGCGGTATCTACGTTAATGGTAGCCAGACGTACTCATGGAAAAGTGTGGGGTTTGAGACCAGACATGGTATATTGGACTAATAACATGGTGGTAAAACCCACAATTACATATGCGTCAGTGGTATGGTGGCCAAAAGTGCAGCAAAAAAGTGCCATCATCAAATTAAGCAAGGTGCAAAGACTTGCTTGTCTCGGGATCACGGGGGCTATGAGGGGCACACCTACGGCAGCTATGGAGGCACTACTGGATCTCCCTCCTTTACATATAACAATAAGAGGTGAGGCGAGAATGGGCTATTATAGACTGCGAGAAAACCTGAGCAACGTACCAGTTAAATCAGGACATAGTAAAATAACGAATGAAATTAATAATGCCGAATGGATGATGATTTCTGACCATATGACATCAAGATGTATGCCTGAAGTACCTTTTCAAGTGGACATTTGCCCACGAGACGAATGGGACAGAGGAAACTCTCGACACAGACTGCAGGGTTGCACCTGGTATACGGACGGGTCTAAAACTGCAGACGGTTCGGGCGCAGGGATATTCTATAGTGGTGGAAATTTCAACATTTCTATTCCACTGGGGGAATGTACCTCCGTATTTCAGGCAGAGATTTTTGCAATCTTGCAGTGTGCAAGAGAAAACAACCTGAGGACATTCGAACTGCAGCGGGTTAACATATGCACAGATAGCCAAGCAGCCATTGGGGCTCTTATAAGCCCTAAGGTGAACTCTAGGCTGGTGTGGGAATGTCGACAAGAACTTGATAGACTGGCACAACATAACAGTGTTATACTGGTATGGGTTCCAGGTCATCGGGGCATATACGGCAATGAAAGAGCTGATGCACTTGCCAAGAGAGCATCAGCTACAAAATACCTGGGTCCAGAGCCGGCCGTGGGAGTGCCAAAAAGCACCGTCCGTGAACGAAAAAAAGCCTGGATCCGAAGCCAACACAACTCACACTGGGAGAGTGTACCCGGTCAAACACATGGCAAGATGTATATCGGACGGACATGTGCTAGTAGAGCTGAGTTACTGCTGAAAACAAGAAGGAATCAGCTCAGAGTCATAACAGGTTTCCTCACTGGACATGCGCCAGTTAAGGGTCACCTACATACAATGGGGCTGTTTCATGGAGACTTGAGCTGCAGACTCTGTAACAGAGAACCTGAAACAGTCAACCATATCTTGCATGACTGTGAGGCATTGGATCGGAGGCGGCAAACACTTTTCGGAGACATCGAAATGACTCCAAATTTATATGGCACCCACCTACTAGACCTGTACAAGCTGGTACAGGGTTCCAGAATTCTGGAATGGGTTTCATAAACAATGGAAGATGTACAATAAGCCAAGTGGCTGCAGTACAACCGGTTCACAACAGACGGCTTCCAGGGAAAAAAAAACCTACCAATCCAAATCCCGTCGTGAAGAAAAATCTCCGCGCCAATCCCCACCCAAGCGCCAATCCAAATCCCACCGTCAAAAATCTTCGCGCCAGCCCCGCCACTCCAGCGAACCTCGGTACAATTAAAAATTGAACGCTCAGGCTCCAATAGTAACTCATTTGCCAGTGGCAGTGTGTAGTAGTGTAGTCGTATCTGGGGACTCGAGAGAACGAGACCCAGGAAGTCCTGAAAATGACACCTGAGAGGACGTTGAAAGCTCGGGCAAGAGAATATCGACACGGTTCAACCCGGAAGCCTAGTGAGTTTAATTTTGATATCAATTCTTGTAATGATATTGATTTTAGCTTTAAGTTTAAGATAAGAGAAACTCTTTGTTAATATCGAGCTTTCACAAAAAATTATTTGCTTCATCAGGATATACCTATAAATTCATCTTTTCAGTAAATATTATAATAAAAGTAAGACGAAGAACGTTAACGCAAAATTAGTAATGTTAGTCCATAAAATTTTTAACACTCTCACAAAATATTAATAAGAGCGTTCGCGGGTAGGTACCTGTCGGCGACTAGTCGTTGACAATTCCTAACCTCACCTAATATAAATAATACCGTTAAAAGATAAATAAACAAGGTATATTTACTTTTACTGGATACCATAAAGTGCTCAAAATAGAGCACAATGGACAAAAATGAGGGAGGCCTATGTCCAGCAGTGGACGCAAAGGGCTGGATGATGATGATTTACTTTTAATTAATATTAATAACTAATTATTAAATTATACTAGGTAAATGTACCTTGTATATTTATCTATTATTTATATTATTTTAAAGTGCGCATGCGATTTGCTGACAATTTGTCGCCGACAGTTACCCACGAACGCACTTAATATTAATTTTCTTAATCCACCAATATTAAAACTTTGTGATTGTATAGGGGACGATTCTTAGTAGGTATGTATAGCACAGATATAAGTATATGTATCGTTGAGATTCTCTAGTTGAGAATAATATGCCTAAAAATGTAGACCGTGAATGGACACGCATGAGACTAATTTTGAAGGGATGCACATCATTCGCATTACTCGCTTCGCTCTTGTTCTTATACATATAAGACAGTAGAATTTATGATAAGGAAGTTTTAAGTAGCATAATATACACCGTGTCTGTTATTATCCTCACTTGAGAAATTGGAGAAACTACAACTACATACTACAATGCAAGAGCGTCGCATTGACTCTAAATCTTCCAGTTGTCTCTTCCAATCCCATAAATTATTCACATTTAACAGGGACGCGACGGTTCCCTATAATCTGACTATTTAAGTCAATTACGCGAACAATAACAGATTGAGTGGTGGCTGGGAATTTATGCATCCGATGCATTTGCATTGCATCGTCTCTCGACGATATCTCTTGCCGTTTCAAGCTGTCGATGTTACTTGTTATAGTTCACATGCACTATCCACAGAGACCTATAAATCTTGTCAAATGTACGTGGATGTCGCCGTAATATTGTTCAGACAGGATGATCAGCACACATAATAATACGACTACGTCGATGTGTAAAGGGTCGGTAGGGCTACAAACAGTTTGTGATAACTACAGAGGCATTACCCTGCTAAACGTGATCTACAAACTATTGGCCTACATTTTTTACGATTGACTATCGGGATAATTAATTAATTAAAACTTCTCCCCCTCTTACAGATGCTTATCTAGAAACTAACAACTGTAGCATTAACACTAAACAAATATTACCCATATATAACCTTTCTATTGAGGAAATCGCAATCTTTCCAAATATCATAAAACCTACATACAGAAACTTGTATGTATCGGTTTTAGAACGTCTTTCGACGTTGTCCGATGCCTAACTTCCACGTCATTTTATCATCCCATTGGTTATCTCTAAGATCCCTTGTACTCATTGCTTTGGTTACCCCTTCTTTCCATGTCATTTTGGGTCTTCCTCGTTTTTTGCGGTTTGGTGGTACCCACTGCATGATCTTTTTGGGCAATCTTGTGTCTTCCATTCTTTGAACATGACCATACCAAATCAACTATTTCCTCTCAATGTCTGTTGTTAAGTAACCATCTATTCCAATTCGTCGTCTTATTTCCTCATTTCGAACTCTTTCCCTACGGGATATACCTAACGATCTTCTAAACACATCCATTTCTACAGCTTCTAATTTTTTCCTGTTGTTCTCGGTTATTCTCCAAGTTTCTGCTCCGTAAAGTAGGCTGCTTTTAAGAAGTGTTTCATAGATATTGTATTTTCGCTGTATTCCTATTTCGGAGCTCCAAAGTATTCCATTTAGGCAGCCAATTATTCTAGCTTGTGTTACTCTTTTCTTTATTTCCTCATCGTCTTTTCCAGTTCTATCGAAGATTACTCCCAGGTACGTGTATTCACTACAGAATGTGATTTGTTCATTATCCTCTAGTTCGATATTGGATAACTCAGCTCCTATGGGTAGGTATGTAGTTTTTTCCACATTAATTTCCAAGCCCCACTGTTCATATTCCTCCTTTAGTTTTCTTGCCATATACTGTAGGTCGTCTTCATCATTAGCTATGATGACTTGGTCATCAGCAAATTGTAAGGTATATAAACAAACCTCTCCGAGGTCTATACCCATACCATGGCATTTACGTTTCCACTGGTTTAGTGCTTTTGCAACATATATCTTGAACAAAGTTGGTGAAATACAGCAGCCTTGGCGCAGTCCCTTGTTAACTAAAAACTTTTTAGATAGTGTGTTGCAGAAACAGAAACTTACCATGCCAAAACAATAAAATTATAAAATTAATTTTATCTGAATTTTCTAATTATAAATACATCTATACAAATGGTTCAAAAACATGTAATAGTGTAGGTAGCGCTTTTAGTAGTGTAATTCTTTTAGACTACCTAAATTTACATCTATCTTCACTGCCGAACTTTATGCTATTGAAAGAGCTCTAACTTACGCGGTTGAACAGAACTTTGGAGACACGGTTATACTATCAGATTCTTTATCAGCTCTTGAGGCAATATCACAACCAATAACCAAAAAACACAACAATGAGTTGTTATGCCATATTAAAAAGACAATCACTCGATTTAAAAATAATAGCAGTAACAGCAATAATAGACTTGGTCTTTATCTGGGTAAAAGGGCATGCCGGAATCAAAGAAAATGAGATAGTGGATGAAATAGCAAAGAATTTAGGAACTTTAAATTAAATAGTAGATTTAACAATCTCCAGCGATTACATTTCAGAATTGCATAAAAAATTAAGAAAGAAATGGGAAACTATTTGGCTCAAGTTTGTACAAACTTCGAGGAATCCATACACTTACATATACCCACAACTTCCGCAAAATATTCCACATATATTTGATTATCACGTTACTCGATTTTATTCCACATCCCTAAGTCGCCATGGCAATTTTCCTGCACACTTAGCTAAAATAGGAATGCGTATCAACTTTCTCTGTTCATGTGATAACTACTCTGCTGCAGATTTAAATCATATAATCTTTTATTGTGAACTTAATAAATACCATATGAAAGCACTAATTGCTAGACTTCAGGAGCAGAATGTAAGTTTGCCGTTGAATATTTCACACCTACTAAGCTTCAACACCAAAACTATTAATGATATTATCATACAATTTCTTAAAGATTCTAAAATAAAAATTTAATATGACATCTTCAATCTTCAACTTTCAAATATCTGTGGCAAAAAGTTAATCTAATGCCATCCCCTCTTTGTGAACACATACACACACTATCGGGATATTGTGAAATCATAGGTATTAGGCAAATACCAGTGTAGGTTTCGCAAAGAAAAGTCAACTATCCATCAAATATTCCTTCTTAGATAAGCTTTGGAAGAACATACGAGTACTTACGGAATTAATACTCGCCATTTCTTTGTGGATTTTAGATGTGCCTATGACAGTGTAGTCAGAATTGCGGTATAAAAAGCCTTGTTAGAATTCAGAATTAACATTCCAATACACTTAGTAAAATTGGTGAAAGCAACCCTCTCAACATTGAGTGTAAGGTTAGAGTGTAGAACGATGAGGTATCAATAATTTTACAGATACAAACATGACTTCAACAGAAAGATAGCCTATCGTGCCTTTTATTCTACATTGACTTAGACAAAGCTATTAGAGAATTTGAAATAACAACAAGATGAGGCATTATTATTAGGGCTGTACAAATCCTAACGTATGCAGACGACATTGATATCATAGCAAGAAAAAGGCGAACCTGGGTCCAATCGTTCAAGGCATTGGAAGCAGCAGCAAAAGAATGGAGATTCACGTTAATATTAATAAAACTAAATATATAAAGGTCACAAAAATAATCTATACTTAGTAGCAAAACCCGAAGATCTAACAGTCGGAACATATACTTTCGAAGGAGTAATAGAGTTCATATATCTAGGCACACAAATCAACCAAAGTAATACAGTAACTGCAGAAATTAATATATTATAGACGTTTAAATCTAGCAAATAGAGCGTAGGTACTGTGCAACACCCCAAGGTATGAGCAGAAACACAAAGTGTATTAGACTCACGCTTATGAAATGCACCTGGCGGATCATAGGAGCCTTCATATTTTACTCTTTTTCAACATGTCTTGAGTGAAATGTATCCTATCCTATCGTTCCTATCAGCCTCTCTTGGCCAACTCTTGTTTCTTTCGACCCCGAATAGCTATTAGGTTTCCGAGGGCAAACGGGTCACTATATTTCTTTCTACTACACACTCTAAAACTCGCCAATACGCTTGGTCAACATGGTGTTTCAAGGCCAAATTTCCCCTCAGGATGGATTTGTTAAGATTACCTATAATACAATACTACAAATCAAATATAGTAACTTACGTGTTTTTGAAGTACAGTAATATGTAGATGATGATGGTTTAAGCACGAAGATCTTGCTCATAGTATGCTCATAGTATGCATACCATATGCAACCGAAAAATACCTCCATATTTAAATTCAAAGTTCTAATTAGATTATGTTTTAATGCATGATTTGGACCAAACACTCGATAAATCAAAACAAATACCTTTGACCCGTAGTATGTATACTGAACTGTTTTTTATTTGGTTTTTGAATTACTTAACACAGAATAATTATTTACATTAACGAAAAAAAAAAGAATACTATAGGGATATTGTATTATTAGATTATTTTATGATTTAATAGGTAACTATTATTAACTTTGTATAAATAATAATCTCGTATAACAAAACTAAAAAATATATTATATTCTATAATTTTACAAGTTTTTCCGAAGTGGAAATCTAAACGCCAAATAAACTTAATTCTAAAGTAAAATTGTGATTTATTTCCACCAAAAATCGTAAACTGCATTAATATGCCACAAGAAAATAGCTTCAGAACAATAATAATTATTTATTAATTATATTAATAATTAAAATAAAACAATTAAACAATATAAATAATTATAATAATTAAATTATTGTTACAATCATGAACCGTTGCTCGGTTGCATAGCCACATCCAGTTGAAGTTAAGTTGGTACCAGTGAGCACGACGAAAAAATGAGAAGGCTGTGATTTGAAAATTTTGAGTTCGGCGTCGGTTCTTGTTAAAATTAAAAAAACTTTACTAAAACGCATACTTCGCTTATTTTTTTACGCAAAAACGCTTTTAGTGTATGTCTTGCTTCGGTATCAATACGTAGTAATTCGTGTCATTGTGTTTTACGTTGAAAAAGTGAAATAATTTGTCATGAAAGCTTACAGGTAGGTGTAGGTATTACATACTACTTAATCATACTTATAGCATAATATTCGGGATTTTCATGTCAAGCTTCCCTATAGAAATATAACATTTCCTTTTTTACCCTCTACTTAATTATTGTGATTCTTGGCATAGTTTATTGGTTGTTTTGTTTCAACTACAGACTCGATTTTCATACTCTCCTTTTTGTTCGCATTGGTAACAGGCTTGTTTCCCGATATTAATATTGTCTGCCTATCATTACAGCAAGATATTTTCATTTGTGCCATAATTTTTCTGTTTGCGTCTTTGTTTCTGTTTCAAATAATTCAAAATTTGGTAGAATTACATTACGATTCCGATACATGGTAGATATTATAGATATCTACATCTGGTACACCCTGACAGTTTAGTTACGTAGTTCACTGAGAGTTGTCGCTGCTAGGGTTACTTCAAATCGCTTTAAAATTAAGGGGATGGGTACGTAATTTCTGCTCCAATGCTATTCAAATTCAAATGGGATTCATTTTTTTCGAATCCTGAGAAAACTAATAAGTATTTTTGAAAAATTTAAACGCAGAATGAAAGATTACATTATTAGCGAGGGTCGATAAAGTCCCTGAGAACTTCTATAATGTTTATTTTAATAAGTTACAGGGGTGAAAAGCTAAGAGAAAATTTAGTGTGATTTTTAATTTCAAATATCTCATTCAAAATACACTTTTTATTTATTGTAAGGGACTTTCCGCCCTCGGTAATAATTTAGTCTTTCATTCTGCGCTTAAATTTTTAAAAAATATTTAATGGTTTTTTCAGGATTCGAAAAAAATTCACACTATGTTCGTGGTAATATTTTCCAAATCTATCTTTGTCATACAACGCACTCAGTCGAATAGAATATTGTCAGCATATGTCAGTCAGACAGGACAATTTTAAACATTTTGTGTTGTTGATTAAATAATATCGATAGTGTATTTTTGATAAATAATTGATTTAAGACGTGAACTTAATAAAAAGTTATTTATTGTTTATTATTTATGGAAGATCCAAGCAGAGAATACACCGGGATATATTCAGTGATCCAAGTATTTTGTTGTTAAAGATGTTCAAAATTGTAAGCGTTTCATAGTAACAATATATTATTAAAAAATCACTTTATCACTTTTCCTCTTTTCTCGATTGATTATTAGTTTTTGTTGTACAGTAGATAAATTATTACAATCACTGAATACATAGCTAGTGAAAAAATGATCATATTAAATTAATAATTAAGGCAATTAATTATAGAAGTAACAGTTATCCAAGAACATTCACAACCATCTTTAAAGTTAATGATGACATTGCCAAGTAAAGTTTACATATCCGTATCAGTGAGAATTTTAACTACACGTAATTTGCCGTGTAAAGACAGAAAAAGTAGGGATAGCCGTAAAATATTTGCGAATTATGTACCGATGGCCTTAACACAAAATGTTTTGATGGTTAAAATAATTTTTTTTAATTTATTTCAGATTTTTGTCATGTAGTGAAGTGTTTTCTCCAGTGCAGTAGAAGTGTATGTGACTGAGATGGGAAATATCATCAGGAGGTATCATTACCGAGGTAAGTCATTCATTTATTAATAAAAATATTTGTCATTTGACAGAATTGTTTATTTGCAAAATTTTAAACTTGTCGGGTCTATTGAATAAAAAGAAGTATTTGCTTTTACTTACAAATATTTAAGTATTTATTTAATAGTAATTGAATAAAGTCATTTCTTTAATGCTTTGTTCAATTATTATTAAGTCAATACTTAAATACGAGGAAGTAAAAGTAAATACTTCTTTTTATTCAATAGACCCAATTTCCTCCTCTATTTTCCCCATTCTTAAGGATATAGTGGCGTCATGTAATTTGTTTGACTATTTCTGTCCAAGTATCTCTCTCCAGTGCGTGTTAATTTGTTTCGGAGAATGAGTTGGAGAGTAGGTAACCAGTCATGTCCTTTATTTGGTCGGACGATCGTACGGAGATCTTCCTCTGGATCTCTGGAAGCGGAAGCGTTGTATTTTCTCCTAACTTTAAAAACATCTGTGGAAAAATTGAAGAGCTGATTTTGTTTCATAGTCCTGTCATATTATCCCGGAGGCATCACTAATTTTTTTTCAATTATCCGAATATCTCTTTTCTTGTAAGAGCTGTACCATTTTTTGTAAATAAAAACACTGATGGACTCATAAAATAGATGTTGGATTGATAAGATTGGAATGGCCCGCATGCAGCCCAGATCTCAATCCTATTGAGAATGGGATGAATTAAAAAGAACTATTCGCCGTCATCCTAGGACTCCAGAAAATTTGGTACAGTTATGGCCCTCGTAGAGGAATATCGGGCTATTCCCCAGGCAAGGATAACACATCATTAATCGATGCCAAACATATTGCGAGCAGTCGTTGTTGCAAGAGGTAAACATAGACATTACCCGCTATAGAATTGTTTTGTTTTGGTGTTAAATTTGTTTTGTGTTGCTAATTTTAGTGCGTTTGATAGTTTTAATTCAATAAATCCTAAAAGCAATGTTTTTATTGACAGCTCTTACAAGAAAAGAGATATACGGATAATTAAAAAAAAAAAAACAAAACCTTAGTGATACCTCCACGATAATACAAAAGGAGTATGGAACAAAATCAGCTCTTCAATTTTTCCACAGAATTTTTTAAAGTTAGTAGAAAAAACAACGCTTCCATTGCATTCGCCCCCGTATAATGCCATCTAATCAAAATATTTTTGTTGCCGGAATAATAACAAACGACATCAATACATGTACCTACAAACAGATGCAAGAATCTTGAAAATCTTGAGTACAAATAATAAATTTATAGATTGTCAAACTTAATCAAAAATTTTGGGTGGCGGAATTTGGTGCCGATGAGTGTATTTCTACCTTATCGTGATATCGCGACAAGTTGTGATACATGTTTCATGAGATTTGTATCTGTTTCAGTGATACAGATGGCAATAGAGTTGTAAACGACGAAGATAGAGAAGTGTGATACAGCGATACTGAGACAGTCAAATATACTATTATATGCCCCCATTCACATTAGTTAGTTAGTTAGTTATCTTTATTCCAAAAATCACAAATTTACAATAAATATAATTTTAACAAAAATATTTGTACAAGAACAATATGTGATTTTAGCCTAAGCGTTGGAACCGTCTAGATCATTAAAATTTATTAAAAAGAATTCATCCAGACTATAAAAAACATATTGACCTAACAATCTATTAATTTTTTTTTAAACTTACATATTGAAAGTGCTTTAATCCCAGTGGGCAAATGGTTGTATACTTTAATACCGGAGTACAATGGACCATTTCGAGTACGTCTATAATTATAATTGGGAAGAATTATATCTTGCCTGCGTGTATTGTGACTGTATATATCAGAAGGTTTTAACAATTCATGTCGTTTTCTATGTAATAAGTAGAGACATCTTATAAATATAAATATTAATGAGCGTCATTATTCCATGATCTTTGAAGAGAGGTCTACATGAAGTTCTATTTGTTAAGTTGAATAGTGCTCGAATTGCTCGTTTTTGAGCCACAAATGTGGATTCTGCTGTGCTAGCCGCGCCCCAAAATTCCACACCATATTGCATAATACTTTGAAATTGAGCAAAATAAACTATTTTTGCCACACAAAAATTTGTATTTTGTCTAATTGCTCTTATGGCATATGTAGCTCTGCTGAGGGTTTTATTAAGTTCAGTTATGTGGTAACTCCAATCAAGTTTGCTGTCTATGTTTATGCCTGAAAATTTAATTGTATGACAAGAAGTAATGCTTTCTTGATCTACTTTAATAACAACATCTTCCACATTTTGATACAAATTAAAACGGATACTTTGTGTTTTACTAATATTCAGAACCAATTTATTGGCGAGAAACCAGTCTGATATCTCTTCAACTGTAGTAGCGGCACAGGATGTTAATGTATCAGAAGTATCGCCTTTAATTACTATACTCGTATCATCTGCAAAAAGTGAAAATGTGGTATTCGGGAAACTAGCTACCAAGTCATTGATATAGATAAGAAACAGTGTTGGTCCTAAAACAGACCCTTGTGGAACTCCACACTGAACTTCTGCGAAATTTGAATAGGATGCTTCACAGCTATCAGAATTATTTATTCTAACACACATTTTTCTGTGTGATAGGTATGTCTGAAACCATTTATGTGGTGTACCTCTAATGCCGTAGTAGTAGATCTTGTCCAGTAGTATTTGATGGTCTACGCCTACGCAATCGAATGCTTTCGATAAATCACAAAAAATACCAAGAGGATGGTGTTTTGCTTCCAAGATTTTATGCACATTTTCGATTAGAGAAAATGCTGCATCTGTAGTACTCATATCAGATCTAAAGCCATATTAAGAACTTGTTAGAATTTTATGTTTATTTAAAAAAAGGAGTAATTGCTTATTTACGCACCATTCTAATAGTTTTGAAAGGGACGGTAATAGAGACACTCCGCGATAGTTCTCTATATTCTATATTACACCTATCACCTTTTTTATGTACAGAAATAACTACCGATTTTTTAAAACATTTAGGAAATATTCCGTTTTCAAGAGACAAATTAAAAAGAAAAACTAAAGGCCTACAAAGGGTATCAATATTTTCTTTTACAAGGGTAATTAGAATTTTGTCAAGCCCCGCGGATTTCTTTGGTTTTTGTAACAAAATGCACTCCCTGACATCAGTTTCTATTAAAGGTCCAAAAAACAATGAACTTACATTATTTGCCGGTAAACTCTGCAAATAGTTATCACTAGATTTTTTACTTTTGATATTAGGAATAATACTTGATGCAATGTGTTGAAAATAAGATTTAAATTCTTCTGCAACTTCAGTTGGATTTGTGATATCAACATCATCTTTTTTAATAAATATATCTTTCTTAGCTGTTATGTTTTTTTTGTTAAAATGTGAAATTAAATCATATGTCGCTTTAGATTTATTATTTGAGGAGTTGATTATACCGTGGAAGTACTTATTTTTTGCCTCTTTAATTATTTGTTGTAACCATCGACAATACGTTTTAATGTAGTTTTTTATGGTAATATTATTTGTATATTTTTTTTAGTTGTAATAAGAATCTTTTGTTTTTGACGATACTTTTATTCCGGGAGTTAACCAACCTTTAAAATTTCTTTTGTTATGTATTTTTTTACGTTTAGTCGGGAACGCGTATTCGAAGCCCGAACCAATTTTTTCATTAAAACATTATAAGCTACTTCCACATCTGATATTTCATATACATCATTAAAGTCGCACTGACGAAGATACTCAAGAAATTTTAATTTATTAGTTTGGCAAAAGGATCTAACCAGATGATATTGATTATTAGCATCAGCTTTATCCACACTTATGGTTAAAATTTGAGCTTTGTGATCAGACACTCCTACTTCAAATGTAGACCCCTCAAATAATAGTTTAGGATTCAAATTAACACAAATATTATCTATAGTATTTTTACTACAAAAACGTTATTACGTAGGTCAAAATTTTTGACGTAAGAGAACTGTCAAAACATTAGAATGTGTCTTTTCATTATTGCCATGTTTATTATAAACATGGCAATAATGAAAAGTCACATTCTAATGTTTTGACAGTTCTCTTACGTCAAAAATTTTGACCTACGTAATAACGTTTTTGTAGTAAAAATACTGAGAATTATTATGCAAGGAAGGATCCAAGGAAGAAGAAGCATAGGAAGAAGACGCATCTCCTGGCTGAGGAACCTTAGAGAATGGTTTAACTGTAGTTCATTACAACTATTCAGAGCAGCAGCCAACAAAGTGACCATAGCCATTATGATATCCAACCTCCGATAGGAGAGGGAACTTTAAGAAGAAGAAGTAAAAATACTATATTCGTGTAGCAGACGTTATTGTTACTCTAGTAGGTTCTAAAATAGTTGGTATTAAATTATACATTGTCAATATGTTTTCAAAATCAAAAACATTCTTATTCTTACAATCTAAGTCTATATTAAAATCGCCGCAAATTATATAATTGTAATTTCTGTATTTTAAATACAGTTCACTTAACAAATCGCACAACACATTAAAAAATATTCGCAAATCTCCCGAGGGGGGTCTATAAATACAAGAAATTACTAATTTTAAATTATGATTGTTTACAACGGTAAATTCAATTTTGTTATCTACAGAAACAGTTTCTAAATTAACAACTGGACTAAAATAAAACTTTTTATTAGAAAAAGCGGCCGCTCCACCATGGGAATCCGTTTTCCTACAATATTTGTTTATTAATTGATAGTAGAAGAGAATAAAAGTCTGAAAGTCCTGAGAAGGCGGCTAAACAATGGAAAATGCGAAATACACAAACTAAAGAACAAAGAAGGAGTCCCCACATCAAATAGAGAAGAACTACTACACATAGTTGAAGACTTCTATCAAGAACTATATACAAGCCAAAGAGAAGACCAAAAGAATTTAGAAGCCGCTGCATCACGCAAAGTTATCAACCAGGGTTCAGAGCTCATGCCAGAGATCACACTAAGCGAAATCCAGGACGCAATGAAAAGGATGAAAAACAACAAAGCGCCAGGAGAAGATGGAGTCGTAATAGAAGCTATAAAGATGGGTGGACGTGTCCTTCTCAACCAAATAAAAATTTTGTTTAACCTTTGTCTAACAGATTGTTGCATACCGGAAACATGGAACAATGCAGTAACAATTTTACTACACAAGAAAGGAGACAAGGCGCACCTAGAAAACTATAGACCAATCAGCTTATTGAACCACATCTATAAAATGTTTACCCGAATAATTACGACAAGACTAGAAAAAAAGTTAGATTTCTACCAACCCCGAGAACAAGCTGGATTCCGCTCAAAATTCGGAACGAACGATCACCTACAAACAGTAAAAACCTTAATAGAAAAGTCGATAGAATATAACAAACCACTGGTACTTATCTTCGTAGACTTTCACAAAGCCTTCGACACTGTGGAATTAGACAGCATTATAACTGCTCTGAACAATAGTAGAATAGATTACCGGTTTACAAAGTTAGTGCAAACATTATACCAAAACGCCACAATGCGTGTAAAACTACATGATACTACCAGAGAAATTCATATCAAGCGAGGTGTGAGACAGGGCGACACTCTCTCACCTAAATTATTTATAGCGGTCCTCGAATACGCCTTTAAAATGCTAAAGTGGGAAAATAGAGGAATAAAGATAGATGGAGAAATGCTCAATCATCTGCGTTTTGCCGACGATATAGTACTTATTACCGAAGATCTGGGTGAAGCACAACAAATGCTACTAGAATTAGAAAACGTGTCTTCAACAATAGGTCTAAAAATGAACATCAGTAAGACCAAATTTATGACAAATTTAGTTCCCAGCGAACACCTAACCATCCAAAATCAAGTGGTAGAATTGACAGAAAAGTACATATATCTCGGTCATGAAGTCAGAATAGGCAAGGACAATCAGACCTGCGAATTTCAACGACGAATAACACTTGCTTGGGCGGCGTATGGATCACTAAGAGACATCTTTAAGAGCAACATCCCGACAGCTATGAAACGGAAGACATTTGACCAATGCGTTCTTCCTATTATGACATACGGAGCAGAAACTCTCACGCTCACAAAAACAACAGCACTAAAAATGCGAGTGGCACAAAGGCGCATGGAAAGATCGATTCTCGGCGTGACAAAAAAAGACAAAATAAGGAACCAAGACTTAAGGAAAAGAACAGGTATCACTGATGTCGTTGAACGTATAGCCAAGCTGAAATGGAATTGGGCAGGTCACATAGCGCGACTGAAAGACTCACGATGGACCAGAAAACTAATTGACTGGCGCCCAAGAGAAGACAAACGCAGCAGAGGACGACCACCAACACGCTGGATGGACGACATTAAACGAATATCCAAGAAATGGCAACAAGAAGCACAGAACCGTGAAGAGTGGCGAAGAATGGGAGAGACCTATGTCCAGCAGTGGACAGAAGAGGTTGTATGATGATGATGATGAATTGATAGTCCTCTAAAGAGTAAAAGTCAAATTCTCCCTCTTGCATCCAATGCTCTGTGAAACAGATCACGTCAATACAGTTTTCTGAACTATAATCGTCAATAAAAATATTTATGTGATCAACTTTATTGCGAATTGAATGAACATTAAGATGCACTAATGAGAATTTTTGCGAACATTGTTCAGTTGAATTCGGATTTAGCTCCGTATTCCACTTCTCAAACTGTAGTTTTTTGAAGACGATGATGAATTTTGTTGTTGCTGTGATGAAATTGGTTTTTCAGAATCGTCGAATTTTTGCTTAATCTCTGTCAAAAACATTTTTTTGTTGTCCACTATTATATAATTATGTCTAGATCAGATAATTATTATATAATTATCTGATTATAGGCCCCCAATATCGCGATACAAATCTCATAGTGTATTTGGTTGTCTCAGTATCGTTGTATCA
The DNA here is from genome assembly GCF_917563875.1 of Diabrotica virgifera virgifera. Taxonomy (NCBI): domain Eukaryota; kingdom Metazoa; phylum Arthropoda; class Insecta; order Coleoptera; family Chrysomelidae; genus Diabrotica; species Diabrotica virgifera. Next base: position 245,910,721 of record NC_065449.1, read on the forward strand.
GAATCACAACTCACTGACGTGAAACAGATACAAATCTCATCATGATACGTGTATCGCAACTTGTCACGATACATGTATCGATACCGATCTCAATGTGAATGGGACTCTTTAGGGTCTTGTACTGTGGTCTTGTGATGTGGCCTATATTATGGTGGTATCTACATTGTTGTCAGATTTTCTGTTTTTTTTGAGAATCTAATGAACTTGCTTATTTCAAATGGAACACCTGTATATGAGCAACTATTCTGTAGTATAAAGGACCATGTCACGAACAGCTCCACAATCCGTGCTTAGCAACTTTTTGCTTTCTGATCCTTATGCCAAAAAAACGTAAAGTTGTCAATTTTTAAAAAAATTGTAAAAACATACAAAATTCTAATTTTTGTTAAATTTTTAGCACAATCACCATTTTTGTGTCTACGAGAAAGCTGTTCTTTTATTATTTAGGCACAATTGTATTTGGATATAATAAGATAGATAGATAGATATTTATTTATTTATCATAATAGATAATACACAAAACAAAAACATTGCACTCCACACCTGTACAAATTACATAAGAATTGTGAAGGCAAGGAGCGCTGTATAATTATCATAAAGTATTACAAAAATTAAAAACATGAGACTAAACAAATAAAGAAATAAGCATTGTCAAATTAAATTAATAAGAAACATTCAATATATAAATAAAAAAAGAGAAAATAAAATAAAAATAAAAACACTGGAAGTACAACAAACATTGCCAATTGGTTTCTAGGTCTTAGTTTTAATATAATTGATTAATAATCTCTTAAAGATAGTTGCATTATGGCTATTTTTAATGTGATAAGGTATATTATTGAACTGTACAATTCCTTTATGAAACAAGCTTTTCATTGAACTGGACTTGTTGGTTGTTCTAACATAAAAATTTATTGAATTTGCAGCTCTAGTGCTATGCTCATGAACATTCGCTATCGGGACCAACTGACTGTTCAAATACTCAGGCAATAAATGGTTTACCATCTTATAAGATGGTATAATAAGAATGTCATAGATTGGACATACAGAAAATGTTCAACTTTTAACCAATTTAAAGTTTTCAGCATATCTTGAATTCGAGTATATCGATTGCATCTCAATATTACTCGCATAGCCTTATTTTGGAGAATTTGAAGCCTGTCATAATTAGAACATCCTGTGTAAATCAATATAAGGGACAAGAAAAAAGGGACTTGTAATTTATATATTGCCTTGGTTAATATATCACTTGAGGCAGCTGCTTTGTTGGATTCCATTATCTTAAGCGCGGCTCTTATGCCGTTTTCAATTATCTCGTCAACGGCTCTCTTTCATTACGTAAGATCGATCTAAGTAGGTAGAATATAGTATTCGTTTTTTTTTTTGTGAAAGTTAATAAAAAAATGAACACCTAATAAAAACTCAAACCTTAATCAACCAAGAGAACAGGCAGGATTCCGAAAAAATTACGGAACAAATGACCATCTACAAAGTATAAAAACCCTAATAGAAATAGAGAAAGTAGTGGAATACAATAAACCTCTAGTTCTGTTTTTATCGATTATCACAAAGCCTTTGACACAGTTGAGCTTAGCAAAATACACTCACCGGCACAAAATTCCGCCACCCAAAATTTTTGATTAAATTTGACAATTTATAACTTTATTATTTGTGCTCCGATTTTCAAGATTCTTGCACCAGTTTGTAGGTACATGGTACATGGTACATATTACTTGGTATTATTCCGACAACAAAAAAATGTTGCTTGCATGGCATTATACAGGGGTGAATGAAAACGTTGTATTTTCCCCTAACTTTAAAAAATTCTGTGGAAAAATGGAATACCTGATTTTATTTCATAGTTCTGTCATATTATCCCGGAGGCATCACTAAAATTTGTTTTTTGAATTATCCGAATATCTCTTTTCTTGTAAGAGCTGTACCATTTTTTGTAAATAAAAACACTGATTGACTCATAAATTAGAGGTTGGATTGATAAGATTAAAATGGCCCGCATGCAGCCCAGATCTCAATCCTATCGAGCATTTATGGGATGAATTGAAAATAGCTATTCGTCGTCATCCTAAACCTCCAGAAAATTTGGTACCGTTATGGCCCTGGTAGAGGAATATCGGGCTATTCCTCAGGAAGGATAACACATCTTTATTCGCTAAACAGATTGCGAGCAGTCGTTGCTGCAAGAAGTGGACGTACCCGCTATTGAATTGTTTTGTTTTGTTGTTAAAGGGCCTAGCCGGGTAAGACGATGAAAAGTGCCCATAACTCGATTCGAATTCCATATAGGTCACCGTTTAGCATATACAGTGAAACTAACTTTCTGAAATTTTTAGCCCCCTAGGTGGTCATGTGACCCACCTAGAGCTTAATTAGGCTTTTTATGTTTTTATTTTTTATCTCAGCCGCATCGAGAACTAGCGAAAAACTTTAAATAAAAAATTTGTAAGATTTAAAGAGCTCTGTGCGAAAATTTTTTTTTTAATTTTTGGCGGGAAATTTAAATTTTAGAACGATTTTAAAATTTTAAATGAGTATAAAAAAATAACTAAGAAATTCGTTTTCACGAAAAAAATATATAACATGTATTTTTGCATAATATTTCACCCTGAATTTTTTCAAATTTTTAAAATTGGTGAAACGCACCTTCAAAAATAAAAAACCGCATTTTTTCGTTTTTTTTTTTCGTTTTTTGATACAATTTTATACATATTTTTCAACACCGTCACTGGAGCAGGTAAAAATTTAAAAAGAATTGGGGTTTGCTTAATAAAAATTTTTTGTAACACCATCCATTTTCAAGATACAGGGCGTTGAAGAAAACAAAATTTTACACATTTTTTACGATTTTGCCGAAACTACTAGCAACATTGTAAGGAAACTTGGCGGATTTTAAGAGGTAGTTATTGTGCATGTTTTGACATACAATTAAGGATTTGATATTCATCATTGGCGCGCTTAGGGGTAATGGTCTGAATTTTCAAAGAAAAAAAGATAGTACGCCACTGACATATTTCAAATTAACAATCATTTTTAAATTCCTCATTCAATTTGCGATAAAAAAACTATCTTATTTTTTTATACGAGGCGCCGTTTTGCTGCAATAAATAAAATATCTTAACGCTTCCAAAGTATTGGAATTAGTTTTTATAATGGACGTACGAGTTTACAGTTGAGTCCGCGAGTCTTTACCCGTGCGTCATCATTTAAAGCATACGAAATAAGTCGGAAATCTATTTCACGCAACAACAACTGACAGAAAGTGGCTACTGTTCCGATTACGGGTTTTATTATAAAATTTGACGTTTTCAAATGTATAGAATGTCAAATGTAAGTTTTGCTTCAAAATTTTTGTGCAGAATTACAGCTACATTTGAAGTAGCGTAATAAATTATTTTATTATTATTGATTAATAAATAAATAAACAATTTATAAAAAAATACAATAACATATTTTATTTTTGTTATTTTATTCACTTTGACGGAAATCTAAACACAATCATTTCTTTACTGTGTGAATGACGTTAGCTTTGTATGTTTTAAATATTAATTGCCAAAATATAATTATTTACCTTAAAATTTAAAAGCCCAATATAAAATTAGTTGTGAAAACAACCCTTTGTGTAATATAAAGAAACTTCAAAACGCAAAAATTCGACAATAACCTCAAAAAATTCAACTGACTGACAGCCACAAAAGTAAACAAAGCAGAAACGTCAAACAAATTGTGCTTAAAATATGAAAACATACCGAATCGTCTTTTTTTGTACCTATCTCTTTTCAATGCCCTGAGTCTAGATTGTTCATAAAAATAGCATGTGTCTTTACTTAATAACAAACAGCAGCTGGTTTGTCATGAGTTTCATGCGTGGAAGAGAATGATGCTAGATAAAAAGTATGTGTTTTATCTCGCCAGGTATTAATGACGCACGGGTAAAGACTCGCGGACTCAACTGTACGTATGTAGATGTAGAAACTACTAATAGAAGTTCGAATATTTTGTAAGGGTTAAAATGTTTTATTTTTTGAATAAAAATGGCGCGTCGTATGAAAAAATAGGAAGATATATTTTTTGTCACAAATTAAACGAGGAATTCAAAAAGGATTGTTAATTTGAAATATGTCAGTGGCGTACTATCTTTTTTCTTTAAAAAGTTCAGACTATTACCCGTATACGCGCCAATGATAAATATAAAATTCTTAGTTGTATATCAAAAAATGCACAACAACTACCTCTTAAAACTCGCCAAATTGTATTACAATGTTGCCAGTAGTTTCGGCAAAATCGTAAAAAATGTGTAAAATTTTGTTTTCTTCAACGCCCTGTATATTGAAAATGGATGGGATTACAAAAAAATTTTTATTAAGCAAACCCTAATTATTTTTCAGTTTTTTACCTATTCTAGTGACGGTATTACCTTTTTTGAAAAATATGTATAAAATTGTATCAAAAAACGAAAAAAAAACCGAAAAAATGCGGTTTTTTATTTTTAAAGGTGCGTTTCACCAATTTTAAAAATTTGAAAAAATTCAGGGTGAAATATTATGCAAAAATCACGTTATATATTTTTTAGTGAAAACGAATGTCTTAGTTATTTTTTTATACTCATTTAAAATTTTAAAATCGTTCTAAAATTTAAATTTTCCGCCAAAAATTAAAAAAATTAATTTTTTTCGGACAGAACTTTTTAAAGTTTACAACTTTTTTATTTAAAGTTTTTCGCTAGTTCTCGATGCGGCTGAGATAAAAAATAAAAACTTAAAAAGCCTAATTAGGCTCTAGGTGAGTCACATGACCACCTAGGGGGCTAAAAATTTCAGAAAGTTAGTTTCACTATATATGCTAAACGGTGACCTATATGGAATTCGAATCGAGTTGGGGGCACTTTTCATCATCTTACCCGGCTAGGCCCTTTGTTTTGTTTTGTTAATTTTAGTGCGTTTGATATTTTTAATTAAATAAACCTTCAAAACAGTGTTTTTATTACAGCTCTTACAAGAAAAGAGATATTCAGATAATTCGAAAAGCAAAACCCTACTAATACCTCCAGGATAATAAATAGGGAGTATGAAACAAAATTAGCCCTCCAATTTTTCCATAGAATTTTTTAAAGTTAGGAGAAAAAACAATGCTTCCATTCACCCCCGTATAATGCCATCTAAGCAAAAAATTTTTGTTAGCGGAATAATTACAAACGACATCAATACATGTACCTACAAACTGATACAAGAATCTTGAAAATCAGAGTACAAAATAATAAAGTTATAGATTGTCAAACTTAATCAAAAATTTTGGGTTGCGGAATTTTGTGTCGGTGAGTGTATTACAGGCGCTTAAAGAATGCAGACTAGATTATAGGTATACAAAATTATTATACGAAATATACTTACAGGCAACAACCACTGTCAAATTACATACTAACAGTAATCGCATAAAAATAGAACGGGGGGTTAGACAAGGAGACCCAATGTCACCTAAACTTTTTAATACGGTCTTAGAACATGCTTTCAAGAATTTGGATTGGATGACAAAGGAAATAAAAATAGATGGAGAGTACGTAAACAACTTACGTTTCGCCGATGATATAGTCATGGTAGCTGAGGATCTAGGTATGGCAAGAGAGATGGTATAGGAACTCGTTGTGGCCACAGAAAATGTAGGTTTAAATATAAATATCTCGAAAACAAAAATAATGACAAATTTAGTACCCAACCAGAACATCAGTATTGGTGGAAAAGAAATAGAACTCGGAGATAGATATTAATCCCTGCGACATGACATTACGGTTGGCAGAGATAACCAGACTTCAGAACTGAAGAGAAGAATCAATTTTGGGTGGGCACTAGTGGGCAGCAAACGGAAAACTGAGAGAAATTTTTAAAAGTAAGTGAGTTGCCCACATGTCTAAAGAGAAAGGTATTTGATCAGTGCGTCCTCCCAGTCTTGACGTACGGATCAGAAACACTTACCTTAACTAAAGCCTCGGCTACCAAACTAAGAGTCACGCAGAGAAGAATGGAGCGGTCAATGTTAGGAATAATTCTGCGAGACAAAATCAAAAACGAAGAAATCAGGAGAAGAACGAAGGTGAATGGAGGCCAAAAGAAGACAAGAGAAGCGTCGATCGACCGCCTACAAGATGGACTGACGACTTAACAAAGCTAAATAAAAACTGGATGAGTGCGGCGAAGGATAGACGGGATTGGAAACGAGGGGAGGAGGCCTATGTTCAGCAGTGGACTTTTGAGGCTGGATGAAGAAAAACTCAAAAACTTATTACTCTTAAACGTTTTGCGGGGGCAGTGAACCAGAAACGAGTTATCAATGATTAGGTGAAGATTTTGATAGGTATGATAGCATGGCAACTAGTGCTTGGATTGTTGCAGGTTCTTCTTCTAATTTAAGTGCCGTCTCCCAATCGGAGGTTAGATATCATCATCACGATCTTTACTTTATCTACCGCTGCTCTGAAAAGTTAAATTGAACTGCGTTTCTCTCCTTCTTCACATATCTATTCATTCCTCCTCTTATATCTCCTTGTATTATCAGTATTACCATTTCATATCATTAGGTTTCGTTAAGTTATCGTTATTGAGCTATCCCTGATTTTGCTAAGGCGTCGAATAATATATTCCTTGTACTATTTCGGGGACTTTAAAACAGTAATTTCGGTTACAACTCTGGAACAGAAAGATCTAGGTCAAATTTCTCACCTTTATTACCATCTTTAAGTTATTAGCTTTCATTAGACAGCTTATTTTCATTATATCTGCTCTAATGACGGAGGAGTTGTGTTCACGGACATACAGACGGACGGACCGACGGGCATGAAACCGGAAGTATGTATTTGTTCTAGTATTGCTAAGGCGCGTCGAATAATATATCGCTTGTACTATTTCGGCAACTTTAAAACAGTACTTCCGGTTGCAACTCCAAAACCAAGTCCGTGGTCAAATTTCTCACCTTTAATACTATTTTTATGCCATATAGTCGACGAAATGAAGCTGAAAAAATGGCAAAACCTCGCAATTTTTTCGTCCAGCATCGATTTGTACAAAAATTTGGGATTAGGCTCATTTCACCCTCTAGTTCAATTTCTATATTGAGCCGTTGTACGCTTTTGGTTTTTTAAGGGTGAAAACTACCCCTAATTTTAAAAATTATAAAATATCATTTTAAACTTTAATATTGTCAACATTTGTTTCTAATTAGTTACATAATAAGTGTTTTATGCTTTAAGATATACTATCATAATATTTTAACCCTTAAAACCACCCTTCTTGGAGCTATATATATAAAAAATCACTTATCCTAAAAGAATAATTTCGGCTTGCATCGATTTACATAAAAATTTGGGATTAGGATCATCTCACCCTGTACTTCATATTCTATAACATGCTCAAGGGCATCGATTATTTTCAGGGGTGTAAACTACCTTTATTTTCAAAAATTATATAAAAACGTTGTAAACTTTAATATGGGTAAAATTTGTTTTTGATTGGCTAAAAATAATGATTGTTTTATGCTTTAGGATATAATATCACAATATTTCAACCCTTAAAAACCACTCTTAAGAACATTACAATTTTTATAAGTAGATAATTTAATAGATCTATACAGAAAAAAAAGAATGTGTGTGTACTTTGTACGCACGTAAGAAGTTATACTTCTATTATATGATTTAAACGAAATTAATATACTTTTTATTTATATTTTGTTTAAATATTAAACTAATTTATACTTACTACTTCTCAAACATTTTTATTAGAACAGTGCCAAAATTTAAAATAATAAAAGAATAAAACACACACAAACACATTAAACAAGCCACAAATGATGTCTGAACATTAATTGTCGAAAATTTTTTTAACTAAATACGTATTTTCTGAAAATACAATTATATAATAAATATACTTACAATCATAAAATGTATTAAAAAAAAAACAAAAAAGAAAGTTTCTATTGGGACTCGAACCAGCGCTGATAAGAGCGGTTGGTATTGGAATTCATTCGCCTTCTCCGCTTAGCCAAGGACACTATGTGTCATTATTTACGAAGATCGACTAACTAAACGGATTAAACTTGTGATATTTTGATATTTTGAAAATTGATCAAATTATTTTAATTTTGAATTGAAATGATTTAGAATTGAAAAAATACAACAAAACATAGAGTAAAAAAACAATATATTAGGTGAATATTGATAGAAATTTTGATGGTAATCAAATTATATAAATAAAAGTATTACATACTATGTATTTTGGCAGATCAAATAGGTAGGTTTATATCCATGATACATTAACAATTATTACGTACCTGTTGCTTTTAAAAACTATTTAAAAGTCACTACAATATTATAAACTTTTTTGTTTCTGTCCTCACAACAATAAAACTAATATATTATACATTTGTTTACCTTTACCTTTACCTCCAAACCACAGCTGCCATATCGGATAATTTTTGACATGTCATTTGAACATCCAATCAGAACAAAGTTATAATGCGCATGCGCCGGGCTGATAGGTTTTAACATATAAAAAATCACCCTCTATCGCCGGTAAAGAAGTATAACTTCAAAAAGTAGAATTAATGAATTACAAAAACATTTATTTACACAAAAATACGAATTTACAAATATGCTAAAGTACAAATACAGATATTTTTTAAGTCATCTTCCAGTATACGAACCAGATCTGTGGTATTATACACGCATTGAAAATGTTCCATAAGCGGACTATTCGAATATTTCGAAAAAAATTTTGTTTTATAAACATAGCTCCTTCATTTTTAGCGATAAAAGGTTTTTTCGAAAATGATTTTGTAGGATTTTTGAAGAACTATAAGACTGTGTCAATTAAATTCCGTTAGATCCCTTACTTTTTAATTGGGGCGGGTTTAAAGGGTTCGAATAAGGCGGTGTTTGCTCGTAAATAGAGGTTTTAAACAGATATATCTCGCTTACTATTATCTGTAATGAAAATATATGCAATATATAATTTTAGTTATTAAAAAGTCTTTAATTTAGTAATCTATCATTTTTTTCGTATCTCCAGCATTTTCGGAGATATTTTGAATTAAATGGTGAAAAATACCAAATTGCAAAAAATCAATTTTTCTTTTAACTCCAATTTTTCTAAAATTACGCCTTTTAAATAGGTCAAGCTTCTTGGGTGTATTGACAATGCAAATATACAGGGAATTTCAGAAAGTTGAAGACCAGTTTTTAATTAGGAGGGTAGTTAGGGGGGTATATTCACCGAATTTTTCGTAGAGAAAAGCAGGAACCGACCTTTTTTTAATCATAAGTCGCTCTATTTTCACGTTAGAAATTTTTTAATATAATTTTTTGAAAGATTTAATTATATACTTGAAAAAAGATAATTTAAGTTTTCTTCGAAAAATGCAAAGTTTTCCCGTTATTTTGCTTTGAATATTTCAAATTATGCATTTGACGAAAAAAGCTAACCTTTAACATACCGTATCTCGGTTTGTATTGGTTTTAAAGATATTATAGAAAAATAATTTAGTTTGTGTTATTAAAAGGTACAAATTTGATATCTGCAGTTTTTTTTATTAAATGCATATTTTTAGAGGTATTCGCAAAAAACTGTCTAAAAAAGTTGATTTTTTCGACGAAAAACTGTTACTTTCAAGCGCGAATAACTCGAAAAATGTTAGTTTTACGAAGAAAATGTAAAAAACATTTTTTCCTTAGAATTAATGTTTACATCGATTTACATGGTTAAAGTGTAATAAAAAAATTCCCACCACCGAGATGGGGTGGCAACCACCCCCAAGGTTTTAGCGTACAGCCGCATGATATAGAAAATGATTCTTGGGCTTTTCCCTACCTTCTGTGAAAATTTCAAGTAAATCCATGCTGGACGAAAAAATTGCGAGCCAAAATGCTTCATTTCCTCGACTAATAAGCTTTCATTCGACATCAAATTTGTCATTCTGTTTGGCCTAATAATGGAGGGGTTGTTTTCACGGACGGACGAACAGACAGACATGAATAATTTAACGTTTTCCCATTTTTCCAGATGGGTGAAAACAACAAAAAAATAAGTGGCTGATAATAGTCCACCAAATTAGTAGAAACTTGTAACAAGTTTATAAAGTTCTATGTCTACGTGGCTGTATAACCATCTAAAGCAATTTAATAAATAAATCATGAGTGTAGAAATTAGTACAAACTCAGCAATCTCTTTATGAGGAAAATCCTCATCCTTCGCCGACTACACAAACTATAAGTTAAGAAGCACGGAAGTAATTCGTAAGGAGTTGTCTGACGTGCGCCTCTGTCTTAAATATATCATGCGAATTTCTCTAAGAGGTTTAGGGAAGAGTGGAAGAGGTTAACCCAGTCACTGATTGGTCTCGTCCGAGTAGATGATATGGGAAAATGAACTTAATCTGATTTATTCCGGCGATCTTAGGGAAGCTGAGAATGTTTGAAACAAACGTTCACACGAACACGGAACGGTTTTGGTTTGTAAGACCTGGGAAAGGCTGGATCGATCGTAGATGGTATTTTAGCGTAGACACGGCTCTTCATCCACTACATACACGAAAAGTTTAAATTGTCTTATAAGTCCAGGGACAAAACTCAACAAAAACTATAAACAGTTGAGAGAGTTTATAGGATTTAGTTAAATGATAAAAAAGTTGACTTGCACAAACAAGGGGCACAACAAAGTTCTAGAGGGATTGTTAAAATCTCTTTTAAGCTACAACTACCTAAATTCTGGTAAATTGTTCTATTGTTAATCTTTCTAATCTTTCATGCTAAATATCCACGGCGATTTGAAAAATAAGAATATTTTTAATTTTGTCAACGATTTTTTGTTAATTTTAGTTCTATTTGTTATTGTAACATTCTCATTTCACTAGTCATAACTGTCCTTAAATTTTGATTGTACTGTTTGTACCACAATATGCTTATCCTATCTCGTAGACTGTTTTTATTATGTCTAACTACGCTGTATTTTGAGTTCCCATATAATTAATTTCATCTGTGTTTAGTCTACGTAGAAAGTACCTATTCAAAAAATGTTTATATTAACATTTAGTTGTAAGTAGTCTGACTCTACGGTATAAATAATAAGCAGAGGTCATGATTTGAGCATATTAGTTTTGTGTGTGTTATATTAATCTTCGACTCTTTCCTCCGGGAGCATTGAAACTAATAGAATATCCTTTAACATTTCAATAGAATATCCTTCTAGAAAGGATTGCCGAGAACGTACAAATAATATTTTTATCTACCCATATTTTTGAAACGGTATGATTTTCGTTTAGCCAGGTTTCGTCTAATTAGAAAATGCATCTTTCTTCTAATCTAAACCTTCTTATCGTTCTCAAGTACTGTCTTCGCCTACATACAAAATCTCCAGTTTTGATCTTAATATAGATCTTTTTCTTTAATTTTCATAGCAAAAACTGATTTCTTTAAGTAAGTGAGGAAAAGTATTATCTCATATTGACTTTAATATTGTATAAAATGTAGGCATTTCCTTATTTAAATAAAACAAATAAACTTTTCTAAAAAAGAAAATGGATCCAAAATTGAAAAATATGAAATAAAAAACTTAGCAGACAACAGCAAAAGGGCCAAATACAAAGAATATATAAAAGGAAGGCTAGAAAACAGACAAAAGCACGAGGATATAAACAGAGAATGGGAAGCGTATAAAAACATCATACAAGATGCTGCCAAAGAGACCTTGGGTCTACAAAAAAAGGTCAAACCAACTGAAGGGAAGTGGTTCGATGAAGAGTGTCGTAACATAACAGAGAGAAAAAATAATGCATATCAACGACTACAACAACGACATAAAACAAGACAGGCAGAGGAGGAATATAGAATGCTAAGGAGGGAAGGGAAGAAAATACACCGCAGAAAGAAAAGAGAACATATAGAAAAAGAACTCCAAGAAATTGAAGAATTAAATAAACCAACAGAAACCAGAAAATTCTACCAAAAACTTGACAAAAGCAGAAAAGAATTTAAACCAAGAACAATGATGTGCAGAGACAAAGAAGGAGATATAGTAACTCAACAGAGTGAAATACTGCAAAGATGGACTAAATTCTTCAAAGAGAAGTTTGAACAAAATGGAGATCCACTATACGATGAAATTATACTGGATCAAACGGATACCAGAGAAACAACCCCCCCTTCAGTAGCTGAAATGCAAGAAGCAGTTACCAGACTGAAAAACAACAAGTCACCTGGATTGTTTTATTTTATTTATTTTATTTAGCGTATGGCTTACCTGGATTGTACAACATTAGCGCAGAATTAATAAAAGAAGGCGAAGACTCCCTATTGAATGCGATACACGAACTTATAGTGAACATATGGAATAATAAACAACTTCCACAAGACTGGAGTACCAGAGTAATCATTCCACTACATAAAAAGGGAGATCAGCTTCAATGTAACAACTACCGGGCAATAACGCTACTGACTGTGGCATATAAAATACTGTCAAATATTGTGTCTGAGCGATTGAGACCATATGCGGAACAAATAGTTGGGGGATATCAATGTGGTTTCTGTAGGCAGAAGTCCACAATAGATCAGATCTTCGTTTTGAGACAAATCTTGGAAAAGACTAGTGAATTTAATATAGAAACACATCATCTCTTCATTGACTTTGAGAGTGCCTATGATAGTATCCATCGAGAATTTCTGATCAACGCCCTGAAAGAGTTTATTATTCCAACTCATCTCATTGATATAGTAAAAGAAACACTTAAAGTACAAAGCAGGGTTCGAATTCAAAACGCACTAACAGATACAATCCATGTTAGAACGGGCCTACAACAGGGAGATGCCCTATCCTGTATTCTATTTAACATCACATTAGAGAAAATAATTAGAGAGTCAAAAGTCAACACCAGAGGAACAATAATAACAAAAAGTGTACAAATATTGGCATTTGCAGATGATGTTGATATCATAGTTAGAAGCAAAAGAGAAATGATAGATAGTGATAGATAGGGGTCGCGTGCTAGCTCATTTGAAAGGTTATTCAATTTTCTATTCAGTAATATAAACATTGAGATAATTTTTTATACAGCGTGTCCAAGAAAATTTTTTTAATACTAATTGATACAAAAAGAAGAGTGTATGTAATTTATTTAATTCAAAATACATTCTACTGCTGTGACAAAAGAGAAAAAAATGTTTTTTGATAAATAAATAGATAAATATTGCTTTTTGCTTAATTTCAATGTTCAAGCTGCCACCCATCTGCCTCTTGGTAGGTTGAATATTGAATTTAGCAACAAGCAATGTCTATTTATCAATTAAACATTTTTTTTGTTTTCTGTCAGCAATAGAATGTAGTTTAAATTAAATAAATTACATACATTCTTCTTTTTGTGTTAATTAATTTAATTAAAAATAATTTTTCTTGGACACCCTGTATAAATAACTTATGTTAACGTTAATATTAATGAATAGAAAAATGAATAGCCTTTCAAATGACATAGCACACGACCCCTATTCCCTATTTAAAAATAAGGCGTGTGAGAAGTGGAAGGGAGGGAGTTGAAAAATGACAGATGGATATACCGTAAAAACGTGTCTTCCTTAGATCAAAACTCGATATGTTTCTTCATTTCCTTAAAATCAAATAAATACTGCCAAATATCGCGGTGGACTCTTTTCATTGGCCCCGTATATAAGTCACAGTGAATTATAGTAAACGCAAATGTAAAAAACCAAGTTGTAGTCCGTTCTTTAACGGTAAAATATTGCAAAACCTCTAAATTTTAAAGAACCGCTTGGATTGACATGAAATTTGGCATACACACAGCTAACAAGTCAAAGAAAAAAAGTGATATTGTGCCGATATGTGCTTTTGCCCTGGGGGTGGTTTTCACCCCCTCTTGGGGGTTAAAAAATATTCGTCCAAAGAAAGTCAGGAAATGGGTAAACTGGCTAATTTTAAGTAACTTTTGTTCTATAGAGTTTTTTCACTAAGTCAATACTTTTCGAGTTATTTGGCAGTGAATATTTTCATTTTTTCAACAAAATAACCACGCTTTTAGACGGTTTTTCGCAAATAACTCAAATAGTAAGTATTTTATCGAAAAAATATTCTTAGCAAAAATATAGCCTGTAAAAAATTTTAAAAAATGGTGTATATATCACGTCTCTACACCTAGTAGAAGCAGAGTTATAGCTATTGAAAAATAGGTTCATATTCGTCAAATGCCAAATGGAATATTTTAACGTGAAATAACCAAAAATGAAGCACATTTCGGGGAAAACTCATTACAACTTATTTAAAGTGTTTAAAAAAAGCTTCATTTTTGTTTTATAAAAAAAAATTCTAGCATCAAAATTAAACAAGTTACGCTCAAAATAAAGTTAGTCCCTTTTGGTTTTGGTAAAAAAATCGAGAAAATCACCCCCTAATTAGTATCTTAAATGAACTTAATCGTTACGACTTCACAAGTTTCTTGACTCGTGTATATATTGTTTATATGATCTGTAAGTTTCATCGGATCAAAGTTCTTATTATTGAAAGGGCTGTAGTTAAAAGGGGTTGAACGAGTCACTGATCACGAATGTATGCAAATTTAGAAACACCAAATCTCAATCAATTTTTATCTAACAGAAAAACAAAAAATACATGATATTCAGAAAAACAAATCTCACTTTTTTGTTTTTCGAGATTTTTGGTATCTCTAACAATTTTCAAGTTATTTTGAAAGAAGCATATTTTTCAAAATTTTAATTTTTAAAAATTTTACTTTGAAACCAAATTTTTTCAAAAATAAGCACTTTGAATCGATGAAACTTACAGATCATATAAACACAACATAAGTAAAATAATTTGTGGAGCGGTAACGATTAATTTCATTTAAGTTGCTAATTAGGGGGTGGTCTTCCCGATTTTTTTTTTTGCAAAAACAAAATGGACCAACTTTATTTTGAGCGTAACTTGCTTAAATTTAATGCTAGAAACTTTTTGTAAAAGCAAAAATAAAGCTTTTTTTAAATAATTTAAAAAAGTTATAATGGGTTTTTCCCAAAAAGTGCTTAATTTTTTGGATATTTCAAGTCGAAATATTCTATTTGAAATTTGGTGAATATGAATCTATTTTTCATTGGCTATAACTCTGGTTCTACGAGATCCAGAGACCTAACGTGTACACCATTTTTTTTACTTTTTTATAGGTTATATTTTTGCTAAGAACGTTTTTTCGACAGAATACTTACTTTTTGAGTTATTTGCGAAAAACTTTCTAAAGATGTGGTTATTTTGTTGAAAAATGAACATATTCACTCGCAAATAACTCGAAAAGTGTTGACTTATCGAAAAAGCTCTATAGAACAAAAGTTACTTAAAATTAGTCAGTTTACCCATTTCCGGACTTATTTTGGACATATATTTTTTCACTCCCAACAGGGGGTGAAAGTCACCCCCAGGGCAAAAGCACACATCGGCACGACATCACTTTTTTTCTTTGACATGTAAGCTATACGTATGCCAAATTTCATGTCAATCCAAGCGGTTCTTTAAAATTTAGAGCAAAAACCGTGAAAGAATGGACTATTGTCAAACATGAAAACAATAGGGAAAGATAAAGAATTTAAAAATACGATACAGAGTTTTTAACTTAACAAATGGACAATAACAGATCACTTTTCTCTCTATATGCATAATTGACTGGGAGTGCTTTGTTCTTAATTCCTCAAAGACTGTATAACTGTATAACTGATTTTACTTTATCGGAAAACTCTACAGTTTATTTTACGAATCCAATTGAACAGCTTAGTTCATTTTGAGGCGAGTAAATCTCTTCAACAACCTCTTGATTCTAAGAAGTCGCTTCCTTCAGCTTTATTTTCTAAAACAACATTGAAATCCTCTTGTTGTTGTTTGTATTAAGTCTGAATTTCAAGCGAGGCGGTCCACTTCAGACCGAATTCAAATGTTGTGATTGTAATTCCCGTTAATTTTGGTATTTCTGCAGATTTCCATATTGCGTAATATTAATTGTAACTGAGCGAAGGTCAGTCATACACTGTAAGAATTTTTTGAGCAGATTTACCCTCTTCCAGTACATACATTATATTTTATATAGGGTAATGTTACTGAGTTATAAGCAAAAATGTTGATGACTGGACTTGTTGGACTTACTTAAATACAGTGATGAGTTCGCTAATAACCGACACAATAACGGAAAAGACAGAAAACCTATTAAGTTGTGTAATAAAAAGAGATATATAAATCTACAGTCGGAAAAATGAAAGATTACCCATGAACGATCACATCAATCACTTATTTTGTATTTGCTGTCTTTTTCTATAACAAACGTTTGTTATTTATAGAAAAAGACAGCAAATACAAAATAAGTGATTGATATGATCGTTCATGGGGGTAATTAGTACGTTCTTTAAAGGTAAAATACATATTACAAAACCTCTAAATTTTCAAGAACCGCTTGGATTGACATGAAATTTGGCACCCATAGCTAACAAGTCAAAGAAAAAAAAGTGATAGTGTGCCGATGTGTGCTTTTGCCCTAGGGGTGAGTTTGACCCCCTTTTAGGGGTGAAAAATAAATGTTCGAAATAAGTCCGGAAATGGATAAAATGACTAATTCCAAGCAACTTTTGTTCTATAAAGTTTTATCACCAAGTTAATAGTTTTCGAGTTATTTGCGAGTGAATATGTTAATTTTTCTACAAAATAACCACGTTTTCAGACGGTTTTTCTCAAATAACTAAAAAAGTAGGTATTTGGTCGAAAAAAATTCTTATCAAAAATATAGCACGTAAAAAAGTGAAAAACATGGTGTATATATTAGATCACTATACCTAGCAGAAGCAGAGTTATAGCTAATGAAAAATAGGTTTATATTCGTCAAATTCCAAATCAAATATTGTAACGTGCCATAACCAAAAAACGAAGCACTTTTTTTGGGGAAAACTCGTTTTAACTTTTTTAAAGTGTTAAAAACATACTTATTTTTGTTTTTTTTTTTTAAATTTTTAGCATCAAAAGTAAACAAGTTACGCTCAAAATAAAGTTGGTCCCTTCTTTTGTTAAGAAATCGGGAAAATCGCCCCCTAATTAGCATTTGAAATGAACTTAATTGTTACTACTTCACAAGTTTTTTACTCGCGTATGTATTGATCATAAATGATCTGTAAGTTTCATCGTTTCAAAGTCCTTATTTTTGAAAGAGCTGTAGTTAAAAGGGCTTGAACGAGTCACTTATCACGAGTGTATGCAAATTTAGAAACACCGAATCTTAACCAATTTTTGTCTTACAGAAAAACAGAAACAAAGTATTCAGAATAGTAAATCCGACTTTTCTTGTTAAGATTTTTGGTATCTCTAACAATTTTTAAGTTACTTTGAAAAAAAGCATTTTTTTCAAAATTAAAATTTAAAAAAAATTTACTTTAAAGCCAAATTTGTTCAAAAATAAGCACTTTGAATCGATGAAACTTACAGATCATATAAACACAACATAAGTAAAAAAATACGAGGTTGTTGTAAAAGGTATATTTTAAAATACCCTAAATAAGGGTCACAATACAAAACGTTTTCGGATTAAGAAATCCATCATCAGTGTTTAAAAGCCAAAAATTGCATGCCTGAGCCACCAAAATGTATTGGGTAAAAACCCATTAAATGTAAACGATTTAGTTGTTTTACATATTTATATAAAATTCATGTGATGTCAAAGATATGCCTGGATGTTATCCAGGGCAACACAGGACTCTTCCCACGTGGTTGGAATTTTTTTGGAGAAAACCTCACATATTGGATTTCAATGGCCAACTGACCAAATGTTCATGTCAGTTGGCCATTGAAATCCAATATGTGAGGTTTTTTCCAAAAAAATTTCAACCACGTGGGAAGAGTCCTGTGTTGCCCTGGGTAACATCCAGGCATATCTTTGACATCACATGAATTTTATATAAATATGTAAAACAACTAAATCGTTTAAATTTAAAGGGTTTTTACCCAATAGACTTTGGTGGCTTGGGCATGCAATTTTTGGCTTTTAAACACTGATGATAATTTCTTAATCCGAAAACGTTTTGTATTGTGACCCTTATTTAGGGTATTTTAAAATATACCTTTTACAAAAACCTGGTATTTTTGTGATTTATGGTATACAGCCAGCTACAGGGAGTTTATTTTCCTCGTAGATTTTTTAACATAAGTAAAGTAACATGTAAAGCGGTAAAGATTAATTTTATTTAAGTTGTTAATTGGGGGTGATCTTCCTGATTCTTTTTTGCCAAAACAAAAGGGACCAACTTTATTTTGAGCGTAACTTGCTTACATTTGGTGCTAGAATTTTTTTTATAAAAACAGAAATAAATCTTTTTTTAAACACTTTAAAAAAGTTGTAATGTGTTTTCCCCAAGATTGCTTCATTATTTGGATATTTCACATTTAATTATTCTATTTGGAATTTTTCGAATATGAAACTAGTTTTCATTAGCTGTAACTCTGCTTTTGCTCGGTATAGAGACCTAATATATACACCGTTTTTTTCACTTTTTTATAGGCTATAGTTTTGATAAGAATATTTTTTTCGATAAAATGCTTAAGTTTTGAGTTATTTCCGAAAAACCGTCTAAAAACGTGGTTATTTTGATGAAAAATGAACATATTCACTTGCAAATAACTCGAAAAGTATTGATTTGGTGAAAAAACTCTATTGAACAAAAGTTGCTTATAATTAGTCAGTTTATACATTTCGGGACTTTCCTTGGACATATATTTTTTTACCCCCGAGATGGGGTGAAACTCACCCCCAGGGCAAAAGCACACATCGGCACCATATCACTTTTTTTCTTTGACATGTTAGCTATGCGTTTGCCAAATTTCATGTCAATCCAAGCGGTTCTTTAAAATTTACAGCAAAAACCGTGGAAGAATGTACTAAATATTTCATTTTTCCGACTGTATATTATTTTCATACCTAGTGTTACTTTTACATTATTTTCATAGTATTACACCTCTAGTCGTACCTATTGGAGTCAAACTGTCACAGGAGAATTTTATAAAATTCTCCTGTGACAGTGGCAGTTGCCAAACTCTTCTGATACGTCTATAGGTGGAAAACTATTAAAATAATGTAGATTTATAGGTTTCTATTGATAATTTCCCACTTCTACAAGTTTCATCTCTTTTTAATTCACGACGTATTATGTTTTCCATATTTTGCATTATTTTGACGGTTATTAGCGCACTCGTCATTGTGTACGTTTAATTTAAGTAGTGTTTTTACTCGTAACAGTGGCGCAACCAAGGGGTTTTTGGGTATCAATAATATTGATATCATGAATTATACTTACAATAGTAGTAAATCCTATTAAAAATTTAACAAGTTTGTTTTTTTTTTATTATTTTTTATTATTATTTAATATTAATTGTTTTTTTTACTACGCTAAGACATAAACCCGATTCAACATCTCGGAGGTTTACACTTTCTTAGTTTTTTTTTCTTTTTTTTTTGCTTTTTTGCTTTTTTTCTCTTTTTTTTTCTCTCTGTTTTGCTTTTTCTTTTCTCTTTTTTTCTTGTTCTTTTCTTTTTTCAATTATAGTATACAATAATTACTTAAATCTACAGGATTTAAAAAAAATAACAAAAAGAACATGGTAAATACAGGGTAAATTTTATTGCTTCAATCTATATTTACAGTTTTTGATATGTTCGTAAATTGTTTTTAATGTATTAATATCTTCAGAAAATATAAAATTGTTCAGATAAACGGGAAGTGGAATTTTTAATATATTAAGATTAACATAAAATTTGTTTATATTTACTGATTGATGTGAACATTCGAGGAGAATATGTAGTAGATCACCTTCTATTCCAAACTCACAGTTAGGTGACTCTGTGAGACCCAAACTGTACATATGAAGGGGGACGTTTGAATTAGTCCATGTGGTGAGACCGCTCCCGTCTGAAAAAAAAGTTCTGATTCGGTTTCTTTGTGGATTCCTATTCAAAAATATCCCCTTTAAACAAATCTGAAGGGTGCCGGGCGAAATTTTTGGGCAGAAATTGTTTAAACAATTTTTTAAAACATATACAAAAGATCACGTTTTTTTGCTCTAATATATATATTTTCAGGTTTGTTGGGTCATTCTAAACAAGAAAGGTATCTTGTGATTTTTCTCAAAAATTGATAGTTTTCGAGTTATAAGCGATTAAAAATCTGAAAAATGCGAAAATACGCATTTTCGAGGCTTAAAAACTCATATTTAAATTAGTATTTTTGAGGTTCCCAGATACTTAATTTGAAGGTTAAACATTTAGCTTCAAGATTCTGAAGAGTGATCGCGTCTAACTTTAATTTATACCGTTATTTTTTAATTGTTAAATATGCATGTTTATCCGATTTTTTTGCCGGTGCGGCGCGCTCTATTTCAAAAATCTCCCATTTTCCTCCGAAAAATATTTTTTCTAGATTATTTGGGATATTCTAAATAAAATAAGTATCTTGCCATTTTTCTCAAAAGTTAACAGTTTTAAAGTTATAAGCGATTTCAAATCCGAAAAATGACAAAAAAACGTATTTTCGGTTCTTAAATCGCTTATAACTTTAACACTATTAACTTTTGAGAAAAATGTCAGGAAACTTTTTTTATTTAGAATATCCCAAAGAATCTACGAAAAATATTTTTCGGAAGAAAATAGGAGATTTTTGGAATAGAGCGCGCCGCACCGGCAAAAAATCGGATGTACATGCATATTTTAACAATTAAAAAACAACTATTTAAATTAAGGTTAGACGCGATCACTCTTCAGAATCTTGAAGCTGAATGTTTAAACTTCAATTTAAGTATATGGCAACCTCAAAGATACTAATTTAAATATGAGTTTTTAAAAAAACAAAAGATGTAGATCTTTGAAACACACTCAGTGATCAAAAGATCCACAGGTACTGGTTTAACGACCACTCGTACGAAATCAAACAAATGAAATAGAGAATGTGGAAAAATCCCCTTACGGATAATTCACACATCCACCATTTCGGGCTGGGAAAAATTTTTTGAATAGAATCAAAGACCCAAACATTAGTTCTTAGAAATGTGTTTCGCCCTCTTGATGTTTTTTGATTGGATGTGTCTAAAGATATTCAACCTCTCATCTTTACCGACGAGCCCAGGGAGGTTGAAGAGGGCGAAACACATTTCTAAGAACTGGTGTTTGGGTCTTTGATTCTATTCAAAAAATTTTTCCCATCCCGAAATGGTGGATGTGTGAATTATTCGTAAGGGGATTTTTCCACATTCTCTATTTCATTTGTATGAGTTTTTAAGCCTCGAAAATGCGTATTTTCGCATTTTTCAGATTTTAAATCGCTTATAACTCGAAAACTATCAATTTTTGAGAAAAATTACAAGATACCTTTCAGAATGACACAAAAAACCTAAAAATATATATTTCAGAGCAAAAAACGTAATCTTTTGTATTTGTTTAAAAAAATTGTTTAAACAATTTCTGCCCAAAAATTCCGTCCGGCACCCTTCAGATTTGTTTAAAGGGGACATTTTTGAATAGGAATCCACAATGAAACCGAATCAGAAATTTTTTCAGACGGGAGCGGTCTCACCACATGGACTAAATCTTTATTAATTAAATGTGAAACTATTATATTTATTTAATTTATCTACCAAATTCAACTTAAACCCAAACAAAATCAGTATGACTGAATAAGTATTTTCAATACCCTTTAAACGAGATATCACTTAAACAAATTTCGCTATTATAAGTATAACCGTTCAAACGATAAGAGAGGGAAGGGGAATTTTTACTAGCATTGCATATCTAGCTCAACTATATTGACAAAAAAAAGGAAAAATTCCCCATTAGTTGATTTCTTTGAAAGTTTATCGCTTTGTTGAAAATACGGAATCGCCGGGGCTTAATAAATTCGAAACTGCCACCCCGACTTCTTTATAACAAGAAAAAACTCCAACAAAATTAATGCCAAAGCAGTTTAATTAAATTAAAAATCAACGGCAAAAGATAAATTCCCTCAGATAATTTCCTGGTCTATTTCTCGACATTTTTTAATCAGAGCTTTTCATTAAAAGTAAGATTCACAAGGATATCTGATATCCCGAAGGAAGAGTTTTCATCTGAAATAAGTTTAACGAACCTGTGTGTCATTCATCGATTTTTTCTTAATATTTTGTATCGGGAATGCTGTCGCAGTATTTCATTTTCCTGCGACATTGGCGAGGGTTTTTCATTTCATTTTTTTTATCAATTTTTAAACTGCAGGTTTAAAAGAAAGTAATAAATATTGATAAAATTTACACTTAGTATGTACAATTGCATATGAAAATTAATTATAATCAAAAACAATGAAAATCTTACATCCAAAAATCTAAAACTTCTATCGTCGGGACCAAGATTCAAGTGACAACCTGAATTCGTGCCTTCTAAAATTTCCAAGCCAAACGAACGATGAATAAAATTGACTAGGGGCAATCTAAGATTGCATTCCTCAACCCGTCAATTCTGTCGTACGACTTTGGTAGTAGCTAGAAACGTTTGTTTATCATAATTTAGTAGGGTGTATAGTAGTCGCACTTTCTGCCAAGCATCAAAAGGATACGTCGAATAGTTTTAAAATGCTGAGCAAACATAGTTTTTAAATTACATTTACATTCTTAGGTGATGAAGTTTTCGATCCTAATAGCATTATTACCTAATAATATTTAGAAAATATTAAAATATTACTAAAATATTTTTAAATCGAAAACTTATTGGCCCATTTCCTTGGTAACACCTCCAAGGCTTCTAAAATTTGCAAGCCAAATGGATGCTGAAGCGAAGAAGACAAGAGGGAATTAAAAAAACTTACAATTCACGACCCCGTCTGTTCAGCTGGTAAATTCCAACAGAAAATGTAGTTACTCGAAGGAGTAAAGACCAATATAAAAATAAAATAAAAATTTTATTTTTAATTCAGTTGCAATGCGAAGGCAAAACAATCTTACTTTTCAATTAGAATACGGAGCGCAGTCCAGTCCCTTGAATCGCGATGTTCGGCTCTTATTGGAGCCTCATCGGAAAGAACGTAGGCTTGTTCTCCATATCCCAATTGATCCGTACTGAGAGGTTTTCCCACCCATTGCAACTGAAGTGAAAATATTAGGTGACTAGCGTCATCTGACAATTAAAAGATGAAGTTTTCGATCCAAATAGCATTATTAATAATAATTAGAAAATATTAAAATATTACTAAAAGATTTTTAAATCGAAAACTTATTGGTCCATTTCCTTGGTAACACCTCCAAGGCTTCTAAAATTTGCAAGCCAAATGGATGCTGAAGCGAAGAAGACAAGAGGGAATTCAAAAAACTTACAATTTACGACCCCGTCTGTTCAGCTGGTAAATTCCAACAGAAAATGTAGTTACTCGAAGGAGTAAAGACCAATATAAAAATAAAATAAAAATTTTATTTTTAATTAAGTTGCAATGCGAAGGCAAAACAATCTTACTTTTCAATTAGAATACGGAGCGCAGTCCAGTCCCAATTTCTGTTGGAATTTACCAGCTGAACAGACGGGGTCGTGAATTGTAAGTTTTTTGAATTCCCTCTTGTCTTCTTCGCTTCAGCATCCATTTGGCTTGCAAATTTTAGAAGCCTTGGAGGTGTTACCAAGGAAATGGACCAATAAGATTTCGATTTAAAAATCTTTTAGCAATATTTTAATATTTTCTAAATATTATTAATAATGCTATTAGGATCGAAAACTTCATATTTTAATTGCCAGATGACGCTAGTCACCTAATATTTTCACTTCAGTTGCAATGGGTGGGAAAACCTCTCAGTACGGATCAATTGGGATATGGAGAACAAGCCTACGTTCTTTCCGATGAGGCTCCAATAAGAGCCGAAAATCGCGATTCAAGGGACTGGACTGCGCTCCGTATTCTAATTGAAAAGTAAGATTGTCTCGCCTTCGCATTGCAACTGAATTAAAAATAAAATTTTTATTTTATATTTACATTCTTCTTTTTGTGCCAATTAATTTAATTAAAAATTTTTTTTGGCACCCTGTATAATTGATCATGTTAATGTTGACATTACTGAATAGGGAATTGAATGACCTTTCAAATGAGCTAGCACTCGACCCCTATTCTGACGCCACTAGTACGATATTACGTTAAAAAATCATAATTTAAAAATCGAATAACTTTTGTATTTTTCATTTTTTTTCTAATTCTGTAAATAAAGCAGTTTACAGGGGGGTCAAAATATAGTGAATAACACTGTACAATTATAACTACGTTCTAGTCTTCAGTAGTTTACCTGCTTGCAAATCAGTTCTTTTTCTTCTTCTACGGCACTATAGACCAAATTGAGCCTTGGCCTTTATTTTTTACCTCCATCCTTGTTTGTCTGTGCTTGTGCGTTTCTGCTTACTGTGTCTTCCCAGCGCGTTCTTGGCTTTCCGACCGGTCTCTTTCCCTGCATTCTAGCATTCAGTGCTATTTTTGGTAGCCTATCCTCTCCCATTCTTATCACATGTCCGGCCCATTGCAATCTTTTTATTCTAATGAAGTCTGACAGCAATGTTTTCTTATAAAGTTGATGAAGCTCGTTGTTGTATCGAATTCTAAAGATTCCGTTTTCCCTCACAGGTCCTAACGTTCTCCTCAGTAAGTACTTTCCTTTCGAATGTGTCGAGTTTGTTTTTGGATGTTTCTTTCAGGACCCATGTTTCAGTGCCAGAGCAGCTCTACTAGGCTAATATAAGGTGGTAATAACACCACGCTTAGATTTTTAAATCATTCACATGTTGTGGCCTACAAGATTGAGACCAAGTATGTCAATTTTGAAAAGACATAACCAGAATGCATTCCCAGAATTTTTAAAACAATCTTTTAGATTTTGATTCCTAGAAAGATATAAGTAACTTCAGATGTTTATCGTTTTTTTATGTAAAATCTGAAATTAAAATTTTGTAAACTCATAGGATACTCTAACCTACAAAACTAAACAGTCCTCCCCGTATACAATAATAAACTGCTAGGATGTTAAGAAGATTGACAGAAGAAGGGTAACAAGTGTAGTTATATTTTTCTATTAGCATCCCTGGTGCGTAACAAAACGATTAATCATATCTGGGGGCGAAGCGTCAGGTCAAGTAGAAGGCAATTTGGTTTAACTCGAGCAATTTGTTAACCGTTTAGGGGCCTTTATCAAGACACGGCTCCATTAAAATGAAGAATTAAAGTGTGGATGATCCCATTATTTGCCCTGTAAAGGTGTATTGTTAATGTGTCGGGTTTGTATACAAGTGGTAATAGATGAGTAAATGATAGGAACTTGATAAAAAATACTAATGTAGATTCAGGACCGGTTCTAGGGTTGAGCGCCCCCGGAAAAACAAAATTTGGCGCCGTTTTTTACAAGAATGTGCAAATTTACTGCAAATAATGAAAATAGTAAAAAATGCAAAAAATCAAAATTACACTTATAAGGCTCACAAACGTCCCAACCTGACCACCTGGCAGTCGGATCTGACAAGGTTGGGTCTGACCGTTAGAGCGTATGTAGGCTTGTCGTTCGTCCGACTGAAAACTACTACTGTAACTACTACTAGTGTAAAAGTACGAAATTCATATACTTTTTTTGGGAAGTTCTAAAATAAAAAGCACTGTACCAATTGTTTTGAAAATTTGCAAGATCATTTACTATAAAAAGAAGTATATGCAAAACAATTTTCATAAAAAAAAAATATTGAAAATTAAACGATTCACCGTGAAAATAAAAACATAGGTCTACTGCTGTGGTAATTGGGACTAATAGAGATCCTGAAACATAAAATTTCAAAGTGATTATTGAAATATAATTTATTTCCTATACCATCAACTAGGATTTTTGAAAAATATTAAAATTTGGACAAATGACGAAGCGTTCAAATTTTTTTTCAAAATTAGCTAAAACATCAACTAGGGGATCAAAAAACCCCTAGTTGATGGTATAGAAAATAACTTATATTTCAATAATAACTTTTTAACTGAAATTTTATGTTTTAGGATCTCTATTTGTCCCGATCACTGCAGCAGTGGAGCTATGTTTTTATTTTCACGGTGCCAGTAGATGGTACATAACTTGTTTAATTTTCAATATTTAAAAAAAAATTGTTTTACATACATGTACTTCTTTTTATAATAAATTCTCATGCGAATTTTTAAAACAATTGGTGTAGTACTTTTTATTTTAGAAATTCTTAAAAAAGTATAATCTGTATTTCGTACATTTAATTTAGCTGACTAAGTAAAAACTTTGTTCTTTTGTCGTGTGGGCTATGACCCAATTCATGTTGCCAACAAGAGATAATACATTTTAGAATCATTCTCAAGAATCACTTCAACCAGGCCAGAAGTGCCTGTACAGTTTTCCTTTTAGACTACCTTGAAGAATTTGAAAGAAGAATAGAAGAAGAATTGTAATTTGTTGCCATAGCTATTGTTTAATGTTTAATGTAAGATACATTTTTGTTTCATATACTGGTTTGTAACTTTTTCCCTAATACATGTTCAATTAATAGATGTAAATCAGTATAAATTTATTTAACCATTGGAAACACAAAAAAGAGAACACACCTATATACAGTCCAGCTCCAACCCAATTTTATTCATTGGTCCTATTCGAACCTTCTCTAACGCAATAAAAGCTTATACTGAAATGATGGCATCTCCTGAGGTAAAATATTCCGGAAGTAAAATGAGCCTCCGTTTGGATCTCCGGGTTAGGACTATCTCAGGGGGAACACCATTACAGGTTAGAAGAATCAGGATAGGGTCTTGGAATCTTGGTAGTCTTACAGGTAAGAGTCTGGAGTTAGTGGATGCGCTCAAACGAAGAAGAGTTCAAATTGCTTGCATTCAAGAAACTAGGTGGAAAGGACAAAGGGCGAAAGAACTAGGTGAAGGATACAAATTGTGGTATGTAGGGAGTAGTAGCACTAGAAATGGAGTTGGTATAATTGCTGATAGTGAAATGAAAGATAACGTAGTAGAAGTTGTAAGAACGAGTGATAGAATGATGTCAGTGAAATTTGTAATTGATAAAGAGGTATTGAATGTTGTGTGTGTGTATGCTCCTCATACAGGTCTGGGTGAGAATGAAAGAAGAGCTTTCTATGACCAATTAGGAGACGTACTGACTGATATTCCAGCAGAGGAGAAAGTTATAATAGGAGGTGATTTCAATGCACATGTGGGCCAAGCCAACAACATAAGCTGCTTGTTCTGGACATCGAAGTAAAAAGCGAAACTAAACAAAAATATCGGAGAGGACCACAAAAAATCAAGTGGTGGATGCTAAAAGTTGAGAAAGAAGCTCTATTCAGGGAAAGAATAGTAGAAAAAATATGTTGGAACATGACAGGAAGCCCTAACACAATTTAGAGAAAAATGGCCAATATTATTAGAGAGACAGCTATTGAAATACTTGGGAAAACGTCAGGAAAGAAGCTTGAGGATAAAGAGACTTGGTGGTGGTCAAATGAAGTACAAGGAAAAATAAAAGAGAAGGAAAAATTATATAAAAAGTGGCAAGAAACCAGATCGGACATAGATCTTCAAAACTATATGGTCGCCAAAAAGGAAGCGAAAGTAGCAGTAGCAAAAGCTAAAGCAGAATCGTATTCAAACCTATAATGGGCCATTCCACGAACATACGCCTGTTTTGGATTACTTCGACAACGAATATTTTACTGTGTAACATAAGAAGTACGAAAGTAAATGGCGCTAATAATTATTCCAATAAACAACAATGTAATTTGCAATTTACTTTCGTTCTTCTTATTTTGCACAGTAAAATAATCGTTGTCGAAGTAATCCAAAACAGGCGTATGTTCGTGGAATAGGGTATACGATCAACTTGATACCAGGGAAAGCGAAGCAAAAATATATAAAATAGCCAAACAGAGAGCAAAGAAAGCAAGAGATTTTAATCAGATTAGATGTATCCGAGATGAAAATAACAAAATACTAATTCACGAAAAGGAGGTCAAAAAGAGATGGAGAAAGTATTTTGACAGTTTATTAAATGAAGAATTTGACAGACAGTCTGTGGAGTTAACGGAGATAGTAACAGCAATGGTTACCAAAATAACAAACGAGGAGTGGCTCAAGCGCTTCAAAAAATAAAGAAAGGAATAGCGGTAGGACCAGATGATATTCCTGAGGAAGTATGGATAGCATTGGGAGAGACAGGAACAAGGTGGCTAGCATATTTATTTAATAGAATTATGGAAGTTGGACAAATGCCAGACGAATGGAGAAGTAGTATATTAGTACCTGTCTACAAAACAAGGGAGACATACAACAATGTACAAACTACAGAGCTATAAAACTACTTAGCCACACCATGAAACTAGGGGAGAGAGTAATTGATAGACGGGTACGTGAAGAAACCGAAATATCCGATAATCAATTTGGCTTTATTCAGGTAAGATCAACAACAGATGCAATTTTCATTGTAAGGCAACTGATGGAAAAATACAGGAATAAAGAGACCAATGCTCATATGGTATTCATTGATCTTGAGAAAGCATTTGATAGAGTTCCTCGAGAGATTCTGTGGTGGGCACTCAATAAGAAAGGAGTCCCTGGCAAATATGTAAAGATTGTGAGAGATATGTATGAGGGAGTAACGACTAGTGTTAGGACAGGTGTGGGAGAGACTGATAAATTTCAGGTGAAAGTAGGATTGCACTAAGGCTCGGTGCTTAGTCCTTATTTATTCTCATTAGTTTTGGACCAGATGATAACAGCGAAACTACAGGGTAACATTCCGTGGTGCCTAATGTATGCTGAAGATGTAGTGTTAGTAGGAAATAGTGAAAGAGACTTAGAACAAAAACTGGAACAGTAGAGACAAGCTCTGGAGGAAAAAGGTTTAAAACTTAGTAGGACAAAAACAGAGTATTTGGAATGTTCATTTAAAGATGGAGTTACTACAAATAAAATGGTATCTTTGGGTGGTGAAATGATTGTGAAAAGCAATTGTTTTAAGTACCTAGGATCGGTATTACAGAGTAATGGAGAAATAGATGGAGATGCATGCAGTAGAAATAGGGCTGGATGGATGAAGTGGAAAGAAGAGAGTGGTGTGTTGTGTGACAGAAAAATTCCAATGAAGCTGAAGGGAAAATTCTATAAAACAGCCATAAGACCGGCTATGATGTACGGAACTAAATGTTGGGCAGTGAAAAAGAAAGAGGAACAACGAATGCACGTGGCGGAAATGAGAATGCTTAGATGGATGAGTGGAGTGACAAAGAAGGATAAAATTAGAAATGAGTATATTAGGGGAAGTCTAGGTGTGGCACCAATTGATGCCAAAATGAGAGAGCATAGGTTAAGATGGTTTGGTCATGTTCAACGTCGAGACGTTAATCACCCAATACGAAGAATAGCTGAAGTGCAGATTCCTGGAAGGAGTAGGAGAGGAAGACCAAAGAAGACCTGGGGGGAGACGATAAGGCAGGACATGTTGGTAAAGGGGATTAACATTGATATGACCCAAGATAGAATTGTGTGGAGAAATGCAATTAGGTAAGCCGACCCCGCATAGGGATAAGGCAAAGAGAATGATGGTCTTGTTACACAGCCGATATTATGGTGGTATTTACATTGTTGCCAGATCTTCAATTTTTCTGGAAATCTAACGAACTTATTTTAAATGGAACATCGTGTATATTTTTTGCGTTTTTCTGATATTTTCTGAATTTCAGCTAAAACTTCAACCATATTTTTATCTCTAGAGCCTAATTAAATCATTGCAGAACTTTTGTTTAATTCGTGAAACGAATAATGGCCCTATTTTTCTCTGTTAGCCGAGATTTTTTCTGAAATATACGCGTAAGCGTTAACAAAAACATTGTTCGTTAACAAACGATTTGATTCCGTATAGGAGCAATTAACGACCTGATTTGTTAACGGGTAAAAATGGCCTCTATATGTAGAGCTGTGGAGCCAGCGTGGAAAAATCTATCCTTTCCGCTCACAAAGTTTCCTCACAATTATCCGAGTCCTTTATCGAAGGGCGAGTGTTGGAACGAATGCCGTATATAATGGACTTTTATACAAAGTTCTACGTTTTACCAATTTCCGAATGGTTTCAATTATCAAAAATAGATTTATTCCAATGAACTTCGTAGAGAGAGTCAAGTTAATTTTATTTGTCAAATAAGAATAGTTATAGCGACACGCTTCATTAATTATTTTTTTAATTGCTAATTTTAAATACTAACTTTCTTTTTTAAACGAAAATAATATTATCAGACCTTATGTCAATGAATCACTTTTTGTTTACGCTTCTTGACAGAAAATGTTTTCAGCTTTTAAAACATTCGATAAAGGACCAGCCTCTTTATGTCGATAAATTAGTCTTCAACGTAAAACCACAGACATGTGTTTTTTTCAGTATAGTCACAGCAACCACCCGGCGCGGACACATTACCACACTCGCAAAGAATAACAAACCCTCTTTCGAGCAATATTCACGCTATTTTACCGACACAAATAAATATATTATTGACAAGTTGTTGTTTTTACACTTATTTTAATTTAAGTTAATTGATCCCGTTAACCACCATCGGAACATTGGTGACCCCGACTTTTGCCAGGCATGACACCCAATATATAGCCATTTTGTCCTTAGTTTGACTACCACCAGATCTCGTTATTTATAACCAGACTTAGGCAAATATTCATGGTTAAACATAATTAAAGTATATGCGCCCAAATTGTACTACTGATCTAGATTTTGAAGAACTAATTTTAGAATTCCGAACGCAATAGACTCGAAGGCACCGTTGCTCAGTCCGGGTAGATTATGGACGGGATCGTTCTTAGAATGTAGAAATAGAAACGTAAGGAAAAAGATACTTAACAACAAAGAAAGGAAATTAAGGTAGAGAACAAGTCAATACGGAGGCATGTAAATATCGATAAAGTAAAAATGTAAAATTCGCTACATAAACTATATTCAAAAATATTAAAATCATAAATATCACAAAATAGACTTTGAGTGAAAATATCAAGATGAAAAATTCTTGAAACTGAAATAGAGAAAAACTTCGAAAGATATACACTAACTCAGAAGCAACTTTAGAAAAATATCGTAAAAATATAATAGCCAATTTGTACTGGAGTCAAACAGTTGACATCAAAATTAACAACCAGTCATCTGAAGAAATTTCTATTCTGAAAGGAGTTTGACAATGTTGCGTGATCTCCCCGCTTCTGTTTAAAATGTATGCAGAAAAGATCTTCAGAGTGTTCAGAGAACCAGTAGAAGACAGAACAGAGGGTATAATTGCCAATGGAATAGTCATCAACAATCTTAGTTACGATGATGACACCGTTCTGCTAGCAAAGGACAGGGATGATTTGTAGGGACTCTTACATTCAGTGACGGACCACAGCCAATGGGTCTGACAATAAACATAAAGAAAACCCAATGGATTGTCAGTAAAAACATAGTTATAAGTTCTACATGCTTCCCACATAAAGACATACATAAACTGACATGGATTTCACTAGATGGAATCACAACCAATCAAATTGACCATGTGCTGATAGACAAAAGGGCAACCAGTAGTATCTCCGATGTGAGAACACGACGAGGAGCATACTGTGGATCAGACCATCTTTTACTACAAACCAAATTTAGATGCAGAGTTAACAGGGAAAGAAACGAAAGAAAACAAAGAACAAACAAACTGGACCTGGAAAAACTGAAGATCCAGGAATGTAAAGAGAAGTTTGAACAAGAAGTCGGAAATGAGTTAAGGACGCTAGAACTGCACTCCATAGAGGGCAAATGGAGTAATATCAAAACAGGAGAACTGACAGCAGCAGCGTCCACCCTGGGAAACAAGAAAAAGGAGAGAAGAGGAGCAAGGTTTGATGGCGAGTGCAGACAAGCAATAGAGGAAAGAAATGAAGCACACAAAATGTACATAACAAGAAGAACACTGGAAAGACGAACATTATTTGAAGTCGCAAGACGGAAAGCAGACAAGATATGTAGAAAGAAAAAAAGAGCCTATGAAAATGGACAAATAGAAGAAATGGAAGAAAATTTCATAAACAACGAAATTAGAGGGGCATCCGAATACCTAAAAAAATAAGAAGTGGGTATAAACCTCAAACAAGTCTATGTAAAGATGAAAGTGAGCAAATAATCAGTGACCAACAAAAAAATCACAGAAACCTGGAAGCATTATTTTCAGACCCTACTTGGAACACAAGTAGACATGGAAGATGAAATGGGTATGAACTACGTAGAAGAGAATGAAGTAGATAATGAAGTAGAAGCTCCAACTATAGAGGAAGTTCTCGGAGCTATTAAGAAAAACAATAAAGCTCCGGGAGTTGACGAAATACCAGCAGAACTGTATAAGGTAGGTGGCGACAACCTAGCAAGTCACATCCACGCGCTCATCCAAGAAAAGTATAGTATGCCCGATTTATAAAAAAGGAGACAAACTCCAGTGCAAAAACTACCGTGAAATCTCTCTACTATGTACAGCATAATATAAAGTCCTCACGTATATTATAAACCAGCGGCTCCAACCACTAGCAGAAAATTATATTGGAGAGTATCAGACGGGCTGCCGACGGGGAAGATCGACACTGGATCAAATATTTACAGTCAAACAGATCTTAAGCAAATCATGGGAACACGATATTGATGTTCACAACGTGTTTGTAGACTTCAAACAGGCATACGACTCAGTCAAAAGGAACAAACTATACTATATATTGGCTGAATTGGCAATACAACACAAGCTAATAAGACTCATTAAAGCTACAATGGATGAAACTCGGGCATGTGTACGAATACAAAACCACCGGACAGACTTTTTCCAAATTTCGCAGGAACTAAAGCAGGGAGATGGGCTGGCCCCAACATTGTTTAACCTGGCACTGAAGTATGCGGTTAGGAAATGCAAACTGGACGAGGAAACCTACTGACCAACCGCACGGTTCAACTGGCCGCTTATGCCGATGATAGTAATATTATGAGTAGAACATCAACAAGAGCACAGGAAATATACGCAGAGTTAAAAACACAAACAAAAATGCTAGATCTAGAAATTAACACAGAAAAAACAAAAATAATGACTCTGACGAGAAGAAATATTGTCTCAGAAAACATTATACATGAAGATGACATTGAAACGGTTGGAAAGTTTACATACCTGGAAGTAGAAATATATGCCGATGGATCAGAAGATGGAGAAATACGGAAGAGAATAACGCAGGCAAACAGAGCTTATTTTGCCCTCTCCCATATATTTTGGGCTAAAAGTGTCCACCGAAATACAAAGATGAGAATCTATAAAACTTTAATTCGACCAATAACATGCTATGGCAGTGAAGCCTGGTCCTGAAAGAAATATCCAAAAACAAAGTCGAACATTCGAAAGGAAAGTACTGAGGAGAATACTAGGACCTGTGAGGGAAAACGGAATCTTCAGAAGTCGATACAACAACGAACTTTATCAACTTTATAAGGAAGCACCCCTGTCAGACTTCATTAGAATACAAAGATTGCAATGGGTCGGACATGTGATAAGAATGGGAGAGGATAGGCTACCAAAAAGAGCACTGAATGCTAGAATGCAGGGAAAGAGACCGGTTGAAAAGCCAATAAAGCGCTGGGAAGACACAGTAAACAGCGACGCACAAGCCCTTTTAGGAGTCCGTGTATGGAGAAGAGCAGCCACAGACAGGCAAGGGTGGAGACAAAAAATAAAGGAGGCCAACGCTCAATTTGTTCTGTAGTGCCGTAGAAGAAGAATGGATGGTCATCAGCAAAAACAAAAATATAGCTAATAACTTGGCAGATATTAGAATAAATAGAGACATGGTGCAGAGAGTACAAGCATACAAGTATTTAGGCTGCTGGGTGAATGCAAAATGGGACTTATCACAGGAAATCAAATGCAGAATAGAGCCAGCGAGATCATTTAGAAAAATGCAAAACGTACTAACCAACAGAGAGCTAAAAATTACGCTAAGGATAAGCTTACTACGTTGCTATGTATTCAGAATTTTGTTCTATGGAATGGTAGCCTGGACCCTCACGGAAACAATGTGCAAAAGGATTGAGGCTTTTTAAATTGGGGCTTACCGTAGAATATTGAATATTCCAGAGAGCGCAGCGCTTCAAAACCAAGCAAAAGTTATAAAGTTTGGATATTTAAGGCCTATTGCACTTAAAGAGGAATAACTAATTATGATATATTTTTTTTGATTGTGATAGACATACTCCATGTACGTTTTGGACGCACAGAAAATGTTTATCAGCCTTTGACAAATATTCTTTGTAACGAAAAACAAAAACAAGATGTCCCAATTATCAACATACGCTTATTCCACATTTGTAGAAATCCATTTCCACAGTTAACGAAACAATGGACCCCGTAGGCGCTCTGCCCTCTCTTTTTGACCCAACTTGAGTTGCCTTTCGTCCAAAATAGCATTTTACTAATTATAAGAACGAGAATTGGATTTTAATTGCGAAACCAGTGTCTAATGGTAATTGACTTTCTCAGCAACTCAGAAACTTCAAAAGCAAAACCCAAAACCGCATGACACAAAGTTTGCTCAGAACCGCAATACCTTTTCTTGTACCTACACCGAATAAATGAAGGGTGTAATCAGTCTTTTGTTTTAAAAGGATTAACTTTGCAATCGGGGGTTTCTTTTTTGAATGTTTATTTAACGAGAATGGTTTAGGCGGTTGCAATTAGCATAATTTGGCAAATCTGTCTATACAATGCCCAAAAAGTACGAAAACCTTTTTACGAGGGGTAATTCTTAAGTTATGAAATATGGCAACACCTAAACGGGCATCCTACAGTTGTAAAAGTATGTAATTAAAACGTCATACGAATACTATATCGTTGGTTTGGAAGAAGAATGTCACAACTCAAAAATTGCCATTTTTGAGGTTTACCCTCTAACCAACTCTAAATATTAAACTTTATTATGGGAAAAATTGCCAGAAGTTGCACTCATATAATTTCCGCTAGATGGTAACCTATGACAGTTTGACTTTGCAAAACCCATGCATTACATTTTATGGAAGAGCGGCGCAATATTCGCGGTGTGCAAGTACTTGGAGGGGATACGAGGAACGATCGGAATAGCGGAGAAATATTGCAACTTTCTTAAATAATTCATATTGTCAATTGAAATTGTCAAATTGACGTACATTTCATACCTACTGTCATTGAAAAATTATATATTGCTCCACAATATTGATATGAAATGCAATTATTATATAAAGGTAAATTTAACTAATTGTATTTTGCTTGCAGTACTGCATTTTAATAACTAATTTTATTTACTACATACAATTGTTTACTTTTTAATAACATAACCTGAATCTTACTTTGTCTTCTTATTATTTTTTTGGACTATGGCCTAGACAATTGTCCAGTAACTAGGGCTAATATAACTGGCCAATATAATTAAAAGTGCGAAGAAAGTTGCTGAGCGTAGAAACCAGGTGTCGCTTTGCCGAACTTGCACGTTGCACGGTCCCAGTAGTTGTGTTTCGGTTGTTGTGGAAGTTACCACGTGTTTTTTGGAGAACAGTGTTACAAGTTAAAAAAGGAACGTACTTTTTTTGGGATTATGTCTTTAATATTTAATGAAAGACAGTCATATTTCGTCTTAGGTAAGTATTCCTTATATGATATGTGCGTTTATATAGAATTATTATGAGCAATACAAGTAACATTTCGAACAAATTTTGGGAAAAACTGTTCCAAATTCTAATTATAGATAGAAGGGTGAGAACAAGAAAGGTCTTTCTGTTATAGTGTAAAAGATTTTACCTCTTATTTTTTACCTTACCAAAATTGTAATGAAAACTAGCACATTAAAATTTCAAAACGTCGCTCCTAAGAATTAGAACTTTTCGACTTGTGACAGTGTTCTTTCAAACCAACGATATATAATTATAGTTTACAGTTGAAATAGCACTAAATTGTATTTTTTCATATGAAATGCAACATAACCAGAGTGTGAAATACTCTAGTTCCTCATCTTCTTCTTCATTAAATTGGAGAGAGAAAGATAGAGGAAAATCTAATAATACAACGATTAAAATGTATGTAAATATAAATGATTAAAAAGTATTGCGAGGGTCGATCAGATAGCCAAGCAGGACAGGAAGTCGTCCGCAATTCACTGTAAGTTCAAACAATAGCCCGGTAAACGGAAAAACAAAAAAACTAACGTAGCAGTTTAAAATCCTACTATGAATCTGAGGCTATTGGCCTATAGGGGAGCCGTACGGCAAGGAATAAGGGTTTGCGACTCGGTGATACTCCCCTATAAATCACTACAGGAAGAGCCTTGACGCCTAATATACCGGTGTCTATATAAATATAAGCTTTGCGAGAGGTCATGGAAATATTTTATATAAAGAGAACTGTAAGAATGAGTAGATGTAAATGGAGTAATAAAAATAGTAGAAAATACTGCCATAATGGAATTTAATAGTGTTTAAAACAAAAAAGACAAATGAATCTGTGTAAATGATGATATGCCAAAGAAAGAAATAATTATTCAGAAAGAAATTAGAAGTAAGGCTATGCCAGAGAAATAGAATAGGGCATGGAATGTAAGAGGTACTTACGAGGAGGAAGGAAAATTAAAACACTGAAGTATACTAAAATCACAATAAAGAAACACTAGAAATAAACAAACCAACACACGTTGAATTTTACAAGAGCACTCCCAAATCATGAACTTTTTACAAAGTTTATACATGCATTGTAAATCATGATACGGGAGTGCTCCTCATAACATTCAACGTGACTTGGTTTATTTGTTTCTAGTGCATCTTATTATAGTCAGCAATACAGTAACATTTCGAACAGATTTTGAGAAAAACTGTTCCAAATTCTAATTACAGGTAGAAGGGGGTGAGAACAACTGAGAAAGAATTTATATTTAAATGATAATAATGAGCTCTTTAATAGTGTAAAAGATTTTACCTCTTATTTTTTACCTTACCAAAATTATAATGAAAAATAGCACATTAAAATTTCAAAACGTTGCTCCTGAAAATTAGAACTTTTCGACTTGTGACAGTGTTCTTCCAAACCAACTATATATAATTATTATAGTTTACAGTTGAAATAGCACTAAATTGTATTTTTTGACGACACCCAATTTGAGCGTCGAAACGTTAATAAAATTATTTTTTTCAATTTAATTGTGGCTTATTTCCCATCTAAATAGTTAATTCCTAAATACGATAGGTGAAAATAGTGCTAGTTGATCACCTTCTTCAAGTCGAAGGAGGTCGACAATGATCATAGCTATTCAGACGTTAGAGACGGTTGCTCTGAAAAATTAATTTGATGTACATCCATACCATTCTCTCAGGTTGCGCAGCCATGATATTCTACGTCTCTCTATGAACTCCCCATTGAATCCTTCCCTGCATAATCAATTGGAGCAAGTTGTATCTCTCTTCACGTGTAATATGTACGAGATATTCCAATTTTTTTTGTTTTGATGGTATTTAAGATTTCCATTTCTTTATTCCTCTTTCTCAGAACCTCTTTGTTTGTGACGTGTTCTGTCCATGATATTTTCAGAATTCTTCTGTACACCCACAGCTCGAATGATTCCAGTGCTTTCATTGATGCCGCATTCAAGGTCCAAGCTTCCATTCCGTAAAACACAGTCAAGAAAACGTAGCACCTAGCTAACCTAACTCTTAACACCAAATTTAAATCTCTTTTGCAGAGCACTTTTCTCATTTTGTTTAAATTCGCTCCATTTTTTATTCTGATTTTGATTTCCTGGGAGTAATCATTTGTGGAGTTGACCATTGTAGGTGATATTAATGCAAAAATAAAAAAAGAAGATATATACGTATCCACTATAGGAAAATATAGTCTGCATGAAGTAACGAACATCGAAAATGGTTCTTCCTAAAGCTTTCGTAAAAGGAAGAAATATGATCGTTATGAGCACGGACTTCCAACACAAAAAAATATATCAAGGAATACGCAGATCGCCAGATGGGAAAACCAGAAGACATGGAAAAATGTATATACAATATAGCATACAGAGGACCAGATGCAGACTCAGATTACTTTCTAGTCGGAATACAAATGAATCAGCTTATAGTAGTTCTTAGAAGCCAACAGAAAAAAAAGTAGAAAGCAACTAAACCTATTAGACTAGTGTCAGAAAAAGAACAAAGAAATATGAAAGAATAGTTTCCAGTGAAACATGATACGTTTAATATGTTTAAAAGAGTTAGAAGTAGCTGGTCTTTATCAAAAGAAAACCCCACATACTATAACCGATTCGTCGGGAAAAATGATAATAGACGAACCTGAAATTCGAACTACCTGGTATAATTATATAAATGAACTGTATAATGATGATAGACCCGAAAAACTGGAGACTTTAGATGAAGGTGAAGGACCAGAAATACTAAAATCAGAAATACTATATGCTATAAAATTGGCAAAAAACAAGAAAGCCGTTGGTCCTGACAACATACCTACAGAAATGTTAAAGCTCATAAATGAGGAAAACATTGGAATACTAGTCAAACTTTTCAATGATGTTTATTCGACTGGTGATATCCCTGAAGACTGGTTAAAGTCCGAATTCATAACCCTACCAAAAAACAACTTTCTGGTTTTTTTCCTGGTTTTCCCTCATGATTTACTATGGAATCTCTAACTCGAGAATTTTACTGTCATCGTTGCATTCGTTGTCTTTTTAAAGACAACCAAATACCAGATATTCTTGAGTTGGGATTGATTTCATGTAATCGAATGAACTATCTTTTAGTAAAGTCGTCCCAGGAACGCAACGATAAATATTGGCGATATCATTTTAAACTCTTCTACTTTAAAATGTATAATATACGTCTGAATTGCCAATATAAATGAGTCATATTAAATAAATTATTAAAAGAATTTTTTCACTTAGCAACAACATTTTTGTTTATATTAATAGTTAGTATTTTGTATTTTGACAACAAAACCTGATTTGGGCTTCGAAACGTTAATAAAATTATTTTTTCAATTTAATTGTGGCTTATTTCCCATCTAAATAGTTAATTATAAAAATGCCACAAGGAAATAGCTTCAGAACAACATTTAAAAACAACGTCCGAAAAACTGTAGCGATTATATAATGACAAGCCTTATGAGCCACACTTTGAAAATCTTTCTACGGATCATCCACAGTAGAATCAGAGATAAATGTGAAGAAGACCAGGATGAAACACAATTTGGCTAGGGACCCGGGACGCACTCTTTGCACTAAATGTATTATTGCAGAAATGCCGAGATCAAAGGAAAGACGTCTTTGCTATATTTATTGACTATGAGAAGGCCTTTGATCGAGTACAACATCACAAATTAATTAAAATATTAAAGAATAAAGGAGTTGATTGTCAAGATGTACGAATCATAGAAAAATTATACTGGCGTCAAACAGCGACAGCTTGGATAAATGGAAAATCAACAGAAATATGCAAAATACAAAGATATGTCAGACAGGGTTGTATACTGTCACCACTGTTATTCAATTTATATTCAGATAGAATATTTAAGGAAGCGCTGCATAATTTGGAATGGGGTGTGAAAGTTAATGGAATTCTGATAAATACAATCAGATATGCAGGCGATACAGTTATTTTAAGTGATGATATGAATGGAGTACAACACCTTTTAAATGCCATTGACATAGTGGGAAGAGAGTTTGGCGTAAACATAAACTGTTCAAAAACAGAATACATGGTATTTAGCCGTTTGGCCCATCAAGATTCACGGTTATATGTTGATGGTCATATAATTCAAAAAGTATCCAGTTTTAAATATCTTGGTTGCCATATTACTGAACAACTAGATCCAGATAAAGAGATAAAATGTAGAATCGAGATAGCCTGCACGACATTTTTAAAAATGAGGTCATTCTTCTGTAACGATAACTTGCAACTTCAACTTCAAAAGCGCATAGTTAAATGTTACATTTGGTCAGTCCTCTTGTATGGTGTCGAAGCATGGACATTAAAAATATCCACCATTAATCGTTTGGAGGCCTTTGAAATGTGGCTGCACAAACGTACACTGAAAATACCATGGACGGCTATGCTGACAAATGTGGCAGTCCTTAAATGAGCAAATGCTGTCCGCGAGCTGCTTGATAACATCAAATATAGAAAGATGGCCTATTTTGGACACGTAGTAAGGGGAGACACGTAGTATAATATTCTTCAACTTATTATGATGGGTAAAATCGAAGGACGCAGAGGAATTGGTAGAAAGCAGGCCTCTTGGTTGAAGGATATCCGGGAGTGGACAGGAATAAAGAAAGCAGAACAACTATTTAGAATAGCTCGAGACAGAGACAGTTTCGCCGTGTTAATCGCCAACGTCAAGGGGACTTGATAGGGCACGTTAAGAAGAAGTTACCAGAGACTCGAGTAAAATTTCAGAAAATGAAAATATTAAATAAACATGGATGCAAATAAAAGTATTAGGAAATAGAAGAATATCAATGTGGATTAAAAAGAGGTCATAGCCCAGTAGATAAAATATTCCTGCTGCACGAAATCGGCAGTGCTCTATTCATCGATTTTAAAAAAAGCCTTTGACAGGGTAAAGCGGAAAGAAATATACAAGGTACTACATGAAGCGGAATGGACTTAGTGAAAAATGAGTCATCATCATCATCAGTGGCGTTACAGCTCTTTATGAGCCAAAGCCTTCTTCAGAACAATCCTCCATTCGCCCCTGTCTCTGGCAACTCTTCTCCATGCTCTAATTCAAATAGATTTTAAATCATTTTCTAAGTTGTCTTGGTACCTAAGTCTCGGTCTTCTTCTTGCTTGTTGTCCTATCGGCCCTCTTCGGTCAAAAACATTTCTGACTATGGCATCTTTCTCTCGCCTGATTACATGACCTATCCATCTAAGGCGTGCTACCTTAATGAATTGTACAACGTCAGGTTCTCCAAAATTTCTATACAACACAAAGTTGTAACGCCTGCGCCACAAACCTTGTTCTTTTATGCCACCATATATTCGTCTTAGAATTTTTCGCTCGAAACGTTTGAGCAGTTCTTGGTCATTCTGAGTAAGTGACCAAGTTTCTGAGCCGTATGTTAGCACTGGTCTTATTAGTGTTTTGTAGACAGTCAGTCTGCAATTTGGCAACAGAAAGAAACACCCACAGACTGGAAGTTAGGTGTACTGTGTGCTCTACACAAAAAGGGAAACATGATGGTGTGTGATAATTATAATATGGCATATAAAGTGTTGTCCAACGTATTGTACAAAATACTTCTCCCCTACGCTGAAGAAATAGTAGGAGGATATCAGTGAAAAATGAGTAACAATGATAAAAGCGATACAGAAAAAAAGAGGATAGGGTTAAAATAAACGAAAAAGAAACATTTTATTTATACGATAGGTACTGATTTACTTAAATATTATTTCATGTGTTATATCTTTTTTTACTTTTATTGGTCTAGCTGCAATTTGTTATAGCTTCTCTAACAAAATGTTTTTGAAAGGATTTGAAACATAACCCTTCACATTTAACAGACTTGACGTCGTATAATATTTCTCAAACAAAAGCTATAACATTTTCACACAGTACTGTCTCGGAATATAAAAATAGCGATCAAACTTGACTAGCTCAAAGTTTACTCGTTGTTTTAGGGAAACTTCAAACTTTGGCAACCAAATTTAAGTTCAATTTTCTTTGTAATATCAGACGAAATTTAGTTTCACTAAAAATCTCATGTATATCAACTACCTCAAACGAAATTTATGTAGAAAAATGCGGCGAAGGTAAGCAGTTTAGGGCACGCGAGACGCCTTTACGCTTTAGTCTGCTTCTTATTTTATAAATAAACATTCAAATTTGAAGTGTAATTTAAAGTGAATTGATTGATTTGTCGGTAAAAAGTTTGGGAAAAGTTAGGACAAATAAACAGATAAGTATAACATAACATAAATGTATAGTTTGTTAAAACTAGGAATGACTTTGAAAATCCCATAATCGGCAGGTCTGCTTGATGCGCAGCAACATTACCAGAAACGGCGAAAGAAA
Organism: Diabrotica virgifera virgifera; assembly: GCF_917563875.1. Classification (NCBI taxonomy): domain Eukaryota; kingdom Metazoa; phylum Arthropoda; class Insecta; order Coleoptera; family Chrysomelidae; genus Diabrotica; species Diabrotica virgifera. The sequence goes on from NC_065449.1 coordinate 245,952,907, forward strand.
CATGGTAGGTTACGAAGTGGTCAAATAATTTAATTACTTAGGTTCCATTATAACTAACAATGGAGGATGCAAAGTCAAGATCCGTCGACACCAGATCGGCAACAGCCAAACTCACAAAAATATGGAAGAACACTGAAATTCCAAAAACACAAAATTACGCCTGTTCGAGCATTAATATTTCCTATCGCCATCTACGCTTCGAACATTTGGACCATCAAAAAAGCCGATTCAAAGCCCACATTCGAAATGTGGGTCTACCGTAGAATGTTGCCTTGGACCACACATCGCACAAATAATTCAATACTATAATGTAGCAGTATTTAATATAAAAACGAGACTCATCACAACTGAGGCCTATAGAATCAAAACCTATTAGATCCATGTTTTAAAATTTTGTCAGGAGACTAAGAAAACATTAAAAATGTCGATATTCCAAAAAGTATCCGGCATTTCTCAATCAAAGGGTTATCAATAAATGTCATAAAATTGCACACTAATTTGTCATTTTTCTGTATGCCCCTTACATCTTCAGAAATTTGTACTTTAATTTGCAGTTAGCAGAACGAAAAATTTAGGTTTGAGCAGGTTTTGATTCTGATGGGCTCAACTATCAACTAAAATATACTGAGGTATTTTGGACAAATAACTAGAAGAAAAAAAGGCATGTAACGAATGATAGTTAAAGAAAATGTAGAGGGCAAACGATCCAGAGAAAGATTTCCAGTACGATGGTTGGACCAAATAATGAATATGACTGGTTACTCATTCTCCGAAGCAAAACAACACACACTAGAGAGATAATTAAACATAAATAGTTAAAAAAAATTACATAACGTCTCTACATCCTTACGAAGAAGAAAAAGACAAGTACTACTTCTATCTATTGATAGTTTTTATTTAATTTTAAAGGAACAAACATAATTAATGAAAACGTAAAAAATGACATTGACAATCATTGGGTTAAGTTAATAATTTCAAACACGCCATGTCTTGTTGCGTGTATAAGGGTGGCTTCAAAAGAAATATGGATAATGCCTCCTTGATGCTGAGTTTTGTTGGAGAACTTGCATGACCAATGATTGAGAAGTCCTTACGACTAATAGGGTGGTCAGAATCAGTCATATGTTGGAATACTGCTGAATTTGGAACTGTTCTTGATCGTCTTCCTAAGTGAGGAGTGATACCCTAAGTGTTCGCAACATCTGACATTAAAGTGACGTCGAGTCTTCCCGACGTACGTAGCTGCACAGCTACTACATTTGAATTGGTATATAATGTTAGATGCGAGATCACTAGGAATCATGTCTTTCACATGGAATTTCTCTATAGAATTAAGATTTACTTTCACGACTTTGGAAAGGATAGGATCTCGTTTCCATGTGAAAGACATGATTCCTAGTGATCTCGCATCTAACATTATATACCAATTCAAATGTAGTAGCTGTGCAGCTACGTACGTCGGGAAGACTCGACGTCACTTTAATGTCAGATGTTGCGAACACTTAGGTATCACTCCTCACTTAGGAAGACGATCAAGAACAGTTCCAAATTCAGCAGTATTCCAACATATGACTGATTTTGACCACCCTATTAGTCGTAAGGACTTCTCAATCATTGGTCATGCAAGTTCTCCAACAGAACTCAGCATCAAGGAGGCATTATCCATATTTCTTTTGAAGCCACCCTTAAACACGCAACAAGACATGGCGTGTTTGAAATTATTAACTTAACCCAATGATTGTCAATGTCATTTTTTACGTTTTCAATAGTTTTTATTGTTAGATTTAATTTTGCCGCTCTTGCAGTGAGATGTCGTACATTCTTTGTTGTTTTTTTAAATATTTAACATGCTATCAAAATTGACACATATTAAAAATTATCATTTATTTCCTGACCGTGAATTTTTAAATAGAAATATTTTTATTCCTGGGTTTTTCGGTCTGATAAATAAAACATTTTATTCTTGCTTAAACGTTCTGGCTACTTGCCATTTTCAATAAGAACTTTAATGATTAAAACATTACACTTTTAATAACAATATATTTTCACATCACATACACGTTATATTTTAACATTCACAAAAATGTATGATGCTTCATTCTCGAGATGTTAAAGGAGAATGAAAAAGTTAGCCTTGTCCTTGTCTGGCACCATATTATGTTAGACACTTCAAAACGGTTTTTAGGTCATAAACCAAAGATTATATTATACAAGAGATCGAATTACACATAAGAAAAAATCCGATTAACATTCACTATTAAGAGAAAAGAAAAAATATTTTTTAAGAATGATGTGAGTTTTGCGAACTCAAAATATGAATACAGAAGTGTTATGTATTTTCTGTATTATTATGGAATATAGACTTGGACGATAAAAAAACCGGAATATAAGTAAGGAGATTAAAAATTATTATCTATCTATACAGAACAACGGTCAATTTTACCTTTTAAAAACATTTACAGTCGTTAAAAAAGATGAAAGTTACTACATTTCTGCGTTTGTTTCTAAATACACATAAGAATAAATCTCGTTCATTAAGATCGTTAGAGCACATAATGCGGGAACTCTTCAGAAAAAACTGTAATTAATTCCCTAATTTTTGTTCCATTAAATATATTTCTGCTCTCTCGAAAAGGATTTTTCCTTGTATTCTATAGATAAAAAATGGTTGATGGATTACATCGTTAGCGACCTTATGCTAGGAGTAATGTGGGGACGAACTGATAATATTTTTGAAAAAGACTGATATGTTTTGTACACACTTATGACAAGTGAATGAATGAAAAAGAAAAGCATGTTAAAAATGTGTAAAATATTCACGTCGAAATATTTTTATCAAACGATCCTGCAAAAATCAGCTGTGAGGGTATAAATTTTATGCCTCTTATGATGTGGGGGGCGCACTGTGGAGTCATAAATTATGATTTTTTTGCAGGGTTGTTAGATAAAAATTTAGTAGTAATACTATAGTTTGATAAAAGCTTACAATTTACTAGTAATATTGTTCGACACATTTTTAACGGTACTCCAGTTGTCGGACAAACCAAAGTTTAGAAACCTCTATATTTACGAAACGCTCCTTTTCCAAAAATTTTCCCAAATAGAAAAGTCGAATATCCGATTCGAGATGAATAACTGAATAAAAAAACTATCCTGACGGAGGTAATATATTTTTTTAAATGGTGGACCCAAGGACTATTTTTATGTATATTGTCTAATTTTATTTATTTAACAGATCTCTTTTTGTTCTAGTGCCCGTCCTTGTGAGAAAAAAGTGGAAATGGATTTATGGATATGGCAGAAAAACTGGTACCATGGTAAGCTTCATAAATATTTTCATATTATTTATTGTACAATGATAATTATTGTAACCGCGAATAAACTCAGAGTTACACAACGAACCATGGAACGTTGCATTCTACTATATCTTCTCATTTTTTTCTAATTTCCAACAAAATAATATTTTAAGCAACGCTTTCTGCGATACTATGCGCCCTAAGATTAAAATTCTTTCCGATGGCTCTATACTTACTTTTAAAATATTGTTGACAATTTTATATATTGTTAAATAATTTTTATGGGGAGAATTTAGAGAATTAATTTTATGTCGAAGACCACGAGATCGTAAATTTTCATCGCCCTGTATATGATTAAAATTTGTAAATAAAATAATTTAGCGGTAAGCAGTGTTTCGTGGAAGAGTGGAAGTCTAGTGTTTAAGTTTCTATGAACGGATTTATACATTTCAAAACAATGAACTAAAATACGGTCGTTTTAGAAAGTTAATGTGCCGCATTGGAGTAAAACAATAGACCATGTTTCTAAATTGCTTCCTAGAAAAAAACGATGGTAAACAATTTTGTTTAGTTTAGAATAGAGGGTTTTTCTAGATTGTAAGTAAATTTTATTGTAATATCTCCTGAAAATTGACGAGACAGAAATTTGTATACAAGACTAATTGTTTTTAAGCAAAAAAAGTAGGGACATGATAGTTGGAGAATGCTTGTGATTGGAGAGGAGACCGATGGAAGGGGAATAGAGTAGTGAGTCTCAGATTGAGAAGAGAAAAAGAATTTACTGTGTAATTAAGATCGGAAGCAACCAGTCCAGTTCGATAGTAGTTATTTTGTGTAAAGTGGTTAATTTGGTGGCCGTGGAAGCAGATTTGTGTTTGAGACGAAATCGTGATCAAGTCGAGAAGTACAAACTCCTTGTGTCCGAATAGATTCCAGTTTCTCTCTTGAACGAGTAGCCAGTTTATATCAACTTGCACGAGATATCGAGCTGAGAGAAGAAATCTTGGAATTATAAAGTTTAATATTGTTTGTATCGAGTCAGAGACTTAATTGAGGAGAGAATTCGAGCGAGTGCTGTTTTTGTTTGTGAAACAGTTTGAAGGAGAAGGACAGTCGTAGCATCAGAGGTGCACGTTGTTGGAGAACCGAGGACAACACAATACATGAGAAGAAGTAAAGAAGATAGAAAAGGTTAGTCAGATTATTTGTGAAAAGGGAGAGTTGTTTTATATTACATACCATATTTGTTTTTTGTCAACTTAACAGTTTTACAGCATATTTTATTCATTCATAAATTCATAGAAGACATAAGTAATCTATTTAAAAAGTGAAAAATAAATTTTATTTTTTTTATTTTATAATAATAAGAACAGTCTACCGAATCATTTGAATGAATTTTGGTTCAAAAAAATGAGATAGTAGAATTAAAGTTTTTTTTATTAGATAAGAAATTTTTACAGCAGAATAAAGTTTAGCATACTTCTTGAATCTTATATTTATGGTATAGTATATAAATAAATAATAGTTATACAATTTATATGATTTTGAGTATATTTATTTTCCCTGTGTTGTCCTGGAAGTAAGCAACGAGAAATACTAGAAGCCACAAACTAAAACGTAATACATTAAAATCAATTAGCCCTGAGAATATTTTTTATTGGAAAGTTTTATTAAATTTGGTTTTGTTTTCATGAGTAGCAACTAAAATAATTAATTAATTAATCGCAATAATGAGATGCTGATCAATCTCATCATCATCATTCTCTTTGCCTTATCCCTATGCGGGGTCGGCTTCCCTAATTGCATTTCTCCACACAACTCTATCTTTAGTCATATCAATGTCAATCCCCTTTACCAACATGTCCTGCCTTATCGTCTCCCCCCAGGTCTTCTTTGGTCTTCCTCTCCTACTCCTTCCAGGAATCTGCACTTCAGCTATTCTTCGTATTGGGTGATTAACGTCTCGACGTTGAACATGACCAAACCATCTTAACCTATGCTCTCTCATTTTGGCATCAATTGGTGCCACACCTAGACTTCCCCTAATATACTCATTTCTAATTTTATTCTTCTTTGTCACTCCACTCATCCATCTAAGCATTCTCATTTCCGCCACATGCATTCGCTGTTCCTCTTTCTTTTTCACTGCTCCACATTCAGTGCCGTACATCATAGCCGGTCTTATGGCTGTTTTATAGAATTTTCCCTTCAGCTTCATTGGCATTTTTCTGTCACACAACACACCACTCGCTTCTTTCCACTTCATCCATCCAGCCCTAATTCTACTGCATGCATCTCCATCTATTTCTCCATTACTCTGTAATACCGATTCTAGGTACTTAAAACTATTGCTTTTCACAATCGTTTCACCATCCAAAGATACCATTTTATTTGTAGTAACTCCATCTTTAAATGAACATTCCAAATATTCTGTTTTTGTCCTACTAAGTTTTAAACCTTTTTCCTCCAGAGCTTGTCTCCATTGTTCCAGTTTTTGTTCTAAGTCTCTTTCACTGTTTCCTACTAACACGACATCATCAGCATACATTAAGCACCATGGAATGTTACCCTGTAGTTTCGCTGTTATCTGGTCCAAAACTAATGAGAATAAATACGGACTAAGCACAGAGCCTTGATGCAATCCTACTTTCACATGAAATTTATCAGTCTCTCCCACACCTGTCCTAACACTAGTCGTTACTACCTCATACATATCCCTCACAATCTTTACATATTCACCAGGGACTCCTTTCTTATTGAGTGCCCACCACAGAATCTCTCGAGGAACTCTATCATATGCTTTCTCAAGATCAATAAATACCATATGAGCGTTTGTTTCTTTACTCCTGTATTTTTCCATCAACTGTCTTATAATGAAAATTGCATCTGTTGTTGATCTACCCTGCATAAAGCCAAATTGATTCTCGGATTTCATGGTGTGGCTAAACAGTTTTATAGCCCTGTAGTTTGTACATTGTTGTATATCTCCCTTGTTTTTGTAAACAGGTACCAGTATACTGCTACTCCATTCGTCTGGCATTTGTCCAACTTCCATAATTCTATTAAATAGACCTGCTAGCCACCTTGTTCCTGTCTCTCCCAATGCTCTCCATACTTCCCCAGGAATATCATCTGGTCCTACCGCTTTTCCTTTCTTTATTTTTTGAAGCGCTTGAGCTACTTCCTCGTTTGTTATTTTGGTGACCATTTCTGCTACTATCTCCGTTGACTCTACAGGCTGTCTGTCAAATTCTTCATTTAATAAGCTGTCAAAGTATTTTCTCCATCTCTTTTTGACATCCTTTTCGTGAACTAGTATTTTATTATTTTCATCTCGGATACATCTAATCTGATTAAAATCATTTGCTTTCTTTGCTCTCTGTTTGGCTATTTTATATATCTTCGTTTCGCCTTCCCTGGTATCAAGTTGATCGTATAGGTTTGAATACGCCTCTGCTTTGGCGTTTGCTACTGCTACTTTCGCTTCCTTTTTCGCCACCATATAGTTTTGAAGATCTGTGTCGGATCTGGTTTCTTGCCACTTTTTATATAATTTTCTCTTCTCTATTATTTTTCCTTGTACTTCGTTTGACCACCACCAAGTCTCTTTATCCTCAAACTTTTTTCCTGACGTTTTCCCAAGTATTTCAATAGCAGTCTCTCTAATATTACTGGCCATTTTTCTCCAAATTGTATTAGGGCTTCCTTTCATGTTCCAACATATTTTTTCTACTATTCTTCTCCTGAATGGACCTTCTTTCTCATCTTTCAGCAGCCACCACTTGATTTTTTGTGGTCCTCTCCGATATTTTTGTTTAGTTTCGCTTTTTACTTCGATGTCCAGAACAAGCAGCTTATGTTGTTGACTTACTGTCTCACTAACTATTGCCTTGCAGTCCTTGCATTCACGTATGTCTTCTTTCCTTATCATGAAATAGTCTATTTGGGATTGATGTTGTTCACTTTTCTAGGTAATAAGTTGAGTTTCTCTCTTTTTAAAGAATGTGTTAACAATCGCCATATCCAATGCTGTTGCTAATTCAAGCATGTCATCTCCAGCTTCATTTCTAGTTCCAAAGCCTAATCCTCCATGTATTGTTTCATATCCTGTCTTGGTTTGGCCCACATGTGCATTGAAATCACCTCCTATTTTAACTTTCTCCTCTGCTGGAATATCACTCAGTACGTCTCCTAATTGATCATAGAAAGCTCTTCTTTCATTCTCACCCAGACCTGTTTGTGGAGCATACACACACATAACATTCAATACCTCTTTATCAATTACAAATTTCGCTGACATCATTCTATCACTCGTTCTTACAACTTCTACTACGTTATCTTTCATTTCACTATCAGCAATTATACCTACTCCATTTCTAGTGTTACTACTCCCTACATACCACAATTTGTATCCTTCATCTAGTTCTTTCGCCCTTTGTCCTTTCCACCTAGTTTCTTGAATACAAGCAATTTGAACTCTTCTTCGTTTGAGCGCATCCACTAAATCTCATAACAGAGAGAAAATACAGTGCATAATAATATATTTCTTCAAAAATTCTGATTTATTGAAAGTTCTCCCGTTTCCCCCACACGGTTTCTCCATCTTTATTGTTATAATTATACTTTCAAGATCAGTTGTTCCATTTGGGACGTTTAATTACTTTTAAGATCAGATTGGTGTCTCGTACGATATTGAATATCGGATGAAAATTGCTGAAGGAGAAGGACGAATTAAAAACCGCACGAAAATAAATCTTTCCCTCCTTCTGCTTCGTCTCTCGATTCTTTCGCCAAAAGTGATTTCTGGAGAGTAAGATAGGACGTATTATGCGCGTGGTTTATTTGAAAAGCTAATGGACTCGTCTTAAACTGCAGATAAACGGTTTAATTCGATTTTATAAATAAGCAAAGTCATCGAATATTAATTTATGGCAGATACTACAAAATATAAAAGTGTATTTTATACTCGTTAAACTGTCGAGAAAATTATAGAATTTATAATTTATAATTTATAATTGAGAAGGTTTAAAGCAAAAGCGAATAAATCCACTAAAAACTTTTCTGAGACGCAAAAAGTAATTATGTTTTTGTTTACCTTGTTCGGAAATACTATTAGAGAAGTCATAATAAAACTTTTCCTACAATATAAATTTAAAAAATTGATATTTAGTACAAAAGAAAATTTAAACAAGAGTGGATTTATTTGGTTTTGCTTGAAATTACTGGATTTATTTCATTTTGCTCACAACTTCATTAGCAAGAATTAACAAAAGTACTATTTTTATTACTAATACATAAATCAAAAGCATATGGCGTTTAGTAGACTAACAGCACATCCAATAGTGCATTTAAAAATGACTCTCTTCTTCTAGACACTCACACTCATTTCTTAGCCTTAGCCCTTCTTCTTCCTGAGGTACTTCCTTAGTATGTTCAACTTTATTATTTTCACATAAAAGATTCGTGTACCACAAAAAAGTTTCGTCACTTTTCCACTCCTTTCCAAATTGTTTTTCCATAAGTTGTTGAACACTATTTGGTGGAATGGCAATTCGCAGGTTGACTTCGGATAGCAAAAATTTTTTTAAAGACTTTCCCTTTTTGTAAATTGCGCGCCATAGTTCAGATTGGGCTTCAAATCGATAATGTTGAAAGCGTGAAATTAAAATTTTAATTTCTTTAGTTTTTTGAATCTGTGTCTTTTCCAAACAGATTCTTTTTAAGTCTGATATTCCAACAATCTTGTTAAGGTAATTTTGCAGAGGCGAATAAATCGACGACAAAATATCTGACCACCCATATTACATCGTCGCATCTCTAATAACTCCCTATTACCATCTATTGGTCGAATGAAATATTTGCATAAGAAGATAAAGTAAAAAATGCGTATCTTTGGATTTATTTGGTTTTGAATTTTGAACAAAAAGTGGATTTATTCGGTTTTGCATGAAAACATTAATATCACCATTAAAATTCAGTAGGATTTATTCGTTTTTGCACATATATATTTTTATATATGGTGTAATTTAATAAAATGAACCGATTTTGGCCACTAACGAAATTTCCGAAAAAGTGGATTTATTCGGTTTTGCTTGAAACCTCCTCAATTCGAAGTTTTATTTCCGGAGAAATGAACACTTCTCTTGTGATCAGTTTTTGGTTAGGCTTGTATTTGCGGTTTCTATTATTTCCAAACAAACAAACGACGAATAAAAGAAGGCACGGGGAACTCTAAAATTTGCACTTCACTACCTGTCTATTCATCAAGACAAAAGTTCAACGAAATCTTGGTTCCTATACTCAGATAGGAGTAAACTAATGTAAAATGAAATTAAGAGACATGTTATATTTCAATTCGTTCAGAGAGGATCATAAACCCCCTTACGTACGTTTCACCCTCATTAGGGATCATCGGAGGGGTATATATGGTTACTTCTGAATGAAATGAAAAATAGTCAGTCTTCCAATATCGAATTACAACAAAAGCTCCCTTTTAACTAATAAATATATAATAATTTAGTGCAGCCGATATGTGAAACAATTGTGTATTTAATGATATAATTTGGACCACATATACTACACATATAAAGGTTCAAATATAGATACGAGGCCATCTCAGATTTTGCCTTTTACAAGAATGGCGGGCATTCAAAATGGCGACTAAACATATGTGACTAATAGCACGATAACTTTTGAACGAGACGGAAGATTTCAACCAAATTTGGTATATAGGTTCATTTTTTGATGTATAATATCGAGGTCTTGAGTTGTGTTTTTTGTGGTTTTTATGTAAAAATATATTGTTTTTTTATTCTTTCACCCTGTATGTATTAATTTTTCAAAAAGTTAATACCGTCATTAAAAAGAGCGTAAAAATATTTTTTAGGAAGTATTTTGAACTTTTTAGTTATGTTAATTACCATTTAAGAAATGCATAACGTATGTTCACATGTACCTATGGGCGACACATTCATTTTGAATGCCTGCCATTTTTGTAAAAGACAAAATCAGAGATGGCCTCCTATTTAAATTTGAATCTTTATATGTGTAGTATGTGTGGTCCAAATTATATGCATCTAACATTAAATGCACAATATTTCTTATATTATTATTTGCACGAATCTGCCGCACATAGGTATCTACATGTGAAGATATGTTATGCATTTATTAAATGGTAATTAATATAATTAAAGAGTTTAAAATATTTCCTAAAAAATATTCTTTGCGCTCTTTTCAGCGCCGGTATTACCTTTTTGAAAAATTAATATATACAGGATGAAAGAATTGAATCAATAAACAACATATTTTTACATAAAAAAATCAGGAAAAACACAACTTTTGGTACATAGTTTCTTCTGGTTTAAGAGTTCGACCTTATATATTAAAAAAAGAACCTATATAACAAATTTGGTTAAAATCGGACTTTTCGTTCAAAAGTTATCGTACTATTAATCACATATGTATAGTCGCCATTTTGAATGCCCGCCATTTTTCTAAAAGGCAAAATCTGAGATATCTAAATTTGATCCTTTGTATGTGTAGTATATGTGATCCAATTATATGCTTCTGCCATTAAATGCACAATAATTCTTATAATATTTACACGAATCTGCCGCACATAGGACATGTGAAGATAAGTTATGCATTTATTACAAGGTAATTAACATGAGTGAAAAGTTCAAAATGTTTCCTAAAAAATATTTTTACGCTCTATTCAATGCCGGTATTACCTTTTTGAAAAATTAATATATACAGGGTGAAAAAATTGAAAAAAAAACAATATATTTTTACATAAAAAATCAGAAAAATCACAACTTCTGGTAAACTGATTCTTCCGGTTCAGGAGCTTGATCTTATACATCAAAAAAAGAACCCATATACCAAATTTGGCTGAAGTCGGACTTTTTGTTTAAAAGTTATCGTGCTATTAGTCACATATGTATCGTCGCCATTTTGAATGCCCGCTATTTTTGTAAAAGGTAAAATCTGAGATGGCCTCGTATCTAATTTTGAACCTTTATATGTGTAGTATATGTGGTCCAAATTATATGCTTCTATCATTAAATGCACAATTCTTATAATATTTGCACGAATCTGCCGCACTAATTAGCGTGTCGAACCATGGATTGATTGACCATTTTTCTTCATACCTTTTTGTCCATTGCTTTCATTCTCCAATTTGTGCAGTTGAGTCTTTTTAGATTTCGAAACTAGTAGGCCCATGGATTCATTTGCCATAATTCTCCATCTCTTCTTGTCCATTGCTTTTATCCTACAATTTGCAACGTTGAGTCTCTTTAGATCATCTTCTACATCCATTTTCCATCTTGTTCTGGCTCGATTTCTTCTCCGACATCCACCTATTGTACCTGACAGTAGTATTTTTGATAGTCTACTCTCTGGCATCCTTTGTATGTGTCCTAACCATCTTAAACGTTAAGTTCTTATAACTCCTAGTATGCTGGACTCCCCAAACAGACTTGTTCGCTTTTATTAGTGTATTTTGGATTTCTTCGTCTATATTTGGTTTTTATTAGGTGATGTATCTAGTCCACATAACAATCATACACATATAACCACAATTGACAGGTTTGAGATTGAGAGCTCATACTTATATTTGGGATCATTGATCAGAAACACAGGGTCGCTACAGGAAGAAATAAATCGTAGATGTAATCTAGCAAAAGTTGCCACAGCAAATAGTATGATACAATTGATCCAAAAGATGGCATAATAGTATGATATAATTGATCCAAATAATGGCATAACCCAGACATCCAAAGTGAAAGTTAACCTCCAACACCAAATTGTTCTATATGGTCCACATAATGTTGAGAAAAAAGTCACACCATTTTGAGCGTCGGGTTTGGGGTGGGGGGAGAAAGGGGGGAGAAATCGGTAAGTTCGTAGTTTTTTAGGTTTTTCGTCAATATTTCTAAAACTATGCGATTTAGCATGAACAACCTTCTATACAAAAATGTTCTACATTAAATTTGTAATAAAAATGTCTTATGCATATTCCTTCTAAAATGAACGGTTCAAAAGTTACGGAGGTAGTATAGTATAATTGGTCCAAAAAAGGCCTAACCCAGACATCTAAAGTAAAAGTTTTCCTCCAACACCAAATTGTGCTATATGGTCCACATATTGTTCAGTAAAAAGTTACACCATTTTGAGCGTCCGGTTTGGGGGGGGGGGATGGGGGAGAAGTCGGTAAATTAGTAGTCTTTTTACGTTTTTCTTCAATATTTCTAAAACTATGCTTTAGCGTAAACAATGGTCTATACAAAAATGATCTACATAAAATTAAAAAAAAAATATCCTCTCCATAATTGTTATAAAATCAACTGTTCCAGAGTTACGGAAGGTGAAAAGTGGATGTTTTCGATACTTTTTATATTTTTTGGGCAATTGATGATGATTTTGGGTTCCAGAGTTACGGAAGGTGAAAAGTGGATGTTTTCGATCCTTTTTATATTTTTTGGGCAATTGATGATGATTTTGGGTGGTGAGGTTGACGTTTCTTCAAGGGCTTATCACTAAAATACCATCGGCCACTGAAATAGCAAATTTTGATTACAAAACACAATCCTGTTAAGAAAATTTCTTTAATCAGTAATAATATTATAAATTGCCCAAAAAATAAAAAAAAGTATCCAAAACTTCCACTTTTCACCCTCCGTAACTCTGGAATCGTTGATTTTATAACAATTATGTATAGGACCTTTTTTGTTTTAAATTTTATGTAGAATATTTTTGAACAGAATATTATTGTTAACGCTAAAGCATACTTTTAGAAATATTGAGGAAAAACGTAAAAAAAAACTACTAATTTACCGACTTCTCCCCCATCTCCCCCCCCCAAGCAGGACGCTCAAAATGGTGTAACTTTTTACTGAACAATATGTGGACCATATAGAACAATTTGGTGTTGGTGAAAAACTTTTACTTTGGATGTTTGGGTTAGCCCTTTTTTTGGACCAATTACACTATACACTATACTACCTCCGTAATTTTGGAACCGTTCATTTTAGAAGGATTATGCATAGGGCGTTTTTATTTCAAATTTAATGTTGAACATTTTTGTATCGAAGGTTGTTCATGCTAAACCGCATAGTTTTAGAAATATTGACGAAAAACGTAAAAAACTACGAATTTACCGATTTCTCCCCCCTCTCCCTCCCAAACCCGATGCTCAAAATGGTGTGACTTTTTTCTGAACATTATGTGGACCATATAGAACAACTTGGTGTTGGAGGATAACTTTCACTTTGGATGTCTGGGTTTGGGTCTAGTTATACCTATAGTGATGTATGTCTTGACATACATAACCTAATAAAACCAGGTTACAAAATCTTCCCAGAGTTTTTAGAATAATCTTTTTTGGAAATCGAAATGTTAAAACATTAGTTAATTAAAAATGCAATTTTCATAATAATTAAACTAGATATTTTTCGTGCTAGCTTGGTATATACACCTCATTACGAATGACATAAATGGAGTTTTTACTTCTCTCGGATGTACAGACATATCATTCACAAACGGCTCATAAATTGAAAATCGACTTGGTAGTGAGAGCTGTTGAAATGTTGCGACAATTTGAAATCCCGGTTGGATTATAATTAATCCGGATAAATCTGCGTGTCTGTCACTGATTAGATAGATCATCTGCCGAATCATCATTATTCTCACAACTCAAAAGTAAATATGAGGGAAGCAATTAATTTTTATACGAGTAGGATTAGGTTGAAAAGAAAAAGTTTGTTATATTACAAAAATATGGTTATTTGTAGATTAGAAATATTATTAGGGGGAGGGGTATGTTTTCAAATAAACTATGGAAGAATTATTTTATTTGTAAATTGAATAAACATATCTAGTACATAAAAGGCATTATATTTAATTTCGATTCAGAGATCATTACCATCTTTCTATGGACCATTTCGAACTCTTTTGTTCTCATCAGGAAAGCAACTGTAATGATGCAACTATAATGGTGATTAGAGCATCATTATAGTTGCTTTCCTGATGAGAACAAAAGAGTTCGAAATGGTCCATAGAAAGATGGTAATCATCTCTGAATCGAAATTAAATATAATGCCTTTTATCTACCTACGGTTTTACTCACGTATTGAGTACTAGGAAGCAGATTTGTTGATTTTTACCTCGGTGAATTGATATGTTGTGGAGTGCAACTATGTAGACTCCCCATGTCTATACATTCATCACCCTTTATTCCTTGCAATTTTTAGAAGGATGGGAATAGGTATAAGAGAGAATCGGTTTCCGAATTAAGAAATCCAAAGATTTTATTATTTTTAAACATTTATTTGTTTGAAAATGGAGTCTTTTGTGTTTCGACATTTTGTTATATTTAGTACAATTCATACAATATTACAAAAAAAATTCAAGCCAAAATATTAAAAAACAAGCCAACGATGGTAAATTTTTACAGATACCTAAAAAAATAATGGATCTTGCGGGTGGACATTAACATTCGTCAGTAGATCATGTGAATAAAAATATTCAAAACGATTTTATTAAGCTTATGAGTTTCCCGAGGTTAAGCTGTCAAGTTTTTTAGTTTTAAGGATTTTTGAGCTTTTGGTATCACCCAGAAGTCTAAATAACAAAATAATTTGTAAGAAAAGGGTGAAAATCAACATATTGATTTTTTGATATTTTCATATCTGGGTTAACAGAGAACTTGAATCGTGTCGACATTCATTTCACTTATTCCCCGTTAGAGGGCGTTCTAATCTTACTACGGTATAAATAGTTTTAATTTATACCGAGAAAATCGGAAGTTTTGATGTAAATTTGTCTTCTTGCATAGCCTCTTTGACGACGGGTAGACCTAGAAATAGCTATCGGGGATGGCAGGAGACAGATTTAAATCAAAACGAAACCGTATATTTTCTATTTTTATATTGATTATTGTTAGGCAAAAACTAAACATAAAACAAAAACCTATATCAACAGTTATCTCACAAAATCTCTAAAGAACATTTATGCAAGATTTGAGGTAGATTGGTTAAGTAGTTTTTGAGTTACAATGTCCACCGCCTTTGCAACAGGAGTTTTGAGAAAAACGCGTTTAAAGTTTTGACAACTTTATAAAGTAAAGTGATGCATACCGGAATATGTTTTTGAATCGCGCAGTAATTTACATAAGAGAAGGGGAATAGCTGTTGAACGTTTCTCTCGCTGGAAAGCTAGTCGAAGGTAGAGATATTCAACATGCTATATTTTGCTCCAATCTATTTGAAGATTTCAGAGAGTATTCTTGGAGTTATGTGCTTTTATTTAAAACAAGAAAAAATGAAAAATTTCAAAATTTTCAAACCATACCCCCTGCCCTAATGATAAGATGAGTAAGAAATATTATTATTGATATATTCTATAGAGTTTGCACAAATATCAATATTCATACAGATGAAAAATATAATCGTGTAATCAGAATCTGCAATAATTATTTTGTATTTTAGTAAATGCATTAAATTACTCAAATCTAATTGAAATTTTTTAGATTGCAATTTAGTCCTGTCGCTAGGGGGGGTATAACGGCCTTCTTAATTCAGATGGACTTACCCAAGTTTTTTTTATGTGTTTTGGCCCGTAGAACACGAATTTTTTGGGTAACAGTTGATCCGCATGTCGATAAGATTGTTATAAACAAAGAAGTTGAGGAATTATATAACAGCGATTTCTCGCAAAACAAAACATTTTTTGGTATTTTTTGGGTCATTTTAACCAAAAAATGTTCCTACAAGTTTTTTCGTTGAACTTTCAAAAAATCGAAAAATTGCAATTTTTGAACCCGAATAACCTTTGAATAAGAAATAAAATAGCAATTCTGCTTACTGCCTTTAAAAGTTTGAGTCAAATTATATCTGTTTTGAATATTTGCATTGCTAAAAATTTATTTTTTGATTGTTAAAAAAAGCTATAAACACATAGTGTTTCCCGTGCCTAATACATGCGTTTTAATGCATGCTACATAGAAATAGCCTCGCTTGCACTTTTACCTCTTCTACCTACTCGTTCGATTTTAAATGAGAAATCATTAAAAACATCACTCAAGCACTAGGTGTTTATAGCTTTTTATAACAACAAAATAATAAATTTTTAGCAATAAAAATAATTAAAACCGATGTAATTTGACTTGAACTTTCAAATGCGGTAAGCAGAATTACTATTTTATTTTTTAATCAAAAGTTATTCGGGTTCAAAAATTGCAATTTTTCGATTTTTTGAAAGTTCAACCGCGTTTATCTCGAAAACTATGCATCCTACGAAAAAATTTGTAGGATCATTTTTTGGTTAGAATGACCCAAAAAAATACAAAAAAATGTTTTGTTTTGCGAGAAATCGCTGTTATGTGATTCCTCAACTTCTTGGTTTATAACAATCTTATCGACATCCGGATCAACTGTTACCCAAAAAATTTGTGTTCTACAGGTCAAAATACATCAAAAAAACTTGGGTAAGTCCATCTGAATACAGGAGGCCGTTGTACCCCCCCTGGCGACAGGACTAATTTAATCATTGAATTATGCGAATTAACTGCGGAAAATTGTTCCAAAAAACAGTACCTAATTGAATAAACAATAAAGGGGATTATCCATTTAAAATTCTTGTGGGATTAAGACTTGTTTTTTTTTGATTGCATATTGCATATTCATAGTTAAAGTTTTTTTTTTTAAACTAGATTTTTATTATAATTGTATCAAATAAGTGAAGGTTTTTGGAGTTCCCCGCTTGCCTAATAATAAAAGACTCCAAAATTAAAAATTGTTAAAACTTTTACTAATTATGTATATAAATTCACTTGAAAGTTCAAATTACTATATATATTTTCAAAAATTTTGCTATATAAATTTCTATATTTAATATTTTATATTCATATTTAAATTTCAAAACTAAGAAATTGTTACAAACTTTTTATTTTAATATTATCCAAAATTTTCGTTTTCCTTTTTAAAAGTTGTTTCTACTTTTAACTTAAGCATTAAGCTTTCAAAGCAGTTTTTTATACATTGAAAATTTTTCCTCGGATTTCTGGCTTTAAGCTACCGGAGAAAGGGGTCGAATATCTATATTATTCATAGCGTCTTTCGTACCAATCATAACTTACGTCGACGCATACATTTTGAAAACATTCGATACGTGATATTTTGGGCTTTAAACTTTTCTATTTGCTTAAGCTCAGGAGACAAAATTATGCAAATAAAAGCTCGAATACCTTGTAGCAGGGATACATTTTAAAGCAGGTAAATACACAGAGATATTAAATACGATGTTAGTCGAAAATATTGCGTAGTACACCTCTCATTGTATTTATCTGCCTCTCTCCTTTTTTAATTCTATAGATTCCCAGAATCTGAGGTTCTTGTGGCATGTCTAAGTTCAAGTGGAATTTATAGAAGGTTACGATATACAGACAATATCTAAATATATATAACAGCCCTACAGGCCTTAGAGGCCCTTGGCTTCGATAGTCTTGACTAATTTCTTCCACTTTTTGCGGTCCTGTACTTGTCCTCTCCAGTCTCTTGTACCAGTTTCTTCTAGGTCAGTCCGGACGGCATCAAACCACTTCCTTCGTGGTCTCCCTCTTCTTTTCTTCCCTTGTTCTCCTGCTGATAAAACTCTTAGGACGTTTCTTTCTTGTGGCATTCGTAAAACATGGCCCAACCATCTAACTCTCTGTGCCTTGATTTTCTGAGTTATTTTAGGTTTCTTATACATCTCCATTAGCTCCTGGTTTGTTCTTCTGCTTCATTCCCCGTTATCCTTCTTTATACCACCAAAAACTTTTCTCAATATTTTTCTCTCCCAAATCTCTAGCTTCTTTTCTACTTTCTGGTTCATTGTCCAAGTTTCACATGCATACAGCACCGTTGGTCTCACTATTGCTTCATACGCTCGGATCTTGGCTGCCCTGGACACGTTTTTTGCCTTCAACAGTGCGTTTAATGAACCTACTGCTTTGCTACCTTTTAACAACCGTTTATCTATCTCTCTCTCTTCGTCTCCTCTATTTGTAACTGTGACTCCAAGGTACTCAAATTCAGTTACTTTCTCAAATTTATAATCTTTGTCATTTGTCCTTAGAGTAATCCACTTATTTTCTTCAGAATTTTCTCCTCTCATTTCCATATACTTGGTTTTTCCTTGGTTTATAGTCAGGCCATATTTTTTTGCTTCTTCTTCAAATTGCTTGAACATTTTTTGAAGTTCTATTCTTGAACGCGTCAGAAACACCAAGTCATCTGCAAAACCTATACACTGTTGTCTTCTGTTTAGAATCGTGCCGCTTGTCTTGATATTGGCTCCTCTAATTATATTTTCTAGTACTAGATTGAATAAGTCTGTTGACAGGGGGTCCCCTTGTTTTAATCCTCTGTTGACGTTAAACTGATTTGAAAAACTGCCTTCTATCTAAATAAGTGTATAAAAATCTAATCCAAGTCACTGTTCACTTGCGTTTCTATCAAACAAATATGCTGGTTTCAAACGGTTGCTTCTCGTACGGGGATTAACTGTTTGTTAAGAGAGAAGAGAGAGAGAGAGAAGAGAGAGAGAGACTGCTAGTATTTATTAACTAATTATTTTAAAGTTCCACTTTTGTTCAAAGTCTTCTCCTGTCAGTGCCTAACCGTTTCTGATATTGATGATCATTATCACGATGTTAATCCATTTTTATCATTAACTGAACAAGTCCTCCAGTTAAGCCAATAAGGTACTAAGGTTTTTCAGTCACGAAATCTTTTGTCTTTCGTAACTTCTCTTTCTATCCGCTTTGCTCTATCGTTAACAGTCCGTATCTCTGACTATTTCCTGATAGTGACCTAAACTTCTAATAGGTCTAATAATGTGCACTTGAAGGTATTGTATTATTGAGTTTATTTTATAATTTGATTATAACTTTTTACTACATATTCCTTTCAATTTTCTTCTGTTCAATGCTTTTTCTGTCCGATTATTACTGTTCGTTATTAATGCTGCTTCTACAAAAAAAGCGACCAAAATGGGAAGAAAAAATTTTACGAACAATTACAAGCAACATATAAGATACTTTAACGCTAAAATAGGCAATGATAATACATCGAATTCTGCGAATATAATGTACTTAAGGACACATAGATACATAGAGAGAGATGGAAATCACCGTAAGGGAGTTACTGAACCGAATATACCATATACGTAACAATTGAATCTAAAATTTAGATTTAATATCAATTGAATCTCTATTTAATAGAGAAGCTGATTGCAAGATGTCAAGAGCTAAGAGGAATTGCTGTGGGGTCAGACCATATGCTAGTCAGAGCGAAACGAAGAATGAAATTAGCCAGATACTAAAAAACCAACAGAAGGAACAAATACAACTTCGATGCCCTAAAACAAGAAAGTTTAAGAAATAAATTCACTGAATAAATAATAAAGAATATAAGAATAAATAAACCGAAGACTCAGTCGAACAAACATGGAAGCACTTTAAAAATAAGTTATTGTAAAACCAGTGAAAGAAGCAATCAAAGAGCTAAAGAAATAATTGAATTGAAAAGAAAATAAATGGATATAAAGAAACTAAAGATATTCTAGAACTGATAGAAAAAAGAAAGAAAATCAAAGAAGAAATCTTACAAAAGGAAGGATCGGAGGAGGAGGGGGCACTTAAAAGAAATACAAGGCAATAAATGTAGAAGTAAAGAAATAAGCCAGAAAGGATAAAATAAACTATATAAATTAGACACTAGAAATATCAGATAAAGAAGCGCTAGAAAATAATCTATAAACACAATACACAATCATTCCCAACCTAACAAGAAAAGCACAAAAAAATATAGGAGAATTAGTGGATAAACAAGGAAACGGAATAAAAAAATTAAAACGAACTAATGAGGTAAACATGAAATACCTTTGTCATAAAATAACAAGTCATAGCAGACAGTGTTGCCTTTGCTGACCAACAGTGGAAGAGTCTTTTGCTTTCAAGCGGAGAAAGCGGTGAAGAGAACTGTCCCCAGAGATGTATTAAGGAATAGTTTCAAATTGACGATTAATATTTTTTGCATGTGAACAATTGAACATAGAGTGTATAACCGCCAAAAGTGTTGGAAGATGTTATGGCTTTTCAAAATTGAGGTTAACATACTTTGCCACGGTGTTGTAGGCAATAGCCATGCTATGGCTGAAAAGATCTGAGAGTGGATCTTTTATGCCCTATCGTACATCAAATTCTGATTATTTTCTATGTGTTTCTGCATTACTTTTATGTTCTTTATGCGATTGAGTGTGTGAATGTTCGTATTGTATTTGAGTATTGTGTGTTGCATATGTATTGTATATGATTGAAAATATGTGTATCCGATTTTATTTTCCGCTATTGTTGGTATGTTATTGTTGCTGCTTGTTTATAAAATGACAATGCGTAGTCATTTTTGCCTATGCCTTTTCATTAAAGCAGGTGTTTTGGCTCTATTATGTATCTAATGATTTGATAATTCCTTTTTTGATGATTACATTGTGCGACAAATTATACTTATATCTGTTGGTGTGGGTTGATTTTCTGCAAACTTTGGTTGCATATTATTCAGTACCTTCTTTGGTGATGAGCACATAAAGAAAAGGAAGTGAAGTGTCGTGTTTTTACTACAGTTTTGATTGATGTCAATCAATCTGGTCTATAACCATGCCGATTTTGCATTGCTTTTTGGTGTTCTACCTCCTTACTTTTTCTTTTAGTCTGAAGTCGCCATGTTTGTGTTATAGTGTTTAAATTTTTGTATATTTCTCCATCACCCATGATTATTTTTATTTATTTCCTTTATTTATATTATATTCTTAATCAACTTATTGTATTAATATAAAGTACAGTAAATTTTATTCATTTTCTTACTTTCTATTACAGTCGAACTGCTTATTAGAATACCGGTTATAGGAATATCCAGTTTTAAGGAATAGAAATTTGAGGTCCCGAAAGGGTTTTTCTAGTCACTAATGATCGGTTATTAGAATATCCCGGTTATAGGAATACTTTTGCTTGGCACGAAGACTATTCCAATAAGTGGGTTCCACTGTATTAAATACTTTAATTATGTATCTAAGAAATGAATATCACAGAAGTATGTATGAAATTAATAAGTTTAAGAAAGAGCCAATTTCCAATAATATAAAATTGTTAATATAGAAAAGGCCGAACTATCGTTAAAGAAATAATGCAAATTCAGCAAATTTTAGGACATTAATATATAAATTTATAATATCAATATTGTTTATTCGACAATGAATCGTGTTCGATGATATATTATGTGCATAATTTACGATCTCAAATTAATATTACACGATATAAATCAAAGCTGCATATTATATACGATCCTCATTTGCCTATCAAAGCAGTTGTATATGTCGATCGTCTAGCGTACGTGCTTATATAACACAAGTCAGCAAATATTAGTTCTTTCAGTATAAATAACTAGAGCTTAATAATTAAGCTCAAATAATTATTATGATCGTGATTCTCTTCAATATACAGTATGGTGCAAATGAAAGGAATAACTTCGTTATTTCGTAAACCGACTAATTTACGGAAAAATACCGAAACAAGTCGATTTTTATTTTTAAATTATGATATTTTGGCATATAAATCACACAAGTAACGTCATCCATCTGGGCGTAATGACGTAGTCGATGATTTTTTAAATGAGAATAGGGGTCGTGTGCTAGTTCATTTGAAAGGTTATTCAATTCTTTATTTAGTAATATAAACATTAACATCGTTATTTATACAGGGTGTACAAAAACATTTTTTTTATATTAAATTAATTGACAAAAAAAGAAGAATGTATGTAATTTATTTAATTCAAAATACATTTACTACCGTCAGAAAATAGGAAAAAATGTTTATTCGAAAAATTACCATTGCTTTTCGCTTAAAATAATTGTTCAAACTTCCAAAAAGCAGGTGCCTAGCGGGAGCTGGCTTAAACATTAAATTTAAGCGAAAAGCAACGTTTATTTTTCAAATAAACATTTTTTTTCTGTTTTCTGATAACAGTAAAAAGTATTTTGTATTAAATAAATTACATACATTCTTATTTTTTTGTCAATTAATTTAATTTAAAAAATTGTTTATGGACACCTTTTATAACTAATTATGTTAATATTTATATCAGTGAATAGAGAATTAAAAAACCTTTCAAATGAGCCAGCACACGACTCCTATTATTATTATTTAAAAAAATTATCGATTACGTCATCACGCCCAGATAGATGACGTCACGCGTGTGATATATATGCTAAAATATCATAATCTAAAACTAAAAATTGACCTGTTTCAGGATTTTTCCTCAATGTCTCCGGTTTACGAAATAACGAATTTATTCCTTTCATTTGCACCATACTGTGTATGTAGCTGACTATGTAGGTACACTTTATCAAAATTTGTCCCATTTCTTTTAAAATTGTTCAGTAAACAGATCAGTTTTGTATAAATTTAAAACAAAGGAAATACGATCATGTTACAATTTTACTGATTCTTTTAATATACAATTGACTACTAAAAACTAAAAGAAGTTCAAAACTTAATCAAGAACATCTATAAAACACCTGGATTTTTATTTAAATACCTTATTTTTATTTAAATATTAAACTAATTTTAATACTTAAAACAATACCAAAAATTAAAAATAACGTTCGTTAATCCGTCATTTTTTATAAACTGCTTCTTCCCCGCAATTACTTTTCCGTTGATAATTCGTAGAAAATCTAAGAAGTCATATTTTAATACTAATTATCCAATTTTCAACGAAGACAAATCCAAAAGCATAAAAATTATAATAAATATATTTACTAAAAATATCAATATATTTTCAACGAAAACATTTCGTTTATAAATTCGCAAAAGTGTGTGTGTTATTGCGTTGCCGCTCCTGCCATACTCAGATCAGAGGTATCGATGGATTCTTATGTAGTTTTTTCTTCTGAATTCAAATCTGAAAACGGCATTTCGATATTTCTAACCGTCTGCGAGATAATCGACCTCAAAGTCTAAAATATGACGTCAAAATCGTTTTATTTTCTTCCGACACACTACACGTTCAGCTGAAATCGTTGCTATTAAGTAGGCTAGTTTTTTAATCTCGATTTGTTAAGCAAATCATAGGTTGTTTACATTTGAGTTTGACACTTCGTGAATGTCAAACTAAATTTTAAATTAAGTATTAATAAATCATCAATGACATTTGATAGTGAATTTAATTATTAAATAAAATAAATAAGATGTTCAAAAATACAATTTGAGTAAATTTTAAAAGCAATAATTTATTAACAGATTTAAAAGGGTTTATACGAGTATAGGGCCTCCCCTTTATGATAAATGGACTGTTCCATTTGCTATGAAATTAAAATATAGTCGGTTCGCTAAACTCGACACAACTGGCTAGTGATTTTAGTAGGTAATTTTTTTGTTTTTTTGCGAATTTTGCCAACATTGGCAAAATTACTAATTATTTAATAATTATTAACTAATCAGTAATCATTTTTTTGCCACATTGGAAAAATTATTGACTAAAATCACTAGCCAGTTGTGTCTGATTTTAGCGAACGGACAGTATATGAAATAATATTGTTTGGTATAAAAATTATGGTCTGATATGTGCAATTACATCCTTCTAATAATAATGGAAAAAATATTTGAAGATTTTTGTCAAATTATGGATACCAACAACATTTTAATTTATAACTCTTTTATTTTATTTTGACGAAGAAAAGTTATTCTTCATAAAAAGCTCTTCATGTTCTAAGATTTATGATACAATCATCAAAAATAAAATTTTATTAATTTTATACGAGGTATTAAAAAATATGAATTTCGATCAAGAGTAAACTACCTTAATAGTTCATAACATTTAAATTAGAATGATATAATTGCACATTAAAACATAATTATTAATTCTAAACAAATTTTCATAATAGCAATTTTCCATATTATGATTTAAAATACGCAAATAAACAAAGTTTTCGTTATGATAATGCTCACATTTTCAGTTTGTTTACACTTGATTTGCATTGACACATACGTAACTTGAAAGATATAGCAACTAATTTCATACTGTCGGTATGCGCGTACTTCACACTGTACTTCGCTTTCCCTGTCAACATTTTGCCAATCGCGCCTAAGCAAGTACAACTTAAAAAAAATCATTTGCAAACAGAAGTAGCATAATAGTTCTTCTAAATACTATTGTGGATCAATCTATCAATCGAAGATAGAATAAAAATTTTAATTTTTTTTAATATAACGCGGGCACATAAATTTGGTCCACCCTGTACATTGATTTGTAACTATTTATTATAAGTAGTTTTTAAGAAGTGATTTATCGTTAGTAAGTTTTTTCCCTAAAAAATAGAACACATTAGGAAAGAAAGTGATATGAATATACCATAATTGTTCAGGGTATTTGGAGATTATAACGATGTTTTTTTATGCACGAAGCCAATAGCCATACTAATTAGTTCTTAGGAAATTAAGGTAAAGAAAGTTTGGAATTTTAAATATGTTTGTTTAATGATAGGACTATTTAGATAATTTCCGGAAAGTCGTAAGTTTGGTTAGGAATATTTTTGAGAGAATGACTGTTTGTTTTCAAATAAAAAGAAAGAAGGTGGGGAGAGAAATGTTTCTGATTGGTTAGGCACTTTGGAATGGGGAAAGTTTTGTTTTGAATGTTGAGATAGTTTTGGAAAAAGGAACTCATTATGTGATTGGCATCGCTGAAGAGCAGTCAACGTTTTCGTGGATAGTTAGATAGCAAGTACCAGTGGGTGTGTTGATAGTGGAGAATAGAGCTGAAAAGTGGAACGAGAGACAGATCCAATTGAGACGAAATACCTCTTTGATTCTGTATTACTGTGACAAGGAGAGGAGAGAATTTTTGAAGTTTGTGTTTGTTGGAGAATTGGTGCTGGTATGCTGATAGATTTGAAGCTTGAGAACGGAGAGGGCTTTGATGGGTAGCCTAACATAGTCAACGAGGGAGAGCTATTTTGGGTCGAGAGAAGACATCAGAGTGAGTGAAGCAAAAGGTCAGTCAATTTATGTGAAAGATATTTTATTTTCGGAAACTAAAATTTTGAGTAAAAGCACATGAATTAAGATTCCAATATTTCAAAAAGTAAATAGGAAGTATATAGGTAATTTTGCGAATACCTAAATTTGTTTGTTTAGCTTGTTTTATCAAAGTCATCGGGAACAAACCGATAAATTGTTTTTTTTAACTAGAATAAATTTAAGTGGTAAAAATTTCATTCGGACAGCTGTGTCCACAGGTTTTAAATTTGATCGATTTTTAGAGTATTGATTTTCATAATAAAATTCTGTATGCTTATTTTATATTTCTATTTAATTCCTTTTCCTAATATTTTTTCCCGATTAGAACCAACTAAGAGATACTGAAACCACGAGAGAAGATAAGTATAACATAAGATAATTTAGATATTTTTTTGTATTATAAAAAGGCACCCTGAGATTTTTTTATTAATTTTTTTGTATGATTTGCGACAGTTGGATAAGTGATTAAATAATTAATTGGAGTAATCAAATAAAGATTTAGTGATATTAAAGTAATAAAAAGTAAATCATAACAATACATAATATATCTAACAATTTCCAAAGATTTATCTTAAGGCGACACATTTTTAAATTTCAATTAGTTGTATTAGATGCCTTTTTATTTATCTCCTGACACAATTGTTTTCTCAAATGATTACCATTTTTATGAGAAAACTTACAGAAACCTTTCGTTTTGGAGCGAGGACATTACGAAATTGTTTTACTCTTCTCTCGTGTATCATAATAGATTTCTATAAAAAGATCTAT
Source organism: Diabrotica virgifera virgifera (assembly GCF_917563875.1). Classification (NCBI taxonomy): domain Eukaryota; kingdom Metazoa; phylum Arthropoda; class Insecta; order Coleoptera; family Chrysomelidae; genus Diabrotica; species Diabrotica virgifera. The sequence continues at coordinate 245,979,088 of NC_065449.1, forward strand.
ATCACTACTTTCATGAATCTTTTATGACCAGAGAAATAACAACTATTTCCTCTTTCTTTTGTGTGCCCTCTTCAAGGATCACTAATAATATCCTTGGGATTTACAATCAAACGACACTTTTGGAGCGAAAATAAAAATAAATGATTAGCCTTTCTTTTTATATCTATACAGGGTGCTTACAGAAGGGAGAATAGTTCGTTTGAACTAAGAGTATTTTTGAACTATTTTGTTTGAATTTTAAAGTCAAAAGTTAAAATTAAAATTTTAATTTATATGTTTGTCCCTTGTTCAGTGTGTAGTTAGTTGTTAATTTAAGTTTGCCACCAAAATGATCTATAATAATTAAATGACATTCGAGGATACCTTATTTCTATTGACGAAATACCCCTGAGGATGCTCTTGTGAGCGAAAGTATACTTGGGCAAGATTTAATTAAATTCAGTGCTCGATATCTGCCTTTTGACTTTAAAATTCATTTATTCGAGCTTCAACCATTTCCTAATATTTTATTTGAAGAAATTTTTCTAAAATTTCGAGTCTTTAACTAGTTTAACACAACTGCATACTCAGGTATGCATATAAACACGATTTAGGAAACACGATTAACTATTAATTAACTTTTTTATTTTTTATTTTTATTTCTGGCCTAATATTGATAATTTGTTGGACAAATATAAAGTAGTAGAATAATAATTATATTAAAGTATTTTGTTTATTTTCATTGTTATATATTAGATTTAGAAATGAATTTAAAAAATGAATAACCATTTTTAATTTCGTTGAAACACGAAACTACAGCCATATCATATAGGTCTAGATCCCGCGTATGAAAAAATAGTTGATTAATAGCAAGCTGAAAATTTGTTAATAGCTTAAGGGTGTCTAGTGGGATAAACTTTGATATATGGGAACACTGTAACAGGGGCAATTTTAATTGTGGAGCAGGTTAAAAATTTGGAACGGTCAGACCACGAAAACGGCACATTTATTTTGTCCGACAGAACAGACTTAAACTCTCCGGACAGTGATTAAACTCCCATGAAAAAATCAGACAGCTATTTATCACCTGTCATAATTCCTGTCATTTGACATATTCTACATGTTCCACTCATTAAAACGCCCATTTGGTGATAAATAGCAGTCTGATTTTTTCATGAGAGTTTAATCACTGTTCGGAGAGTTTAAGTCTGTTCTGTCGGACAAAATACTTACTTACTTTACTTACTTAGTCCTAAGCCTTTCTACCTTTAGGTGTAAGGCTGGTGGAGTTGAGTTTGGCATTGTAGTCTCCATGCTTTCCGATCTTGCGCTAGGTTTCTTGCACTTTCCAATGTCAATCCCTTCTTCTCGACTTCTTTCCTGATTTCATCTACCCACATAACTCTTGGTCTCCCTCTTTTGTTTTTCCCCTGCACTCTCGTTTCGAACACTCGTTTTGTTAGCCTCTCGTTCGACATTCTACACACGTGCCCGAACCATCTAAGTTGTCCTTCTACTATTTTTTCATTGATTGGTTCTAGTTTTAGGTTTTGTCTAATTGTTTCGTTTCGTATTTTGTCTGTCCTTTTTCTGTTTGCTATTTTCCTCAGGAACCTCATTTCCATAGCATTGACTCTGGATTTTTGTCTCCCCGTCAATGTCCATGTCTCGCTGCTATACATGATTGTTGGTCTAACTACTGATTTAACGACTGCCGTTTTTACTTTTTCCGGTATCCCTTTTTTCCCAAAAAATGTTGTTTTCATAGTGTTAAATAAGCTTCCTGTTCGTCCCATTCTCTCGTTTATTTCCATGTCTTGTTTACCATTTGATTCGATTATTACTCCTAGGTATTTAAAATATTCCACTTGCTCTAGTTGTTTCCCGTCTAATTCTATTGCGTGTGTCTTCCTCGTATTTGAAATTATCATTGTTTTTGTTTTCTCTGTATTAATTTTCATATTTATGTTTGATAGTTCTTCTTCTAGGATTTCAAGATTGTTCTGTAAGTCTTCTCTGTTTTCTGCTATCAATACCATGTCGTCTGCAAATAGTAGCTCCGATAGTTGAGTCTGTTTCATTTGCCAGTATCCTAATGTTAGTTTTCTCATTCTTCTCTTGGCTTTCTTTATCGCTTCATCCAGTACCACTGAGAATAGCAGTGGACTCAGCACGCATCCCTGTTTGACGCCTTGACTTGTAGAAAATTCTCTGGATTCCTCGTTATTGGTTCTTACTGTATTTGTATTATTTTTGTACATATCCTTTATTACTTCTATTATGTGTCTGTCGACTCCCCTTTCTGTTAGTGTCTTCCAAACGTCCTTTCTTCGGATTCTGTCAAACGCCTTTTCCAGGTCAATGAAGCACATATGTATCTCTCTATTTTTCTTGATTACCTTCTCACTTACTTGTCTTAATGTGAATATTAGGTCTTGCGTGCTTCTGTCCTTCCTGAATCCACACTGTGTGTCTTCCATAGTTGTTTCTATTTGTGTTTTTATTCTTGTCTCTAGTATTCTTGCTAATACCTTCCCAAGGATACTTGATATGGTGATACCTCGGTAATTATTACAGTTTCTCTTGTCTCCCTTTTTGTGTATTGGTAATATAATGTCTTTCTTCCAGTCCTTTGGTAATTCTGCTCTATTTATGATATCATTCATTAGTTCTTTCATGCTATCCATTCCCTCTGTCCCCATGAATTTTATCATTTCCGGGGTGATATGATCCTTGCCTGGTGCTTTGCCCAGTTTTACTCTTTCTATTGCTTTCTCTAATTCCTCTCTTGTTATGGATTCCACTTGTTGTTCTTCATTCCTTTCTTGTATCTCCCCTATGTTGTCCTTGTCTACATGAGTTAGCTCTTTGAAATGTTCTCTCCATCTTTCCATTATTTGTTTTTCTTCTGTTAGTACGTTTCCATTCTTGTCTTTTATATTCGGCATCGTGTGCTCTTTCTTTTGTCTGAGTTGTTTTAATGCGCCGTAGAAGAGTTTTTGGTTTTCCCTATAATTTTTTGTCATTTTTTGTCCAAATATCTCCCATGACCTTTCCTTTCCTGCTTTCACCGCTATTTTAACCTCTTTCCTTTTTTCTTTATATGCTTCGTAATCTTCCGGGTGTTTTGTGCTTAGGTATCTTTTCCATTTGTCTTTTTTGTTCTTTATTTTCTCTCGTATTTCTTCCGTTCACCATTCTGTTCTCCTCATGTTAGTGTTTGCTATTTTTGCTTTCCCGCAAGTTTCCTCAGCTGCTTTGATTATGCTGGTTTTTAGATATTCCCATTTTTTTTCTATATTTGTATTTTTTGCCCTACCTTTCAAAGTATTATCTAATTTTTCTTGGAATTTCTTCTTATATATTTCCTCTTTTAATTTGTAACTTTTTATTTTTTCATTTACTACCTTTCTTCTCTTTTCTTCTTTTTCCTCTGTTGTTCTCATTCTCATTATTACTAGATGGTGGTCACTGCCAATCTCCGAGCCTCTTTTCACTTTCGTATCCTGTACTCTTTTCCATTTGTTGCTGCTTACCAAAAAGTAATCTATGATTGATTTTTCGTTTCTGCTGTCTTGTACTCTCGTGTATTTGTGTACTTCTTTATGTTTAAATTTTGTATTTGTTATAACTAGTTTATTCTCCATACATATTTATATTATTCTTTCACCATTTCTGTTTAGCATTTCTTCTCCTTCTTTTCCCATGCACTCCTCTATTCCGCTGTTGTTGTTTCCGACTCTATCGTTTAGATCTCCCATTACAATTATGTTTTCTTCCCCATTATCAATTTTCATTTGGAGCTCCTCGAAAAATTTATCTTTCTCTTCCTTTCTTGCATCTTCATTTACTCCGTAGGCTGTTATTATTGTCCATATTTCTTCGTCCATCAGTTTAATTTTCACCGATAATATTCTCTGGTTAACATATGTTTCTTCTATAACGTGTTGTAGTCTATTCGGTGCAATTATTATCCCGACTCCTTCTTTTGCTCTCTCTTTTGTATCCGCTCCTACCCAAAGTAACCAATATCCTTTGTGTATTTTCTTAAGAGCTTTTCCTTTCATCTTCGTTTCTGTTATTCCTAGTAATTCTATTTTTTGTCTTATCATATCTTCTACCAGTTCTTCCTCTTTTCCATTGATGCTTCTCACATTCCATGTTCCCATTTTTATCTCTCCTTTTTTCTGCAATCTAGCTTTCCCCTTTTTCCTATTTTCATCCTTGTTTACCTTTGCATCATCTTTTTCCCTATCGCTTTTCCCATTCATTGCCTTGGTTGTCCTTGTTGTGGGTCCGGTCTCATTATTTTCTTTTAGTTTTTTGAAGTCCCTTCCCCGCTATTTCTGTGAGTTAGTATAAGTTTCTCTTTATTATGGTCCCATTTCCACTCCTTTCCATTAATCTCCAGTTTCATATATCCTATCTTCGTAGTATTACCTTTGTCTTTTTCTTCTTTTGCCATTTTCCTAATTTTTGCTTGTATTTCCCTTTCCTTTCTTGTTAAATCTGATTCTATATACACCTTTTGTCCCTGTAGATTTTTCAGTTTTCCTTTGTTTTTTAGTACACTCATCTTATCCGGACAAAATACATGTGCCGTTTTCGTGGTCTGACCGTTCCAGATTTTTAACCTGTTCCACAATTAAAACTTCCCCTGTTCCAGTGTTCCCTTATATCAAAGATTGTCCGACTAGACACCCTTAAGCTATTAACAAATTTTCAGGTTGCTATTAATCAACTTTTTTTTCATACGCGGGATCCAGACCTAATATTCCAGTTCAATCAGAGAGTGCAGCAAACACCTCTACCGGTTTCGAAACTTATTAGTCTCTCATTAGGAGGAACATATGCTGCTCTCCCCCCCTCTCTCTCTCTGTCTCTCTCTCTTTCTCCCTCTCTCTCTCTCTGACCCAGCCAGGACAAACCCCTGCGTGCAGTTACGGATTGCAACTAACAAAATGGCAGGGATGCCCTAGCGGCATCTGCTAGCAAAACACTAAGTTTTCAATCTAATACCACATAAAATAACACTAAAACTATTACTATACATCCCACCAGATTGAAAACAATAAGAACCTTCTCTGGCTACACCTCCGAGGCTTCTAAAATTTGAAAGCCATAACGGATGCCGAGACTAAAGAAGATGAGGGAATTTTACAATTTATAATTCACGTCCCATCTGTTCAGCGCGGTAAAGTTCCAACGCGAATGGTTTCCTTCAACTGGTTCCATTCCCTAGTTCATTGTTTTCAATCTGGTGGAATGTAGAGTACTATTTAAAGTTATTTTATGTGCTGTTAGATAGAAAACTTAGTCTTTTCCTAGCAGTTGCCGCTAGGGCATCCCTGCCATTTCGTCCATTGCAATCCGTAACTGCACGTCGGGGTTTGTCCTGGTTGGGCCAGAGAGAGCAGCATAATATATGTGCCTCCTGATGAGAGACTAATAAGTTTCGAAACCGGTAGAGGTACTTGCTGCACTCTCTGATTGAACTAGAATATGTTGCGGCTGTAATTTCGTGTTGCAACGAAATTGAAATTGATTATTCATTTTTGATTTACATGTTTACTCTGATTTAAGTACGAAGGGAACCATTCTCGTTGGAACTTTACCACGCTGAGCAGATGGGACGTGAATTATAAATTGTAAAATTCCCTCATCTTCTTTAGTCTCAGCATCCGTTATGGCTTGCAAATTTTAGAAGCCTCGGAGGTATAACCAGAGAAGGTTCCCATTGTTTTCAATCTGGTGGGATGTAGAGTAATATTTTTAGTGTTATTTTATGTGCTATTAGATTGAAAACTTAGTCTTTTTTTTTTTTAGAAATGAATTTGTTAGTCAATGGAAACTTTGTAGTTAGTATTCCTTATTATAGAAAATGGTAATTTTAGAAAAGAAACTGTAGATTCTACACATTAAAATATTACAATTTAAGAGCTAATTTCCTTTAATAAAAAGGTTCATATTATAAAAGATACAGGGTATTAAATTTGAAATTTATTATTTTATTTTTATCTATAACTTTTATGTTTGTCGACATTTATGTATAAACATTTATAAATTGGGGCTTTTGGGTATGAGGAATTATAATTAATTTGACGCATACTTTGATGTGGATGATAGAAAACGTCACAATGCACAAACGAAATAAATAAGATTGGGGTTGTGTAATGATGACATTAAAACTGACTTTAAATGAATCATTTATCAGTCGTAACAAATCACTTAGTGGTGTTTTTATAAGAATAAACTATTAATTATGCTTATCTACAGGTATTCAGTGCTTTAAGATACAAATATCTCAACTAGGAATAATTATTGTGCTGTTAAATTGCGATTATCCCGAAAACCGTTTAGTCCTGTCGCCAGGGGGGGGTACAACGGCCTACTTAATTCAGATGGACTTACCCTAGTTTTTTTATGTATTTTGACCCGTAGAACACGAATATTTTGGGTAACAGTTGATCCGGATGTCGATAAGATTGTTATAAACAAAGAAGTTGAGGGAATTACATAACAGGGATTTCTCACAAAACAAAACATTTTTTTGTATTTTTTAGATGATTCTCAGCAAAAAATGGTCTTACAAGTTTTTTCGTAGGATGCATAGTTTTCGAGATAAATGCGGTTGAACTTTCAAAAAATCGAAAAAGTGCAATTTTTGAACCCGAATAACTTTTGATTAAAAAATAAAATAGCAATTCTGCTTACTGAATTTGAAAGTTCAAGTCAAATTTTATCGGTCTTGATTATTTGCATTGCTAAAAATTAAGTTTTTATTTGTTAAACAAAGCCATAAACACATAGTGTTTCCCGTGCCCAATGCATGCGTTTTAATGTACAGTAGGAAAAATGAAAGAATACCCATGAACGAACATATAAAACACGCTGTATTTTCCTGTCACCGTGTCACACAAAAAATTGGCCAGCGCAAGTACATGTTACAATTATTGTTACATGTATTTCCACTGGACAATTTTCTTTGTGACACGGTAACAGGAAAACACAGCGTGTTTTATGTGTTCGTTCATGGGTATTCTTTCATTTTTCCGACTGTACGTAATCTATACTACTAGTCTGGGCTGATATCGGAGAATAGGCCATTTTTGGAAAAAGTTATTTACCAGCAATTTTATTGCTGGAATCGAATTATAAGATCCTATATATTAATAATATAGGTATGCAAAGTCCTCAGATAGTGTGCTACTTTTTTTATAAATAAAATGGCGCACGAAAATCGTGTTTTTTTTCAATTATTGCTCTATAGCTCCAAAGATTTTAACTTTACAACAAAAACACTCAAATAAAAATTGACCGTGATTAAATTCTGCATAGAGACGTGTTTTCCCGATCCGCTCTGATGAAAATTTTCTTTGGAAAATGCGGGTTTTCCCAACAAAATTTTTAATTTTCCAATAAAGTTTTAGATAAGTAATTATCTACCAATAATTAAATAATTTGGTGACTTAAAAGCCTTCTTGGTTTAGATTATAGTTCCAGAAGCTGGTGAAAATTGAACGAATATTTTAGCAACAATTCAATTGTTAATTAATAATTTACGGTCGCAATAATAACCAAAATAATTATGATACACTGGTCAAACTTTGAAATCTTATAAAGATGAAATGCCTATTTAACATTTTCTTGACAAAATATGAATTTTTAATTTTTTTGCATAATCTTTAAATGTTTAAAAAAAAAGTTATAAACAAATTAACGTTTCTCAGAAAGTTTTTATTATATTATTATTTCAAAAAATAGCTAAAATGTGCATTTTAAATATCTTGAAAATGAATGCTTTAAAACTTTTTTGCAACCATTTGCAAAAAAGTTATGAAACAGCAAAATTAACATAGGATTACTACGGTGTTTATATTTTTTTTTAATTCTTTCAAAGCGTAGAAGTGAGTTTAAAGTACAAGCTAATTATTTACAGAAAAATATCGATTATAAGTTTAATGGTTATATTTTAATTAAAGATTATAATATATTTTTTTGTAATTTACACGCGCGAAAGTAGAATAATACAGTACTGTAGCTAAAATTTTCACTCGGAGCGACGACCGGCGGCCGCGCGACGTACACTTTTATAAATAATATATGCTGCGTGTCAGTCGCTTCGAGTGAACATTTTAGCTCCGAATCTGTATCAGGCCTACTTTTGCGCTAAAAATTACAAAAAAAAGTATTTTTAATCTTTGATTAAAATATAACCATTGCACTAATTTTTGACATTCTTTGTGAGTAATTAGATTGTACCATAGACTCACTTTTAAGCTTTGAAACAATTAAAACAAATTATAAACAACGGATATATCGTATATTTATTTTGCTGTTTCATAACTTTTTTGCAAATGGTTGGAAAATTTTTTTAAAGCATTCATTTTCAAGACCTATGAAATACGCATTTTAAGTATTTTTTAAAATTAAAATATAATAAACAATTTCTGAGAAATGTTAATTTGTTTATAACAATTTTTTTTAAACATTTAAAGATTATGCAAAAAATGAAAAATTTATATTTTGTAGACAAAATATTAAATAGGCATCACACAAATAAATCACACCTTTATAATCTTTCTAAGTTTGATCAATGTCTCATGATTATTTTGGTTGTTATTGCGACTGTAAATTGTTAATTAACAATTGAATTGTTGCTAAAATATTCGTTTCATTTTCACCGGCTTCTGAATTTATAATCAATACCAAGAAAGTTTTTATTTCACTAAGCTATATAATTATTAATAAATAATTACTGGCCCAAAAAAAATATTTCAAAATTCGAGATTTTGTTGGCAAAACCCACATTTTTCGAGGAAAATTTTCATCGGAGTAAATCGGGAAAACATGCCTCTATGTAGAATTAAATTGGGGTGAATTTTTATTTGAGTGTTTTTGGTGTAAAGTTAAAATCTTCGGAGTTATAGAGCAATAATTGAAAAAAATACGTTTTGTCGGCGCCATTTTGTTTATAAAAAAAGTAGCACACTCTCTGCGACTTTGAATACCTATATTAATAATATATAGGATCTTATAATTCGATTCCAGCAATAAAATTGCTGGTAAATAACCTTTCTTTGTACTTTACTAATTAGACCAGCGTATTATAACAATTTTTTTTTAATTTAAAGATTATGCAAAAAAAAGAAAAATTTATATTTTGTCGATAAAATATTAAATAAGCATCTCATCTTTATAATCTTTATCAGTTTGATCAATGTATCATGATTATTTTGGTTTATATTGCGATCATAAATTGTTAATTAACAATTGAATTGTTGCTAAAATATTCGTTTAATTTTCACCGGCTTCTGGAATTACAATCTATACCAAGAAAGCTTTGATGTCACTAAGTTATTTAATTATTGATTAATAGTTACTTACCTAAAACTTTATTTGAAAATTAGAGTTCTTGTCAGAAAAACCCGCATTTTCCGAGGAAACTTTTCGTCGGAGCATATCGTGAAAAACATATCTCTATGCAGAATTTAATTGCGGTGAATTTTTATTTGGGTGTTTTTGTTGTAAAGTTAAAATCTCTGGAGTTATAGAGCAATAATTGAAAAAAATACGAATTGTCGGCGCCATTTTGTTTATAAAAAAGTAGCACACTATCTGTGGACTTTGCATACCTATATTATTAATATGGAGGATCTTATAATTCGATTCCAGCAATAAAATTGCTGGTAAATAACTTTTCCATGAATTTTGCTAATTAGCCCAGAGTATACGTAGAAATTGTATGCGCGCCTACTCGTTCGATTTCAAATGAGAAATGCATTGAAAACATCATTCAATCACTATGTGTTTATAGCTTTGTTTAACAATAAAAAAAATTAATTTTTAGCAATGAAAGTAACTAAAACCGATAGAATTTGACTTGAGCTTTCCAATGCAGTAAGCAGAATTGCTATTTTATTTTTCAATCAAAAGTTATTCGGGTTCAAAAATTGTCATTTTTCGATTTTTTGAAATTTCAACCGCGTTTATGTCGAAAACTATGCATCCTACGAAAAAACTTGTAAAAACATTTTTTGGTTAGAATGACCTAAAAAATACAAAAAATATTTTGTTTTGCGAAAAATCGCTGTTATGTGATTCCCTCAAGTTCTTTGTTTATAACAATCTTATCGACATCCTGATCGACAGTTACCCAAGAAATTCGTGTTCTACGGGTCAAAATACATAATAAAAACTTGGGTAAGTCCATCTGAATTAAGGAGGCCGTTGTATCCCCACTGGCGACAGGACTAGTTGAGATTTGAAAAAATCTCAACGGTTAAAAAAATAGTTGGACGATTGCATTTAGCATTTTACAAAATAAAAATTACTACCACTCTTACAACTATTTTTTTATGTACTCTGCATTATTACAATATTCCAGTGTTATGTGTGATATTTTATATTTTATGACACAGTAAAAAATGGTCGCGCCTTCACCAAAAATTAGAAACATCTTCCGCCAAAATTTAGGATTTCATGTAATATTGTTAAAACAAGTTAAAGAGAGAAAAGAACAGAAAATATTTCCCTGTATTAGGAGTTGTAGTAGGTTATATCTCTCTAGATGTCTCATTATATTGCCAAAATATATTATCTTAGTGTTTTTGTTACTTTTTATTCGGTGTAAAGGTTTACAATTTTTCATTAATGTCTCTGTAGTGTCCGCCTCTACATGTCGTATAACACTTTGAATATTATGCACAGTCGGAAAAATGAAAGAATACCTATGAACGATCATATCAAGCACATATTTTGGATTTGCTGCCTTTTTCTATAAATAACGAACGAGAGAGGTGTTGTCTACTAAGCAAAAACGTTATCCAAGACATACGCAGTTACATATTTATAATTGACAGAGTGAGACGGCGATACAATAATTGTTCAACGTAGTTATATTAATTTAGTAGATTATTTTTTGATGATTTTAACTTCCAATCGTATAATAAGATATTTGATCACGTGTTTAATTCTGTCCAATCAGATTAAAATTATACTGAGAATTATCTACTGTAGAAAATTACCGATAGAATTTTTTTAAGTAGATTGTTTCTGTTTAATGGCAACCAGTTTCCTAGTTTTGACAACTGTCACATTTAAGAAAATATCCATAATATACGTATTAAAAAATAATGTTACGAATATCACACGACAGTAAGAATAAAAAAGAAAATAATGCTTCATTTTTACTCAAATTTGTTGTCATTGGGCAATAGCCACTCGAGCCCTGCGGGCTCTCGTGTATATTGCCAGTCAACAAATTTTTCGAAAAACTGTCGCATTATTTTCAATTTATTCTCACTCTCTTGTGATAATCAGTGCGTTCGTGGGTGCCTGTCGGCGACTAGTCGGCGACAAATTAGCAGCAAAACGCATGCGCACTTTAAAATTATATAAATAATATCGTTAATAGATAAATATACAAGGTATATTTACCTAGTATAATTTAATAATAAGTTATTAATAATAATTAAAAGTAAATATATCTTGTATGTATATTTATCTATTAACGGTATTATTTATATTAAGTGAGGTTAGAAATTGTCGGCGACAATTTGTCCACTGTACCCGCGAACGCAACTATTATACCCGATTATTTTTTAATGATTTTAACTTCCAATCGTATAGTAAGATATTTGATCACGTGTTTAATTCTGTCCAATCAGATTAAAATTATACTGAGAATTATCTACTGTAGAAAATTAATGGTAGAATTTTTTAAGTAGATTGTTTCTGTTTAATGGCAACCAGTTTCCTAGTTTTGACAACTGTCACATTTAAGAAAATATCCCTGATATACGTTTTAAAAAATAATCTTACGAATATCACACGACAGTAAGGATAAATAAGAAAATAATGCTTCATTTTTACTCAAATTTGTTGTCATTGGGCAATAGCTACTCGAGCCCTGCGAGCTCTCATGTCTATTGCCAGTCAACAAATTTTCGAAAAACTGTCGCATTATTTTCAATTTATTCTCACTCTCTTGTGATCTTATATCCGAAAATTTAAACTCACACTTGACTATTTCTGTACTTATATTGTCATTCTTCGAAAAACATTCAACACCAGTAGAGATAATGATTGTATAAACTACTTTTCGAGTAATCCTGCTGGTCAACTATAATCTGACAGATTCAATTTCTGTCACTTTGACAGTGAAACTGAGTTAGGTTCGGTAGAGTTTATAAATTTTAATAATCAGTCGTATTTACTTGAATAAACTCAGTTCTTTTAAAAGCTATTTAGATATTATATTGTATTTTTGGTTTGGTAAGTATTTATTTAATTAAAATAAGTCAATAAAATTTGTGAGTAATCATATGTCAATATGGTTAACTTCTGTCTATGAGTTTGCCAAACGTGTACATATATTGCTCTGACTTTTCAATCATAGTGTATAGAATTACAGATTAGTATATTTTTACGAATGTACATTTATTTGCAGATACTGTCTGGAAAATGATCTGGATACCAAAATGATCTGAATTGATTAAGTTTACTTTCATTTAAGTCACTATGCAGCTGACATAAACGACATTTTTTAAATTCCTGTTACTATTTACGTCCGGCAACTTTAACATGGAGAAATTCATAATACTATATTTGCTTACTCATTATTTTTGTATTATTAATCTATATCAAATAATTAATTACGGTAGTAAAAGTAACATTTATTACCAATAAATATATAGGTATTATCAGAAAAAAAATAACATCACAAAAAAATTTTGACACATTTACGTAGCGAAAAATCGTACGGTGGGGTAGTAGTCACATCCGTTTTTTACGATATTAACTTAGTTTAGACGTTGTTTTGACTAGAAATTTTTGATTTGATTCGTTTGCATATCATCGACGACGCATGGGTATTTTTTCATTTTTCCTACTGTAGCAGTGTTTAAGATTTAATGTAGTATCTTTATTAATTAGAATTTTCTTTAGTTTCTAGAAGGCGTCTGTGGCTTTTCAATGCCTATTTTTTTCTTTGCTGATATCCCAGTTATCGTTAACGTTGGTGCCCAAATAGGCAATATTGCTGACTATTTCTATCACTGTTACTAATCAATAAGTTATGATCTTAGAGGACATCTGCTCCAGGTAGTGTTGTAGTGTTCTTGATTGAATTTTGGATTGATTTTACCCATTTTATGGACATCAAAATAGATCAAATAAAGTTTTGAATTATATATAATTTGAAGTAACTAAGATATTCAAAAATTGGGCGAAACACTTTCAACTCTCCCCCAAAACCCAAAAAACCACCCACGTTTTTAGCAGTTGGTACTCTTTACCGCGCGATCTTGCGTATGTGACAGACAAAGTTGGCTAGACCACTCAAAGTGAATATTGATATTGACCAATGACATCCTTGATATTGGCGTTACACATCGATGTATAGAACAACCTATACCTTAAGTGGTCTATTTTTATTATGTCTATGGTTAGAATACGAATTTCTGTAACTAATGTCACTCTTTTTCATAGGCGTAACCAGGATGATCCTAAGGGGGGGGGGTTACAGCTACCTGAAAGGGGGGGTTACAACTACTGGAAGGTCTCTGAGGGCTATGGTGTTAAGCATATAGAGCTCAAAGTACATCCCAATGGGGGGGTTACAACCCCCAAAACCCCCCCCTGGTTACGCCTATGCTCTTTTTCAAAGAAATGGAGTAGTCCAATCAACAGCCATTTTCTCGTGGAATTTTGAGAATCAAGGTCGATTTCCTTGAAAATTTGGATTTAGATAGTAATTATAACCCTTGTCAAAATCTATCCTATGCCGAACTGTGCTTTTGCTCTAGGGGTGAAAACAACCCCATATAGGGGATGAAAATTTTTTAATCAATCAAAGTAACTATGGAAATCGATAGAGTGACCAATTCTGAGTAAATTTTGTTGTATATAATTTTTTTGCAAAATTGACACTTTCCTAGTAGTCCATTCTTTCACGGTTTTTGCTCTAAATTTTAAAGAACCGCTTGGATTGACATGAAATTTGGCATACGTATAGCTTACACGTCAAAGAAAAAAGTGATATTGTGTCGATGTGTGCTTTTGCCCTGGGGGTGACTTTCACCCCCCTATTGGGGGTGAAAAAATATATGTCTAAAATAAGTACGGAAATGGGTAAACTGACTAATTTTAAGTAACTTTTGTTCTATAGAGCTTTTTCGCCAAGTCAACACTTTCCGAGTTATTTGCGAGTGAATAAGTTCATTTTTCAACAAAATAACCACATTTTTAGACGATTTTTTGCAAATAACTCAAAAAGTAAGTATTTTGTCGAAAAAACGTTGTTAGCAAAAATATTGAATATAAAAAAGTTAAAAAAATGCGTTAGGTCTCTTCATTTTGTAGAACCAGAGTTATAGCCAATGAAAAATAGGTTCATATTCACCAAATTTTAAATAGAATATTTCGACGTGAAATATCCAAAAAATTAAGTACTTTTTGGGAAAACCCAATTTAACTTTTTTAAAGTGTTTAAAAAAGCTTTATTTCTGTTTTTACAAAAAGTTTCTAGCATTAAATTTAAGCAAGTTACGCCCAAAATAAAGTTGGTCCCTTTTGTTTTTGCAAAAAAAAAATCGGGAAGACCACCCCCTAATTAGTAACTTAAATGAAATTAGTCGTTACCGCTCCACCAATTATTTTACTTATGTTGTGTTTATATGATCTGTAAGTTTCATCGATTCAAAGTGCTTATTTTTGAAAAAATTTGGTTTCAAATTAAAATTTTTAAAAATTTAAATTTTGAAAAATATGCTTTTTTTCAAAATAACTTAAAAATTGTTAGAGATACCAAAAATCTCGAAAAACAAAAAAAGTCAGATTTGCTTTTCTGAATATCATGTATTTTTTGGTTTTTCTGTTTTGTTTGTTTATAAAACAAAAATGAAGCTTTTTTTAAACACTTTAAACAAGTTGTAATGAATTTTCCCCAAAATGTGCTTAATTTTTGGTTATTTCACGTTAAAATCTCCCATTTGGAATTTGACGAATATGAACCTATTTTTCATTAGCTATAACTCTGCTTCTACTATGTGTAGAGACGTAATATATACACCATTTTTTGAAATTTTTTACAGGCTATATTTTTGCTAAGAATGTTTTTTCGACAAAATACTTACTATTTGAGTTATTTACGAAAAACCGACTAAAAGCGTGGTTATTTTGTTGAAAAAATGAACATATTCACTGCCAAATAACTCGAAAAGTATTGACTCAGTGAAAAAACTCTATAGAAGAAAAGTTACTTAAAATTAGCCAGTTTATCCATTTCCTGACTTTCTTTGGACGAATATTTTTTTACCCCCAAGAGGGGGTGAAAACCACCCCCAGGGCAAAAGCACATATCGGCACAATATCATTTTTTTTGTTTGACTTGTTAGCTATGTGTATGCCAAATTTCATGTAAATCCAAACGGTTCTTTAAAATTTAGAGGTTTTGCAATATTTTACCGTTAAAGAATGGACTATAGTTATTTGCGACTGAAACTATGCATTTTTCATTGAAGAAACTCACGTTTTATAATAATATAACCGTTTTTCATGAATAACTTAAAAAAATTAAATTTTATAGAAAACATTATTAAAGACAATATTGTAGCTAATAAAAAAACAAAGTCATTCGCGTCTGAAAGACCTGCTTAAACCCAATAACGACTGAGTTATTGCTCTTTAAAAGATGGTTATTTTCGAAGAACATCGAAATGGAGAATCTTTTTTCTCAAATAACTCGAAGGTGGTGCAATTTTTTGGGAACATTTAATAGACATCTTTTAAAGTTCATTAAAAAACCTTTCAAATAAGCTCTAAAATTCAAAAATCTTTACAAAAGAACTGACTGAAATTTTATAGAACAAAATTTTCTCAGAATTGGTCACCCTATCGATTTCTACAGTTATTTTGATTAAAAAATTTTCATCCCCTAGATGGGGTTGTTTTTACCCCCAGGGCAAAAGCGCAGTTCGGCATAGAGTAGATTTTGAAGAAGAGTATCAACAGAGCTTAAATCCAAATTTTCATTAAAATCGGTGTTGATTCTCAAAATTCCACGGTTTTACAGTTTTTTACCACTAATGAGTGGTCCAGAGTATAAAGAACTGTATTTAAATAAACTTAAGTGAAATTCAAAATCCCTATTGATTAAAAGTAATATTTTCCGAGAACACGATCCCTTAGTGCTATAAGATACTTCGAATTTATTAAGTTAAAAGTTGGTGAAAACGTTTCGTGTATATTTAATTGAAAGTTCATTTGTTTTAGCGCTATCTTAATTGTCAGCTCATTAAAAATAAGTTTAGTATGTAAATTATGAGAGCAGGAGAGAGATTACGTCCTCGGTTTACTAAAGTTAAAACACTTTCCTTTAGGGTATCCAGTTTAAACTTCGAAATTAACTTTCTAAATATACCTAAGATCATTATAGACTAGAAGAAAGTTACTTTTTAATGTTTTATTAACGACCAGTTTTATAATTAGTGATTTACTTTAGAGGTTAGATCGAAAGTAAGAAGGCAATTTGAAAAGAATGTACTTTCTCCAATCTTTTCGAATCCTCTCTAGGAATATTATACATACATACATAATCGGTTGCCTCTTTTACCATTAGGTGTCGAGGATTCCTCCTTTATATAATACTCTCTGCAAATTTACGCCACTTCTTCCTATCTGCTGCTAAAACTTTTGCTTCTTGCCACGATGTTCCTCTTTTCTTAAGTATTTCGTTTACACTAGTGTTCCAGCTTTTCCTTGGTCAGCCCCTCCTGCTTTTACCCACTGCTTTGGCCTCCCATGTCATTTTGACTAGTCTCTCACCACTCATTCTTATCATGTGTCCAGCCCATTTTAACTTCTTTTCTTCAACTTTTTCGTTGAGCGATTTTACCTGTAATTCATGTCTTATATCTTCGTTTCTTCTTTTGTCTAATCTTCTTTCTCCCACCACTTTTCTTAAGTATCTCATTTCTGTAGCTTGTAATCTTTTTCTTTGTCTGTCATTAAGTACCCAGTTTTCTGCCCCATATATTGTAATTGGCATATATACAGTTTTATATACTGTCATTTTGGTTTTCCTCGATATTTCTTTTTTGTTTAGGAAATTTTTATACAGTGAATAATAAGTTCTCGTTGCCAATTTTATTCTGTTTCCAATTTCATCTTCTTGTGTACCTTTATTGTTTAACATTATTCCCAAATACTTAAAGAGGTCTACTTGCTCGATTTTTTGCCCTTCGATTTCAATATTTACCGTTGCTTCTTTGTTGGCTATTGTCATTACTTTAGTTTTCTCCATATTTATTATTAAGTTGTAGTTTTTTAGTTCTTCAGCCCAGATTCTAATGTTATCTGCGAGAGCCTTTTCAGTTCTTGCAACTAATACAATGTCATCAGCAGATGCACAGGCTTCAATTTTTATTTGTTGCAAATTTCTATACCCTATAGCGCATTTTTTAGTTTTTTTCCAACACTTTTTAATAACTTCATCCATAACGGAAATAAATAACAGTGGGCTCAACACTCCACCTTGTCTAACCCCGTCGTTATTAGAAAATTCGCCGGAGATTAAGTTACTTGTCCTGACCTGGTTTTTTGTGTTGACATACACACTCTTTATTACACTTTGTAAAACTATGTCAAACGCCTTTTTCATATCTAAAAACGCCAGGTAGAGTGTATCGTTTTTTAACAGTGTTTTTTCAGTAATTTGCTGTAGTGTGAATATATGATCTTGTACGCTGTGTGATGGTCTAAATCCACTTTGTATATCCGCCAGTCGAGGCTCAACTATTTCTCGTAGTTTCTTTTCTAGGATAATTTCGTAGATTTTCAACGCTGAGCAGAGAAGTGATAAACCCCTATAATTACTGCACTCTTTCGTGTCTTCCTTTTTGTGTATAGGCAGTATTATTGAAATGTTCCAATCCTCTGGAATTTTTTTGTTTGTCCACGCTAAATTTTTTTTTTTTTTTTATTAACTCCCAGTATATTTACAATCTGTCACATATATAATATTGAAGGACAATAAGTAAATGGTCGGATATTTACATTGGACATGTAGGAAATATTTCCAGTGAATTATTTCCTTTACATAATTAACCTATTTATTTAAAACCGTTATTTGTTTGTTATTCTGAGTACACTTAGTTAAACCTGCTTATCAGGTCCGTTGGTTTAAATTTTTTTAAGCGGCGCACCTCACCTACTGTGTTAAATAGATCACTCGCGAGGGGGTTCACATGCGTATTTGCTCTATCCCGATATTTTTCACTATGTCGTTTTATTTCACTTTTGATGGTGGGGATTTCCAAGTCTCTTTCTATTGCTGTATTTGGCACGTACCAAGGGGCATTGACTATTATTCTTAAAACCTTATTTTGGAACCTTTGAAGTATTTCTAAGTTTGAATTTGACGCTGTGCCCCATAGCTGGATTCCATATGTCCAGATTGGTTTTAGAATTGATTTATATACAAGTATTTTGTTTTGAATGGTCAGTTTTGATTTCCTGCCGATAATCCAGTATAGTTGCTGCAGTCTAAGTCCTAGTTGTTTTCGCTTGTTGAATATATGTGTTCGCCATGTGAGGCGTTTGTCTAGGTGCATGCCTAAGTATTTCACACTATCAGCTTGTGCTAATTGGCTGTTATTTAGTTTCACTGGTGGACACTGATCTCTTTTCATCGTGAAAGTAACGTGAATTGATTTGGATCCATTAGCTTTTATTTTCCACTTTTTTAGCCATACTCCTATTTTGTTCAAGTTTGTTTGTAGGTTTCTTGTAGCTCCTGCAGGATTGTGATGGGAGGCTAGTATTGCTGTATCATCAGCAAATGTTAATACTGTTGTTTGTTCTGTAGTGGGAATGTCTGCCGTGCACAATAAATATAATATTGGGCCCAAGGTACTACCCTGTGGTACTCCAGATTCTATGTGGTAGATGTTAGTATATTCAGACTGCTGTTTTACTAAGAAAAATCTGTTAGTTAGGTATGATTTTAATAATGGATAGAAGTTGTGAGGTAAACCTTTTTTTATTTTATACAATAGTCCAGGATGCCACACCTTATCAAAAGCTTGGCTAATATCTATGAATGCGGCTGAACAATACCTTTTCTTTTCTAAGTCATTGCTAATTTGTTTAACGACTCTGTGGACTTGTTCTATTGTGCCATGTTTTGCTCTAAAGCCGAACTGATGATCTGGTATGAGCTTTTTTTCCGTTAATATTGGCTGCATTCGCTTGAGTAGAAGTTTCTCAAATATTTTTGATAAGATTGGCAAGAGACTGATGGGTCTGTATGAGCATATTTCATTAGGGTTTTTACTTGGTTTGGGAAGCATTATTATTTCTGCTACTTTCCACTGATTTGGAAAGTAGCTCAGCCTTAGCATTGCGTTAAAAATTTGTAGTAATGCTGTGATTCCTTTTCTAGTGAGTTTTTGCACTATAATGCCGGTTATTAGGTCATAGCCCGGTGCTTTTTTTGGTTTAATTTGGTGTACAATTACATCTCTTATTTCCTTGTATTTAAAGTTGCTTATGGGCTGTTCCATTTGGAGAGGTGACTCCAGGTAGTTTTGTATGTCGTCCATGTCTTCTTGTGTACTCTCTACTTCATTTGGTTTAAACACATGTGATAGGTGAAGTGCAAATGCATTGGCCTTTTCTTTGTCGTTTCTGGCCCATTTCCCCTGTTGATCTTTTATAGGGGGAATATGTTGTTGTGGCCTGTTCAATTTTCTTGTTGCTCTCCAGAGTGAGTAGTCTGTTGCTTCCGTTGGCGTTAGGTTTTCAAGATATGCCTGAACCGAGTCATTTTTCATCGTTAACAGAAGTTTTTTTAGGTCCTTACTTGCTTTATTGAGGTTTTTCTTATTTGCTGCTGTCCTTGTTTGCTGCCATTTCTTGCGTAGTTTTCTCTTTTCAGCAATTTGGTCTTTTATTATGATTGGGTTTTCGTCGATTTTATCACTGTCTTTTTGTATCGGGGTTGCAACCCAACCCGCAGTTTGAATGGAAGTTGTTAGTTTTTTTAATGCTACTTCTATATCCTCGGTTGTTTTAAGAGGAATTTTAAGATCTATACATGCATCCACCCGTTCCTGAAAGGTGTCCCAATTTGTTTTATGATTGCATACTATAGGTTTTTTTGGTCGCCCTACTATTCCCTCAAACATGGTTAAGAGTATTGGTGAATGATCAGATGACAGATCAAAGCTGGACTGTATTTTGAGTTGTTTAGTATTAATGCCTTTTGTTACGAAAAAATCTATGGCATCTGGTGTTTTCTGTGGATCACTGGGCCAGTATGTAGGTTCTCCTGTGGCGAAGTGCTTTAAGTTACTGTGATTTATAGTTTGAAGTAATTCTCTACCTTTCGTAGTTATTAGTCTGGAGCCCCAGGCTTTGTGTTTGGCATTATAGTCTCCTCCTGCTATGAATCTGTTTCCAAGCGTTTCGAAGAATTTAGAGTATTCTTGTTTTTTATTGTTATGTTTTGGAGGACAATAGACTGCAGAAACTTTTAGAATACCGCTTCCAGTATTTAGAGCAACTGTTGTTGCTTGCAGGTGATCTTTCGCATAGTTTGTTTCTTCGTTGTGGTTTATATTGCTGCGAATTATAATTGCAGTTCCACCATGGGCTGCTCCATCTGGGTGATTTGTTTGGTAGATATTATATTTTGCGATTTTCATATAAGACTTTTTAGTAAAATGCGTCTCTGCTATTAACATGATGTCTATTTTGTTTTCTTTGAGAAACGTCTTTATTTCTTCTGCATGTTGGCTCAGTCCGTTTGAATTCCATTGAGCTATTTTTAGTAACTGTTTCATTTCGATAATTGGTTAACTAGGGCTGTGATAAGGTTCATCATGGTCCCCATCTGTGTGATTAGGTCCTTCATCATTCCTTTTAACTCGGTTATATCGTTTTGCTGTGGAGGTATCATTTGTAATGGTATCTGAGTTTGAGTATTACTTACTTGCTGTATTTGTTGCTGCTGTTGTCCCACTGTTGCTTGAGCATATGATATTCCAGGTCTGATGCTTGATTGGTTCTCTCCATTGGTCTTTTCTCGTAGCTTCGGGTAAAGTTGTTGTTGTAACTGTTTGTGCACTACACAACCCCTGTAGTTAGCGGGATGGTTTTCTAAGCAATTCGCGCACTTCACTGTGTTGTCTCTTGTTTTCCGGAGGCACTCTGCTGTATTATGTGGACCCGCGCACTTCACACACTTATGATTTCGCTGACAGAAGTTTTTTGTGTGACCGTATTGTTGGCATCTCGTGCACTGGGGTATTATCCGTTTCTTGCGAGGTGGTTCAATTATAACACTGCAGTTCATGAGCTCTTTTATTTCATAAATGGTTTTATTGTTGTCCTTGGGTTTCAAGTCCACAAAAAATAGTGGCAAAGGTTTTTTTGTACGACTTTGGAGAACGTTGTGTATATTTACAGTTTCGTGTCCTAATACCATTAAAATTGTTTTGATTTTTTCCATGTCAGTGGAATGATGCAGATTTTTTAACACGACTCTGTAGGTTTTATCAGTTTTCGGCTTATACGTGTAGAACTGGGTTTGTTTTTCTTCCAAGGCTTTTATAATTTTAGTGTAGGCTTCACCTACTTTAGGTTGTACTCTGACTTTCTCTTGTCCAACCGTTTTGATGAGATACTGCTCTTTAACGATCTCTTCTAGAAGTGATATTAATGGATTTATGTCAGCTACACCGTCTATATAAATTGGTGGAGGTTTTGATTCTTTTTGGTCGTTTTTAGCTTCGTGTTCCTCTTCTTCTTGTTCTTTTGGTAAATTTTCAAATATATTTGTTTGTTTGTTTGTTCCTAACCAGTAGTCGTGTCTTCCTTTTTGTGTATAGGCAGTATTATTGAAATGTTCCAATCCTCTGGAATTTTTTTGTTTATCCACGCTAAATTTAGTAGGTCATGTAATTCTTGTTTACCCTGTTGTCCAAGATATTTCAATAATTCAGCATCTATTCCGTCGATCCCTGCTGCTTTACCAACTTTAAGTTTTTCTAGTGCATCTTCAACTTCTTCCATCTTTATTTTAGTTTCATAAACGTCTTCTTGTCCTCTTTCAGGTGTTTCGTCTGTTATCTGTGTGCGATTCTCTGCTGTTGTATTTTCATTGTTTAAAAGTTCCTTGAAATATTCTCTCCACCTTTCTATAATGGGCTCATCCTCAGTTATTATATTTCCGTTTCTATCTTTTATCTGCTGTAGTTTAATTTCCGTTTTACTTCTCATATTCTTTAATACTCTATAAAATAATTTTGTATTTTGGGTACTATTTTCTTCCATAGTTCTTCCAAATTCTTCCCAGGCGTTCTGCTTTTCTTGCTTTATCCTTACTTTAACTTTGTTGCGCTGTTCCTTTTTCCATAGCCTTTTCTTTTCTCTGACTTCTTTTTTAATATCGTTGTTCCACCAGCTTGTCTGCTTTTTATGATTATTTCTTCTGGTATACCCGCAAACTTGTCCTGCTGTTTCTAATAGTATTGCCTTAAATCTGATCCACTTTTCTTCCACATTTCTACTTTGTCTTCTCTTTTCAATCCTTGCAAACTATTTTTCTGTTTTTTCTATATACTCATTTCTTGTTTGCAAGTTTCTCAGATTATAGGTTCTTATTCTTTCGCTATAGTTTTTGTTTTGTATCTGTTTTCGGTCCTCGACTTTGTTGTTATTCTTGAATACTCCTTCTAGTAGATAATGGTCACTACCTATATCATAGCTTCTTTTCACTCTGACAGTTTAAACTTCGAAATTAACTTTCTAAATATACCTAAGATCATTATAGACTAGAAGAAAGTTACTTTTTAATGTTTTATTAACGACCAGTTTTATAATTAGTGATTTACTTTAGAGGTTAGATCGAAAGTAAGAAGGCAATTTGAAAAGAATGTACTTTCTCCAATCTTTTCGAATCCTCTCTAGGAATATTATACATGAGTGGATAATAAGTCCCTTGTTGTATTATTTCTGTAAGTTACATAACAGTCATCATGATGCAATTAAACTCAAAGGTAGTGAATAATAATCTGATGCAAGTTTATGCCGTAATAGCCAGCAGTAGTGAAGATGACATAAAGAAATGTTATTTACTTCTAGACCCCATAATATATTAATTCTCTTTAATTAATTTTCATGCCAAATAGTTTAAATCGTCATAATCTTGAGCTATTGTTACTTGATAGTTTGCAAAGTTGAGCGTATATACCATAGTGTTGGTAATCCCATTACTACCAGAATTCATTTTTTTATGTCCAATGTCTTATATGATTAAAAAATAAGACTCAGCGCAATTTTAACGTCAACAGAATCAAACCTGAAAATTGACATTTTCAATTTCCAAGTTTGTTTTTAGTGAGATATTTAGATCTAATTCTATTAAAATAGGAGAATGGTCAGGAGATAGATCATAACAAGAAGAAGCCCTCAGGTGATTGGTTGGTAAACTCATAGTGACACCAAAATCGACTAGATCTAGTACATTATTTCTATCTATAGAATAGTAGGTAGGATCACCGGTGGTTTTCAAGGCTGTTGTTGTTGTCATATCACAGTACCACTTTGAGGAAATAAGTCATTCAGATAATATAGTAATAACTGGGTTGTTACTACTGGTATCAACCGGTTTTAGAGCAATAAATAAATCGTCAGTTTGTAAGAAAAAATTCAACATCCCGTATCTCGGAAACAAAGCATTTGCGGACATATGTTTATAAAACAAACGGCCAATATTTTTGAAGTTATACTTCTTTACCGGCGATAGAGGGTGAATTTTTATATGTTAAAACCTATCAGCCCGGCGCATGCGCATTATAACTTTGTTCTGATTGGATGTTCAAATTACATGTCAAAAATTATACGATATGGCAGCTGTAGGACAGCTGTGGTTTGGAGGTAAAGGTAAAGGTAAACAAATGTATAATATATTAGTTTTATTGTTGTGAGGACAGAAACAAAAAAGTTTATAATATTGTAGTGACTTTTAAATAGTTTTTAAAAGCAACAGGTACGTAATAATTGTTAATGTATCATGGGTATAAACCTACCTATTTGATCTGCCAAAATACATAGTATGTAATACTTTTATTTATATAATTTGATTACCATCAAAATTTCTATCAATATTCACCTAATATATTGTTTTATTACTCTATGTTTTGTTGTATTTTTTCAATTCTAAATCATTTCAATTCAAAATTAAAATAATTTGATCAATTTTCAAAATATCAAAATATCACAAGTTTAATCCGTTTAGTTAGTCGATCTTCGTAAATAATGACACATAGTGTCCGTGGCTAAGCGTTGAAGGCGAACGAATTCCAATACCAACCGCGCTTATCAGCGCTGGTTCGAGTCCCAATAGAAACTTTCTTTTTTGTTTTTTTTAATACATTTTATGATTGTAAGTATATTTATTATATAATTGTATTTTCAGAAAATACGTATTTAGTTAAAAAATTTTTCGACAATTAATGTTCAGACATCATTTGTGGCTTGTTTAATGTGTTTGTGTGTGTTTTATTCTTTTATTATTTTAATTTTTGGCACTGTTCTAATAAAAATGTTTGAGAAGTAGTAAGTATAAATTAGTTTAATATTTAAACAAAATATAAATAAAAAGTATATTAATTTCATTTAAATCATATAATAGAAGTATAACTTCTTACGTGCGTACAAAGTACACACACATTATTTTTTCATGCAGAATTACCTCTTAAAGTTTGCCGCCCTTATTTAGAAACACCCTGTATTGATGAAGAACGTTGTTAGTTGTTAAAATACCTAACTTTTTTATTATTCAACATAAGTGAATAAATCAAAAAGCATGATATTAAGAAAGCCTACGGCTACAATTAAGTTTTAATTTCAATATTTTATATACGCCAGAATATTCCACAGGGTGTTCGAAACTTTGAGGAAAAAACACACTATTATTGTTACTCCCGGTATACAATGACACTTACCTGTTTAGCAACAATATTACCACATCGATATTTTTGAAGAATAAAGCTATAACATATTAAAAAAATCACTAAAATCGGACAATAGGTTTGGGAAATGCGAGACATAAAAATGTCCAATTTTTAAGGTGGTGCGTTAATTTTGATGCTTAGTGTATATTGATCATCCCCTGTAGTTGTTTGGACGATTGATACCGAAATTTGTTGTGTACATTGTTAGTTTATTACATAGCTCAGCCAATGATCTTGTACTGTTTATTTTTATTACACGATACTGTGATGTGCATTTAAAGAACGCTTAAATATACTATACAATATTACCCCTACGTACTGATATCTGAATGGCACCACAACAAGGAAAACAAACACTAATTGAGCTACACAATCAAAAATTCATTTTCGCACATTCAGTTAAAGTTTATTAAATTACTATGATGGCGACTAAAAAAGTTTTTGATTCGTTATCCCCCCACACAGACACACGCACATACAAACACACATACAACTAAAATTTGCTGCTTTAATTGTATCACAAACCGCTAGCTAAAGTTCGTTGGTTCACTCGTTCGTTGGCAGTTAATTAAACAAATTATATTTTAGTAGAGTTTGCATATACAAATAGCAAACATATTTCAACCTACAGTTTAATAGGTTTATTGCAGCTTTTTACTAATGGCTACAAACAGTTATTTGGTAACTGAATTATTAATATGTGCATGTGTAATTATACAGATAAGAATTATTAAAAGAAATAAAAAGCTTTAAAAAGAAATGAATGAGCTAGGGTTTAAAGGGTTTAAATCCAGACCATTGTGTCCATGTGTCCAGATTTATCACATTTATTCTAACTAAACACAAACAAAATGATAAAAATGGCAAATAATGGTGAAAGATATTAAAACTACAATAAAGCAAATGTTCCGTGAACTAATACATGCTGTTAGGCTTTAAATGGTAGATATATTGTGAGATCATATGACATATGTCCTTATCTCATCTACTGGGTATCTCTTGCCTAGATATACCGGAAACTTGTCACCCCAATAATTACAGCTTCCACTATTTTTGTGAGGAACCGAGATAACGTTAAACTTTTTACAATCAGATGTGATATACTAAGAGAAGGACACTCTTATTTGTGAGTATTTGTGTCATCCTCCTGTGGTAATCCTATCTAATCTAATAGGATTATCACAGATATGATATTAGAAGAAGGTAAGGAACTAATTGCAATTGTAACTAAGCATATAGACAGTTGTTTACACCAGGGCAAACAACTCTCAAGTAATATTATTACACAAGAAAGGTGATAATCGAAAGTTGGAAAACTACAGGCCCATCAGTCTACTGTCATACCTGTTAAAAATACTCACCAAAATCATAACTACCCGACTAACAAGGAAATTAGATGAATACTAACCATGTGAACAGGCAGGTTTTAGAAAAGGTTATTCAACTTCCGATTACCTGTTAACCACAAAAATATTAAGAGAAAAATGTAACGAATACAAGTTTCCAGTTTTCATAGCATTTGTAGACTACGATAAAGCTTTCGACACCATAGAACACACGGCCGTAATAAACTCATTTCAAAATTGTAGAATAGACAGCAGATATATTAACTTAAAAGAAACTATGAACCAAGCTACAGTTACATACTACCTAAATGAAAATGAATACACGAACCCTGTACCATTAAACAGTGGAGTCAAACACGGAGACACTCTATCATCCAAACTGTTCACCTTAGTTTTGGAGGACGTTTTTAAAAACCTAAATTGGAAATATAAGGGAATGAACATCAATGGCCGCTACCTCAGTAATCTACGAATTGCGGATGACTTAATCCTCATAGCTACTGACCTACAAGAACTGGAAACCATGCTTTTAGAACATGGTTTTAGGCACTCTGGAAATTAACCTTTCTCAAAAGAATCATTAATTAGAGAGATCAGGACTCCCAACACATTGCCTGGGAGATTTGAGAAAATTTTTATGGATAGTCCATCGGTACTACAGGAAGATTTGCTTTTGATACTATTGATTGTTTGGATCAGTTCAGATTTATCAACCGGTCTTATAAAGAATGAATTCGAGAACTTTCCTGAATTATTAGGGAGATAGGAAATGGGATCTTGTTGTGACACAATAGTTGATGTTATACACTGGGGTGCAAAATTAACCGGACACCTTAAAAATGGGTAATTTTTGATGACTCAAATTTCCTAAACCTGTTGTCCGATTTAAGTGATTTTTTAATATATTATAGCCTTATTCTTTAACAATATCGCTGTAATAGCATTGTTGCTATACAGTTAAACTTTCATTGTATACCGGGTGTGCCAATCAAACTGTGTTTTTTTCTCAAAGTTCGCACCACCCTGTGGAATATTCTAGCATTTATAAAATACTAAAATTCTACTATAAAATACTATAAAATACTAAAATAAAAATCTAACTATAGCCTCATGTTTTCTCAACATTTTACTTTTTGATTCATTCGCTTACATTAGACGATAAAAAAAGTTAGGTACTTTAACAACTAGCCATGCTTCTCATCAATACAAGGTGTTTTTAAATAAGTATGGCAAACTTTAAGGGGTAATTCTGCATGACAAAATAATGACAGTTTGCCTTATAGGCGGTATGTCTGCAAATGCTCGTTTCCGAGATAGGGGGTGTTGAAATTTTTCTTACAAACTGACGATTTATTTATTGCTTTCAACCCGGTTGAGATATGCAAATGAAATTTGTTGAGATTTAAAACGTAGTTATTGCACATTTTTTGACATACAACTAAGAATGTAATATTCACCATTGGCGCGCATACGGGTAATATCACGGCTCATATTACTCGTATGCGCGCCAATGGTGAATATTAAATTCTTGCTTGTATGTTAAAAAATGTACAATAACTAAGTCTTAATACCCACCAATTTTCATTTGCATATCTCAACCGGTTTTAAAGCAATAAATAAATTGTCAGTTTTTAAGAAAAATTTCAACACCCTCTATCTCAGAAACGAAGCATTTGCGGACATAGGTTTATAAAGCAAACTGTCATAATTTTTTCATGTAGAATTACTCCTTGAAGTTTTCCATACTTATTTAAAAATACCTTGTATTGATAAAAACATGGCTAATTGTTAAAGTACATAACTTTTTTATGGTCCAACACAAGCGAATGAATAAAAAAACAGAATGTTGAGAAAACATGAGGCTATAGTAGGGTTTTACTTTGAGTATTTTATAAATGCTAGAATATTCCACAGGGTGATGCGAAGTTAGAGAAAAAACACAGTTTCATTGGTACACCCGGTATACAATGAAAATTCTCCTGTTTAGCAACAATATTATTGCAGCGATATTGTTAAGAATCAGGCTATAACATATTAAAAAATCACTTAAATCGGATAGCAGGTTTAGGAAATTCGAGACATCAACACTGACCAATTCTTAAGGTATCCGGTTAATTTTGCACCCCAGTGTATTTTTACTCACATTAACAAAGTATTCATTTAGATTTTCTGGGTCTGGAAGGGAAAATGTTTGAGCAGTCTGAGTTTTATTTCGAAGATCGTTTATTATGGACCAAGTTTCTTTTGCAACATTTTTAGAGCTTCTGAGACAATTTTGATAGTACAATTTTTTGGCTGATTTTATAAGTTTTTAATCAGATTGCCGTGTACTTGGTGATATATTCAGTAACAAAGACGTTGGTAGTAAATTTCTTGATGTACAGTAGTGACACCTTTGGTAGTCCAGGGTTTGCGATGTTTTGGCTTAATTGTGCTTAAAGGAAATGCTCTATTGAAGATACAGACAAGCTTATTCAAAAAATCACTGAAATTATAAACGACGTCCATAGTAGGAAAGTGCCACTCAGAGGTTAAACATAAATTCTGGAATTTAGATCTAAAGTTTTTGATGCATGCATTATTCCGCTATTAACATATGGTGCACAAACATGGACAATCACAAAAAATAATATGAATATACTCAGAGTCACTCAACACGCGATGGAACGAGCAATGCTAGGCATATTACTTAAGGACAGGAAAACAAACACATGGATAAGACAGAAAACCAAAGTCACCGATGTGGTACAAAAATCATTAAAATTAAAATGGGAATACGCTGGACATGTAGCTAGGAGCGGTCTAGACAAATGGCACAGAACAATTCTTACCTGGAGACCATACCAACACAAAAGACCCAGAGGCAGACCTCCTATGAGATCGATAGTAGTCTGGGCTGATTATCGGAGAATAGGCCATTTTTGGGAAAAGTTATTTAAAAGCAATTTTATTGCTGGAATCGAATTATAAGATCCTATATATTAATAATATAGGTATGCAAAGTCCTCAGATATTGTGCTACTTTTTTTATAAACAAAATGGCGCCCGAAAATCGTGTTTTTTTCAATTATTGCTCTAGAACAAAAACACTCAAATAAAAATTCACCGTGATTAAATTCTGCATAGAGACGTGTCTTTCCCGATCTGCTCCGATGAAAATTTTCCTCGGAAAATGCGGGTTTTCCTAACAAAATCTTTAATTTTCAAATAAAGTTTTAGATAAGTAATTATTTACCAATAATTAAATAATTTGGTGACTTAAAAGCCTTCTTGGCTTAGATTATATTTTCAGAAGCTGGTGAAAATTAAACGAATATTTTAGAAACAATTCAATTGTTAATTAATAATTTACGGTCGCAATAATAACCAAAATAATTACGATACACTGATCAAACTTTGAAATCTTATAAAGATGAGATGCCTATTTAACATTTTGTCGACAAAATATAAATTTTTTATTTTTTTGCATAATCTTTAAATGTTTAAAAAAATAGTTATAAACAAATTAACGTTTCTCAGAAAGTTTTTATTGTATTATAATTTTAAAAAATAGCTAAAATGCGCATTTCAAATATCTTGAAAATGAATGCTTTAAAACTTTTTTGCAACCATTTGCAAAAAGGTTATGAAACAGCAAAGTAAATATACGATTACTACGGTGTTAATCATTTTTTTTAATTCTTTTAAAGCGTAGAAGTGAGTTTAAAGTACAAGCTAATTATTTATAAAACAATATCGATTATCAGCCTAATGGTTATATTTTAATTAAAGAATATAAATATATTTTTTTGTAATTTACACGCGCGAAAGTAGAATAATACAGTACCGTAGCTACCCGCCCACATACACAACTCGCGCGAGTTTAAGCGTGTTAGTCGCTTCGAGTGAACATTTTATCTCCGGCTTTGTATCAAGCCTACTTTCGCGCTAAAAATGACAAAAAAAAAGTATTTTTAATCTTTGATTAAAATATAACCATTGCACTAATTTTTGACATTCTTTGTGAGTAATTAGATTGTACCATATACTCACTTTTAAGCTTTGAAACAATTAAAACAAATTATAAACAATGGAGATATCGTATATTTATTTTGCTGTTTCCTAACTTTTTTGCAAATGGTTGGAAATTTTTTTTAAGGCATTCATTTTCAAGACCTATGAAATACGCATTTTAAGTATTTTTTAAAATTAGAATATAATAAACAATTTCTAAGAAGTGTTAATTTGTTTATAACAATTTTTTTTTAAACATTTAAAGATTATGCAAAAAAATGAAAAATTTATATTTTGTCGACAAAATATTAAATAGGCATCACACATTTATAATCTTTCCAAGTTTGATCAATGTCTCATGATTATTTTGGTTGTTATTGCGACTGTAAATTGTTAATTAACAATTGAATTGTTGCTAAAATATTCGTTTCATTTTAACCGGCTTCTGAATTTATAATCTATACCAAGAAAGCTTTTATTTCACCAAGCTATATAATTATTGATAAATAATTACTGGCCCAAAAAATTTATTTGAACATTCGAGATTTTGTTGGGAAATCCCACGTTTTCCGAGGAAAATTTTCGTCGGAGCAAATCAGGAAAAACATGCCTCTATGTAGAATTAAATTGGGGTGAATCTTTATTTGAGTATTTTTGGTGTAAAGTTAAAATCTTCGGAGTTATAGAGCAATAATTGAAAAAAATACGATTTGTCGGCGCCATTTTGTTTATAAAAAAAGTAGCACACTATCTGTGGACTTTGCATACCTATAATATTAATAATATATAGGATCTTATAATTCGATTAAAGCAATAAAATTGCTGGTAAATAACCTTTCTTTGTACTTTACTAATTAGACCAACGTATTATAACTATTTTTTTTTCAAAATTTAAAGATTATGCAAAAAAAAGAAAAATTTACATATATTTTGTCGATAAAATATTAAACAAGCATCTCATCTTTATAATCTTTATAAGTTTGATCAATGTATCATGATTACTTTGGTTATTATTGCGATCGGAAATTGTTAATTAACAATTGAATTGTTGCTAAAATATTCGTTTAATTTTCACCAGCTTCTGGAATTACAATCTATACCAAGAAATCTTTGATGTCACTAAGTTATTTAATTATTGATTAATAATTACTTACCTAAAACTGTATTTGAAAATTATAGTTTTTGTTAGGAAAACCTGCATTTTCCGAGGAAAATTTTCGTCGGAGCAAATCGTGAAAAACATATCTCTATGCAGAATTTAATTGTGGTGAATTTTTATTTGAGTGTTTTTGTTGTAAAATTAAAATCTTCGGAGTTATAGAGCAATAATTGAAAAAATGCGATTTGTCGGCGCCATTTTGTTTATAAAAAAAGTAGCACACTATCTGCGGACTTTGCATACCTATATTATTAATATATAGGATCTTATAATTCAATTCCAGCAATAAAATTGCTGGTAAATAACTTTTCCATGAATTTTGCTAATTAGCCCAGAGTATAGATGATCTGAAATGGACTGCCGGGAAAAATTGGATACAATTAGTGTACAATAAAAAACAATGGATAGAAAGACTATTACGGTTGAAAATTTGGTAGTAACGTTTGTTGAGTTTTGGTTATTTAGTAACCGATTATTTTGTTATTGGAGGATGTATAGTTTGTATGTTTGGATGTATATGCTTTTTGTATGAGTCAGTGAGAGAAGATTTTTGTTGTAGAGTTTTTGTTTTTGAAAGCCTTGGTAGAAAAACAACAACGTTCCTTCTTTTTCAATAAAGATATTTTTGAGAAAGCACTTGAAGCCTGGTCGGCGATTTGAATTCTCAGTTTTTAATTGAAAATGGTAGTTTTTCGATCGTTTGATGGGATGTACTGAGAATTCTTTTATTGAGGTCTCCGTTGGTGTGCTGGAAATTTGGGGCACGTGAAGATTTTTGTTTGGAAAAACCTCAAAAGAATAATTTGATGTTTGTTAATGGCCAGGCTGAGAGTTGTTTAATGGACCCTTTTGCATGTTAAAGGGTGTTCCGGTAGTACAATAATTGTATGCATTTATCGATCCTGGGGCTTTGAAGAAGTTGTATGTGTTTATCCAGGCAAATGGTTTGTTATTGAAGAAAAAAAGGACGGTAACAGATTTTATTTTATTTTATGGGAGAAAACAAGAAGATACAAGGTAGAATTTATATTGGGTTAAATGGGTCTAAAAAGGGGACTAAAATAACAAGTTTTTTTTATATGTATGTAAAGGAAACAGCTGGTTCTGGTTATTTTTTTTTAATTAATTACTTACTTTTGTTCTTATAAACTATTGAAATCAAAATTAATATTTGTATGTAAAAAGGGACTTAAATTTTTGTTGACATTACATTCTCTATAGTTATCTAGTGTTTTATTTGAACTGTCATGTCTCATGCTCACTCTAAATCTAACCAACTAATTAAAAATAATAATTCCGACTGAGAAATAGCTGTGGTAAGACTTGAAGAGGCTTATGTTGAGATGTGGACGTGAATGGCTAGACGAAGAAAAAGAAGAGTATCTTCTGCCACGACTATCCACTATGTTGTATGAGACATGACACATGCGAGTACCTACTTATCCCTTAATCTTCCACGAGATCCCAACTCACGTAGACACACTGTATATATTCTTATAGTAAAAAGATACATACTTTGCATGATAAACGAATTTTTTTTTATGTTTTTATCATTTTGTCTCCGACAATGATGTAGAGATCTTAGTGATATATACACAGCTATTTCGGTTTCCGAAAAAAAGCGGAGGATAGCAACGAAAAGGGAATATTGAAACATCAAAGTATATTGGGTTTATTTAGTCATTTTCGCCGCCAGATGGCCAAAATCTCATTTACGTTACAGATCAGAATCTCTCTGCAGCATCCCGGGATAATTTTTCACCGAAATAAAATCCGGTTTTCTATATAACACGAACTGTATTTATTAAAAAAATTTTTGCATTTTTATGCAATATAAATTACAACAGTTTTATATTTTCTTTCTATAAAAATGGATCTTAAGTTTTACTATCTAGTCGAAGTAATTAAGCACCGAACCTCCGAAAAAAAAAGGACAAGACGGATCTTAATAATAATTATTTTTGCATTCGATTCGTCAATGCGCCAGGAAACTTTGTGACCATGAGCCATGATATAACTGCATGCAAAAAATGCATTCTTAAAGTGCATCTCAAACAGACAATAAAAAAATTCAGAACTCGTCAATTATCGGCGGAAATGAGTTCAATTTTGTTACTCTGCGGTTATTGGGGCCGCTGAAAACGAATATGACGTCACAAGTGATCTCTGGAGTACCTGGTGCCCAGGCTACCTACTGTTTACCACGTCATTAAAAATCATTAAAAAATTAGGCAAAAGTCATTACTCGGGGGGTTTTTAGGGTCACTAACGACGAATATGCTATCGAAAGTGATCTACGGAATACCTGGTGCCCAGGGTACCTACTGTTTACCTCGTCTTGTGGAGATTTCGGCAAAAAATTTTGGCAGCATATGTTTGACGTTAAATTTTTTTTTTATTTAGCTAATGCCTCGAGAACTAATGGTCATTGGCATGGTAGGTACGGTGAATTTTTGCAGTTAGGTACCTAGTGTCATGTGTAGTGTGTGTGTTGAGTAAGTGTCTTGTTACTTCGCAAAGTCGATGTCATTGTCTTTGCAAAGAGACGCTAATTATATCCGAACGTCTGCGGTCCCTCCGGTGAGTACCGATCTCACAAGAACAGAAACTATTTTCATCCATTAATTTACAATAAACGAAAAATTCTCTACCCTGGTGAGATTCGAACTCACGACCGTTCGGACCTTTCGATCCAAAGGTAGGCGCTATTACCACTGAGATTTAAAATTTAATTTAATATTTTTTCCGAATATTCGTTATGATTAATAAATGATTTATTTAGTTATGTCTCCATGACTGTATCAAGTAATATTAAATATCATCTTTTAGGATATTATACTCACGAGCGATTAAATACTTGTTAGCTTACAGAGGATTAAACAATAACCATCTGCATGCGCATTTCCGCAATACTATTCGTTATCGAAATAAATGGTTTTTTGCGGTAGGCCGATGTCCATTTTAGTCATGTATTGACCAGAGTAAGCGACCCTTCGAGCATATAACTCAAATAATTGTTTGTATTGCGGCCATACAGCCAACCACAATTAGGGGGGACCGGCGAGAAAATGACACCATCCTGCAAAATTTAAACGTTAATCTGGTAGGAGAGCTGCTTCGCATATTATCAGATATTCTCTTCTAATTATGGAGTTTCTTTGGACACCAGTTCTAAAATACAAAAAGATTCAGTGTAAAAAATATAATTAAATATATATTGTTTGTGTGTTTTTCAAAATATCTTTATAGTAGGGGAGCAAAGTATGCTAAATGTGCAGTTTAAATATATTACATTCTAAGGCTCCTGAAAAGGAAACAAAAGCAGTGAAGTAGGAAAAAATTAAGCAGAAATGTAGAATTAAACAATAAACTTGCAGAGGATAAAACAAAGATATAGAAGAGCCAAACATAGGGAACAGAAAGAAAAATATTTTAATAAGATTAGATGTATCCGAGATGATAATAATAAAGTACTTGTTCTTGAGAAAGATGTCAAAAAGCGATAGAAAAAATATTTTGATAGTTCATATAAAGAATTTGACAGAATATTGAGGTATCGGATACAGTACAGCAATGATCATCAAAAGAACAAACTAGGAAGTTGTTCAAGTACTTCAAGTGATCATGTAATGTTAGTAGAAATCACTGAAGGAGATTTAGAACAAAAACTGGAGAGAAGTTCTAGAGGAAAACTGCTTAAAAGTTAGTAGGAAAAAATACTTTTTGGAATGTTCATTTCAAAATAAGAGTTCTTCTTCTTCAAGTTCAATCTTCTATCGAAGGTTGGAAATCACCATGACTATGTGAACCCTGTTGACTGCTACTCTAAATAGTTCTGCACTACTGCATTCAAACCCTTCTATCAAGTTCTTAAGCTAGAATACTCTTCCCACATTACGCTTTCCTTCCAAGGCAAAATGTGCCTTTCCACATTTTGCCTTGCATGATAAGTTGTAATAAGGAGTATTTTTGCCCTCTCATCAAATGTACTAAGTACCACTGGCCGAACTGAGTCCAACATGATGGACAGTTCCATGGTATGGAGCTAATCTCTCAATATGAATTATTTTAGGCTTACTTCTAGCATAAAACTGAATGCGGTATACTTAGTGTGACCAACTCCAATTTAGTCAAATTCGGGACAAGGCTGAAAAAACTACCTAAAATCCGGGACTTTTCAATGAAAATCGGGTCATTTTTTTTTTAAATATAAAACTTGATTATCATCATTTTATTGATTATATACTTAACATTTTTATGTTGACAAAATTTTTTTTTTGATGGAATGGGTTGTAATTTTAAATTACATTTTTGTTAGTTTTTGACGTTTCAACTTCCAATCCGGAAATCGTTCTCAAAAAACGAAAAATTAGAAAATCAACTAATGTTGCATTTCCATGTAAATTGAACCTTGGGTTAAAATATAATTATCATTATTTGATATTTATGTTTTTAAATCGTCTTTTCAGAAGACATTAACTAAAATACAGAAACCGGAAAAAGTCCAGAATTTGAGTTTTCTTAAAACGATATAAAATGCATGCGTTTTGGATGTGGTATTAGTATAACAGTCTAGAAATTGTAGACTTTTTTTCGTCCCGCCAATTCAATTTGATATGAATTCTTAGAAGAGTAATGTATTAAAAATTTCAAAATGGAATTTTACCAAAATGTTGAATATTCGGATGGCCCGGAAGCCTTGTCCGGGACGCGACTTCGTAATTCGGGCCATATCCCAGATTTTTCGGGCTAGCTGGTCACACTAGGTATACTAGATCGTTTATTTTCTGCAGGAAGGGATACGGGCTCCCTAGTTTCGTTGAAGTTTTGGAATTTAGGACGTGTTCCGTGGTGAATTATGAAATTAAAATAAATGTAAACACAACAAACTGTCAATAATATATTTATTTGTGTCGGTAAAATAGCGTGAATATTTCTCGAAAGAGGGTTTGTTATTCTTTGCGAGTGTGGTGGTGTGACTACCCCGGGTGCCCACTGTGACTATACTGAACGAGACCACAAATACTTTAACCTGTCTGTTGTTCTACCCTATGGCCAGATAGGCATCAATAATTTATTAGATCTGGCGTTTTAAAAGCTGAAAACATTTCTGTGGTTCTTAAGAAGTTGACATAAAGAGGCTGGCCCTTTATCTGGTACCGTAATCTATAAATTTGTGTTTCCCATGAAAAAGCCATTAATTTTATACATTCTGCGAAATTTTAAATGACCCATATTATTTTCGTTTAGAAAAGAAAGTTAATATTTAAAATTAGCATTTAAAAAAATAGTAAAATAATAATTGAAACGTGTCACCACAGACGTAAGAAAGTCCTTTCTTCTTACGTTTGGGTTCGTATAAATATACTCATACTGGACCGTACTTTACTACTTTACGTAATATGTAGTCACGCGATCTGTCGTTACAGTCGTTACAGTTATTACAGTCGTTTCCGTCTCTATTATTTTTTCAAACCTCTACGCGACCTACCTTGACGTCCGTAGCCTGCGATAAGAAAGCTATGGTTCCAAAAAAGAACGAAGTGACTAAAGAAATAAGTCTACAGGTGACCACGAAAAAAGAATGTGTGTGTGTACTTTGTACGCACGTAAGAAGTTATACTTCTACTATATGATTTAAACGAAATTAATATACTTTTTATTTGTATTTTATTTAAATATTAAACTAATTTATACTTACTACTTCTCAAACATTTTTATTAAAACAGTGCCAAAAATTAAAATAATAAAAGAATAAAACACACACAAACACGTTAAAAATGCCACAAATGATTTCTGAACATTAATTGTCGGAAATTTTTTTAACTAAATACGTATTTTCTGAAAATAAAATTATATAATAAATATACTTAAAATCATAAAATGTATAAAAAAAATAAAAAAATAAAAGTTTCTATTGGGATTCGAACCAACTTACCAGCGCGGCTGGTATTGTATTGGGGTTGACTCGCATTAAACGCTTCGCCACGGAGACAGTGTGTCATTATGTGCGAAGATCGACTAACTAAACGGATTAAACTTTTGACATTTTTGAATTATATAAATCAAATTATTTTGATTTTGAATTGAAATGATTTAGACTTAAAAAATACAACAAAACATAGAGTAAGAAAACAATATATTAGGTGAATATTGATAGAAATTTTGATGGTAATCAAATTATGTAAATAAAAGTATTACATACTATGTATTTTGCCAGGTACAAATAGGTAGGTACCTATGATACATTTACCATTATTACGTACCTGTTGCTTTAAAAACTATTTAAAAATCACTATAATTATAAACTTTTTTGTTTCTGTCCTCACAACAATAAAACTAATACATTATACATTTGTTTACCTTCATATTGAACAATTATTTATTATTGACAGATCATTTCAACACCCAATCAGAGCCCGTATAACGACTAATAAATTTCGCAATCACTTGCATCGTGCAAAGTGGCTATGTTCAAATATCATAACAAAATGTGATCAACTATTTTTAAAACACTTACCAGTGTAAGATTCTTTAGCTTTGAATAAGCGAGATCGTAGATCGTCCCGGTTGATTGTTGTTATCCACAGTTCTCTACGCCTTCGAGCTAGTAGGTTTTTTTATCAGTAATTTTGCGGTACTCATACTAGTCACAGTTTGATGGACTTTCATATTGGCATGCAGCAATCATCTCTTCTATGTTAATAAGTCCAAAATTATAATATGAAAACTATTTAAAAAGGCAGTATAACCATTAACTAACTTTTTGTTTGTTGTTTCGCTTCCTACAAATTTTAAAACGCAACAAGCATACATTATAACCAAACCATGCACAGTCCCACAGCTGTGCCACAGCTGCCATATTGGATAATTTTTGTCATGTCATTTGAACATCCAATCAGAACAAAGTTCTAATGCGACTGCTCCGGGATCAAAGGTTTTAATCCTATTAAAATTCACCCTCATATCGCGCGTAAAGAAGTATAACTTCAATAAAAACATAAAGAAGATAACGACTTCCCTGTAAAACCTTGAAAAGCATCAAAAGTAAGAAAACGGCTTAAATGCCAGAAAGCTTAAAGATAGGGAAGTCTCTAGAACAAAATCTTGCAGTAGATATACCTACTCGGTCTACTTACTGTGATAGGGAGAGGCACCAAGTAGGTACTTAATGGTCGCAATGGTTCAAAATGTTCCTTAAGGTTCCTTAATCAAGAAGCGACTACAGTAGCAGAAGCTTCATCATTATCCAGCCTTCTGCATCCAAAGTTAAACATAGGCTTCCCGTAATTTCTTCCAGTTTTGTCGATCTTGGGCTTTCTGCAATCAATTCCCGGCAATTCTTTTGACGTCGTCTGTCCATCGTGTAGGTGGTCTACCTCTACTTCTTCTGTCTTCTCTTCGCCTCCACACTGTAATTTTTTGGGTCCACCTCCCGTCCTTCATTCTGGCTACATGGCCAGCCCAATTTCACTTTAGCCATTCTACTCGCTTTATGACATCTGTGACACTTGTCCTTCTTCTGATTTCTTCGATTCTGACCCTGTCTCTGAGAGTCAGTCCAAGTAGTGACCACTCCATTCTTCTTTGGGCCACTCTAAGGGCCGGTTGTTCGAACGCTAATCAACATTGATCACTATCAAATATTTAATTACTGTCACAACTGTCAATGTCAACTTTGGTTAGGTTGCTGAAAACATAGTTTATATAATTATGAGAATAGTTAGTCAATTAACATAAAAATTATTAACATAATTGATTAACTAATTTCATAATTGTCATCGATAATTATGTTTTCAGCAACTCAACCAAAGTTGACATTGACAGTTGTGACAGTAATTAAGTATTTGATAGTGATCAATGTTGATTAGCGTTCGAACAACCGGCCCTAAGTTTCGTTGCTGTGGTCTTTGTTAACGATAATGTCTCGGCGCCGTAAGTTATGACTGGAAGCACACATTGGTTGAACGTCTTCCTTTTCAAATAATTTGCAAAGTTGCTCTTGAAGATGTCTGATAGAGCTCCATATGCGGCCCATGCTAAGGTGATCCTTCTCTGTAATTCGGCAGTTTGATTGTCCCTGGCAATTTGGATTTTATGCCCTAAGTATTTATATTTATGGACCAATGCTATTTCGTTGACGTCGACTTTTGAAGTTTCGATTGGTTCCAGATTTGTCATGTATTGTGTCTGCAGCATAATTGGAGTGGAATTATGCTGCAGAAGCTTACTAGTTAAAATATCTACTGCATTTGATAAGAAAATGGGTATTCATCCCTCCCACCATTCGTTTTTAAATTTTAAAAATTAAAGAGAAAGAGAAAGTAGAGGAAGAGAAAAACGAGCAGAGGTGTAGAAAAGTAGAGGTAGAAATTATAAATAGTTTATGCCAAATACACGAAAATTTTAAATTAGACGTAAGTCTAATTATTAATAAAATAAACAAATTAGAATGATATGAACAACGATTTAGTTACTACATGGAACAAAAACTACAACCAACTAAATCAAACTTAGAGATAACCTCAACCATACAGATTGGTAACACTATCTTAAAAGCTAGAGCTGTTACACATACTTTACTTTTTCGAGTCTGAATTCGACTACAGTTCTTCTGACCATCATCGGGATACGTCTACATCCTTTGTATTTGCGAGCCATCGAGGGTGCACTATGATGGATAAAGTCTGCATACTCTTAGGTGCTCCACATTCTGTATTTCCCCACATTCTCAAAGTACGTTGTTATCTGTATTTATACCCCATTTAATGAGGTTCTGTTTTACAGGGGCAACGCCACCGGCGAGTATGCACTTAATTGTCCGCCAGGTTCTCCAGTCCAGGTTAATTCCATTAGGTGGTTCTGGGTCTAGGGGGAAGAGTTCGGATGGTCAACGCTGACGTTTCACATAAAACTTTTTCTTGATTTAAGTCGGCTGGTTCCTGGCGATTCGTCAAACCCTTGTAAATGGTTTCTTTCATGAAAAGTTTGCCTGAACTGCTCCACATATTGCGAGGCGCATCTACAGTCTTCTGGTGATGCGAATCCAGCTGCCTGGCACAGTAAAGATAGATATGTAGATTTAATATATATAGCCGGTAGTTATCTACATGTGTCATTTAATGTAGCGGTGACTTATTGGGCGTGTCTAGATCTACCCCACACGGAACAAGCATATTCTCCTGCTGAGAAACATAAGGCCTCAGCTCGCTGCATTGGAATAACAAAGTTCTAACTGCCTCAGGTGCCATTTTTAGTTATGACTGTTTAAAGTTTCTATGTTATGTATATATTTTACTATTATCGCCACTTTTATGTGTTAACAATGTAAATTTTAAAAAAAATTAATATATTTTTATTAACAGTAAAAGGTTACTTCAATAATTAATACAAAGGAGTTCTGATTTGAGAAATGAATTAAACTTATTTAACCAAGTTCTATTTTCCACATATACCTTTGTTTAACAATTAGTATCTAATAAAACAACTTCTAGTTATTGAAGTTATACTTCTTTACGATCGAGAGTGAAATTTTATAATGCCGGGCGCATGCGCACACAGATAGTATGTAGTTCGTTGCTAATCTTTCAAGATATGTATGTATCAGCGCTGTCAGCGCAAATAAGTTATTAAAAGGATATATTAGTGTTTTTAGTAAATGTATTATTTATTATAATTTTTGTGTCTTTAGATTTGTCTTCCTCGGGAATAAGATATTTTATAATAATAGTACCTAAGTATATTTAAAGTATTTTTGTATACTTAACTTGGTCTATTAAATTTGTCAGTATGTATGAGAAATCTTGTAACCTGTCAAAGCTAAGGGAATATAGCTCAGTGGGAGAGCGTGTGACCGGAGATCGACAGGTCCCGGGTCCAAATCCCGGACGATTAATTTTCTTTTAATTTTTGGTATCGTTTTAATAAAATTTTTTTAAAAGTGTTAGGTAAGAGAGTTAGTTTAATATTTAAATAAAATACAAATAACCTGTTAAGTATATTTATTTCTTTGAAATTATATAATAGAAGTATAACTTCTTACGTGCGTACAACGTACACACAAATTCTTTTTTTTAATAAAGTCTTATTGTTAACTTATAAACACTTTTAGTTCTTTCAGATAGGACCTTGTGTACTTAGTTGACTGTTTTCTATGTCAGTTAGAAGCTTGTTAACTTATCAACATTTAAAATTCTCTGAGATAGAACCTTGTAACTTACGTATTTTAGCCACCTGTTAATAAATGTGGGTGCTAGTATCATATTAAGGTGAAGAACATAAAGTAGAACCAAGTTACATAAAAATCTCAGTTTAGACAAAAATTGCAGATAGAACCTTGTTATTCTGACGCAACGAGCTATTGACCTTAAGACCTGTAGGTTTAAGTGATCTATTACAAAAAAAGAAAGACGTTTTGGAAATTAGAGCATCAAAAATATAAAATTTATATTCAGTTCTTACTTCTCCGGTACCAACATAGCTGTTATTTGTGAAAGTAGTTAAGATCGGTTTGCTTCCCTCCCCCACACCGTGGCCGTTACACTATTCCCATTTATTTTATAACCGAAGTGAAATACAAACGTGCCAGTGGACAATATTCAGCATATTTTGCGACCAACGAAGCAAAATGGTGGTTTTTAAGTGCTTTTATGCACTTTAATTAACAATGACA
This sequence comes from Diabrotica virgifera virgifera, assembly GCF_917563875.1. NCBI lineage: Eukaryota > Metazoa > Arthropoda > Insecta > Coleoptera > Chrysomelidae > Diabrotica > Diabrotica virgifera. The sequence goes on from NC_065449.1 coordinate 246,021,259, forward strand.
GTAACCAAGTACGCATAATGATGAATTTTTTAACTGAACTCGCTTTGACGAGGGATGAGCGCGTTCGAAAGGATGATAAAAAATTAGGCACCTCATACGTTTCAAAATTAATTGGCTCTTTCTCGAATATTCATGTGCTCTATAGCCTACAAAAAAGTAATCCAAACAACTTTGATGTCATTTCTGGACAAAGCGAATGTAAATGACAATTTTTAGAGTATGAATTCTATCAGCTCTTTTTCCGTTATTGGATTAGACTGAAAATATTCGCACAATAATTATTAAATCTAAACGGGAACTGGTGTATGTTTTCAAAAGACTGATAGTGTGTAAATAAATTTATTAAATCAGCTAAGTACTTTTAGCATATTAATGCCATCATCAGAGCTATCGTCTTATAGGTGTAAAAACCTCAAAAGAAGAGAAAACTTCGAACAAACACATTCTATAGTTTAAAATAAACCCAGGGATATAACCACTGGTTAGGGTAAAAACCCTTAAATGTTTAAAAAATCACATTTAATGTGTTTTTTTTTTATTTGTAAGAATGGTAGCCATTTTATAAAAACACATTAAATGTGATTTTTTAAACATTTAAGGGTTTTTACCCTAACCAGTGGTTATATCCCTGGGTTTATTTTAAACTATAGAATGTGTTTGTTCGAAGTTTTCTCTTCTTTTGAGGTTTTTACACCTATAAGACGATAGCTCTGATGATGGCATTAATATGCTGAAAGTACTTAGCTGATTTAATAAATTTATTTACAACACTATCAGTCTTTTGAAAACATACACCAGTTCCCGTTTAGATTTATATAGAAGTGTGTACAAGTCAAACAGTCTTTCTCTATTCAATAATTATTAGTCCAATCATTTGGTAGTTTTTCCTGGAAAGTTTTCTGGGAGTTTTGAAAATTGGTAGTTTTATGGATTTCGGTATGCTATTTTCGAATTTCAACTTTGTTACCTCATATCTACGCCGCTCGCGCCACCATATTGAAAACATGGCGTCTAATAACACTTTTTTGGGAATATTTCCTTTCCGATGCATTTTACGAAAAAAACATTTATGTACAAAATAAAGATAGAGAAAATTTCTTACAATTTAGGTATTTATAATTTTTTTCATAATATCAATCGTTTTTGACGTACGAGCACCGCAAAGTAGGTACATTTCAATAGACGTTTTGAAAAAAACCAAGGCACAGTATGTGGCTTGGTGTTAAAATGACCAATGTCATTTTTTTAAGTTTCGTTTTGTCAATATTAAATTTTAAATAAAGCTGTACAAAAAAGTAAAATATTGAGATTGGCCCGTTTAGCACCAAGCCACAGAAATATCTAAGTACATATAAACTATATATTCCTACAACCTACAACTACCACCAGAGTTGCCAGATGTGATTTTATAAATCCCCCACTTAGAAACTGAAATTCCCTCAAATTGAAGCTCAAGTCCCCAAATTTAAATTTTTGCCGAATTTTAATAAATTAGTAGTCAAATGTAGAAAACAGTAAACCAAAATTATATTACTAATCAACAGAGGACCCTGGAAATAATTCATAGGTCCTATCGTCTTCGATTATATGAGAGTATAATACACATTTCTGGGTACATTCGCAAATTTAATTTACCATGACCCCTTAAAATCTTCCATAATCCCCCCCCCCCCCAAAATCCGCCAACCATTTCTGCTTAGAAAAATTCCCCTATACGCTTTAAAATTACTCCAAAAATGTGGGAAAATATCCCAATCTGGCAACCCTGACTACCACTATCAATTTTTTTTTGTTTACGAAAGATGGCAATTATCTTCCCTCCCTCCCTGACTATCGCTCTCTCATCCTGGCCGCATTAAATTCGCTTCATGCCCATTCCATCAGTATTGACAGTTCGTTGATTAAATCACAAGTTTTAAGAGGTGGAATAACATTTCTTTCGAGAAACAACGGCTAGAACAGAGATGTGAAAAATGTGTGAAAAACTAATAATATTTATTTTTTCAAAGTATTAGTCCTTTTATATTCTAGAAGCTTTTGTAAGAAGATTAGTGAAAATTCGTTAAATCCTCTCGACTGAACTAAATTCTCAGTGTATAAGTCGTATGCAGATCATCTCTTTGTAGCTCGTTGGTAGGAATAAATCTGTATATACGATCTCTTTGTTACAGAAACATAATTACAGTCAGGAAACACCTGATCTTCAACTAAATTAGGCACAACCTCATTATAATGAAAACAAGGCCGACACAAGCACTCTCCAACCCTTCTCCTCCGTTCCCTTCTTCTTCTACTGTCACACCACTCTGCATCGCCTGCATTTGTTTAGGGCCGTTAAACTTTCATCTTTTAAGTTGTTTGTGATAAAAATGTCGAGGAAATCAATAAAAATTGGTAATTATACTTCTTTTCGTCTATTTTAACGTAAGATAATGTGCGCGTGTAAAAGTATGGAAACAAAGATATCAGTGTCACCCCGATTGATACATTATGTAGTTACAAAATGTTGGTTATGTATACCGATGGCAAAAAAAATACAACACCTAGAAGGACAAATATTTTTTTTAAATATTTATAAATGGAAGTGTAATACATAATATTCTTATTATTTGATAACATTATAAACAAATTTTCAACATCATTTTCATAAAAAAATTAGTAATGAATGGTTCCTCCTTGATTTTCTATACACTCGGTTACTCTAAGGGGCACTGATCGAATTAAGAGGCTACAGTAGCGATCAACAGGTAGCAACAAACGCGGTTCAAGATTGCGGCTGTGATTTTGAATATTTTGTCGAGATATTTGGCACACATATTCGTAATATAATAAAGAATGGCGGTACAACGCCCAATTTGAGAAATATATTAGTATGTGGAAATTACTCTGTAATTAAATACAATATAAAAAAAACGAGCCTGTACCGCCATTAAGAAGAACAAAATAATAAACTTTCTTCAAATAAACTTTTTTATCCCATGCCTAGATTTTGTGTCATTTTGGACCTACTAAAATTGTTTATTTCTAACAAGAAATCGAACATATTATAACTAAAAACTAATTAGGAAACATAGAGAAATTGTCACTGTCATTTTGACAAACCTGCGTCAGATTTTATCTTATCTGTTCTGTTATCTTTGTCGATATCTGTTCAGTGCAGTCGTGTGTTATTTTAAGAATTCGTTATTGTTGCTTCATGGAAAAGTAGTGTTTATTTATAGTTAATTTATTATATTTTTGTGTAATAGAACTAAGTTGTCCGCCTATTTGAAAAAATAGATTATTGTTAATAATTGTGAATTTTAGTTATATGTAGGTCTGTAGGTAGGTAAGTATATTTTACGTAAAAATATTTTGAAATCTAATGCGAGTATATAAAGTTTTAGGACGATCTTTTATTCTAAAAATATTATCAATAAATTAACAAAATGGGAAAAGTCAATCAAACGAAAAATAAAGTGAAACCTTTCAAGAAAAATTAAAAACCGTGCCAAAGTTATGCGAACATGGAAATTATGAACTAAATAAAACACAGCTCTTGTTTCGCTTCATAACGAAATGATTATTTACTATTACCTATTATTTCGTGCAAATACCTATAACATAAAATTTTCACCCATTTTAGTTTATTTTTATAAATAGTTCTTTACTAATAACAAAATTGTTTTCTATTACTTCCATTTAGGGCGCCTATGAATTAAATTGTCTAAATATTGATCTTAGATACTGTCAAAGATTACCACTGTTGCCAAAGTCTCGCAGACCTTACGAAAAAAGGTATGGTACTATCTTCCGAAGTTATCAATACGCACTAAATTCGCACTACTATCAATATGAAAATATCAAACGCACTAAAATTAACGACACAAAACAAAATTAACAACAAAAAAAAAACAATTCAATATCGAGTATGTCCACCTCTCGCAGTAACGGCAACGACTACTCTCAATCTGTTTGGAATCGAATAAATAAGATGTGTAATCCTTGCCTGGGGAATAGCCCGATATTCCTATACCAGGGTCATAACTTGTATTCCATTACCAAATTTTCTAGAATCACGGCGAATAGCTATTTTCAATTCATCACATAAATGCTTGTTGGGATTGAGATCTGGGTTGCATACGGGCAATTCTAATCTTATGAATCTAACCTTTATTTAAGATATTTAATTTTATGAGTCAATCAGTGTTTTTATTTACAAAAAAATGTGCAGCTCCTACAAAAAAAGAGATATTCGGATAATTTCAAAAACAAAATCTTAGTGATGCCCCGGGATAATACGAAAGGCCTATGAAACAAAATCAGTTCTTCAATTTTTCCACGGAATTTTTAAAGTTAGGAGAAAATACAACGCTTTTATTCAGCCCCGTATAATGCCATCTAAGCAATTTTTTTTGTTACCGGAATAATAACAAACGGTATCAATACATGTACCTACAAACTGATGTAAAAATCTTGAAAATCGGAGTACAAATAATAAAGTTATAAATTGTCAAACTTAATCAAACATTTTTAGTGGCGGAATTTTGTGCCGGTGAGTGTATTATACTACAATATAAAATTTTAAATCGTTGGTCCATCTAATATACTGTTTTATAATTTTTTTGAGAAAAATTTAAAAAAATAAATTTATATCAGAGACCACGAAAATTATAGATTTTCATCGCCCTGTATATGACCAAAAATTGTAATAGGATAATTTCGTGAGTAATCAGTGTTTTCGCGGAATAGTGAAATCGTTAAGAAGGTGGTTTTTCTTAATGGATTTTTGAACGGACTAAAACAATGGTGCGGTCAGAGTAGACAATACAGTTTTATTTCGCTCTGCAATGGACAATAAGATATTTTATAAAAAAATTCGAGGAAGGTTAAGCGGTAAACAAATTTATTGATTTTAGAATGTAATGCTTTTTGTTTAGCAACGAGAGTAATTTGATGTCTCCCAGAATTTAACAAATTGGAAAGTTGTATACAAATTAAATCGTTTCTTAAGAAATGATAATATGGGTGTATTGGGTAGAAAGGATGTTTGGTGATTGGTGGAAAATGATGGATGGAAGGGACGAGAGTGTTGAGTCTGATTTTGACGAGAGAAAAAATAGGCACTCTGTAATGAATATCTGGAGACAGCAGTCCAGTTTTTGAAAAGTGAGAAGTCAGTGTAAAGTGGTGAAATTGGCCTTTGCGAGCAGAATCAAACTGAAACGAAATCGTTGACCGGTTTGAGAAGTTAATTTTCCTGTGTCCGAGGAAGATTCCTGTTTCTGTCTAGAACGAGTAGCCGATTGGTATCTATTTGCACAAGATATCGAGAAGAGAAAAAACTCAGTCGAGAATTCGAGCGAGTCCTGTTTGTTTGTTTGTGAAGCAGTTTGGACGAGAGGGACCTTTCGCAACATCCTAAGAGTATGTGTGGGAGAATCGAGGACGACGCAATCCGGGAAAAGAAGTAGAGAAGAAACAAAAAGGTTAGTCAAATTATTTGTGAAATGGAGAGAGTTTGTTTATATATTATTTCAGCTTAATTTTTGTATTGAACAGTTCTATAACATAATTAGTCATTCCAAATTTTAAAGAAGAAATAAGTAATCAATTCAAGAGGAAAAAAGTAAAATTTTTTAAATTTTGTTAGAATAAATAACGAATAATTTAAATTTTTTTTTTGTTAAAACACAGGAGATATCAGAATTAAAGCTTAATTTATTAGAGGAGAAATAGTTGCAACAAATCTAAATTTTTAGCATATTTTAAAATCTTATGTTTATGGTATATTGGATCAATAAATAATATTTTTTAACATTTATATGACATTGAGTGTGTTTAATTTCCCTGTTTTTTTTCGTGGATGGAGTAAGCAACTAGAGATACCAGAAGCCACAAACCAAAGGTAATGCATCAAAAATAAAATAGCCCTGAGAATAAATATTCGAAAATTTTAATTTAAATTTGGTTTTGTTTTACATAAGTAGTAATTAAAATAATTGAGTAACTAATTAAATTAAGAATCTGCTCATCAATCTCATAAATGAGAGAAATACAGAGCATAACAATACATAACCAACATTTTGTTACTATGCCATACAAGATGTCACAGATATCTTTAAGTTTCCATACTTTCCGCGTACACTGTACATGTACATATCTTTGGTATATTTATTTGTTACGTATGTTATAATCTCTTTTTATTAATTATTTCATTAGAAAATACAACTAGAAAACCCCTTAAATATAAGCGGAAAAATATAGCTAAAGCTTGAGGCCCATTATTATGAGTTACGGAGGGATGAACAGTTCGTAGGCTGACACATAGATGGCACTATGTTTCATCATAGTTTATGTGATATAGTATTTTGAGTGAAGCTACTGGTATTAGTTTAAAAAAGAATGTGTGTGTACTTTGTACGCACGTAAGAAGTTACACTTCTATTATATGATTTCAACGAAATTAATATAACAGTTTATTTATATTTTATTTAAATATTAAACTAATTTTAATACTTACTACTTTCCAAAAATTTTTATTAAAACAATACGAAAAGTTAAAAAGAAAATAAAAGAATAAAACACACGTAAACACATTGAAAAATGAAAGCAAAGAAATTATTTCTGAACAATTGTTGAGAAAATTTTAACTAAATACATATTTTCTGAAAAAAAAAACATAATAAATATACTTACAATCATAAAATGTATAAAAAATAAAAAAAAAATAAAATTTTGCATTGGGAGGTGAACCTGCGTTTATCAGGTTTAGATTATTTTGAACTCGCCCCACGCAGAATTTAACTACCGAGACATGTGACTGAAGTGGAATAATATACCTAGCAACTAAACGTTTTAAAAATTTTTTGACAGTTGCTTATTCTGTTTAATTAAATAAGTTTGATTTTTGTGGAAAGTTTGCTAAGTTTAAATGAGGCGAAATGAGCACCGATGACGATGCACGCAGTCTAACCCCCAAAGAGGCTGTTATTGAGGAAAACACAAAAAAGTCCACAACATAATTTTGGAAGGTGTTGGATATATTGTGCATAAATATTTGCGTATGCGAAAACTTTGCGCAAAGTGGGTGCCGCGAGAGCTTACAATCGATCAAAAACAACAACGAATTGATGATTCTCAGAAGTGTTTAAAGCTCTTAAATTGTAATAAATCCGAATTTTTGTGTCAATAAATTACAATGCATGAAACATGGCTTTATCATTTTACACCGGAGTCCAATCCACAGTCTGCCGAGTGGACTGCACGTGATGAACCGCCTCCAAAGCATGGAAAGACGCGACAGTCAGCTGGCAAGGTTATGGCATCAGTATTTTGAGACGCGCGTGGTATAATATTCATCGATTATCTTGAAATGGGAAAAACCATTAACAGCGACCACTACATTGCGTTAGTGGACCGTTTGAAGGACGAAATCGCAAAAAAAAGAAAGGACTGTTTTATCAAAACAACGCACCTTGTCACAAATCAATCAAAACGATGGCAAAATTGCATGAATTGGGCTTCGAATTGCTTCCGCAACCACCATATTCACCAGGTATGGCTCCCAGCTAGTACCACCTGTTCGCTGACCTCAAGAGAATGCTCGCTGAAAGAAATTTAGCACCAATGAAGAGGTAATCGCCGGAATTAAGGCTCATTTTGAGGCTATAAACAAATTGTATTTGGCTATTTGACATGGTATTGAAAAGTTGTATAACCGCTATAATCGTTATATCGCCGTCGAAGGTAACTTACATATCGTCGGCCTCATATGAAAAGTGCCTAAGTCCAAATTTACAAATTTTACAGGAGACGAAAACAACTGATTTAAAGAATGATTTTGACTTAAAACTTTTATCTTATTTGACACAGTTACTTAGAATAGTGTCCGTCAGCCTTCTCATAAAGTTCTTTTTTTAAAATATTATTACTTTAAAAATGGAGTTAAGCAACTTTCATTTTTGAAATAAGGAAAAATTTTGGAGTAAGGCACATTTGATAACGAAAATCATGAAAAAATATGCGTAACTCCGTAAAAAGTCGCCAAAAATAAACTGTGAAAAATGCTTAAGTCTCACAAGAAAAACAAATATGGGGTTTTAAGGATAATATTGCTACTTAAATGTAGTTAACACAAAAACTATAATAATATGATCAAATTGAGCTTACCTTCAATAAGTTGACACTATTTCCATGAAGATATGTTAGCTTATAATACTTTTTTTGAAGATATAACACAGCAGCGCAGCAAAAGTACAGTAAAACCTCGATATAACGGACTAATTGGGGGGACGGGATGTCCGTTAAAGCCGAAAGTCCGTTGTATACAAATAGGTTTACAATCAATCAAATTTTTTTTGAAATTATGTAGACACTATATTTAGATACAGTGTACAAATCTGTAAGTTTTGAAAAAAAGGAATAAAGTTTTGTTCGCTACTTTCTTATTTTTCTACTTCACCTAAAAACTTTCTGCAATATACTCATTTGGTTGACAAAATTATTCACTGATTCATGGGTTGAATAAACTATGTATTTTTTGGCAAAACATACAATTTATTAAAGTTGCCATCTTCTGAATTTGTTGATGAAAAATATTCTAACAGCACAACCCGTAGAATGAGAAGACGGGGTAGACCAAAGCTGAGGTGGATACGGGGTAACACAAGATGCCAAGAAGATCGGAGTCGGCAACTGGAAAATGCAAGCAAGGGACAGAACAAAATGGCGTAGAAAGCTTGAAAAGGTTGAGGCCCTCCAAGGGCTGTAGCACCAAGATGATGTCCATGATGATGATGATCTTGTGAATTTAGAATACTTTCAGGGGTATTAGCGTGAGCTTTTTTTTTAAATCGATAAACATTTCACCTTTTTAGGCAGTATTACCAGTTTCTTCTCTTGAAATTTTCTCACTGCAGGTACAAATCCTTTAAAAACCAATTTTTGAAAATATCTCTGGTGAACCATGTCCTATTAGAGTTATAATATGAAACGAGCAGATGATGCTTTTTGATAATTATATCTTTGACAACACTAGGTTTACGCGATTTACCAACAGTAAGTATTATTATAGTAGTCAATCCATGCGATCCATCAGCCTTAGCACAAAGCAGTGCTGAGATGTTTCCTTTTTGTTTTTCCTTGTAGAATTCGATTTTTCATATTGTTTTGCATTCAATTTTTTTTACATTTGATCTGATTTCTTGTCCGTTATATCCGAAGTCCGTTAAATAGAGATCCGTTCTATCGAGGTTTTACTGTACATCTAACCTCAATGACAATGATGCACTTTGGCAAGTTTCATGTGATTCACCTAACGCCGTGGAGTTGGGTAGAATTCTTTTTTGTGGTTCTAGCGACATCTATTGACTTTTTTGAACTTTTTTGTCTTGCTATGCATGCGTACCATAAATAGTAATCAGATGGTGCAAAAATCTTATTTTTGCTTATTTTGGGACTTAGGCACTTTTCATATGAGGCGACTATAATATATTGAATAATAAAATCAAATTAAGAAAAAATCTTTTTATGTTATCCTATGAACTTTTTGGCCCAAGGATTATTTCAAAAAATATATTTGAAAATTTTTACTTTATAATAGTGTATGTACAATGTACATTGTATCAAAATATATCATAAACGGTATCTGGTTTACCTATCTACTAAAAAATCACCACGTCCCTTTCCAAATTATTTTAAAATTCACTTCTCGTAAAGGTGGAACTAAATCAGTTCCTTCCGAAGAAGCGGTTGCTTAGCCCTTTCCAAAACCCAAGATATGCATCCCAACAAAATCCTTGGAAATGTCAAATGTGAACCGAATGATTTGATAGAAAATATATGAGCCGTACTGGCTAATTGAAAAACATTTTCTGGTATTTTTTGTTGATTACAAATTGTGAAATATTCGCTTACAATGAAGTTTTAAATGTTAATTTAAAAGATTATTAAAATAGTTTTGAAAAAGAGCTTAGAAATGCAGCTTTAAACTTTTTGTAAAAGCAGAAAAAATTCAAAATTTTGTTAAAAACTGTGGCACCATAATGTGCACACAAGGGGACTCAAGGTTGCTCAAAATCGGAAGAGATGGGGGTGGCTCTTTGGATCTTTCTTACTAGCTCAGGAATAGGGATAGAAATGAGAAAAAAAATAAAGGAGAGGTTAGCTACTTGAGCTAAATTACAACCTAAAGGGCAGGAAAAAAGAAGAAAACATTGGAGAAACTATTTGCCAAAACGGGCGCCACTTTGTCCTTTCAATGAGAGACAAAGAAAACTCTTTAAATCAAAACCCAAATATGCAAATATCTAATATCAAAAAATGGATAATAAGCGCACCTATTTTATTTAGTCTTACTTCAACGTAATCGGACAAGAGAAAGCAATATTGATTATAATAGTTATTTATGTATCAAGGGCATTAAATATATGTTTATACTCTAAGGGCGACAAGCTTATAAACTCGAGGGCCTCTGGCCCGAATAAACATCTAATAATGCACGTGGTGCATACAAAATTTTATGTCATACCGGTTCATTGCATCAATTAAAGTTTTAATGTTTTAAGTTTATTTTATATTAATTAGAAGTAATATTGTATCGCAGCAGGTATTTAGTACCGTTGCTAGGAAAGTGGTGTTGGTTAGAAATTTGTTATTAACGTAAACAAATTTTTCTATGTGACATTGTCAAAAAAAGTCAGAATTCAAGAGAAATTCGATATTTCTGAAGAATTAGTTAAAAAATCCAAAAAAGCGACTGAGAATCTGTTACTGAAAAAATCCAAAGAAACGAACGACAAGGAATACGCTAAATTTCAACAATGGATGGTAGAAAATAATAATGAATGCGTAAACGAGACCGTACTACTGGCATACTTTGGAGACATACACTTTATGTGGTTCGTAACTAAGTAATAAATACACAATATTAAACCGGTACGACATAAAAATATTAAACAATACTAACATTGCTACCGATAAATCATATTTATATGTATTTAAAACAAAAAATTATGTTGGACTTCTTTCTGATCTTACATAATATAGAAAAGTATGTCCAATCATTACACAAAAAATTACATTTTTAAATATCTCTAGTGTTGAATAAATGGAACATCGATCATGTACCTACAGCAGAATAACTGGGATATATGAATTGTAGCACTTAAACACTGCACTTGACTAGTTACTTGCAGAAAGAAGTAGAAATGAGGACAGTTATCAGTTTCATTTCCTTTCATTGACTTTAGCCCCTTATCATTAAAACAGTAATTCGCTCTTTGTCATTCAATTCACCAGCTTTATTGTAGAGCTTTTAAAAACACATAAAATAACACTTCGCTTTAGTTGTAAGATCTTCGTGACTAGATAAAATACCAAGTGTTACATATGGTTGAACTCGTATTGAAGTGATCATTCTAATTGATAATACAATATACAGAGTTATATTTGAAAAACCAAAGTGACCAGTGGTATCAGAAAAATGGTGAATTCGGCAACATTGCAAGCCTCGAATTTGAAATTTCCATATTGGAGAACAGGCGCGTCCTGGTTATTGGAAAATTGGGACCATCCATTTAAGAGATAGTTAGGCGTTTGCAGACTTTTGATTCACTGTGTATTGTTACAATAGATGTTCGCAGTGACCACCGTAAATGTCTTATGAACAATACTTTTTAGAAATTCAAACCATTTTAGCTACAGATTGGCTACTAATTGTTGGATTGTCATTGAGTACATATATCCAAAATTGCGCCTTCTGCATATTTATTCTATGGTTACTTCGTGTTCTACCAGGCACCACACACAAAACCCGTCTCTAATAACCTTTGGGACACATTCGTAAATCGCATATCGTGATACTCACGAATCGAAAACATGACAATACGATGTAATCTTGGGTTACAGGTATTTATGACTGTTTACAAATCTACGTTCTCTGTGTCAAAATAAATGAAACTGAATTTCCAAATGTAAGTTTAACTAAAATGAATTTAAAAATAAAAATAAACGGTTTCGTTTAGATTCAAATCGGGTCCCTTGCCATCCCCGACACGTGTTTCTAGGTTTATCCGTTATCAAGAGGGCTTTTTAAGAAGATCGATCTGAATCCAAACACCCCTTCTGCTCGGTATAAATAATAAAATATTTATACCGGAATATGGTTAGAAAGACCTCTAACGGGGAACGATTAAATGAAACCTAGAAAACCTAGAAACACGTATCGGTGGATGGCAAGGGACCCGATTTGAATCAAAACGAAACCGTTTATTTTCATTTTATTTTATAGCATACTCTGTATTAGAGTACAAAATGATGACGAGTCAGATGGGTAATCTGAGATGCATTGTTTTAATATTTTCCTAGCGCCGCCCGTTTGGTATTTTAGTACCTGGGTTAACAGATTACTTGATTCTTTGTGGACATTCATTTTACTCATTTAAAATGAATTTATTTTTATTTTTTAAGGCAACAGATGACTTTAGAAAAACAATTATAAGAAAGTTTTCTTTTAAATGGTGCCGTCTACCCATACCCTTAAGGAACGTAGTATTCTCTGGAACATCCTGTATATCGCCTAGTGAGAACAATAGTGGCGGAACTCGAAAATTAACGTTTTTGAGTTAAGTCCATCAATCGACATCTAAATATGCCCTATTTTATGTGCAATATCGGCTAACAATTTTAATTTCCTTATTACTAGAGGGCTCCTACAAGTCTTCATGGATTTGTGAATTTGTCAAATATTTTGATGCATTAACGACGAAAGCACACCAAACTTTATATCAATACTGGCGACTCTATAATTACGCCGTGCCTACATGTATTTGAAATATTAGATATTTTATTAAAGATAGTAGTACAATGTGCAAGAGTAGCGAATGAGCACTTTTGTCTGTGTGGTCGTTTTTACTTTTGTGTTTTTTTTTTATAAAACTTCTTACAGAGAAACTCAGTTTCAATCGTTCTTAGGTACTTAGAAATAGCAAATCAAGAAAGCGTCTATCCACTTTGGATCAGTATTGTTTAATTCCACACTATCGAGAACCAATATTCATTTCTAAAAAGAAGTCTTACAAAATAAATCAATTACTTCTACCCACAATAATTTCTTTAGTAGTTTGAAATACGAAACTTACGTGAGTGAAATGATGAATTTAATTTTACTATTCATAGTTCTTTTGCTTACTTTTTATCTTTTATCATGTTTATCGTTTTCATAATTATTACTTAAGATCTTATTTTGTTATTTTTCTATTGTACTTTAGTTTCATTTTGCGCATAACTGGTGTGTACAATAAAATATTTTATTTGATGCGTTTAATTTATTTTTAAATGTAAATTTTTTAAAATAAAAATGTATACCATTTTTATTCAGTTGCAATGCGAAGGTTCAGTACCAATAAGTTTTCAATTTAAAAATCTTTTAGTGATATTTTCAATATCAATAATTTACTATTAGGATTGAAAACTACTTCGTCTTTCAATGCCAGATGGCGCTAGCCACCTACTATCATCACTTCAGTTGCAATGGGTGGGAAAATCTCTCGATACGAATCAGTTAAAATATGGAGAACAGTGCCTACGTTCCTTCCGATGAAGGCTCCAATAAGAGTCGAAAATCGCGATTCAAGGGACTGGACTGCACTCCTTATTCTAATTGAAAAGTAAGATTGTTTTGCCTTCGCATTGCAACTGAATAAAAATGGTATACATTTTTATTTTTTATTTTATAGTCGTATTACTCCGTAGAGTAACTAGGTGCATTTTTCCATTGGAACTTTACCAGCTGCAGACGGGAGAATTCAGTGAATTGCATAGTGTAGAATTCCTTTCCTTTCGTCTTCACTGCAGCATCCATTTGACTTGCAAATTGTAGAAGTTTTGGAGGTGTCACCAGGAAAGTGTACCAATAAGTTTTCAATTTAAAAACCTTTTAGTAATATTTTTAATATTTTCAATATTAATAATTTACTATTAGGATTGAAAACTACTTCGTACTTCGTCGTAAATTTTTTAATTATTTAAAACAGAAACTAAATTGTTGTAGTATAGTGGTATTAAAGTATAGTGACGAAACATCAAATTAAACATTTTCGATAATGCAATAATTGCGTAACGCAGAAAAAAAATCGAAAAATAAATACAATATCCATCTTTTCTTCAAAAAAAAAATTACTTTTACTAATTGGTTTACATATCTAGAAAGCACATTATTAGAAAAATTTTGCAAAATGATTACCTATAAGTCAGTTATACTGTTTAGCAGTTTCATCAAAACTTCAAATACGATTATCTCTAAATGTTAATTTTGAAGATTCGTCACTATTGTTCTCACCAGGCGATATATAAGCGAACATATCAAAGTATATTATTCGTGACATATTGGCTAGTAAAATCCGGCACTGTAGATAAAATGGGCACCTGGCCGGAACGTAGGTAACTCAGAAATTGCCCAGCAAAGGCCAATCTCTTCACAATGCAGACCACGTTAGCTTGATGACGAGCAGTTAGTCAGAATATATTAAGTATCCACTTTGGGATTTATCACGTCCGAAGACGGATTTGTGTGGTAACTTTACCGGCATATTCAAAATTACTTACGTAGGGAAATATATATGACGGAATTACTCAATTCAAATCGTGGAAATGCTTATTTGGCTTATAAGAGCACAGGTTTTGGTTATGTATTTGTCCTTATAATTTTGTGAAACAAGGAAGTTGTCTTAATTACTGAAATATTGTGGAGAAGCAATGACAGAACAATTAACAACATTAATTAACATAATTATAAAACACAATAAAATACCGGAAGAATGGAGAATGAGCGAACTAATTCTACTATTCAAAAAAGGAGATTAAAAGCAGCCAAAAACTACAGAGGTATCAACTTGTCAAATACTACCCTAAAACTTACAAATAAAATTCTACAAGGACTAATGAATATTTCGAATACTCGAAATTATTTGTCGACATCAAATGTTCATTAAGATCTCTATTTTGCGTAGAATGAAAATTATAATAATGGTTTTGCATTTAGTAAAATTGGAAAATACTTGACAAGTTGCTGGTATGTCCAAATTTGAATAAAATACATCCAGGGCTTTACTTTCTACAGACACTGTATTAAATATAACCTTGAAACAAACTGGCACTAAATCACTTCCGAGTTTTCAACAAAACAAAAGGTTTAAACAAGTGTAGTGATTGCAAAAACGGTTCGCATGTTTTAAATATAAGATTTTTGCTGATTATGTATTTTGCTAAAATATTAAATAACACCAATACAATTCACAAACATCATTTAATTTAAAGTGAATATGACGACAAGTTTGAATTTGATCGACTTTGTCGATAACAGTGTCGTTAATAGATATTTTTAAATACCATGAATCATTTTCCAATGATTGGGTGGATTTAAGAAATACATATTTACTAAACAGTTTTTTTACGTGTATAAAGGAGATTACATATAATAATTATGTCACATGGTACTCCTTATATTTTTTAAATAATATGGTTTTGTAAAGGCATAACTTTGATTATTGACTAAACCTACATTATACGATACGTCACAAGAAATTAAAAAAAAAATTAACATGTAAATTCACTGTTTAAATAAGATACAGTGCGCTGGAATAAGTGTTACCAGCCCCTTAATAACCTATTTATTTCTAGCACATAAACAAAACACTCGGACAGGTCGATTTTTAAAATAATCAAAGTATTTATATTATAACATCAATGTTTCAAACTTTACGTTATCCCTCTTCAAGTTACAGGCAAAACTTTGATTTTTTTAAATTGGAAAGTACTTACATCATGTGATAGCTCATTTAAAAGTGTTTGAAATACTGATTACAAAAATGTATAGTACTTTAATCCTTTTTAAGAGCGTAGGCGCAAAATCTGGATAGAATTGTTTTTAATCCATACATATATACTGTTATATTCCTATTTGATAGGAGAATTAAAAATTTATAATTATAAGCAAAATTCAAATTAATATAAAAGATCTTCAATTTTCTCAACCCCGGGCATGTAAATTTAGAACAACCTGTATACAACAAATTATTATATTTAGTTTTTAAGAAAGTGATTCGAAGAAGCGTACGAAACTCGGTAACAATGCGCCTAAGATAAACAAGTTTGAGTGACCCGGGCCATTATAGTGTTCGCGGAAGATTCGATCATTAGCCTACGCTAAATAAGACTCAGTGAAATAGATAATAGGTCATTAAGTTTTGTAAAAAGTAGAAAGTAAGTTTAAATTGGGAAATGATTATTTTTTCTTGAAATCCATTAAACATATTTAGAAAGATTAAAAGTTGGTATTGAGGAATACGGCGAATTAAAATTTGTGGTGGAATGTTGATTTTTGAATCTGGAAGGGATATTTAGAAAGTAGGGAAATGAATGAGGATAAGAGATCAGAATGTTTTGAGCTGCGGAGAGGCGAAGTCCAGTGGTGGACGGTAGTGTACGAAGAGTGAAAACGCCGGTATGGTTCCGTGAGTGTTGAGTACCCATCGGAACGAGAGGTAGGCCGAGTCGAGAGAAAAGAATCTCCTTGAGCAAAGAGTGTCCCGGTGGCTGATTGAAGTGGTTCGAAAAAGGTAGAACACCGCATCACGAGAAAAGCAGGAACGTGAGCGATACGAGGTAGTTTTCAAAGGAGAACATTACTGGAGGCCAGGACGAGTTTTTCATCGCAACCAAGGGTAGGAGGAAACGGGTTTTTGTGTGAGGACATTCGCAGTTCACCAGATAAAGGTCAGTCTCATTTGTCAAGACATGAATGTATGGGTTTTTGTATTAAATACCACATTAAAAATTGAAGGACATAATCGCTAATATCAGAAGATTTTCATCAAACTTAAATCAATTTGTTGCTAATAAATCCTAATAGTTTCATTATTAATAAAAGTTTTAAATTGGAAACCAAAAGGAAATAAGATTCCCATTTTTAAATGTTTGTATTAAATAAATATAAGATCTAACAAATATTAAGCAGTAATTGCCATTTATATAAAATAAACGAAAATTTGATTTATAATTGTAACCCATATGTGTGTATTATTTTATTTTTTTTCTATCCCGATTAGGAACCACTGAGAAATACTTAGAAGTCACGAAAGTAATTAAGTAATTTTATAATTCGCCCTGAGATTGAAAACATATTGATATGTGATCTTGTTGATAAATTAGATTATCACTAATGCATTTAATTAAATTAAATTACATATAAGAATATCATCACAAATAAATAAACAAGATCACAACAATACATAATCGAAAACCTCTTATACCCGTAGGTGTCGAGGGAATTGTTTTCAAAAGCATTAATTTTTTTCGAATCCTGAGAAGACTAATAAGTATTTTTGAAAAATTTAAACGCAGAATAAAAGACTACATTATTACCGAAGGCTGAAAGTCCCTTAGAATAAACAAAAATTTCTTTTGAATGATATATTTGAAATAAAAAATCCGACTAAATTTTCTTTTTTTTTCACCCCTGTGACTTATTAAAATAATCATTATAGAAGTTCTCAGCGACTTTTGACCCTCGATAATATTGTAATATTTCATTCTGCGTTTAAATGTTTCAAAAATACTTATTAGTTTTCTCAGGATTCGAAAAAAATGAATACATTTCACAATATTTCGACCAAAATTTTGCGCCTACGGTGTCAAAAAGGATAAAAGTATTATAGATTTTTGTAATTGGTCTTTCAAAAGCTTTTAAATGAGGTGTCACATGATGTACTTTCCCGTTTAAAATAATCAAAGTTATCACTGTCACCTGAAGAGGGACCGCGTAAAATTCGAAACATTGATGCTATAATATACTATAATTATTTTAAAAATCGACCTGTCCGAGCGTTTTGCTTATGTGCTAAAAATTAATAAGTTATTAAGGTGGTAACACTTATTCCAGCGCACTGTATATTCCGTACTATTGCAATAAAATATTAAAACGAATAAATGAAAACTTGTTGAGTCGTGCTGATTGACACAACAGACCAGTAAAATGTTATTCATACAGATAGTGTAAAATATATGGCCGCTTATCTGGTCCGCTAGTAATAAAGTTATCAGCATTTAATTGCAAAGCGGTCTTCTTAGGTGGAAAATACTTTATGTGCAATCTCATAAGAAAATGAAGGTTTGTTTTAACATCGATCTAGCGACCACGATCGCAACCTACACCGCGCACATCCATGTATCTTCGGCATGTTCGTACCCTAAGTTTAGCAGTTGAATTACAGGGTTTTCGTACTGGAAGATCGTATGCAGATAGGGGTCGACAACACAAGAATTCTTGTCTTGAAAACAACTTCTTGTCTTGTCTTGAGAAAAAATCAAGAAATTTTAAAAAATCTTGTTTTGACGTTTTCTTGACATCATATATCTTGTCTTGACTCAAGAAATTTCAAGATCTTGAAATTTCTTGATTATCCGGTCCGGCGATTCCCCGGCGACCTTTTTATTGCGTTGTGTGCTAACACGGCCTTCACTGCCACTGGGGGCATTTGTCAACGATCTGCATTTGCTTCCTTGACGAACGTCAAATTTGATTTGTAGTTGCATGCTTAATTGTATGTTTCACACATTTTCTTAACTTAACTGTCCAGGATTTCATAACAATAGTTGAACCAAATCATAACAATGTCGACATCGAAAAGGATTTTGATTATTTGGAGGATAAGATCGAAGTAGTATAAATGATACTGCTTTGGATTTCAACTCTCCTGCAAGTCAAATTAAACATTTTCTCAAAAAATATCATAAACTGAGTAGTCCTGTCGCCAGGGGGGGTACAACGGCCTCCTTAATTCAGATGGACTTACCCAAGTTTTTTTTATATATTTTGACCCGTAGAATACGAATTTTTCGGGTAACAGTTGATCCGGATGTCGATAAGATTGTTATAGACAAAGAACTTGAGGAATTACATAACAGCGATTTCTCGCAAAACAAAACATCTTTTTGTATTTTTTGGGTCATTTTAAGCAAAAAATATTCCTACAGGTTTTTTCGTAGAATGCATAGTTTTCGAGATAACCGCGGTTGAACTTTCAAAAAATCGAAAAATTGCAATTTTTTAACCCGAATAACTTTTGATTAAAAAATAAAGTAGCAATTCTGCTTACCGCATTTAAAAGGTTAAGTCAAATTATATCGGTTTTGCTTATTTGCATTGCTAAAAATTAATTTTTTTATTGTTAAAAAAAGCTATAAACACATAGTGTTTCCCATGCCTGATACATGCGTTTTAACGCATGCTACGTAGAAATTGCCTCGCTTGCACTTGTAGCTACTCTACCTACTCGTTCGATTTTAAATGAGAAATCATTGAAAACATCACTCACGCACTAGGTGTTTATAGCTTTGTTTAACAATAAAATAATAAATTTTTAGCAATCCAAATAATCAAAACCGATATAATTTGACTTAGGGCCGGTTGTTCGAACGCTAATCAACAATGATCATTATCAAATAATTAATTACTATCAATGTCAACTTTGTTTGGGTTGTTAAAAAGTCTGTGGAGTCTATAATCAATTAATATAACAATAATTATTAACATAATTAATAATAAATCTCATAATTGTAATTAATTATGTTTTCAGCAACCCAAACAAAGTTGACATTGACAGTTTTGGTGACAGTAATTAAATATTTGATAATGATCATTGTTGATTAGCGTTCGAACAACCGGCCCTAAAACTTTCAAATGCAGTAAGCAGAATTGCTACTTTATTTTTTAATCAAAAGTTATTCGGGTTCAAAAATTGCAATTTTTCGATTTTTTAAAGTTCAACCGCGGTTATCTCGAAAACTATGCATTCTACGAAAAAACTTGTCAGAACATTTTTACCTAGAATGACCCAAAAAATACAAAAAGATGTTTTGTTTTGCGAGAAATCACTGTTATGTAATTCCTCAAGTTCTTTGTCTATAACAATCTTATCGACATCCGGATCAACTGTTACCCGAAAAATTCGTATTCTACGGGTCAAAATATATAAAAAAAACTTGGGTAAGTCCATCTGAATTAAGGAGGCCGTTGTACCCCCCCCCCTGGCGACAGGACTAGAGGGCAAATGCAACTTAAACTTAAGTGCTTGCGAGGCCATAAATTGTAAGATGACTAAATGACTATGCCAAAATTAGATGTGCCTACAAAGTGGCATTCAACTTTCGAGATGTTAACATGGTGTTTAAGTGTAAAAAATGTTTTAACTATATTTTGCGACAACATTAAAAATCTTAATAATTGCAAAATACAAAATAATTGTATAAGATGAAGAATGGGTTCTGATCAGTAAATTTTGTCTATCTGAGAAGCTTTAAAACACTTTCTTCAATATTCGAAGGGGAAAAATATGGCACACTCCCATTGGTGGTAATTGGAGTAAACTTACTTTTAGATAAACTGGAAATATTGAGCTCATGAACTTGATAATAAAATTGATAGAGCCGTTATTGCATTCAAGCTGCGAGAGATAAAATACTGAAAAACTATAATAAAACTAATTGTATATTATACTGTATAGTTCTTATTTTGGGTCCACGGCACAAGGTAGAGGCATTTTCCTCTTCATCTTGGGGAAAGCTTTTACAATCAGAGGCAGTACAAAAATTTGAAGAAATAATTAAAGCTTTCAATCCATGAATGATTTACAGAATCCAATACCAGAGCCAGCACTTAGGCTGAAAAAAGAAGATAACGAACTTGATTTAGATATTATTTAGAAAGCTGATAATGATAACTTACAATATTTAAAGTATGAAATTGAAAAATACATAAATGTGCCTATTATGTCAGAAGATTCTGAGAATATACTTGATTGGTGGAGAAGACACGAAAATATCTATCCGTCATTGCCGAAAATGGCCAAGGTTTTTTTGGAAACGCCAGCAACATCTGTACCTGTGGATAGACTATTTTCAAGCACAGTTTTAACAAGAACAAAGCCAAGAAATCGGCTGGGCGTTGACTCCATGAGAAGTGTTATCTGCTTTAATTCATGGCTTATCAATTCCGATTTCAAAAAGGTGCTAAATTTGTTATTTAAAATAAAATCTAGTTTGCAATTTTATTTTCAACAGGATTAGGTAATTATCATTAATAATTATTATTTTTAATTTACATTTTTGTAAATTGATTTAGCAAAAGAAGTGTTCAATAAATTAAAATACGTTATGTTATGTCAAAATAATGTTATCTTTTTCACAAATAAATACGTTTTAGAGTTTTCATTATTAGTCAAGATATTTTAAGATTTCTTGTTTTCTTGACAAGAAATCTTGGTATTGACATAAAATTTCTTGTCTTGTCTTGAAATCTAAAATTATTTCTTGTCTTGATCTTGTCTTGAAATCAAGACAAGTTCTTGAAATTTTCAAGAAGTTGGCGACCCCTATATGCAGATGCAATATTCGTCATTAAACAAATGCCCGAGAAATCACTAGAGTATATTACACCAGCATCTATATGTCTGATATACTTGAAAAAAGCATTTAACAGAGTAATACTCAAATATGTAATCCATCTTCGGCATAATAGAGAAGTCCGCCTAGATATCATAACAACTGTTGAAAACATCTACCAAAACAACAAAATGGAAGTCAGAATAGATAGACAACTTACAGAACCTATAGACATAGGCAGTGGAATAAGGCAGGGAGACTCATTGAGTCCTATGCTCTTTAATTTAATCATGGATGAAATCATCAAAAACGTCAACAAAGGAAGAGGATGCAGAATGGGAAACAAAGAGGAAAAATACTCTGTTACGCAGACGACGCAATATTGATAGCCCAAGATAAAAATAATCTGCAAGGATTAGCCCACAGATTTAGAACATAAGAGCAAAATATTTAAATATGACAATTTCATCCCAGGAAACAATAAAACAATAGTGATCAGTAGGGAACCAATCAGATGTAAAATAGAAATTGATGATATCAGTATTGAACAAGTAATGTAAATAAAATACCTTGGAATTACATTGCCAAGCTACGCAGACCTGGACAAAGATGTGAGAAATCAAGTACAAAAAGCAAATAGATTGGCAGGATGTCCCAATAATACTATACGGCGAAACCGAGATGTCACTGAGAATCAAGAATTTATAAAGCCAGTGTAAGACCAATAATGATATAGGCATCAGAAACAAGACCCGATACAGCTACAACACAAAGACTATTGGAAACGGTGGAGATGAGAGTACTGAGAAGAATTACAGGAAATACTCTGAGAGATCGAAAGAGGAGTGAAGACATTAGAATACAATGTAACGTACAGTGTACAGACGAATGGACACTACATATAAAAAAGAATGGAATAACCACATAACCAGAATGGGGGTGACACTTGTGGTCAAAATAGCAAGAGATAAATCACCAATCGGTAGAAGATGTATCGGTCGACCGCGCAAAAGATGGAGTGATAACCTTCCATAGAGGTATCTATCCGCCAATGAACAAGCAGAATTGGTTATATAGAGGAAGAAGGAAAAGATCGTTGTCTTTAATTTTTAAAAATATAAAGAAAAAGGTAAATAAATAATTATACGCTTAAGTAACTCCGATATAAAAATTATATTAACCAGTTGAATCCAATTTTGAAAGACTCTGAATTTCATTACCGAAGCTGAATTTTATGCATTCCACAATAGCTAATTCCAAGCTTTTCTTTACTATTTTCCTGAAAAGTCCTACAGAAAACGCAAAAATCAAAGCTTATTGAGAAATTGGTATATCTTTTACTGGGTATGCATAATTTATTTCAATTCAGTAGCTATACTTTCAATCCCACAAATGAAAATGTGGCCGTACATTTTGTGAAAGACGAGTGGTCCTTTTTAAAAATATTCTTATATTATCCATACATCTCAGAAACTATACATTTGGCAACGCCGAAAATATACAATTTTAAATCACTGATCCATCTTATATAAAAAAACAATATATGTTTTTACTATATCATACGATTTTTCACATATATCTTTATGTTTTCATACTTTAAGCGCACACTGTATATGAGGATATTTGAATGTGTAGATCTGTAATTTATACGATCTATGTATTTTAATTTTATATATTTTTCTTAGTTTGTATTGTATGATTTAGAATTTTAACGTTTAAGCCCGATGCCTATATCTTAGAAAAATAAATTGGCGCAGTGAATAATAGTCAGTATTTTAAGACATTTTATACTTTTTCAAATGAATTATCTGATACTACATCTAATTTTTAAAATCTGTTTCCTATAAAGAATGTGATAGTGACAAAAATTGGAAGGTACATTATATCTATTAGAGGTATTAGTCCTTGGGCTAACATATAAACTTATTATTTATGACCACACCGTCGAAACTTTTTGTATTTGTTATTGAGTGGGGTCGGACAAATTTGGAGCTTGGCGCATGATGGTAGTGGGGCGTTTGTCTATCAAGCTGTCATGAAGTTATAAATTTTATGCGAGAAAAAAATTTATAACCACATTGGTCATTTTATTTAATCAATGGTTTTTATCATATAAACAGCGAAAACAATTTTGTCGGACAAAAATATTGGGCCATATGACGCGTCGGAAACGCTAAATGTGTCAAATTTACGAAAATAATTAATTTATTACCACATGGCTAATTTTAACAGAATCTACCATAAAACATATTTACAATAATGTGGTAACCTTGTCGGACAATTTTCACGGGGCTTATGCGCAGTTGGATGCGCCGAAGATGTCAATTTCCTGGAATTTTTTATTTACAACCATTTTTCCGACAAGAATAGGAGGTTATAAGCAATTATATTCTAATATAAAAAAATCTAAGGGTCCGACAAAAATATTGGGGCAAATCGACAGTCGGACAAAAAATTTAATTTTTATTAGTAAACTATACTTTTAAACTATGCTGGGTTCGTACATCCCTTATCTTCACAACCATTTTTCCGACAAAAGTAGTAGGTTATAAGTAATTATATTCTTAAAGAAAAAATATAATTGTCTGACAAAAATGTTGGGGCAAACGAACAAAAAACTTACTTAATTCTTTTAGGTTATCGACGCCTTAAGAGGAGGCATTGTCAAAAAAAATTTTAAAACAGTTTTTCTCGGTTACTTTTGAATCGATTTGGCTGAAAATTGGTACACACTAAGTACAACATTTAAAAGGACGTGACGTAGAGTTGTACCCAAAATTTCGCAAAAATTTTCCGACAAGAGGGAAAATTTTGGAAAAATTTTGATCTGAAAATTTATGTACAGGGTTATTCACTATATTTTGCTCCCTTGTAAACTGCTTCATTTACAGAATTAGAAAAAAATGTTAAATACAAAGGTTATTCAATTTTGAAATTATGATTTTTTGACATATATATCATACTAGTGGTCGATCAGATTAGCCAAGCGGACTGAGGCGCACGATTGACAAATCTATAGTGGATATGCGGTCGAGGCGATCGAGATTCGAGCCCCAGCCCGGTGAATAGAAAAATAAAAAGGCTGACGTCGTAGTCTAAAATTCTAAAAAGAATCTACGACTTGGTCTCGAATAAGCCGGTGTCTGATCGGCCTATGGAGGAGCGGTACGGCAAGGGATAAGGGCTTGCGGCTCGGTGACACTCCTCCATAGATTCTTACCGGAAGGGCGTTGACGCCTAAAAACGGTGTATATATATCATACTAGTGACGTCATCCATCTGAGCGTGATAACGTAATCGACTATTTTTTAAATGAGAATAGGGGTCGTGTGCTAGCTCATCTGAAAGGTTATTCAATTCTCTATTCAGTTATATAAACATTAAGATAATTATTTATACAGGGTGTCCAAAAAAATTTTTTTTAATTAAATTAATTAACACAAAAAGAAGAGTGTATGTAATTTATTTAATTCAAAATACATTCTACTGCTGTCAGAAAACAGAAATAAATGTTAATTGAACAAATAAACATTACTTTTCACTTAAATTCAATGTTCAAGCTGCCACCCGTCTGCCTCTTGGCAGTTTAAACATTGAATTTAAGCAAAAAGCAATGTTTATTTGTGGAATAAACTTTTATTTTTGTATAAATAATTATCTTAATGTTTATATTACTGAATAGAGAATTGGATACCCTTTCAAATGAGCTATTACACGACCCCTATTCTTATTTAAAAAAATAGTCGATTACGTCATCTCGCCCAGATGGATGACGTCACTAGTATGATATATATGTCAAAAAATCATAATTTAAAAATCGAATAACTTTTGCTTTTAATATTTTTTTCTAATTCTGTAAATAAAGCAGTTTATAGGGGGGGTCAAAATATAGTGAATAACCCTGTACATACTCCTCGAACAATGGCAAACATCGTTCTGTAGTTTCTTTTCTCGAATTTTCAAAAAAAAAATTCAGACAAAAGGGAAAAGTTCGGAAAATTTTTTGAAAATTTTGGACACATTATTTTTGTCCGACAAGTGATCCAAAATGCATTACACATAAAAAAAACAGTACAAAATAAAAATGACATCTGTGGTACTGAATAAAAAAATTCCAGGAAATTTACATCTTCGGCGCATCCGACTGCACATATGCGCCGTGAAAATGGCCCGACAAGGTTACCATATTATTGTAAAAATGTTTTATGGTAGATTCTGTTAAAATTAGCCATGTGGTAATAAATTTATCATTTTCATAAATTTGACATATTTAGCGTGTCCGACGCGTCATATGGCCCAATATTTTTGTCCGACAAAATTGTTTTCGCTGTTTATATGATAAAAACAATTGATTAAAATAAAATGACCAATGTGGTTATAATCACAGACCATATATACTTATAGACGTTTCACGACCATGTTAATCTTTCGGATCGAATTAACGCCATCTCTTGATTGGAATGGGAATTAAATTGACAAATTTTAGTTACGTGGGAATTTCAACTTATAAATTTTGCGGGATTTTTGATGAAATTTCGCAGGAAATTAAAACAACAGAAAGACAATTCAATGTTTTATTCAATATTTTACTGAAAACTTCAAATATTCCAATTGGTTTTCAAAATGCTAAACACTACTGCCATGTGTCACGTGAAAGCACTGATGTGTAATATTGAGTTGAATGAAAATTTTTGAAAAAATCTTGTAGGATGATTGTTTAGATAAATATTACCTTATAATCTTTTACAAACTTCCAAAAATATATAGGCCAGAAATGTTGATGACACACTTGTCTATTGGAATAAACTGTTTCAGGATCTATTATATTGTTTTTTTAAATGTGGAGAAACACAACACGGGATGATCAATTGTAAACTAAAAATTCTACTCATAAAAACGGATGGTTAATACAATTGATTAATATTGTGATTAAATCTAATTAAAAACGTAACACCACTATAATAAAATAATTAAACCACAAACTGTAAAATAAAAAGTAAATAACAAATTAATTTAATTGTCAACTGTCAGTTGTTAAATATGACAAGAAAATTGACTGGCAGCGACATCTCTGGATTGGAATGGTAACTAATTTGCTGTCTTGACCTTGACAATTTACGTGAAACGTCTATGAGTATGTATGGTTTGTGGTTATAATTTTTTTATTTTGCATAAAATTGACAACTTTGTGACAGCTTAACCGACAAACGTCCCACTACAATAATGCGCCAAGCTCCAAATTTGTCCGACTCCACGCAAATAACAAGTACAAAAAGTTTCAACGGTGTGGTCATAAATAATAATTTCATATGTGAGCCCAAGGACTATATTAAATTGAAAAATAATAATTTATCTGGAAAAGAATTTTTATTTTGCGGTGAAAAGCAGTGCATTAACGGTTTGCAGCAGATTGAACTTTACACTTAGAGTGCATGCATTCGAGCATTTAGGTGGTCTCTACTGAATTCCGGGGCTCGTTAAAATACATGTGGAAAATAAATAAAAGAGTGGTCTCAGCTCATGCAACGCAAAAGCACAAATGAACTTTGGGAATTCAGACGCCATTATTGTGGAACTAAAGAACAATGTTGTTAATTTACGAAAATAAAAAAAATCGTTAATAAATTTTTGCGTTGCGTTTCTACTTAACAGTTCGTTTTATTTCTCTTTTTGTTTGATATAAAAGGGATAATTTTTATGGTTGAGATTTAGCGTAATATTTAAATTACACAGGATAACGCAAATTTGGTGGAAATGTTTATTAATAAATATTTTTCATACAGAACAAGTAAAAACTTCGTTTGTATAATGGTATAAAAAGTTTATTGAAAAACTATTAAAAAATCATCCAAAAGGATTCGCAAAACGTTTTCGATCTAGATCAGATCATCTTTAGTGCGTTCTGCTTATAGCCCAGTAAATGAATGGGAAATACGGCGATACCGTGTAATTTTCAGGGGCAACTCCGAATTGCATGAAAATTTGGATAAAGGTTCTACTTACCCTCCACTTCAAAGTTGAAATTGTGCCCTCGGTTGCTTTTACTTAGGGGGTGACAGTCACCCCTTCTCGGGGGTGAAAAAACATGTATTCAAGATAAGACCGGAAATCGATAAATTGACTGATTTTAAGCAACTTTTGTTCTATAGAGTTTTTTTATGTAAGTCAATACTTTTCGAGTTATTTTCGATTAAAAATGTTTATTTTTCGACAAAAAAACTGCGTTTTCGGACGGTTTTTCGTAAATAACTCAAAAAGTAAATACTTGATCGAAAAAAATTTTTTAAGCAAAAGTGTAGCTTATAAAATACTGAAAAAAACGTGTATCAGTAAAGTCTACCAATCGAGTAAAAACAAAGTTGTAGCTCATGAAAAATACGTTCTTGTGCGTCTAATTCCAAATCGAATATTTCAAGGTGAAATCACCGAAAAATTAAGCACTTTTCGGGAAAAACCTGTTTATATTTTTTTAAAGTGTTTACAAAAAGCTTTATAAGATTTGTTCAAAAAAGTTTCTAGCATTAAAAGTAAGTGAGTTACGCTCAAAATAAAGTTGGCCCTCTTTTTTTGTAAAAAAATAATGCAAATCTCCCCGTGTTTAGCTCTTCAAATGGAATTAATTGCTACTGCTTTACAAAAAATTTACTTACTTATCTATTTTTTATATGATCTGTCAGTCTCACCAAATTAAAGTGCTTATTTTTGAAAGGGTTATAGTTAAAAAAGCTTGAACGGGTCACTAATCACGAGTGTATGCAACTTTTGAACAGCCATAGCTTAACCAATTTTTCTTGCGGAAAAACAAAATAAAACTAGCATATTTATAATAACAAAACCTATATTTTTTTATTCTTTAAGATTTTTCTTATCACTAATACTTTTTAAGTTATTTTGAAAAAAGGAAATTTTTCAAAAATTTTTAGAAACTTTTGTTTTCAAATATAAGCAAAACAAATGGTAAAGCGGTAACGATTAATTTTATTTAGGGTGCTAAATAGAGGGAGGTTTTCAAAATTTTTTTTACCAAGAAAATGGGCCAACTTTTTTTCAGTGTAACTCGTTTATTTTTGGTGCTAAAAAATTTTGTAAAAAACAAATATAAATCTTTTTTTAGGTACTTTAAAAATGTTTATAACCTTTTACCGAAAAGTGCTTAATTTTTCGGTGATTTCGCGTTGACTTATTCGATTTGGAATTAGACGAATAAGAACGTATTTTTCATGAGCTACAACTTTGCTTTTTCTCAATTTAAATACTTTACTGATACACCATTTTTTTTGTGTTTTTTAAGCTACACTTTTGCTTAGAATATTTTTTTCAATAGAATATTTACTTTTTGAGTTATTTGCGAAAAACGGTCTGAAAACGTAGTTTTTTTGTCGAAAAATCAACATTTTCAATTGCGAATAACGCGAAAAGTATTGACTTACGTAAAAAACTTTATAGAACTAAAGTTGGTTATAATCGGTAAATTTATCTATTTCCGGGCTTATTTTAAACACGCGTTTTTCACCCCCTGAGAAGGGGTGACTGTCACCCCCCAAGTAAAAGCAACCAATGGGACAAATTTAACTTTGAAGTGGAGGGTAAGTAGAACCTAAATCCAAATTTTCATCCAATTCGGAGTTGCCCCTGAAAATTACACTCCAAACCCGTCATTTATTGGGCTATTAGTAGATGAAACTAGCAACCTTACAATAGGTGACATCGAGAAATGTGATTGACATTTCGAAAAACTGGGGTTAGTAGCGACTCTTAAGTCGATGTTAAAAGATGAATTTAAGAGTGGTCAAAGGGCAACATAATTAAATGCTCGATGATAACGTGTGGTTCTTGCCAGTTCAATGGACACAGACCAACAAGAGTATGAAACAGCTACTAACACCAGTTTTTCGAAATGTTAATCATATTTCTCGATGTCACCTATTCTACAAGGTTGCTAGTTTAATGTACTAAGCAGAATGCACTGAAGATGATCTGATCTAGATCGAAAACGTTTTGCGAATCCTTTTGGATGACTTTTTAATAGTTTTTCAATAAACTTTTTATACCATTATACAAACGAAGTTTTTACTTGTTCTGTATGATTTTTAATTATGGTATACAGCCAGCTACTGGGAATTTCCCATTGATTTTAATAAATATTTCTTTATCATTCAGTGCTTGCTTATCCACTACTGGACACAGATTGCCCTCATAGTTGTTTTATGCACTGTTTAGCGAATATCCGTGCAATGATCTAGTGACGTAATTTTAACCGAAGTCTTTATTTTATCACATGTGTCCTTTATTCTTTCCATTTCCTAAAACGTACCTATGCATAATACATGACGCTTTTGACGATAAAATATTTCGATTTTTGGTTTTTTTTATACTCCCTCAAGGAGTTTGTTGTAGATGGCAAGTCACTGAAACGTTGACGCGAGATCTTTTGTTGTCAAAGCGTATTGAGGTCTTGTGAAATAACATTACGAGTGTATATAAAGAAGAAAATGAAGTTAGTTACAGGGTGTTGAGGTTTTGTGCATAAAAAGTAATATAATATAGATTTTAATTTATATTTTAAATATTAGAACATTCTGTGCAACTGATGCATTTTTATAAAGTTCTGATTTTCTTTAAAATAAAGTCTTTTATAAAACTCCTATCTAACTGTATACAACGAAAACCATTTATATCGACTTTGTTTAGAACAATATTGATAGCTTAAGGCTATGGGTACATAATTCGCAAATATTTTACGTGTATCCCTACTTTTTCTGTCTTTACACGGCAAATTACGTGTAGTAAAATTCACACTGGTATGGATATGTAAACATTACTAGAATGTCATTCTACTTGAAAATGTCATCATTAATTTAAAGAGATGGGTTTTGAATGTTCTTGGATAACTGTTATTTTTATAATTGCAAATTATTAATTCAGTTAATAAATGTGATAATTTTTTCACTAACTATGTATTCAGTGATTGTAATAATTTATTTGTACAACAAAGACTAATACTCAATCGAAAAAAGAGAAAAAGTGTTAAAGTGATTTTTTAATAATATATTGTTATGGAACGCTTACAATTTTGAACATCTTTAACAACAAAATACTTGGATCACAGAATATATTATCCTGATGTATTCTCTGCTTGGATCTTCCACAAATAATACACAATAAATAACTTTTTATTAAGTTCACGTCTTAAATCAATTATTTATCAAATACATTATATATCAATAATATTTAATCAATAACTCAACATATTGTTTAGAACAAACGATGAGAAGTTATTGTGGTTTAACGGCCACTCGTATGAAATCAATGAAGTGAAATAGAGAATGTTGTTTTTGAGTGGAATGTGTCTAAAGATATTCAACCTCTCATCTTTACCGACGAGCCCAGGGAGGTTGAAGAGGGCGAAACACATTTCTGAGAACTGGTGTTTGGATCTTTGATTCTATTCAGAAAATTTTCCCAACCCAAAATGGTGGATGTGTGAGATGTTCGTAAGGGGATTTCTCCACATTCTCTATTTCATTTAACTCAACATATTCCCGATGCAATGTCAAATATTTAAAATTGTCACTGATTGTCAGTGTCTGACTGACAATATATGCTGACAATATTATATTCGGCTGAGTGCGTTGTAAGACAAAGATAGATTTGGCAAATATTACCACGGCATTGTGTTTATTTTTTTCGAATCCTGAAAAAATCAATAAATATTTTTGAAAAATTTAAACGCAGAATGAAAGACTAAATTATTACCGAGGGCCGAAAGTCCCTTAGAATAAATAAAAAGTTTATT
This sequence comes from Diabrotica virgifera virgifera, assembly GCF_917563875.1. Classification (NCBI taxonomy): domain Eukaryota; kingdom Metazoa; phylum Arthropoda; class Insecta; order Coleoptera; family Chrysomelidae; genus Diabrotica; species Diabrotica virgifera. The sequence goes on from NC_065449.1 coordinate 246,052,475, forward strand.
TTGAATGATATATTTGAAATTAAAAATCACACTAAATTTTCTCTTAGTTTTTCACCCCTGTAACTTATTAAAATAAACATTATAGAAGTTCTCAGGGACTTTCGGCCCTCGCTAATAATGTGATCTTTCATTCTGCGTTTACATTTTTCAAAAATACTTATTAGTTTTCTCAGGATTCGAAAAAAATGAATCCCCATTTGAATAGCATTGCAGCCGAAAATACGTACCGATCCTCTTAAGCAGGCTACTCAAGGTACTGTGGTGTTGTTCGACAACATCGTCGATAATATAAATTCTGCAGTAGTACTGCAGCAGACAGGTCAGTGTGTCTGAGGTAAAAATTGTACGATTTCGTTGGATGCACGGTCACATACGATCAAAATTTTTGCCAATTAGTTTATTTAGACAAAATTGAACGACGCCGCAGTATTGTGAGCGACGGCTTTATTGTGAAAACCTCATATCTCATTTTATAAGAGACTAAACTGAATTTCTACTTACTCTAACGTTATCTGTAAACTGAGATAAGAGGCTTTGGGTCTAGGAAAGTTGGTCGATAACACTTCGTCGACGGAAAATTAGTCGACAACATTTGGTCGACAAACAGTTGGTCGAATGCACAATTCATCGAATGTACAATTCGTCGACGAACATTTGATAGAATGGATGTTTCGTCGACAAATTGTTATTTATCTTTAAGATAAAGGGATTAATATTGACAAACGACGGATTATTGGTTTTTATTTTGTTAACTGGAATATTGTATTATAAATATCTGAATTTATTTATTTTTTGGTGTTTTGCTAATTTTTTTTCTAAATCTTAATTATTTTTAAATTTAATGAAAAAATTGGCTACGGTGGGAGAGTAGACAGCAGATATAAACCGATATTTTAATTAGTGATGTTGCACCGTTCTCCTTTTTGGTGTCGGCGCACCTGCGAACAGAGCATTTCCGGACAATTCATACTTATCAACATTTTAGACTACAGTAAAAAATTTAAACAAAATCTTGAAAAAAAATATCAATAATCCTTTATTTGTCACCATTATTCCCTTTGGGTCTTTGTCGACGAAAAATCCATTCGATCAAATGTTCGTCGACGAATTGTCCATTCGATGAATTGTGCATTCGACCAACTGTTTGTCGACCAAATGTTGTCGACTAATTTTCCGTCGACGAAGTGTTCTCGACCAACTTTCCGACACCGCGAGGTTTTTGCACTAAACCGTCGATATATGGATCATATTGACTCAAATCAAAGGTCATGGCTGAGCCGAATATTTTTACTTTTCTTATTACGACATGGGTAGGGGGGCGAAAACATAGAAAATACAGACATCCCGGGTGCAAAGATTCGGGGATTTGGAGTTGGCCTAACTCGCCAACCCTGTAAAAAGTCTTATGTTTTGCATGAGAAATGTAAGCTTTTATCAAACTGGAACTACAGCTCTACTGAGAAAGAGATAAAGTCAAAGGAGTTTTGTTGAGACTGCAAAAAGAAAAAGAGCTGTCAATCAATAAAAACAGCCAAAATCGAATATCTCGATCACATCATGAGAAACAGCGAGATATATGAACTGTTGCAACTAATCTTGCAGGGAAAAGTAGAATTAAAACGATCAACAGGAAAGCAAACGACTTCCTGGCTGAAAAATATACGTACGTGGTTCAACACCCCAACTACAAATCTTTTCAGAGCAGCAGTGTGCAAAGTACAGATTACCATGATGGTCGCCAACATTTGAAACGAATGGGCACTACAAGAAGAAGTAAGCAGACATCAGGACCTAAAATTAGGGGTCGACAAGACAAGAATTCTTGTCCTGATATCAACTTCTTGTCTTGTCTTAAAAAAAATCAAGAAAATTTAAAAAATCTTATCTTGACGTTTTTTTGACATCTTATATCTAGTCTTGACTAAAGAAATTTCAAGATCTTGAAATTTCTTGATTACCCGGTCTGGTGATTCCCCGGTGACCTTTTATTGCGTTGCTTGCCAACATGGCCTCCAATGACACTGGCTCCCGACCCCGGGGAGTCCCCGATCTGAATTTGTTTCCTGACGAACGCAAAATTTATGTGCAGTTGCTCTGTCTTAATTCATGACTTATCAGTTCCGATTTAAAAATGTGCTAAATTTGTTATTTAAAATAAAATATAGTTTACAATTTTATTTTCAACAGGATTAATTAAAGCGTCGATGATACGGGGCTAGTTTACAAGCTACTAGTCGGCGAGTTTAAAAGCTAGCAAATGAGTGAGTCAACGAGTGTCGATGACAAACAAAACTTTACACCCGCTCAGTAGCCAAACACTAGCGAGTTGCAATCAAATCATGAAATGTTGAACTATTCGTTCTCAACATTATTTCTATAAGCAAAGGGATCTTCACTTCATCCTTCAATTCTCTCAATAAACCTTAGGAAGCACCATATTTATCGCATTTTCTTATCCATGATTTTACCCATTTTCTTTTCTGCTTTAAGCTTTTCTTTAGTTTTCGTTCTAAAACAATCTTGACTGCATGAGTCAAATAACTACGCACGCGCGAACTAATTCCGTTTATATTTTTGATAAAGCTACAAACACGCAGACACTCTATTCACTCTATTGCAACCAGTAATAGCAGCAATGATGACACAGTTAACTAGCTTACAGCTTGCAAACTCCCCCCGTGTTATCGACGCTGTAGTATCCTTTATTATTTTCATTTTACATTTTTGTAAATGGTTTTGGCAAAAAAGTGTCCAATACATTAAAATATGTTATGTTATGTTAAAATATGTTACCTTTTTCACAAATAAACACATTTTAGAGTTATCGATATTTGGCAAGATATTTCAAGATTTCTTGTTTTCTTGACAAGAAATCTTGGTATTGACATAAAAGTTCTTGTCTTGTCTTGATCTTGTCTTGAAATCAAGACAAGATCTTGAAATTTTCAAGAACTTGGCGACCCCTACCTGAAATAGTGGCAGATGGAAGGAAAACAGGGTCTAACATACGATAAATATATTGATAATGATTCAAAGTGCCTTCGACAAAAACGGGAACAATTCGATAATGAAAAATTGTTACAGCCCTTATCATAACTTGTATACAACTATGTATATAGACGAACACTCTGTACATGCTTAAGGGCACCCGAAGTCCCATTTAACGACAATGTTAACATTATGTCACATATCTCTGTAACCAAAGCACTTAGGTCCGGTTTCACTAACGGTCCGGTTAGGTCCGGTTTATATTTTTATCTTGTTTCAATATAATTTTAATAATTTGAAGTTAAATTGACGAATATATTTTTTGTAGATATTGACAGCGAGATTAACTTGCCAATTTATTCGAAGAGTAAATATCTATTTCATAATTCAATAAATTAAGTCTTATTTGACGTTAGTAAAATGGAGAAATGTCAGTTTATTGGTCGAGTAACTTTATTTATAGAATAAACTACTATTTGTCATTGGTGAAACCGGCCATTAGAGACCTAATTTTTAATTTTTTTTTTGAAAATAGATGAATTGTTTAGTTCCCCGTAGATTTTTGTAAAATTAGAGTGAACAATACATTTATTTAAAAAAATTTTAAAATACTTTTACAAAAAACCGAAAAATGTTTAGATTTTATTTTTTATTTTTCTTCTTTTTGTATCTCTTTCAATAAAACTTTACCACGAACTTGATATTATCTATCTACAACTTCTGTAAAAATTGGGACCTTTTATCATCTAAGGATCCAGAGATATTTGACATCAAAAGTTAAAAAACCTAGTATTCTAAAAGGCTATAAAGGAAGCTACCGGTACCAGTGTGGCTAACCAGATCTTCTATTGTGATGTACTTTGAGCTTAAATTGGACCCCCAGTGACCCTCTAGCAGTTGTATGGTCGAAGCGAAGATCGGTGGGGTATGTGCATTTTATCAATGAAATTCGATATTTTTAAGATATTCCAGAAGCCGCTACAGATAAAATGTTTGAACAACCTATTAATCACTTAGAATTACTCAGTGATATATCACTGGAATTACTCGACGGATATTGGTACAGTTAAAATAATTAAGACGATAACCGGACAATAATGATTTAATGAGTGAAATTTAGTTTTTTTTACTTTAATGACAACAAAAAGCAAGCCCATTAGCAGAACCCAATTAAAAATTATTTTGCAGATCATATTTGAACATTATTTGGTTGAAAAATCTCATTTTTGTTGGCAAAAAAATATATTAATTTGTTTGGACTAAATTAGAGTTGTGCTTATCTTAAAAAGGATATGTTACTATCAACTGTCACACAGTGTTGCTAAACTGAATTTTGTTATTTTGGGTGTAAATTTTTTCCACGTATCTCCGAGGGTACAATACCCCCCTTAGGATCATCCTGGTTACGCCGTTGGCCGGTACACGGTAAGTTGAGTACAGACGTTCGAAAAACAAATAATTTTGTAACCATGAATATTTTCTACTGTAATATGTTACATATCGTTGGAAAGAGAAGATTTCAGAGAATAATTTTCAATCATAACCCAAAAAACTTAAAAAACTTAATTTTCGGGCTTTGCCTGCCCTTAAGTCTCTCTTGTTGACCAGGTCCTCTCTAAACTTACACTCTTCTTGTATCAGGATAGAGATGAAACCTAGCTTCATCGGTAAATAATACAGAACTCCATTCCGGTAAGCCCAAATACATATATGTTGTTGTCTTATCTTACTCTAACTTCATGATTTCCATGACGTAACATAGTAATCCTCAGTGGACAGCTTCATGTAATCTATCCTTTAGACGCCTACAATAATATTGTGGGTATTTTTTAAGGCTCTATCTTTCATATTTGAAGCCCTTTTCTTTACAGTTTGAAGCAATGAATCTTCGAATTTCAGGCGCTGTTACTTTTGCCTTAATAAAACATAGCATTGACAAAACACTGTTTTAGTCTTTATTAAAAATAATTGTTTAACGATCATTTTCACCTCCACTAGTTTCATCTCTTTTTGTTTCGCAATGTATTATGTTTTCCATCGTTTGCGTTATTTTTCCGGTTAATAGCGCGCTCAACACTGTATACAAATGTACAAAATATTTTTAAACAAACTTGTTAAACTTTAGTTCCTCAAAACATGAAAACAAACAATTTTATCATCTAAAATTTGAAATGGGTTAAAATAATTGACAATTGACAATAATTCAAGCGTTATTGACGCTATTAATAGCCAAACAGAGGCGCGTTGTTTACTGGAACTGTTCGCCTTTAGCAACAACTAGATAATTCGCTGAATATTATTGTCAATACTTAGTAAAGCACATATTCATTGTAGTCATAATCGATCAAACGTTTGGAAGCTTCAATCAACCAAATCAAATCATGTGGAGCAGCAGTAGCGACCATGTCACAATCAAACAATGATAATATATGCGTACGGCGTAGGTCTGCCTCAACTGTTAGTGTTCGGATGAAGATATACACATACACCGTGTTCATTTGAAAAGGGCCTATCCTCAATATGTCAGAAATGCAACATATAGAAATAAATACCGAGAACTATCGATTTTAAATTTTTAGTTTTGCTTCTATTTTGGATAACCATGACATCGTGATTACGTGAACAATTTGTTTTTAAAATAGAGGCCTATATTTTTTCTTGGCAACAAATGAATGTTTGGGTTCTAGAATAAAGCCCTAGAATCAACTTCTATAGTTCATTCGTTTTCAAGATGAGTAACGACGCCAGTTTCTGACGCCTGATTCGTGAGTGTCTTTGATTCATGAGTGATTTTATGTTGTCGCAGCTTGTCGTTTGTTAGAAATTAAATTATTCTATATTATAAATTAATTTCTAAACAATAACAAGCTGCAACCACACGAAGCTGACTTTCCGAGCTGCCGTCAACAAAATGACTATAGTCAATTTGATAGCCAACGCTCGATAATCGAGCACGGCACATGAAGAAGAGAAGGACACGAAAGACCCACGAATCAGGCGTCTGGAATTGGCGTGGTTACTCATCTTGAAAGCGAATGAACTATACAGTTATATGTGGATTTCATGGGCATCTATTAGCATGTTTAGTTGTAAGGCTTCTTGAAACTACTTAATCGAGGGGAAAGGCAGTTTTCCTTACAAAGGCAACTGTGTATCTGAGACTTTTCGTCTTTTTTGTACTACTTCATTGACTTTTGACATCCTGAATATCAAAATTTTGTATTTAATACTACACTCGGGTGCAAAAAAATCGATTAACTGAAAATTTGGTCATTTTTGATGTCTCGAATCTCCTAAACCTGTTGTCCGATTTAAATGATTTTTTTACCATGTTATAGCCTTATTTATTAATAATATCGCTGTAATAATATTGTTGATAGACAGGTAAACTGTCATTGTATAATGGGTGTACAAATCAAACTGTTTTTTTCTCAAAGTTCGCATCACTCTGTGTGTGGACTATTCTAGCGTTTATAAAATACTGAAATTAAAAACCAACAATAACCATTCGCTTATGTTGGATAATAAAAAAGTTATGTACTTTAACAACTAGCCATGTTCTTCATCAGTACAGGGTGTTTCTAAATAAGTGCGACAAGCTTTAAGGGGTAATTTTACATGAGAAAATAATGGCAGTTTGCTTTATAATCATATGTCCGCAAACGCTTCTTTTCCGAGATACGGGATGTTCAATTTTTTTTTACAAACTGACGATTTATTTATTACTTTAAAACCAGTTAAGATATGCTAATCTTTGGTGGGTTTTATGAAGTAGTTATTGCACATTTTTTGACATACAATTAAGAATTTTATATTCACCATTGGCGTGCATACTTTTAATATGATCGGTCATAATACCCGTATGGGCGCTAATGGGGAATATTAAATTCTTAATTGTATATCAAAAAATGTGCAATAACTACGTCTTAAAACCAACCAAATTTGATTTGCATGCCTCATCTGGTTTTAAAGTTTAAAACAATAAACAAATCGTCAGTTTGTAAAAAAAATTGAACATCCCTTATCTCGGAAACGAAGCGTTTGCGGACATATAATTATAAAGCAAACTGACATTATTTTTATGTGTAAAATTACCCCTTAAAGTTTGTCGCACTCATTTCGAAGCACTCTGTACTGATGACGAACATGGCCAGTTGTTAAAGTACCTAACTTTTTTATTATCCAACATAAGCGAATGAATCTAAAAACGAAATGTTAAGAAAACCTGAGGCTATAGTTGGTTGTTAATTTCAGTATTTTATAAACGTTAGAATAGTCCACAGGGTGCTGTGAACTTTGAGAAAAAAACAGTTTGATTCGTACACTCCGTACACAATGACAGTTTACCTGTTTAGCAACAATATTATTACAGCGATATTGTTAATAAATAAGGCTATAACCTGGTAAAAAATCACTTAAATCGGACAACAGGTTTAGGAAATTCAAGACATCAAATGACCAAATTTTCAGTGGATGGATTTTTTTTGCACCCGAGTGTATTAACCTATAATATTTAGTTAATAGTATAGTATTTACTCTGCACAATATGCAGAGTAATATCAGGTCAACGGTTACAAGTAAACTAAATGCTGCCCTTACAAGGAGTGACTTCTATAGTCTTTAATAACATGATTTCTTGCTCAAAATTATTTATGAGAGCAAAAACTCATGTTAGTGAAGAATATAGTAATCACTCCTGGTAACGGCATCATTAGTTTGCTTGTAACCGTTGACCTGATGGTGCTCTGCATATTGTAGAGAGCGAAACCGATCGCCGGAAGTTAAACAAATGATTGTGGGTACGTCTGGTTTTTACTTCGTTCAAAATGAACTCGCATATGTAACCCATTCAACATTAGTTTATATGAATATAATTTTACAAAATACTACAGAATTTCACTTTATGACATAAATTTAATTAATAATAACGTAAATTTTGCACAATATTTTTAATAATTAAAGTAAATAAATTTTAAGTTCACTCAAATAAATAATCGATTACTCCCATCGACCACTTACATTCAATCTCGGTTAATTTGGTTAATAATCGCAGCAGGTAAAGTACTTCTTCTTTCAGTACAATAAAGTGTTACTTTACTGCCGCAAATGAGGGCAAAAGATTATAATAATAAATGACTTTAGTGAAAGTGGCGATAAAATAATTTATTGTAATATTTTAATGCAATACTACAACATTCAAATGGATAAATATTTAAACTGTATTGAATATATCGTGTACACATTCCTGTATACGTATTTGGGAAAATTCTCTCAATATTGTACACTTTTATTTTTTATTTTTCACTTCTCCTTTAATTTTCCTACTACAAAATCTAATATGGGGTTTTAAGCAAATATAAAGCAATGTTACTTGCCAGAGCTGAGATCCCGAGGGACACGTCCTCAAAAAGAAAATGGGGAAATGCCCTAACCAGATTTGCTTAGTCGGATCAACGTCATATTATCGGTTGGAGTGTTCTCCAATGAGACCCTTAAATTTGCACAAAAGAATTCGATAATAGGAATATAAAGTTGCGAGTGTAAAATGAATATATATTTTGAGATTTTAAAGAATTTTATATTGTCAAATTTAATATACACAGACAATTTACAGAAAAAAAAAAAATAAAATCGCCATTTCATTTCTTTCAAATATAATTTATTTCACTTCAAGGGACAAAAAAGATGATAATAAAAAAATATAGGCAATACCCGTGTGTAATATCCCCTCTCCCTGGCCCAAAAACGTCATTTTTCGTTTTTGTTTTTTAGGTGGGATACAATCAAATTAAAAATTTCAAAAAAAATTTCTGGTATAATTTAGGACATTACAAAACATGTTTATTTTTTATATACCCGTAGGTTGAGTGTAAATAATTTCAAAAGGCATTTTTATTTAAAAGCGTATAATTTGTTATTGGAGATGGCTGCAGGTTTATTTTTGAAGATATTCTTCTTTAGCGGCGAATCGCTTGAGGGTAAAATTTGATTGATCCGCGCGCATGCGCACACCGACAGTATGGTATTAGTTGTTATACGGGCTCTGATTGGGTGTTGAAATTTTGAAATGATCTGTCAATAATTGTTCAATATGGAGGTTATCGGTAAACAAAAATATTGTATAATATTAGTTTTTATTGATGTGTGGACAGAAATAAAATCAAATTTATAATTATAGTGACTTTTTAAATAGTTTTGAAAAGTCGCAGGTACGTAATTCTAAATGTTTCAGTTGGAAATACCTAATAGTTTCAATATCTATCTATTTGGAAAATGTAAACAAAATAATGTAGTTACCTATTAGTAGGCTATGCTTTAATTTACATAATCTGATTACGAACAAACTTTCTACAAATCTTCATCTCATATATCGTTTTCTTACTCTATATTTTGTTGTATTTTATTTCGACAAAAATCAAACTAATAATTTTATTAAATTCATATTTTATGGTGTAAACGTTTAGTTTGTGTATATTCCCACATGACGTATACGAGAGTTTGGTGCAGTTTGAAATGGCGTCAACTTTCGTACGGCGCGGTAGACGTGAAGTGGGTTCAAGCCCCAAGCAAGTTATTATTTTTTATTTTTTGAATTTGAAATAAAATTGAAAAAAATTTTCAAAAAGAATGGATGTATTTTACCAACTTCAAGCAAGAGTAACTTTTAGTACTATAGGGGAGTGCAATTAGAACGAAAAGATACAATGTTTCGGAAAAAATCAAACAAGGTTATATTTTTCTAAAACTTTTTTTGTTAGTTTATAAATATGTTAAAGTAAAAAGTTCTACTCACAAATTTCGCCGCTAATTGTTTATTAATTGTTTAAACAATAACAATTGTTTTGTATAAATAATGTTAAAAATATGGGTGAATTCAACACTTTATTCTGATAAAAAATGTTTTTATTTTAGTTTTGATTATGCTGAACCCGAATCTGACATTACAATTTGCAGATTCAAAATGGCGGATTCAAAATGGCCGATTTTGCCTAAAAATCCTTAAAAAGTAGTTGTAAAATCCGATTTTTTTTTATAAAACGTGTTTGTTTACATATAATATGTGGATATTTTTGAGAGGTTGCTGAAACTGAATCAAATTTTAATAATTTAAATTATAAAATGGCAGATCCAAAATGGCGGATAACTTAAAAAAAGTTGTAAAATCATATTTTCTTTACAAAGTGTAATTATTTCTACAAAATATATTTATTTTTGGGAGCTTTGATAAACCTAACTTAAATGTTAACATTATAAACTATAAAATGGCGGATCCAAAATGCGGATTTTCTAAAAAGAACATAAAAAAGAATATTTTTCTAAAACATTTATTGTGTTTATTTTTAACAGGTTGTTGAATCTGAATTAAAGATTAAAAATTTAAATGTCAAAATAGCGGATTCAAAATGGCGGATATTTAAATGAAAAACAAGTAGAATCGAATCAAACAAATATGGAATTTCATTCTTAAAAAAAAAAGATAAACAAATAATTTTCACAATAATATTAAAAATTAAAATGTATTAGAAAGAATATTTAAAAAAAAAAACAAATTTTCGATTAGAAGGATATAATTACACATTGGAACGGAATGGGACGTTTCGATGCCGCTGGTTCATCGCCGGCCGTTTCGATGCCGCCTGTTCATCGCCGGCCGTTTCGATGCCGCCTGTTCATCACCAGCCCATTTCATCGCCGTCATATCTCGCATTTCCTAGAATTCCTAATTAATACTAAAAATAACTAGTAATTGTAACTGTCGAAAATTCGGAAATATATCAGATAGCCATTAATTGACTGGCGATGAATCGGCCGGCATCGGCATCGAACTGGCGGCATCGAAACGGCGGCGATGAAACGTCCTAGACCCTATTGGAACATAGTTTTTAATTCCAAACAACTTTTCTTTATAAAAATTTTCGATATTGTGAAATATAAAGGTACTTTACTCTTGAGTGAAATTCATATTTTTGACATACCTCGTACAAAATTAACAAAATTTGATATGTGATGGTTGCATCTTATGTTATATACGATGCAGAGTATTTTATAAAGAATAACTTTTTTTTCGTAAAACTGATATTAAAAAAGTTATCAATAGGTTCCAAGTTACGCAGACATCTGTATAAGAGCTAAAAAAAAATTTTTTTGTTGAACATTTATTATTGTTGAAGCTTATTATTAAATGTATTTTAGGTAAGTTTTACAGAAAAAAGTTTTGACCACTCTGTATATACATTTTTTCAGCTGGTAATTTTCGGTTTTTGTATTACATTTTTGTTATCTTTCTTAGTTTTCCCAAAAAGAAACTGTTTATTTCATTTGTAAACTAAAATAATTCGGTGATTTTTAAAGAATACATCCCAAACTTTAAAAAAATAGCACAAAAATTGTATTAGATTTATTCAAACTTGAGTAATACCGTCTTAAAATGGTAAGAATTCTGTAAAACTACGAAGTTTTCAAAAATTACATTTTTTGAGACATCGTATTATTTGAGTAAAATTTTTGAGATTTTTTTTTAATGAAACATCGTTTAGTAAGATGATTGAGAGGTAAGTTGTGCAAATTTGAGAGTTTTATAAGTAAAATTGTATTAGTTACAAATTTTTAAATCATTTTTAAACAAAATTCATGTAAGGCTCACTTTCCGCCCTCGCCGTACTTATGTCCATACATTTTATTTATTTGTATTACAACCATAAGATAGCTTGTTTCATCTTCTTTCATGTCCAATTTGTAAAATTTCTTTTGATCCATTAGTTAAAGAATTACATTAAAAAATTCAACCGTGCAATTGTTCCAACGCTAGTTTACAGTGCGCCAATGTGTGTGAGAAGGGTGACTTTAGCGTTATAAATAAAAAATTACAGAAGCTAGACATTTAATTTTAGAAAAATCTTTGTATAAGGTTTTTTTTGTAAAATTTTCTGAATTTTTTAATGGTCAAGTTAGTTTTTTTCTAAATATTATATTTTCGGAGTTATTAAAAAAAACATCTAACTTCGCTGTTCATTTGTTTAATAAAAAATGAAGCACCTACTTCTCGAGTAGAACTTTTTGATATGTTGTTTATTAAACATTTCTAAATGAAATTACAAAAAGTTTCATCTTGTTTGATTTTTTCCGAAGTAAAAATCTAAATGCACTCCCCTACTAGAATACCTCATAATTTAATATTCTAGTGTCAAATATTCTTAAAAATTAAAGACAAAAATGGTATGCGATAAAATAACCGTTGACCTACCCAAAACGGTCGCATATGACCGGTACTAGAAATTCAAAATTAATAAAATCGATTCAACTCTCTAATATAAATAAATGTACCAATTTTTTTTCTAAATAGTTTTTTTATTGAAATTTTTTTTTGATATTCAAACAACGAAAAATTTTCAAATCGATTTTCCTAGAAAACGGTGTATTCGATCGACTTAAAGAAAGAGTACCTTTTAGTACTATAATACCTTACGTTTTAATAATCCAGACTCAAAAATGCTTAAAAATTAAAAACAAAAAAGTTATGGGATAATATAACTGTTGCCCTACCCAAAACGGACGCCTATGACCGGTACTAGAAATTTGAAATTAATGGAATCGATTTATCCCTAGAAGATAAATACGTGTACCAATTTTCATTCTTCTAAATAAAAGCGTTCTGGAGATATTTAAGAAAAACTAATTACCAGACGCCATCTTCAAATAGCTCTAGCTCCTTTAGGAAGCATTTTCGGACTAGATCAATTGGGTTCAATTGTCTTAAAATTATCTGAGGAATCTCCTGTCTTCGTTTGTCGGTAGAGTTTCTGGACACCCTGTATAATAGAAGAATATCTTCTTACGTGCGTACAAAGTACACACACATTCTTTTTTTTTTGTATTTTATGTATTTTATCAAAATCTATGTTTTTAAATTTTACCAAATACTTCCACAAGATGCGTTATCTTAAAAAACCGAAAAAACTGGTTTTAAGGGTATTTGGGGACTTTCCCCATTTTATAGACTTTAAAATAAATCAAATCAAGATATTTTATAGATATATACAGTGGAACCCACTTAATTCGAACTTCTCTAATTCGAAAACTTCTTTAATTCGACTTTTTATTCTGGTCCCTAGCATTTCCTATATAAGTAATGGTAAAAAATCGTGAATAATTCGAATTATGTTTTGGATAATTCGAACTTTTCTTCTCTGAATATCTTAGAATCATTTGTCATTACCGAGAAGCTACATTCTAAAAAGCAGCTAAAAATTTCGGATTTCTTTGGAAAAAAATTAAAGTCTGTCTTTTTTTATAGCTTGCAAATGTTTTAATTGCTATTCTTGGTCGAATTTTGTTGGCCCTTTTTTTAGGGTTGACAAAATTCGGGCAAAAATACCAATTAAAACGTTTGCAAGCGATATCGCGAGGTAGGTATCCATTGTTTTTAGATATTTTTAATTCGAATTTTTGGAAAATTTGAATTTTTTTAACGGTCCCTTGAGATTCGAATTATCCAAGTTTTACTGTAATTTGAAGTAACTTAGACTTTTAGGACATCCAAAAATTGGGTGAAATAAATCTTCAGAAAACAAAAATAATGAGTAATTTACAAACTAAACTTGTTATTGAGGTCAGTCTTGAAAATGTAGACCACTGTAGGTGTATATCTTGGACATATCATTAAAATCGGCAAAGAAAACCAAATAGCCGAAATTAAAAATGCATACAGTTTTCTTGGGTAGCTTTTGGTAAGTTAAGCTTTATCTTGAAGAATAAAGATATACCAATGTGTCTAAAAAGTAGAGTTTATGACAAATGTATCTTGCCTGTAATTACATATGGACTGGAGACCATGGCCTTTACAAACAAATCCTTAGAGCAGCTCAGTACAACCCAACGAGCGATGGCCATGCTAGGGATTAGTTTGAGAGACAGAATTCGAAATATCGACTTTAATGAAAGACAAAGATTACTGATGTCGCAGAACGTATAGCAAGGCTCAAGTAGCAATGGATCGGACATGTTGCCAGAAATAATCCCGAAAAATGGACACAGAGATAACAAAGAGAACAGGTGAGGAGTAGGCAGACCGTAGAAGAGGTGGACAGATGATATCAAACAAGTCGCGGAGTAGAAATCGATGAAAGCAAATGGAAGAGGCCTATGTCGAGCAGTGGAAGAACAAAGGTTGAAGAAGAAAGAAGTAACGTTAAAACTCTCAAAAAACCGCCACCCAAAAATCCCCCCACGTTTTCTCCCACTCTTGAATGACTTAAAGGACTTCAAATTATTTGTTACGTATGTACAATTGATTTGATCAATTTTGAGATCTACGGGAAAATAAAATGGAGAATAAATTGGGGAAAATCAAAATCATAAAATTCTTGTGGCTTTTTTATATATTTTTATTAATTTTAATCAATTAAAATTATCTGGCTATCTACTCATAAAAAATATTATTTCGCTCTCTTTTTTACCGCTATCAACCACTAACAGACGGTCTTGGATTCCCTGTATAAACTTTCATAGTTAATAAAAGAGACCATAAAAAGATATGGCCGGCATGGCCAGCACACTGAGCACACTAATGAATTTAAATAGTAACCGCAAATATGACCGCTACAAAGGGTCGCAAACACAGACATTATTATAATAAGTAAATTTGATTAATGCCCGGCTTTCCAGGATTTCATTGGATAAATGTAGCAGAGACATCAGACCCGACAACTAGTTAATTATGGCAACTAAAATTAAGTGAATCGTTGTGGTTTAACAACATGGCCTTGGGATTATATGTAGACATATAAAAAATTGCCCAGAGTAATCTCTATTGTTTGTTATTTAAGTTTTGTCTCTAGACCTTATACGGAATAAACAGTGTTAACCTCTAGTATAAGATTGCTTTAACATTTGAATTACTGGAAAGAGACACATGTAACTATTGCTTTTTAAATTATTTTTCTTGAACATTTAAAAATGATCCAAATGATTTATTTCTTGAGAGAACTCAAAATAAGGTACAAAAAATTTGAATAAACATTTTTATACATATTAATATGTTATACATAGTCAAACCAGGTAGAGGGAAAATGACGGTAACCTCTGAGCAATACTCAGAGACCCGGAGGTATAATTTCTTACCAGATCAATACTCTGGATCGGACTTAGTTCTCGGTGGGTTGTTCACGGCATTTTATACTTTTGGTGGGTGTAGCATCTCCGGTGCGCATCGACGGTAGTGGTAGGTTGTTAGTGGGAGTGCGGGTATACAGAGAATGAATCTTTCCAGAATTTCATTGGATAAATGAAGCAGAGACATCAGACCCGACAACTAGTTAATTGTGGCAACTAAAATTAAGTGAATCATTGTGGTTTAACAACATTACCTTGGGATTATATGTAGCCAAATAAAAAATTGTCCAGAATTATCTCTATTGTTTGTTATTTAAGTATTGTCTCTAGACCTTATACGGGATAAACAGTGTTAACCTCTCATACAACATTGTTTTAACCTTTGAATTATTGGAAAGAGACACTTGTAACTATTGTTCTTTATTCTTTTTCTTGGACTTTTAAAAATGATCCAAGAGATTTATTGCTTGAGAGAACTTAAAATAAGGTACAGCAAATTTGAACAAACATTTTTATACATATTAATATGTTATACATAGTCATAGCAGGTAGAGGGAAAATGACGGTAACCTCTGAGCAATACTCAGAGATCCGGAAGTATAATCTCTTACCAGATCAATACTCTGGATTAGACTTAGTTCTCGGTGGGTTGTTCACGGCGTTTTATACTTTTAGTGGGCGTAGCATCTCTGGTGCGCATCGACGGTAGGGGTAGGTTGTTAGTGGGAGTGCGGGTATACAGAGAATAAATATTTTCAGAATTTCACTGGATAAGTGAAGCAGAGACATCAGACCCGACAACTAGTTAATTATGGCAACTAAAATTAAGTTGTGGTTTAATAACATGATTATATGTAGACATATAAAAAGTGCCCATAGTTATCTCTATTGTTTGTTATTTAAGTTTTGTCTCTAGACCTTATACGGGATAGACAATGTTAACCTCTAGTACAAAATTGTTTTAACATTTGAATTACTGGAAAGAGACATATGTAACTACCTATTGCTTTTTAAATTCTTTTTCTTGGACATCTCTTGACCGACCCCCGTATAACGGTACACAACTCGAAACGTGTAAGAATGACGCTATCAAATGATCGAGGCGGTGCTGGAGAGGTAAAGAGTGTTCGAGAATGTACCTCAAGTAGGCGTGACGAGCTGATAGCTAGAGATGAGCGTGGGTTGCTCCAGAATAACGTACCTATATATAATCGATGAATTTTGAAAATAGAGTTTAGTTTTAAGCTAGTGTTGCAAAGAAAACTTGTATAAATAAATTAATAAAGTCGTATATAAATACGAATCGCTCGTTTAATTGTTACAATATGTTATCTCTTTCAGGGACAGAAATGCTACAGCAAATGAACGAAACAAATGATTTACTTAAGTGGGCAGAATTAGAGAAAATCATGCGGTACGAAATGTGTACCACTGCCCATTTCAGTCAATTTTTTTGTGGTACATTGTGGGTACAGTCGCCCTTGAAAGAGATACATACTCATACTCATAGCAGGTAAGGGGAAAATGACTGTAACCTCTGAGCAATACTCAGAGACCCGGAAGTGTAATCTCTTACCAGAATAATACTCTGGATCGGAATTAAATTTTCTGTGGGTTGTTCATGGCGTTTTATACTTTTGGTGGTTGAAGCACCTCCAGTGCGCATCGATGGTAGCGGTAGGTTGGTAGTGGGAGTACGAATATACAGAGAATGAGCCTTTCTAGGATTTCATTGGATAAATGATTTCATTGGTCAAATCCCGTTATTACTGAATTGCTTCTAATTTTTTCTTTCTAAGATATCCTTTTTTTGAATAAATGCCTGAGTTTTCGAAGTTTTCATAAAATCTATTTTTAATCCGTGGGAACGCACGATCAATAGTCAGCCTAGGTGAGAGGTGATAGGACATGGTCGATCAATAGTCGACACAGGTGGTAGAAGCTCTTACCAGATCAATACTCTGGATCGAACTTAGTTCTATGTGAGTTTGCCAGTGTTCCATCTCCAGCGCTCATCGACGGTAGCGGTAGGTTGTTAGTGGGAGTGCGAATAAGCAGAGAATGAACCTTAAATATCAGGATTTTATTAGATAAATGAATTCACTGGTAAATCCTGTGGGTATTGAATTGTTTCTGTTTTTTTTTTCTTTTTAAGTTATCCACTTGTGGTATGTAGTTCTGTTAGTTTATGTTTAACTTCAGTGATTTCTTATCATATCTTTTTTAACTCTATGTATATCATACTTTTTCTACCCTTCTTTAAGTTGATCTATTCCAGCCATTATTTGTGTTTGATCATCATTTTGAGTTCTGCCTCTTTATCTTTCTTTTTTTTCCTTCCTCTGGCGTTCTTTGTACTATTCTACTCTTTTTAACTATTTCTGATTATTCTCCTGATTTTTGTTTACGCTTTCTTTCATCGGTTGATTAATGTTTATCACCTGAATACCTACATTTTATTTCTCTCTATTCCCTCGTATCAGATTTCACTAAATACCATTCAAAGATAGACAACCTGGCCTTCAATACAGCACTTCGATTTCAATCCATTTGTTCAGTATAGCTGCTATTAGGGGAGTGCAATTAGAACGAAAACATGCGAAAAATTCAAACAAGCATATATTTTTCTAAAACTTTTTTGTGAGTTTACATGCATGTTTAAGTAAAAATTTCTACTCGCGGATTTGGCCGCTAATTGTTTATTAATTGTTTAAACAATAAAAATTATTTTGTATTAATAATTTTAAAAATATCGTTAAATTCATCATTTTACTTTGATCAAATATGTTTCTATTTTGTTTTTGAATATACTGAATCCGAATATGTCATTGCAATTTGAAAATTCTTATACAGAAGCTCTTATACAGTATGTCTGCGTAGCTAGGAACCACATGGAAAACTTTTTTATTATCAATTTTACGAAAAAAAGTTATTCTTCATAAAATGCTCTGGATAGTCAAAAATCCAAAACTCAATCATCAGATATCAAATTTTATCAATTTTATAAGAGTTATGTCAAAAATATGAATTTCGTTAAAGAGTAAAGTACCTTTATATTTCAGAATATCAAAAAATGTT
The DNA here is from genome assembly GCF_917563875.1 of Diabrotica virgifera virgifera. Lineage (NCBI taxonomy): Eukaryota > Metazoa > Arthropoda > Insecta > Coleoptera > Chrysomelidae > Diabrotica > Diabrotica virgifera. The sequence continues at coordinate 246,070,652 of NC_065449.1, forward strand.
ATAAAAAAAAGTTGTTTGAAATTAAATACTATGTTTAAATATACAATTACATTATTCTAATCTAAAATTTTGTTTCAATTTTTTCTCAAATTACTGATAATCATCATTTTATTACAATTATGATAACTATTTTATTATCACTTTTACGAAAAAAAGTTATTCTTCATAAAATTCTCTCCCTGATCTAAAATCTAAGATACAATGATCATATATTAAACTTTTTTAATTTTATACGAGGTATGTAAAAAATATGAATTTTTCTTAAGAGTTAAGTGCTTTTATTATTCACAATATTTTAATTAGAAGGAAAACAAATTTTTTAATTCCAAACAACTTTTCTTAATAACAATTTTCGATATTTTGAAACTTAACGATACTTACTCTTAGTGAAATTCATATTTTTTGATATACCTCGTATAAAACTCATTAAATTTGATATTTGATGATTGCGTCTTAGATTATATACGATGCAGAGTATTTTATAAAGAATAACTTTTTTTCGTAAAACTGATAATAAAAAAGTTATCAATAGGTACCAAGTTACGCAGACATACTGTATAAAAGCTAAAAAAGATTTTTTTTGCTGAACATTTATTATTGTTAAAGTTTATTGCTAAATGTATTGTAGGTAAGTTTTCCAGAAAAAAGTTTTGATCACTTTGTATAAACATTTTTTTAGCTGGAAATTTTCTGTTTTTGTATTACATTTTTGTTATCTTTCATAATTTTCTCAAATAGAAATGGTCTATTTCATTTCTTAAGTAAACTAGTTTAGTGCATTTTAAAGATTACATCCTATGCTTTAAAAAAGCAGTTAGAAAACTGTAATAGATCTGTTCAAACTTGAGTAATACCATCTTAAAATACCGATTTAAAAAATTACATTTTTTAAGACGTCATATCATTTGAATTAAATTTTTGAGATCTTTTTTTGAATGAAACATCATTTAGTACGATACTTGAAAGGTAAGTTATGCAAAATTGAGGGTTTTATAAAAAAATTATATTAGTTACACATTTTTAAATCATTTTTAAACAAAATTCATGTAAGGCTCACTTTCCGCCCCCACCGTACTTATGCCCATACATTTTATTTCTTTTTATTATAACCATAAGATAGCTTACTTACTCTTCTTTTAGGTTCAATTTGTAAAATTTCATTTGATCCATTAGTTAAAGAATTACATTAAAATAACTCAACCGTGCACTTCGCCGTACGCTAGTTTACAGTGCGCCAATGTTTGTGAGAAGGGTGACTTTAGCGTTATAAATAAAAAAGTATAGAAGATACAGATTTAATTTTAGAAAATTCTTTATATAAGGTTTTTTTGTAAACTTTTCTGAATTTTTCAATGGTCAAGTCAGTTTTGTTCTAAAATTTATATTTTCGGAGTTATTTAAAAAAACATCAAACTTCGTAGTTCATTTGTTAATAAAAAATGAAGCACCAACTTCTCGAGTAGAACTTTTTGTTATGTTGTTTATTAAACATTTCTTAATGAAATTACAAAAAGTTTTATCTTGTTTGATTTTTTCCGAAGTGAAAATCTATATGCACTCCCCTATATCATCTAACACGTACTAAATTACAAAGCAAAATAAAGAAGACACATGAAATATTCATGCAATAACAGGCAACAAATATTCATAATATTTATTATGCCGATCTGTGGTTGGAAAATTCCGTTGGCTATAAACGGAATAATAGATTGTTTTTATACAAAAAGATGAAAAATTCATTCATCTCGGGAAGTTAAAAAAAAAAAACAATGTCACCATTTTTAGTTACAAATATTCCGAACAGAAATCATTGTTGACACTCATCTCTCTTACCTACATCAAATAATCTGATAATACCCTATCTCTTCCACTACAACGAACAACTACAATGGCCAGTGATTGTCACCCTGTATGCGGAGCTAATGCTGGTATGAAAATCACAGAATCAATATAAATGAGTTATCACAATTTACCCGTTCGAGTTTGTAGGCCAGTAAACGAAGGTGAAATACGGCGATACCGTGTAATCTTCCAAGTCACCACCAAATTGCCAGAAAATTTGGATTTAGTTTCTACTTATCTACCACTTCAAAGTTAGACTTGTGCCTTTGGTTGCTTTTACTTGGAGGGTGAAAGCCACTTCTTCCCAAAGCCGAAAAAATATATGTTCAAAATAAATCCGAAAATGATTAAATTGACTGATTTTAATCAGATTTTGTTCTATACGGTTTTTTTACTATTTTTTCGCAGTATTTATGAAGTCTAAAATGATTATGCAATGACGAATTGTAATAGAAAGAGAAGGGCGACTACTTAGCCCATTTCCTGTCGACCACAGTAGAGTATAGCAGTATGGGCCATTCCACGAACATACGCTTGTTTTGGATTACTTCGACAACGAATATTTTACTGCGCAACATAAGAGGTACGAAAGTAAATGGCGCTAATAATTATTCCAATAAACAACAATGTAATTTGCAATTTACTTTCGTTCTTCATATTTTGCACAGTAAAATATTCGTTGTCGAAGTAATCAAAACAGGCGTATGTTCGTGGAATAGGGTATAGAAGGAATAAGGAATTAAAAGAACTATAGCCCACTCCTCAACACAAATAGTTGCATTTAGAGTAGTGATGCTTATTATAGTTACTTTCGAGTATTCGTTACAAATCGTTACTTTTGTATAAAGTAATCATTTACAGTATTCGTTACTTTGATTACTATGATTACTTTTGTTACTTTTGTATTTGAGTACCAGTAATCATATCGAGAATCGTATTTCTCAGTAAGTAGGTATTTTGTATAAAGTAATCATTTACAGTATTCGTTACTTTGATTACTATGATTACTTTTGTATTTGAGTACCAGTAATCATATCGAGAATCGTATTTCTCAGTAGGTAGGTCTGCATAGGTATTCCGATATAACAATGACCTTCACGAAGTACGAAGTAATCAGAGTAATCAAAGTAGATACAATAGTCGCTACTCGCTCCGATACGATTGGTACGAAATAACGAAGTAATCACAGTAATCAAAGTAATCAAAGTAGATACAATAGCCGTTACTCGCTCTTATACGATTGGTACGAAGTAACGAAGAAATCAGAGTAATAAAAGTAACGATTTGCCTCTCTGTATAGTAATCGTTACTTTCGGTATTCGTAAGGAACGAGTACTTTGTAACGAATAGTTACTTTTTCAACATCACTAATTTACAGATGACATAGTTCTCATGGGAAGAGACAATAGGCGAGCGGCCCGCCCCTAATTTGAGGCTTAGAAATCGATAAAGCGACCATGGTAGGTGAATGGCAAATTTTTCTCATTCTTTATATTTTCGAGGTCGGTGAATCTGAATATGAAATTTATTTTTATCTAGAATTGGTGGAGCATGTTCAAAAATCAAATTTTATGGAAAAATGCGAAAAATCAGTTTTGATGATATTTCATATTTACGTCGCTGTATCTTTGGTCGCTGTAAATATTTCCTTTTGAAAATTTTACTGTATCAGATTTCGAGTATTTAGGTGACGAGACTTGTCCAAAATGATTAAACAAATCAAAAGAGGGGTTGTTAATTTTTAGACATTTTGTCGTCAGATTTCGTTAGTTTCATGTTTACTTAAAAAAGTTGAGCGACAAACTTTTTAGTTTTAGTTAACCAACACAGCAATAAAAAATAATTCATGAAGAAGTTTTCTGGAAAATATGTCAATTCAAGTCAAAATATGCAATAAGAAAAAAAAATATGTGACTTTGTAGACGAGTGGCACTCTTCCAAAAAAAATAGACTTCCAAAAATTATTTCTCGAGATAACGACCACTGTGTGGTGAATGGCTAATTTTGGTCTTACTTTATGTTTTTGATGGTACCGAAAACTAAAATAAGTTTTATTTTGAATTTTAGATGGAGGAACATTGTCAAAATCGCAATTTTACCCTAAAAATAAAAAAAAAATGAAATCACCTTTAAATTTATCTTAAAATTAAAAGTTGCATTATTTTTTTTATAAAACATTTTATTCTTTGATCCCTATATTTTAACATAATATAAATATAAAATAATATAATTTAAAATAATATAAACTGGATTAAAAAGCTAAATTTCAAATTTTGTCATTCAACTTTTGCGAATAAACTTAGAAATTCAGGAATCTGCACCTTTCACTTTAAACTATTCATAACTTTTATTATAATGAGACAGAAAGATTGAAGCAAGTTACGTTGTCATTGTCATTGTGTTACGTGTCCTTTTCACGCAATTTGGTGGTGACCCTGAAAATTACACGGCATCGCCGTATTTCACGTTCATTTAGTGTCCTATCAGCCGTTCGAGTTTTGGGGTGGAAAAGGTACGAGTTGTTACATTTTGATCCTCCCGTAATCCCTCGTAAAGTGGGTTTGTTTGTTTTAAAGCCGAATTACAGTCCTCTTATACATATATTTATTTTTAATGAAGCTCTGTTGACTAAACGGAATTATTTAGTGAATATAATTATTTATTTACTTCGATTCAGAAATCTTTTCGGGCAAGGGTGTGATTACTGTTTGTAAAATAATAATAATCCATTTTCACCTTATGAGTAATTCATAAGAATGGTATTTCTGTCTTAGACTTTATAACAGTAATAATAATAATATACAGGATGTCCCGAAACGATTGGTCATAAATTATACCACAGATTCTGGGGTCAAAAATAGGTTGATTTAACCTAACTTACCTTAGTACAAATGGGCACATAAAAAAGTTACAGCCATTTGAAATTACAAAATGAAAATCAATTTTTTCCCATATTTAGAAAACTATTAGAGATTTTGTATTAAAAATAGACATGTTGCATTATTATGGCAAGAACATCTTAAAAAAAATTATAGTGAAATTTGTGCACCCCATAAAAATTTTATGGGGGCTTTGTTCCCTTAAACCCCCCCAAACTTTTGTGTACGTTCCAGTTAAATTATTATTCTGCTAGCATTAGTTAAACATACTATTTTTAAAACTTTTTTGCCTCTTAGTACTTTCGCGAAAAGCCAGTGTTTATCGAGCTATTTTGAATATTTGTCGAATCCACCAAATATTTGTATATGGTTAAAGTACGATTATTATAGACACCTGTTAATAATCTGAAATATTTATTTATGAAACAGTTCGTGAAGTATGCTTTTTGCGAACTCACGCGATATTTAGAGCACGAGCGACAACGGAGCGAGTGCTACACCTCGCGTAAGTTCGCGAAAAGTACTTCACGCACAGTTTCATACAATATTTTATCTACGATAAACAAATAAAAAAACTGTAACTCTTCGTCACTGGCACTGGAATTCATTTCTATTCTACAATTTTTAGAACTTTGACATTTAAAAATCCTAACTACTTTCAAACCACAAAACTGTCAAATGCCATGACAACGCGGAAGTTAAGGATATTTGATTATATGAAAATGTGCCAAAAAAACCCGTTGAAAGTGTGCGAAAAAGTAAATCCCATTTAAAATACATTGTTACTTCACGCACACTTTAAACCCTTCCCGCACTGCTATCTATAACGAGAGTTTTCACAACCTATAAACTTACACATAATATGACATAGAGTAGATAAATTTATTTATAATTTACATTTTTAGGTATATTTTGAAAAAGAAGCTACATCTCGATAAAAGGTGACTTATGAAAAAAAGACTACGAGGCAAAAGTTTTAAAACACTGTGCTTAACTAATGGTACCACAATAATATTCTAATTGGGACGTACACAAACATCTGGGGGGTTTAAAGGAACAAAACCCCCATAAAATTTTTACGTAAATATATTGAAAAAGAAACCTCATCTCGATAAAAACTGGCTTATCGAAAAAATACTAGAAGTCAAAAAAGTTTTAGAAACGTTGTGTTTAACTAATGGTACCACAATAATGAATTAATTGGAACGTACACAAAAGTTTGGGGGGTTTAAGGGAACAAAATCCCCATAAATTTTTTATGGGATGGACAAATTTCACTATAATTTTGTTTTAAGATATTTCTGCCATAAGAATGATACATGTCCATTTTCAATAAAAAATCTCTAATAGTCTTCGATATATTGAAAAAAATCGATTTTCATTTTGTAATTTCAAAGGGCTGTAACTTTTTTTATGAGCACATTTGTACTAAGGTAAGTAAGGTTGAATCGAAATATTTTTAAACCCAGAATGTGTGGTATAATTTATAACCAATCTTTTCGGGACACCCTGTATATTCGTCCTCTAAGACATACAATGTATGATTCCATGACATCTCGTAACGCGACAGTTCGTAACCGGACAACTGGTAACGGACAATTCGTAACAACCACAGTTCGTAACGGCGACACTTCGTAACGGCGACAGTTCGTAACTATACAAATTCGTAACGTACAATTCGTAACTTCCAAATTGAATTATTCTGTTTATTTTTGTTAACGTGGAAACTAAATGTTATTACAATTATAAATGAAATTATGTTTATCAGTTTAACGAATCAGTATCAGGATAAACATTTTTAAGGCATTTCATATTTCGTGTTTCAGAATATAATAAAAGTATTTAAACCAAGTATTAAAGTATTGAAAGCCATCCCTCGTATCAACTATAACCGTTGATTGAATACCCCAACGCTATAACCAATCACACTGTTTATTATACTAACAGGTAATTATAATATTTCCTTTACAAAATGTTTACTAGAAAATTGGGAATGTCTAAAGATGGTTGTTGGCTTAAATATTTCACGAATTACTACATTGTTCCTTTGTCTAGGTATACGCAAATTTAAGGAACAATAAGAGGGATAAACTTTTAAAAATATTGTTAAAAGTTTGTTTGTATTTTAATATTCGTTTGTGTCAAAGACTTTTAATATATTCTGAAACACGAAACATAAAATGTGTTAAACATGTTTATCTCGGTACTGATTCGTTAAATTAATAAACATAATTTTAATTATAACTGTAATAACAGTTAGTTTCCACGTCAACAAAAATAAACAGAATAATTCAATTTGGACGTTACCAATTGTCCGTTATGAATTTGTATAGTTACGAACTGTCGCCGTTACGAAGTGTCGCCGTTACGAAGTGTCGCGATTACGAACTGTCGCTGTTACGAATTGTCCGTTACCAGTTGTCCGGTTACGAACTGTCGCGTTACGAGATGTCTGGTCACGACAATATATAGGGCAAATCATTCGTTTTACAATCATTTATAAATTATATAGGGTGTCCCAAAAGTAGTGGAACGGTCGAATATTTCGCGAACTAAACATCGGATTAAAAAACTGAAAAATATGTGTTCAATCATTTTCAAAAATCTATCAAATGACACCAAACACCAACCCTTACTACACCCCTGGAGGTGGGGTGGGGGGTAACTTTAAAATCTCAAATGGAAAACCCTATTTTTTTTTGCAGATTTGGATTCGTTATGTAAAAGTAAGCAACTTTTATTCAAGCCATTTTTTCGAACTGTGGATCGATGGCGCAATAATTGGGAAAAACGATTTATCCTGATACCATAGGTAAATTATAGAAACGGTCTAATATCTCGAGAAATACACTTCCAAATGAGAAACCAAAAAACAGGTTTTTAATATTTTTCGAAAACCTATCGACAAACACCAAAAATGACCCTCCAACCCAACCCCTGGAGACGGGGTGGGGGGTAGATTTAAAATCTTAAATAGCAACCCCCACTTTTTATTGCAGATTCAAATTCGTCATGAAAAATTAAGCAACATTTATTCGAAACATTTTTTAAAATTGCTGATAGATGGCGCTAATAAATCGTATTTTTCCAATTAAAGCGCCATCTATCAACAATTCTAAAAAATGTTTCGAATAAATGTTGCTGAATTTTTCATGACGAATCCGAATCTGTAATAAAAAGTGGGGGTTGCTATTTAAGATTTTAAAGTTACCCCCACCCCACCTCCAGGGGGTGGGTTGGAGGGCCATGTTTAGTGTTATTCGATAGGTTTTTAAAAAGTATTAAAAACCTTTGTTTTGGTTTCTCATTTGGAAGTGTATTTCTCGAGATATTAGACCGTTTCTATAATTTATCTATGGTATCAGGATAAACCGTTTTTCTCAATTATAGCGCCATCTATCCACAGTTCAAAAAAATGTCTTGAATAAAAGTTGCTTACTTTTACGTAACGACTCCAAATCTGTAAGAAAAACTAGGGGTTTCTATTTGAGATTTTAAAGTTACCCTCCACCCCACCACCAGGGGGTGTAGTGTGGGTTGGTGTTTGGTGTCATTGGACAGATTTTTGAAAATGATTAAACACGTATTTTTCAGTTTTTTGATCTGATGTTTAGTCCGCGAAATATTCGACCGTTCCACTACTTTTGGGACACCCTGTATAAAAATTACAACATTAATGTTATATGTCCACGGTATATTAGTATTTGGCTAACAATAAGCTTTTGATGGATTTCTTAGGAATATGAATTATTTTGTTCATTAAAAAGGAATATTTTGTTCATTATTCTGTACCTTTTTGGTAAAACATTAAACAATCTGATGTTAATACATTTTACTGACTTTTCAAATTTTCTCGATCTATGCCCATGCATTGACATTAAGTGGTCAATTCTTGCAACAAAAGAAAATGCAAAGTATCTCGTAATCCGTCTGAACTGACGATTAAGTTGGAGGACACATATATTTGCTAAGAGAAAGCAACTGGACTTAAAACTAAGGCAAATTGTACTGGATGTTAGGTCGTAAATCACAATTAACAAGTGCTTAACGGCAAGAAATATAGTGGAATGCTAGAGAAAGCCCAAAGAAAAGTACCATTAAGGGTACCACGTACGACGTACATGTATGACAACATAAACAGTGGCCATACGAGCGATCTCGGGTGTATTACCCATCCACCTGATGGTAAAGGAAAGGGTGAAAACCTACAGGAATGATCAGTAGGAGAGAATAGTAGTTAGGGATAGCAGTATAACGGAATGGAAGGAATAATGAAGAAACGAGCATAAGGTGGCTTGGAGGAGAGTATTAATTCTAAATATCGCAGTCTGGGTGAAAGAGACACTAACTACTTCTTCACCCAGTTCCTTACAGGGTAAGACTTCTTCAGGGTCGACCTATAAAGGATTGGGAAGGTAGCAGATGCAAACTGCACATACTGTGCTGACCTGGCTGACACGGCAGAGAACTGTGTATTCGAGTGCAGAATATTAAATAAGAACCGTAAAGAATTACACTCGTAGCTAGGTAGGTAGGCACTATCCATAATTTACGGCATTCTGTGGGACCAAAAAATATTTAAAGCAAACAAACAGCTCACCTACAATACCATACTTCTTAAAAGTGTAATCATATAACTATGGCAGTGAAGTTTGGCCAATCAAACAAAGAACAGAGAAAATGTTACTACGAACAGGAATGGACTTCTGGAGAAGAGCAGCACTCAAATCAGGAAGAGATCGGATACCAAATGAGAGAATACGAGAAATGTTGGGAGTCACGCATATAATAATTATTGATGACATAAAAACAAAACAACTAATATGGCCATGTACAGAGAATCGCAGATGATAAGATCCTTTAACAGATTTTGGCGAAATCACAAGGGAGAAGAAAAAGAGGAAGGCCGAGAAGAAGCTGAAGGGAGGAAATTGAAAAAAGAACTAGAGGAAACAGAAATTCCTCCAGGTCTATGGCGAAACAGAGAAGAATGGCGATTAGGAATCGGAAGGCGTCGAAGAAAACTGTAAACCGATAGTAGTAGTGGTAGGTAGGGTAAATGCACATACTATAATGTAGGTAGCAATAAGAGGAAAGAATGAATAAGGTAATAATGGAGGCAGTAACCTCAAATTGTCAGAAAGAAGAAAATATTATAGAGGAATCTGCAGCAAAGGTGAGAGAGAAAGAGAAAGAGAAGGAGAAAGAGAGTGTGTGATGGAGATATAGAGAAGACGAGCTATCAATGTGATGCACTGATTTGGAGAGGACGTACCGGATGAATAGTCTGGCTGAGAGGGTGGATTTTGGCAGTCAGGACGCTATGAGTGTATCCGTGAACACGACTCCTCTGGGAGGACTGCGTGTGGATGGACCCTTTTACCCTGAATCCAACACAAGCCAAGTCATCCTTAACGAGACACAATTTGGTACGGTCTTTAGAAGATTTACCACCTCCTTCCCATAAAAAAAATAGCTAGAGTGTTCTTTTTTATTTAAATTTGTCATTATTATGTCTTATTCTTCATTCGTATCATGTTTATTAAATTGTCATTTGATCACTTTTTACTTTTTATGTATTGAATCTTCTGCTATTTTTTAGTTAGTTGTGCTATAATTGTTTCATACTCTTGTATATTATTTTGACTAATTGTCATGATATTTTTAAGATACATATATGTAAGGTATACAGGGTGTAACAAAAATACAGGTCATAAATTAAAGTAAGGTAGGTGTAGGTAATATGGCCATGTACGGTAATATGGCCATCTAAAAAATTTCCTACTATCTTTAGGTTTAAACGACAGAAATCTTGATATTAGCATAGTAATACACATTTAGTGCCGAAATTGTTAAACATATGGTGCCACATCCTGTATCAGAACAGCACGTCATTGTTGTGAAAACTCGCCATTGTAAAAGGTGGTTATTAATTCCATAATTTTTGAAAAAATCTTAACTGGTTCAAATAGGTAAGTTTTTATTATATTAATTGTATTTACGGGTTTCGTGGACCTTAAAAATTATGTACATGTTCTTATTTTATTGTATAATTTTTGATTTATTATATTTTTTCGTAGGCAAATATCAAAATACAGTGTTGAGTAATACGGCCAAGTGAAAAGTAAGGTTATATGGACATGGCCATATTTATCTTCCTGTGGCCATATTACTCTACAATAAATATTTTGCTTGCTGTATTGATTGATTTCTTTTGTTACAGAAATAAAAAATGCCCCAGTATCAGTGCAAGGGCCTACGAGTCAACTGGACCGAAGAAAATTTGGCATCAGCTTTAAGAGCGGTAGAAAATGGTACCGCAGTTAACACAGCTAGTCGTACATATAACATCCCAAGGCGGACACTTCGACGATATTTAGAGCAGGGAAAGCAAGTAAAGTCTTGTCTAGGGCGAAAAACTAAACTTACAAATGCCCAAGAAGCAGAATTAATTCAACGCATTATCCGTCTTTCGCAAATTGGATATCCACTTATTGCAAGGGTACTGTTTAAATGTGTACATCGGTTTACAGAACTCAATAAAATCCCAAATCCTTTCCAAGACAGAAAAGGAATAGCTGGTCGTTATTGGCTACGTGGTTTTATGAAGAGTAATCCTCAAATCAGACCTAGGAAAGCACAAAACTTAAATCCGGCTAGGGAACAAAAACTTAATAAATTCATTGTAAAAGATCATTTTACTAAGCTGGAAGGTATTTTAAGAGAACTGGACATAATAGATAAGCCCGAACGGATATATTATAATGTAGACGAGAAAGGTTGCAGGTTAACACTTCACCACCAGCAGAAAGTTTTAGCGCAAAAAGGTGCAAGAAGATTTGGTGCAATTTTTTCGACTGTTTGGGACGAAACAATGACACCATCTAATATAAAATCCGGCTTTTCTTCAACAGGAATTTATCCGTTCAATCCAGAAGCTATCCCAGAGATAGCGTTTGCTCCTAGTACTATCACATACCAACATCAGGAAGATAAAGAGAATGTGACGTTGTCAGAAACTAACGTTGATAATAAAGCAGATGATTGTATCCCGTCAACTTTAGGCATGCAACAAAAAGATTACCGTTGCCATTCTACTTTGGGATTACAACCGAAAAATAGCTCAAAAGAACTATGTCTAGACACTGATAGTAGCAACTCCTGTCCACCCTCTACTTCGGGTATTCAATCGAAAAATCGTCCGAAAAAAACCCTTTCCAGACACTGATAGTAGCAACTCTGACTCATCCTTTAGTTTGCATGACTCCAGCAGCGATGAAGTTATTGATTCAGAAGACTATCAGAGTGATTCCTTAAACATCCAAAATACTTCATTCACGAGTAGGCTAGAAAACTAGCAATCAATAGTCGAGCTCAAGTTGTTACTAAAGATTTATTCGGCAGCTGTATTAGAATAAGCGATTCAGAAAATATTGAAGCCAATACGCATACCATAGATGGTAAAAAAGTCTCATCAATGCTCCAAAAATTACCAAATCAAACAAAAAAATTTAAGGCCTTGCCTGCTAAGAAAAAGGGAACAAATAAACAAGAATCTTGGTTTTGCAAATTATGCAAGGAAGACAGAATGATAGATATGGATATGAGACTATGTACCGTATGTAGCAGTTATGTCCACGAAGAGTGCATGGGTCATCATAAGACGAAATTGATATTTATTCTCATGCCCTGATTGTGAAAAATAAGATAAAATTAAGTTTCTGTACTGTATTTTCTTAACATTTAATAAAACTATTGAAAATTCTGAAACTATTTTATTGTATTATGTGTTAAGTTTCATAATTTGATATAAAAATTTACTTACTGTAAAGTGGCCATATTGCCGACACCATGTTGGTAATATGGCCAATGGTAGTATTTTTTTAATTACGTCATAAATATCGTATTTTTATCAATTTTGGAAAAATTATAAAATAAATCTATATATAGATAACCCATGTAACTATAATAATAGTTATTTTTTTAAAAAACATATTTGGCCATAAATACAGACAAAAGTTCTTAAGGTGGCCATATCACCTGCACATACCTTACATATTCTGGGACCAAAAATAGTTCGAATGAACCTAACTTACCTTAGTACAAATATACACATAAAAAAGTTACAGCCCTTTTGAAGTTACAAAATGAAAATCGATTTCTCGAATATATCGAAAACTATTAGAGATTTTTTATTGAAAATAGACATGTGGCATTCTTACGACAGGAACATTTTAAAGAAAAATTATAATGAAATTTGTGCACCCCCTAAACATTTTATGGGGTTTTGTTCCCTTAAACCCACCCCCCCCAAACTTTTATGTACGTGCCAATTAAATTATTATTGTGGTACCATTAGTTAAATTGAATATTTTCTAAACTTTTTTGCCTCTCTGTATTTTTTCGATAAGGCAGTTTTTATCGAGATGCAGCTTCTTTTTTAATATGTTTACATAACAAATTTATGGGGGTTTTGTGCCTTTAAACCCCCCAAATGTTTGTGTACGTTCCAATTAAACTATTACTGCGGTACCATTAGTTAAACACAGTGTTTTTAAAAAATTTTTGCCTCTTTTTATTTTTTCGATAAGGCATTTTTATCGACATGTGGCTTCTTTTTAAATATGGTTCAAAATATACCTAAAAATGTAAATCATAAATAAATTTTCATATTATGAATTACCAAGTCTCCATAATCGTACTTATAACCATATACAAATATGTGGTGGATTTAACAAATATTCAAAATATCTCGATAGAAACTGACTTTTCGAAAAAGTACTAGGAGGCAAAAAAGTTTTTAAAACATTGTGTTTAACTAATGGTATTACAATAATAATTAAATTGGAACGTACACAAAAGTTTGGGGGGTTTAAAGGAACAAAACCCCCATAAAATTTTTAGGGGGTGTCCAAATTTCACTATAATTTCTTCCTAAGATACAACTGCCATAAGAATGCCACTTGTCCATTTTCAATAAAAAATCTCTAATAGTTTTCGATGTATTGGAAAAAATCGATTTTCATTTTGTAACTTAAAACTTTTTCTAACTTTTTTTATGTGCACATTTGTACTAAGGTAAGTTAGGTTCAATCGAACTATTTTTGGTCCCAGAATATGTGATTAAATTTATGACCTGTATTTTTGTTACACCCTGTATAATTGTATCCCAAATTTCCAACCTGTACAAAACCAACTCGCAAATTCCATTCAGCGTTTTTGTCGCGCCACTGAATTTTCGTTTCGTGCATTTTCTTGTGTAAGTCAACAAAGTTCCTTAGGCAGTAACCCTAACCTATTTCATGCCTTTCCGTTTATTGCATTCTTTTCTTATCTGACCCTGACACCAGCGGGATTATAGAGAAAGAGAGAGATAGAGATGTGTTTATGGAAAAAATACGCTTTGATCTATCCCAAGAACGTTTCAATGTCAGTAGAGACATTTTTCAAATGACCCACGTCTCCTATCTTACTGGAAATATGACGTTTTAATAAAAAAAGAATTTCACTTGAATTTACACTTGACATTTGACCTTGTCGACTAGCTGGAGATCCCTGATTCCCTCGTTGGCTTTGAATTAATCAGTTGTGATGCTGGAATACAAATTAGGATATTTACTCTCGACCTGTATACTGTACTATAAATAGTAGAAAGGAAAAAGAAAAAAGCAATAAAGCGTTTACTTCAACAACATTTTATAACTTATAGACTTTAATTGTATGCAATATATTATAATAGTGTCAACATCACAATATAAAGTTGCACAAATGCTTTAAATGCAAGTGTTTTATAGGAAAATCAAAACGAAACTTTATCATCATCATCATCATCATCCAGCCTTTTGTGTCCAAAGTTGAACCTAGGCCTCCCCTAATTTTTCCAGTTTTGCCTGTCTTGAGCAGAGCCGGATTTAAGGCAGTGGGGGTCCCTGGGCAGAATTGGTGTGGGGCCCTACCTCCTACCATTCAAAAATTTCTGTTGTTACTATGGTATGTCGCTAACTACAGGGTTTTCGCTTAATTAAAAAAAATGTTGATCTACTTTTACAAATATATTTTTAAATAATAAAAAATACAAGAACTTTAATTTATTTTTTGTTACAGTAAAACATTAAAAATAAACATAGTGAAATATATGGTTAAGCCCGCGTACCTTTCGAGATTTTTTCATTGGGAATTCTTTAATTATGTCGGACATGTCTGGTTGCTTTAGGACATCGTGTTCAATGCCCATTATAGAGAGATGATTCAAACGCTCTTGGCCTATCATAGACCGAAGACGATTTTTAATTAACTTAAATTTTGAGAATAACCTCCCTCCACTGCATTTAGTTAGCATCAGAACTAAACAAACGAAGTGTCACCAGAACATTTGGAAACGTATCATTCACATTCGTTTTACATTCACATTTAGCAGTCGGTACATTTGAAGTTCTTTACTTATATTTGATGAGCTGATTTCCTCTTTAAATGAATTGAAAAAATTCTACAAATTGTACCAATTCAAAATATAGGTTTGCATTTAAATCATTGCTGTCAATGTCGGTAAGCTTCAGTTTCATTGGAAGTTAAATTTCCCAAATAATGTAAAAATCCAAAATTGGAATTAATGGAGTTACATGCAGAAAGCCTCTGACTTAAAGAGGAAATCAAGTGAACTATAACTAGACCAGGGCGCATCTGTAAAAATATTAGTACATTTGGACGTTGAGAGGTGACTCAAATTTTTTTGCAGAAATTGCTTGAAAATAAATCAAATAATAATATTTGAGTTATCCTCCCTCTCAAAAAGGTCCGGAACATTGTTTAAATAATCAAAATGTCAAAAAATTAGGGAAAAATTCGATTTTTTTCTTGGTTTTTTAATTATAACTTTAAAAGTATTCATTTACGAGAAAAGTTGTACTAACATAAAAGTTGCATAATTAAATTTCCTACAATATAGAATTGGTTAAAAATTTAAAAAAATAGTCACCCTTGTTGCAAAATAGCAATTATTGTGAAAAAAACATACAAAAACAAGTATTCGTATTTTACGTTTTTCAACCATTTATGCTACACTTAGGACCTTCATATTTCACCCTGAAAAACTCTCTGATACAATAAAACAATACTGTAAATTTCATTAAGATCGGTTCAACAGATTTTGCAAAATAAATTTTGCAATCCAGCTTTCGTAAAAAAAATTCATTTTTTCAAAATGTTACAGGACTGAAAATAAAGCAGATAGCAAGTTGAAAATTTTTTTGTTTATAGAAGTGTACTGTACCTTTCATTTGCAATTTTACAAAATTAAAATCGATTAACACCACGGCGTCAGGAATTTTTTTAAATAAACATTAATTATTGGTGCTACGCGCAGGACAGCGGATAGTTTGCTCTGATTGGGCATTCCAATGACCGTTGATAATTATTGATACATTTTAATTTTTATTACATTTCGATATAAATAAATAAATTTGTTTATTGCAAAATAAAAACACATACTCTATCCTTTGATATAACAATTTTATTAGCAAAAACTTTCTTTGTTCATATATTTTAACTTAAATAATAAAAGTTAATTATTTTTAAACATATGCAATTGTTTAAACAATATTTCACAAACAATAATAAAATTAGTTTGATTCTTGTGGAATTAAAATATTAAAATACAACAAAATATAGAGTAAGAAAATAATATATTAGATAAAGATTGGAAGACATTTTGGTGGAAATCAACTTGTGTGAATCGAACACCGCTGTCCTGCGCGTAGCACCAAAAATTATTGTTTATTTCAAAAATTTTCTGACGCCGTGGTAATTAATCGATTTTAATTTTGAAAATTGCAATTGAAAGGCAAAAAAATTTTTTAACTTACTATCTGCTTTATTTTCAGTCCTGTAACTTTTTGAAAAAATTAATTTTTTTTGCGAATGCTGGATTGCAAAATTTATTTTGCAAAATCTGTTAATCCGATCTTAAAGAAATTTACAGTATTGTTTTACTGTATCATAAAGTTTTTCTGGGTGAAATATGAAGGTCCTAAGTATATCATAAATTGTTGAAAAACGTAAAATGCGAATACTTGTTTTTGTATGGTTTTTTCGCAATTATTGCTATTTTGCAACTAGGGTGACTATTTTTTAAATTTTTAACCAATTTTATATTGTAGGAAATTTAAGTATGCAACTTTTAGGTCAGTACAACTTTTCTCGGAAATGAACACTTTTAAAGTTATAATCAAAAAACGAAGAAAAAAATCGAATTTTTCCTTAAATTTTTGATATTTTGATTATTTAAACAATGTTTCGGACCTTTTTGAGAGGGAGGATAACTCAAATATTATTATTTGATTTATTTTCAAGCAATTTCTGCAAAAAAATTTGAGTCACCTCTCAACGTCCATCTCAAAACAGATCCGCCCTGGACTGCCCGCCCAGTCTCTGAAATATTTCTTAAAAGAATATAAATTCTTTAAGCGATCTAAGTGCCGCCCATCCTGAATTAAGGTCAATATTTGGATCTTGGAGAATACGACTTGTGCTGTTTGTCCTCTTAGGGATTTCATTTCAAAATATTGCAAATATTCTTGTTTCCAGTAAACACATTCGATGTGAAAGACGCTTTTAAACATTGGATTAACAAGTTGTATCTATATGTAGGGGAAAGATACATATAGTTCATATAGTCCAGCCAGAAAATCAAAGAATGCTATGGCAGCAGGACAACACTCAGCTGCAGTTTTTACAACTAAATTTAGAGAGTGGGCGGCACACGAAATCCACAACGGTAATATACAGAGTGTCCCGAAAAGATTGGTCATAAATTACATTCTGGGGTCAAAAATAGTTCGATTGAATCTAACTTACCTTAGTACAAATGTGCTCATAAAAAATTACAGCCTTTTGAAGTTACAAAATGAAAATCGATTTTTTTCAATATATCGAAAGCTATTGGAGATTTTTTATTGAAAATGGACATGTATGATTCTTATGTCAGGAACATCTTAAAACAAAATTATAGTGAAATTTGTCCACCCCATAAAAATTTTATGGGGGTTTTGTTCTCTGAAACCCCCAAACTTTTGTGTACGTTTCAATTAATTCATTATTATGGTGCCATTAGTTAAACACAACGTTTTAAAGATTTTTGCCTCTTAGTTTTTTTTTGATAAGCCAATTTTTATCGAGATGCGGCTTCTTTTTTAATATGTTTACATAAAAATTTTATGGGGGTTTTGTTCCTTTAAACCCCTCAAATGTTCGTATACGTTCTAATTAAACCAGTATTGTGGTACCATTAGTTAAACACAGGGTTTTTAAAACTTTTTGGCCTCTTAGTCTTTTTTTGATAAGTCACCTTTTATCGAGATGTGGCTTCTTTTTCAAAATATACCGAAAAATGTAAATTATAAATAATTTTTCAGATTATTAACAGGTCTCTATATTTATGTAATCGTACTTAACCATATACAAATATCTCTTGGATTCGACAAATATTCAAAATATCTCGATAAACACTGGCTTATTGAAAAAGTAATAGGAGGCAAAAAAGTTTTAAAAACATTGTGTTTAACTAACGGTGCCTCAATAATAATTTAATTGGAACGTACACAAAAGTTTGGGGGCGTTTAAGGGAACGAAACCCCCATAAAATTTTTAGGGGGTGCACAAATTTCACTTTAATTTTTGTTTGGGATGTTGCTACCATAGGAATGCCACATGTCCATTTTCATTAACAAATCTCTAAACGTTTTCGATATATGAAAAAAAATCGATTTTCATTTTGTAATTTCAAAGGGCTGTAACTTTTTTGTGTGCCCTATTGTATATAGGGTTCAATCAACCTAATCTATATGTAAGTGAGATTCAATCAACCTACACTCACCGGCAGAGAAAACGGGCACCCCAAAAAATGGGTAATTTTTAATGTCTTGTATTTCCTAAACCTGATGTCCGAGTTAAGTAATTTTTTTAATATTTTATAGCCTTATTCTTTATCAATATCGCTGTAATAATATTGTTGCTAGACAGGTACATTGTCATTGTATACAGGGTGTACGAGTCAAACTGTGTTTTTTTCTCAAACTTTGGAACACCCTGTGGAATGTTTTAGCTTTTATAAAATACTAAAATTAAAACCCAACTATAGCCACAGATTTTCTTAACATTCTGTTTTTTTATTCATTCGCTTATGTTGGATAATAAAAAAGTTAGGCACTTTAACAACTACCCCTGTTTTTCGTCAATACACGGTGTTTTTCAATAAGTACGGCAAGCTTTAAGGGGTAATTCTGCATGATAAAATAATGACAGTTTGCTTTATAAACTTATGCCCGCAAATACTTCGTTTCTGAGATAGGGGGTGTTGAAATTGTTCTTACAAACTGACGATTTATTTATTGCTCTAAAACGGTTTATGATATGCAAATTAAATTTGGTAGATTTTAAGAGCTAGTTATTGCGCATTTTTCGGCATACAATTGAGAATTTTATATTCACCATTGGCGTGCATACGGGATATATCTAAAATATTTATACCCGTATACACGCCAATGGTGAATATAAAATTCTTAATTGTATGCCAAAAAATGCGCAATAACCTACCAAATTTTATTTGCATATCACAAACCGTTTTAGAGAAATAAATAAATCGTCAGTTTGTAAGAACAATTTTAACACCCCCTATCTCGGAAACGAAGCATTTGCGGGCATACGTTTATAAAGCAAACTGTCATTATTTTATCATGCAGAATTACCTCTTAAAGTTTGCCGTACTTATTTAAAAACACCCTGTATTAACGAAAAACAGGGGTAGTTGTTAAAGTGCTTAACTTTTTTATTATCCAACATAAGCGAATGAATCAAAAAACAGAATGTTAAGAAAACCCGAGGCTATAGTTTGGTTATAATTTCAGTATTTTATAAAAGCTAGAACATTTCACAGGGTGTTCCAAAATTTGAGAAAAAACACAGTTTGTTTCGTACACCCTGTATACAATGACAATGTACCTGTCTAGCAACAATATTATCACAGCGATATTGATAAAGAACAAGGCTATAACATATTAAAAAATTACCTAAATCGGACATCAGGTTTAGGAAATACAAGACATTAAAAATGACCCATTTTTTGGGGTGCCCGTGTTCTCTGCCGGTGAGTGTATTTTTGAGCCCAGAATCTGTGGTGTAATTTTCCGCTCATAACTGACGGGTTGTCCTTGGACCGTCCCCTGCAGATTTTTAAATTGATATCATCTTCTTGCAAGAATGTCATTAGAAAATTAAATTTATCTTCTGCTTTATAATGACCGATGGCAAAGATACACTTTCAACAGGAGAGAAATCTTCCATGTAACGAAATATCACAGTTAATTGATTGACAAAAATTACTCTATGTGAATAATGTGCTGATTTTTTTAAGTTTGCGACTTTGTGGGGGCCCCCAATATGTGAGGGCCCCGGGCAGCTGCCCAGCCTGCCCCCCTTAAATCCAGCCCTGGTCTTGAGCTTCCTGCAACCAATTTCCATCGATTCTTTTGACGTCGCCTGTCCATTGTGTAGGTGGTCTACCTCCGCTTCTTGTGGTCTCTACACTGTCCTTTTTGGTCCACAGCCTATATCATATCGAATGCTTTGCGAAAGTCTATGAAAGCTAGGACCGATGGTCGGTTGTATTCGATGGATTTTTCTATAGTCCGTTTTATCCCGTGGAGGCGATCATTGGTGCAAATTTTTTCCTGAAACATCCTATTCCAAAATCTGCCAGTTTATATCTCTAGGTAAACATTTTTATTTTGACGGTCCTTTTAACTTTTGTTGTAAAATAAGCTGTGAACACCTGTCTTTGTAATTGTGGTGCTTTGAAAATGCCGAAAATAAACAGTTCAGTGTCATTCATAAAATCAAACTACAGTTTTTCTCAGAAAACTATTACCTCATTGGATTCCTCCAAATTATCATTGTTATACAGTACATTTTTAATAAAAGAATTTGAATCATTGTGTTAAAACGTTAAAAGTAATACATATTGGAAAGTAAACTCTTCAAAAATTTAAACAACCATGGAAAAACTAGTGGTTACAAGGTTCTTTCTGAAGTGGTTCAAATACTAGCGGGACATTTTTGGTTCAAGTAAATATTAGCCAACTCTTATGGTGAATTTGAAAAATGTCCCAGTTACATCACTTGATGTCGAAAGAAGTTTTTCTATGTATTCAGATAGAAGCCAAATTTATGTTTTTGTTAGAAAAATTTTTTTGTTCCATAATTAAAAATAATATCGTTTTTTGTAAATTAAAAATATTGTAAATATTTTTTATTACATGCATATTTTCTAGATAAACTTGAATATTTTTGAGTAAAACACTGCATATTTATGCGCTTATTTAATACCTTTTTATTTGCATATTTGCCTAAGTCTACTTATTATTCTGGTGAATAACTTGTAAATGTCGTTTAACAGGCTATGGGTCCGTAATTCTCGAGTCTACTGGATCGTTTTTTGTGTAATAAAATGTTAAGTGCTCTGTGCCATCCTGTAGGTGTTTGACTTTGGTATTTATAGAGATAAGTTGAACATAACTTGATACATCTTATCTTTAATATTTAGAAAACCAACTATTTTCGCATGTTTTTTGCAATCTCACATTGCAATTTTACATTGACTAAAAATATTCGATTTTGAGTTTTTTCGTTTTCTGAGAAAATTCGCTATAGCAATGTATATTTTCTTTATACCATCAGAAAAAAGTAGAGTTTTCAACTAACAAAAAGATGTTGCAACTTAAAAAAAGCAGATATTATGACGTAAGAATTTTTGAATGAAAATGAGGATGCTTTTTCAAAACTGTCACAAAATAAGAGAAACAAATAAATATTTTAAATAAAAAACATTTAAATGTGTTTGGCATATAAAGAAGTTTTCACAAAAATTATTTTGTAAAAGATAAAAATTAAAACCACACTCTCGTTTATTTGAATCTTTCGCATAAATTTTGAGGATATATGGAAAAAGTGTAAAAATAAATATTTATTAACTACAACTTTGTTATTTAACTTTGTTCATTGAACTTGTAGTTTTGCCAAAAATTGTGATAAACCGTTTTTTTACCCTTAAAATGTCACCCCCTTCCACTTTTCGACCTCAGGTCTCCCCTACATTATTTTTCCTTTAATATTTGTTATATTTTCTTTCTTTTACAATGGCTTCCTTTCTGCTACTATTTTTTTAAAATTATTCTTGATCTTAAAAATATACTATTGGTTTTGGTATAATAATATTATTTTAATATGTTTATAATGTATAAAAAATTACAATTACTAGAAAGGAATTGTTTTAATGTACATTTTAAAATAATTTAATTTACATAAAACATTGTGATTAAAATAAATAAATTACAGCGTTATTAATAAATATCTATGCAGAGAAATTTTAATGAAATATAATTAAATTGAAAAATAAATACTTGTGGATGTCAAATATAGGTTTAAAAGGCCTTTATCATGAACCACAACACCCACAGAATATATGTGGTAAAAAGTAATTAACGAATTGGTTTCTATTCAGTAATATTAAATTATAGTTGAACAAAATATTTTGATACCGTCAATTTGTTAATAATATGCTTCACTGATTTTATTTCTAGTTTATATAGGAATTAGAACATAGACGAGAGTTAGGTTATTTGGACCAAATTATCGCAAAGGCACTAAATACAGTACGTAAATCGTTCTGCTGGACATAGGGAATATACATTGAGATCATTGTGGCAACTGCGCTAACCTGTGTTAGTTGAAACTTCTGTTCGAGTACGAGTTTCTGGTGAAATAGAGCTGTTAGAATGAGTGATTTTGAATGCAAGGCAGTCCATAAATAAATCAAAAACAAAGATTATGACTGATGAATTAATAATTTTACTTTAATTTTTAAAATATCTTTTATTTAAAAATTAATTTTTCAAATTAAACAGACACAGTTTTCCCATTAGATCAAAAATACTTCTACTACAATGTCATGTTTTGACGTTTATTTGTGTCACCCGAAATTAATTGTCAATTTTGAGGTTAATGCTAACAACTATATTGTCATTGAGAGAGCGAAGTTGCCACAATTATCTTAATATAATACAATGTATGTATTTATGTATCTAAATATATACAATGTATGTTCCCTATGTCTAGCTGAACGATTTACGCACTGTATGAGTTAAGGAGGCGGGGGATAAGTGATTTTTTTGAAACTATGGTATAATTATTATATTTTTAAATTAAATAAACATATTCAATTAATTTTAAAGGATATTAAAAATAATTCAAGGCAACATATATTACAAAATAAGAAAACGGTGGAAAATTTTTACATACGCTTCAAAAAATAAATGGATCTTGCGTTGGACATCAGAACGAGTCATTGGATGGAGGATAAACATACAATTAAAAATATTTTATTAGCTTATGAGTAGCTTATGATTAAAGAAGGTAAAAAATCAACATTTATTATTGTTAACCAAAAATAAGTATAAAACAAAAAATGTCTCGACATAATATGTATGCAAAATTTCTGTAGATCGGTCAATTAGTTTTTGAGCTACAATTTCCACCGCCTTTCAAAAAGATAAACAGATTTGAGAAAAACACGTTTAAAGTTTTGTCAAATCGTAAAGTGATGCACATCAGGATATGTTTTTAAATCGCTGAGTAATTTACAAAAGAGAAGCTGCTGCACACTGAGTGTCGAAGGTAACACGCTGTATTCAACACGCTGTATTTCCGGAAATGTTGCTTCGATCAAGCTGAAATTTTCAGAGACTATTCTTAAAGGTTTGCTTAATCAACGTTAAGATGAGAACCGGGATTATATATATTTTTTTGATTTGATTTGTTTGATAGTTTGATATTTTTACCACGTTTCAACTAGGTGCCAATTTTTCGGTTTGTCTTCGGTGTTTCCTAGTACCCTTATATACCTTGATTGCTATTCTCTATTTTGAACCAGCCTCGTTATAAAGGTCACCTCATCTTGTACAATACCTTCAGAAAAAAATAATTTCAACAACTTCGACATACTTTTGGGTGTCGGTTGACTATGATAAACACCGACGGCAGTTCTAATTATATTTTTAGACCGACTTATAGACCAAGAGGCAGCGCTGAAAAATCTCTTTGAATTTACTAAAGCTGTATTTTTCATAGTTGATTACTGTGACTGTGTAGGGAAACATACTGCTGTCGGTCAAGCGAAACGTAGAACAGTGGTTACTGAGAGGGTATCAAAGTTGCTTTCCTACGAAGGTAATTAAATCCATTTACTAAGGCTGAAAATCAGTACACCCTATCTATCTATCTATCTATCTAATCAGCCCTAAACATCCATCCTTGGATATAGGCCTCCTCTTCCTTCTTCCATGCCTCTCTATCTTGGGCAATTTGCATCCAGTACACCCATTCTAAATTAAATATAAATAAAAGTTATTATAGTCGGTCAGCTGTATGACGGGACAGAGCCGGTCGGTCGACCCCAATAGTCGATTGAGAAAATGAAGCATTTTGGCTCGCAATTTTTCGTCCAGCATGGATTTATTTGAAATTTTTACAGAAGGTAGGAAATAGTCCAAGAATCATTTTCTATATCATGCCGCTATCATACGCTAAAACCTTGGGGGTGGTTGCCACCCCATCTCGGAGGTGGGAATTTTGTATTACATTTTAACCATGTAATTCGATCGAAAAAGTGATTCTAAGAAAAAATGTTTTTTACATTTTCTTTGTAAAACTAATATTTTTCGAGTTATTCGCGCTTGAAAATAACAGTTTTTCGACCAAAAAATCGACTTTTTTAGAGGGTTTTTTGAGAATACCTCGAAAAATATTTTTGGCGATAAAAAGTTTATTCAAAAATGATTTTGTAGGATTTTTAACGAGCTATAAGACTGTGTAAATTAAATTCCGTAAGATCCCTTAGTTTTTAATTAGGGCGGGTTTAAAGGGCTCGAATAAGGGGGTGTTTGCTGGTAAATAGAGGTTTTAAATAGCTATATCTGGATAACTATTTACTGTAATGGAAATCTATGCACAGGGTAATTTTAATCATTAAAAAAGCTACAATTTAGTAGTTTATAAATATTTTCGTATCTTCAGTATTTTCGGAGATAGTTTGAAGTAAACGATGAAAAATAATAAATTGCAAAAAATCTATTTTTCTTTAAACTCCAATTTTTCCAAAATTAGGCATTTTAAATAGGTCAAACTCCTTAAGTGTATTGATAATATAAATATAAAAGGAACTACAGAAAAGTGAAGACCAATTTTGAATTAGGAAGGTTGTTAGGGGGTTGTTTTCACTGATTTTTTCGTAGAGAAAAGCAGGTACCGACATTTTTTTGATTATAAGTCGCTTAATTTTCATGCTAGAATTTTTTTTATTATTTTTTTGAAAGGTCTAATTGTATACTTGAGAAAAGATTATTTAAGTTTTTCTCGAAAAATACAAATTGTTTCCATTATTTGGCTTTGAATATTTCAAATTATGCATTTGACCAAAAAAGCTAACTTTTAACATGCCGTATCTCGGTTTGTATTGGTCTTAAAGATATTATTGGAAAAGAATTTGGTTTGTGTTACTAAAAAATATAATTTTGATATCTATAGTTTTTTTGATTAAATGCATATTTTTCGAGGTATTCTCAAAAAACCCTCTAAAAAAGTCGATTTTTTCGTTGAAAAACTTATTTTCAAGCGCGAATAACTCGAAAAATATTAGTTTTACGAAGAAAATGTAAAATATATTTTTTCCTTAGAATCACCTTTTCCATCGAACTACATGGTTAAAAATGTAATGAAAAATTTCCACCCCCGAGATGGGGTGGCAACCACCCCCAAGGTTTTAGCGTATGATAGCGGCATGATATAGAAAATGATCCTTGGACTATCCCCTACCTTCTGTAAAAATTTCAAGTAAATCCATGCTGGACGAAAAAATTGCGAGCCAAAATGCTTCATTTCCTCAATCGAATATTGGGGCCGACCGACCGGCTCTGTCCCGTCATACAGCTGACCGACTATATTAATTTTTATTTATATTTAATTTAGAATGTGTGTACTGATTTTCAGCCTTAGTAAATGGATTTAATTACCTTCGTAGGAAAGCAACTTTGATACCCTCTCAGTAACCCCTGTTCTACGTTTCGCTTGACCGACCGCAGTATGTTTCTCTACACACTCACAGTAATCAACTGTGAAAAATCTAGTTTTAGTAAATTCAAAGAGATTTTTCAGCACTGACTCTCCGTCTATTATTTTTCTTGGAAGAGGTTTCTTCATCCAAAACATTTCATTTTTGCCGATCCATAAGTCTCGTAAATCAGTAATGTCCATCATTTCCTCATCGTCATTGTAATCGCCGGTAATTGTTTCCCTTTCTTCATGATAGTTTCTATTATTGTCCTCTATTTCTGAGCTATCATCAATGAGTTTTGCATCTAATATCTCCTGAAAGTGATAACATTTATTAGGTTTGAATAATTACAAAACCAGAACCAAAACAGATTGTACCAATTGCAAATTTTTTTTGATCTTGAAGAAAAAGATGTCGCAATATACTAATATAGAGGGTGTTTGGTAAAAAATGGCCCACAGCTTAACCTTAGATTCTTGAGGTTAAAATAGGTCGATTTAGGCTAACTTACTTTAGTACAAAAGTTGATAATAACCGAAATACAGGGTGTCAAAGTTAAACTTTTATTTTATTTATTTTTGAATATTTCCTGACAGGCATGGGACAACAACACGAAATTTGGTAAGTGGTGCTGGTATTATACAATCTACTAAATTATGTTAAACAAACGTTTCTGGCTACTACCAGGGGCGTACGACGAGGGAATGTGAATGGTTGACCCTTCCCAAATTCTACGCCACTGGCGGAATTGCTATTCTAGTGCAATTTTTTGATTTTCCAATACTTTCTACGTAAAAAACATACTCTTCATTCTTAACGATAAAGCTATTATATTTCGAGATATTTGAAGCTAAAAACGAAGGAGCATAATACATTAATTAAAATAAGTATGCCTTTTCATTTTTAACTTCAAATATCTCGAAAACTAATGACTTTATCGGTACGAATAAAGAGTATACTATTTGCACATAAAGTGTTGTAGAATCTAAAAATTATGCTAAAATAGCAGTTTCATCAGTGGCGTAGACTTTGGGAAGGGTCAACCATTCACCTTCCCCTGTCGTACGCCTCTGGTAGTAGCCAGAAAGGATTATTTAACATAATTTAGTAGGGTTTACAGTGCCTACACTTTCTGTCAAGTATCATACGGATATGTCAAATTATTTTAAAGTATTCTTTTTTTTTTAAATAATTTATTCTTTATTAAATAATTTTAAGAACTATGTGTGCCCGATACTATAAAACTGTTTGACATATCCGTGTGATACTTACCAGAAAGTGTAGGCACTGTACACTCTACTAAATTATGTTAAATAATTAATCGTTTCTGGCTACCACCAGAGGCGTACGACAGGGGAAGTGAATGGTTAACCCTTCCCAAATTCTGCACCACTGATGAAACTGCTATTTTAGCATAATTTTTAGATTTTCCAATACTTTCTATGCAAATAATATACTCTTCATTCGTAACGATAAAGTCATTAGTTTTCGAGATATTTGAAGTTAAAAATGAAAAGGCACTTCGAATATCTCGAAAACTAATGGCTTTATCGTTACGAATGAAGAAAGTATTGGAGAATCAAAAAATTGCACTAAAATAGAAATTCCGCCAGTGGCGTAGAATTTGGTAAATGTCAACCATTCACGTTCCCCCGTCGTACGCCTCTGGTAGTAGCCAGAAACGTTTGTTTACCATAATTTAGTAGGGTATACAGTACCAGCACCAGTTACCAAATTTCGGGTTGTTGTCCTGTGCGTGTCAGAAAATATTCAAAAATAAATAAAATAAAATTTTAAATTTGACACCCTGTATTTCGGTTATTATCAACTTTTGTACCAAGGTAAGTTAGCTTAAATCATAGATTTATAATACTCTAGATTGCGCCTTACGATCTTAAAATGGGTGACGGTTGCGACAGAGATAAATGAGCCTATTTGGTCGGTAGTCTCTTTCTGATTCAAGGGGAGTATCGACGACGTCACTATCCTACTCGGTCGTCGAGTATTTTAGATCGTTTGACAGTTCGAGCGGATGGCGACGAGAACGGATACGATTCGTATCGAGTGTTCGTAATCCCTATGCTGGTCGTTTGTCTTCGGACGTGGATAATCCTGGTTCGAATCCCATACCAATCTTTACTTTTTTTATTTTTAATTTAATCAATATTGCGTTTATTAGATATTATTACATCTCTAAAATAAATCTATGCAAAGAAATATATAACAAATAAGAAAAACTTTGTAGGTACCTATAGATTTTTAAAAATATAAAAGCCAATGTTATTTTTTTAAATAAGTTAATGGTAGAATAGTATAAAGTAATTAAAAATATTCGTAAAAAATTACCAATAATTAATATTAACATAATGTACCATCGATTTATTAATTGAATCGGTCATTTCAAAAACAACACGAGTCACATATTCCTAATTTTACAGAAGAGCAAAGAAAACTTAATCGAAAGATGGATGAAATGGATGACATCAAAATTCAGAGTTATATTGTAGTTTTGTTCCTAATGTTTTTACTGGGCTGGTGTCGTTTTTGCACACAACGTATATCTTAAAGGAGTCTATTCCTCTCAAAAAGTTAGTTTCTCAAAATTGTGGACTTTGCTGTTTTTGAAATGACCGATTCAATTATAAGTAATTAGACATTATTTTTATTTATGAAACTATTGTTACAATTTTTAAAAAAAGCAGAAGCAAAACAAATAATATTATTCACATCATTCGAATAAGGACGAATTTATATTAATAATGAATGACTTTTATTTTACTATGCAGTTCACAAATATGTATTCCAATATTAACTTACTATACATAGGTACATTTATTATCTACTAGATTTACTTAGGTCCATTTTTCAGATGTAAAAATATCTAATAAACGCAATATTGAGTAAATAAAAATAAAAAAGGTAAAGTAAATGGGATTCGAACCACGATTATCCACGTCCGAAGACCAAAGACCATTTCTCGTCTCCACCCGCTCCAACTGTCAACACATATTACTCGATAAAGTGGGATAGTCACGTCGTCGCTATTCCCCTTAACTTAAAAAGAGACTACCGACCAAATAGGCTCATTTATCTCTGTCGCAACCGTCACCCATTTCAAGATCGGAGGACGCAATCTAGAGTAGGTATTATATATCTATGGCTTAAATCGACCTATTTTAACCTCAGGAATCTAAGGTTAAGCTATGGCCCATTCTTTCCCAAACACCCTGTATAATAAATATGATGCACCTAGAACACGAGGGGTGTAAGTAAAAATTTTTAAGAAATTGGGTTAAATACAAAAATAGACTCCCAAACACATAGAAAACATGGTGGCTTTAAACTTTCTACATAAACTAGTAATAACATAATCAAAAAAGACATGTCATTGAAAGTAACAAGCTAAGTAGTACCTACCTAGATTTATAAATCTGTCTAGAACTTTGAACAAAGTTTTCTCAAAACTTATCACTGACACTCCTTGTGTCCTAAGGGTCTCATATGGAATTGCAAGAGCTTTCAAACGATATCTCATTTGAGCCCCATTGCCATTAAAAAATGTTGGAGTGATTCTTACAATGGCTTAGGGGGAAAGTAACATAATAGAAAATACCGAAAAAAATGTGCTATCTTTAACAAAAGATAAGCCTGTTGCTGGATTTTTCAAAAATATTTCTAATGTCGTAGTTCTGTTTCGTTTTCGTCCGGCTATATCTCTAAGCTATAATTTGCTGTATTATCGATTTTTTTCGTTAGAGAATTCATGCAGATACTAAAGCAACCATAAAATATTCCAATTTAGTTACAGAAAGGATTTCGTCTTTGTATCGTTCAGAACAAGATATGCTCTAGGGGAATTACTGGCTGTTTCCCGTCGCTTTGTAAATATTTATAAAATGTTTCTGATCGGTAATGCTGTAACGATTCTAATTAAAATTGTAAGATTCTTTAAGAGATTAGGCTGCTGCCTAAGTCGGAAAACGGGGAATATAAATTCTATAGGGAACATTCGTTTTACATTCATTTACTGGCTGCTGGTGCACTTTCTCCAATCGTATTTTATCGTCCTCTGGAGAATCCGTTTCCTTGTTTATTGCGAATTTTCGAGTAAAACCCAAAATTGCAAAAATCAGGATCGGACTATGAAATTGTAATTAAAATTAAAGCTAATATGTAATGTAACACACTAATAACAAAAAAGCCGCCTTAAAATGTTAACAAATTATCATCACCATTCTCTTTGCCTTTACTTCCATGCGGGATAGGCTTTCTTAATTAAATTTCTCTACTATAAGTTTCTGTCTTGAGACCAACATCAATCCCCTTTAACGAAATCTCCTGCCTAAGCTTGATCTCTCAAGTTCCTTGACTACTACTCCTAATACTTTACCATACAAAGATACCATTTTATTTGTAGTGACTCAATCTTTTAAGGAACATTCCAAATACTCTGTTTATCTGTAACTTTTGATGGATAATCTATCCCACCGAGTCATACTATTCCTTATATTCAGTTTCAACAAATGCCTGGCAGCCCCCTGTAAACTGTTGGATGGATTAGTAGGCTTGACATCCACATCTGCCCACGATATGATGTTGGATGGGTTCATAGGCTTGACATCCATATCAGCATTTGACGTTTGAAGCCGAGAGTCTTTGACAATATATTTTAGGTAATTTTTAGTTGGAATAACCTGATCCTGAATGGCGAGTAATGGGCCTTCTGTTTCAGGGAATAACTGTCTACAAATATCTACCAATAGTTCGACGCTATATTGGAGACATAGTTTAGATTGACTTCATTGGGATGTCGCCCGTGCAGAGATTTACCCATCCAATATTGACTATTTAAAAAAAAGCTCTATGCAGAGGAAGAACAAATAACGATAGAACCGGAAACCCGGAAATTACCACAAAAGAAGTTGATGAAGAACAGAAAAGCTGTAGGTAAAGACGGAATACCAAAAGAATGACTTAAACATTGTGGATCAGCAATGACAGAACAGTTAACAACATTAGTTAACAAAATTATAAAACAATAAAATACCGGAAGAATGGAGAACTGGCGAACTAATTAAACTGTCCAAAAAAGGAGATAAAAAACAGCCAGAAAACTACAGAAGTATAAACTTCTTAAATAGGTACTACCCTAAAACTTACAACTAAAATATTACAAAAATTAATGAATAAGAGGAAAAGTTTAGCAGATGAACAACACAGTTTTCGTACTGGAATATCGTGTATAATAAATCAAACTACTGAGATATCATAATAGAGTATAATAGAATATAATACACCAGTATTAACTTAATTAAAGTTTGATTAACTTAAAGAAAGCATTTGGCAGAGTAAGACTCAAAGATGTCCATCTTCTGTATAATAGAGAAGTCCCTCTAGATATCATAAAAACTATTGAGAACATCTACCAAAACAACAAAGTGGAAGTGAGAATAGATGGACAACTTACAGAACCTATAGATATAGGCAGCGGAATAAGACAGGGAGACTCATTGAGTCCCATGCTTTTCAATTTAATCATGGATGAAATCATCAAAAACGTCAACAAAGGACGAGGATATAGAATGGGAAACAAAGAAGTAAAAATACTCTGTTACGCAGATGACGCAATATTGACAGCCCAAGATGAAGATAGTTTACAAAACTAGTCCACAGATTTAACATAAGAGAAAGAAGCAAAATAATTTATTATGACAATCTCATCTTACAAAATAATTAAACCAATTTTTAATCAGCAATGGACCAATCATATTTAAAATAGAAATTGATGGCATTAGTATTATGTAAGTAATTGAAATACAATACCTGGGAATGCCTTAATAACAATATATCACCGGTCCGGAATAAGAACGATCTAACTGAAAATTTTGTCAATTCCTGTTTATTGCGTAATTAACTTCTAAAATACTGCACACAGATGATACAAAAGCGACAGAACGGTAACTATGTGTTGTAGATCGGGACAAATAAACAACAGTGACCGTTTTGGAGTGTAATTTTTAGAGTCAACTCCGAATTGCATGAAAATCTGGTTTTAGGTTCTACTTACTGTCTACTTCAAAGTTGAACTTGTGCCGTTGGTTGCTTTTACTTGGGGGGTGACAGTTACAGTTACCCCTGCTCGGGGGTAAAAAAACGCACGTTTAAAGTAAGTCCCAAAATAAAAAAACTGACTAACTCTAAAAAACTTTTGTTCTATATAATTTTTAAACTATGTCAATATTTTCGAGTAATTTTATCTAAAAAAATATTTTTAGAAAAAATGTAGCTTTTAAAAAAGCAAAAAAAATTGTATGTTCAGAAAGTCTATAGAACCAGTAAAAGCAAAGTTGTAGCTCATCAAAAATACGTTCTTATTCGTCAAATTCCAAATCGAATTTTTCAACTTGAAATAACCGAAATATTAAGCTATTTTCGGGCAAAACCTATTAAAAATTTTTAAAGTGTTTAAAAAAATCTTTAGTTTTGTTGTATGTGAAAGTCTCTAGCAGTCTTAAAACTAAGCGAGTTACGCTCAAATTAGTTGGCTCCTTTTTTTGGTAAAAAAATCGTGAAAATTTCCACCTATTTAGCACCGCTAATAAAATTAATCGTTCCCCTTTACCATTTACTTTATATGTGTATTGTTCATACGATCTGTAAGGTTTACCGGTTGGGAGTGCTTAGTTTTGAAAAAAAAAATTGGTTTTATAGTAAAAATAAATTTTCCTAAAATATTGGAAAATGCCCTTTTGTCAAAATAATTTAAAAAGTATTAGGGATATTAAAAATCTTAAGGGGTAAAAAGTAGGTAAGTTTTGCTTATATAAATATGATAGATTCATTTTGTTTTTCTGTAAGACAAAAATTGGTTAAAATTGGTTGTTCATATTTTGCATAATATACTCGTGATTAGTGACTCGTTTAGGCCCTTTCAATCATGTAAAAAATATATAAGTAAAGTAAATTGTTTGTAAAGCGGTAACGGTTAATTTCATTTGTGGTGCTAAATAGGGGAGACTTTCTTGATTTTTTTACCCAAAAAAAGGAGTCAACTTGATTTTGAGTATAAATCGCTTAGTTTTGATGTTAGAAAATTTTTTAAAACATAAAAATAAAGCTTTATTAGAAAAGTTTTATTTGGTTTTCCCGAAAAGTGCTTCATTTCTTGGTTATTTCACGTTGAAATATTTGATTTGGAATTTGACGAATAAGAACGTATTTTTCATGAGCTACAACTTTGCTTTTGCTGGTTCTATAGACTTTACGAGTTCACATTTTTTTTCATTTTTTTATATTTTGCTACATTGTTGCTAAGAATATTTTTTTCGATCAAATACTTACTTTTTGAGTTATTTGTAAAAATCTCCTGAAAACATGATTTTTTTTGTCGAAAAATAAACATTTTCAATCGTAAATAACTCGAAAAGTATCAATTAAGTTAAATTCTATAGAACTAAAATTGCTTAGAATTTGTCAATTTTTCCAACTCCGGACTTATTTTAAACGCGCGGTTTTCACCCCAAATACCTATCGGGGGTGACTGTCACCCCCCGAGTAAAAGCAACCAATGGCACACAAGCCGTCCACATTTTCATGCAATTCGGAGTTGATACTGAAAATTACACGGTATCGCCATATTTCCCGTTCATTTACTGGACTACAATGTGTTTCTAGAATCTGTATTTAATCCTACCTAATAATAATAATCGGACGAAATTACAAAAAAAAATCGTAGATTTTAGTATATTATTTATTTTTCATTAAAATTATATTGTTCATTCGATTTCGCCGCTTTTAGGAGTGCCTTGTTTTTATAACATATTTATAAAATTCACTGCAAGTCCTCCTGAAATTGGTTTTCGTGGGTGAAAATCGGGGCATTTAGTATCCCGATCATGTACAAATCTGTACGCGTCCCCAGACCCCTGAAAATCGGGACGTCCCGCGCAAATCGGGACACCTGGTAACGCTACCGGTAACACAGGTTTTACTGTAAAAGTAAATGTGTCGACGCTTTTTACAATTTTCTCTGTGCAAAAGGCACTGCTGAGTCACCACAGGGTAGTTGCGTCGTTATTGAAATAAGCGCCATTTTAGACCTTGTTTCAGATTAAGAATGACGCAACTGTAAATAGGGTTGACAATGGGGGGACTAAATTAAGATAATGAAATTCGGGCTAATTGGGAGGAAAATAAGAGCCATTGCTGTAAGAATAAACGGCATAATAAATATTTAAAAATAGTTTTTTTGTACAGAAAAAGTTTCAGATCAAGAATGACGCAACTGTAGATAGGGTTAAAAGTGGGGGGATTAAATTGAGATAATGAATTTCGAACCAATGGGGATGAAACTAAAAGCCATCATTGTAACAATAAACGCCATTCCGATGCTCCTGGATGAGTACTCCCCATTTAATCCCTATTTTAAATATTTAAAAATCGTTTTTTGATCTCCTGAGAAATTTGGCTTTTTGCAGTTACGTCATTCTTATTCCGGACCGACTCGGTTTCGTCATATTATGACGAAACCGACGTATTAACATTGAGATGAAGTCAAGAAGTTATAAAGCCAGTGTAAGATCAATAATGGCATATGCATCGGAAACAAGAACCAACACAATAACAACATAAGGACTTTTGAAAATGGAAGTGAAGAATACTAGGAATTACAGGAAATTATTAATACAAGAACGAAGACATTAGAAGAAAATGTTAAGTACAATGTATAAATGAATGGACTAAATAGAAAAAAGAATGTAATAACCACATAAGCAAAACAAGGAGACCCTTGTGGTCGAAATAGCAAGAGATAAATCAGTAATCGGTAGAAGAAGTAGTATCGGACCATCGCGCAACAGATAGAGATTTCTTGAGATGATATACAATCGAACCCGTTTATTAGAATACCTCTTAAAGAATATCCCGCTTTAAGGAATATAGATTTGAGGCCCCGAAACGTTTCTAGTAGCCACTAATGATCGGTTATTAGAATATCCCGGTTATAGGAATACTTTTGCTTGGCACGAAGGCTACTACAATAAGCGGGTTTGACTGTAATTATCATCTCAATATGGATATATTATCATCTCATTTTGGGTATCCATCATAATATAATATTTCCTATGAGTATAAAGCGTGGTAATTACCATAAAATAAATATAATTATTACAATGGTCACAATTCAACATTACACAAAGCAGAAATGTTTTTTTGTCCTTCTGTAGACTAATATTTCGGTCGTTTAATAACGGTTTAATATTTCCTCATCCTCAGCCAACAATTCGCGGCGGAATAAAATATCTCGCTGAAACGAGACCTTAACAAATATTTCGAGCACAAGCACAAGTTTCGGAAAGATATTATGAATTCCCGGCACATCTTTTCATTAAAAACATTATTCGCAAACTTTCAAAATAACACTTACATTCAAGGCGTAGCCAGTTACTCAAATTAAGAGGCTCATTCGCGTGATAATTTCTTGTCGTAATTCAAAAGTTATTAGGTATAAACGTCAACGTAGTGAATTGCTACACTTATACGATACGGTAGTTTTGAGGGAGAGAAACTCTGTCTACTCATAATATTTCATTTAGGGGCAATTTAAGTGGGGTTTAAAATCCCGGTGTCGGCAAGTGTTTAGAACAGTTTAGACTAAACTTTAGATTTATTTATCAAATTTATCTTACTCAGCAATATATTTTCCATAGGATTCTCCTTTTTTCCTTCAGAATGTACCTTATATCAATAATCACGAAATGCACAAGTTGCAAACTTGGTGTTTAATTTTCTGCTTAATAAAATCTGAATTTTTTTTTTTTTAAAACCGCTAAACAGGAGCGATTGTTGTTATACGCTCTGAGCTTCGCTGGTGTCGCTCCTAGCGGATTACTAAAGCAACTTTCACCGGTAATGTTTAAATTTATTATTTAATTGTTATCGCTTAATATTTACAACGCAAAAAAGTAATTAAATTGTAATCGATTTTTTAAAAATTTTGCTAATCATTTTAACGTTCTATTAATGAAATATTAATTTCTTACTTCGGATACTTTCACAGTTATAGTGTAGATGGCGCTTAGAATAATTTATAATTACATATTACGAAGTATTAAAAAAACTTAAATTCAGTATTTAAAACGTAAGTATATTTTTAAGGTAAAAATATACACAACAGCTTTGACCAACTAATATTATTTCCTATTAATGTTTTTAATTTCAATGTTTTAAATTAATCACTTTGACATTTATGTCAAATTTCTAGTAAAAGCTTACAGACTTGTCACGTCTGGCGCTCGCGAATTTTTAATTATCCCCTCTACCTACGAGCTCATAGCGTATACAGCAACAAGATGAAGGTATGAATGTAAGTAAAACCACTAATAGTCCAGAGAAATAAGATTTTTCTCGTGACACATCCTCCTTCAGGCCGAAACCAAATTTTTTCAGTAGTATCGACATCTATATTAATAACCCTTATGTTTCCTGCAGCCGATTTTGATGATATACATAGTTATAAACAAATGAAGATCAAAAATGGTAAATTTTCGCTTTTTTCGTCTATAACCAAAAAGTTAAGCATTTTAAACAAATTTGAGAGTAAGAAACTCATAAATCGTCTAAAAAATTTCAAACTGGCGTTCGCTGAATTTGTCTGTCTTTATTGGTTGCTTAGAAAATTCCAAAATAAATCGTAAATTCTGAGTTTTTATAAATATTCATAACTTATGTAAAAATTAACTTAGAACCTTCTTATTACACGAATTGCTGAGACTTCTGGTGCTTAAATTATATTTTAAATTTTAGAGCAATTGGTCAAATAGTTTAAAAGCTATTTAATTTGTTTATCCCAAATTCATTTTTTTTGCAACACTATAAGTCAGAAAATTATGAGGTTACAGTAAAACTTCTGACAGTTTATAGAAGAAGAACATTTATACTATTGATTTAATTAAAAAAAATGACAAAAAGTTATTTCAAACAGTGTAAAATTATTTTGCAAAAACACGTAATTTTTTGCTTACTTATAAACAATTAGAATAACTTTTTAACCGTTACCCGTAGAAAAATTATTTTTTTGTATTTGGAAAGACTGAATTTTTATACATATTTAAAAAGAAAAAGAATTGTCCTAGGACAATTAGGGACGAAGTTAGCCCCCCTTTTTTTAATTCACATGTTTTTGCAAAATAATTTTGCAGTATTTAGAATTATTTTTTGTCTTTTTTTTAATTAAATTAATAGTATAAATCTTCTATTTTCATAAACTATCCAAAGTATTACTATAACTTCATCATTTTCTGACTTATAGCGTTGCAAAAAAAATTAATTTGGAAAAAACAAATTAAATACCTTTTAAACTATTTGACCAATTGTTTTGAAATTTAGGGTATGATTTAAGCACCAGAAGTCTCAGCATTCTGTGTAATAAGAACGTTCTAAGTTAATTTTTACATAGGTTATGAATATTTATAAAAACTCAAAATTTATGATTTATTTTGCAATTTTCTAAGCAACCAATAAGGATAGATATATTCAGCGAACGCCATATTGAAGTTTTTTATACGATTTATGAGCTTCTTACTCTCAAATTTGTTTAAAATACTTAACTTTTTGGTTATAGACGAAAAAAGCGAAAATTTACCGTTTTTTGATTTTCATTTGTTTATAACTATGTATATCATCAAAATCGGCTGCAGAAAACATATAGGTTATTAATATAGATGTCCATACTACTCAAAAATTTGCTTTCGGCCTGGAGGGGGTTGTGTTACCAACAGGATATTTTTTTTCCTTATTTCTCTGAACTATAATCCCAATATAGACCGTTTTATTGACACTAACCCGGTTTAAAATTGACGTGAAGGGTGCAACCTCTTTGTTTACGAATTATAACTACTCTCTTTTATCTGTTACGTAATTTTATAAATGTGTTACGAGGTTATACTTCACGCTTCAAACCTAATTACAAATATTACGTTTGTTCCAACTCGATACAAGACCGTTCTTGAACGGTTCGTGAACCGCGCAGTAACGAAAAATGTGTTACTGCGCATAATTATTCGTTATTGCGCATGCGCGTAACGATTCAAGAACGGTTTTGTATCGAGTTAGAACAAACCTATAATAGAACCAAGAATTGTTATAGTTTAGACATCAACATGTGAAAAATAAATAAAATTGCAGGTTACACATGCCATGCATACAATATACAATATAAATATTTGACAGAAGTAGCGCTAATTTACACGTGACAGTTAAAGCGGTGTCA
The DNA here is from genome assembly GCF_917563875.1 of Diabrotica virgifera virgifera. NCBI lineage: Eukaryota > Metazoa > Arthropoda > Insecta > Coleoptera > Chrysomelidae > Diabrotica > Diabrotica virgifera. The sequence goes on from NC_065449.1 coordinate 246,108,798, forward strand.
AAAACGTAATCCTTCCACCCTTCCATTTTTCTACACTGTATTAGAATTTATAAGACCGTATTTATTGAACGCCCCCGGTATAATCTGAAGTCTGTGTTTTCAATCACCGACAAAAACCCATTTAGAACTTTTGCGTAGGGCAGTATTCTCACGGCGGCATGATTTCATCATCTAATCCAGGGGTTCCCAACCTTTCATGTCTGGCGACCCACCTTCTGATGTTTTTTCACATTCGCGACCCATCCCTCACCTATGATGATATAAATGTACGTTCTTTAGCTACTGTAACAGCCCCGCCGCGACCCACCTGAAATCTGCCCGCGACCCACCGGTTGGGAAACGTTGATCTAATCGAATGGAGATTTGTTTATAGTACCGAGCAAGGCAGTAAATTTTTAAAGGAAAACTGAGCGTTCAGTTAAGTGATAATTTCTGTAGTGTTTATCTAATACTCAGAAGTACTTTGAGTTTGCAGTTAACAAACCACATGTGCATTATTCTGTGCTCAGCAGAATCGTGTGAACTGGAAAACCTCGGATGGATTTTGTGTATTTCGTTAGGACATACTTTGATTCTTTTAATAAATTACTTTTAATGGGAAATAAGCCACAATTTTACCAAAAAAATGATTTTATTAACGTTTCGACGCCCAAGTCGGGTGTCGTTGTCAAAATACAAAATACTACTAAAATAAAAAAAATGTTGTTGCTAAGTAAAAAAATTCTTCAATTAATTTATTTAATATGACTCATTTATATTGGCAATTCAGACGTATAAATATTATACATTTTAAAGTAGAAATGGATGTGTTTAGATGATCGTTAGGTATATCCCGTAGGGAAAGAATTCGAAATGAGGAAGTAAGACGACGAATTGGAATAGATAGTTACTTAACAATAGACATTGAGAGGACAACAGTTGATTTGGTATGGTCATGTTCAAAAAATGGAAGACACAAGATTGCCCAAAAAGATCTTGGAGTGGGTACCACCAAACCGCAAAAAACGAGGAAGACCCAAAAAGACATGGAAAGAAGGGGTAACCAAAGCAATGAGTGCAAGGGATCTTCGAGATGGCCAATGGGATGATAGAAGGACGTGGAAGTTAGGCATCGGACAACGTCGAAAGACGTTCTAAAACCGATACATACATACCAGTAGAAGACTCTAAAATGATTTCGCGAATAATTTATGAGTTGCGTTCCTGGGACGACTTTACTAAAAGATAGTTCATTCAAACCCGATTTGGGCTTCGAAACGTTAATAAAATAATTTTTTTGGTAAAATTTTGGCTTATTTCCCATTAAAAGTAATTTATTATAAAAATGTCACAAGAAAATAGCTTCAGAACAACATTTGATTCTTTTATTGGTTGTGAGTAAAGAGAAAGAATATTTGATTTTTTTAATTGGATAGAATGGATAATTGGAACGGAGGCCTGTAAGTCTGGATCCCGCGTATGAAAAAAAAAGTTGATTAATAGCAAGCTGAAAATTTGTTAATAGCTTAAGGGTGTCTAGTCGGATAAAGTTTGATATATGGGAACACTGGAACAGGGGCAGGTTTAATTGTGGAACAGGTTAAAAATTTTAAACGGTCAGACCACGAAAACGGCACATTTATTTTGTCCGACAGAATATACTTAAACACTCCGAACAGAGATTAAACTCTCAGGCAAAAATCAGACTGCTATTTACCACCTGTCATAATTCCTGTCATTTGACATATTCTACATGTTCCACTTATTAAAACGCCCATTTGGTGATAAATAGCAGTTTGATTTTTGCATGAGAGTTTAATCTATGTTCGGAGAGTTTAAGTCTGTTCTGTCGGACAAAATACCTGTGCCGTTTTCGTGGTCTGACCGTTCCAAATTTTTAAGCTGTTCCACAATTAAAACTTCCCCTGTTCCAGTGTTCCCATATATCAAAGTTTGTCCGACTAGACACCCTTAAGCTATTAACAAATTTTCAGCTTGCTATTAATCAACTTTTTTTTCATATGCGGGATCCAGACCTACTGGACACTCAACACAACACTGATGAACAAGTTAGAAGCCTTTGAACTCTGGCTTTATAGAAGAATCTTGAAAATACCTTGGACAACCCAATTAATTTAATATAAAAAAATAAAAAAACAATTACCATCAACGAAAATGTTCTGAGGAGAATAGGTACAGATAGGGAACTGCTAAAAATCAATAAAATCAGAAAAGTTAGCTACCTGGGACACATAATGAAAAACGAAAAGTACCGCCTCGCGCAACTGATTATTCAGGGTAAGATTGAAGGAAAACGGGTCCCGGTAGGCGCCAGATTTCATGGCTTAGAAATATCAGAGACTGGACCGGCCTTGATTCAACATCTTTGCTTAGAGCCGCATTAGACAGATACATATTTGCCAGTGTAGTCGCTAACCTCCACTAAAGGAGAAAGCCAGCCAGCCACATTGTTTGATTTGCTTGTCTAGATAATGCTTAGAAGAAATGCGTTCAATGTGCTTCCCCGTTTAGGATTTTGTCCTCTTCAGGGTTTGAAGTGAATGTATTGTGTTGGCAGTAAAGCAAACAGTCCGAAAACCGCACTGGGGCAAGTGTCGTGTCCTGGTGTTTTTCCTTGGTTATGCCGGACGGTGGTGTCCAGAAGGCTAAAAGTCAACAGAGAAGAAAGTTTTGATGGATTGTTGTTGGTTCCATAGACATTTACGTGTACTGTCCGTGCTTTGCTCTAGACCAATCTCCCTAGAAACCTTTGTACAACGACAGGCAAGCCTGCTTTCCTCGTCGGCGGTCAGGAGGTGGCTTTTGAGCGCAGCGTGGACAGTGAGCGTTCGAGTGGAGAAAATAGTTGCGGCTATTTTCTTGGGACGAACAGGTATAATTGTGCTATGAAGTTGGGAAACCGCAAAAAACCAACTTCTCCCTGTTCGGGGTAGGGAAAAGGATGTGTTACATGTGGGTACGGTAGGCTAACGGGGTAGCTTCAAGGATGTTTTCGTACTCCACCGGGAGTTCGTCAATGCATGTTTGCATTAGAGCGGACGGTACATGAATCTTTTTGTGTTTGGGCTTTCGGTGGAGTACGTGGCCGGAAGATGAACAGAAACATTTGAGAGATTCTTGTGTGTCGGAAGGGGGGCCGTTGATTACTTTGATTGTGAAGTTCCTGTTCAGAGAGTTTATTCTCTCGGTGATTTTGGGGGTGTTCGAGATGTTATGGATTTCGTTTGAGGGATATCGCCAGTGCTCATAGTTGCATCTACGCAAGATTCTACGTTCTGCTCTCAACAACCTCTCTTGTTTTTGTCTTGAACAAAGAGAGTAGATATATGATTTGTACTCCATGACGGGTCGAATAAAGGTCTTGTAAGTGTAAAGGAGAAAGCACCATAAGAAGGATTATATAGAGTACCCCATGGCGAAAAGGGAGGAGTTACTGAGGTTCTCGGGATACATAGAGTTTTAGTTGTTAGTTAGGACAGGAATTCAATTATTAGGAATTTCAAGTCGGTTGGTCATGGAGTTAACTTTGATTTGAGTTTTTTGTGATGAGCCAAAGTTAGGCTCAGGTGATTTCTTGTGAAAGTAACAAGAAATGAGTGTGTATTAGTGAATACGATATCGGTAGTTTACCGGTTCTCTCTCTGTTATTGTCTGTAGTTCGTACATAACTGCATGTTGTTATGTAGTGGAGCATATGTTATTACAAGAAGAAAGTGTCGTGGGACGTGTAGTCTCCAGTCTTTAATCAAAAAGTAATGGATTAACAAACCATCATAATCTTTCTATATCCAAATGAAAGAAAAGAAAACAGTTTCATGTTATGAATTAAGAGAAGGTCTCATTAATAATATTACAAACAGTACCTTTTTCATCTTTTTTTATAATAAAGAATTTCATCTTTTATAAATAATACTATGTACTGTAGACTTTAATATTATGTGCAAGTGGAGTGTGGTGTCAAAAAAGGGATACCGAGGAGAAGTCTGCACGAGGTACCAGTAGTAGCCAACACCGATAGAACACCAGGTATTTGTAACGAAGTTTTTCTTTTTTTTTTTCAACTTTTATTCCCCAAAAATCCCATAACCAAATAGAGGACATTTTTTTGCTATTAAGCAAATTTATTTTAGCTTAAATTTTTATTTATTCTGTTTTCTCAATGTAAGTCTTTCACGTTGTAGAAATCCCCACCATACTACTCATTCATCGGCCGACTTAACAAAACAAAATGTCCCATTTCTTATGTAAAATTGTTTGTATTAGATACGTTGTATAGTCCCATAAAAGAAAATGTTCAGTATTTATTGTATATCCATTACAAAATTTATTTCACAAAAAACCATGCTGATTCCATATATTCCTCTGCTGATTACCACGTCAACCGCTTCGAGACTCACATATCTAGATGAAAAAATAGAGCAATATCCAGAGCTTTATCAGAATCTCTGATAATATAGCTATCAAAATTTGAGTGATGCGATCAGTTTTTCCACAGTTCAGAGAAAACATACGACAACACGTTATATCCAAAGGGTCGCCCTAAGCAAAAACTTATGTGACAGGGGAGCTATTCGGTATGCTTGTTACATTGGATAATCTTTCCAATTCTGCAGATACTTTATTCTTATTCAAAAGTTTAACAGTGGCGTTCAGAAGTGATATTTAGATAAAATTTCAACGGAAAAGACGATTATCCCATAGGAAAATGGATCGCTGATTTTGAAGAAATTTCCAATCTGATTGGATGGAATGATTTGCAAATGCTAATTTTTGCTAAACGATCTCTAAAAGGAATAGCTAAACTGTATATACAGTCAGAGAAAGGAGTTAATAGCTGGAAGCTCCTGAAGAAAAAGCTGACAGCAGAGTTTGAGAACAAAATAAGTAGTGCCGAAATACACAAAATGCTGATGAATAGAAAGAAGAAACAAAGTGAAAGCATACAAGAGTATGTACTAAAAATGAGAGAAATCGCTAGCAGAGGAAACATCGAAAATGAAGTCATAATGCAATATATAATTGAGGGAATTATGGACGACCCTGCTAAAATATTTTATGGTGCCAAAAATTTCAATGACTTTAAAAAAAGACTAAACTGTACGAATTGATTAAAAAACAGACGACGCAAAAATCAGTTAAAACCGAGACGCATAAAAAGACGTGAACGAACGAGGAAGTAAGATGAGATGAAAAAAGAGCGCCTCAAAGTAGGAATAAAAAGGAAGAAAAATGTTTCAATTGTGGATTAGAGGGACACAGATCGACGGATTGTCCTGACAAAGCCAAGGGAGTGAAATGTTTTCGATGCCTTCAGTTTGGACACAAGTCTTTTCGATGCAATGAGAAAGAAGAAGAACCATTAACTTCTGGACATGTAAATGTTATTAACTTGGGGTATAAAAACTCGGTAACATTGAAGGTTGGAAAATTATCACTACGTGCATTATTGGATACAGGAAGTGACATCAGTTCAGTAAGAGAGGATATTTTTGAAAAATATTTTGATGACGTGATTCTTTCACAAAACATATTAGATTTAAGTGGATTAGGAGGTACGAGAGTTAAAACTTTAAGTTCATTTAATAAAATGGTAGAAATTCAAGGAGAGGATTTTAATATTTTATTTCATGTTATTCCAAAAGGAGCACTAGACCTTGAAATTATTCTCGGAAACAATATACTAAGACAAGCGGAGGTTACAATAACCGAAGAGGGAATAATTTTATCTAAAAAAAGAGTAGATACTTTTATAAGGAGGATTACAATAATTAGCGAGTCGACAGTCAATAATAATTTTCAGCTGAACCATACAGAAGATAAAAAAATAAAGACTGATATAGAGGAAGTAGTCAAAAGTTACGAACCTGACAAAAAAAAGACGACGGAAGCATACGAGGACTTCTTTATAAAAAACAATATTTTGTTTAAATACGAAGAAGGCAAGGAAGTGTTAGTCATTCCGAAAAGAATGCAAACAGAAATAATTAGAAACTTACACGGGGTAGGACATTTTGCTGTAGCAAAAACACAAGATTTGATTCGAAGAGAATGTTACATTCCAAATCTTAGAGAAGAAATCGAGCACTGTATAAGGAATTGCGTTAAATGTATACTTGGAAGCAAGAAAGAAGATCTGAGGATGAAGGAGATCATAGAACAGGAGATAATTAAACAATTTGATGAAGATAGAGGGATGCTGAGAAACGAGGGTCGACGTCAGTTAGTCAAAATTCAAGAGGAAAATAGATGCAGATACGATCAACGAAGAAAAAGGCCGAGGATGTATAAAAAGGGGGACTTAGTGACAATCAAGAGAACACAGTTTGGTGGAGGACTCAAACTGCTGAAGAAATATTTTGGACCGTACGTGGTAGTAAAAGTGAATCCAAATGACAGGTACGAGGTAAAGAAATCTGGATACCATGATGGACCTTAGAGCACTTCAACGTGTGCAGAGTACATGAAGCCGTGGATAGATAACTACATGGAATCCGAGTCGGATTCCGAACAGGATGGCCAAAAGTAGGATTGTAAATAGTTAACCTTATATTTTAAATTTCCCTGTATATCATTTTTCTTAAAAATTAGTACGAGAACGGGATAAGGGTCTCACATATATGGACGTTGGCCCAGATGTGCAGAACGAATTGGGGATTACGGCGACGGTAGCGGACTACTTTTAACTTTATAGTGAACCAAATTTTATTACTAATAGGGATCGAAATTTATTGCAGTAGAATTTTAATAGTTTCGGATTTTAATCATGAAGAGGGGAAGACAGGAGACTGTTTTGGTTAGAGGAGCAGTCGATTCTGAGATTCGAACTTAAGAGGGTGTATTTGGGATAATCGTAAGGACGTAATATTGACAAGCCGGTCATATATTAAGTAGATAAACGCGAATGTTTCAAAGACACTTTCTTTTGTGAGAACTCGTAAAGTTTTAGTCGCAATTACACGATCACTTCTATATTTCGTCAATTTAATAGTATCAATAATTTAGCTATCTATTTTATTAATTAAAACTGTTAAACATCAAACGGACTTTTATTAAGAATGTCTTTAAAGAAAACCTACATTTTAATGTTTAAAAAATGTAAGACTAAAAAGTAAAAAATACAAAAATATAAAAATAAAATTTTTAACAAACGATTTTCGTTAGTTATGAGTGACTAAAATTAAAAATGTAAAAAAATCAACTAAAAAGTAAAAAATAAAAAAATTCAAGCTCGGAGAACTATTCAAAAACAACTGTTAGACAGATTAAATATACAAAAATTTCACACTTTCGTTAAAAAATTGAAAAAATCTAAATCATTCGTTAAAGAAATTCGTGGGGCGAAAACCGTTTATTCGATGAAGACGCCCCACGCTTTTCTTTAACGAATGTGTTAGATTTTTTTCAATTTTTAACGAATGTGTGAGATTTTTGTATATTTAATCTGTCTTTAATAAAAAGTTTTTTTTTCTTCTTCAGTTTGTTTCTAACAGTCCTTCGAGTTTGAATTTTTTTTAGTTTATTTTGCTTCTAATTGTACCAGAAGTATAATGTTTAGGATAAAATATTTTTTGCCAAAAATACAGACTCCAAGATATCCACAATAAGACAATGTAGAACTATTTCAAACCCTTTTGGATACTTTTGTGATTATTATACTTCCTGATACTTTACTTAGGTACTGATACTTTCAGTATTACTTTTGCCTCTATTCCGCATCTCTAATTAGAATTCTCCAATTCTGTATAACTTTTTCATAGGCCATACCTGTTCATACTTGCGTGCCCATGTTTAAGCATTGACAATATCCAGGAGAGCCTTCAAGGACCAATTCATCTGTTGCCTATTTCTTGATAATATTTATGCTGGGAATATGAAATTGGCTGCCTCTCAATACATGTCGAAAGTAGCCAACTGTTCTTGTTTTGACAATATTCAGCACCCCGACCTTTCCTAGCAGTTTGAGGACATCTTCATTGCTAGTGTGTAAATTTCAGGAAATTTTCAGCAGACTCTGGCAGCAATACATTCTAAATGCCTCTATTTTATTCAATTTGTCTACCTTTCGTGTCTACATTTGGCAATCATGAAGGAAAATAGACCACACATATTATAGCAGTGTTCTTAAACTTGTTTAGTCAAGGATGTGTATTGTTGCAAGTTGCAAGTACCTACTGTTCAATGCATAATCTGAAGAGAGTATGAAAAAAGCTTTCGACGGAGTAACACCTGAAGTAAAAGTCAATGGAACAACAATTAACAACATTATAGGTACGCGGACGATACTGTCATAATGGCGGACAACCTCCACGACCTCCAGAGGCTAATGGATAAGATAGTTGAATATGGATAAGAATATAATATACAAGTAATAATAATATCAAGAATGTTGTTCTGAAGCTATTTTCTTGTGGCATGTTTGCAATTAACTAGTTTTGATCGTTTATTTATGGCTTATTTATTAAATTGTGGCTTATTTCCCATCAAAACTAGTTAATATCAAGAATGTTAAATTTTTAAGAATATCAAAAACCCAAAATAATGATAAAAGTTTATTCTATTAATAGTTTCTATAAAATTCTGTTAGAGTCTGAATAAAACCATTCTTTTTGAAGAAATTGATTTGTCATTGCTTAAAGGACTCTCGGATTCAATATAATTGGCTTATGATATTAATCAGAGCCTATGTTTACTACATAAGTAGGTATATCTATATCGAATACCGGTAATATATTTTTGTTTCTATTTTCTCCGCTTGATGATACATACATTTTAAAAGCTAAAAAAGTAATATTCTTGGTTTGATCCATTCTTTATTTATATTTTCCTATTTCCACATTCAAAACGTTGAGCTCGTAGCCACTGAAGTCGAATTTCATAAATGAAGCAAATGCCCAATTTTCATTGAGTGTACTTAGGATACCTCTGTGTATTTATAAAATAAATTTGCGCCATAATATTCCTGCCGCTGCAGTGGTTTTTTCCTGCAAAATTTATCGTGGGCGCGATAATACGGCCTTATTTGAGGTGAGTAGGTTCTATTCGATGTTTACAAGTTCGGTTCAAATCAGTTTTTAAAATTTTATATATAGCCCGATCAAAGAACATTCTGACCCAAAAAAAATAAAGGAAGGAGGAAAATTCGGGAATAGGTAGTTGAAATTGTCTCTTACTGTATAAGAAAAAATTTACAATTCTACATCCCCTCCATTTTATAAAAATTGGGAGATACCCCCTTCTCGAGGGTGAAAAAATATACATTCAGAATAAGTCCGAAATTGGATAAAATGATTAATTCCAAGCAACTTTTGTTCTATAGAGTTTTTCCACTAAGTCAATACTTTTCGATTTCTTTTGCGAGTTAATATGTTCATTTAAAAAAAACATATTTTTGGACCATTTTTTGCAAATAACTCAAAAATCAAGTATTTTATCGAAAAAATATTCTTAGTAAAAATATAGCTTATAAAAAAGTGAACAAAATGGTGTATGCATAAAGTCTGTAGACCCAGTAGAAGCAGAGTTGTAGCTAATGAAAAATAGTTTTTTATAACGATCAGCTGTCAGAGGAAATTGAACACATCTAACACAAAAATATCTATTGTATTGTATCTAACTAATATCTATTGTATCTAACACACAAATATCTATTGTATTGTCTATATTGAACACATCTAACACACATCTAACACACATCTAACACACATCTAAGACACAAATTGAACACATGAAATCAGACGTGGAGTGAGACAGGGATGCGTGTTGTCGCCAATTCTTTTTAATGCCTACTCGGAAGAGATCTTGAAAAAGCTCTTGAGAGTGAAACAGCTGGAATAAAGGTAAATGAAGTTCCCATTAACAATATTAGATATGCGGATGACACTGACATCTTGGCTGAAAATATTGGGGATCTTCAGAGGCTGGTGACCAGAATAGCGGAATTTGGACAAGAATACGGGCTAAAAATGAATGTCAAGAAGTTTATGAGAATATCAAAAATTCAAAGAAATAACGAAAATCTCTTCATAAACGGATACAGTATCGAACGAGTCGACCAATATGCATACCTTGGAACAATGTTCAACTCCACAGGAGATTACTTACAGGAAATCAAAATCAGAATAGAAAAGGCTAGAGCAAATTTTAACAAAATGAGAACAGTACTCTGTATAAGAGATTTGAAGTTGGAGCTAAGAGTTAGGTTAGCTATGTGCTAGGTTTTCTCGACTTTGTTTTATGAAATGGAAGCTTGGACCTTGAATGCTGCATCAATGAAAAACTAGTACCATTCGAGCTGTGAGTGTACAGAAGAATTCTGAAAATATCGTGGACAGAATACATCACAAACAGAGAGGTTCTGAGAAAGATGAATAAAGAAATGAAAACCTTAAATACCATAAAAACAGGAAAATTGTAATACCTTGGTCATATTACACGTGAAGAGAGATACAGCTTGTTCCAATTGATTATGCAGGGAAAGATTCAAGGAAACAGAAGCATAAGGAGACGCAGAATATCGTGGCTGCGCAACCTGAGAGAATGGTAAGGATGTACATCAAATGAACTTTTCAGAACAGCCGTCTCTAAAATCCGAATAGCTATGCTAATTGCCGACATGGCACTTAAAAAAGAAGATACGTCAAATTCAAAATCGAGCAGTTTTTGATGCTGCTTTCAATGCCGTGAACGATTGGTCCAAGTTCGCCTTTATTCTTGCTATGATATCAATTATCAATGTCCTCTGTATGCGCTAGTAGTTGTATTGTACACTAGGGTGGAGTGAAAATAAAACAAAATTTTTTTTTTTCTCAAATTTTTTCGCCTGTATGCGGAAAAGTGGTCTCACGTGTAGTGTAAGTAGCTTGCAAAAAATGAATTTGATGGGATAATTTTTTCCGGTGCCCCAAGCCACCTAAAAATTAAGATAACGTGAAAATAAAACAAAAATTTTTTTTTCTCAAATTTTTTCGCCTGTATGTGGAAAAGTGGTCTCACGTGTAGTGTAAGTAGCTTGCAAAAAATGAATTTGATGCGATAATTTTTTCCGGTGCCCCGAGCCACCTAAAAATTAAAATAAAGTGATTTTTTTTGCAGCTCTTCGCTTGTTTTCCGTGAAAACAACCCAGAACTCACCACGAGGAGGTGGCTGCAATTCGAGTTCCACCCACCCACCCACCTTTAAAACGTTTATGATTTAATGCTTGAGATTAGCTAAAAACTCAACTTTTGTGTTAAATTTAGGTAATGCTTGTCGGGAAACTATTTGGGACCTTATGAAGCCATCTCTTGCTTCAGGCCCACATACTTTTAAGGATGCCTCTGTTACCAACTTAACGCAGCGTTCTATAGCTTGGGAGTGACAGGGAAAACGTAGTATCTCCATTTCTTCAGGAACATCTTTAATCATCTGTTTTAGATCTTCTGTTGAAATTTTTTTTGTCATTGGAGGTTCGCTTATCACTAATTGTTGCCAGTCAATCATTTCAATGTAGTCATTTGCGTTAAAGTTAATTTCTGGGACTTTAAATTTTCTTATTTCATGGGAGTTTCTGGATTTTAAGATTCGCCGCAAACCTAACTCTCTGATATGCTGCCGTTCATCACAAAGCATTGCTATCAACACATTTTCAGGATGTGCAAAATAACCATTAATTTGTATTATCCTGTCCACTATTTTTTGCAGTTCAGGTGACAAATACCTCGTCCTTTTTACTAAATTAAATAAATGTACTGGTCCATCAAAACAAAATGGTCTTGCTTTAATCTCGAACCACAGTGGGGCATATACGTTTTGTATATAGCATACCAAAGATTTTAGGTTTTCCGAAGGAGGATCTGTTGCTACGTAAAGACGAAGAATTCTGCTTGCAGTTGTTAGCCATCTAGCATGTGAAATTTTTCCCGGTTGTCTTCTTGCTAAGTCACTCGAGATTTTACCGTTAGATACTGAATTACTAATTTCAAATAAATATTTCTGATCCGTGCTAAGCTTCTCGATTTCCTTTGCATCATATTTGGGTAAAACTGATCGAATTTGCTCAAATTTAACTACAGGAAGATGCTCGCAGTTTTGTAGTCCTTTTCCAATTTGTCCTGAAAACTCACGTGGTCCGGTAGTTTCTCCATCCAAGTGCTTTATTAGATGGCGCAGAGGTAGTTCATTGGTATGTAATATGCAAATAAACCATTGCATTGATCGACCAATTGCAAGTTCTACTTTACGGATAACACCATTGTGAATACCTGTATTGACAGCAGTTCCGTCGCATCCAACAGCTACCAAATTATCAAGGTCTACATTTTTATTTAGAAAGTCCAACATTGTCTTGCTGATTTCTTCTGCACTACCCGACGATACACTAATATGTCCTATATATTTTGACTTGGGCTCAGAGACTAAGACAATATGTTCTTCAGATATGGTAGTTTTGTAGTATTTATTATCCTTCATTTCATTTTGTAGAGTTCTATCTTTTCTACCATCAAAATAGATTCCATGAAGAAATTTAAAAATTTTTGTATCATCAATTTTAATCTGGTTGCGCCTTTTTTTTCTCTCCCGCCTAATTTTACTCCGATCTATGATTTTGTCATGACTTTCTACCGAGATGAAACTTAGATCTTGCAACACCGAGTTTGTTATTATGGATGCTACTCTATCAGATACTCCTGTACGATCGCATGCTTGAGCTAAGTTTGGCAAACTAATTCGCATTTGTTTTGTTTTTTTTGTATTCGGTAAATCGTCTTTTGTTCCGGTTTTTGTATTTTTCTCGTAGACACTTGTGGCACTTTCATCTGAAGACTCACTTATAATTTGTTCTACTGGAAGATGTGTTTCGGATCTTGATGAAGAAGATGTAGCTATTGGAGATTGTGTTTCCACAATTTTCCGGTAAATAGAGCGTTCTAGTTTTTTGGTAATTACTTTATCCACCGAACCAATTACCATTTTTCTATCATGCCTCTGATCTTTAATGAAGTCATGCTCTCGAGCCGGTATTTTATTTTTGCATTTGCATAATAAATAGTCAGAACATTTGCATGATGCAATATCAAACAATTTCTTTTCCAATAAATCTCTAAAATCTTTAACCTTTCTTTGCATATTGGCTGAGTTTCTACTTTTCATAGGTTTTTTAATATTTCTGTATTTTTGATGTAATTCCTTTAATTTAGATTTAATTTGTTGATCGGATATTATCGGAATGGATGCTTTAACCCACAGCAATTTTAATTCAACAAGAAGAATTTCATTAATGTCACTAACAGTTGGTTCAGCATTATTTGCTGCAGCTTCTTTCATAAACTGGCGAATACACAAAAAGTTTCTGATAACATCAGCACAGGTCGGTAACATATTGTCTTTAAACTTCCTTGGTGCTCCAAAAACACAACAAGCGACGTCTGTTCGTGTTTTAGGCATGTTTTCTTTTTTTACGGATCTCACGGACACAGTTTAACAACACAGAATAAAACAACGGTTCACTGTATTGCATCTAAATTGATACTAATACAAGAAACGCAGTTTGCTCTCGAATCGAACTACTACCAAAATTAACCAAGTAAGTATTAACGAAGGCGGGCGCATCGGCGCATTACTTTAGTGGGAGGCCAATAGCCTCAAATTTCGAAGTAGTGGGGGCACCGCTAAACGAAGTCCGATCGATTTGAAATTTTGCAGGGTATTACAACAAATATGCAGACCACTTTTCCGCATACAGGCATTTTAAATTTTAAAAGTTGATTTTTTCGCTCCACCCTATTGTACACTCCTATTAATAATGGTTCTTCTTGTTGTTATTCCAGATTCTCTAATAGCTTTCTATAGGGCAATGTCGAATAGAAGGCACGATAGGCTATCTACTTGTGGAAGTCCTATTTGTGTGTGGAAATTTGTTGATACTCCGTTTCGCACTCTAACCTTTCACGTGACTGTTGAGAGGGTTGCTTTCACCAATTTTACTAGGTGTATTGGGATATTAAATTCTACCCTGGCTTTGTATAGTACCTTTCGCTCTACACTGCCATATGCACACCTACAATCCACAAAAAATGGTGAGTATCAATTCCATACTCATATACAGGGTGTAACGAAAATACAGTTCATAAATTTAATCACATATTCTGGGACCAAAAATACCTAAACTAAAAAAAAAACCTAACTTACCTTAGTACAAATGTGCATATAAAAAAAGTTACAACCCTTTGAAGTTACAAAATGAAAATCGATTTTTTCTAATATATCGAAAACTATTAAAGATTTTTTATTGAAAATGGACATATGGCATTTTTATGACAGTAGCATCTTAAGAAAAAATTATAGTGAAATTTGGACACCCTATAAAATTTTTATGGGGGTTTAGTTCTTTTAAACCCCCCAAAACTTTTGTGTACGTTCCAAATAAATTGTTATTGTAGTACCATTACTTAAACACAATATTTTTAAAACTTTTTTGGCTCTTAGTACTTTTTCGAAAATTCAGTTTTTATCGAGATATTTTAAATATTTGTCAAATCCACCACATATTTGTATATGGTTAAGTACGATTATGGAGACTTGGTAAAAATATGAAAATTTATGTATGACTTACATTTTTAGGTATATTTTGAACCGTATTAAAAAAGAAGCCATATCTCGATAAAAGTTGCCTTCTTAAAAAAATACAAAGAGGCAAAAAAGTTTTAGAAACATTTTGTTTAACTAACGGTAATGCAGTAATAGTTTAATTGGAGCGTACACAAACATTTGGGGGGTTTAAAGGAACAAAACCCCCATAAAATTTTTATGTAAATATATTAAAAAAGAAGCCGCAACTCGATAAAAATTGCCTTATCGAAAAAATACTAAGAGCCAAAAAAGTTTTAAAAATATTGAATTTAACTAACGGTACCACAATAATAATTTAATTTGAACGTACAGAAAAGTTTGGGGGGGTTTAAGGGAACAGAACCCCCATAAAATTTGTATGGGGAGCACAAATTTCACTATAATTTTTCTTTAAGATGCTCCTGCCGTAAGAATGCCACATATCTATTTTCAATAAAAAATCTCTAATAGTTTTCGATATATTCGAAAAAATCGATTTTCATTTTGTAATTTCAAAGGGCTATAACTTTTTTTATGTGCATATTTGTACTAAGGTAAGTTAGGTTCATTCGAACTATTTTTGGTCTCAAAATATGTGCTTTAATTTATGACCTGTATTTTTGTTACACCCTGTATATCTTTTTTCCAAAGCTTGTCTTAAAAGGGATCTTTGATGGATAATTGACTTTCCTTTGCGAAACCCACACTGGTATTTACCTATGATGCTTTTACAATATCCCGATAGATGATTGTAAAGAATGTAGGATAATATTTTTTAGGCTACATTTAGCAGGGTAATGCCTCTGTAGTTATCACAAACTGTTTGTTACGAGAATAATAAAGAACCAAATTTCTTTTTTTGCCTACAGAAAATTCCCTAAATAAAACTCTGAAATAGAGCTTAAGTCCAGTATTTTGTATAAAACGAGAAAATTTGTAACGAAGACTTTTTAATGCTTTTGGTGTGACCTCGTTGCAATTTAAACTGTATAAACAATGTCTACACTTCCTCCTCGAACGAAGAGGAAAATAAAACAAAAGTCAAAGAGGCTTTTCCTTGTAAGTAAATATTTGGTCCTCTTTACGAAAAATCTAAATACAAACGAGGAAAAATTTACACTGTCAAAAATGTGGCTTAGATTATGAAACATGTCAATATTTTTAACAGAAGGAAGAGAACAATTGAAATTTATATTGGATAATAAGTCTACTTCTTTGTTTAGAACAGATATACTCTCTTTATATTAATACTCGTTAATAAAGTAACCATGCACAAAACATTCTATTAATCTAGCAATCATGATCCAGTTCATCATAACGTAGTAGGACAATTTTAGAAGACAAATACAACAATGCGACACAAATTCTGTGACATTTTATGACCGACGTCGACTTATTCAACTAGCTGGAAAGCCAGTAAAGAGGAACATTGGGCAGACTTATGCTTCTATCTCCTCTCTCTCAGCCCATTTCAAATTGGTTGCACAAAAAAAACTTCAGACCTACTCACAATCTGTTTTTTATGAGTCAAAAGGACAATCCGACACTACAATTTACTGTCCATCTTCAGGTTTTCCGTAAAGGATCCTCCCTTATCCCGTTTTAACCCCCTCTAGATCACCCCGAAACTTTTAAGCTGATTAATTTACATTTATTTTGAGTATTATAGCCCCATCTGCCACTTTTCATCATGAAACTTAAGATAATATTTTTTACCATTTTTTTTGCTAATTTTCTTGGTGTATTCAGATGATTAAAAAAAATAAATGTTTAAAACTAATAACTCCAAGTGATATTGCAAATGCATTTGCATTATATTTCTCATCAGTCTATTCTGAGAAAGCAGTCAGTAAACGTATTTTACCTCCCACCACCAATATAACGATTAATTCCTGTAATATTACAATATCTCAAGTATATGAAAAAATGATGACGTTAGATGTGAACAGAGGTTCTCGTTCTGACAAAATACCTCCTATAGTTTTAAAGAAATGCAGTTTTATTTTGGCAAGACCATTGTGGAAAATTTTTAATTATTCTTTTTATACTGGTTACTTTCCGGACCCTTGGAAATTAAGTTTTTTAACGCCAACATATAAAGCTGGTAGTAGATCCGACATTACAAATTACAGACCAATTTCTATACTAAGTACTATTCCTAAGTTATTTGAAAGCTTAGTGTCGGACTGCCTCTCGGTATGTTTCAAATTGTTTCCAGTAGATGAGCAATATGGTTTTCAGAAACACAAATCATCGGAATTAAATCTTCTTTGTTATTTGGATGCGTTGTCAAGTGCTTTGGAGAGGGGGTATCAAATTGATTCTTCTCCAACTTCTCCAAGGCATTTGACAGGGTAAATCATAACATCCTATTGTCTAAATTAGAAGCTGCTGGAGTAAATGGGAAACTGCTTGAATGGCTGGATAGCTACCTAATAGGAAGGCGCCAAGCAGTAAGGATCCAGGATTGTCTATCTCAGGATGTGGTTGTCAGTTCTGGTGTCCCTCAGGGTTCACATTTGGGTCCGCTACTATTTATTATATTTATAAATGATATTGCAGATATAAACTGTGATAAGCTGTTGTTTGCGGATGATTTAAAAATCTTTTCGAAAATATCTAGTACTGACTATTCCGAAAATCTCCAATATCAATTAAATAAAATAGAGGATTGGTGTAAAGAAAATGAAATAGAGCTAAATGTCAAAAAGTGCCATAAAACTAGTTTTTATCAAGGTAGAACGTATATTCCGTTTGAATATAAACTTGATAACACACCACTAGATTGTGTTAATACAATCAGTGATCTTCGAATACTGTTTGACAAATCGCTAAAATTCGCAGATCATATCGACTCTATTATTTCAAAGGCATTACAGATGCTTGGCTTCATGAAACGAAACTGCTATGATTTTAAAAGTATCAATACCCTAAAATTGTTATAATGTTCTCTTGTTAGACCTCACTTGGAATACTGTTGTAGTGGTTGGTCACCTTACTACATATAATATTTACGCAGAAAAAATTGAAAAAGTTCAAAATAAATTCCTTAAGTTTTTGGAATTTAAAATTGGAGCTATTAATGGGAGTAACAGGTTTTACACTTATGACGAAATTAGAGTATTTATAAATGTCAACACCCTGGAAGAACATCTTAATCACCATGATTTGAAAATTCTGTATACTTTGTTAAATGATACAGCAAATAGTCATTATATATTGTCTAAGGTTGGTTTTAACATTCCTTCATACAGTACTCGAAATGCAGTTGAAACCACTTTTCATGTACCATTTCATCGATGTAATTATTATGGCCTCAATGAACCTATAACTAGAATGTTACGTCTAGCAAATCAAAATACTGAGAGGCTTAATTTTAGTTCCACACCTAACCAATTTATACGCGACTTGCAACAAATTAATATTGCCTCTTAATTATTTTGTCTTGTCCACCTTTACCAGTCTGTTTCTAATTTGTTCTGTATGTAATTTATTTCTTTTAACTATTATATTTTTTGTGTTATACACTCTGGACCAAAATTAACCGGCCACATTAAAAATGGGTTATTTTTGATGTCTTATATCTCCTAAACCTGTTGTCCGATTTAAGTGATTTTTTTAATATGTTCTAGCCTTGTTCCCTAACAATATCGTTATAATAATATTGTTGCTAAAATGGTAAATTTTCATTGTATACCGGGTGTACGAATCAAACTGTGTTTTTTTCTTAAAGTTTGCATCACCCTGTGGAATATTCTAGCATTTGTAGAATACTGAAATTAAAACCTAACTATAGCTTCATGCTTTCTCAACATTTTGTTGTTTGATTGATTCGCTTATGTTGGATAATAAAACAGTTAGGTGCTTTAAAAATTAGACATGTTGTTTATCAATACAGGGTGTTTTTAAAAAATTTTGGCAAAGTTTTAGGGGTAATTCTGCATGAAAAAATAATGAGAGTTTGCTTTATAAACTTAGGTCCGCAAATGCTTAGTTTCCAAAATAGGGGGTGTTGAAATTTTTCTGACAAACTGATTTATTGCTTTAAAACCGGTTGAGATATTCAAATGCAATTTGGTGGGTTTTATGACGCAGTTATTGCATACTTTTTGACATACAATTAAGAATTTAATATTTACTATTGGCGTGCATACGGGTAATATAAGCCATCATATTACCCGTATGCGCGCCAATGGTGAATATGAAATGCTTAATTGTAAGCCCAAAAAATTGTGCAATAACTACGTATTAAAACTCACTAAATTTCATGTGCATGTCTCATTCGGTTTTAAAGTAATAAATAAATCATCAGCTTACCAGAAAAATTTCAACACCCCTTATCTCGGAAACGAAGCATTTGCGGACATAGGTTTATAAAGCAAACTGTCATTATTTTTTCATGCAGAATTACCCCTTAAACTTTGCCAAAATTTTTTAAAAACACCCTGTATTGATAAACGACATGTCTAGATGTTAAAGCACCTAACTTTTTTATTATCGAACATAAGCGAATCAATCAAACAACAGAATGTTGAGAAAGCATCAGGCAATAGTTAGGTTTTAATTTCAGTATTCTACAAATGCTAGAATATTTCACAGAGTGATGCAAACTTAAGAAAAAAACACAGTGATTCGTACACCCGGTATACAATGAAAATTTACCTGTTTAGCAACAATATTATTGTAACGATATTGTCAAGGAATAAGGTTATCACATATTAAAAAATTACTTAAATAGGACAACAGGGTTAGGAGATATAAGACATCAAAAATAACCCATTTTAAGGTGGCCGGTTAATTTTGGTCCAGAATGTATATGTATATGACTTATATTTAGTATACTAAATTGTTCCAAAATTTGTAAAAAATTTAAACTGTATTGGGCTTGTCCCGTGGAAATAAAAAAAAACAAAAACAAATAATATATGTATATGTATTATACCAAATGCAATTTTGTTGATACATATTTTATTTTGATGAGCAAATTGCTCCTTTTGTAGTAGCAATAGATTAATATTTAATAGTAATAATTTTGAACATACCATTCAAACATGTTTAAATATGTATATTTATACTAACAATATTTACATATTATATATAAAATTAACAGAGAGAATAATTTTTAATTTATGTATTTGTCAGTTCGGCTTTGCTCTTCTAGTGGTGATTTTAACAAAATATCATAACACTAATATTATTAAATTAGAGGAATCATAAACATTGATCAAACACTAACAGTTTTTTCTAATACTAAACTAACTGTTTTCACATAATATACGTTAATAATTACTTTTGACGTTTCATTTAATGATATTTCGGAAAAATAGGTTATTTTTGCCCTAGTTTTATATTTGCTTAGTCTCGGATTAAGAATTTTGAGTCACCTAGGCAACTCAAGCTAGGAGACCCCCTAAAAAACTTGTGTCTTTTCCCTCCAAGACCTCGGATAACCCCTCCATCTCCGAGCGGTATTCCTTTGATATATTAGTGGACAAGATTTAAACTTAAATTTTTGTTTCATTTTGTAAAACGTGTTGCTTGAAGAAATAAAACCAAAAAATAGTCAAGAAACTGTTTATTTATCTATAATAATTTTGCTTAAATTTTGCAATAAAAAATTATTTTAGTTTTTTTTATAGTTATCAATAAACGAACGATTCATTAAAGTATAATAATTTTTCTAATAATGAAAAAAAAGAAGGTCATAGAAAAAGTATAGTATTCTACTCACATGTAATGGCTATTACTCAATCTGATGAATAACGATACTGATTACTTATTACATAATTATGCAATAATAATTAATTATGGATTAAATTTAGTTTGAGTTTTCAAAACCTTATAATTATTATAAAGCAACTTTATTGAGTGTCATAGAAACAAGACTACTTAAAATATCTTCAACTTCCAAATGTTCGAGCACATCATTCACAATAGCCATAGTTGAAGAAAATGCTTGTCTATTTTTTGCCACTGTCGAACAGTGACAGTTTTTAATAATGTTCATTTTTGAAAATGACCGTTCGCTTTTTGCATTTTTTGTAGTTATTAGCGTAAGATAAATCTTACAAGCTGCTGACAAATTTCGAAACTTCGATTCGAATTTTTTCTAATAAGTAGCCCAAAAGACTATGAAGCAGGAATAAATAATTGTTTTCGCTACAAGTCCTGAAGATGGACTATAAAATAGTTCATATTACATAGTTCATCAATAGACTATAAAATAGTTCAACTGCAGCAGTTCATCTTAAATTTTAGGTTCAATATTATCAGTATAGTTTTCACGCAATTTTGACGCTCACTCCTTTATTTGAGTATCACTCAGTTTTGGAAAAACACACAAAACACAAAATACTGAGTTACTGACTCGTACGCTGTCAACTGACGACTCAGCTCAATAATTAGCTTATCCAAAATTGGTAGATTCGTTTCAACCTTTAACTTTTCTTCACCCTGTAGAAAAACTTCATTGAAATTAGCATCATCAAAATGTAGTTTTCTTGCTCGCGTTTGTTTACTCTCCTGTTTGTTTGTATATTCAGAGTATTTTAGATCACAGACCTTCTTCTCGTAGTAAGCAAAATTATATTTTTGTGATTTTAAGAACTCTAAAAGTCATTTTAGAAGCTGAACTGCAGTTTCAAGGACAATCTCTTCTCTCTGAGTTCTAAAATTATTGCCCAAAACTCATTCATTATGAATGTTTCTGTTTTGATATTTCTTTCAACAAACACTTATTCAGCTTTCTGATTAGGGTCTTCAGCGAGAGTATGAAGAGCAAATTTGAAGGCGTTGTAACCTTCAGACAAAGCTCTTGTTGCATCAGCCCTTGCAGTCCACCTAGTGCTGCTTGTTCTCTTAAGGACAAGGTTTAGATCGTGGCGAATGGAATCGCTTAGTTGAGTTTCATTTAAGCATTTGATCGTAGATTTCCGGCGCAACGGTGGGTAGAGGCTGAAAAAAGTTGTATACGGACTGAAAAAATCCAAAATACGATATTGCTCCAACGGGTCCAACGCAACTTTTAGCAGCACTTACTCCAACTAAAGCGAGTGTGCGGCATAAAAAATGTAAATTGCAAGTTTGTTAATCTTAGATAAATGAGCCTGTTGCTCTTGCTCTTACTACTTTTCTAAGAAACCATGCAGACTGTTAGGAAGTACTGGTCCTTCTACCAAGCGGCATTCGTTAGCGACTTATTCTCACAACATAGGCTTTCTATGTGAACACAAGAATGAATTGTATTGTAGTTTTATACGTTCACCATCACTTTTATGGTATTGCGCGATATTTGAATTTTTCAGCATAATATGATTTATAATTTTTATTTAAATCTAATTATTATTTTTTCATTATGGGCCCTCCGAGGCCCCGCTTGGGGCCGAGGCCCCTAGGCAACTGCCTACTTTGCCTATTGGTTAATACAGCACTGTATTTGCTGGCGAATTTTATAATTTATATATGAAGTCTTTTAGCGTACTGCAAACTTTCATATCAGATGATGATCTTGACTCACTATGCCATTATTTTCGGTTTTTTTCTGGTTAGACTAGGTTAAGTTGCGTCATGGATGATAAATTTTGCTGAAAGTTTTAATTAGAACTTTTTCGGTAGTCAGAACCTTGTTTTTCAACCCACGTTTAAGTGATATACAGGGTGAGGCAGATAAAGGGCCTATTAGAAATATCTCGAGAACTAAAGCTAAGAGAATCTTGAAAATTGGAATACAGGGGTTTTGAGGTAGGTATTCTTTTTCTCATGACCATCTTTCAGTGCGTCACAGTTTTTCGATTTCTTTCTAACGCATTAAATTGTATGTGACAGAAAAAAAGGCACGTCGGAGATTACATTTCGTCGGTGACGTTTATAACATTTATTCTAGTTATTCTAGTTGTCGATAGATGGCGCCATAATAAAAAAAATAATTTTTTTTTAATTAGATAATAATATTACAAATATAATCTGTATAATTTATAAGACTATACAAATCAAAGAAAATACCATTTTATAAATGCAAGAAACACATTTGATTTGTTTTTATTCCTAATTGAAAATAAAATTTGACAACTGTCAGATTTAACTAAAATGTTATGTTAGAATAAATGTCATAAATTTGTATTATCACGGACTTACCCTTTTTCCTATCATTTGTTACGCACTGAAAAATGATCATGAAAAGGACAATATGAACTATTTAATGAAAATATTTTCTTCTCTTTGCTACTTCCGGTTATACCGGAAGTTGATTGTAAATTCGTTTCTTTAAATGGGACACCCTGTATATTTTTACATTTTTTGATTCTCCTCGATTTCTTCTTTCTTAAAATATAAGGTTTTGTAATATTATACAGGGTAGGTTAAAAGACAATTACGTTTTCTTATTAATTTCGTAGCAACATTAACACCCTGTAGGATTGTAGTAGATTGGTATAATAAACTATTAATGTTCAAATGATTTTTAATATAGTCTACTATTGTTAAGAGTTATTGGTATAGCTAAACTTTTTATTTTAGTATACAGGGTTGGTCGAAACTCGGAATGAGTATTTTCTGAGTTTTCTTAAATGGAATACCCTGTATTTTAGTATTGTAATGAAATGTTATTTTATGGTACTTTTTAATTTCTTAAGCATTCCCTATACCTAACTTCTTTAATTTGTGAGTTATTGGTGATTAAAGCCAAACATTAATTGAAACACAAAATAGGTGAAATTGTATTAGGTTGGCCGTGAAAATATTCAGTCACAAATAATTTTTTGGAAATAAATACATATTAATCTATACTGATACTTAAAATTGCCAATAGTGGTTGAGGTATCAAAATACCATCGAAGTTAAGATTGTTGGTGCGATTAACAATTAAGCACAAACTAAAGCAGTTAGGTATAGGGAATTCTTAAGAAGTAAAAAGTACCATGAAATATCCTTTCATTACAATACTAAAATATAGGGTGTTCCATTTAAGAAAACTCAGAAAATACTCATTCCGAGTTTCGACCCACCCTGTATACTAAAATCAAAAATTTAGCTACACTAATAATTGTTAACAATAGTAGACTATATTAAAAATCATTTGAACATAAATAGAGTTTATTATGTCAAACTACTACAATCCTACAGGGTGTGAATGTTGCTACGAAATTAATAAGAAAACGTAATTATCTTTTAACCTACCCTGTATATTATTACAAAACCTTATATTTTAAGAAAGAAGAAATCGAGGAGAATCCAAAAATGTAAAAAGATACAGGGTGTCCCATTTAAAAAAACGAAGTTATAAGCAACTTCCGGTATAACCGGAAGTACCAAATAGATGAAAATATTTGCATTAAATAGATCAGTCTTCAAAACCCCCTTATTCCAAATTTCATAATTCAATTGTCTTTAGTTCTCGAGATATTTCTAATAGGCCCGTTATCTGCCTCACCCTATATAGAGAAACCACCTCGTATGTCCTCTGGGAATGCCCGGCATTGGTTTATCAGAGGTGGCAGATCCTGAGATCGGCACCTATGCAGCTGAGCGAGGTCAGGGAATTGCCTTTTAAGAGACTTGTGGCTTTCTGTGAGGCCATAAAGTTTCTGGGAAGTTAGACGTTGGGGTGGCATCGGCAGGAGGAGCTCAGATTTGCAGACCCTGCTGATTCCGACACACATGGAAGCCCGGTGCAACCTGGGCCCCAGAAACGCCGAAAAAAAGGTTCTTATGGACCTGGTCCGTAAGATAGGGGTGGTATAAGTATCTGAAGGGCTCACAAGTGGGCCCTACCCCGATGTACCATAACCATAACCAACCAATGATATATATAGAGAGAAACGTACAAACACTAGATCAGAGTAGAACATTAAAACGAATACAATATCAACCAAAGATTTTGGCCAGGCCATCACCGTTAGAGGCATCCCTATAGGTTGAAGATTAGCAGTTTCTTTTGGCCTTAATTGGACTACATGGACACTAACACGGCGGCTTTACGTACCAGATTGAACATTCTGCACGAGCTATTTTAGAGCTTGGTCAACTCATGTGGAAGTAATATGTCCTGGGCATCGAGATTGTGTGATTTGAGCCTGCTAGATTATTTTTTGTCGGGGATTCTTAAGTCACAGATCTAAGCTAATAAACCACAATCCATAGAGATCCTCAAAAGCTAACATAACCCATTCTACCAGTAAAATTCAGCTTGCTTAACTCTGATTCGGCAGTGTTCCTTCGTTTCCTACAAATTTTGCATTACAGTCGTGTTTGTTTACGATTTAAATTAATTTCTTATATTTTATTTAATATTTAAAAGGTTGAAGAAAGACTTCTGTGTAAAAGGTATATTTATTAAAACCCCAATAAAGGGCTACATTAAAAGATAGAACGTTTTCGCTCTAAAGAGAGCATCATCAGTGTTCTAAGCAAGCTCTACATGCTAAGCCACCAAAAATACATAGGTTAAAACCCTTAAAACGCCGACCAAAAGTCTTACATTGGCGTGTATTATGTTAAACCCTGGCGATGGGTGAAAATGAAAAACATATAGCTCACAGTATTATATGACTCTACCACGTGTATGTGGGTGGTTGAGTTGATTTCTCTTTGTGAAGACAGAGAAATCAACTGAACCACCCACATACACGTGGTAGAGTCATACAATGGTGTGAGGTATATGTTTTTCATTTTCACTTATCGCCAGGGTTTAACATAATACACGCCAATGTAAGACTTTTGGTCGGCGTTTTAAGGTTTAACCTATGTATTTTTGGTGGCTTAGCATGTAGAGCTTGCTTAGAACACTAATGATGCTCTCTTTAGAGCGGAAACGTTCTGTCTTTTAATGTAGCCCTTTATTGGGGTTTTAATAAATATACCTTTTTCACAGAAGCCTTTCTTCAATTTTTGTAATTAATGGTATACAGCCAGTTACGGTAAATTTTCCTTATGGATTTAAAAGGTATTTATTTTTAATTTAAAAGTCTTTTAGTAATACTTTTAATATTTTTCAATATTATTAATGTTGCTATTAGGATTGTAAATTTTACCTTTCAATTGCCAGATGACGCTAGTCACCTAATTTATACACTTCAGTTGCAATGTGGGGATAAACTTTCATGGTTTGGTCACTTCGAGCAGAGAGCAGCATGCCTAGGTCTCTCCGATGATGACTCCAACAGAGTCGAAAATCGTCGATTCAGAGTGCTGCACTGCGCTCCGTATTCTAAGTGAAAGATAAGATTGTTTTGCCTTCGCATTGCAACTGAATAAAAATGGTATATATTTTTATTTTATGTTGTAGATCTAATGCCGAACCAGCAGGTTTTCATATACTTGTATTTTTATTTTTTATGTATAATTGACTTTGTCTCGAGTCTGCGAAGAGCAAACAGGCCCTTTTGTCACACATTGTCAATTTG
The DNA here is from genome assembly GCF_917563875.1 of Diabrotica virgifera virgifera. Taxonomy (NCBI): domain Eukaryota; kingdom Metazoa; phylum Arthropoda; class Insecta; order Coleoptera; family Chrysomelidae; genus Diabrotica; species Diabrotica virgifera. The sequence goes on from NC_065449.1 coordinate 246,134,784, forward strand.
TACTGTAGTCAGTTCTTCAATAAAGTGATGAAACTGTTATCTACATTAATTGTCATTCAACTGAAGTGAAAGGGATTTATTCTCATCAAACAGTGTTCGATTCTCGGTTCTCGGTAAGTGTACGCCATTACCGGTTACTATCATGCGCGTTAACAAATTGCCTTGTTACAAAGTAAAATAGACTTCTGAAGGACTGCGGTAACTTGAGAGACTACTCTTATCGAATTAAAAAAACCCTAAAGAAAGTAAAAGAACTTAATTGACTTGATTATTTCATTCATAGTGATTTTGACCAATAAAAAGCTACAGAAATAACAGTTCCAGCGATTATTTCATTCATATGAGATTCTGACCAATAGAAAGCTACAGAAATCTAAATTAAATCGATAATTTTTGATAATTTCCCGTCGTCAAGTATATTACGTCAGATGCCCTTCGTTGCTAGGAAAAAATACATTCAGTGACATTAATGACAATTAATGTTTTAAAAATTATAAAAGTGATGACTTTCAACCGTGAAATATTTATAACAACTGTGTGTTTAATGGTACTTACATAAATAAATTACAATAAAATTTTGGTTTTGAACAGTTTTATTCATGAAATAATCGCAACAAATTGCACTCGACCTCTGAAATTAATATAGAAATTTTGCTCTCGTGACACTTTGACATAATTTCACTCGACTTCGGCTCGTGAAATTAAAACTGTCAAAGTGACACTCGGGAAAATTCAATAATTTTAGAGCTCTTGTGCAATTACTACTGATAATTTTTGATTATTTCATTCATAGGAGATTCTGACCAATAGAAAGCTACAGAAATAAAAATTAAACTGATTATTTTTTAATGATTTAAACTTCCAATCGTATAGTAAGATATTTGATCACGTGTTTAATTCTGTCCAATCAGATTAAAATTACAGTAAAACCTCGTTATAACGGGCCTCTATTTAACGGACTTCGGATATAACGGACAAAAGAATCCTGCCAAATATGAAAAAAAGTCCCTGTATTTCCCAAAACGTCCCCAAAGAATTTCAATAAAATTTTTATTGTAGCATAATGCGGACACATTTCTAATTATTAAAAAAACACAAACTTCAAAAGCGCGTACAAAACTTAAAATACACGTTTTTTTTTATTTATTTTAAACCTATTTTTATACAACGGACTTTCGGCTATAACGGACACCCCTTCCCCCCAATTAGTCCGTTATATACGGTTTTACTGTATAATTATCTACTGTAGAAAATTACCGATATAATTTTTTTAAGTAGATTGTTTCTGTTTAATGGCAACCAGTTTCCTAGTTTTGACAACTGTCACGTTTAAGAAAATATCCATAATATACGTATTAAAAAATAATCTTACGAATAACACACGACAGTAAGAATAAATAAGACAATCATCATCATTCTCTTTGCCTTATCCCTATGCGGGGTCGGCTTCCCTAATTGCATTTCTCCACACAATTCTGTCTTGGGTCATAATATCAATGTTAATCCCCTTTACCAACATGTCCTGCCTTATCGCCTCCCCCCAGGTCTTCTTTGGTCTTCCTCTCCTACTCCTTCCAGGAATCTGCACTTCAGCTATTCTTCGTATTGGGTGATTAACGTCTCGACGTTGAACATGACCGAACCATCTTAACCTATGCTCTCTCATTTTGGCATCAATTGGTGCCACACCTAGACTTCCCCTAATATACTCATTTCTAATTTTATCCTTCTTTGTCACTCCACTCATCCATCTAAGCATTCTCATTTCCGCCACATGCATTCGTTGTTCCTCTTTCTTTTTCACTGCCCAACATTCAGTTCCGTACATCATAGCCGGTCTTATGGCTGTTTTATAGAATTTTCCCTTCAGCTTCATTGGAATTTTTCTGTCACACAACCCACTCGCTTCTTTCCACTTCATCCATCCAGCCCTAATTCTACTGCATGCATCTCCATCTATTTCTCCATTACTCTGTAATACCGATCCTAGGTACTTAAAACTATTGCTTTTCACAATCATTTCACCATCCAAAGATACCATTTTATTTGTAGTAGCTCCATCTTTAAATGAACATTCCAAATACTCTGTTTTTGTCCTACTAAGTTTTAAACCTTTTTCCTCCAGAGCTTGTCTCCACTGTTCCAGTTTTTGTTCTAAGTCTCTTTCACTATTTCCTACTAACACGACATCATCAGCATACATTAAGCACCATGGAATGTTACCCTGTAGTTTCGCTGTTATCTGGTCCAAAACTAATGAGAATAAATACGGACTAAGCACAGAGCCTTGGTGCAATCCTACTTTCACATGAAATTTATCAGTCTCTCCCACACCTGTCCTAACACTAGTCGTTACTCCCTCATACATATCCCTCACAATCTTTACATATTCACCAGGGACTCCTTTCTTATTGAGTGCCCACCACAGAATCTCTCGAGGAACTCTATCATATGCTTTCTCAAGATCAATGAATACCATATGAGCGTTTGTTTCTTTACTCCTGTATTTTTCCATCAACTGCCTTATAATGAAAATTGCATCTGTTGTTGATCTACCCTGCATAAAGCCAAATTGATTCTCGGATATTTCGGTCTCTTCACGTATCCGTCTGTCAATTACTCTTTCCCATATTTTCATGGTGTGGCTAAGCAGTTTTATAGCCCTGTAGTTTGTACATTGTTGTATATCTCCCTTGTTTTTGTAAACAGGTACCAGTATACTGCTTCTCCATTCGTCTGGCATTTGTCCGACTTCCATAATTCTATTAAATAGACCTGCTAGCCACCTTGTTCCTGTCTCTCCCAATGCTCTCCATACTTCCCCAGGAATATCATCTGGTCCTACCGCTTTTCCTTTCTTTATTTTTTGAAGCGCTTGAGCCACTTCCTCGTTGGTTATTTTGGTGACCATTGCTGCTACTGTCTCCGTTGACTCTACAGGCTGTTTGTCAAATTCTTCATTTAATAAGCTGTCAAAGTACTTTCTCCATCTCTTTTTGACTTCCCTTTCGTGAACTAGTATTTTATTATTTTCATCTCGGATACATCTAATCTGATTAAAATCTTTTGCTTTCCTTGCTCTCTGTTTGGCTATTTTATATATCTTCGTTTCGCCTTCCCTGGTATCAAGTTGATCATATAGGTTTGAATACGCTTCTGCTTTGGCTTTTGCTACTGCTACTTTCGCTTCCTTTTTCGCCACCATATAGTTTTGAAGATCTGTGTCGGATCTGGTTTCTTGCCACTTTTTATATAATTTTCTCTTCTCTTTTATTTTTCCTTGTACTTCGTTTGACCACCACCAAGTCTCTTTATCCTCAAACTTTTTTCCTGACGTTTTCCCAAGTATTTCAATAGCAGTCTCTCTAATACTACTGGCCATTTTTCTCCAAATTGTATTAGGGCTTCCTTTCATGTTCCAACATATTTCTTCTACTATTCTTCTCCTGAATAGACCTTCTTTCTCATCTTTCAGCAGCCACCATTTGATTTTTTGTGGTCCTCTCCGATATTTTTGTTTAGTTTCGCTTTTTACTTCGATGTCCAGAACAAGCAGCTTATGTTGTTGGCTTACTGTCTCACTCACTATTACCTTGCAGTCCTTGCATTCACGTATGTCTTCTTTCCTTATCATGAAGTAGTCTATTTGGGATTGATGTTGTCCACTTTTGTAGGTAATAAGTTGAGTTTCTCTCTTTTTAAAGAATGTGTTAACAATCGCCATATCCAATGCTGTTGCTAATTCAAGCATGTCATCTCCAGCTTCATTTCTAGTTCCAAAGCCTAATCCCCCATGTATTGTTTCATATCCTGTCTTGGTTTGGCCCACATGTGCATTGAAATCACCTCCTATTATAACTTTCTCCTCTGCTGGAATATCACTCAGTACGTCTCCTAATTGATCATAGAAAGCTCTTCTTTCATTCTCACCCAGACCTGTTTGGGGAGCATACACACAAACAACATTCAATACCTCTTTATCAATTACGAATTTCACTGACATCATTCTATCACTCGTTCTTACAACTTCTACTACGTTACCTTTCATTTCACTATCAGCAATTATACCAACTCCATTTCTAGTGTTACTACTCCCTACATACCACAATTTGTATCCTTCACCTAGTTCTTTCGCCCTTTGTCCTTTCCACCTAGTTTCTTGAATACAAGCAATTTGAACTCTTCTTCGTTTGAGCGCATCCACTAACTCCAGACTCTTACCTGTAAGACTACCAAGATTCCAAGACCCTATCCTGATTTTTCTAACCTGCAATGGTGTTCCCCCTGAGATAGTCCTCACCCGGAGATCCGAACGGAGGCTCATTTTACTTCCGGAACATTTTACCTCAGGAGATGCCATCATTTCAGTATAAGTTTTTACTGCGTTTGGAGAAGGTCTTTTCATTATTATGGCCTGAAAAGATTTTTGGATATTTGATGCCTGAATGCCTTTTCTATCAGCACCATACCCTGCCCTGCACGTTTAGCCAATACACCACCAATGCAACCAAAGTGCAGTATTACCCCACACCCGCCTGCATTTTTCTGTATAGGCCAGGATCCCTACTGTAAGGACTGCCCTATAAGCCAATGTATTGTTGCCCGTATCCCGCCGCTAGGAGGCACGTACTTTGGTTATTTCGGGATACAAGAATAATTTAAGAATAAATAAGACAATAATGCTTCATTTTTACTCAAATTTGTTGTCATTGGGCAATAGCCACTCGAGCCCTGCGGGCTCTCGTTTCTATTGCCAGACAAAAATTTTTCGAAAAACTGTAGCATTATTTTTAATTTGTTCTCACCCTCTTGTGATATTATACCCGATAATTTTTGATAATATCCCGTCGTCAAGTATATTACGTCAGATGCCCTTCGTTGCTACGAAAGAATACATTCAGTGACATTAATGACAATTAATATTTTAAAAATGATAAAAGTGATGACTTTCAATCGTCAAATATTTATAACAACTGTGTGTTTAATTGTACTTACATAAATAAATTACAATAAAATTTTGGTTTGAACAGTTTAATTCATGAAATAATCGCAACAAATTGCACTCGATCTCTAAAATTATTATCGAATTTTTGTCCTCGTGACACTTTGACATAATTTCACTCCCTTTCGGGTCGTGAAATTAAAACTGTCAAAGTGTCACTCGGGAAGAATTCGATAATTTTAGAGCTCTTGTGCAATTACTACTGATAATTTCCCGTCGTCAAGTATTACGTCAGATGCCCTTCGTTGCTACGAAAAAAATCAACATTCAGTGACATTAATGACAATTCATGTTTTATAACTGGTTAAAGAGAACACCAGGAACAGGTTTAGCAAATATTCAGGCGAAGTAATCAATAAAATATTAGTTAAAATGATTTAAAAACAGTTTTATTCATGAAATAATTTTACCAAATTACACTAGACCTGTTAAAAATTATCGATTTGTTTTGCTCTCGTGACACTTTGACATAAGTGCTCTCGTGATACTTTGACTCCCCTTCGGGTCGTGAAATTAAAACTAATAAAGTGTAACTTGGGATACAAATCGATAATTTTAGAGCTCTCTTGTAATTACTACTGATAATTACTATATTAGTAGAGTAGTAAAATAGTAGAATTAATTCGCTTGTTCTCCATTCTTCCGGTATTTTATTGTGTTTTATAATTTTGTTATTTTGTTTTCTACAATATTTAAGTGATTCGTTTGCTAGCAGCTTTTCTACTCTTCAGATTTTCAAGTGTTTTTCGTGTATTTATATTGACTTCCTTATTTGTGGTAATTTCTGGTGTTTCCGGTTCTAGCGTCATATTTAAATTTTAACAGCATAAATTTCTCCCACTAACATTCTATATTAAATTAGAGCAAACTACCTCAAATAAAGCTTACGCTACAATTAAAGAACGACAAACATTATTTATACTTCTGCGACAAAACTCCCTCAGCACTCTTCACTGCTCTAAAAATAGTCAAAGGTAAAGCCATTTAAAGCTTTCGAATGCGTGTTAAAGATAATCTAGTAACAAATTTTGTGGTAAACAAATTGTAAGTTCGTAATTAGATAAGTAAAAGGGCTTTAGAGGGATGAAAGGACGAAAGGTACAAATGGATCCCTGTAAAGAGATGGATAACTAACTGGTTTGACCGTGTTAAGCTTTGCTTTGATAAAGTAAATTAAAATATTTCACTGGATAAATTAAAACAAATATATAAGTATACCTAAAGAGAATATACACCCAACGCCACGAAAAACTGACACCTTTATAATTTCTGACGAAATTGCCATGGTTTTTTGAGTTTTTTTTGGTTCTTTTTACAGATTTGGCAATGAAGACAACTTAGCAGAGATCAATAAATATATCTTTTAAGGCAATTTAATGCCTTTGAAATACAAATTTTTCAGATATTGTTAGAAAATCTCAACAACAATCTCAACAGTTACAAGGAGGCTGGCTGCGCACTTATTGTTTTTACTATGACATTTGAGGCCATGAGAGCCAGAGTGGCCTAACTGATTTTAACATTACTTTACATAATCAAAGAAAATGATCAAAAGCTATCAATGTCCGATTGTTGTTAGTAATTGTATGTTGGCCAGTAATGATTCTTGGTCAACATAAAACTACTAAAACCATCGGACATTGTTAGCTTCTGATCATTTTCTTTGATTGTGTAAAGTAATGTTAAAATCAGTTAGGCCACTCTGGCTCCCATGGCCTCATTTCTGTTTAGTGATATCAAAAGTGTTGAAAATTATCATACTTGCGTCAATTCTTATAGAATTCAAGATGTCTTTGAGTGCAGAAATTGTAGCATTTAGTGTTGTTCTTTTATGTAGAGTTACGGACACTGAGTAGTTTATCCTCTTACATATCTAGTAGCAGATTTTTTGATTTTTTGCCTCGTTTAAACGCACCTTTTACGTCAAAATAACGTTACCAGTGACGGACCCAGAATAGGTAAATTAAAACCAAAAATCAAAATAAATAAATTTATTTTACAAAATGTATCTAATAAAACGGAAATTATAGATATTTTGTTTTAAAGAAAATGGAGTGAAAATTATTAGCTTTCTAGGCATTTTGGACGTGTTTACTATGGTAGGGGAGCAAAGTATGCTATATAAATGTGCAGTCACTCGAGCGTTATGGGGACCTATTGGGTTGTGAAGAGTAGGTCTTAAAACCAAAAAAAGTTAAGTAAAGTTTTCCATTTTAGTGGGAACTCTCCATTTTTAATTTCATTTTCCTTTTCCAACAATCGTTTTTTTAGATTATAGCGCCATCTATCCATAATTCGAAAAAATGTCTCGAATAAAGATTACTTATTTTTACGTAAGGAATCCAAATCCGCAATAAAAAATGGGGGCTCCGATTTAAGATTTTAAAGTAACCCCCCACCCCACCTCTGTGGGGGGAGGTGTTGCCATTCGATAGATTTTTCAAAAATATTGAATAAGTGTATTTTTCAGTTTTTCGTTCTGATGGTTCGTTTCGCGAAATATCGAGGGATTTTTATTTTAAAATTTATATTTACCCCCCTCCCTCCGTGGGAACTCGTGTTTGGTATTATTCGATAGATTTTTGAAAAACATTAAGCAAGTATTTTTTAGTTTTTCGATCTGTCATTCATTTCGCGAAATATTCTCTTTTTTCTTGTGAAACTTTGGGACTCTGACTTTTGAAATATACACTGTTTTGGACGTACTTAACTTACCTTATCTTAATCTGACGATTTCGAGTTTTTCTAAGGATAGACTTTTTTCAGCCCCCCTTAACGAACTCCCCTACATTAAGAGCCAATATATGGTAGAGGTACATTTTCAGGGTACAAGGTTTGTCCCCATGTAATAATCTAACGCGCTCGAGTAACTGCAAAAATCCTCGCTTGGGCTCCCCTACTACTAGCTTTTCATTTTATTTTTCAATACACGCGAAATTTTTGATCAGCACAGCAAAAAGATGGAAGGCAATCGTAAATACGTATTTTGACTATTTCGTCGTAATCAGTATGGTACAGCCAAGTCAGAACAGGATAATTTTAACTTCGGAACGATCACTACAGAAGTAATAAGACCATTTTGTGGCAATAATTTCAGAAGATCCCCAAGTTCCAGAGCTACTACTAATACAGCCACAGAAGAAACTACAGCTATCTGAGGAAAGGAACACCAAAATGTTTTGTAATAAAAAGGATGTTAATTAATATCGGCACTAGTATTTTCTTCTTCTTGTACCACTCCTATCGGAGATTGGAAATCATCAAGGCTATCCTGACCTTGTTTACAGCTGACCTAAAAAGTTCATTTGTGGTGCAGCTAAACCACTCTCTCAAATTCCGCAACCATGTCATTCTTCTACGACCTGGATTACGTTTTCCTTCTATTTTTCCTTGCATTATATTTTGAAGTAATGTGCATTTATGTCCTCTCATCAGGTGACCCAGATATTCGAGTTTTCTTTGTTTTAGTAGGGGACTTCATTTAGTATTGGTATTGTTCTCCTATACTGTATTGTGTAGTCCATTTTGTCATCACTCGTAATATGTAAGCATAGGTATTTCTAGTTTTCACAAAGCTTGATGAGTTATCTACATTGTAGTAATAAATCCTGTTGCTTCGATTCTCTGCACATAATTTTTGTTTTATTTACGTTTATTTCTAGTAGCCATTTATTGTATTCTTCGATGATGTTGTTCTGAAGCTATTTTCTTGTGGCATTTTTACAATTTTAACTATTAATAATGGGAAATAAGCCACAATATTATTCAAAAATGATTTTTATTAACGTTTCGACGCCCAAATCGGATGCCGTTGTCAAAATACAAAATACTACAGTAGTATTTTGTATTTTGTATTTTGACAACGGCATCCGATTTGGGCGTCGAAACGTTAATAAAAATCATTTTTGAATAATATTGTGGCTTATTTCCCATTATTAATAGTTAAAATTCTTCGATGAGTTTCCTTCAACAGTGTATAAATTTTATAGAAATCTTTATATAGCTTACTAAAAACACTGTAGAAACTATCTCCAAGACTAACATTCGATTTTACTGACACAAAACTAGCCGGTTTTATCTCCTGTCGGTTATTGTTGGAAACGTCTTAGGAACGTACGATCTTATCAGGAAAATGATTGAATTGTAGACATATATCTATGAGAATAGGAGCTTCGACGGAAATATACACATCTACAAACGTGCTCGATAACGTTTCCCGGAACATGATGTTTTATGACGTAAATTAGGGTTGAAATATCTAATGGTTGCCATCAAGCCTGATAAATGGGAAGTGGCAAATAAAATATAAAATTGAGTCGAACAGAATGTTCGCCAAAATAATTTGTTCCAAATTTGAAATCGCTGTGAAATTATATACCTAAGCAATATGTATTGATTATCATATTAAATTTTTCAGGCCTGAATTTTCATTTGGATACAGAAAAATTATTTTGTAATATACGGGTCTTTCAAGAGTCGTAATCCAGGAATTATCTTATAACAAGCTAGCGAATGACAAAGTAGTAGAAAAATAATGTTTAGTGACGTCAAAAAGGTCTTCGATAGTATAAACATAGAGCACATGTTGAAGATTCTGAAACTATCTGGACTACGGATGAAATACATCAATCTGACCAGATTTTTCAAGGTATACAAAACCAGACTGTAACATGCGAGACAAATGGGGTAGAAGATATAGCTATACAAAGTGGAGGTAAAGGATATGGTTATACAAAGGATGCGTACTATCTCCGACATATTACTAGTCCTAACGTATTGAATCATGGAGAAATTAAGCGATAGAGAAATAATAGTAAATGCACAACATGCATATAACTCTATTACAGCTCTAATTACAAATCTATAATAGCTGTATTAAGAATATATTATTGTATTATGCAGAATCATATTATAATATGTTACATTATTATAATAATAAAATCATTCTTTTGGTTGTCTTCTCGATTATCGACTCATTGTTCACTTGAAGACAAACTTCATGGCTTGCCTCATTCCTTGCGGCATTTCTAGCTTTAACAATCTTCAAGGTTTTGTCCCAGAGCACAAATTTTTGCTGTACCTACCAAATGAATTAATAATTTATTGTTAATTTCAACCATTACGCCAATGTAAAATTACATTACTTTATAAGTACCTATAAAATAGCGGTTGGCGCCAGATTTAACGATGAATGTGTAGCTTCCAGAGACATGTTAACAATAGACCAGGCTGGGGATATGCCACTCAATGCATCGGGGTGTAACGCCCATATCAAGTACGCTGGTTTAGACCAGTTCGGCGTAGTCGGTAAAAATCCGTCCAAATGTAGTAGCAGTGGACTTTTAAATTTCTACCATCAGCGTTAAATAATCCGATCGTCCATTTTTGCGCCCAATGTGTTGATTCCAATATCATCCTACGCACTACTACTGATACGGCGGCGACGGTAAAATTTCCGATCGGAAAAAAACGCCACGTATGTCTCGGGCGTTTATTACGCGAACGTTTATCTGAACATAAAAAACATATAATATGTATATCTGCATATGTTTTAGTTTTTGGCTATCGACTGAATCCATTGGTCAAACTATACAGTTAAAAACGCTTAAACTATAGCTCAATTTTGCAAATTGCAAAACAATTTATATCCATTAGCAATCTGCACACAAAGTGAATTTTTTTACTTTTAGCAATAGCAATGAGTAATGCGTCAAAGTCCTCGGGACAAAATTGATTTTCAAGCCTTTTATTTTGCGAGATGCCGATTTATCAAAGCTCAGCTGCTCTGTCAGTTAATACTTATCTCTAATCTAATTTCGTTTACTTTTTTATTGGATTAACACAGTTCAAAGCTTTGGTACAAAATATGGCTACTTTATAGAGAGCATTTCGTCGTAGTCTCGAATCTAAATTATAGAAAGTGTAAAATTTGTTTAACACGGTTTTTTTATTCTGTTTTGTATTTTTTGAACCCATATTCACGACAATTTTCAAACTATATTACCACTTTTATTGCACTTCAATAAAAATTTAAGTAATAAATATTATTTATTATTCTTCTTACACATCTTTTTTGAATGTGAGCCCTAGTAATGTTTAGTCTATGCTAAGCGGAAAGTTCTTGACCATATTTTCGCCATACACGTAATCCTTATTTTTCGGCATTTTTTGGTTTTATTCTTATTTCACTATGCTTGATTTATTAACGGGAAACCACCCAGTGCTGGCCGAATGACCGACAGGATCGCCATGTGATAAGGGGTTAATCCATGATAATTCACTCTTCTTAAAGAGCGGGTTGCTCACGTATTATGGGAGAAGAGAAAGGAATTTCACTTTATTCTTCATAGCTATTTATATTTCTGATATATAAATGTGTAGATATTATTTCTGGTAATAACGTATGGTCCTAAAGTTTTGGGAAAAATTTCAAAAGCATATAACTCTGACCACAATAATCTTATATTTTTATTAAATTATTCAACAATTTAACTTAACTATCCTTATTATAAATCAAAATTCAAATGACAGACACGGGACCATTATTTTCGATTTGCCTAATAATTCCCCTGACACGTTGCATCATCCTTTGGACGACCTCGGCGTCAATTTCTCCAATTTTTGTATATATGCGGCGTCTTAACTCTTCCTGATTTTGTGCTTCCCATCCGTTATTATAGACTTTCCGACTTAATATTGCCCAGAACTTTTCAATTGGACGAGCTTGAGGTAGGTTGGGGGGATTGTCTGCTTTCGGTATAAAGGTAATGTTGTTAGTTTCGTACCAGTCCCTTGTGATCCTCGCGTAATGACATGAAGCAAGATCTGGCCAAAAGACTATTTGATCATTTGCATGATGTGTGTTCACAAACTGAAGCAATTTAGAGAGACATCTTTGAATATAAATATTTGCGTTTAAGGCTTCGCCTCAAACTACACCAATGTAGGGCTGTGAGATAAAGCCAGCCTCAGAAATTGCACACCATACCAAAATTTTGTCCTCAAATTTTTTCTTACTTTTGAATTTTATTTCATCAGATACATTTTCGTAATCGTTCGTGTAAAACCCATCGTTACCCTTCATCTCAGAGTTGGACAAAATAAAATATTTTTCATCGTCCATCACGATCAACTTGTTGACGAAATGCACTCGCCTTAACGCGCTGCAAAATTCTCTCTAATTGATCCTCTGTGTATTTTGGAGCTTTCCTTCTTTTCCTGTAGATAATATTGTTACTCGATAGGGTCCTGTATACTGTAGTCTTTCCAACATGAAATCTTCTGGCCAGTTTTCGCTGTGAGACCCCAATTTTGTTCTTAGCTGCTTCAATCAGTCTTGCCTCTCTTATATGGTTCAAAATCCGCGGTCGGCCACTTTTACGCAAGTTAACACATGGTATCCCTTCTTCACATTCTCTGATTGTGCGATAAATTGTCGATTTGCTTATGTTTTGATCTCGATAAATATTAACAATATCTCGTTTCGATATTCGCCCAACCATATTTTAAACACCTCGACGAATATAAATTTTATAAGACATTTTGCAGAGCACAAACCAAAATATTCTGCTTTGTTTATTAAACGTCAATAACTGATGACATTTCAATTCCATGGCCTTCTTTGTTAAATGCATTTTGCTTCTCAATCAGACCAGGTGAAATTTTTTCCAAAACTTTAGGACCATACGTTATGGCTAATCTCTTGGTACAAAATATGGATACATTATACAGAACATTGCATCGTAGTTTTGGATCCAAATCGTATAAAGTATAAAGTGTAAAATTTGGTTAACCCGCTTTTTTATTCTTTATTGTAATTTTTAAACCTATATTTATACTTATTCTTCTTTTTTGCGGATTCCTGTTCAGAAATGTCCCCATGAAACAAATATGAAGGGTGTCGTTCGAAATTTTTGGAAAAAAATGGTTTAAAAATTTTTTTGAAACAAATTCAAAAAAATAATTTTTTTTGCTCCGTAAATTTTTCTTAGTTCTGCATTTTGAGTAAAACTTGGTGTCTTTTTACTTACCTACTTACTTACTTAGTTTTAAGCCTTTATACCTTTAGGTGTAAGACTGGAGGAGTTGAGTTTGGCATTGTAGTCTCCATGCTTTCCGATCTTGTGTTAGGTTTCTTGCACTTTCCAATATCAATCCTTTCTTCTCGACTTTTTTTCTAATTTCATCTATCCCCATAACTCTTGATCTTCCTCTTCTGTTTTTCCCCTGCACTCTCGTTGTAAACACTTGTTTTGTTAGTATCTTGTTCGACATTCTACACACGTGCCCGAACCATCTAAGTTGTCCCAATACTATTTTTTCAATGATACTCTGGGCTAATTAGCAAAATTCATGGAAAAGTTATTTACCAGCAATTTTATTGCTGGAATCGAATTATAAGATCCTATATATTAATAATATAGGTATGCAAAGTCCGCAGATAGTGTGCTACTTTTTTTATAAACGAAATGGCGCCGACAAATCGTATTTTTTTCAATTATTGCTCTATAACTCCGAAGATTTTAACTTTACAACAAAAACACCTTAATAAAAATTCACCGTAATTAAATTCTGCATAGAGATATGTTTTCCACGATTTTCTCCGACGAAAATTTTCCTCGGAAAATGCGGGTTTTCCTAACAAAAACTCTAATTTTCAAATAAAGTTTTAGGTAAGTAATTATTAATCAATAATTAAATAACTTAGTGACATCAACGCTTTCTTGGTATTGGGACCGTGCAAGTTCGGCAAAGCGACCTCTATTTCTACGCTCTGTACTTTTATTCGCACTTTTAATTATATTGGCCAATTATATTAGTCCTGGTTGCTGGATAATTGTCAAGACCATAGTCCAAAAAAATAACAAGAAGAAAAAATAAGATGTAGGTTATGTTTAGCAAACGTAAACAAATGTATGTAGTAAATAAAATCAGTTATTAAAATGCAGTACTGCAAGCAAAATACAATTAATTAAATTTACCTTTATATAATAATTGCATATCATATCAATATTGTGGAGCAATATATAATTTTTCTGCGTCAATGACAGAAGGTATGAAATATACGTCAATTTGACAATTTCAATTGACAATATGAATTATTTAAGATAGTTGCAATATTTTTACGCGACTCGCGCACGGTCGTTTCTCGTTTCCCTTTCCAAGTACTTGCACACCGCGAATAGATTGTAATTCCAGAAGCCGGTGAAAATTAAACCAATATTTTAGCAACAATTCAATTGTTAATTAACAAATTACGATCGCATTAATAACCAAAATAATCATGATACATTGATCAAACTTATAAAGATTATAAAGATGAGATGCTTATTTAATATTTTATCGACAAAATATAAATTTTTCTTTTTTTTTTGCATAATCTTTAAATTTTGAAAAAAAATAGGTATAATACGTTGGTCAAATTAGTAAAGTTCAAAGAAAGGTTATTTACTAGCAATTTTATTGCTGGAATCGAATTATAAGATCCTATATATTATTAATATAGGTATGCAAAGTCCGCATATAGTGTGCTACTTTTTTTATAAACAAAATGGCGCCGACAAATCGTATTTTTTTCAATTATTGCTCTATAACTCCGAAGATTTTAACTTTACACAAAAAACACTCAAATAAAAATTCACTCAAATTTAATTCTGCATAGAGACATGTTTTTCCCGATTTGCTCCGACGAAAATTTTCCTCGGAAAATGTGGGTTTTCCCAACAAAATATCGAATTTTCAAATAATTTTTTTGGGCCAGTAATTATTTATCAATAATTATATAGCTTGGTGAAATAAAAGCTTTCTTGTTATAGATTATAAATTCAGAAGCCGTTGAAAATGAAACGAATATTTTAGCAACAATTCAATTGTAAATTAACAATTTACAGTCGCAATAACAACCAAAATAATCATGAGACATTGATCAAGCTTAGAAATAATATAAAGGTGTGATGCCTATTTAATATTTTGTCGACAAAATATAAATTTTTCATTTTTTTGCATAATCTTTAAATGTTTAAAAAAAAAATGGTTATAAACAAATTAACATTTCTCAGAAATTGTTTATTATATTCTAATTTTAAAAAATACTTAAAATGCGCATTTCATAGGTCTTGAAAATGAATGCTTTAAAAAAATTTTCCAACCATTTGCAAAAAAGTTATGAAACAGCAAAGTAAATATACGAATTCTCCGTTGTTTATAATTTGTTTTAATTGTTTTAAAGCTTAAAAGTGAGTCTATGGTACAATCTAATTACTCACAAAGAATGTCAAAAATTAGTGCAATGGTTATATTTTAATCAAAGATTAAAAATACTTTTTTTGTAATTTTTAGCGCGAAAGTAGGCTTGATACAGAGCCGGAGATAAAATGTTCACTCGAAGCGACTGACACGCTTAAACTCGCGCGAGTTGTGTATGTGGGCGGGTAGCTACGGTACTGTATCATTCTACTTTCGCGCGTGTAAATTACAAAAAAATATATTTTTTAATCTTTAATTATAATATAACCATTAAACTAATAATCGATATTTTTTTTTATAAATAAATAGCTTGTACTTTAAACTCACTTCTACGCTTTGAAAGAATTAAAAAAAATTATAAATACCGTAGTAATCGTATGTTTACTTCGCTGTTTCATAACTTTTTTGCAAATGGTTGCAAAAAAGTTTTAAGGCATTCATTTTCAAGATATTTGAAATGCGCATTTTAGCTATTTCTTAAAATTATAATATAACAAAAACTTTCTGAGAAACGTTAATTTGTTTATAACTATTTTTTTTAACATTTAAAGATTATGCAAAAAAATAAAAAATTTATATTTTGTCGACAAAATGTTAAATAGGCATCTCATCTTTATAAGATTTCAAAGTTTAATCAGTGTATCATAATTATTTTGGTTATTATTGCGAATGTAAATTATTAATTAACAATTGAATTGTTGCTAAAATATTCGTTTAATTTTCACCAGCTTCTGGAACTATAATCTAAACCAAGAAGGCTTTTAAGTCACCAAATTATTTAATTATTGGTAAATAATTACTTATCTAAAACTTTATTTGAAAGTTAAAGATTTTATTGGGAAAACCCGCATTTTCCGAGGAAAATTTTCGTCGGAGCAGATCGGGAAAAACACGTCTCTATGCAGAATTTAATCACGGTGAATTTTTATTTGAGTGTTTTTGTTGTAAAATTAAAATCTTCGGAGTTATAGAGCAATAATTGAAAAAAACACGATTTTCGGGCGCCATTTTGTTTATAAAAAAAGTAGCACACTATCTGAGGACTTTGCATACCTATATTATTAATACATACAATATTAAGATTCGATTCCAGCAATAAAATTGCTGGTAAATGACTTTTCCCAAAAATGGCCTATTCTCCGATAATCAGCCCAGACTATGATTAGTTCTAGTTTTAGAGTTTGTCTGATTGTTTCGTTTCGTATTTTGTCTATCCTCTTTCTGTTTGCTATTTTCCTTAGGAACCTCATTTGCATAGCATTGATTCTGGATTTTTGTCTCCCCGTCAATGTCCATATCTCGTTGTAAAAATGATTGTTGGTCTAACTACTGAACTAACGACTGTCGTTTTTACTTTCTCCGGTATCTCCTTTTTTTCCCAAAAATATTGTTTTCTTATTGTTAAATAACCTTCCTGAGCCTCGTCCCATTCTCTCGTTTATTTCGGTGTCGTTGCAGTTGCGGTTGTAGCATTTGCGATCACGGCTATTATCGTTGCATTTGCGGTCATACAAAAATATGTTGATTTTATCGTTGCATGTGCGGTCATTGCCTAATAAACAAATAATATTTTTACCTTTTTCTACCACTATCACATGAATAATTCTATAACCAAATTTTTGTATGATTTAAATAATATTTATCACAGACGTTGATAAGAGGAGAAAATGCTTACTAATAATTTTATTACGGCAAAAAGTATTTTGATATAAAAAAACTTGCTTCTTTTGAGAGTTTAGTGAGATTATTTGCACTAATTAAAAAAAATGAAGATAGTTGATTTACTAAACCTTAGTGTCACATAAATAAAATATTAGCGAATTGTTGATTATTTCTATATAAATTGGCTTCCTTACTGTTTGTGTCAAATGTTAAAAAGTATTAAAAATTTAAAAATGGATATCCAGCGTGAAGAGCAGAAGGTTTTCCCTTGGTGGTTTCAATCACTTCAAAATTTTCAATTATTAAAAGTTGTTACTTACTGCAATAAACAATCTCTCAAACTAACAATATACAAATAATATGCATTTGTTTTTATATTTAGGTTTTGGTAATTCTCCCCCAACCTTTATAATTAGGCAAATACAAACTTTCCAAAAATCCGTAATGAGGGGATTATTGTGGTTTAGTCATTACTGTTTTCATTACCTATTGTTCAAAATATAGATAAGCGGATTAAAATATTTCAATAGGGTCGACCTGGCCTGCTAATAACTCGGGTGGTTACTAATTTACGACCTTCTTACATTTCTAGCTTTTAAGTAAAATGTCTGATCGCAAGTGCAACGTTACCTGCCAAAATATTTTGGATTGACCGCTTTTGCAACGAAAATTACCTTGACCGCATATGCAACGACCGCATCTGGACCTATTTCGTTTATTTCCATGTCTTGTTTACCATTTGATTCAATTATTAGGTACTCCTAGGAATTTAAAATATTTCATTTGCTATAGTTGTTTTCCGTCTAATTCTCTGGCGTGTGTCTTCCTCGTATTTGAAATTATTATTGGTTTTGTTCCCTCGGTATTAATTTTCATATTTATGTTTGATAATTCTTCTTCGAGGATTTCAAGATTGTTCTGTAAGTATTCTCTGTTTTCAGCTATCAATACCATGTCGTCTGCAAATAGTAGCTCCGATAGTTGAGTCTGTTTTATTTGCCAGTATCGTAATGTTAGTTTCTCTTGGATTTCTTTATTGCTTACTCCAATACCACTGAGAATAGCAGTGGATTGAACACGCATCCCTGTTTGACGCCTTGACTTGTAGTAAATTCTCTATATTTGTCGTAATTGGTTTTTACTGTATATGTATTATTTTTGTACATACCCTTTATTACTTCAATTATGTGCCTGTCGACTCCCCTTTCTTTTAGTGTCTTTCATACGTCCTTTCTTCGGATTCTGTCAACTGTGTTGACGGTGTCTTTCTACAGTGTTGAAAGTTTGCTCAAAAGTCTGTAAATGGTGAGTGTATACAATACATATTATACCAAAATTTTCCTTGTCTATTATTAATCCTCCTTTGATGCAGATTGTAAAAAATTCAAACCTTTTATCATAAAAATACTATGTCCACCATTCTTTATTACTCTAATATTCTATTAAATAAAACACTAAAATTCTGCTCTAAAAGCCTTCAAAAACAGAATATAAATACCGAACTTAAGACATAAATATTAGCATGTAAAATACAAACACCTGATGCCCACAATATCTTGTATAAAAGTTGTATGATAGACCGTAAGTGTTTTAACCCTTTGGTAAGTGAAGGCATCAAAATATCTTCAGCGGTTTTTGGTGACTGAGAACATCATGTTATGTAGAGCTCCCCTAAATTCTCCTTAACATTGATAATATAGGATTCAGTGTCTTGTTGAAACGATGGAAAGATGTTGAAACGTCGACAGGACCGGTTTAAAATTATTCAATTATTCAGAAGCTGTGGAGATCAGTTTTGAGTTTAAGCAGCTCTATTCATAATATAAAATTTACAGTAACAGAACAATATATCATTGATGTAAATTTACTCTATAATTAAAACCACATTTAATTCTGTGGAATTCGATATTTCGATGAATATTAAATTTTCCTTTTTATCAGGAACAAACTGCATAATTAACTTTGTAACAATTAGATGCAAACATAACAATAATATAACTTACGAATGTTATATAAAGCTGTTTAGCTTAGAACTACACATGTCATTTTCACGAGAACGACTAGACAACACCGAGTGAAGTATCTTTTTTCACATGTGTTAGGGCTAAGAGTTCCATTATCGAGTCAGCTGTTAAATATTTTGTTACTTTTAGAATTTTAAAATATTGCAATAAATGTCGCTCAAACAGCTGGTATCTGTTTTATAATTAATTAAATTTTTATTTTTGTTTATGCGGTACATTTTGAGAAATCGAGAAATAATCTTTTTTTTATAGTTATTGTCTGTGTCTATGATCGTGATACTTGATAAATTAAATGCGTGTCCTGCACGCAATTAATTTTTCTTTATTTTGCAATCACTTTTGTGTTGGGTTATTCTTTGTCGCAACCACTGCGATGTCATACCATCTGTCCATCAGAATCGAGATTCTCTCAGAGATTCTTATCTCCTTATTGTCTAAAAAAGGCACAGTTTGTTCTTGCTGCTCCTGAACGGTAAATTGCAGGTGATTGTGAAATCCATTTAAGATGTCCAGTGTAGTTTGAATGCTGCCCTCGGGGATCACACTTATCATATCATCCACATACCTATTTGTATCTGAACGGTAACTTGAACGATAGAGGTGGAAATACTATACTAAACAGATGATCAAAAATTATGTTGGCTAGCAAAGGGCTGATCTGAGAGCCCATGCGATTGTAACATTCTTAGTAGTTTGTTCGACAAATGTAAATGTATCTTTAACATTGCAGTTGGTTTTCAATTTAAAAGTGACAGTTATAATGCTTGAAAAGTATTTCGAGATGTAAGTAGTGAAGATAATGATAGGGCGAAAAGTAACATTGCTTTTGTGAATTTTTGGTAGACACTATAACTTTGGAAACATCGAGTAGTAAATCATCAGTTGTTTTGCTACATTAGCGTGTATCTCACCTGTGGATGTCAGATTCTGAAATCCATAGTAATAATAATCCATGATAATGACTATGGGACTTAAAACCTTTAACGCTAAATGTTTCTTTAACGATTTCATCATTTAAGCTGGTAGTAATTGCTTTGTCTAAGTTTAGTTTGCTGAATAAATACTTATTTATCGACTCAAATGAATTCTCTGAAAGAATATTTCAGAAAAACTCTTACAATAGGTCATTTCGACATAAATGGCAAACATAAATGTTATTCTATCAGTTCTTAATTTGTTTTAGATAATTTTAGTTGCAATTATTTGTAATATTGGTTTATACAAGGATTAATTTCACATTTTTACTGGAAGAATCGATAATATGCTTTTTTGTGTTGTGTTTTGAAGTGTGGAATGAGAACTAATCGTGATAGTTCAATTTTATCGGTTACCATCAGTGCTACATTTTAAGCATAAAACCAATTAAACTAAATAAGTTATGATCTGAGATACATAAACAATGGTTAAATATAAAGGTATAAAATGTACTATAAAAATGCTAAATAACTAACTACTGTACCTACAAGCAACATCTGTATTGTCTGCTAACAAATTTCGAAAATATTCACTCATATTTATTTATTCACTGCTTAAAACTAAATAGAGTCGTTCAAGTACTTCTACAACTAAAAACTACAAAAAATCAACAACAAAATGTTCGTAAAATACAACTAAAAAACTATTAAAGCAGTAAAAAATTTAAGAAACGAAATATAAAAAAATATAGACAAATAAAATATGTTGCTTCGCGGACCCTGTCGCAAACTTTTAGTCATGGAATGATCCACTTGTCGTACACTAGTCCCTGACTGTCTCTGCGAATACACTTAATAATGGCCTCCCAGCGGTGATCCAGGGTGTTTCATTGGGAAAGAAACATACGTTAACTGTAGAAAGAGGACACTTAGGCGGTCTCAAAAATACCATACTTAATGGGTCTTACTTCATTAATAACAAAGATACTGGGTGTTTTACCTATTTCACCTATTTTGCCATTTTTTATTTGGTTCATAACTTTTTAACCACACTGTATATTTATTTTATATTTGGCACTTAAATATTGTTTAACGTGTACATTCAATTAATGTATTTACAATTATAAAATATCCAGGTCCGGATTAAAAAATATTGGAAAACTATTTCGACCCAAAAACAACACCCTGTACATTAAATTTTTTTAAAATAGATTTTGCATTTGAAAAGTGGATCAAAAACTAAATTTAGTGGTATACTTTGAATTTTCGGCAAAATGATTTTTCTGGTAAAATTTTGAATTTGAATTCTGAAATTATGCGAATTGCGAAAGCTCGAAGTAGAAAAAAAAATTAAAATACGAATTACAACTTGTTAAACACACTGTATTTTTCTTTTATATTTAACACCGAATATTATTTAAGGTGCCCAATCAATTAATTTATTTAAAATTATAAAAAATCCAGGGTCGTATTAAAAAATATTGGAAAAATATTCCGATTCAAATAAACACCCTGTACATGAATTTTTTTAAAATAAATATGGCATTTAAAAGGAGAATGAAAATCTAGTGGTATTCTTTGAATTTTCGGCAAAAGGATTTTTCTGGTAAAATTTTGAATATGAATTGTGAAATTATGTGAATTGCGAGAGTTCGAAGTAAAACAAAATAAAATGTGACTGAAGTTTAATTAATACCATTATTTAATCTAAATTGGTAAAATGTTCAAATATTCACCTTTAATTAATGAATAAATAATAAAGGGTCCACAAAAAACACATAACTTTAATCGACGAACTATCTTCAAAATTAAAAAAATAACAGAAATTTTTTCCAAAAAAACAAACTTATCAAAACTACAGTAATTGTTCAAAGTGGCCACCACCTTGTTGAAAACAAAGTCTTGCTCTTATTGTTATTTGTCTGACTGACTTCCTAATCTCGTCTGGGTTATTCTTCATTTTTTGGAAGGATGCTCGAATCCGGTCAAGAAGTTCTTCCCTACTATTTATTTCCTCGTTATAAACTTTGGATTTTAGATAACCAAAAGTTATTTTTCAGATTTTTTTTTCTGTGTTTTTAGTTTTTAAGATAGTTCGTTAGTTATTTTTTTGTGGACTCTTTATTATTTATTCATTAATTAAAGGTGAATATTTGTTATGAATTAGTTGTCGCCATAATAAAAAAAAAACACTAAAATGTTAATATTTTACCAATTTAGATTAAATAATGGTATTAATTAAAATTAAGTCACATTTTATTTTTTTTACTTCGAGCTCTTGCAACTCAAATAATTTCAGAATTCAAATTCAAAATTTTACCCGAAAAATCATTTTGCCGAAAATTCAAAGTATACCACTAAATTTAGTTTTTCATCCGTTTTAAAATGCAAAAGCCATTTAAAAAAATTAATACACAGGGTGTTTTTTTGGATCGGAACATTTTTCCAACACTTTTTTAACCGGCCCTGGATTTTTTGTAATTGTAAATGAATTAAATGATAGGACATCTTGAAGAATATTCGCTGTTAAACATAAAATAAATATACAGTGCGGTTAACAAGTTGTAAGTCGTCTTTCACTTTTTTTTCTACGTCGAGCTTTCGCAATTCACATAATTTCAGAATTCAAATTCAAAATTTGACCAGAATATTCATTTTGCCGAAAGTTCAAAGTATATCACTAAATTTAGTTTTTCTTCCTATTTTTCAAATTCAAAAGCTATTTAAAAAAAAAATTAATGTACAGGGTGTTGTTTTTGGGTCGGAATATTTTTCCAATATTTTTTAATCCGGACCTGGATTTTTTACAATTTTAAATAAATTAGTTGATTGTACACCTTAAATAATATTTGCGTGCAAAATATAAAATAAATATAGAGTGTGGTTAAAAAGTTATGAACCAAATAAAAAAATGGCAAAATAGGTAAAACCTCAGTATCTTTGTTATTAATGAAGTAAGACCCATTAAGTATGGTATTTTTGAGACCGCTTAAGTGTCATCTTTCTACAGTTAACGTATGTTACTTTCCCAACGAAATACCCTGTATAAACGTCAAAGTCCCAAATGCTCTAAAAAACAAAAAAAAAAAACGACGAGGAAAACCGTTCTAGAATTCTATTTTTTCACTGTCATCACCCATCGTTACCGCATCCTGCATGTATTAACTAGCTCATTTCCGCCAAAATCCAGCCCTGGCTTTAAATATAATTTTCTAAAAGGAGTAACACATAAAGCGTAATACGCGTTAAGGCCCTTTAAGCACTTCTTATCGCGGCTGTTCGTGCGTAGGCTACATGTTCGAAAAATGATGCGCACCAGAACGAATTATTCAAATTGGCCCAATATTTCTAATAGCCCAGTTAATGACCGTTTTTGAGTGTAATTTTACTAGTCACGACGGATTGTAAAGCCTACAAATTTTTTTTAAAATGATGTATTTATGAAGTCTACGGATACAGTAGGAACAAAGTTGTAAATCATGAAAAATGGGTTCTTATTCATCAAATTCCAAATCGAATATTAACGATAAATATTAACAAATAACGCGAAATAACCAAAATAAAATAAAGCACTTTTCGGGTATTCCTCATTAACACTTTTTTAAGTGTTTAAAAAAAGCTTTATATATTTTTTTTTATAAAAGTTTCTAGCATCAAAACTAAGCGAGTTACGTTGATATTAAAGTTGGTCCCTGTTTTTTGGTAAAAAATATCGTGAAAATCTACTCCATATGAAATTAATCGTTTCAGCTTTATAATTTACTTTATAGATGTATTTTTTATATTATAATGATCTGTAAGTTTAACGGGTTCAACGTGCTTATTTTTAAAAAATTTGGTTTTATAGTAAATTTTTTTACTTTTTAAATTTTTTTAAAATAACGGAAAACGTATTAGTGATTCAAAGAATCTCAAACAGTAAGAAAATGTAGGTTTTGTTTTATTTTAATATATTGGAGGTTTTAATTTTTCTGTGAGACAAAAACTGGTTAAAGTATTGCTGTTCAAAGTTTGCATACTTCGTGATTAGTGACTTGTTCAAGCCCTTTCAACTACAACCATTTCAAAAATAGGTGTTTTAGAAATAGTTACTTTCCTAACTAATGCGGAAAGTGATACTTTCCCTCCCGCATGAGACTGCCGTTGACCCGAACGACGCGATAGTGGAGTTCGGAAAAGAATTCGAGTGCGGGAAAGACACTTTACGCATGAGTTAGAAACAATATTTTTCTACGGCCGTACGTTTGGAAAAAGGCCACAACAAATAGAGGTATATCTTTTTTTTTAAACGCTTTTATTTAGTTCAATAGTTTGCGTCAAATTTTTAGACGTTAATTTGACTGTCTTTTCTTCAATGCAAATGAATGAAAATTTGCAGACATATGCATTCACGGGAACATACAGGAATAGTCAATAAAAAAAATTTCATATTTATTAATTGTTTAAATAAAAAAAAACGATTTTAATGGAAAACGCCTAAATTCTTTTGTTTTTTACAATATAAAAACTTGAAACTTTTACGGATTGTATAGCTAATGATATGAACAATACATAATTTCACTTTTACGTTAATTGTTTACGTTATGCTTCATTAATAAACAATAAAGTTTTTAATTTTTTGCCGATTCCGACTACTTTTCATGTTTGTACATCATATTTATGTTTTATACATACTTTAATAAACATGACGATATATTTTAATGTTTGAAAAGTGTAAGACTAAAAAGTAAAAAATATGAAAAAAAATTTTTTTAAGAAACGCTTTTCTTTAGTTACGAGTGACTAAAATTAAAAATATTATAAAAAAATCAACTAAAAAGCACAAAAAAAAATGAAAAAATCTAACACATTCGTTAAAGAAAAGCGTGGGGCGAAAACCATTTATTCGATGAACACGCGCCACGCTTTTCTTTGACGGATGTGTTAGATTTTTTCATTTTTTTTGTGCTTTTTAGTTGATTTTTTTATAATATTTTTAATTTTAGTCACTCGTAACTAAAGAAAAGCGTTTCTTAAAAAAATTTTTTTTCATATTTTTTTATTTTGAGTAAATAGAACATACAATATGTAATATAAAAATGTATGCAAATTTAATCATTTGAAAAAACAAGAATGTCTTTACTTATTGCTTGGTAATATTAAATGTAAACGAGCTATTGGGACCGTGCAAGTTCGGCAAAGCGACCCCTATTTCTACGCTCTATACTAAAATTCGCACTTTTAATTATATTGGCCAATTATATTAGTCCTGGTTACTGGATAATTGTCAAGGCCATAGTCCAAAAAAATAATAAGAAGAAAAAATAAGATTCAGGTTATGTTATGAAAACGTCAACAATTGTATGTAGTAAATAAAATTAGTTATTAAAATGCAGTACTGCAAGCAAAATAAAATTAATTAAATTTACCTTTATATAATAATTGCATATCATATCAATATTGTGGAGCAATATATAATTTTTCTGCTTCATTGACAGAAGGTATGAAATATACGTCAATTTGACAATATGAATTATTTAAGATAGTTGCAATATTTCTCCGCGACTCGCGCAGGGTCGTTTCTCGTTTCCCCTTCCAAGTACTTGCACACCGCGAATTCGTGGCATCTTGCAAATGTATTACTAATGCAAGCTGATCCTTGTTCAATACGTTCTGTGACAAGGTTGTCAAAACCGAAATGTCAATAAAATAAAATTGGTTTCTATGACAACGATTCAAAATCATTGTTATTGTTTACTGATTTGACTTTTGAATATTATATCAAAATAATTCTATTTCAACGAATTATCGCGTTAATCTCATCAAAACCTAAACACAATAAGATAAATTGGAAAATAGTATCCACATATTAGATTATTGCGTGTATTATAATATATTATAAAGCCATATTACAAGGTATTATACTTTCCCACATTAGTGCAGGAAAGTGCAACTTTAGGGAAGGAAATGCATGCGGGAAAGTGACTGTTTTAGCACGGCCGTAGAAAAAAATAAATTTAATGATATTATTACTCTTAAAAATACATAAAAATGGATTTTCAGCATTTAATAGCTTAAAAACTAACCGAGTTTTGAGTGTAAAACCAATAACATATTTTAGGAGATATCAGAACGCGTACTCGTAACAGTCGTATACAATAGCATTGTAAAATATACATGTGTTATAGAACCTAATTTTCATGAGATACATGTCTGCTTCTACTGTGTCTACAGGCTTGCGTGTTTTTTTATTGAAAATGAACATTTTCACTCGCAAATAACTCGAAAAGTATTGACTTAGCGAAAAAACCCTATTGACTTACTTAGAATTAGCCGATTTAACAATTTCCGGTCTTATCTTGAACGTATGTTTTTTCACTAGCGAGAAGGGATAACTTTCACCCCCTAAGTAAAAGCATCAAGTCAAAAAAGTGAAAATAGAAAATAGGAAGGTCTCAGATACATTATACAGGGTGTTTCATTAATAATTGTCCATATAGTAACTGGAGAAACCTTAGCGGAAAATACGAAGATTTAACCTAAAACACTTAAATAAAATGTGGTTCCTTACTGAGTTACAGGGTGTTTTATCTAAAAATTTAAAAATTATTTTTGCTCAGCATTTTGAAACTATTCGTCGTATCACTACCATACTTGGCAGAAAGTGCGACTACTAGACACCCTACTAAATTATGATAAACAAGCTTTTCTAGCTACTACCAGAGGCGTACGACAGGGGATGATGAATGGTTGACCCTTCTCAAATTGTACGCCACTGGAGGAATTACTATTTTAGTGCCATTTTTAGATTCTCCAATACTTTCTACGTAAATAATGTACTCTTCAGTGGTAACGATACAGTCATTAGTTTTCGAGATATTTGAAGTTAAATATTAATCGGCACAGTTATTTTGATTATTTTATGATATGATTCATATGATAAAAATTTAAAAATTATTTGTACTCAGTACTTTAAAACTATTTGGCGTATCCTTATCATACTTGGCAGAAAGTACAGGTACTGTGAATCGTACTAAATTATGATAAATTAACGTTTCTAGCTACTACCAGAGGCGTACGACAAGGGATAGTGGCTGGTTGACCCTTCCCAAATTCTACGCCGCTGACGAAATTGCTATTTTATTGAAATTTTTTAATTTTGCAATACTTTTTATGTAAATAATGTACTCTTCATTCGTCACGATAAAATGATTAGTTTTCGAGATATTTGAAATTAAAAATGAAGCGACACAATACATTAATCAAAATAACCGTTGCGTTTCATTTTTAACTTCAAAAATCTCGAAAACTAATGACTTAATCGTTACAATGAAGAGTATATTATTTGCATAGAAGGTATTGGAGAATACAAGAATTGAACTAAAATAGCAATTTTGCCAGTGGCGTAGAATTTGGAAAGGGTCAACCATTCACTTTGCCGTCGTACGCCTCTGGTAACAGCCAGAAACGTTTGTTTAACATAATTTAGTAGTTTCTGCAGTATCTATACTACCTGCCAAGTATGAAAAGGATACATCGAATAGTTTTAAAATGCTGAACAAAAATAATTTTTAAATTTTTAGATAAAACACCCTGTAACTCAGTAAGGAACCACATTTTATTTAAGTGTTTTTGGTTAAATCTTCGTATTTTGTGCTAAGGTTTCTCCAGTTATTATTTGGACAATTATTAATGAAACACCCTGTATATTAAAAATAATATTCACTAATTTAAATCAAGAAATCTTCCTTATTAGATCCATTCTTTGTTAGCGTCCTGAACCTACAGTATTTCTCATGATCATATTTCAGTGCGTCACAGTTTTTCGATTTCTTTCTAACGCATTAAATTGTATGTGACAGAAAAAAAGGCACGTCGGTGATTACATTTCGTCGGTGACATTTTTATAACATTTATTCTAGTTATTCTAGTTGTCGATAGATGGCGCCATAATAAAAAAATAATTTTTTTTTAATTAGATAATAATATTACAAATATAATCTGTATAATTTATAAGACTATACAAATCAAAGAAAATACCATTTTATAAATGCAAGAAACACATTTGATTTGTTTTTATTCCAAATTGAAAATAAAATGTGACAACTGTCAGATTTAACTAAAATGTCATTTTAGAATAAATGTCATAAATGTATATTATCACGGACTTACCCATTATCATGAAAAGGACAATACTACATCTATTAAAGAAAATTAAAAAGTAGAAATGTCTCAGATACAGAATACATTAGCTATTAAAAATAATATATACATTGAATCTAAAAAAAGTGAAGTAGAGGGTAAGAGGATCCTAAATCCAATTTTTTATGTAATTCGGGGGTGACTCGGAAAATTACACGGTATCGCCGTATTTCATGTTAATATACTGGCCTATTATAGCGTATTATTCAAATTGGGCCGATATTTCTAAGAGAGAAATTGGCCGAGGACGCAATGTTAAAATTCGTTAAGCTGTGAATTACGGAAAATAAAGTGTCGATGGTTTTTAAGTTGAGCCGAAAACGCGGAAAAAGGAAAATGAATAATTTGAGGCTTTAAATTTCATTTTTGAAGAAGGTTTTGCGAAAGAAAGATACATTTCTCGATGTAATTACCCACTTAGTATCTTGTGAAGAAAAATAAGTTAATCATATGTATTTAAAAAATTTGTTGAATTATTTAAAATGCATTTTTTTATCAATGACATATTACAAGGTGGTCTGAATACCATTTTGGAGTGTGTTTGGTGCACAAGAGAAAGTAATGAGCTACCTAGAGATAGTATTTGAGTCGGTGAGAGAAATGTTACATGTAGCAGCCTTCGAAAAGGCAGAATTGGGCCCACAGATGCAGGAGAAAAAGAGTTTGACAACACAGGGGTTGTATGCGAGTAGAGAGAGGCAGAAATAGAGGTGCGCATGAGAGAGAGAGAGAGAGAGAGACAGGGCAAGTGGCAATGAGGTAAGTGTCAGCACACAGGATAGCTTATAGCAAGTCTGCCTTCCGCTTGGAAACAGGACTGCGATGGCGTTTAGGACTGTAAGAACGACGGTCGTAAAGTATGCATGTATGTGTACGTGTAGAAAGGAAAAGCGAACGAGAAAACTTGCACCCCGATGTCTTAGTCCTAGTATGAGATTGATGGGTTTAGATGGTTCCTGGTCGAGATGACTATGAAGGAGTTTTTCTTTTAGTTTAGGAAACCAGAACTCTCGGAAATGTTTACGTCTGACGTCTGTTTGCAAATTTCCCACCTGGTGATGATAAAAAAGAACACTCAAGCAGTCATACCGAGTGATATAAGTGCATGGGGGTCCTGAATTTTAAACAATAAAATGTTTTCCCATTCCATCCAACATTACGAAAAGAAAAGGTTAACTTAAAAAATTCAATCAAGTTGACCGTGACCGTTTAATATGAATGCATTTACTTCATGGCCTTCTTAATAACAAATACGCTATTTATATATCCAAACTTACAATTGCAAATACGTCTAAATATATCCTTATCAGTATAAAAAACATAAAATATATAAATATATGGTTAAATGTTAAAAATAGATATAGTGAGTTTCCACAAAAAATATACATGTGTAAGTAGGTATATATGACTTGGATTTTATTTTTGTATTAAAAGGAATATTTACCATATTCTGTATATCTATGGCACCCCTTCGTACGAGGCAAATTGAAGCAAAGTTCCTTGAATACCCCACTATACCCTTACACCCATACGAAGAATAGAAATACTCAGAACATATGCTAGTCAGAGCCAAAATAAAGATGAAATCGTCCCTACCAATTCCAACTATCGAATGTGAAAAATCGGGTTTTTCAGATTCGATACTTTGCCCTCGCATTATACGTGATCTTGTGGCCAATTTCGTTATTGTAGCTTGATTAGGAGCGCGGGAAATATGCTGTTTAAACCATTAGTCCTGTCGCCAGGGGGGGGGGGGGGTACAACGGCCTTCTCAATTCAGATGGACTTACCCAAGTTTTTTTTATGTATTTTGGCCCGTAGAACACGAATTTTTTGGGTAACAGTTGATCCGGATGTCGATAAGATTGTTATAAACAAAGAAGTTGAGGAATTACATAACAGCGATTTCTCGCAAAACAAAACAATTTTTTGTATTTTTTGGGTCATTCTAACCAAAAAATGTTCCTACAAATTTTTTCGTAGGATGCATAGTTTTCGAGATAAACGCGGCTGAACTTTCAAAAAATCGAAAAATTGCAATTTTTGAACCCGAATAACCTTTGAATAAAAAATAAAATAGCAATTCTGCTTACCGCCTTTAAAAGTTTAAGTCAAATTTTATCTGTTTTGAATGTTTGCATTGCTAAAAATTTATTTTTTGATTATTAAAAAAAGCTATAAACACATAGTGTTTCCCGAGCCTAATACATGCGTTTTAATGCATGCTACCACTTTTACCTCCTCTACCTACTCATTCGATTTTAAATGAGAAATCATTGAAAACATCACTCAAGCACTAGGTGTTTATAGCTTTGTTTTAACAATAAAATAATACATTTTTAGCAATACAAATAATTAAAACCGATATAATTTGACTTGAACTTTCAAATGCGATAAGCAGAATTGCTATTTTATTTTTTAATCAAAAGTTATTCGGGTTCAAAAATTGCAATTTTTCGATTTTTTGAAAGTTCAACCGCGTTTATCTCGAAAACTATGCATCCTACGAAAAAATTTAGGTTAGAATGGCCCAAAAAATACAAAAAAATGTTTTCTTTTGCAAGAAATCGCTGTTATGTGATTCCTCAACTTCTTGGTTTATAACAATCTTATCGACATACGGATCAACTGTTACCCAAAAAATTCGTGTTCTACAGGTCAAAATACATAAAAAAAACTTGGGTAAGTCCATCTGAATACAGGAGGCCGTTGTACCCCCCCTGGCGACAGGACTACATCGAATATGAACATTTTTTTAATTTGGTTGACTGCAAACTGTCGAAAATTGTGTATAAATATAACTAAAGGTATATTTGTACAACGCTAAATGTCGAATGTGTCACATTCGTTAGTTTGTTGTAATTTATTTAACAGTTATTCAATTATAATCTGTAAACTGTCGAAAATGCAAAACTGCTGAGAAGAATAAAATGCACGTGTTTACAATTAGTGCGAATTTTGTTTCAGTATCGCTTCCAAGAAATTCTTGTGAGGCAGTTTATGATTTCATTTTAACGGATTTTCATTATTTGATTAAACAGTTATTCGCTATTATACATTCGCTACTTTGAATCATCGGACCGAAACAAATCTTTGATTAATACAAAAAGCAAAGTAATGAATGTGATTTTTTGGAAAGAAAAAAATGATAAGCAGTTCAAATTTGTTATTAATCTAACAAGGATTAAATATTACATACAAAAAATATAAAAATTTTCCCATTTGTCAATGAGCTGATTTAAGAGTCTCCAAAAAAGAGTTATTTTGCTCTCCTGAAAAGTACCACTTTTCACATTCGATAGTTGGAAATGGCAGGGATGCAATTAGTCAAAGACAAAAACCGAGAATCAAGCAGAATGAAGAGACACGATGTCGAATCTTTTATTAAATAGAAAAACAAAAATCAAATTACTAGAGATACTGAAAATAAACCGATCAATCATGATAAATATGGAGAAGATGGTGATTGGAGAGAAGTCAAGCGAAGAGCAAGAAATAGCGAGGACTGGAAAGAACTCGGAAGTAAGTAATAGGATACGTATCAAATAGCCATTTCTATTCAAATGTCAAACCTCACGTCACCAGAGAGATATATGTTGCTACAGATCATTACACGAAATGATACTGAAGAGACGAATCTTAGGAAGACGACGTATAATTTGGATAAATAATTCTAGACAATGGTACAAGGGTAACTCATTTAAGTTGACTAAAGCAGCAGTATCAAAGGCGAAGATAGCTGTAATCATTTAGCCAACCTTCTTAAAGAAGATTGCACTTAAAAAGAAGGACAGGAACTTCCAAAGGAATACACAAAGAGGTGACCGATGATGTAGCGAATCAATCATCTTTCATTATTGGCCGAGGAACGCAAAATATTCCTAATGCTCCATTAGTTGGAATGTCCCAAAAATAGAGAGATATGTAATATACTTTCTTCTTCTTCTTATACTTGCTGTAGATCTGTCCTTCTGTTAATTCCGACGTTGAAGTATTTCTTGAAAGGTAGACTGCCAGCTATCTCTTTATCTTTTTGGTGGTCTCCCTGGTGGGCGCTTGCCAGCTGATTTTCCTTCTAGCGCAATTCTTGGTAGTCTATGCTCCTCCATTTTTTTTACATGACTGAAGCATTATCTTTGCCTACCCCATCTTAATACATCTTGCACCTCATATTGTTTCCTGATGATGTTTCTTTGTACTATCCCTTCGTGTCTTCTCTGCAATTGTTCTTAGTGTCTTCATTTCGGCTGTTCGTAGCATGCTTTTGGTATTATCGGTGTCTTCTCTTCATTAAATACCATAGGTCATAACAGGTGTAATGCAAGTTTTATAAATTCAAAATTTGCTGTCCATTCTCATATATGTCTCATATATGGTTATTCCAGACCAAATCTCTTAAACACCCGGACTTGTAGTCCGTTCTTTAACGGTAAAATATTGCAAAACCTCTAAATTTTAAAGAACCGCTTGGATTAACATGAAATTTGGCATACACATAGCTAACAAGTCAAATAAAAAAAGTAATATGGTGCCGATGTGTGCTTTTGACTTGGGGGTGAGTTTCACCCCATCTCCTGGGTAAAAAATATATGTCCAAGATAAGTCCCGAAATTGATAAACTGACTAATTTTAAGTAACTTTTGTTCTATAGAGTTTTTTCACTAAATCAATACATTTCGAGTTATTTGGCAGTGAATATGTTCATTTTTTCAACAAAATAACCACGCTTTATACAGTTTTTCGCAAATAACTCAAATAGTAAGTATTTTGTCGAAAAAGCGTTTTTAGCACAAATATAGCCTGTAAAAAATTTAAAAAAATGGTGTAATTATCACGTCTCTATACCTAGCAGAAGCAGAGTTATAGCTAATCAAAAATAGGTTCATATTCGTCAAATTTCAAATGGAATATTTTAACATGAAATAACCAAAAATGAAACACATTTTGGGGAAAACTCATTACAACTTATTTAAAGTGTTTAAAAAAAGCTTCATTTCTGTTTCATAAAAAAAATTTCTAGCATCAAAAGTAAACAAGTTACGCTCAAAATAAAGTTAGTCCCTTTTTGTTTTGGTAAAAAAATCGAGAAAATCACCCTCTAATTAGTATCTTAAATGAACTTAATCGTTACGACTTCACAAGTTTCTTGACTCGTGTATGTATTGTTTATATGATCTGTAAGTTTCATCGGTTTCAAGTCCTTATTATTGAAAGGGCTGTAGTTAAAAGGGGTTGAACGAGTCACTGATCACGAATGTATGCAAATTTAGAAACACCAAATCTTAATCAATTTTTGTCTAATAGAAAAACAAAAAAATACATGATATTCAGAAAAGAAATTCTGACTTTTTTTGGTTTTCGAGATTTTTTGGTATCTCTAACAATTTTTAAGGTATTTTGAAAAAAGCATATTTTCAAAATTAAAATTTTTAAAAATTTTACTATGAAACCAAATTTTTTCAAAAATAAGCACTTTAAATCGATGAAACTTACAGATCATATAAACAAAACATAAGTAAAATTATTTGTGGAGCGGTAACGATTAATTTTATTTAAGTTGATAATTAGGGGGTGGTCTTCCCGATTTTTTTTTTGCCAAAACAAAAGGGACCAATTTTGTTTTGAGCGTAACTTGCTTAAATTTAATGCTAGAAACTTTTTGTAAAAACAAAAATAAAACTTTTTTCAAACCCTTTGAAAAAGTTATAATAGGTTTTCCCCAAAAAGTGCTTAATTTTTTGGATATTTCACGTCGAAATATTCTATTTGAAATTTGGTGAATATGAATCTATTTTTCATTGGCTATAACTCTGGTTCTACGAGATCCAGAGACCTAACGCGTACACCATTTTTTTTACATGTTTATAGGCTATATTTTTGCTAAGAACGTTTTTTTCGACAAAATACTTTTTGGGTTATTTGCGAAAAACCGTCTAAAAATGTGCATATTTTGTTCAAAAATGAACATATTCACTCGCAAATAACTCAAAAAGTGTTGACTTAGCTAAAAAGCTCTATAGAACAAAAGTTACTTAAAATTAGTCAGTTTACCCATTTCCGGAATTATTTTGGACATATATTTTTTCACCCCCGAAGGGGGGTGAATGTCACCCCCAGGGGAAAAGCACACATCGGCACAATATCACTTTTTTTCTTTGACATGTAAGCTATACGTATGCCAAACTTCATGTCAATCCAAGCGGTTCTTTATAATTTAGAGAAAAAACCGTGAAAGAATGTACTATTGACTGCGTCCTCTTTTTTATTTTATGCTTTTTTATTTTTCCTCTTAGGTCTCTGGCTGGGTCATAATAACTTGATAATTCTACACCTAGATATTTTAATCGGTTTAGCTGTTCTAAGGGGTTTCCCCTCTACGACGAGCCTGCATCTAGTTGGATCTTTCGTAATGGTAACGCATTTTGTTTTCTGCGTGAATAATTATGTTCATGATCAGTCATCGACATCCTTGGTAGAATCGAGATAAAGTTGTCTTTGTAGGTCATCCTTATCCTCTGCAATCTGGGCTGCATCATCCGCATAACACACTATACTGATTCTACTGTGACCGAGTCTGTATCCCAGTTGTAGCGATTTTACATCTTCTATTATTTCATCCATCATCATATTGAATAGAAATGTGCTGAGGCTGCCTCCCTGCCTGATTCCCCCTGGTGTTGGTATGTTGGTCGTACCTAGTGATGTCGTTTGTTTTAATTTTTATCGTGTTATTGTTCATCTGTTTTATGACTTTCACGATGTTTGCCGGTATTGTTTTTGCTTCATTTTCTGTAATATATCACTAAGTCTGATTCTGTCAAATGCTTTTGTTAGGTCTACCAAGCAAATGTACGCGGTTTTGTTATATTCTTTCGACTTCTCTTTCACTTGTTTCATGACAAATATTGTTTCATGTCAAAGTTGTCGACCTTCCTTTTCTGAATCATCCTCTATTATGATTGGTACACAAAAAAACATTACCTATTCAGTTATAATTGCGAATGATAGAAGTAAATACAAATTAAGAGCTCATTTATCAAAAAATTTGTTCTAACTAATCCGCTTAGGGTCAGAAAAAACGAATTCCAAATCCTTTTTAGGATTTCGAGGGGCTTTTCTCTATCTGCAAAGTTTATTAGGGAGAAAGCTCTGTAAATCGAAGGCTTATTTAAACTTCAATATAAGACTTCGAGTGTAGTTAAAATCATTTAATTTGAAAGCGTTTTAAGTGCTCCCCGGCCGGCAGAATGTGCTTCGAGCTTTTTATTTACAATAAACAGATTGAAGTTCCGATCCGACGTTAATAGACAATATGATAGAGACGCTCTAGATTTTATTTATTAAACTCTAAAAGGTGAAAATTGAATTACGACTTTTTGAATAAAGAAGGACGCTTTAGTTTTTTCTCCTTAATTTTTAGTTTCAGGCATGTTTTTAAAAATATATTAATGGAAGCAATAAATAAATGACTTACAAGAAATGACGAGAAGAAAGATCTTCAAATCACAAAATCGCTAAACTATGCAAATCTTATGATTTATCAATACCAATAAAATTCATACAGGAAAAGGATATAAGATGGCAGAAAAACAAATAAAAATCCTCTGTTATGCTGACGACGCAATCTTAATCTCCGATAACGAGGATAACCTACAGCGAATGGCACAAACTTTCAATACAGTGGTGAAGAACTACATCATGAAAATATCAACAGCTAAGACCAAAGCTCTGGTAGTGTCAAGGAAACCCATAAGATGCAAAATAGTGATTAACAACGAACTAATTGAACACGTTTCGTGATTCAAATACCTGGGAGTCGAAATATATGTAGTTATGGAGATGTTAAAGAGAGCGTCCGAAAGCAAGCAAATAAAGCCAATTACGTATCAGGATGTCTGAGGGATGTCATATGAAGGAATAAAGATATGAGCCTGGAAGGGAAAGCACGCATATACAAATCATGTAAAAGACCGCCGATCATGACGTACGCGATAGAAACAAGATGTGACACAGCAGAAAGCAGGAGGAGGATACTGAAAACATCAGAAATGAGAACGTTGAGGTTAATAACTGGGAAAAAAAACACCGAGAGACAGAATAAGAGATCTCTGTAACATACAAGACATAGTACTGTGGGGAAGACAAAGAAGACGAGAGTTTAATCAGCATGTGACGAGAATGGACAGCGAGAGAATAGCCCGTATAGCCAGAGATTCAAAGCCAACAGGCAAGAGACCAATAGGAAGTCTCTTTAAAAGGTGGCGGGATAGCTGGCAGTCAACATTACAGCTACGAATACAAGCTCAAAATCGATTAAGAACAGGTCAAGAGGCCTAATATGAGAAGAAAGAAGAATAAAATTCAGGATACTACTATGTATTTCCTATACTGTAGTACGGAGTTGAGTCGTGGACTGTCACAGACCTTACCTACAAGAAAATTGTAGCTTTCGTAGTGTGGCTTTATCGTCGAATCCTAAAGATATCTCTACCGATATTATACCGATATTATACCTGTTTTATTGTTTTAGCCAATTTTTGAAAAAATGTGACAACGTTGAATTATCCATGTCCGTCTATCTGTCTGTCTGTCTGTCCGTAAGCACAAATGCTTCGTCATTATACCAGGTAGAATGACAAATGAGGTGTCAAATGAAAGCTTATAATCCAAAAATGGTACTAAAGGTCAGAAACTTAACCTAGGCTGTCTGTCCGTCTGTCCGGCCGACCGGAAATATAACTTCTCCTTCATTATACTAAATGAGGTGTCGAATGAAAGCTTATAATCCAAGGATGGTACTAAAGGTGAGAAATTTGACTTAAGACTTTTAGACCTAGGTTTTAGAAATGCGACCAGAAGTACTGTTTTAAAGTCGCCGGAATAGTACAAGTGATATATTATTCGACGCGCCTTAGCAAGACGAGAACAAATATATACTTCCAGTTTCATGATTATCTGTCAGTCTCTCCGTCCATCCTCGAATACAACTCCTCCGTTATTAATACAGATAGAATGACAAATGAGCTGTCGAATGTAAGCTTATAACCCAAGGATGGTATCAAAGATGAGAAATTTGACATTGGACTTCTGGTGTTAGAGTTGCAACCGTAGGTACTGTTTTAAAGTCACCGAAATAGTATAATCGATATCATTCGATGTGCCTTAGCAAGATGAGAACAAATGTAAAATTTTGGTTTTTATATCATTTCCGGTTCAGAATCTCCATATTATAGTTGCAGAAATAGTATCTACATGTAACACATCAATCGAACCGTATTGAAAAGTCGAGTTTGAATCTTTAGTTCTGGTTTTGAAGTCATTTCTGTTTAATCAATGATGACTTAAAGTTTAGTAAAAATTAGTCAAAATTAGTAAAATCGTATATCAATCGACGCAAAGTTACACGAAGAGTTCAAATATCGACTTCCAGTTCTACTTTGGATTACTTTGAATGAAAACCTAGGACTTTTGAAGTCCAATTACTTGTTAAGGATACAAAAAGAAAAAGATAATTGTTAAATAAATAGAAATTTGCAGTGTCTGTGATGAATATTCCAAAATATTTTAGTAATCTGATTATTTATGTGATTATTAATATAAATATTTCCACATAAATTAAAAATCGGCGATGCCACGAAATAAGCAGATCATAAAGCATTTTAAATTTATTCTTGGTTGTCAAACCTAACTTATAAAAATACATGTATAATTTTATCTTCTTTTACCATAAAGAAGTTGCAACCTAATACAAAATTACATAATTAATGCAAGAAGTATTTGTTGGAGCTGATTTCAAGACACCTCCCGCTGAGTAATGGCCTGATAAACGCTTATTTCTCTTAAATATTTAGCAAACTAAGCAGAAGATTGCTTAAGATGACATGAAATATTGCGGCATTAATGAGATGTTTGGAGAAGTATTATTTCAGGAAACAAAACGGAATAAGTAAATTTATGGTTGTTGGAGGTATTTCGTATCGTTGAATACAAATAAAATACGAAATAAATTAAGCTCACGAAACTTATTAGATGGCATCAGAACACAGAATGAACTAAAAGCATACAATATATAAAACAAATTATACAAATGGTAGAAAAAAATGGAAAGTTTTTTTTAGCTTTCTTGTCAAATACATAAGTTATGATATCATGCGAAATTATTCACAATGTAGTGAGATGGAAGATTTAACAAACTGGTTATGATTATGAATTAATACCCAAAAAAATAGTAGATGAAATGGGATAAACGTGGAATGAAGAAAGGGTCAATTGTGCGAAACTAAGAGTAAGAAATGTACTGTTAGAAAAAGAGAAAAAGTAACGTGGTAGAGAGTTCTTCCTTTCTTTCCCTACCTGGCACGCCATTCCAATAAAATATATAAATACACATTACTTTTCGATCTACCAAGTCGAATGAAGCTTTAAGGTCTATGAAGGTAATGTAAATCTTGTTTCGTTGATAATTATTCTTTTTATATTATATTATATCGTATTAGGCGTATGTTTCAACCACGAATATCTCAAAAAGTATGGAGTTTTCAAAAAAAAATTACAGAACAGATTTTGCTTAGAATTAGGTTCTCTAGCGAATTCCGTGGTAATTTGAACCAAAAAATTTTCCACCCCTACGAAGGGGTGGGAACCACCCCCAAGATAAAAGCACACATCGACATAGGGTAGACTTTGAATTAGGAGATAAGCAGAGGCTAGGCCCAAAATTTCATTAAAATCCATGTAGTAGGATAGAATTCGGAGGTAATATCCTATTCTTGCTCCCATTGACTGGCGTATCGGTAGTTGATGTAAAAAACAAATACAGTGATATAAGACAAATTGATATTGAAAATAGAAGAGAATAGGCAACGGTATGACATACCGCATGTCACGAGTTTATATCCTGAAGCATCTTGATATGTTTTTACTTAATACTTCATATTGTTCTACTTTTATTAGTAGGTGTGTACTTAATTAGCTTAGCTCAAGCGACACGTTTTTCACATTTTAATGCTTTATGGTCGTTCTTGCAATTTTCTTATTTTTTAGTGTTGAAATAATTGTTACCTACTCTTCTTTTATACGAAACCAAGTTTTAAATTTTTTACACAAACGCACAACGCATTATTTTGAACATAGATATCATCACATTTAGTTTAATTACATACCTTGTAGCCATTTAACTATCTCTTAAGTTTGTGCTGATAATCCAAACGTATGGTTTACGTGGCCTGATTGTAGGTGGGTGGTATTATATTTCATGATATGCGACTCTCTCATAAAGCCCTCAGGTATCAGCGACATTGAAAGTCCCTCTACGCTATCCCTTACTCGTAAATGTTTAGAGTTGTGTATTTGAGGGCGAGAAACACCCTTCGGGAATTTGATGTTAGTTAAGATTGGTATTAAAAGTTTGTCTCAAACGCTCTGTTCTAATTATAACAAATATTACGTGAACAAAAGGTGATGAAGGAAAATAAGTTTGAAATACGTGAAGAGTTGCTCATTAAAGTAAAATACGGGTTGAGTGTTGCGAGGAAAAACGTCAAAGTATTATTATATTGTAGTTAATGTTTGGTACAAAAGTTAGAATTTATTATTTAAAACCTATTTATTAACTTTATACATAACACATTTATGTATATTTAACTATAGAGAGTGGGCCAAATAAAAGTGTGCACCTCGATATTTGGCAGTATTTATTAGATTTTAAGAACATGACGAAACAGTTCGATTTTTGATCAAAGGGGGACACATTTTTACGGTACATACATCTGCCATTTGTCAACCCCCTCCCTTCCTCATCCCCACCACTTATTTTTAAATAGGGAATAGGGGTCGTGTGCTAGCTAATTTGAAAAGTTATTCGATTCTCTATTCAGTAATATTAACATTGGCATAATTATTTGCACATGGTGTCCAAGAAAAATTATTTTAAATTAAATTAATTGATATAAAAAGAAGAATGTATGTAATTTATTTAACTCAAAATACATTCTACCGCTGACAGAAAACGAAAAAAAAAATGTTTATTTAATAAATAAACATTGTTTGTTGCTTAAATTCAATATTCAACCTACCAAGAGGCAGATGGGTGTCAGCTTGAACATTGAAATTAAGCAAAAAGCAATGTTTATTTATCAAAAAAACATTTTTTTTCTGTTTTGTGACAGCACTAGAATGTATTTTGAATTAAATAAATTACGTACATTCTTCTTTTTGTGCCAATTAATTTAATTTAAAAAAATTTCTCTTGGACACCCTGTACAAATAATTATGTTAATGTTTGTATTACTGAATAGAAAATTGAATAACCTTTCAAATGAGCCAACACACAAACCTTATTCATTATTTAAAAATAAGGGGTGGGGGATGTGGAAGGGAGGGGGTTGACAAATGACAGATGTATGTAGGTACGGTAAAAA
Source organism: Diabrotica virgifera virgifera (assembly GCF_917563875.1). Classification (NCBI taxonomy): domain Eukaryota; kingdom Metazoa; phylum Arthropoda; class Insecta; order Coleoptera; family Chrysomelidae; genus Diabrotica; species Diabrotica virgifera. Next base: position 246,175,231 of record NC_065449.1, read on the forward strand.
TGTATCCCCCTTAGATCACAAATCGACCTGTTTCGTCATTTCCTTAAAACCTAATAAATACTGCAAAATATCGAGGTGGACTCTTTTCTTTGGCCCACTCTGTATATAATGACAAATAATAAGAAATAATAATGAGGAAGGCAGAAGGAAGATGAGGCAGCTTATCGAGCTTACAGATACAAAGGAAGAATTCAGGAAAAAATAGGCATGCAAAAATATAGGTAATGCCTATATTTTTGCATGCCTATTTTAGCCCGAAATAGTGGATGTGTGAGTTATTCGTAAGGGGATTTTTCCACATTCTCTATTTCATTTGTTGATTTTATTACGATTGGTCGGTGAACCAACTTTGTATCTTTTGATCACTGAGTGTGTTCTAAGATTGACTTCTTTTTTTTTTGTTTTTTAAACATATATTTTACTTTAAGTAATTAGGGAATTAAAACTTGAGACTGTCATTGTCAAATGATGCGTAGATATACGCTCCTGTTATGTCTATGTCTCGTATGTTGTTTTTTGATGGAATGTGTCTAAAGATATTCAACCTCTCATCTTTACCGATGAGCCCAGGGAGGTTGAAGAGGGCGAAACACATTTCTAAGAACTGGTGTTTGGATCTTTGATTCTATTCAGAAAATTTTTCCCAGCCCGAAATAGTGGATGTGTGAGTTATTCGTAAGGGGATTTTTCCACATTCTCTATTTCATTTGTTGATTTTGTTACGATTGGTCGGTGAACCAACTTTGTATCTTTTGATCACTGAGTGTGTTCTAAGATTGACTTCTTTTTTTTTGTTATATATATATATATATATATATATATATATATATATATATATAAAAAACAAAATATGCACAAGATGGAATGCAACCATAGACACGTGTTTCTGACTTATTAGTCGTCATCAGTATGATATAGCTCTCCTTGTTATATATATATATATATATATATATATATATATATATATATAATGCGCTCTATAATTTGACCTTATTTTCTATCAAAAACCATTTATTTTAATCCAGTCCAACTTTTTGAACATATAAATAACACTATAATAAAAAGTATTGTAGAAGAAAAACGATGTACTTAAATTCTATTTAATGGATGAGGAGTTAAATATACTTCTCATTTCTTCTTAAAATACATTAGTCATCAAATTTTTTGCAGAATATCTTGCTTAGTTTGAATGTAATTGACATTTAGAATTGCTCATTTTAAAGGTCTTTTCAAGCACTACAGAAGTTATTAGTGTCATTATATACCTAAAATCGACAGTTTCTCTGTTATTTCAAGTTGAATACACCGATTTGAGCATGCAGCAAAAAAAACTTTTCTTACCTACCATATCCCTCTTTGTATTTTAACTAGAAGATTTGTGAAGGAACGAATCTCTTTGTTTTTGTATAACCTACAGAAATATTTTTAATAGTTTTTTGTTAGATGCATAGTTTTTAAGGTATTCGCAAAAATCCGTCCGAAAAGGTGTCATTTTTTAATGAAAATGGCCAATTTTCAACCACGAATAACTCCAAAAGTATTGAGTTTTCAAAAAATAATTATAGAACAGTTTTTGCTTAAAATTAAGTTCTCTAGCCTCTTCTGTGGCTATTTTAACCAAAACATTTTTCACCCCCGAGAAGGGGTGGGAACCACCCCCCAAGCTAGACTTTGTTTCTTGAGCTATTCCCTACTTACTGTGAAAATATCAAGTAAATCGATGTAGTAGGATGGAATTCGGAGCCACATACCCTCATTGACTGCCATACGAATGATTCTTCACACTGCTATAGAATATAATACTGCTCCACATAAAATAAACTTTACTTTTTCAATAAAATTATTAACGCATGTATAATATTAAAAAAATAGTGGAGGTTCTTACAAAATCCTTTAAAACCTGAATTACAAAAAAAATTTGAGTATCGTTAACTCAAAAATAGTAAAATAGTGCATTCCACTTCAAGGTAGAATAACTGGATGAACTTACTTCCATACTAATAGCGAAATAATACACTGGACTGATTTTTACTATAGATACGTAAACACTGAAATGCGGTACGTGATAACGCAAGAAAACTTTACGTCAATGTAGCTCAAAGACTAAACCGTAGTAAAACTGCAGCAGTTGGGAGCAATTACAATTCACACCACTTACAGATACATAGATGGTGTTTTAAAAATCTATTACAAAACACGTTTTACAACATAGTCCGTCCTTTAACGGTAAAATATTGCAAAACCTCTAAATTTTAAAGAACCGCTTGGATTGACATGAAATTTAGCATACACATAGCTAACAAGTCAAAGAAAAAAAGTGATATGGTGCCGATATGTGCTTTTGCCCTGGGGGTGGATTTCACCCCCTCTTAAAGGTGAAAAAATATTTGTCCAAAGTAAGTCCGGAAATGAATAAACTGACTAATTCTAAGTAACTTTTAATCAATAGAGTTTTTTAATTTTTCGAGTTATTTGCCAGTGAATATGTTCATTTTTTCAACAAAATAACCACGCTGTTAGGCGGTTTTTTGCAAATAACTCAAATAGTAAGTATTTTGTCGAAAAAGGTTTTTAGCAAAAATATAGCCTGTAAAATATTTAAAAAAATGGTGTGTATATCACGTCTGTATACCTAGTAGAAGCAGAGATATAGCTAATTAAAAATAGGTTCTTGTTCGTAAAATTTAAAATGGAATATTTTAACGTGAAATAACCAAAAATGAATCACATTTCGGGGAAAACTTATTACAACTTATTTAAAGCGTTTAAAAAAAGCTTCATTTTTGTTTTATAAAAAAAATCCTAGCATCAAAAGTAAACAAGTTCGCTCAAAGTAAAGTTAGTCCTTTTTTTTGGTAAAAAAATCGGGAGAATGACCCCCTAATTAGTATCTCAAATGAACTTAATCGTTACGACTTCACAAGTTTCTGGACTCGCGTATGTATTGTTTATATGATCTGTAAGTTTCATCTGTTCAAAGTCCTTATTTTGAAAGGGCTGTAGTTAAAAGGGGTTGAACGAGTCACTGATCACGAATGTATGCAAATTTAGAAACACCAAATCTTAATCAATTCTTGTCTAACAGAAAAACAAAAAAATACATGATATTCAGAAAAGCATGCTGACTTTTTTTGTTTTTCGAAATTTTTGGTACCTCTAACAATTTTTAAGTTATTTAAAAAAAAAACGTATTTTTCAAAATTAAAATTTTTAAAAATTTCACTTTAAAACCAATTTTTTCAAAAATAAGCACTTTGAATCGATGAAACTTACAGATCATATAAACACAACATACGTGAAATAATTCATGGAGCGGTAACGATTTATTTCATTTAAGTTGCTAATTAGGGGTGGTCTTCCCGATTTTTTTTTGTCAAAACAAAAGGGACACTTTATTTTGACCGTAACTTGCTTAAATTAAATAAAGGACAAACACTTTCTATAAAAACAGAAATAAAGCTCTTTTTAAACACTTTAAAAAAGTTATAATGGATTCTCCCCAAAAAGTGTTTAATTTTTTGGATATTTCACTTCAAAGTATTCTATTTGAAATTTGGTGAATATGAATCTATCTTTCATTGGCTATAACTCTGGCTTTACGAGGTCCAGAAATCTAACGCGTACACCATTTTTTTATTTTTTACAGGCCATATTTTTGATAAGAACGTTTTTTCGACAAAATACTTACTTTTTGAGTTATTTGCGAAAAACCGTCTAAAAATGTAGTTATTTTGTTGAAAAAATGAACATATTCACTCGCAAACTCGAAAAGTGTTGACTTGGCGAAAAAGTTCTATAGAACAAAAGTTACTTAAAATTAGTCAATATATCCATTTCCGGACTTATTTTGGACTCATATTTTTTCACCCCCAAGAGGGGGTGAAAGTCACCCCCAGGGCAAAAGCACACATCGGCACAATATGACTTTTTTTCTTTGACATGTAAGCTATGCGTATGCCAAATTTCATGTCAATCCAAGCGGTTCTTTAAAATTTAAAGCAAAAACCGTGAAAGAATGTACTAACAATAGTTATTTATGAAACAATTTTAACTATTTATAATGGGAAATAAGCCACAATATTATAAAAAAATGATTTTTATTAACGTTTCGACGCCCAAATCGGGTGCCGTTGTCAAAATACAAAATACTAACATAAAAAAAAATGTTGTTGCTTAGTAAAAAAATTCTTCTAATAATTTATTTAATTTGACTCATTTATATCGGGATAGTATCACGAGGTTTTTCCTGGGTTTCCCTCGTGATTTACTATGAGATCTCTAACGCGAGAATTTTAATGTCACCGTTGCATATGGTTGCCTTTTTAAAGACAGATCACATGCTATGATTTTTTTGTGACGGATATTCTTGAGTTGGGGTTGATTTCATGTAATCGAATGAACTAGTAAAGTCGTCCCAGGAGCGCAACTCATAAATATTGGCAATATCATTTTAAAGTCTTCTACTTTAAAATGTATCATATGTATCTGAATTGCCGATATAAACGAGTCAAATTAAATAAATGATTAAAAGAATTTTTTTACTAAGCAACAAAATTTTTTTTATGTTAGTAGTATTTTGTATTTTGACAACGGCACACGATTTGGGCGTCGAAACGTTAATAAAAAATCATTTTTTTTATAATATTGTGGCTTATTTCCCATTATAAATATGTAGTTAAAATTGTAAAAATGCCACAAGAAAATAGCTTCAGAACAACATTTATGAAACAGTTAGTGAAAGATGCTTTTTTCGAACGCACGCAATGTTTAGAGCACGAGCGACAGAGGAGCGAGTGCTATACACCGCGTAAGTTCGCAAAAAGTACTTCACCCACAGTTTCATACAATATTTTATCTACGATAAATAAATAAAAAAGTGTAACTCTTCGTCACTGGAATTCATTTCTGTTCTACAATTTTTAGAACTTTGATATTTAAAAATTTTAACTGCTTTCAAACCACAAAACTGTCAAAACTGTTGTTGAAATTTATTGCTCATTATGTCATCACCATGACAACGCGAAAGTTAAGGATATTTGATTATACGAAAGTGTGCCAAAAAACAGTGTGAAAATGTAAATCCCATTTAAAATACTTAGTTACTTCACGCACACTTTAAATCCTTCACGCACTGCTATCTATAATGACAGTTTGCACAAACTGAAAACTTATACATAATATGAGATAGAGTAGATAAAATATATTTTTGGCAAGGTATGGATGCATGTCAGCGGTTAAGGGTTAAAAAAAATTAAAATTTTACATTATAATTTTCTTTGTCTAATTTTCAAATTATTCTTTGAGCTGATTAATAGAAAAATTAAACATGTTTTGGAAAAGTTGAAGTTAAGTAATTCCGAAATTGTCGAATAGGATTCCCTTCTCGTCGGAAATTTCGTCTATAATAGGATCAAAATTTACTCCGCTTCTACTTCTCTTCGCCGAAGAGGACTAATCCAATCCAATTTATTCGATGTTCTAGTTCAATATAATCTCGGGCCTGTCTCGATCGCAAATACCATTTAATCGAAACTTATTAATTACACTAAGCATGCCGCTTTAGAAGATGCAACGTGTCTGCAACGGGACTTTGTGTATAGTATATGGCACTAACTCGGGACTTTTTGTCCTTATGTTATTGAAGGCGCTTAAGAGCTTTATCGCTCTGCAATATGCAAATTGGCTACTGGTATTAAGAAGTTGGGAATTTGTGGTATATAATTGGAATCCTAGTTTAATAATTAAAAATAGATTCTTTCATAAATTCAATTCACTGTATAACAGTCGAGGAATTGAAGCTGGAAAAATGGCAAAACCTCGCAACTTTTTCGTCCATCATCGATTTGTACAAACATTTGAGATTAGGCTCATTTCACCTTCTAGTTCATTTTATATATTGAGCCGTTGTACGCTTTTGGTTTTTTAAGGGTGAAAACGACCCCTAATTGTAAAAAATTATAAAATAACATTTTAAACTTTAATATTGTCAACATTTGCTTCTTATTAGTTACATAATGATTGGTTTATTCTGTTAAGATATAATATCATAATATTTCAACCCTTAAAAGCACTTGTTGGAGCTATATATAAAAAGTTTACTTGTCCTAAAAGAATAATTTCGGCCTGCATCAATTTACATAAAAATTTGGGGTTACAAAAAAATGGAGTACCCTCTACTTCATATTCTATATCATGCTCAAGGGCGTTGATTATTTTTAGGGGTGTAAACTACCCCGTTTTGTCAAAAATTATATAAAAATATTGTAAACTTAAATATGGGTAAAATTTGGTTTTGACTGGTTAAATAATGATTGTTTTATACTTTAGGATATAATATCATATTTCAACCATTAAAAACTGCCCTTAATAACATTGCAATTTTTATAAGTAGATAATTTAATAGGTCTATACAGAAAAAAAGTAGAATTAAAGAATTACAAAAACATTTATTTACACAAAAATACGAATTTACAAATATGTAAAAATACAAATACAAACAGTTTGTTAGTCATATTCCAGTATACGAACCGGTTCTGTGGTATAATATACATTGAAAATTTAGGCGGGTTTAAAGGGCTCGAATAAGGGAGTGTTTGCTCGTAAATAGATGTTTTAAACTGCTATATCTCGCTAACTGTTCACTGTAATGAAAATATGTGCATAAGGAAATTTTAGTTATTAAAAAAGATATAATTTAGCAATCTATCATTTTTTTCGCATCTCCAGTATTTTCGGAGATATTTTGAAGAAAATGATAAAAAATATGAAATTGCAAACAATCAATTTTTCTTTAAACTCCAATGTTTTCTAAAATGAGACCTTTTAAATAGGTCAAACTTCTTGCGTATATTGATAATATAAATATAAAAGGAATTACAGAAAGGCGATGACCAATTTTTAATTACGAGGGTAGTTAGGGGGTTGTTTTCACTGTTTTTTTCGTAGAGAAAAACAGGTACCGACTTTTTTTTGATTATAAGTTGGAAAAATGCAAAGTTTTCCCGTTATTTGGGTTTGCTTATTTCAAATTATACATTTGACGAAAAAACCTATTTTTTAACATGCCGTATCTCGGTTTGTATTGGTTCTAAAAATATTATAGAAGAACAGTTTGATTTGTGATACTAAAAGATACAATTTTGATTTCTACAGTTTTTTTGATTAAATGTATAGTTTTCGAGTTACTCTCAAAAAACCCTTTAAAAAAGTCGATTTTTCCGTCGAAAAACTGTCTACTTTCAACCACGAATAACTCGAAAAATATTAGTTTTTCGAAATAAATGCAAAAAACCTTTTTTCCTTGGAATCACTTTTTACATCGAATTACATGGTTAAAATTTAATAAAAAATTCCCACCCCCGAGATGGGGTGGCAACCACCCCCAAGGTTTTAGCGTACAGCGGCATGATATAGAAAATGATCCTTGGACTATTCCCTACCCTCTGTGAAAATTTCAAGTAAATCCATGCTGGACGAAAAAATTGCGAGCCAAAATGCTTCATTTCCTCGACTATAAAGTTATATTTTTTATGAATAGAAAAGTTTACGGCACTTCTTTCTTCCTCTCAGCTTTTCCTGTACATAAGGGCATGTACATCCATGAAATTATAAATGTGTAGACTGTATGTTTTAGGTTGCTGCTGCAAGTGGTAATTTAAAGATGGATTATGATATACAGATACTATTATAAGTTTAAAAAAATCTTACCAAGATGATCCGCGACTCTATCACGTCACATATACCGGTTTTACACGCGGTTTAAGTGGTTCGTGCACGAGATTTAATTGTTTATATCGAATAAGTGTCGTAAACTATTTGCGCTGCAAATATAGAAAGAAGTAGAACAAAAATAACAGACGCTGTATTAGAAAGAACCGCGTCCCTAAAGTGGAATTGGGTATAGTAGGACACATTGCCAGATTATCAGACAACCGACGGATAAAACGTATTGTCGAGTGAAGGCCACGAGCAGAAGCACTACATAGCATCGGACACCCATCAACTAGATGGACCAATGATTTAAAGCGTGTTATCAGTAACTTTAAGCTGCACAGGATAGAGATAGACGGCAAGAGCTGAGGGAGACCTATGTTCAGCAGTGGACGCGTACAGGTTGATGATGATGACTATTTGAGCAGAGAAAAGACATTTGATCAGCGATTATGGAACCCAGAGGGAAAGTTTCGAGTTAGTAATTGATGTGTCGCCCACGAAAGTTGACATAAGAGGGCGATCTTTACCCTTGCGCTGGTAGTACGAGAGAGATAGAATTGCGCGTTGCAACTGCTAAACATAATGCCTCTAGTTTGGTAGGGAGTGGTTTATAGTCGGTATTAGAGGATGACAATTATTGAAATCATACAAAGAAAAATTTTGTATGAAGAGAGTCCGTACTAGGAAATTATTATACAGGAGAATTATACAATTAAATTATACAGGAAAAAATGTAAGAATATTTTTGCATGTGAAAAATTGAACTTATTTAATCGAAATTTATTAATTACACTAAGCTTGGCGCTTAGGAAGATGCAACGTGCCTGCAATAGGACTTTGTGTATAGTAGGTATATGGTACTAGCCGGAGACTTTCTGTCCTTATGTTTATTAAAAAATCTTTAAAGCTTTATCGCTCTGCAATATGGAAATCGGCTACTGGTATTAATAAGTTGGAAATTGGCGAAGAAAACACGTGTCCTAGCTTAATAATTAAAAAAAAATCTCTTTCATAAATGTATAAAGTGATATTTTTTTACGAATAGAAAAGTTTACGAGACATTCTCTTCTTATTTCTTAACTTTTTCCTTTTCAGTGGTCGCTGTTTCCTTTCTCTCTCAATTTCTCTGACGCACAGTCCTTCCATCTTCTCAATGTCTCGAGCTAGTGTGTCCCATTTTTAAATTCTTCCACTCGTCCTAGATTTTCTAGAAGTATTCGAATATCCTCAACCACTACTGTTCCTTCCATTCACATATACTTCATTTTTATCTGTTAAACTTAAGTCCTCCCTCTTCGATAGCTTATTTACAATCCCTCAACTTTTCTTCACACATTTCTTAGCTGTGCCCCACTAATACGATCCAGAAAGAGCAATGACAAAGGTGTCCGCTCTCCTACCTTCCCTCAGTACATCTATAACAAGATTAAGTAGGGTGGGAGTCAGTGAAGAACCTTGATGTAAACCACTCGTCACTGGAAAATTTTTAGGCTAAGCCTCATCCTTCACGAGCCTTACGTACTTCCCAGGAACCCATTTTCTCTCTCGTTATATATCTATATAGTTCTAGTCTAGGAACTGTGTTGTACCACTTCTCAATATCTATAAATACCAAATGCAGTTGTCTTCTCCTTTCGCCGTCTTAAAGCAAACAATGCATCATTTGACCTTCTTCTTGGCATAAACCCAAACTGTTCTCCTATTGATGTCTCCCTCCTTAATCCTCGCTCTATAGTTCTCTGCCAAATTTTCATTGTATGTGATATTAACTTTACCTCTCTATAGCTCTTAGAGACCTGAATGTTTTCTTTATCTTTATACAGTGATACGATCACGCTCTCCGTCTGTGAATTGGGTATCTTTTCTTTCTCATACATCCGACTCATCATTTGCCACAACAATTAATACCATCCTCTCCAGGAGCTTTCTAAACCTCCACAAGTGTTCCATGAGATCCTACTGCCTTCCATTCTGCATCCCATTTGAAGCCTTGACAATCTCATCTCTCGTTATCCCCGTTATTACATTCTCATTTGGAATCCCGCATCCTCTGTTTCCAACTTTTTGAAATATTCGTACCATCTATATTTTATTTTAACATCGGATCTTTGCCTCATTGCCAAAGCAAATGCATATAAAACCAAAGCAGAGATACCGGAATCACCCCTGAATACAGATACTATAACCCCTCCCCTGTAAGAAAGAGTCCCTAAAAAATCAAGGATCTGTGTCGATCAAACTAGGTCATAATTTGGCCTATGATGCTATATTATAGCAATGTACAAAGTATTCAGGAAAGTATAAAATGTGAAATCTCCATATTCCAGAATAGGCATATCCTGGTGTTTGTACAATTCAGACCATCCATTTAGAATATCATTAGGCGTGTCCAGACTTTCGGAATACTCTGTATATTACATATATCCAAACAGCAAAACAAACTCTTTCTTTCAATGTAATTAAGCAGCGTTTCTATAATATAATGGTGTTTTTATCAAATGCAGTAAAATGAATACAGAGACGAGCATACACAAGAAAATATACACGATTTCAGAAACAACACTTCAACAAAGTTGATTCTCTTTCACAGTAAACACAATCACCGAACTAAGCTACGTTAAACGTACATACGGATGGTGAAATAATTGTAATAGAGCGCCACGAAGCACGCAAAAGCCCACAAAAAGCGACTCTGTCTTCAATTTCAAAATGAGCGCTTGTAAAATCTCGTAAAAACTTCAAACAATTCAGAATATTCCGTTCCAGCCACATATCTGCTCCATTAAATTTAATTTTAAAATAATAACTTGGATCCTCGTGCTGTATTATACAAGAGATGAAGCAGAAAATTAAAAAATTGTATTATTTGCTCTCTTGAATTCTTTAGCAAAACATCACAAACAAAATGATGTCGCTGGTTTTTCAGGCATGCTTAATTTGAACCCATTCTTCAATTAAAATTATGTATTATAGCCAATTATATTTACAAAAAAAAGTAAAATCATTAGTTATTTATTTTGCGAAAAGCAAAGTGATTGATACATTCTCCGCAATAATATCTTTGTTGATAACTAGAGCTCGGGAAATATGCACTTAAAAAACCCTAAAATATGCATGCAAATATGCACAAAAAACAGTTGAAATATGCACTTAAATATGCTTTTATGCATTTAATACATATAAATAAACAACACAGTAATCCTTGTTTTGAAGATTATTTGTTTTTTCAAATTATTTATTTGATGCCAATCGACTGTCAAGGTATTTAAGCTAAATAAAAAAATATTTATACATATTTCTATAACCTACATCATTATATTCATTTATTCTTTACATTTATCATCATTCTTTATTATTTATTATTACAATTATTATAACTGTACATTATTAAACGTTTTTCTAAATTTTCTACAGAAAACCAGCCGTAGGTATATCTTATTGTAATTGTTTAAGCATACACGGAAAAACTTCCTTCTACTTCACATGAAGTTAAAGAAGCAAACTTAAAATATTGTTTAATTGAGGGTTCTACCTATAAAATTAAATTATCTTCACATTTCCCCATTATAGTAATATTTTTTTAAATTATTTTGTGATATTCCTCATTTTTCTTTAACGCCGTGCAGAATTTTTGATACACTTTGTTGGTTTCATCAAGGTGTTTAATTATTTCATTTAATGAATTGATAATTTCAATACTTTGGTCTAAAGAAATGTTTCGCTTTTCTAATTTAGTAATTGGCTAAGCAATCTTTACAAAATTGGTTTGGATATGTGTCAAATTGCTTTTTAATAACGTTTTTTTTAAACATCCCCACATATTTTATAGCACCTGAGTTACGTCTACATCGAAACTACAAATGACGTCTCTTCTTCTTCTTCAGGTGCTATCATAGCTATTCTAATTTGATGTCTCTAATTGCCTCAAAATATCGGATATAAAATTTACAGAATTTAACCATGTTCTCCATCTAGTTATCACAGGTTCAGGTGGTAAAGGCACATTAGGTAAACGATCTTTATACACCTATAATCAAAGAAGGGGTTTTAAAAATATGTTTTTATTTTTGATAGAAGGGTATTGACCATTGGAAATTCCATCTTTACAGTTTGTAGCCTCCTGCTACGTTATTTGTAGCAGAACCGTGCTCTAGACAAGTAACAAATTTGAAAAAATATTTTTAAATGTTGTTCACTTTTGGTCACATGGCGCAGCATCACTTAACAATAACAAAATGTTTTCATTAACAAAATGTGACTGCATATTGTAGAGTCACCGTCGTCTTCTTTATTCGTCGCCTTATAAATTGTAAAAGGCAGATATTAAGGATATTACCAGAAAGTGGTTCAACGAGAATTTTCAGATTTATTGTTTAGATCTGAGACTTCTCATTTCTCTTTAAATTGCATCTATGCAAAAAAATGCAAAAATGTCTAAAAATATGCAATTTTAATAAATGCCTATGCACTTACCCAATTTATCCAAAATATGCAAATATGCACTTAATATGCATTTTGCATATTTCCCGAGCTCTATTGATAACCATTTAATAAATTAAGGAAATAGGCGCAAAATCTTTGTGCAAAGCTATTTAAAGACATATGTATTTTTTTAGAATACTGAGAGAAGTAATTTTGGTATTAAAGTATCTATTCTGGAAAAATTTAAACACAGAATTAAAGATTGCTTGATTAGCGAGGACCGAAAATCCCTGAAAATTTCTATAATGTTTATTTTATAAGTTACAGGGGTGAAAACAGAGAAAATTTAGTGTGATCTTTAATTTCAAATATTTAATTCAAAAGAAACCTTTTGTTTATTTTAAGGAACTTTCGGTCCTCGGTAATGATGTAATCTTTCATTCTGAGTTTAAATTTTTGAAAAATATTTATTGGTTTTCTCAGGATGCGAAAAAAGGAATGCGTTTAAATAGCATTGGACCAAGATTTTGCGTCTGCCCTCTTAATTGTAATATCAACAGTATTGACAAAATGTAGGATAGACCATCGATACACTAACAAAAACCTGTCAGTGGCAGATAACCTAAAAATGTCTATATTATATAAAATAAACTATGTTGTACCAAAATAAACAGCCACAAAAATTCAGTAACTGTTTATTAAACGTGGATACATTTCTATTTTTTATATTTGAATGTTGATACAAAGAAGAGTATCATTTAATTGTTAAAGTGACATCATCATCAATCAGCCAATCGCATCCACTGCTGGAAATAGGCCTCCCTCAGTTCTTTCCAGTTTTCTCTACATTGGGACGCTTGTAGCCAGTTTTACTTCTCTCTCTCTCTCTCTCTCTCTCTCTCTCTCTCTCTCTCTCTCTCTCTTTCTCTGTCTCTCTCTCTCTACTTGTCTTACTCCCTGACCTAAGCTAAAATTTTTCGTGTCTGGTCGAACAATAAGGTTCACACGCAATTTTTCCCTTGTTGCCATATTTTAAATTTGAAAAAATATATAGGAAATAATCAGATTTTTTTAACAGGCCATTCCTATTACAGCGAACATTTCATTGGCTAGAAGTAGTGACGAGTGTAATATATGACGTCATTATTATATTTGGTGAGATGGTAAATGGTAACTGACGTCTGTCATAATATTGGAGGTTAAATATAATGTCAAATTATTGTTCTCAAATTATATTTTATTTATTTAGTTTATGTGTTAACGACAGTTTATTTTTGAACCAATTTTAATTTCCCTTTCCTATCCTTGATTGTTCGATTAGGTTCGTAATATTCTTTGAGTATGGTAGGTTTAGTTAGGCGTTAATTTTAAGAAATGATGCTGGCTAAATAGACAAAGCTCCCAAAACCATAAAAGAAGGAGAAAAAAAAAAACAAAAATCTTACATAACCTTCTTCTATAGGACAACATGACTTTGACACTTATATTACACACAGTTTTCTTTGTTTCATACTGTTAAAAATAAAAAGAAACAGTGTAGTGGGTGGCTGCTGTGGTAAATACATATGTTTTGTAATTGGCAACAGCGCTTTACTGCTAAACTTGACGATTGCAGAAAAATAATATATGAGTGTTCAGTTTCAAATTAATCCCTTAAATTGTAATATCACATTAATCTTAACTTCCTAAATTTTATAGTTTGACCTAAATTTTATAATTTTGAAACATTTCGATTAATAGATTAAATACAGTTTATTCAACTAGAGTGCAAACTGAATAAATTGCCAAATAGCGTTATTTATAATTGAACTTCCTTATTTTTCAAAAAAAAAAAAAAAAAAACTTCCTTATGTTGCAATATCATCCTCGTTTAAACTGTACCTGTAAGCTTTCAAAGTATTCAAAGTTCAAAGTTTTTGTTACTGTGCAAAGGCGATAAACTTATTGATGATTCGTAGTATTTTGGTGAGATTATAAATTAGATTTCCGGACTATTTCGAGTCGCAGTCTATTATAAAATTTTACTTAACCAACACCTGTAGTGTAGTGAATTAGTAATTCAGTAGCTGTCAACAAAACCATATTTTTTACTCCACGACTTCAATTTATTTATCATTGTCGATCGAGAACAAACAGACACAGGGCATTAGAAAACAATTCGAACTTTATATTATATTACATCGAATTGTCCAATGAGAAAAAATTTGTTGAGTTTGTTTGCCATCACGTTTGTACCGGTGAGTTATGATGTCATTAAATTTATGACTTGCATGACTAATCGTTTGACTTTTAGTTTAGTCGTATACTTGATATAGCGTTCTCATAGATGTTTTTGATTAGTGACGTATACCTGTAATCTATTCGGCCTTGCTTTAGTGTTTTCAGTACGGTTTCAAACTCTACAGAATCAAAAGCCTTCTTGTATTCGACAAATGCAAGAATCACTGGTATGTTGTACTCGATGCATTTTTCAATTAATATGTTTATGGTATGCATTCTGTTATGCTTAGTCATTTGTACAGGTCTGCCTTACAATGAAAATTGCATGTGTTCTTGATCTGCCCTGCATAAAGCCAAATTGATTATCGGTTATTTCGGTTTCTTCACGTATCCGTCTATCAATTACTCTCTCCCATATTTTCATGGTGTGACTAAGTAGTTTTATAGCCCTGTAGTTTGTACATTGTTGTATATTTCCCTTGTTTTAAACAAGGTCCTTTGTTAGTCTATTCGCCAATCTGAGACACAACTATCTAAACTAAAATCACAATAAAAATGCACTATATAGAAATAAACAAACCAAGACACGTTGAATGTTCGAGGAGCACTCCCAAATCATGATTTGGGAGTGCTTCTCGTGCTTGTTTATTTCTAGTGCATCTTTATTGTGATTGTAGTGTAGACAGTTGTGTCTCAGATTAGCGAATGGATTATATAAGCACATTATATACAGTGTGTCCAGAAATTCCACCGACAAACGAAGGCAGGAGATTCCTCAGATAATTTTAACACATTTTAACCGAATTCACCTAGTCCGAAAATACTTCCTAAGGGAGCTAGAGCTCTTTGAAGATGGCGTCTTGTAATTAGTTTTTCTTAAATAACTCCAGAACGTTTTTATTGAGAAAAACACAAATTGTTACACATATTTATCTTCCAGAGATAAATTGATTCCATGCATTGCGAATTTCTAGTACCGGTCATAGGCGTCCGTTTTGGGTAGGGCAACAGTTATTTTATCGCATAACTTTTTTATGTTTAATTTTTAAGCATTTTTGACTTTGGATTATTAAATTGAGGTATTCTACAACTAAAAGGTACTCATGTTTTTAGTCGATATGATACAACGTTTTCTAGAAAAATCAATTTGAAATTTTTTCTTTTTTTGAGTTTCCAAAAAAAAAATTCAAAAAAAAACTATTTAGAAATCCGAAAACTGATACGTTTATTTATATTTCAGAGATGCATCGATTTCATTAATTGCGAATTTTTAGGACGGGTCATACGCGTCCGTTTTGGGTAGGTCAACGGTTATTTTATCGCATAACATTTTTGTCTTTAATTTTTAAGCATTTTTGACTCTAGATTATTAAGTTATGAGATATTGCAGTACTAAAAGTTACTCTCGCGTTAAGTTGGTAAAATACACCGTTATCTTTTGAAAAAAAATTTCAATTTTTTTTAAATTATAAACACGAAAAATTTTCAAATTGGTTTTTCTGGAAAACCGTGTGTATTACTGACTTAAAGCAAGAGTACCTTTTATTACTAGAATACCTCACAATTTAATAATCCAGTGTCAAAAATGATTAAAAGTTAAAGACAAAAAAGTTATGTGATATAATAACCGTTGCCCTACCCAAAACGGACGCCTATGATCGGTACTAGAAATTCGCAATGGATGGAATCGATTTATCTCTGAAAGATAAATATATGCACAGATTTTCGTTTTTCAAATTGAAACATTTTCAAAAAGCTCTAGCTCCCTTAGAAAACATTTTCGGACTAGTTGAATTGAGCTAAATTGTCTTAAAATTATCTGAAGAATCTTCTGTCTTCGTTTATCGGTATAGTTTCTGGACACCTTGTATAATATTAGAATGTGTTTATAAGTTACAAATATTTATGGTACGGGAGCAAAGCATGATACAATAACCCAGTTATTGTATCATGGGAGCAAAGTAACTCTGTATCATGGGAGCAAAGTATGGTAAATTTGCAGTCACTCGAGCGTTATGTGGACCTATTGGGTTGTGATTATCAGGTCCTAAAACCGAAAAAATTTAAGTAAAATTTTTCATTTTTGTGGGGACTTTCCATTTTTTAATTTAATTTTCCATTTCCAACAATCGTTTTTTCCGATTATAGCGCCATCTATCCATAATTCGAAAAATGTCTCGAATAAAAGTTGCTTATTTTTACGCAAAGAATCCAAATCTACAATAAAAATTTTGGGGTCCCTTTTAAGATCTTAAAGTAAAATCAAACCCCACCTCCGTCGGGGGTCGTGTTTGGTACAATTCGATAGATTTTTGAAAAACATTGAAGATGTATTTTTTAATTTTTCGATCTGACGTTCATTTCGCGAAATATTGGCTTTTTTTGTAAAAATTTTTGACTCACCTATTTCCTTACGCCCCCCCCCCCGCTCAAATCTTCAGATTTTTGAAATATACACCCGTTTGCATGTACTTAACTTACCTTATCTTAATCTGACAATTTCGAGTATTTTTAAGTACAGATTTTTTTTTCGGGCCCCCCTTAACGAACTTCCCTGTGTTAGGAGCCAATATATGGTAGAGGTACATCTGCAGGGTACCAGGTTTCTCCCCATGTAATAATCTGATGCGCTCAAGTAACTGCAAAATCCTCGCTTGGTCTCCCCTACCATTATATCGGTATCTTTTCTGAGACATTTTATTTATTGATTAAAAAAAGCTTTAGTTCTATAAGTACAAAAAACTTTTTTGTTATTGCTGACGAGGCTCCCTAAATTGATTGCCGCTGCGTCAATAATAAATATATATTTTTCGAGCATTTTTGTGACATCACTTGTTTTTCATTCCTCTTAATTTGCTAGATTAAACAAAATATATCAATAATTCCCTTTCAATGAAAAGTCACTAACTCCATTATGATTCGTTCTTTTTGATTAATGATATTACTTAATTAATTTCATCAGGAAACTTAACTACCGCATCAACTACGAGGTTATTAAACTGCTAGGGGTTGTGAACTACTTAATATAATAAATTATTAAGGGAATATTTACTGGGTGATCTTAGCAGAAATTTGTTAACGGAAAATGTATGAAATAAAAGAGACAATTTTCGGTGAAATAAGGAAATTGTTCAAATTTAACCAAATATTTAACTATATTTATATACCGGGTGGTGAATCGTCAATCGGACCATAGGAAACTCAATGGGAAACTCTTAACTGTTGAATTCCTGCTTCTCTAATTACACAGGCCAACGATGAAAAAACTTTTTTGATAAGATTACCTCTATCTTATATATTTTAGTGTGCTGTGTCCGAAAAGCATATTAAAAATGCTGTATTATCCACCATTATCTCACAATTTAACATTTAAAATTGCATAATTACCTTTGAAACCAAGGTGACTACTAAGGAAAAAGAAGAAGCTTGTATTGCATTCAAAAAAGTTGTAAGCAAGTTTTTAGGTATTGTGAAAGACCCTAACTACGACCTTATATTAGCTAGTTTATTAGATAAGTTTTTTAAGATATTAGATAAGATTTAAAATTTGGGATGTCAAATGAGCCTCCAAATCTACCTTTTGCATCACTATCTTGACTTTTTCCCTGAAAATCTCGGTGATGTCAGTGAAGAACAAGGCAAACGATTCCACTAGGATATCAAGGTGATGGAGAAACGATACCAGGGACGTTGGAACACCAATGTGATTTGTGATTACTGTTGGTCACTTCATCAGGAACAACAGAGTGCCACGCATAGGAGAAAAAGCTACTTCAGAAGTTTTACATAAAAAAGAGAAAGAAAATACAAAAGCATTGACACCTGAAATGATTGCACAGACCTATATTACAAAATAAGAATTAGATAAAAGGATTTATTCTAATAATGTACAATTTTAATGTATTTGGGTGTTTTGTCTTTTTCAAATTATTAAAATGTATAATAAACCAGTGTCATATTGTGGAAAAACTATGGATGATACGTAAAATCTAATTTCAGATCCTTTTTTAGCGCCAAAAAATACATAGGATCCGCATAAATTTGTAAGAAAAATTTTATATATTTTTTTTTTTGGCCTGTGGTATTTTAAATTTAAAGCTATGTGAAACTATTTGTAGAGGACCAAAATCTGTATTAAAACAATTATTTTTAAAATTTTTGTAAGAAATAAACTACACATTCCAAAATTTTGCAAAAATTAAATACATTTGCCAGAGTATTATTAGTCCAATTGACAGATATTGGATTTCTAAAAATGAGACAAGCAAGCTGAGTTTTGCTGATAATGTCAATATTTTGGCACATTAAAAAAGAAGATGCAAAAAAGTTTCCCTCCTACCCTAAAGCCTCCATCGTTGGAAAGAGGCGCAAAACATCTATTTACCAATAATATGTACGCCGTAGAAAAAAATATTTAAAAAAAAAAATTGTATCTGAGTTAATTTAAAAAAATATTTATTACAACTTTTTGTGTAGAATGAACCGGTCTCTCAGAAACAACGCTTGAAACGACAGGCGATTTTGATTGTCAGTTATGCGAGCGAAACCAATTTTTTAAATGAAATTTGTGTCAGCTCGACGGTAAAATTGCAGCAATAGTATGAAATTTTTGTTTTGACCCATATATTTTTGTAAAATTATATCTTGGTGGTTAGCATGTAAATATAACCACGCATACATGTTACGCATGTAAATAGCACGTGAGTATAACCTAAAACTTTTCTTAACCTTAGTCAAAATTTCAAAATCTTTGCATTTTTTTCCAGGTTATATTCATTTTAGGTAAGCATCGATGATGATTGGTAAACCAATCGAAAACTAGTTCTGTGATGTAGCCCTTTTTAGGGATTTTAAATATATACCTTTCATAAAAGATTTTATTGTTTTTTTGTATTACATGGTATACAGCCAACTACAGAAAAACTTCTTCCTTGTGAATTTTTGAAATTTTTGCATTTTGCGGCAAATGAATGGAGTTTTAATAAAGCTGTTAAATAAATAAATGTTGCACGATTTTTGTTTTGCCATCTTTTACGAATATTTTAAGATTCATACTGCCTGTTCATTTTGATAAATAAATGCCATTTCAAGAAAAGTCCTTATGTGATAGATAGTTATTTTCATTTGCTAAAAGCTTTACGGACTCAAAATACATATTATGGTCTTGATTCACAACATATTTAGCGAAAGGGCACCTGCCTGGATGTAATCTTAAATCTATTTTATTAGATGTAATACGATCTTTAACTCGTCTAGTGGTTTGGCCCATGTATTGTTTGTGACAATCAACATACGGTCTACATCAGACTACAGCTCCTTTAGTGAGCTATCCTTGAAAATAGACTAGTAATAGTTCACACTGTTTTACTAGCTAAGAAAATAATATTCTTAAAATCATAATTTTGAATATCATAAATTATATTTATTAAAAAACTTTAATGGAACTTTATCCAACATCTTTGATGAATTGAATCTTTAAAATACGTGTCTGTAAATTTTTCATACAAGGGTAGATTTTACCAAACAGCAAAATCACACATTGAGACAATATAATTTTTGAAGTGGAGGATCAGATAAGCTGGGTAATAATTTTCAAGAAAATCCATGCAATCTAAAAAAATTGGAGCTTTTATATCCCTTTCGCTTTCAGTGATTACACTATATATTTGAATGCCATTTGTTTTGATTGATATTGACGTTTTGGTATTGGAGAAATATTATTTTTACTCCGGTTATGGATTCTCCATTTGAATGGCCCGACTAGTTAATGCTTGAATCGTGAACCTGGCAGCTGTAAAAGTCAGAAATAATTTTACTTGCGATCATAATATACTAGGTTTTTCAATAGGAAAAACAATTTTATGGTTTAAAATAAACTTTATTATTCAATATAGTCTCCCTGAATATCAATACATTTATTTCAACGAAATTTGAACAATAAATTGACATGTGCACTTCACCGTTATTCTAAGCCTCATTGAATGTCTCTTTAGCTTCCTTAGTACTAAATTTCATTAAAGTCATCACAGTCTTTGGACACCCTGTATTTGGGAAAATTTGAAAGAGCCGATGTAGCAATCAACTAACAGGTCGTTTCAATCTTCCTTCGAAATCAATCTAAAAAGTGAAACACGTATTTTAAATGGCAGTTTTCTGCTAATGGCCCTTCGTGGTTCTAAAATGTAATTGTTATTGAACACGCTTTAAAATCCGTGTTTTATTTTGTTTCATGTCACTTCATGTTCTGGCTATTTCAGATTTCTATGAAATGTGACGAGTGACTTTGAGGCATGCGAATGCCAACACCACGTGGTGGCTTTTCAAGGTTATTTAATTAGAGCTACAGCTCTGTGATTTGTGAAGATAACATCTCTAGGTGAAACTAACCAAAATATTATTTATTAGAAATATTTTGAATTACACTTACGTTTTGATTATACTTACGGTATCTAATACAAAGTGCACATTATAACCTCTGATAAATTGTTACGTGATCATCACACATTAGACCAGGGAGCATCATCTGTAAAAATTATAGTACATTTGCATGTTGAGAAGTGACTCATATTTTTTTTGTCTGAAATTGCTTAAAAGTAACTTATAAATATTTCAGTTATCTTCCCACTCAAAAAGGTCCGGAACATTGTTTAAATAATCAAAATGTTAAAACATGAAGATCTTCGTTTTTTGATTATAATTTTAAAAGTATTCATTTCCGAGGAAAGTTGTACTGCCATAAAAGTTGTGTAATTAAATTTTATACAATATAGGACTACGAGTTAAAAATTTTAAAAATTTTCACCCTTGTTACAAAATAGAAATAATTGCGAAAAAACTATAAAATAGTATATTGTGCAACAAGTGCAGAAAGGTACTAATTTCTCACGAGTTTGAAAAGTTGCGGTACGAGCGCAAGCGAGTGCCGCAATTCAAACGAGTGAGAAATTACCTTTCTGCACGTGTTTCACACTATACTTTTTCTACAAGCACAGTTTTTCCTAAAAATAAAAATCACAATTTCCAAACGACGATTAATTATAATAGGTACCTCTGTGATAAATTTTAACTGTATTTAATTAATACCTACTAATCAATTTAAATTCCTTATACCTAAATAAATTGCACAGAAATCAGTTAAAAAATTAATGCACTGCCTTAATTTGTTTAAATTTAAACAATTATTACACATTATTGACATTATATTTATGCAGTCACGGATTTACACAAAACCTACTTCATTCGACGTCTCTTGCACAGGTTGCTAAATTCTTATTGGTTATTTGATAATTATAAAATGTTTAATAAGAATAAAATTGTAAAATAAAACAGTTGTAACATCCATAATTTAGTTTCTGTGCTATAGTTAAATATAATAATTGTCTTATAGGTTATATATTTGTCTAAAGTTTAACCCCGGATGTAAACAGAATATAACGTTACTCAGAATGCGGTAGTCCACGGATGTAAACAGAATATAACGTTACTCAGAATGAGGTAGTCAACTGTGCAGAAAAGAACTTTGCGGCAGAGAAACGTCACTTTGCGGCACAGAAACGTCACTTTTCTGCACACTAATGTCAAATATCTTATACTGTGAGAAAATATCAAGTTTGCTAACATAAAACCGTGCAGAAAAGTGCACTTTGAATAGTGGTTGTAGAAAAAAGAAGTATTCCCATTTTACGTTTTTCAACCATTTATGCTACACTTAGGATCTTCATATTTCACCCAGAAAAACTTTATGATATAGTAAAATAATGCTGTAAATTTTATTAAGATCGGTTTAATAGATTTTGCAAAATAAATTTTGCAATCCAGCTTTCGCAAAAAAAATTCATGTTTTCAAAATGTTGCAGGACTGAAAATAAAGCAGACAGCAAGTTGATTTTTTTACATATAGAAGAATATCGTTCCTTGCATTTGCAATTTGCAAAATTAAAATCGGTTAACTACTACGGCCGGGCGTCAGGAATTTTTTTAAATAAACATTAATTTTTGTTGCTACGCGCAGGACAGCGGATACGTTTGCTCTGTTTGGGCATTCCAATCACCTTTGATAATGATTGATAAATTTTAATTTTTAGTACATTTCGATATAAATAAATAAATTTGTTTATTGCAAAATAAAAACACATACTCCTTCCTTTGAAATAACACTTTTTTAGCAAAAACTTTCTTTGTTCATTGTTCATATATTTTAACTTAGAGAATAAAAGTTTATTATTTTTAAACATATACAATTTTATAAAAAATATTTCACAAACAATAATCAAATTAGTTTGATTTTTGTGGAATTAAAATATTAAAATACAACAAAATATAGAGTAGGACAATAATATATTAGATAAAGGTTGGAAGAAATTTTGGTGGAAATCAACTTGTATGAATCGAACACCGCTGTCCTGCGCGTAGCACCAAAAATTAATGTTTATTTAAAAAAAATCCTGACGCCGTGGTATTTAATCGACCTTAATTTTGCAAATTGTAAATGAAAGGTACAGTATTCTCCTATACGGAAAAAAATTTCAACTTGCTATCTGTTTTATTTTCAGTCCTGTAACATTTTGAAAAAATGAATTTTTTTTTCGAAAGCTGGATTGCGAAATTTATTTTGCAAAATCTATTGAACCGCCCTTAACGAAATTTACAGTATTGTTTTATTATATCATAAATTTTTTTTGGGTAAAATATAGAGGTCATAAGTATAGCATAAATGGTTGAAAAACGGAAAATGCAAATACTTGTTTGTTTATGGTTTTTTCGCAATTATTGCTATTTTGCAACGAAGGGTGCCAACTTTTAAAACTTTTAACTAATACTATATTGTAGGAAATTAAATCTACGCAACTTTTATGTCAGTGCAACTTTTCTCGGAAGTGAATACTTTTAAAGTTATAATCAAAAAACGAAAAAAAAATCGATTTTTTCTTTCATTTTTTGACATTTTGATAACTTAAACAATGTTCCGGACCTTTTTGAGTGGGAGGATAACTCAATTATTATTATATGAGTTGTTACCAAGCAATTTCTGCAAAAAAATATGAGTCACCTGTCAACGTCCATCTCAAAACAGATGCGCCTGGACTACATACATTTTCACAACAAACATCAAATTATGGAAGTTACAATAAGTTTCCAGGAGAGATAAAGGAAGAAACAATAAAATATGGAAGACATCATCATTATGCGTCTACACTACTAGCGGAAAGATTGCCGCCTTTTTTGGGCTCGTCTGGTTCATTTGGGAATCAGTCCGCATTAATACTTTGGTTTACAATATTTATCCATTCGTTCCCGTTTTTGTTTATGGTTACCCATTCTCTAACCCTTTTCCATCTATTCCGTCTTTTTAAGGTCCTCAATTATCTGGTTCTCCCATTTGGTTTAGGGTTTTCCACGTGGTCTGCCCGATACTGGTCTCCATTTGGCGATTTTCTTGATAACTGCTTCGGGATCTCTCCTTTCTCCTAACTTCGTAGTTTATCTGTTTTATAAATTCATGGTTACCGAAGGTTGGTGGGTCTGCTATTCTCCGAATTATTTTTCTCTATAGGATCTTCAATCTTTCCGCAGCTTTCTATGCCAATTACATTACTTCAGCACTATATGTGACTACCATATGTGACTTTCAGCACCATATGTGAAAGCTGTATTTCCAGTAGGCCATTTCCAGATGGGACACGAGCCATGTCTCTGCTCCTGATTTTGATATTGGTCGTATGATAGTTTTATATATCTTGAACGTTACTCCCCTATGGATGTCTTTGGAACCTTTGGATCTAAACACCTACGACAGAGAGCAATAGTTATATTTGTCCGTAGTTATTAGACTTTGTTAACAAGCATTATCATTTTCCGTATTTCCGCCCCTTCGCTACCGTTCTCAGTTTTCTGTACGCCCAGGTATGTGAGCTGTTTTACTACTTAAATTTTACAAGTTTCCTTGTTTCCTTGCTTAAGGCTTTAGATTTATCTTTAAGTTCATTCCTAGGCATATTTTTTTCGCATTTTCTTTAAGCTACACATCAAGTTCTACGATTATCTTGCGGTTCGTTGTATCAAAATTTTACATCGTAATATTTGTTTTTCGAAAATTTTCGCATTAAGGGCATAGGCGTACAACGTCGCCTGTCAAAATGTTCAATGTATTTTAAATGTATTCAATTTTTTCGAATCCTGAGAAAACTAATAAATATTTTTGAAAAATTTAAACGCAGAATGAAAGATTACATTATTACTGAGGGCCGAAAGTCCCTAAAAACTTCTATAATGTTTATTTTAACAATTTATATGAGTGAAAATAAAAGATGAAATTTAGTGTGCTTTTTAATTGCAAATATTGCATTCAAAAGAAACTTTTTATTTATTTTAAGGGGCTTTCGGCCGCCCTCGGTAATAACGTAATCTTTCACTCTGCGTTTAAATTTTTCAAAAATATTTATTAGTTTTCTCAGGATTCCAAAAAAAAAAAGAATACATTTAAAACACATTTAAAATTTTGACAGGCGACATTTTGCGCCTTGCCCCTTAATTATACAGGGTGTAACAAAAATATAGGTCATAAATTAAAGTACACTAAAAATAGTTCGAATGAACCTAACTTACTTTAGTACAAATATGCACACAAAAAAAGTTACAGCCCTTTAAAATTACAAAATGAAAATCGATTTTCTCGAATATATCGAAAACCATTAGAGATTTTTTATTGAAAATGGACAGGTGGCATTCTTATGGTATGGCAGGAATATCTTAAAGCAAAATTATAGTGAAAATTGTTCATCTTCTAAAAATTTTATGGGGGTTTGTTCCCTTAAACCCCCCCAAACTTTTGTTTACGTGTCAATTAAATTAGCATTGGGATACCATTAGTTAAATTCAATATTTTCAAAACTTTTTGCCTCTTAGTATTTTTTCGATAAGGCAGTTTTTATCGAGATGCGGCTTCTTTTTTAATATGTTTACATACAAAATTTATGGAGGTTTTGTGCCCTTAAACCCCCCAAATGTTTGTGTACGTTCCAAATAAACTATTACTGCGGTACTATTAATTAAACACAGTGTTTTTAAAACTTTTTTCCTCTTTGTATTTTTTCGATAAGGCACCTTTTATCGAGATGTCGCTTCTTTTTTAATATGGTTCAAAATATTCCTAAAAATGTAAATCATAAATAAATTTTCATATTATTACGAAGTTTCCATAATCGTATTTAACCATATACAAATATGTGGTGGATTTGAAAAATATTCAAAATATCTCGATAAAAACTGATTTTTCAAAAAAGCACTAAGAGGTAAAAAAGTTTTTAAAACATTGTATTCAACTAACGGTACTACAATAATACATAATTAAATTGGAACGTACACAATAGTTTGGGGGGTTTAAAGGAACAAATCCCCCATAAAATTTTTAAGGGGTGTCCAAATTTCACTATAATTTTTTGTTAAGATACTACTGACATAAGAATGCCACATTTTCCATTTTCAATAAAGGATCTCTAATAGTTTTCGATATATTGGAAAAAATCGATTTTCATTTTGTAACTTCAAAGGGCTGTAACTTTTTTTATGTGCACATTTGTATTAAGGTAAGTTAGGTTCAATCGAACTATTTTTGGCCCCAGAATATGAGATTTAATTTATGACCTGTATTTTTGTTACACCCTGTAGGGTGTTTGGTAGGTCAATGGAAATTTTTACAACACTGACTCTTCGCATATAATTTCCATCAGCTATCGTCAATCTCCGAACGCATAACAAACAAAAAACAATCTACCTGCTATGCTAACAAACAATCTACCTGCTATGAAGTGGTTTATTTTGGTTTATAAACATGGTTATTGTATGCGTATGAAAGGTGCGTTTTACTGTTTTGACATCCGAATTGTGTTTCGAGTTGCATTAACAACGAAGGGTTTTTGCAATCTGAGCAAGTAATACGTAAGGCATTTTGTAGCTCAGGGAAGTACCTCGCTTAGATAATTATTTTTAAAAATAAAATAGACGAGCAGCCTTATTTTCGAATATTGACAAATTTAACTTTATTTCGGAAACCTTAACAGTTTGAGCGATACATTATTAGCAAAAAATTTTGCAAATGGCGTCCCCTATTATCCCTTAAAAAACTTCCATCGACCTACCAAACACCCTGTATGTCCGAAAAACGTTTCCCTAGAAAACTCAAAATATAAAAAATGAGAAAAAATTAATTGACCTTTTTTGTTCACCCTACTACTTATTTTAAAAACAACAACAAGAAAGTTTCCTCTCATCTCTATATGTTTAGGTATCCCTTGTTAAATGATAAATAGGAAATATTAGATAAACTGAAAAAAACATTATATGCAGAAATATTACCTAATACTCTCCAGTATATTTTAGCATATAGATGAAACATTAACATGTGACGACATTACCATAAATCCCATTTAAAATTTTATATGACACAGGTTCCATTTTATCTACACTTTGTCACTAACATGAAAATAATTAGGATCAGGTGTACAAATAAACACCAGCATTTAAAATAAGATTTTGAAAAGGTGCCAATTTATTAATAACATCAAACACTAAATCAACAAAGAAATCATTTTAATCTCTTTGCTCATCATACTTAAAAATATTTATACAGGGTGTGCAGAAACTCTACCGACAAACAAAGACAGATAAGATTCCTCAGATAAATTTAAGACAATTTAACCCAATTCACCTAGTCCGAAAATGTTTCCTAAGGGAGCTAGAGCTCTTTTAAGAATAAAAATTTTTTCAAAAAAAAAACCGGTGTATTTTACCAACTTAATGCAAGAGTAACTTTTAGTACTAAAATACCTCATAATTTAATAATCTAGTGTCATGCATAAAAATTAAGGACAAAAAAGTTATGCGACAAAATAACCGTTGACCTATCCAAAACGGACTCCTATGACCGGTACTAGAAATTCGTTTTTCATGAAATAGATTCAACTCTGGAATATAAATAAACGTACCAGTTTTCGTTTCCCTAAATAGTTTTTTTATTTATTTTTTTCAAATTCACAAAACGAAAAATTTCCAAATTGCTTTTTCTAGAAAACGGTTTGTGATATCGACTTAGAGCGAGAGTACATTTTAGTACTAGACTAACTTACAATGTAATCATATAGAGTCAAAAATGCTTAAAAATTATATACAAAAAAGTTAAGCGATAAAATAACTGTTGCCCTACCCAAAACAGCCGCCTATGACAGGTACTAGAAATTCGCAATATATGGAATCGATTTACATCTGGAAGATAAATGTGTGTACAAATTTTCGTTTTTCTAAAGAGAAGCGTTCTGGTTCTGGAGGTATTTAAGAAAAACTAATTACAAGACGCCATCTTCAAATAGCTCTAGCTCCCTTAGGAAGCATTGTCGTACTAAGTGAATTGGGTTAAATTGTCTTAAAATTAGCTGAGAAATCTCCTATCTTCGTTTGTCGGGAGAGTTTCGGGACACACTGTATATTATAATGATACTTTACAGTTGGATCCGTGGACTTTTTGATAACATATTCTTTGGAAGTATAATGTAGATGTTCAGCCACCGTCTCAGATGCAATTTCTTCTTTCAAAATGAAAAGCGCAGTTTCACATAGGGAGCATCCATAAACTAAGTCGTTGGAAAGGGAGTGGGGAGGACTTTACTTACTACGACGGTATACGACAGTGGGTGGGGGCCATAAGTGCACATACGACGTCGTTTGAAGTTCACGAATATAAAAAATATATCCTAGTTTAGAATGAAAAAAATTTGTATATTACTTTTTCCGCAAATCGCCAGGAAATTTTGACATTCCTGTCAAAATTTCTTGAAGAAAAAGTCAGGACTTCCTTACTGTAAGGAAATGATATTTCCGTACAGTTGTTAGTGTTCTACATAAATGATAGAAAACACATTGCTATTAAAACCTTGTAAATTACCTTAATCATTAAATTTTCTTTATCTGGAGCTTCCTGGATAAATTTTTCAATTTCTTCCTTCGTTAAAATCTTAGATTTCTTTGCCCTATAACCTTGAGCTTGCCGTTTCAATAAAGAACGAAGTTTTGAGTATGTAGATATATCTACATTGTGTTTAAGTGCAAAGGTTGACTTCAGCATTGAATAATTGGCCCATAATGTTGAAGATTTCATCTTTAAACAAAGGTCTAGGAAGTATGCCATTACAACATTTTCTGAGAAAGAACTCGTATTTTTACTCATGCGATAATCCATAAAACGTCTGTATGCATTTTCGTACTTTTCTCTTGATTTCTTTGGCAATAATTCTAATGAAGCAGTATTCACTGCCTCAACCAGCTCTGGAGGAGTCCCAGGAATGGAAATTTCATCATCACTTATCATTTTACTTTCGAGAACACCAGCAATTAAATTTATAAGCGTCAAGTTTGACAATTCAACCTCAATACGTTTCCATAGTAACCCAAGTAATTTTATTAGGAATTTCAAAGCACCATTTATTTGGGAATAAAATTATCGCGTTTTTTTTAAATCAATCAATATCTGTCGAATTTTAAACGATTTGCGGAAAAATAGTATGTTTACCTCGTAGGAAAAGCCACATTCCTGGACTCTGTGTTGCCAAGTCTCGGCTTGCGCCTCGACTTAGCAATCTTCACAGTCGTCCAGGAATGTTAAGCTTTTCCTACCCGGTAAACAATGTACTATTATCGCATACTTTTCATTTCGTTTTTGTCACTCACAGGCTTAATAATATTGCTAGCAGTTTTATACAGAATAACAAACAATAAAACATTGTCCTATGTCTTTAAATAGAGACACTTCTTTTCTAGATGCACACTTCTTTTCTAGATATTTTACTAGGTAGTGACGTCGAGTTTTTGCTTATTTTAACAATTTTTTTGTTTATATTACCATTTTTCTCTTTACCAAACACACTTTTTTTTTGTTATTTTCGATTTTTTCACTTTAAAGTTATACCATGAATTCAAAAATCAATATAATCATAAAAACTCGACGTCACTACCTCAAGAAACTCTTAAACTAAAATAATCTTTTTGGTTTATATGTTCCAAATGCTTCTGTCCGAAGATATAGTGTACACCGCAAATCATCTTCTTTTTTGGACCTTCTACTTAAAAATGACGCCTCTGCTTCATTTCTTAATATTTTTCAATAAAAATTTAACTGAATAATCTTTAAGTATTGTTCTTTAACATATTACTAACCCCAGTTTCACACACCGAACGCACATAGTCGATTACCCACATAAACAATCTCGATATTTGCTATAAATTAGATAATTATTTTTATGTAGGGTCAATTTTGATTTAACTTGTTTCATCATCATCCAGCCTTCTGCATCCAAAGTTGAACATAGGTCTCCCCTAATTTCTTCCAGTTTTGTCGATCTTGGGTTTCCTGCAACCAATTCCCAGCAATCCTTTTGACGTCGTCTGTCCATCGTGTAGGTGGTCTACCTATACTTCTTCTGTCTACTCGTGGTCTCCACACTGTAATTTTTTGGGTCCACCTCCCGTCCGTCATTCTGACTACATGGCCTGCTCAATTTTACTTCAGCTATGCTACTCGCTCTATGACATCTGTGACGCCTGTCCTTCACATCAGTGACGCCTGTGAGTCTGTCCAAGTAGTGACCATTCCATTCTTCTTTGGGCCACTCTAAGTTTCGTTGCTGTGGCCTGGGTTAACGATAATATTTCGGCGCCGTAAGTCATGACTGGAAGCACACATTGGTCGAACGTCTTCTTTTTCAAATAATTTGGCATGTTGCTCTTGAAGATTTTTAATAGAGCTCCATATTAGGGTGGGTCGAAAAACAATAATATATTTATATATTATTTACTTATAAGTAAAATGCAAAGTAAAATAAAGTTTTATATTGAACCCCCAGCTAGCGCATCACACTTAAAATTTAGTTTTTTTTTCAGAAATCAAGACATTTTTCAATTATTTTTACAATCTTTAGCGAATAATATTTGAACGTGCTATAGTGAAAACTGTTTAGTTAATAGTTTAAAAAATAGGAAATAAATTTGAAACAGACAATATCTTTTAATTTGCGGTAGCGCCAAATACTCAAAAATGGTTAAAATTCGCATATTAGCACCTTAAAAGAAGGTGTGGTCTAGTATGTTGTGTTGGGTCTTTTAGCACAATCCCTTTTTTAATAAAATTATTATAGTGTGTTTAAAGTTAAAAAAAGGATATAAATAAAACAACTTATAATTTTAATAACATGTTTAATTGAAACAAAAAAGAAACCAAATTACAGCCAAACAATGTCAACAAATTAAATAAAATTTTGACTTTAGAAAGAGTCTTTGACTCACAATTTCTGAGTGGGTACGTTGAAGCTGCGATTGCTGTCAAACTTTGGCATCGAAGCTCCGGATGCTACGGCAGATCTTATGAAACCATCTCATTACTTAGCACCGACGACTTTTTTAGATGCTTCAGTCACTAACTTGACGCAGCGTTCCACGACTTGAGTATGACATGAAAATTTGCCAAAGTTCCAATCCTCGGGTGTTTCACCAGCGTAATTTTAGCCCAAACTTCATCATCAGAGACCCTCCGTAACAGTGATGGTGGTGTAATTTCAGTGGTGTTCCAATAAAATAATTCAGTAGAATCAGTCGCATGAAAGGTGATTTTTGGAGGTCTAAAAACCCTAACTGTTTCTGTTTTTGTAGCTAACATCCTTGCTTTGATTATTCTTCGGAATCCTAATTCTCTTATGTGTTTCCTTTCATCCACTATCATCCTCAGTAGCAAATTTTCTGGGTGGGAAAAAATGCATTTCTTTCGATTACAGGATCAACTACTTTAATCAAATTCTCTGGTAGAAATCTGGTTGATTTGATAGTCTCAAAAACGTGTTCAGGTCCATCTGTTATGTATTTACTGTACTTAATTTTGAACCATAGAGGCATGTATGATTTAAAAATGAAGGATACTAACAATTTATGTTCAACTGAAGACGTTTCCATACTTACATACAGTCTCAAAACTCTGTTAGCTGTAGTCAACCATCGAGAGTGGGAAAGTGGACCCGGTTCTCGAACAGATAAGTCCACAGGGCAGTTGCCTAACTTTATCGCACAACTTATGTCTAGAAGATACTATTCATCTTTGCTCAAAAGATTGCGATTAACTAGTCCTCCTAGTGGTTAGGAACGAGATGGTTTCATAAGATCTGCCGCAGCATCCAGAGCTTCGATGCCAAGGTTTGACAGCAAGCGCAGCTTCAACGTACCCACTCAGAAATAATGAGTAAAAGACTCTTCCTAAAGTCAAAATTTCATTTAATTTTTTGACATTGTTTGGCTACAATTTGGTTTCTTTTTTGTTTCAATTAAACATGTTATTAAAATTATAAGTTGTTTTATTTATATCCTTTATAACTTTAAACACACTATAATAATTCTATTCCAATTAAATGGGGTGTAAAGTAAAAAACAAAAAATGGATTATGCTATTAACACCCAACACAACATTCTAGACCACACCTTTTTTTAAGGGGCTAATATGTGAATTATAAAAATTTTTGAGTATTTTGCGCTACCGCAAATTAAAAGATATTGTCTGTTTCAAATTTATTTTGTATTTTTTAAACTATTAACTAAACAGTTTTCCCTATAGCACGTTTAAATATTATTGGCTAAAGATTGTAAAAATAATTGAGAAATGTCTTGATTTCTGAAAAAAACTAAATTTTAAGTATGATGCGCTAGCTGGGGGTTTAATATATAACTTTATTTTACTTTGCATTTTACTTATATACCCCAAAGGCAAATTTTCCGCGGTATAGCGATTAAAAAATGAAACATTATTGTTTTTCGACCCACCCTACTCCATATGCGGCTCATGCTAAGGGGATCCTTCTGTAATTCTACAGTTTGATTGTCCCTGGCAGTTTGGATTTCATGCCTCAAGTATTTATATTTATGAACCAATGATATTTCGTTGACGTCGACTTTTGGATTTTCGCTTGGTACCTTGTTTATTATTTATATGATCCTATGAAAATGTTTAAACGCCATACGCTAAATCAATAAATACCTTAAATATACAGTGATCACAACCATAAAATAACTGTCCTTCAAGAGCATATTGTTTTCCAGAAAACTCATAAACACTTCAGATTTGACGTACACACATGCTCTTGAGCCCCTGGCTTAACCAAGCTTTCTTTTTTTTTAAAGAACAGTTGTTGTATCCACTGAGTATTGAGTATCTAAGATTGAAAATCTATAAAGACCAATTTCTATTACATTACCGTTTATTTGAAGTAAACTTAAGTTGAAATATATACACTTAAATTAAACTATTGTATAAACGCCAAAGGTTCTTTTCAAATAACGAGCTTTCCTTAAAATAATGATTCTACAAACTGATTCCTTTTAGTTAGAAATTGCCTTGCATTCGTCAGTCGAGCGTACGATAATAAATCTATAATAAAATGCACCAAGTTGCAGTTCAATTTGATCTTATTCTTTTCAGGGATATTGATTTACTGTTTCGGAGGAACTGGTCAATTGAGATTGATACATTGTTAAACTTCTTTTGCAAGGAACTTGGCTCTGGAATTGAAAGGGTTGCTAAATCCGCTTTTTATTAGAATTGATTGATAGTAGAGGGATCAGCAAAATAAAATAATATATGACCGGTGGTCGTCGAAGGAAATTTCAGATATCCTCTTTGTCGTTAAAAGTATTTCGCTTACCATATAACGATTTTATTCGACGTTCTTACAGTTCCCTTGTAAATTGAAGTATTATATGTATTTCAGTTTTTAAGCAATTAACTTATTAACCGAAATAGTCTAGGCGCCAAATAGAGGTCACCGTGTCCTCTTCAATTCTGATGGACAAACTCAACGGCTTCTTATGGATTTTTGGTTGCCGATTACAAATTTCGAGGGTGGATTTCAATCTGAGTGGTCAAAAAATTGTTATAGACAATTTAATTGTTTATAAATTGTTTATAAGGCTTTGGCTCATAAACTAAAAGAGATAAAAAAGAATGTTTCAAATAAAATTTGTTCGTTAATAAAAAACGAAGGAAAAAACGTTTACTAAACTTAATTCCAACAATTAGAACTCAAGCTATTGTAAAATTAGTTCACAATGCAAATTGCAAAATATTTTTCGAAGGTTTATCAATCGTAACTCGGCTTCTGCGCATGCAAATGCGCCTTAGAAGATCTCATTTTAAAGTTGAATGAATATGATTCCAAACAAAGTTTGTTAAATTACTTTGTCTTCATTTGTTTTAAAGTTATATCCGTTTGAAGTTAAAATGTTCTTAAAAAAATTGTACATTAATTTGTTTATAAAGGTTTCAAGCAAATTTGAGCTATAAACATTTATATTTTAATTAACAATAATGACAGAAGAACTCAAAAGGAACATTTTGAGCTGAAGAAAATGTCCGTATGTTTATTTTTTGCCAAGATATCGATCATCATACTGTTCCTCGTATTACCTTTCATTCTATTTACTTTGTCTTCTATTTTTTGTTAATAAATGAGAAAAAAAATCATTAAAAACTAATATTTCAGAAATATAACTAAAAAGTAAGTTGATATTATTTATTAATACTATTTTTACAAACATGCATCTGCATCGAGCTATACAGGGAATCTCAGATTTTTTACATCTGCATAAGTTCGTAGAGCATTTTTACAGATACATAGTGGTACTAAATCTGATCTCTAAAATTACAACTTTTTGGGGCTTCACAGTTTCGTTGTCTATATGATATCCATATACAAGTGAATCTCAGGCATGTTCATTGTGTGTACACCACATAAAATGCTCGTTTTATATGCAATTGTATTGAGTTCGATGTTGGTGGCATATCTTCAACAAGAGAAACGCCTCCATGGTCCTATAAACAAAAGTGTAATTCATCAAAAGTTTTCACATTTTCTGAGTTATTCAGAACCTTTACTCACAATTCTTCAGCTAGTTTAAGGTTTTTTTGAACAGATAAATCCGAGCAATCCATAAATGAATTTTATGCTATTAAAATATCGATATCTTGGCCAAAAATAAACCTACAAAATAAAGCCTTAAATATAAATGTTTATTGCAAAAATTTGTTAAGAACTCTTGTAAACAAATTAATGTACAAATTTTTTAAGAAAATTATAACTTCAAATGAGTATAACTTTAAAACAAATGAAGATAATTTGACAGTATTTTGACAAACTTTGTTTGGAACCCTATTAATTAAGCTTTAAAATTTAAAATGAGAGCTTGAAAAGCTCATTTTCATGCGGAGAAGCCGAGTTTCGATCGATAAAGCGTCGAAAAATTCTTACTTGACTGTGAGCCGATCTTGCGCCTCATAGCGCGCCATTAAAATATCGATATCATCATTCATCATCATTCTCTTTGCCTTATCCCTATGCGGGGTCGGCTTCCCTAATTGCATTTCTCCACACAATTCTGAATTGGGTCGTATCAATGTTAATCCCCTTTACCAACATGTCCTGCCTTATCGCCTCCCCCCAGGTCTTCTTTGGTCTTCCTCTCCTACTCCTTCCAGGAATCTGCACTTCAGCTATTCTTCGTATTGGGTGATTAACGTCTCGACGTTGAACATGACCGAACCATCTTAACCTATGCTCTCTCATTTTGGCATCAATTGGTGCCACACCTAGACTTCCCCTAATATACTCATTTCTAATTTTATCCTTCTTTGTCACTCCACTCATCCATCTAAGCATTCTCATTTCCGCCACATGCATTCGTTGTTCCTCTTTCTTTTTCACTGCCCAACATTCAGTTCCGTACATCATAGCCGGTCTTATGGCTGTTTTATAGAATTTTCCCTTCAGCTTCATTGGAATTTTTCTGTCACACAACACACCACTCGCTTCTTTCCACTTCATCCATCCAGCCCTAATTCTACTGCATGCATCTCCATCTATTTCTCCATTACTCTGTAATACCGATCCTAGGTACTTAAAACTATTGCTTTTCACAATCATTTCACCATCCAAAGATACCATTTTATTTGTAGTAGCTCCATCTTTAAATGAACATTCCAAATACTCTGTTTTTGTCCTACTAAGTTTTAAACCTTTTTCCTCCAGAGCTTGTCTCCACTGTTCCAGTTTTTGTTCTAAGTCTCTTTCACTATTTCCTACTAACACGACATCATCAGCATACATTAAGCACCATGGAATGTTACCCTGTAGTTTCGCTGTTATCTGGTCCAAAACTAATGAGAATAAATACGGACTAAGCACAGAGCCTTGGTGCAATCCTACTTTCACATGAAATTTATCAGTCTCTCCCACACCTGTCCTAACACTAGTCGTTACTCCCTCATACATATCCCTCACAATCTTTACATATTCACCAGGGACTCCTTTCTTATTGAGTGCCCACCACAGAATCTCTCGAGGAACTCTATCATATGCTTTCTCAAGATCAATGAATACCATATGAGCGTTTGTTTCTTTACTCCTGTATTTTTCCATCAACTGCCTTATAATGAAAATTGCATCTGTTGTTGATCTACCCTGCATAAAGCCAAATTGATTCTCGGATATTTCGGTCTCTTCACGTATCCGTCTGTCAATTACTCTTTCCCATATTTTCATGGTGTGGCTAAGCAGTTTTATAGCCCTGTAGTTTGTACATTGTTGTATATCTCCCTTGTTTTTGTAAACAGGTACCAGTATACTGCTTCTCCATTCGTCTGGCATTTGTCCGACTTCCATAATTCTATTAAATAGACCTGCTAGCCACCTTGTTCCTGTCTCTCCCAATGCTCTCCATACTTCCCCAGGAATATCATCTGGTCCTACCGCTTTTCCTTTCTTTATTTTTTGAAGCGCTTGAGCCACTTCCTCGTTGGTTATTTTGGTGACCATTGCTGCTACTGTCTCCGTTGACTCTACAGGCTGTCTGTCAAATTCTTCATTTAATAAGCTGTCAAAGTACTTTCTCCATCTCTTTTTGACTTCCCTTTCGTGAACTAGTATTTTATTATTTTCATCTCGGATACATCTAATCTGATTAAAATCTTTTGCTTTCCTTGCTCTCTGTTTGGCTATTTTATATATCTTCGTTTCGCCTTCCCTGGTATCAAGTTGATCATATAGGTTTGAATACGCTTCTGCTTTGGCTTTTGCTACTGCTACTTTCGCTTCCTTTTTCGCCACCATATAGTTTTGAAGATCTGTGTCGGATCTGGTTTCTTGCCACTTTTTATATAATTTTCTCTTCTCTTTTATTTTTCCTTGTACTTCGTTTGACCACCACCAAGTCTCTTTATCCTCAAACTTTTTTCCTGACGTTTTCCCAAGTATTTCAATAGCAGTCTCTCTAATACTACTGGCCATTTTTCTCCAAATTGTATTAGGGCTTCCTTTCACGTTCCAACATATTTTTTCTACTATTCTTCTCCTGAATAGACCTTCTTTCTCATCTTTCAGCAGCCACCATTTGATTTTTTGTGGTCCTCTCCGATATTTTTGTTTAGTTTCGCTTTTTACTTCGATGTCCAGAACAAGCAGAACAAGCATTAAAATATCGATATCTTGGCTAAAAATAAACTTACGAACATTTTCATAGGCTCAAATTATTTCTTTTTAGTTCTTCTATCATTGTTGTTAATTAAAATATAAATGTTTATAGCTCAAATTCGTTTGAAACCCTTATAAACAAATTGATGTACAATTTAAAAAAAAAATTATAATTTCAAACGGGTATAACTTTAAAACAAATGAAGATAAAGTAATTTAACAAATTTTGTTTGGAAACCTATTGATGAACCTTTAAAATGATACCTTCTAAGGATCATTTGCATACGCACAAGCCGAGTTACGATCGATAAAGCTTCGAAAAATACGTATTTTTCAATTTGCAGTTTGCATTGTACGCTAATTTTACAATATCTTGAGTTATTATTGTTGTATTTAAGTTTGGTAAACGTTTTTTTCTTCGTTTTTTATTAAGGAACACATTTTATTTAAAACATTTTTTTTAGTTTATGAGCCAGAGCCTTATAAAGAATTCAATTGTTTATAATTGTTTATAACAATCTTTTGACCACTTGGATCGAAATCCACCCTCGAAATTCGTAATCAGCAGCCAAAAATCCATAAGAAACCGTTGAATTTGTCCATCAGAATTAGGCACCTCTGGTGCCTAGACTAAAAAATTGTTTGGCTTTTTAAAATAAGTTTTCATTTTATCTGTATCTATTTGCTTTTAACGTGATAGCTCAAAGATGCATGTTTGTTACGTTGATTTTGAAAAAGTAATTGACAAGATGAAAAATTAGTCCAAGTTCTAGAGATAAAAGACATAGACAAAAGGGCCTTACGAATAATAACAAACCTTTACTGGACTAAAAAAGCACCAGATTATTTTAATAGATAACAAATCCAGTCCAAAAATTGTAATCGGGGAAATGTTAGGCAGGGATGTATTATGTCTTCATTACTATTTAATGTATAAAGCAAAGACATTTCTGAAGAAGCATTACAATCTCAAAGTGATGGAATAATAATTAACGGAAGATCTATTAATAACAAAAGATATGTAGATCCCACCGTGATTATGGTAAGCTCTTCTGAACAACTCCAATTACTAATAAACGAAACAAACAGTTTCTTTGAGGAATATTTACTGAAAATAAATATGAAAAAAAACAAATACTTGATAATATAATAACTAAGAAAACAAGCATACAAACAAACATACTTTTGGGAAATGTACCGATAGAAAGGTTTGATAAATACAAACTCTTAGGAACCTGGATTTCAGGCAATAATGATCAAATAACACAATAAGGGCCAGAATAGAAATAGCAAGAAATGCGTTTGTAAAAATGAAAACAATTCTCTGCAACAAAGACCTTAGCTTAGAACTGAGAGTAAGAGCTTTGAGATACTACGTGTTTTTAATACTGCAATTAGATCAATCAAGTTAGTAAAAAATAAGCTGTTTTACGACATAAGGGAAAAGACGAGGTTTGACAGTTGAAATGTGTAGTATGGGATTAAAAAAGACTACCATCTTGGGATTCATCATTTTTTAGTGGAACAATTTTTAAATAAACAATCAAAACGTCAAACTTAGTTTTGTACTCATAACTTAAAAACTTGTTTATTTAGAGATTTGACGTCCACAGGTAACTTTTTCAGAAAAAAAAAAGATACATCGAATGAGATACGCTAAATGAAAATCGGTTCATTAACAAAAAAGTTACTGCAAAACGGACGACAAAATCGCTGTTTTTGAATATTGTTAATAACAATTTTATTGTTTATTAAAATATGTTTAAATATACCTAAACTTGAGGGCATTATGGTGTGTGAATGGTGTGAAAAAATGGTCCAGATGTGTTAAATAGTTTTTGCAAAATTGAAATTGTTTATAAATTTTTTTGAAAAACGAGCTAATTTCTGAGTCTGGTCCAGTTAATTTGGCTGAATGTATCTCAATAATCCGGGGCTCATTTCCTTCGTTACGATGTATACTAACAGCCTATGAAAAAAAAAGTAAAAAAAAAATACATGTACGTACACAAAATTATTTGTTAATAAATAGCAGTTTTTAAGCTTATAAACAATTACAATAATTTCGTAGAAAGTAGATAAAATTAAATATCAATAAAAATACGGAATGTTGGTTAAAATACACAACTTCTAAAAAACAATTTTAGGTCCTACGACCCTTGGGGTCTGAGATGGTCCCCTTTTTTGAAAAAATGAAAAAAAATTGAAGAAAAGTCAATGTTTTTAACAAAATTTTTAGCAAGAAAAAATGTTAAAAATTGTTTAAACAGGAGTGTTATAAACAAAGAGTATTTTGCGTTCCTACTAAAGTAAAAAAAATAGTGGACGTGGCCGAATGAGAAGAAATTCGCACACTACCATTCGCTAGACCGTTGCAGCTCATTTTTAACATTGACAGTATACCGGATTTGAAGGATATTATATATACAGGGTGATTGATTAGTAGGGTAAAGCTCAATAGCTCCGCTATAGTAATAGATAGCAATAAAAGTTAATAACAAAAATTTTAGCCACCTTTGAGCTTCACATTACAAAATTAGTTAGAATATTACAGAGTGTTCGATAACACAGTGGCAGACCTAATTTATGTTTTTTTTAAATGGAACACCCTATATTTTATTTTATATTCGAAATCCTGTTAGCTTCTCCATCACAAAAATATAAAGGTTTGTAATATTATACAGGGTATTTACAAAGTTATAACCAATTTTGTATGAAAATCGTAACAATTTCAACTTATAAAATTATAAAAATTATTCAATTATAAAAATAAGCACAACAGCAATGGTTTATTAATGCCATTTTTTTTATTAATTGTTAAAATTTTTAAGAATTATTTATTGATATTGCTAATTTTCTTTATATTAAATACAGGGTGAGTCAAAACGCAAGTACATTATTTTCTCAGTAATGTTAAATGGAAGACCCTGTATTTTATATCATTATTGAAAAGTAACATTGACGTACTTTAATTTTTATATAACATTCCCTATGTCCAAATTTATTAGTTTTCGAGATATTTTCATTTTTCAGAGCAAATTATTTTAGGTGTTTAACTTATCTAAATTTTAAGTAAGCCATGACTGAATTGACAATTGAAGATTAACGATTATCAATCCGATAATCAATTTAACACTGTAGCAAATAAAGAAATAAAAATAATTTATTAGTAATACATTTTACAAACAAAAACACAACCACTACATGCAACATTTTTGAAACAATTGAAAACTATCTTTTTATGTAAATGCAACAAATAAACAAAGAAAATTAGTAATAAATTTTACAAAAAAACACACAAACACAAAATACAATATTTCGTGAAGACAATTAAACACTACTTTTGTATGTAAATGTAACAATGTAACAAATAAAGAACGAAACATAATTTATCAGTAATACATTTTGCAAAAAAACATGTTTTAAAAAATTAGAAGCTACTTTTAATAAAATATTTTTAATATTTAATTACATAAGGTGTTCAAAATTTTCTCGTAACACATTTATGTACGCCTAAAAACGATCATTGAATGAGCTACTTACTCTACGGAGCATTTGTAAATTAACATATCGAAATACACTTTGTATTCTATTTTTCATCTCATCCCTTGTTGTTGGAGGTATTTTATAAACTTCATTATTAACGTAACCCCAAAAAAATCAGTCCAGTTTATTAAATTCTGGTGATTTGGGTGGCCACGCTACTGGTCCATTGAAAAATGAGAACATCTTGAAAACTAATAAATTTAGACATAGGGAATGTTATCTAAAATTAAAGTACGGTAATGGTACTGGAGGTAAATACAGGGTGTTCCATTTAAAATTACTGAGAAAATAATGTACTTGCGTTTTGATATAAAGAAAATTAGCAATATCGACCATTCTTGAAAATTTTGACAATACGTTAAAAATATGGCATTAATAAACCATTGTTGTTTTGCTTATTTTTATTTATACAGGGAGTTGAACTTGTTACGAGTTTCATATAAAATTGGTTATAACTTTGTAAATACCCCGTATAACATAACAAATCTTTATATTTTTGTGATGGAGAAGTTAAGAGAATTTCGAATTTAAAATAAAATATAGGGTGTTCCATTTAAAAAAAACATAAGTTTGGTCTGCCACTGTGTTACAGAACACCCTGTAACATTCTAACTAATTTTGTAATGTGAACTTCTAAGGTGGCTAAAATTTTTGTTATTAACTTTTATTGCTATCTATTACTATAGCGGAGCTATTGAGCTTTATCCTACTAATCAATCACCCTGTATT
This sequence comes from Diabrotica virgifera virgifera, assembly GCF_917563875.1. Taxonomy (NCBI): domain Eukaryota; kingdom Metazoa; phylum Arthropoda; class Insecta; order Coleoptera; family Chrysomelidae; genus Diabrotica; species Diabrotica virgifera. Next base: position 246,216,405 of record NC_065449.1, read on the forward strand.
TTGGTAGAAACTTGAATTTTATGAATATTATTTTGTTGCACATTTATTTAGTAGAATTATATTTTAAATAAATGAATTTAAAAAATATCAATAAAAAGGCCACTTCAATAAAGTTTTATACATCACATTAGCTGCTTTGTTTTGGATAATTTTACAATGAAAATAAGATAAATGTTATTATTTTAATGTGGTACCATAGATAAAAAAAATTAGTAAACTTGGTACAGTAGAACCCGATAGGTATAGGTATAGCCACCTTTACTTAACAAGCCATGAAGTTGAAACTTGGCAACATCTATTGGTAGACCGATTAATTCTGACAGTTCTCATTTTTTTTTTTAAATAATATTTACCGTATTTACAGAGAAACTGAAACATTTTACAATATTTCGTGCTCCAAATTATAAAGGACATTAAAAGGTATGTTATTAGGGTGATTTTAGTTCAATTTAATATATTTTTATATAAACTTGCGTGCATATAGAAATCCGTCCACTTAAAAATTTTGTCATTTTTAATATCTTATATTTCCTAAACTTGTTGGCCGATTTAAGTGATTTTTTTAATATGTTATAGCCTAATTCTTTAACTATATCGCTGTAATAATATTGTTGCTAACCAGTTCAATTTTTATTCTGTACCGGGCATTTATAAAATACTGAAATTAAAACCCAACTGTAGACTCCGGTTTTCTTAATAACATTCTGTTTTTGAAGTTATACTTCTTTACCGGCGATAGAGGGTGATGTTTTTATATGTTAAAACCTATCAGCCCGGCGCATGCGCATTATAACTTTGTTCTGATTGGATGTTCAAATGACATGTCAAAAATTATCCGATATGGCAGCTGTGGTTTGGAGGTAAAGGTAAAGGTAAACATATGTATAATATATTAGTTTTATTGTTGTGAGGACAGAAACAAAAAAGTTTATAATATTGTAGTGACTTTTAAATAGTTTTTAAAAGCAACAGGTACGTAATAATTGTTAATGTATCATGGGTATAAACCTACCTATTTGATCTGCCAAAATACATAGTATGTAATACTTTTATTTATATAATTTGATTACCATCAAAATTTCTATCAATATTCACCTAATATATTGGTTTTTTGCTCTATGTTTTGTTGTATTTTTCAATTCTAAATCATTTCAATTCAAAATTAAAATAATTTGATCAATTTTCAAAATATCAAAATATCACAAGTTTAATCCGTTTAGTTAGTCGATCTTCGTAAATAATGACACGTAGTGTCCGTGGCTAAGCGGAGAAGGCGAATTAATTCCAATACCAACCGCTCTTATCAGCACTGGTTCGAGTCCCAATAGAAACTTTCTTTTTTGTTTTTTTTTAATACATTTTATGATTGTAAGTATATTTATTATATAATTGTATTTTCAGAAAATACGTATTTAGTTAAACAATTTTTCGACAATTAATGTTCAGACATCATTTGTGGCTTGTTTAATGTGTTTGTGTGTGTTTTATTCTTTTAGTATTTTAATTTTTGGCACTGTTCTAATAAAAATGTTTGAGAAGTAGTAAGTACAAATTAGTTTAATATTTAAACAAAATATAAATAAAAAGTATATTAATTTCGTTTAAATCATATAATAGAAGTATAACTTCTTACGTGCGTACAAAGTACACACACATTCTTTTTTTGATTAATTCGCTTATGTTGGATAATAAAAAAAGTTAGCTACTTTAACAACTAGATTTTTGTTCTTTATCAATTCAGGGTGTTTCTAAATAAGTGCGACAACCTAAAAGGGGAAAGGAACAAAATGCAAAATTTTGACGCCTGTCAAAATTTTCAATGTGATCATTTTTTTCGAATCCTGAGAAAACTAATAAGTATTTTTGAAAAATTTAAATGCAGAATGATAGATTACTTTATTACCGAGGGCCGAAAGTCCCTTAAAATTAATAAAAAGTTTTTTTTGAATGATATATTTGAAACTAAAAATCATACTAAATTTTCTTAGTTTTTGACCCCTGTAACTTATTAAAATAAACATAGAAGTTTTCAGGGACTTTCGGCCCTCGGTCCTAACGTAATCTTTCATTATGCGTTTAAATTTTTGAAAATTACTTATTAGTTTTCTTAGAATTCGAAAAAAATGAATCCCATTTATATTCTTGTTATTGTTTTTTTTTTGTATAATAAACGTTACTTACAAGGAATTACTTTTAATTTTATTTTGTACAAACTTCTAATTAATAATATTTTCTTGTTCGACTCAAAAAATACTATAAGTTTTATAAAGAATTTGTACTTTAAAATCGTAGTTTCGAAAGCGGTAGTCCGAAAGTCAGACTACCGACGTCATCAATTGCGACGTTGCCTTTTTCTCTTCATGGCTTGTAAAGTAAAGGTGGCTATGGTATAGGCCATTTTTCCGGGCGCTCTATTTTGAATCCGTATGTAGTCCAGGCTGTATCGTCGACCCCGTTAGGTTAATTATTCCGATTCGTATTTTTTGCACAAACTTACTAAAAAAAAAGTTCCTAAAAACAAATTCAGGGGTACCAAGAGGTACCGCGGTCGAAAAATTGTTTAAACAATTTTTGTCAGAATTCATTAGTTTCATGTTTACTTATAAAATTTGGGTGAAAAACTGTTTAGTTTATAATTTTAATCAACGCAGCATTAAAACATAGGCCATGAAGAAGTTTTCTGGAAAATTTCAAGACAAAATATGCAACAGAAAAAAAAGTTACGCGACCTTATATAGACGAGTGGCACTCCCCCAAAAAAACGCTCATTTCTCGAGATACTAACCACGGTATGGTGAATGGCTAATTTGGGTCTTACTTTATGTTTTTGGTGGTGCTGAAAACGAAAATTTAATGAATTGAATTTTAGATGGGTAAACATTGTCAAAATCGCAATTTTACCCTAAAAATGAAATAGAAATAATAAAATCACGTTTTTCTTAAAATTAAAAGTTACACCATTTTTTTTTCTATAAAACATTTTGTTCCTTGTACTCTAGATTGTAACATAAACTTGATTAAACAGCTAAATTTCAAATTTTGTCACTCAACTTTTGCGACTAAACTTTGCAATTCAAGAATCTACACCTTTTACTTCAAACAATTTATAGCTTTTCTTATAGTAAGACAGAAAGATTGGAGCAGGTCCCATTGTCTTCAGAAAGGTGAGAAATATATACTATAAAAATTTCAGAAAAAAATATTAAAATGGAACTGAGTTGTAGCGAGTTAAACGCAAAAAACGTGATTTTTTTTTTCATTTTTAGGGTAAAATTGCGATTTTGACAATGTTCCCCCACGCAAAATTCAAAACAACCCTAATTTTCGTTTTCAGCACAATCAAAAATATAAAGTATGACCAAAATTAGCCATTCACCACACCGTGGTCAGTATCTCGATAAATAAGCTTTTTTTGGAGTGTGCCGCTCGTCTATAAAGTCACATAACATTTTTCTTATTGCATATTTTGAATTAAATTTTTTTGGAAAACTTCTTAATGAATCATATTTTATTGCTGTGTTGGTTAAAATTATAAAATAAAAAGTTTGTCACTCAACTTTTTTATGTAAACATGAAACTAACGAAATCTGACGACAAAATATTTAAAAATTAACAACTTCTCTTTTAATGTGTTTAATAATTTTGGACAAATCTCATTGTTATCTAAATGATTCAAAGATGACACAGTAAAATTTTCAAAAGTAAATAATTACAGCGACCAAAAATACAGCGAGGTAAATTTGAAAAATCATCAAGATTTATTTTTCGCATTTTTGCAGAAAATTTGATTTTTGAACATGTTCCACTAAATCTAGAAAAAAATATACTCCATATTCGGATTCAGTGACCTCGAAAACATTCGGAATGTTTTCGAAAATACTCGAAAATACCTCGCAAAATACTCTTTGTTTATAACACTCCTGTTTAAACAATTTTTAACATTTTTTCTTGCTAAAAACTTTGTTAAAAACATTGAATTTTCTTATAAAAGATTGGTTAATTTCAGCTCTTAGCGTTGTTAATTAACGTAACAGTGATTTTTTCAAAAAAGGAGACCATCTCAGACCCTAAGGGTCGTAGGACCTAAAAATTTTTTTTAGAAGTTGTGTATTTTAACCAGCTTTACGTATTTTTTATTGCCATTTAATTTGATCTAATTTCTACGAAATTATTGTAATTGTTTATAAGTTTAAGAACTGCTATTTATTAACAAATAATTTTGTTTACGTACATGTTATTTTTTTCTTTTATCTTACGTACATCTTTACGAAGAAAATGAGCCCCGGATTATTGAGATATATTCAGCCAAATTAACTGGACCAGCCTCTGAAATTAGCTCGTTTTTCAAAAAATTTTATAAACAAATTCAATTTTGCAAAAACTATTTAACAGATCTGGACCATTTTTTGTACACCATTCACACACCATAATGCCCTCAAGTTTAGGTATATTTAAACATATTTTAATAAACAATAAAATTGTTATTAACAATATTCAAAAACAGCGATTTTTTCGTCCGTTTTGCAATAACTTTTTTGTTTATTAACCGATTTTTATTTAGCGTATCTCATTCGATGTATCTTTTTTTCTGAAAAAGTTACCTGTGGACGTCAAATCTCTAAATAAACAAGTTTTTCAGTTATGAGCAAAAAACTAAGTTTGACGTTTTGATTGTTTATTTAAAAACTGTTCCACTAAAAAATTGATAAATCCCAAGATGGTAGGCTTTTTGTAATATGTCGTACTACACATTACAACTGTCACACCTTGTCTTTTTCGTTATGTCAAGTAAAAACCTAACTTGATTGGCCTAAATATGGACTTGAAAGCTGGACATTGAAGCAAAAACACATAAATAAACTACAGTCATTTGAAATGTGGTGTTGCAGAGCTATACTTAGAGTAGCATGGACAGAGAAGAAAACGAACACGGAAGTATTGCGAGAAATGGGCAAAGAATACAAAATAATAAATACAGTAATATTAAGTTAACTGAGTTTATACGAAGGGTAAAATAGCTGCTTCGTTCACAGCTTAACAGTAAAAATGTGTTTAAGGCACTAAACACCAACGCTTATTCCGCGCTAAGCTATTCATTTGGTATTGTTAAGTGAACAAAAACGGATATAGAAAATCTTCAGCGAAAAGTACGAACACACCTCACGAAAGCACAAAAACATCAAGTTACAAGAGTGCAGTAGAACGAACGACATTACCGCGGTATTTATGAGGAAGAGGACTTATGGATATAGGTGAGCAATTAGATAAACATATTGCTAATTTAAGGATTTTTTTTCAGACGCAGGCTAATACATCTACTCTACACCGCGCTATTTGCACAGTAGATGACACAATACCGATCAAACTGAGGGAACCAGAAATGCGCATAAACCACCTTGTAACGGGTAGTTCTTTCAAGGACGACAGACTCAGTAAAACACAAGTTAAAAATAAAGCAAATATATTAAAGATAATTATATACAGTTTAAAACAAATAAAATAAAATATAATTCCATCTTCTGCAAAGGAAAAACAATATTAAACTTTATCATAGCCATCCGATCATAGTAGCGACTTTGAAATAATACGATAAACAATATAATATACAATAATAATCTCGCTACGTTAAAACAACGTAGCCTGGAGACGGCATTTCACTTCAATGCAGTCACTCGTTCCTCGCTACTACCGCCTACTGCGATAACGATTGTGGCAAGACTCCACGTCACTACGGTGGCGTCTACCTACGCACAGTTCCGCCTCACAAACGGCGCATCTTTGCCAAGCCAGCTGAAGCTCGTTCAATACGCGAGGCATCAGCTGTTGAGCCATAGTAAGTTCAATACACGAACCATGACTGATTTTCTCATTCTCCTAGCTCGCCTTAAATATGCTCTCGATGCCCTCTCCTTCGGTTTCCCCCAGCGGTGCCGTGAAGAAGGAATGCGCAAACACGGAGACTCCATCAGTCCCCTCCGGTAACAGCAGCTCATCGCCCGCCGAGGCATCACATCGTTACACCCCCTTCTCTTTGGAAAACAAAAAAAATGTAGCATACATTTTTTTTGTGCCGTGTGTGAAACACGGCTTGGACTCATCATCGGTGTGGTCTTGGTCGGTTCTTCCTTACTTCGTAAACTGGTCCTGGATGGCTGTCAAGAAGATGCTTCCCTCTGTAGATCTTGATCGTGGTCCCCTCATATCCATTGGGACAGTGTACCAAGGCTTTTCTACAGCAAATGGTCACATTCTTCCTGCTGGCTGCATCTGCGACGGTTTACCCTTAAGGCATGTACTTTCTGTCGATTTTCTTTCACAAACTGGTCTGGGATGATTGTCAAGAAGATGTTTCCTTCTGTAGATCTTGCTCGTGGTCCCCTCAAATCCATTGGGACAGTTTACCAAGGTTTTTCTACAGTAGATGGTCACATTTTTCTTGTTGGTTTCATCTTTGACGGTTCCATTAACAATGTCATTTTTTTCGGTGATTCGTAAATTGGTCTCGGATGACTGGCTAGAAGGTGCTTCCTTCTGTAGATCTTGGGCGTGATCCCCTCAACTCCATTGGGACAGTATGCCAAGGCTTTTCTACAGCGAACGGTCGCATCTCTTCCTGCTCGTTGCATCGGCGACGTTTATTTTCGGATCATTCTCGATTTGGTTCATTTTCGGTTCCTTAATAATCTGAAAACAAAGAAGCTTAATCATCTTTGAACGGGTTTTATTTATATATCCACGACGTGGACCTGTTACTGAGTCTGTGTCTTATTATTGTTCGGGTGCTAATTTGTAACGGGTAGTTACAAACAGCGGTGCTTTTATTTTTGCTCGGGCGCCATTTTTGTAACGGGTAGTTCTTTCAGGACGACAGACTCAGTAAAACACAAGTTAAAAATAAAGCAAATATATTAAAGATAATTATATACAGTTTAAAACAAATAAAATAAAATATAATTCCATCTTCTGCAAAGGAAAAACAATATTAAACTTTATCATAGCCATCCGATCATAGTAGCGACTTTGAAATAATACGATAAACAATATAATATACAATAATAATCTCGCTACGTTAAAACAACGTAGCCTGGAGACGGCATTTCACTTCAATGCAGTCACTCGTTCCTCGCTACTACCGCCTACTGCGATAACGATTGTGGCAAGACTCCACGTCACTACGGTGGCGTCTACCTACGCACAGTTCCGCCTCACAAACGGCGCATCTTTGCCAAGCCAGCTGAAGCTCGTTCAATACGCGAGGCATCAGCTGTTGAGCCATAGTAAGTTCAATACACGAACCATGACTGATTTTCTCATTCTCCTAGCTCGCCTTAAATATGCTCTCGATGCCCTCTCCTTCGGTTTCCCCCAGCGGTGCCGTGAAGAAGGAATGCGCAAACACGGAGACTCCATCAGTCCCCTCCGGTAACAGCAGCTCATCGCCCGCCGAGGCATCACATCGTTACAACCTTACTAAGGACGAAAAAATGCGCACCTGGATGGGCAAACCTCTGCAGGGACGACATCCGAATGAGGTCAGCCCAGACTATGTCGACAATACGGCGTCGAACTATTGGTTGACATCAGGAAAGATGTTTCCTGAAATAGGAGGTTCATTATTGGCCATTCAGGACCAGGTTATACCAACTAAAAATTACCTGAAATATATCGTCAAAGACCCTCAGGTCCAGAACGAAAAATGCCGATATGGATGCCGAACCCAAGAAACCATCCAACATCTTACAGGGGGCTGCCAGGCATTTCTGCAACTGAATACAAGGAACGACATGACGCAGTGGTAAAAATTCTTCATCAAGAGGTAGCTATCAAGCTGGGACTTCTCCAAATGGACTATCTCCCATATTATCAATACCTCTCTGAGAGTATGCTTGAGGATGGGAACTACAAGCTATACTGGGACCGTACTGTGCTCACAGATGAAACAGTGGCACATAATAGACCAGATCTCGTACTAGTTAATAAATTAACAAGGCAAACAACGCAAATTGATGTGGCGATACCTAACAACAATAATCTACGTAGTAAATTTACTGAAAAGATCGCCAAGTACAGAGATCCGGAAGTTCAAATACGAAGACAATGGAGAATGCAAAGTACCCAGATGATACCTATTATTATGTCTTCTACTGGAGTCATTCCGAAGAACCTGCTCGAAAACATAAAAAAGCTAAGTCTAAATGAACACCTTTATAAGACCATACAGAAAGCTGTACTACTCGCGACGGCCAGATGCGTGCGAAAATTTCTGGGAGATACTCCAACATACCAAGTCACCTAGGGCTCGATAACACGGAAATAGTCCCACCAGAGCTCAATCCTTTTGATACCGTAGGTATCTGGGATAAGTCAATTTTCCGCTTAGAGGGAGTGTGAGCCGTATGGCTAAATCTGGTTAAGAAAACGGCAATATCTGGGGCACGTAATGAGGGGAAAGCGATATGAAATGCTAAGAGTGATAATACAGGGAAGATAAGAGGCGGAAGGAGTATAGGAAGAAGGGAGTGTCATGGTTGAAGAATTTAAGGGACTGATTTAAATGCAATTTAATAGAACTCTTCAAAGCAGCGGTAGATAGAGTAAAGATAGTGATGATGATATCCAAACTCCGAATGGGATACGGCACTTAAAGAAGGAGATGAAGATTAGATATTTAAACTTGGGGGAAAAAGAAATTCACGGAATAACAAAGATACCTATAATGACATCACGGTGTAATTAATTGTTAATAAAATTCTATCCCAAAAATAATAATGACATAATAGTAGGGGAGGAAAGTATGCTAAACGTGCAGTCACTCGAGCGCTTTGGGGACCTATTGGGTTGTAAAGATTTGGTTCTAAAAAAAGTTAAGTAAAGTTTTCCATTTTAGTGGGGACTTTCCATTTTTAATTTAATTTTCCATTTCCAACAATCGCTTTTTCCTATTATAGCGCCATTTATCCATAATTCGAAAAAATGTTTCAAATAAAAGTTACTTATTTTTACGTAAGGAATCTGAATCTGCAATGAAAAATGGGGGCTCCTATTTAAAATTTTAAAGTAACCCCCCACCCCAACTCCGTGGGGGGTCGTGTTTGGTGCCATTCGATAGATTTTTTTAAACATATTGAATAAGTGTATTTTTCAATTTTTCGATCTGATGTTTCATCGCAATTTCGCATTTCGTAAAATATTGCGGGATTCGTATTTAAAATTTTAAATTTATCCCCCACCCCTCTCCGTGGGGAGTCATGTTTAGTATCATTCGATAGATTTTTGACAGATATTGAGTATGTACTTTTTAGTTTTTCGATATATGTCATTCATTTCGCGAAATATTCGCTTTTTTCTTGTGAAACTTTGGGATTTGCCCATTTCCTTACGCGCGCCGCCCAAATCGTCAGATTTTTGAAATATACACTGTTTTGCATGTACTTAACTTACTTTATCTTAATCTGACGATTTCGAGTTTTTCTAAGGATATATTTTTTTTCGGCCTCCCTTAACGAACGCCCCTGTGTTTATATGGTCGATATATGCCAATATATATGGTCGAGGTACATCTACAGGATACCAGGTTTCTCCCCATATGATAATCTGACGCGCTCGAGTTACTGCAAAAATCCCCGCTTGGGCTCCCCTACCATAAGGACGTCGGCGTCGCTGAAATTGTTGAATTTTTCAATAGTTCATGACAATTTCGGTTTTGAGAGGGTGAGTACTCACCCTCTCCAATATGTCGTTGTAGTACAGATCTTTATTTGGAATATCGAACAAGTCAATAGATACGCTTGTTTAAAACGATCAGTTAATTTAATGAACAAGTACAAACCACAAACAAATCAATAAACTAAAACACCGATATTGTCGTTAATATCAATTTGTTCACGCAGTTTCTCACAATTTGCACCATCAACAGAAACGCTGACATTAATGTCGACTATAATATTGCTAATGTGCTTTTAATTGAATAACTCAGAGTTCGGCGTTGTGTTCTAATTATAAACCTACGAAATCTAAATTAAAAATAATGTGTATCAGTAACGAAGATTGGACACTTCTGTATGGATACATTTTGTATAATTATACAGTCGAACAAGGACAATTTAGCTTCTTCTAACTGTATGTAATGTGTTAACAATTGTCTAATAATATGAGTTTATTACATACTGCCTAGTCAAACATTTGTGACGTGTATGTATAATTATAAACAGGGAAATTGGAGGTTACTAAACAAACAAGTTACTAAACAAACAAGACGTTCAGATGGATAACGTCACTAGTATAACGTATATGCCAAAAAATCATAATTTAAAAATAAAAATTGACCCGTTTCGGGATTTATCTCCAAAGGAGCTTATTCTCGAAAAAATTAATTTATTCGATACTTTTGTCTTTTCTTAACGTGCCCTACCGTGCGCTTTCGAAGTTGAACTTGCAATTGGACCGGGTTCCCAGTCCATTTCTAAAGCCAAATTGTGTTTCATCCTGGTCTTCTTCACATTTATGTCTGATTCTACTGTGGATGATACGTAGAAAGATTTTCAAAGTGTGGCTCATAAGGCTTATCATTCTATAATCGCTACAGTTTTTCGGACGTGGTTTTTTGGTAGGGTTATGAATTCGGATTTTAACCAATCTTCAGGGATATCACCAGTCGAATAAACATCATTGAAAAGTTTGAATAGTATTCCAATGTTTTCCTCATTTATGAGCTTTAACATTTCTGTAGGTATGTTGTCGGGACCAACGGCTTTATTGTTTTTTGCCAATTTTATAGCATATAGTATTTCTAATTTTAGTATTTCTGGTCCTTCTCCTTCATCTAAAGTCTCCAGTTCTTCGGGTCTATCATCATTATACAGTTCATTTACATAATTATACCAGGTAGTTCGAATTTCGTGTTCATCTAATATCATTTTTCCCGACGAATCGGTTATAGTATGTGTAGTTTTCTTATGATAAAGACCAGCTACTTCTCTAAATGTTTTAAACATATTAAACGTATCATGTTTTTCATTTAACTTTTCTAATTCCTTGCATTTATCCTCCATCCATTTTTCTTTAGCTACCTTTATTTTTTGTTTAATTAGTTTCTGTTTTTCTTTGTATTCTCTTTTGTTATCTTTCAGTTTTCTTCTCTGCTCCATCAATTCCAGGATTTCGTCAGTCATCCATTGTTGTTTTTTGTGCCTCTGCATCGTTGTTGTATATTTTTCCATTACTTTCCAGGTAAGATCTTTAAACGTGTTTCATATTTCTGTATTGTTTTCATTTGTTGAATTCTTTAGCTGATTATTCTTTTGTCGCTCACTATATTTTATGACTAAGCAAGCTTATAGGTCTTTAATTTGTGAGATTTCTAATATCTCCTTTTTGTACATTTGTATGCAAAAAATATTGTTCACATCAACATAGTTTTGTTACCAAGGGGTTTGCATTAAAGTAAATGAATTTCGTTCATGAATTTAAAATTCCTGTTGAGTTTAATCGCCGAACATTCATTTCCCCTTTGCAGTAAAATTATCCGCTATATACATTTACAGTAACCCACTTTAGCATTAAAATTATTTTGCGGTGTTATCTGATAACCTCATAGAATAATTAAATTGTTTGGGTGGATATTCACCCAGAAGGTATCTAACAGTTTAATTGAACTAACCAGTCCAATTTAATGGCCGTTGTTAGTTTATCAAGTGGAAGTTACATTTCCAAACTTTATCGGCGGAGAGTAATGTACCCCAAATGGAAATTCTGACACGTTAACACTATAGTTTCCCGGCTAAGGTGTAACCGTTATTGCCATCGTTATTTTGCTAAATGCGCAACTTTCCGTTATACCCCAGGAAACGAAGCCAAAAAAGTATTTTGGAAAAATAAAAACTTACTAGAGGTATTATAGGTCTGGATCCCGCGTATAAAAAAAAAGTTGATTAATGGCAAGCTGAAAATTTGTTAATAGCTTAAGGGTGTCTAGTCGGACAAACTGTGATATATGGGAATACTGGAACAGCGGAAGTTTTAATTGTGGAACAGGTTAAAAATTTGGAACGGTCAGACCACGAAAACGGCACATGTATTTTGTTCGACAGAACAGACTTAAACTCTCCGAACAGAGATTAAACTCTTATGCAAAAATCACACTGCTATTTATCACTAAATGGGCGTTTTAATGAGTGGAACATGTAGAATATGTCAAATGACAGGAATTATGACAGGTGATAAATAGCAGTCTGATTTTTGCATGAGAGTTTAATCTCTGTTCGGAGAGTTTAAGTCTATTCTGTCGGACAAAATAAATGTGCCGTTTTCGTGGTCTAACCCGTTCCACAATTAAAACTGCCCCTGTTGCAGTGTTCCCATATATCAAAGTTTATCCGACTAGACACCCTTAAGCTATTAACAAATTTTTAGCTTGCTATTAATCAACTATTTTTATACGCGGGATCCAGACCTATTAGTAACAAAATCATAAGGGTAATTAAGAACATTTACCACAGCAATGTGAATTATGTCATCAGTCAAAACAGAACATCAAAACCGTTTACTACAAACGAGGGTCTCAGATAAGAAGGAGGATTAAGTCCAATACCATTTATGGATGAGATAATTAAAGAATGTAACGTAAAAGTGAAAAAATGCATGTAGGTTATAGAAATTTAGGAGAGTAGACATTTAAGAACGAGCTTTTACACCAACGACGTCGTCATATTGGCCGAAAATGAGAAACAACTCCAAAGAAATATAGAAATATGGAATGAAATATGTACTAAAAAAATATGAAATGACAAGTAGGGCAGAAGGTGTAGGTACTGTACATCCTACTAAATTAAGATAAATAAACGTTTCTAGCTACTACCATAGGCGTACGACAGGGGATAGTGGCTGGTTAACCCTTCCCAAATTCTACGCCACTGACGAAATTGCTATTTTAGTGGAATTTTCTGATTTTCCAGTACTGTTTATGTAAATAATATACTCTTCATTCGGAACGATAAAATGATTAGTTTTTGAGATATTTGAACTTAAAAATGAAGCGACACAATACATTAATTAAAATAACCATGTCGTTTCATTTTTAACTTAAAAGATCTCGAAAACTAATGACTGTATCGTTACGAATGAAGGGTATATTATTTTCATAGAAAGTATTGGAGAATCCAATAATTGAACTAAAACAGCAATTCCGCCAGTGGCGTAGAATTTGGAAAGGGTCAACCATTCTTTTTCCCCCGTCGTGCGCCTCTGGTACTAGCCAGAAACGTTAGTTTCACATGATTTAGTAGCTTGTACAATTACTATACTTCCTGCCAAGTATGAAAAGGATACGTCGAATAGTGTTAAAATGCTGAGCAAAAATAGTTTTTAAACTTTTAGATAAAACACTCTGTAACTCAGTAAGGAACAACATTTTATTTAAGAGTTTTGGGTTAAATCTTCATATTTTGTGCTAAGGTCTCTCCAGTTACTGTATTGACAATTATTAATGAAACACCCTGTATATTTATGTACCTAACTAACAGAATCTATCAGAGAACTAAAACTAACAAGTCATTATAACTGTCAACTGTCAAATATAAGTCAAATTATTAATGTAAACATTGTTAAATCAAAATAACAATTTACTGTTTTTTACCATTCTGCAAAATACAGGTTGTTCTATAAATATACGTTAAAATGTATAGATATGTACTTACGTAATAGATAATAGAATATTGTATATAGGGCGTATAATAAGTTATTTCATCAATGACATACCATGTCGCCACTTTTACTTTTACGAAAAGTACGACTTTGCTTCCTACAATCAGCTCAGGAAAAGTTGGTAGAAAAAGCTTTTTCTGGTCCCCATATTTTATTTTCCAATCGTTATTTCATAACACAGACTGCCTTGATTCCGTTACTATCACAATAATAACAATAACAACTAAAAATGCTTGAACAAACTTTTTTAAGACCGATCAGAAAATGTTTATCAGAAAATATATGATTAGTAAATAGATTACATCAAGTCAGTATAAAATATGGACTACAAATGAACGTTAAGAAAACCAAGTTCATGATTAAGTTTAATGAAATGGTAACAAATCAATTGGCAGTTCTGTCCGACAACATACATGGAACGTTGTCGTAGTCTAAGGTTCCAAATTTTTAACCTGTTCCACAATTAAAACATCCCCTGTTCCAGTGTTCCCATGCATTAAAGTTTGTTAGACTAAACATCGTTAAGCTATTAACACATTTTCAGCTTGCTATTAATCAACTTTTTTTTGGTACTCGGGATCCAGGCCTATTACATCAAAGTCTCGGTCTTAAAAAAAATTGTACGTCACGCAACCGAAAATTAGTGTTTTTCAGGTCTCCGCAAGCTTCCATGGCTCACCTGCGGCTCGCCCTGGAATCTGCGTGGTTCGACCTGAAAAACACTAATTTCCGGTCTTGTAACGTAAATAACTGTTGTAACCGTATAACTTTTTTTCTGGTCATTTTGCAATAAAATTCTAAAATAATACTCTACAAGATTTTTCGAGAGGTTTCCATAGGATATTAGCGTACGTCTTAACGAAGAAAATAAGCCCCGGATTATTAAGATTCATTCAGTCAAATTATCTGGACCAGCATTAGAATTAGCTCATTAAAAAATATTATAAACAAATTAAATTTCGCAAACAATATTCAACCGATTTGGCCGATCTTTTGCACACAATTCAAGCACGATGAGACTCTCAAGTTCAGGTACATTTAAACAACAATATTATTACAATTATTTTCAAAAACAGCGATTTTTTGTTCATTTTGCAATAGCTTTTTTGTTTATTAATCTATTTTAATTTAGAATATCTCATTTTGTACCGGGTGTCCCAATAAGAATGGCGCTCGGCCATATCTCAGGAACCGTTTATAGTACAGCTTTGGGAAAAAAAATTTATAACAAAAGTTGCCTCGAGAAAAGCCTGGAAATTATTTTCATAATTGTAATTCCACCGCTAGAGGGCGTAATTGAATATCAAAAATTAAAAAATCGAAATTTTACAAAATTTTCCTAATGAAGGGGCACTGGAAATCCGATTGTCGTATTCTTCATAAAATTCTGCGCATATTTTATTTTACAAGTTTAAGTCTATCTGTGAAAATAAGAGGTGGGGGTGAGTGGGAAATTTGTTATGAAAAAATCGCTGTAAGTCCGGTTCTTCTTAATCGATTTTTGCAAACTTGGTCTTGTTGAAAACAGCTCTTTTTTTTCAATGTAATAGTTATATTTTGGAAACAGCCTATTACGTAATATGCCGGCTACTAGGAGCTATTTATTTTCTTTTTAGAAATCTAGTTTTCTTTGGAAAATATTAAATACAAGTATGTATTTTTTTCCTGTATTACAAAATTAGACCAAATTAGCAACAAAATACCGAAAACCGCATGTCTATACCTTTTTTCTATCTCGAGATATCTTAAGAAACGTGTAAATTTTAAACATAACTGTTGCTGTCATATAAGTGGAAATATATAAAAGCAAGTAGTGTGCTATGGAAAAAACAAAGGAACATTTTCGAGATGTCACCGTATATAATAAATCAAAACAAAATATGAAAAACTCTACTACTGGGGTGACGTCTTTGGGGATATTTCATTGCATATATTCTAGCCGCAACAGTTGCATTTTTATGCATTCAAAGAATGTGGCTATCATGTCAAATGCTTCTTAGTTTGTAAAAATCATCTTGAATTTCACTCTGTATAAATTTTATATAAAATTTAATAGAAACAAACCGCAACAAACCATCAATGGACAAATTTTTATGTTTTACTGATTTGACACATAATTTGACACATGATGACTCTTTGGAGTGAATACTTCTAATAGTTCTATTTTTTTTCCATAGCCCACTACTTGTTTCCACTTTGACTTCCTAACTTAGTTTACCGGTGACAATAACAGTTATGTATTTATCTTAGTTGGGAATAGGATAATTGATATTAAAATATAATGAAATAAAAATTAAAAATTTGTGTAGAAAATCTGACGTTTTTACATTGTCTACGATTCATCGAGAGGAAAGCAAATGCGCGGAGGCAACAATTCATAAAAATTTACATATTAACGCTATTTTTTGGTATTATTTTAACTTTTAAGCATTAAAATTTGTGTAATATTTAAATAAAAATAAACTGTTTAAAATATATTTATTTCGTTAAAATCATAATAATAGAAGTATAACTTCTTACTCGCGTAAAAAGTACACACACTCTTTTTTTGTTATATTTTATAGTGTTATTTGTCTTAATGTTGGTTTGATTCATTATATACGGTGACATCTGGACAATGTTCCTTTGTTTTTTTTATAGCACACTACGTGCTTCTATATATTTCCACTTACATCAACATATACAACATATGAGCTGTTTTTAAAAAGAGCTGTTTTTAACAAGACCAAGTTTGTAAAAATCGATTAAGCAGAACCGGACTTACAGCGATTTTTTCATAACAAGGTTCCCACTCACCCCCACCTCTTATTTGCACAGGTAGACTTAAACTTGTGAAATAAAATATGCATAGAATTATATGAAGAATACGATTGGATTTCCAGTGCCCTTTCATTAGGCAAATTTTGTAAAATTTCGATTTTTTAATTTTTGATATTCAATTACGCCTCTAGAGGTGGACTTACAATTACGAAAATAATTTCCAGGCTTTTCTCGGGGCAACTTTTGTTATAAAATTTTTTTTCCCAAAGCTATAGTATAAACGGTTGCTGAGATATGGCCGAGAGCCATTCTTATTGGGACACCCGGTACATCCGTTTTTGTTGAAAAAGTTGTCTGTTAACGTTAAATATCTAAATAGACAGGTTTTTAAGAAAATTTAGAGTCCTAATTTCCAATAAATTTATCTCCTAAATCATAATAAATCTTCTCTTTGTATGCACGTCGGAAAACCATTTTCATCCTACAACGTGTCGGATCCACAGTACTCCCTTGGGAATTCCCCAAAAACCTTCTTACCACCGTCCTATCAGGTGCAAACTGCAGTTGCACTAGCAGGGCCCTGATCAATGCCCTGCTGCCGTCCAGCCACGGCACACTCGGATTTGTTGGTTGGAGAACGCGCCAAACTACGGCAGTCACTGTGTGCGCCTCGATCTAGTAGGCATCGCTGCCACCGAAAAACAATTGCCGCTCTGGTGACGACGACGCGTAGCGCGCTACAACACGCTATTTTGAATTTTTTTGGAAGCCGATTTTGACTTTTTTGCTGGTTTGTTTGTGTTTTTAGATTTTGTGGTGAGGTGAAAGTGGAAGACCGAAGGATTACTTGAAAACTGCTTTTTAAAAGGTATATCCATTCGAATTCCAAACGATCAAGGAAACAGAACGACAGCAAAGGTTTTTATAAACATTTCAACTATTTTGTTAAATATTCCTTACAAGGATATCAGCATATCTTATACTATAAGAATGTTAAAAAATAAATATTATTAATATAACTATAGTACGTTTTTTAACGGTAAAATATTGCAAAACCTCTAAATTTTAAAGAACCGCTTGGATTGACATGAAATTTAGCATACACATAGCTAACAAGTCACAGAAAAAAAGTGATATTGTGCCGATGTGTGCTTTTGCCCTGGGGGTGGTTTTCACCCCCTCTTGGAGGTGAAAAAATATACGTTCAAAGAAAGTCCGGATAAACTGACTAATTTTAAGTAAATTTTTTTCTTTAAAGTTTTTTCACTAAGTCAATACTTTTCGAGTTATTTGCCAGTGAATATGTTCATTTTTTCAACAAAATAACCACGCTTTTAGACGGTTTTTCGCAAATAACTCAAAAAGTATTTTGTGGAAAAAAACATTCTTAGCAAAAATATAGCCTAAAAAAATTAAAAAAAAGGTGTATATACCTAGTAGAAGCAGCGTTATACCTAATGAAAAATAGGTTCATGTTCGTCAAATTCCAAATAGAATAATTTAACGTGAAATAACGAAAAATGAGGCAGATTTCGGGAAAAACTACAACTTATTTAAAGTGTTTATAAAAAGTTCATTTTTGTTTTATAAAAAAAATTTGTTCCGTCAAAAGTAAACAAGTTACGCTCAAAATAAAGCTAGTCCTTTTTTTTGAAAAATCCGAAAAATCACCTTCTAACTAGTATCTCAAATGAATTTAATCGTTACGACTTCACAAGTTTTTTGACTCGTGTATGTATTATTTATATGATCTGTAGGTTTCATCGGTTCAAAGTCCTTATTTTTGAAAGGGCTGTAGTTAAAAGGGGTTGAACAAGTCACTGATGATGCACTATGCAAATTTAGAAACAACAATTCTTAATCACTTTTTGTCTTACAGATAAACAAAAAATACAGGATATTCAGAAAAGCAATGCTGACTTTTTTTGTTTTTAGAGATTTTTGAGATCTCTCTTTTTTTAGAGATCTCTAATAATTTTTAAGTTATTTTGAAAAAAGCATATTTTTCAAAATTAAAATTTTTTAAAAGGTTCACTTTAAAACCTAATTTTTTCAAATATAAGCACTTTGAATGGATGAAACTTACAGATCATATAAACACAACATAAGTAAAATAATTTGTGGAGCGGTAACGATGAATTTCTTTTAAGTTGCTAATTAGGGGGTAGTCTTCCCAATTTTTTTTGCCAAAACAAAAGGGACCAACTTTATTTTGAGCGTAATTTGCTTATATTTTATGATAGAAACTTTTTATAAAAACAGAAATAAAGCTTTTTTTAAGCACTTTACAAAAGTCATAATTGATTTTTCCCAAAAAGTACTTACTTTTTTTGGATATTTCATGTCGAAATATTCTATTTGAAATTTGGCGAATATGCACCTATTTTTCATTGGCTATAACTCTGGTTCTACGAGGTCTAGAGACCTGAAGCATACACCATTTTTTTACTTTTTTACAGGCTATATCTTTGCTAAGAACGTTTTTTTACAAAATACTTACTTTTTGAGTTACTTGCGAAAAACCGTCTAAAAATGTAGGTGTTTTGTTGAAAAATGAAGATATTCACTCGCAAATAACTCGAAAAGTGTTGACTTGACAAAAAAGCTCTATAGATCAAAAGTTACTTGAAATGAGCCAGTTTATCCATTCCCGGACTTATTTTTGACATATATTTTTTCACCCCCAAGAGGGGGTGAAAGTCACCCCCAGGGCAAAAGTACACATCGGCACAGTATCACTTTTTTCTTTGACATGTAAGCTATGCGTATGCCAAATTTCATGTCAATCCAAGGGGTTCTTTAAAATTTAGAGCAAAAACCGTGAAAGAATGTACTACTATTTTTTAATATTTTTTTAATTTCAGTAGAACTTTAATCTAGTCAATAGAATTTTTATCAAGAACTATATCTCTTTTAGTCAGTTAAAGGTCTATTTAATGTAAACAATTTAAAAGTATTTTTGTAATGAATCACTACGGCATTAGCAAATGTTTCGATATTGTTCCTTTGCCATATCTGTTTACTGTATATACTAGTACTTAAAAATTCACTTCTCTTGGAGCTTAATTTTTTAAAATCTTGTATTGTTTAATGCAGATTCTTTATACCTAAGCATCCAAAACTCTAATTAGTGCTGGATGTGTTTTTGATTTTCCTTTCAGGTCCATAGAAAAAATATTTGGGTTGCCTCACAACTTCTCTATTTTTAGTTCTGAAGCGCTTTCGGTCTTTTTTAATAATGGTAGGGGAGCCCAAGCGGGGAATTTTGCAGTTACTCGAGCGCGTCAGATTATCATATGGGGAGAAACCTGGTGCCCTGCAGATGTACCTCTACCATATATTGGCTCTTAACACAGGGGAGTTCGTTAAGGGGGGCCCGAAAAAAAAATCTATCCTTAAAAATACTCGAAATTGTCAGATTAAGATAAGGTATGTTAATTACATGCAAAAGAGTGTATATTTAAAAAATCTGACGATTTGAGCAGGGCATAAGGAAATGAGTAAGTTAAAAAGTTTCACAAAAAAAAGCGAATCATTCGCAAAATGAACGTTGGATCGAAAAACTAAAAAATACGTTTTCAATATTTTTCAAAAATCTATCGAATGATACCAAACATTACACCCCACGGAGCGGGGTGGGGGGTAAATTTAAAATTTTAAATACAAATCCCGCGATATTTCGCAAAATAAACATTAGATCGAAAAACTGCAAAATACACTTAATCAATATTTTTGAAAAATCTATCGAATGGTACCAAACACGACCCCCTCGGAGGTGGGGTAGAGGGTTACTTTAAAATCTTAAATAGGAGCCCCAAATTTTTATTCCAGATTTAGATTCTATACGTAAAAATAAGCAACTTTTATTCGAAACATTTTTTCGAACTATGGACAGATGGCGCTATAATCGGAAAAAACGATTGTTGGAAATGGAAAATTAAATTAAAAAATGGCGAGCGCCCACTAAAATGGAAAACTTTACTTAACTTATTTTGGCTTTAGGACCTACTCTTCACAACCCACTAGGTCCCCAAAGCGCTCGAGTGACTGCACATTTAGCATACTTTGCTCCCCTACCATAAGTTTTAATATACATATTTCAAGGAAACACGATATTTCAGAAGATATTTTGTTTGATTTATCCTCTGTTTTATTGGCTATTAAGTCTCCCAACATTCCAGATATTAACTCAAATTACACTTTTCTGGCAAAGAGATTACTGTATGAAATTTATGAAATCAACAGAAATATTATCTTTCTGTTTATAAGAGCTCTTATAGATATCAGTAGTCTAGAGAAATAAGGTAAAAAAGTACCTTGTTGGAGTTGGGGTACAGGTATCTGATAAGTTTTTGAGTGTTATGGATCTCCATGACCAACACCGCTATATTTCCTGCAGTGGGTGCGGTGGGCTTTTTAAACTACATATTATCAATTTAATACCAAAAATGTACAATTTTAACAACTTTGATTACCAGTACAAAGTAAAGCATTTTGAACGAATTTGAAGATAATTAATTGACAAAATACATTGAAAGATTTAAAATGGCGGTTTATAAATACTGATTTACTAATTGATTGCTCAGAAAACTTATAAAAAATGGGAATCCTATATTTTCAATAAATGCGTGAAAAATTGGGTCTTGAAGTGTTAAAAAAGCTGTTAAAATGTCAAAGTAATTTATCAATTAGTTTAAAAATTATTCGATTTGTTTATTCCAAACAACTTTTTTTTTTCAATAACATAAATCAAGAGAAAGTGAACTACAATGTTTCAACGGGTACATAAGCAACAAGGAATTTAAAAAAAGTTAGAGAAAATCATTTACAACATTGCGAAAATGTATTGCAAAACATAACAATTTTTTGTTTATAATCAATTTTAGTAACTTTATTGATATTGCCCGGGGAAAATTTTCTTTCATATTCCAAAATCTCACAAGTTAAAAAAAATTATCCTACGATTAATCAGGAAGTTCTTTTTTCAAATCGGTGATATCTAAAAATGAAATATGAGCTATAAAATATTTCCAGCTCTTATTCATGGATTTTGACGTTTCCTCATATAATTTGTATGAACTCTGTTTTGAAGTTTTTTGGATGTCGATTTTGACTTTTTTGCTGGTTTGTTATAGTATGGTATAGATCCAAAAGATGGCATAACCCAGACATCCAAAGTGAAAGTTATCCTGCAACACCAAATTGTTCTATATGGTCCACACAATGTCCAGAAAAAAGTCACACCATTTTGAGCGTCGGGTTTGGGGGGGGGGGAGAGGGGGGGGGAAATCGGTAAATTCGTAGTTTTTTAAGTTTTTCGCCAATATTTCTAAAACTATGCGGTTTAGCATGAACAACCCTCTATACAAAATTGTTCCACATTAAATTTGAAATAAAAAAGGTCCTATGAATAATCTTTCTAAAATGAATGGTTTTAAAGTTACGGAGGTAGTATAGTATAACTGGTCCAAAAAAGGCCTAACCCAAACATCGAAAGTAAAAGTTTTCCTCCAACACCAAAATGTTCTATATGGTCCACATATTGTTCAGTAAAAAGTTACACCATTTTGCGCGTCCGGTTTGGGAGGGAGATGGGAGAGAAGCCGGTAAATTAGTAGTTTTTTTTAAGTTTTTCGTCAATATTTCTAAAACGATGCTCTAGCGTAAACAATGTTATATAGAAGAATGTTCTACATGAAATTTAAAACAAAAAATGTTCGATATATAATTGTTATAAAATCAACGGTTCCAGAGTTACGGAGGGTGAAAAGTCGAGGTTTTCGATACTTTTTATATATTTTGGGCAATATTTATGATATAACTATACCAAAAACCCAGACATCCAAAGTGAAAGTTATCCTCCAACACCAAATTGTTCTATATGGTCCACATAATGTTCAGAAAAAAGTCACACCATTTTGAGCGTCGGCTTTGGGGGGGAGAGGGGGGAGAAATCGGTAAATATAAAAAGTATCGAAAACCTCCACTTTTCACCCTCCGTAACACTGGAACCGTTGATTTTATAACAATTATGTATAGAACCTTTTTTGTTTAAAATTTTATGTAGAACATTTTTCTATAGAACATTCCTTACGCTAAAGCATAGTTTTAGAAATATTGACGAAAAACGTGAAAAAACTACTAATTTACCGACTTCTCCCCCATCTCCCCCCAAACCGGACGCTCAAAATGGTGTAACTTTTTACTGAACAATATGTGGACCATATAGAACAATTTGGTGTTGAAGGAAAACTTTTACTTTGGATGTCTGGGTTAGGCCTTTTTTTGGACCAATTATACTATACTTCCTCCGTAACTTTGGAACCGTTCATTTTAGAAGGGTTATGCATAGGGCCTTTTTTATTTCAAATTTAATGTAGAACAACTTTGTGTAGAGGGTTGTTCATGCTAAACCGTTAGTTTTAGAAATATTGACGAAAAACTTAAAAAAATACGAATTTGCAGATTTCTCCCCCCCCCCCCCCCCCCAAACCCGACGCTCAAAATGGTGTGACTTTTTTCTGAACTTTATGTGGACCATATAGAACAATTTGGTGTTGGAGGATAACTTTCACTTTGGATGTCTGGGTTTGGGTCTCACTATACCATACTATTAGTGTTTTTAGATTTTGTGGTGAGGTGAAAGTGGAAAACTGAAGAATTACTTGAAAACTGCTTTTTAAAAGTTATATTCATTCGAATTCCAAACGATCAAGAAACAGAACGAAACTGAAGGTTTTTATAAACATTTCAACTATTTTGTTAAATATTCCTAACAAGGATATCAGCATACCTCATACTATAAGAATGTTAAAAAATAAATACGATTAATATAACTATCTTTTAATACTTTTTCAATTTCATAACTAATACAACTTATTCAATAGAATATTTGTATTTATTTTGACCAATTAAAGGTTTATATGGTCAACTAAAGAACTATTTGGTAAAGAGTTCTATTAAAGGAATTTTTTAATAAATCGCTATAGCATTAGCAAATTATCCTAGACTGTTAGGGTGATGCGTTTTTTTTTGGCATATCTCTTTAGCTCAGATTTTTTGGTCAGATCGTTTGTAGACTAAGAGCCGCTATAGGTGAAATTTCTTAATCATTTTAGGCACGACGGGACCCTATAACTTAAATAGTAGAACCTAAAAGAAAACGTTTGAGCACTGTACCGTCACTTTTCAGTGGCACATGCGTCTACAGTGGCGCATCAAACTTTCCACTTATGGACAGGATAAATAAATTACCCTCCCTTACTAACAGAATTAAACTTTTTTTATTTTTTTAAGTTCTATCTAATTAAGACATAAGATTCATCGTAATTTTAACCCACCACCCCCTTCTCCCTGCCCCCACCATCAAAAACTTTATTTTTCGATTTTTTTTTGGTGGGATGCAATCAATTTTAAAACTTCAAAAAATTCACACACATAGTTAAGGCTTTTATAAAACACGTCTATTTTTTTATAGACCTGTAGGTTGAGTGTACATAACCTCAAAAAATTAAAAAAAAATTTTTTTTGGGGATAGCTACAGATCTAATTTTTTCTTAGTCTTGTGTATTTTATCAAACACTATATTTCTTTTTTTTCAGATTTTTCTGTAACGCTGGTCACCTTCAAAAATCCAAAAAACTGTTTTTTAAGGGGGTTTTGGGGGGTTTGAACGTGTTTTTCTGATTTTTAAATATTCTAAAGGACTCAGTTACTTCAAGTTACATATAACCTATAAAAACAAAATTGATTTGATATATTACGAAGTCTATTAAATAGGGAAAATCCCCCAAAACCCCCAAAAGAACAGTTTTTCGGATTTTTGAAGGTGGGGAGCCTTACGGAAAAATCTGAAAAAAAATTAAAAATATAGTGTTTGATAAAACACACAAGATTAAGAAAAAAATTAGAGCTGCAGCTATTCCTCAAAAAAAGTTATACGCTTTTTGAAAAAAAAAATTTCTTTTAATTTTTTGAGGTTATGTACACTCTACCTATGGGTCTATAAAAAATAAGCATGTTTTATAAAAGCCTCAGCTATGCGTGTGAATTTTTTGAAATTTTAAAATTGATTGTATCCCACCAAAAAAAAATAAAAACGAAAAATGAAGTTTTTGATGGTGGGGGCAGGGGGAAGGGGGTGGTGGGTTAAAATTACGCTGAATCCTATGTGTTAATAACATAGAACTTAAAAAAATAAAAAAGTTTAATTCTGTTACTAAGGGAGGGTAACTTTTAATTTATTTATCCTGTCCATAAGTGGAAAGTTTGATGCGCCACTGTCGACGCATGTGCCACTGAAAAGTGACGGCACAGTGTTCAAACGTTTTCTTTTAGGTTCTACTATTTAAGTTATAGGGTCCCATCGTGCCTAAAATGATTAAGAAATTTCACCTATAGCGGCTCTTAGTCTATTATACCAATGCATCTAAATCCCTAAATGGTATATGGCATATGTTTTTCGATTTCCTTCCAGTGCCATAGAAGAATTATTTGAGTTCTTTACTCACAACTTTATTTTTAGTTCTGAAGATTTAGCTGTTTATTAAGCTTTACCATATTTCTAAGAAATAAATGATATTGCAACCATTATGTTATTTGATTTATTCTTTGTTTTATTGGGTATTAATTCTGACAACATTCCAGATATTCATTCAAATTACATTCTTGTCACAAAAACAGTGGTCTACGATCTTTATGAAACCAATCAAAATATTACCTTTCTATTTATAAAATCTCTTATTCTATCAATAGTCCAGAGAAATAAGGTAAAAAGTAGGTACCCTGCCAGGTATATGACAATTTTTTGAATTTTTCGGACCTCTACAACCAAGACCTCTATATTTCCTGCAGAGGGTGAGGTGGACTTAAGAGTTTACGGCTAAAATGAACTATTTTAAGAACTTTTGTCTACCAGTAAAAACTAAGCTCTTTGAACGGATTTGGCGGTAATTTTTTAATCAAACACGTTAAAAGATTCAAAATGGCGATTTATGAGTGATGATTTGCTAATTTTTGTTACTCGAAACCTGTAAAAAACCCAGGATTTTAAAACATATTAAAACAAATGAACAGAATGAAACAGAAAACAAATGAACTTACAATGATTCTTCAAGTAGCATGAGCAACAAAGAAAGTTATTCCATTGATTAAAAACTACCCTGTGCAGTAGTTATTAATCAATGGTTATTCTACCAAAAGAATTCAAAAAACGTTAGAGAAAACCATTTGCGACATTGCAAAACTTGGTTGCAAAACTATTAGTAGCAAAATTATTATAGCAAATTTTTGCTTATAAACAATACGAATAACTTTTTTGATATTGCACAGGGAAAAGTATTTTTCATATTCCAAAATCTCCCTTAAAATAAATTTGGCCTACGGTTATTCTAGACTTAGCCGAAGAACCTTTTTCCAAATCGGCGAGGTCGCAAAAATAAATATGAACTATAAAATATCTCCAGTTCTTATTAACGGCTTTTGACTTTTCCTTTTAGAATTTCTATGAACTCTATTTTTAATTTTTTTTCTTGAAAGTCTATATTGACTTACTGGTTTGTTAGTGTTTATATTGAAGTGAATGAAAGTGGAACTGTAATAAATTCAGGTGGTTCAATTTTTTTTTAGTTATTATAAGCCTATTTAAAGATAATCTATACATTCTCTGTACAGATTTCGGCGTCTTTGTTTAGTTATTAACAATTTAGTGAAAAAATGCTATTTTGTCGGTTTTTGCTTACTAATAAAAAGCTAACATTTCAGCTAAAATTGCAAAGTTTTATCTTTTAAAACATTAATAAGATTTAAATTGGCGATTGCTAAAATTTGTAAAATTAATTCGTTTGATTCGTAAAAATCAAACTACATATATTTAATATTATACCCAAAATTGTATGTTGTGGTCCTTAGAAACCCTTAAAATTTCAAATTGGTCCATCTATTAGTTTAAAAGTTATGATATTTTTTTATTCCAGACACCATTTTTTGCAATGGCATTAGTGAAACGATAGTGAAGATAAGATAATTCTATGCATACAAAATGAAATTTTAATAGTTAAACTATCAATATGAACCCTTCTGCAAGATTATGCTTACTGTTTATTTATAAACAAACATTTTAAAATTATTGCTCTTAGATAAAATCTTTTTTTCTATTCGAAACCCTGATAATTTTTACATAAATAGAAAGTTAATCTGGGACGATTAGATAAATATTAAGAATTGAGAACAGCTAATTTGTTTATGATAATAATAATAAAAACAATTAGTTTCATTTTAAAGATACACGGTTAAAGTTTTATTTTACTGTAGAAGATTAACTACAATAAAATAAAAAATTAGAATTGTTTGGGAAAAAGTTATATTTTTTTAACTGATTAAACAAATTACATGGTTTGTTTATTGATAATATTCTTCAAACATTACATATTCGTAATGTACGTAAATAGTTATTTATGAAAGAGTTCGTGAAGTATGCTTTTTGCGAACGCACGCGATTTATAGAGCACGAGCGACAACGGAGCGAGTGCTATAAATCGCGTAAGTTCGCAAAAAGTACTTCATGCACAGTTTCATACAATATCTTATCCACGATAAACAAATAAAAAAAGCTGTAACCCTTCGTCACTGGAATTATTTCTATTCTACAGTTTTTAGAACTTTGACATTTAAAAATTCTAACTACTTTCAAACCATAAAACTGTCAAAACTTTTGTTGTAATTCATTGCTCATATTGTCATCACCATGACAACGCGAAAATTAAGGATTGTCACCATGACAACGCGAAGGTTAAAACACTGCGAAAAAGAAAATCCCATTTAAAATACATTGTTACTTCACGCACACTTTAAATCCTTCACGCACTGCTATCTATAATAACAGATTTCACAAACTAAAAACTTATACATAATATGACATAAAGTAGATAAAATATATTATATGAACTAAAAAAAGATTAAAATCAATCATCTAGAACCTGGGAAAAACAGATTTGAAGTTCGTTAACATATTTGTGATACGCTTGAATTTTTAGATCCCCCTTGAATAATCTTCATGTCAGCCTCATTTTTAACACTCACCGAAAATGCTGTCTAAGTTTACTTTCATCCCTACTTTTTACCTAATTGTTCTAGAATAACTGTTTTTTGCTTAAATTCGTGCAAAACTTTTAGCTTTTTAATATGAAAAAATAATTTATCTATGAGTGGTAGCTTCAAAGTTATTTTAATTGTTTAAACGTTAAAAGTGACAGTAATTTTTCAAAACGATTTTTGGTTATAAAAATTATTTGTTTTGATAAATAGTTATAAACAATTATTATCAATCATGCCTTTTTAGCAACGACCATTTTAAAATCTTGTTTTATGTTTTAAAAAATAAAGTTTCGTAACTTCTCAAATACGTTTTTGATGGATATCAAGAAATAAAAAAAAATTACATTTTTACACTAAATTTTTAATAATTAGGAAAATACGCCAGAATTTTTGCAGAAAACCTATAGGTTTTCTTTGTATAGGCCTATAATAAATAAAAAAGAACTCAGATACATGTAATCGTCACAGTCATGAACAGGGTATTTTTTGTTTATTTCTTTGGAGTAATATAATTTTTAATTTAGATGCACATAAAAAAGTTATAAATTGTACCAACCTACAAGAATTCTGTAGTTATTTTCATCCCAAAAGTCTATTGGTTCAAAAATTATAATGTGTTTCGGAAATATTTGTCCACAATAATTATTAGCATGAGACTTAAACGCATATGTTGGGTTTAAAGTTTGCAGAAAATTAATAAAGAGAATCGATTCACACCAAAGTGTTGCAAAAAGAGGAATGTGCGCAATTTGAGTACGTAAAATAGGTAATTCAGTCAAACTTTTTTAATTATATTGGGTAAAATTCGACATTTTTCCGCTATTCAGCGTGAAGTATCTTCTATCACTAAATCAAAATATTGATGGATGCTTGCTTCTTCTCTAACAATAGAGTATGCCATTGATTAAAACTGTATAATGTACCTTTTGTCTTTACCTAATAATTGATACATTGCGTATCTAAATATATTTTGGTTTTAAGCACATAAAAACAGAAGTTGTTAAACTATCCTGTACAAATATACTTATAGATAAATTGTTTGTTTTTTCCTAATCTTTTAACCGCAACTAAATAATTACTATTTAATAACCATTAGTTGTTGTTGGTGCGAGTATTTTGTGTAAATAAAAAAATATTACCATAAATGGAAAGCGATAATCATATTCGTTAAAACAAATAATTAAAAGTCTAATTATTATCTAATATGGTAATAATCGTATTTTCAACATTGGTCTTATTTAAATAAATATGTTAAATATGTTAGAATGTTTCATTTCTATATATGAATTTTGTTTTATTTTCCATATTTTCAAATAATCAGAAATTATTATGATTGTGATTATTCTACTTCTATAGATTCTTCTACAACATTAATATCTTTCTTTTCACGAACGTATTCAATAATTTTAATTCACGTCCAATAATACTGAGAATAAACAATCGCCTACATATTGCCAGTTTTAATTTTTAATTAAATATTTAAATTTAATTAAAATTTTTTTGACAATATCTACTTTATACATATTATTATATTTGCTATTAATTTACACCAAAGATACCATTCATCAAATTTGTTATTTAACCGAAACATAATATTATCTGTACGTGAAATGAACAATTCCAATATTTCCAATATGCATTTCTATGTAATAGAATTTTTGCTTTGAGTTATTTTATTTGCTGGGAATTAACCATAAATTTAGTAAATGCAATTCGAAATAATTTATTTAGCTTGTAGGCCTGGATCCCGCGTACCAAAAAAATGCGTACCAAATATATTAATAACAAGTTGAACATTTGTTAATAGCTTAACGGTGTATAGTCGGACAAACTTTGATGTACGGGAACACTGGAATAGGGGAAATTTTAATTGTGGGACAGGTTACAGGTTTCAGGTTTCGAACGGCAGACTACGAAAACGTACAGTACGTACGTATTTTGTCGAACAGAACTTCCAATTGATTTGTTACCCTTTCATTAAACTCTCATGCAAAAATGAGACTGCTATTTATCACCAATATAATTCCTGTCATTTGACATATTCTACGTATCGGACTTATTAAAATGTCCAACATATTTGTCCGACAAACATTTTTTTATACTATTACATAAAGTTTGCTATTGAATAAACTTAAAAACAACCTGCTAGTTTTCTCAATCACAAACTTGGCAGGATGACAAGTTCCACAATTAATACTTCCCCTGTTCCAGTGTTCCCATACATCAAAAATAAACTTTTTTTGAGTACGTGGGATCCAGGCCTATTTTCGATTATATGTCACTGCCAGTTTCATGTTAAAGTCATTCATATTTTGTGGTCGAGTAATTTTAATAACACCAATTTTAAGCCCCGCTCATAAAATTAGTGTATTAATTAAACATTTTTTCTACTCTCATACTTTAATAATAATATATCAATTACAATTTCAATACCTGGGCTGGGCTCGATAATGCGCTTCATTATGATACATATTTTCATTATGATTTATATTTTTAACCAATAGAATCAGGATATGATGTTCTGATCGAAGGTGGCACATACGCAATGTCAGGTTAAATTCATACGCTTTGACACTTGACAATATTTAGATAAATTGACAAATTTTAGGATTAAATCTTTTTAAGAAAATATCTGAAGACGATAGGGATATTGTAATCCGGAGTACATAATTATTCCAGTACATAAAAAGGGAGATCCGCTTGATAATGTAAAAACTACCGGGCAATAATACTACTGACTGCGGCATATAAAATACTGTCAAATTTTGTATGATCGATTGAAACCATATGCGGAACAAATAGTTGGGAGATATCAATATGGTTTCTGCAGGCAGAAGTCCACAATAGATTAGATCTTCGTCTTGAGACAAATCTTGGAAAAGACTAGTAAATTTAATATAGACACACATCATCTCTTCATGGATTTTGAGAGTGCCTATGATAGTATCCATCGAGAATTTCTAATCCACGCCCTGAAAGAGTTTAATATTCCAACTCAACTCATTGGTATAGTAAAAGAAACACTTAAAGTAGAAAGTAAAATTCGAATTCAAAACGCACCAACAGATACAATCCATGATAAACCGGCCCACGACAGGGAGATGCCCTATCCTGTATTCTATTCAACATCACATTAGAGAAAATAATTAGAGAGTCAAAAGTCAACACCAGAGGAACAATAATAACAAAAAGTGTACAAATATTGGCATTTGCAGATGATGTTGATATCATAGCTAGAAGCAAAAGAGAAATGGAAGCACTTAATGCGATAGAGAGAGCGGCACAAAACAGTGGCCTAAATATTGATGATTTAAAAACCAAATACATGAAGGCCAGCAAATCGAAAGGCCAAAGAAACCTACAGAATCTGACAATAGGAGACTATAATATCGAAAGCGTAAAACATTGTACATATCTAGGTTCACTAGTTCCCGCAGATAACAATAGCGAAGAAGTTAAGAAAGAATACATATTGCTAATAAAACATATAATGGACTAATTAAACATCTAAGATCGAACAACATTATGAGAAAAACCACATGCAAAATATACAAAACCCTGATAAAACCGGTCCTTATATATGGCTCAGAGACATGGACACTGTCGAAAAGCGATGAGAACTTACCACTGATTAGGTACGTTTGAACGAAAAATCCTCAAACACTTATATAAGGGGGTGAAAGAAAATGACGTATGGCGCAGAAGATATAATTTTGAACTATACGCAGCATACAACGAACCCGACGTCATAACATCCATAAAGATCGGACGTCTGCGCTGGATGGGATATGTTAAACGGATGTTGAAGACCGAAACACCAAAACATATAATGAGGCAAACACCAGTAGGGAAAAGGTCAAAGGGAAGAACCAAACTTAGATACATGGAACAAGTGCAACAAGATCTGAAAACACTTGAGATTACCCACTGGAAGAACAAAGCAAGGAACAGAACAGAATGGTGGAAAATCCTAGAACAAGCCAGGACCCAAAAAGGGTTGTCGAGCTACTGATGATGATGATGATAGTAATATTGAAAATTTCACACCACCGGAAATAAATATACCAACAAAAATAACCTCAAAAAAGTTACTGTTGGGGAAATTGCAAAAAAATTACGGAAAGGTATTTTCGCAATTTTTGAATTGGAGTATTGATAATAAGGTAAATACTTTTTTCGTTTAAAACAATTTCAATAAATTTTCATGTATACTACATTATACATGTATACTACATCATGTATACTATCATGTATACTACAAATTTTCATGTATACTAAAAAATCATGTATACTACTCGCATTTAATTGCCATTGTCATGCTCGTATTCGCCGCTGCGTGGCTCATGTCGTATTCCTCATACTCACATCGTAATTTATTACTCCGTGGCGTTACAAACCTTCGACAATATACCTCCGCTCTTCTCTGGCTTGAGCAATCTCCATCCGGTTCTCCACGCCCATAGCTTTCAGGTCTCCTGATATAGGTATATTATCTCGCCACCGTAGTCGACTCCGTCCACTTCTTCCCATACTAGCTTTGCTGTTCTTTCGTCATAATGTCCTCTCAGGTGTCGTGCCATTGGAGTCTTCTGGACTTTTCTTTTATTATGTTTCTGCGTATATTTCTTCTTCTTGCAGCTCATAAACATTTTTTCCGTATTATTTTCATTGACCGCTTCTCTCCTTCCTTCTCTTTTTTTTTAATGACCGACCGCTTCTTTCCTTTCATAACGTTGGTTACCATCTTAGCTATCTTAATTTTATTCACTGCCACCCTAAATAGCATGCTTGTATCAACACCATACCAATCTCGCAAGTTTTTCAACCATGAAGTCCTTCTCCGTCCTGGACTGCGCTTGCCTGCTATTTTTCCTTGCATGATACATATTTTGCAGCAACTTATATTTGGGATATCTCATTACATGCCCGAAATACTCCAGCTTTCCTTGCTTGATGCTTTTTATGACCTCAGTAGTCTTGCTGAGTCGTTCTAGTATTGTGGAGTTTCGAATCTTCTTCACCCAGGAAACTTTTAAAATTCTTCTATAGCATTATATTTCGAAAGCCTGAAGGCGATTTAGATCGATTTTATTCACAGTCCAGGACTCGACATCGTAAAGTAAAACCGAGAACACGTAGCAGCGAAGCAGGCGGTTCCTCAATGCCAATTTTAGGTCTCTGTTACATAACACCTTGGACATCCTTCTAAAAGCGACTCTAGCCTACTCTATCCTAGATCTAATTCCGCCGTGACTTTCTGCGTTACAATTTAATTGCTGTTCAAGGTAAACGATTTTATCAACTTGCTCAAGTTTTAGTCCAGAAAGTCACTGCGCATCCGCTGGGAAAAATATTCTAATTCGGATTTTTTGCACAATCTTACTCAAAAAGGACTCCTTTTAACAAATTTGCATGTTGCCAGGGCCAAAAGGTGGTCAAAGATTTTTTAAACGTTTTTTTTTTGTTTTTTTTTCTAAAATTATTATTTTTGCATGGAAAAAAGTTTTTTTTAGCTTTTTTGGATCATTCCAAACAGAAAAGGTCTTTAGTGACTTTTCTCTAAAAATGATAGTTTTTGACATATAAGCGATTAAAAATTGAAAAATTGCGAAATCGGCCATTTTTAACCCTCAAAAACTATGTGAAAAACTGAAAATTTGAATGTTGCCAAGGTAATAGGTAGATATTCTTTAAACATCGGTTGATGAAATCCCGAAGAGTTTTTTGCAATACAATATTCAAAACTCCTTTGTTTTTAATTGCTAATCAAGCGTGCGCCACACTATTTTCCACCGACAGTATGTTGCAAATGAAAGGAATAAATTCGATATTTCGTAAACTGGCGACTTTAAGGAAAAATCCCGAAACAGGTCGATTTTTATTTTTAAGTTATGATATTGTGGCATATATGGTATACTAGTGACGTCATCCGTCTGGGCGTGATGACGTAATCGATGATTTTTTTAAATGAGAATAGGGGTCGTGTGGTAGCTCACTTGAAAGGTTCTTCAATTCTCTATTCAGTAATGTAAACATTTACATAATTATTTATACAGGGTGTCCTACATTTTTTTTGTCAAATAATTTAATTTAATAAAAATTTTTTGGACACCCTGTATAAATAATTATGTAAATGTTTATATTACTGAATAGAGAATTGAAGATCCTTTCAAATGAACTAGCACATGACCCCTATTCTCATTTAAAAAAATCATCGATTACGTCATCACGTCCAGATGGATGACGTCACTAGTATACCATATATGCCACAATATCATAACTTAAAAATAAAAATCGACCTGTTTCGGGATTTTTTCTTAAAGTCGCCGGTTTACGAAATAACGAATTTATTCCTTTCATTTGCACCATACTGTCGGTGGAAAATAGTGTCGCGCACGCTTGATTAGCAATTAAAAAACAAAGGAGTTTTGAATATTATATTGCAAAAAACTCTTCGGAATTTCATCAATCGATGTTTAAAGAATATCTATCTACCTTGGCAACATTCAAATTTTCAATTTTTCACATAGTTTTTGAGGGTTAAAAATGGCCCATTTCGCAATTTTTCAATTTTTAATCGCTTATATGTCAAAAACTATCATTTTTAGAGAAAAGTCACTAAAGACCTTTTCTGTTTGGAATGCTCCAGAAAACCTAAAAAAACTTTTTTCCATGTAAAAAAAATAATTTTAGGATAAAAACAACAAAAACGTTTAAAAAATTTTTGACCACCTTTTGGTCCTGGCAACATGCAAATTTGTTAAAAGGAGTCCTTTTTGAGTAAGATTGTGCAAAAAATCCGAATTAGAATATTTTCCCTAGCGGATGCGCAGTGGCTTTCTGGACTATTTGGTATTATTTACATATATAGACGGTTTTCTATGCTGTTGTTTACTTATTATGAGTATTTTGGTTTTCCGTATGTTCAGATCCAGACCTGGACCTAGATTTTTGAACCTTTGCTTCGTTACCTATCGATCATTCGCTATCAGTACACTAAACAGATACGAAGCGAAGGGTCAAAAATCGAGGTCCTGCCTCTCTACAACTCTCAACGACATTATCAAGTAGTGTTTGCAGATCTTCTTGAGTAGAAGCTAGGAGTACTGTATCGTCCGCATATCGCAAATTATTGATGACTTCACCGTTCACAAGTATTCCTCCTTGTTTTTCATAAAGTGCTTTTCTGAAAATTCTTTCAGAGTAAACGTTGAAAAGCAGGGGTAACAAGAGGCATCCCTGCCGTACTCTTTTTTTAATATTAAGAGCCTGTGACCGTCTTCCTTCTCGAACCTGACGAAAGTGTCCTTCATTTTTAAAACGTTTTTATATACTTGGCTTGGTCGGTGTCACGGACTCCGCAAATTTTGTAATCCATTTTAAAAATAGTTCTAGGCTACGTAGGTATCTGAAATTTTCAGAATTGCTTTGAACTAGCTAACAATGCAATATTTTACTGCTATTATACAGGGTGATTCATTAGTAGGGTAAAGCTCCGTAGATCCGTTATAGTAATGGATAGCGATAAAAGTTAATAACAAAAATTGTAGCCAACTTTAAGCTTCAGATTACAAAATTAGTTAGAATGTTACAAGGTGTTCGATAACATAGTGGCAGATCAAACATGTTTTTTTAAATGGAACACCCTGTATTTTATTTTATATTAAAAATCTTCTTAACGTCCCCATTACAAAAATATAAAGGTTTGGTATGTTATACAGGGTATTTGCAAAGTTATAACAAATTTTATATGAAAATCGTAACAAGTTCAACTCCCTGTATAAATAAAAATAAGCACAACGGCAATGGTTTATTGATGCCATATTTTTTTTACTTATTGTCAAAATTTTCATAAATGATTGATATGGTGTATTCCACGAATATACCTCTGTTTTGGATTATCGCGACAACGAGTATTTTAGTGTGCAATATAAGAAGTACGAAAGTATTTTGCTCTAATAATTACTCCAATAAACAACAATATAATTTGCAATTTACTTTTACTCTGGGCTAATTAGCAAAATACAAGGAAAAGTTATTTACCAGCAATTTTATTGCTGGAATCGAATCTTATTATTGTATGTATTAATAATATAGATATGCAAAGTCCGCAGATAGTGTGCTACTTTTTTTATAAACAAAATGGCGCCCTAAAATCGTGTTTTTTTCAATCTTTGTGCTATAACTCCAAAGATTTTAGCTTTAGACCAAAAACACTCAAATAAAAATTCACCGCAATTAAATTCTGCATAGAGACTTGTTTTTTTCGATTTACTTCGACCAAAAATTTTCCCCGGAAAAAGCGGGTTTTTCCAGCAAAATCTTTAATTTTCAACTAAACTTTTAGAAAAGTAGTTGTTAATCAATAATTAAATAACTTGGTAACGTAAAAGCCCTTTCTGTATATATTATAATTCCAGAAGCCGATGGAAATTGAATGAACAGTTTAGCAACAATGGAAATGTTAATTAAAAATTTACGGTCGCTATAATAACGACAACAATTAGGATGCATAAGAATAACTATGATTTTTTCATAAAAAGACATTATACCTATCTAATGTACTTTACAGAATTGAAATTGGACTATTTAAGCGGCCTCAGGAATATTTTAAAATTATAAACAATTTTTTGGTTTATTAACAAATAGAATATCTCAGGAAATATTAAACTGAATTAAATTGTGAAAACGGTATTCAAAAGACAGTGGCAGGACGCTTCTTACAAAAGAAAAAACGTTTAATTATGACGAGTGGTTCCTGAGACACAACCGGTCAAAGTTGATCGGAATTTACGGCAAAGATATAAACAATAGGATCATAATTTTTAAACCATCACCTTTTTATTTTTGTCCCCTTTCTCCACACCAATTTTCATATCTTTAAAACCCTCACAACATATATTATTATAATAAAAACTATCGATAATACGTGTGAAAATTGCCAAAAATAGTAAAATTCCAATCAAAAATTAGGTTGAAGAAAATGTAACCCTAAAAGTTCAAAATCGGTATACGTTAACAAAATGCATTTTCTCGGCTTCCCATGGAGCAATTTCCTTCATTCTTTTTTTGTTCCCTAATAACTCGAGTAGAGCCATCGAACTAACGCATTATTAAATGTCAAACTTGCTTTTGTTTTGTTATAATAGATTAATTATATAAAATTAATTAATTATATATAATTATATATTTATATAATTATAATTAATTATATATAATTATATAAAAATAATAAATTAATTAATTCGGTCAACTTTGACCGGTTGTATCTCAGGAACTACTCGTCATAATTAAACGTTTTTTCTTTTAAAAGAAGCGTCCTACCGCTGTCTTTCGTATACCGTTTTCACAATTTAATTTAGTTTAATATTTCCCGAGATATTCCATTTGTTTATAAGCCAAAAAATTGTTTATAATTTTAAAATATTCCTGAGGCCGCTTAAATAGTCCAATTTCAATTCTGTAAAGTACATTAGATAGGTATAGTGTCTTTTTATGAAAAAATCATAGTTAATCTTATGCATCGTAATTGTTGTCGTTATTATAGTGACCGTAAATTTTTAATTAACATTTCAATTGTTGCTAAACTGTTCATTCAATTTCCATCGGCTTCTGGAATTATAATGTATACGGAAAGGGTTTTACGTTACCAAGTTATTTAATTATTGATTAACAACTACTTATCTAAAAGTTTAGTTGAAAATTAAAGATTTTGTTGGAAAAACCCGTTTTTTCCGGGGAAAGTTTTCGTCGAAGTAAACCGGAAAAAACACGTATCTATGCAGAATTTAATTGCGGTGAATTTTTATTTGAGTGTTTTTGGTCTAAAGTTAAAATCTTTGGAATTATAGAGCAAAAATTGAAAAAAAGACGATTTTCGGGCGCCATTTTGTTTATAAAAAAAGTAGCACACTATCTGCGGACTTTGCATATCTATATTGTTAATATATACAATCATAAGATTCGATTTCAGCAATAAAATTGCTGGTAAATAACTTTTCCCAAAAATGGCCTATTCTCCGATAATCAGCCCAGACTATTTCGTTCTTCATATTTTGCACAGTAAAATATTCGTTGTCGCGATAATCCAAATCAGACGTATATTCGTGGAATGGGGTATATTCCTGATTTTCTTTATATTGAATACAGGATGAGTCAAAACGCAAGTACATTATTTTCTCAGTAATTTTAAATGAAACACCCTGTATTTTATATCACTATCGAAAAGTACTATTACCGTACTTTAATTTATATATATATATATATATATATATATATATATATATATATATATATATATATATATATATATATATATATATATATATATATATATATATATAATATAACATTCCATATGTCTAAATTTAATAGTTTTTGAGATATTTTCATTTTTCAGAGCAAATTATTGATTACGGGTCTAAATCTTTCCAAATTTTAGGTAAGCCCTGACTGAATTGTCTAAAACTGACAATTTACGATTTCTGATTATTAATCTGTAATCAAAGTTGGCTACAATTTTTGTTATTAACTTTTATTCCTATCTATTACTACGGAGCTTTTTCCCACTAATCAATCACCCTGTATGGATAAATCGATTTTTTTTTATTTCAAACTATTTTAAAAATTTGGTTAATGCAATGATATTTTAAAATACGTTAATAAATCGATATCTACAAATTGATGGTGGGTCAGTGGCATTAGACTGCAGACCGAGAGTTCCCTAGTTCGAAAACGGCTATTGCGTATCTTTCTTTAATTTTTTTAATAAAT
Organism: Diabrotica virgifera virgifera; assembly: GCF_917563875.1. NCBI lineage: Eukaryota > Metazoa > Arthropoda > Insecta > Coleoptera > Chrysomelidae > Diabrotica > Diabrotica virgifera. The sequence continues at coordinate 246,254,733 of NC_065449.1, forward strand.
AATTAAAAGTTGATATACTTAAAATTCGTATTTTATAAGTTAATTATCATATATAAATATTATACAGTAAAACCTCGGTATAACGAATCTGAAGGGACCTAAAAAAAATTGTTATATCGGGAATTTTTCAATAAAGGGGTTCGTTATGTCGAGGTTAAATGCGGCCAATATTCGTTAAAAAGGGGTTCTCAAAGCTGAATTCAAACCTCTAGGTATAGAACGAATTTCTAATCGCTTAACCTTGGTTTAACAAAGGAGTTACAGAATAAATGTTGACCTGAGTCTTAACTTAGGTATAAAGTACGCTATTAAAAACAGGGGAAAAAACGTAAATGTTTTTGAGAATAACGTAATTTATTCGACACCACACATGGAAAATTATTAACAATTTTAAACTGTGTTTGCAAGACTGCCAAACGATCTTTGCTGTTTTTGCCCCTGTTGCAAGGGTCTCCTTTCAACGCTAACGTTTTGTCCGCATTGTATCCACGAGTCAAGTCTGGCACGGTAGCTTTCCAATCTTCGCAAGTTACATCATCCACGACAGCACTTTCGCCACAAACTTTTTTTAAACTAATTTCGTGCCTCTTTTTGAACCGATCCAATCAGCCATTACTTGCTCGAAAGTCTGCGTGCCCTAATTGTTCTGCAAACTGTTGAGCCTTTTCTTGGAGTATGGAATCTCCAACGGGTACATTTTTATCCCGGCACTGGATTGGTTCGCAGGTCCGATTGTTTTCATGTTTGGACTTGTCTGTGAGTCGCCACTATCTATACTCAACTACCCGAGGTTTGGAACGGAGGATTGTGCAATATAGGGGTTGCGTGCGTTATATAGGGGTTTGCTACTCCTCAATATTCATTATACAGGGGTTTTAATTAATCTCCGCAAATCGTAAAAATTCGTTGTATCGAGGGTTAACATCGAAATAGTTTATTATATAGGGGTATTTTTAACATTGAGTGTTATGGAAGTTTGAAGGGGATTTAAAAAAAAATCGGTATATCGGGGAATTCTTTATATCGGGGTTCGTTATATCGGGACTCCACTGTATATACCATTTTAAACAACCGTGGTATTATAAAAAGTACTTTTTTTATACTAGTGTAATTTTTGGAATTATAATTTTAACAATACACCTACTAAAAATTCATATTTTATTCTTTCGAAACATGTGTCCTATATATATACGCTTTCCTATCCTATATAGTGCTACGCTTTGTTCGAGCGTTAATATTTCCTATCGCCACCTACGCTTCAGAGACTTGGACCGTCAAAAAAGCAGATTCAAAACGTATAATGGCATTTGAAATGTCGGTCTAACGGTCTACAATTTTATATTTATTTCATTTATTCATCAAAATTAGCTTAAACTCAAACAAAATTAGTACGACTGGATAGGTATTTTCAATACCTTTTAAACGAGGTATCACTTGCCATAAGGTCCCATTTAAATTTAACTGTCACAGTGGCGCTGTAAAGTCATCTGTCACTATTGTGTCACCTGTCATGACTAGTTGAGAAGCTTACGTCCGTTTATTTCCTCCCTCCAAATTTCACTATTATAGGTATAACCGTTCAAAAGATACGAGGGGGGTACGGACTTTTGACTAGCACTGTATAACAACACCGTGTTATTATAAAAATACCTTTTTATTATAGTGTAATTTTTGGTATTTTAAGCATTTTATATCGTCAAATTACTCAAATTATTTTATATTCTCTCATATAAATAATAAAAACGTTTTATTATAAAAAAGTTCTTTTTTATAAAAGTGTAATTATTAATCTGGTGTTTCCTATTAGATCGATATCGTCTGCAAATGCAAACAGTAAGTTTGGTCCTTCCCGATGAAATAATACTGTAGTCGGTTTTTCTATCCTTGCACTTCTCATTATGTATTACAGAGCTAAGTTAAAGAGTTGTCGTGAAAAGTTGTGTACATAAACAATGTTTGGCTGTTGTCTGATGAGAATCAATGGCCGGATATCTTTGAGAGTGACGTCTGTTAGCTAAGTAATTTGATAGGCCCTGTATATTGGTGATTCTGATGCGCCTTTTTATTTTCCCTGATGTGTTAATATTGGGGTTAAGCAATGACCCTACATATATGAACTCTTTGACCGCTTTGAAGTTTAGATCATTTTACAATAATTAGATCAACATTTCCAGCTCTCATGTTTGTGTTAGTCGGCATGCATTTGGTTCAATTTGGATTTTGTTTAAAGAAACTTAATATCATCATTTTATTTGTTTTATTTTTATCGTACTAATGAATGTTTATTAATTATTATTAATTTTATCGTCAATAAATATTAAAATCAATGGCGGTAATAAACACATTATGTTTCTGGTGACGTTAATTAGGTATAAAAACTATTTAGTTGGCATTTTAAACTAATGTTGACGCATTTTTAATATATATATATATTGAAAAAAATGTAATAAAACGTTTATTGCTATTGGATCAACTTAACAGTTTGGACAACACCAATAATTTCTCTGGTATCAATACAACTTCCTTTCTTATATGGGATTGTCACTGGCACCTGGTACCCAGGGATAGGCACCTGGTACCCAGGACGGACCTCGTTATTTAGAATTACGTGACAGTTTGGAACAAAATTGGTGCAAACTCGTTACTCGGAAGTTTTTGTGATCGTTGAATTGAAATATCATGTAGTCGATAGTCTCTGAGGTACGATGGTGCCCAGAACGATCTATGGTTTTGTACAGAATTTCAATAAATCTCCAGTGGGCGAGTCCACTCCTGGGTACGAGGTGCCTCAGAGACCATTGTCGATAGTATATTCGTGTTCAGCGACCCCAAAAATACCCGAGTGATTAGTTTGCACTGATTTTCTATCGAATTTTCATAAAACTCCAAAAGAGTCACGAGCATCTGATGCCTCGCAGAATATCGCTGTAATGACATTCGTATTCAGCGACCTCAAAACATCCGAGTAGTAAAATTGAACTCAATTCCCTCAATCATTATTTCCGAATTACAACTTTATTATATTTTATCACTTCGAAATAATGTACTTTAGAAAATGCATTTTCCTTGTTCAATAATACTCTGAGATAATTAGCAAAATTCATGGAAAAGTTATTTACCAGCAATTTTATTGCTGGAATCTAATTATAAGATCCTATATATTAATAATATAGGTATACAAAGTCCGCAGATAGTGTGCTACTTTTTTTATAAACAAAATGGCGCCGACAAATCGTATTTTTTTCAATTACTGCTCTATAACTCCGAAGATTTTAACTACAACAAAAACACCCAAATAAAAATTCACCGCAATTTTTCCCGACTTGCTCCGACAAAAATTTTCCTCGGAAAATGCGGGTTTTCCAAACAAAAACTCTAATTTTCAAATAAAGTTTTAGGTAAGTAATTATTAATCAATAATTAAATAACTTAGTTACATCAAAGCTTTCTTGGTATAGATTGTAATTCCAGAAGCCGGTGAAAATTAAACGAATATTTTAGCAACAATTCAATTGTAAATTAACAATTTACGATCGCAATAATAACCAAAATAATCATGATCCATTGATCAAACTTATAAGGATTACAAAGATGAGATGCTTGTTCAATATTTTATCAACAAAATATAAATGTTTCGTTTTTTTGCATAATCTTTAAATTTTGAAAAAAAAAGTAGTTATAATACACTGGTCTAATTAGTAAAGTACAAAGAAAGGTTATCTACCAGCAATTTTATTACTGGAATCGAATATTATGATCCTATACCGGGTGGTGAATTGAAAAACGGGCCATAGGAAACTCAATGTAAAATTCTAAATTGTTGAATTCCTGCTTCCCTAATTATTTTACATCAAAAGTCATGAGAAACTATTTGTAGAGGATTAAAATCTGTATTAAAAACAAAAGTTAAAATTGTTCTACGATTTAAACAGAGTCCAAAATTTTGAAAAATAGAATACATTTGCCATACCTAAGTAAGTGCGTAAAAGGTCACACGTTACTATTTCTAACAGTACGCAAACTATTGACTGAATAAAACATCTTTATTATTACTACTTTCTCCTCAACTGAGGTCATCTTTTCGACTTTATTGTTTTTTAAACAATAAAAACGATAAAATAAAAATACTGACAGTTCAAAATATTGTTAATATAATAATTTCATTGTGACCGAAGGCAACCTTATACACATTGTTGCACTGTGTGTAGCCTAAATTTGGCAAATACTTTGATAAAATTTATTATATTTTACAACATTCTGGAATGTGTTTAATTCGTAGAACAATTTTAACAATTGTTTTCAATAAAGATTTCAATCCTCTACAAATAGTTTCTCATGTCTTTTGATGTAGAATAATAAGGGAAGCAGGAATTCAACAGTTTAGAATTTTACATTGATTTTCCTATGGCCCGTTTTCCAATTCACCACCCTGTATATTAATAATATAGGTATGCAAAGTCCGCAGATAGTGTGCTACTTTTTCTATTAACAAAATTGCGCCCCCAAATCGTGTTTTTTCAATTATTGGTCTATAACTCCGAAGATTTTAACTCTACACCAAAAACACTCAAATAAAAATTCACTCCAATTTAATTCTACATAGAGATATATTTTTCCCGATTTGCTCCGACGAAAATTTTCCTCGGAAAATGTGGGTGTTCCCAACAAAATTTCGAATTTTCAAATAAATTTTTTGGGCAAGTAATTATTTATCACTAATTAAAAAGCTTAGTAAAATAAAAGCTTTCTTGATATAGATTATAACTACAAAAGCCGGTGAAAATTAAACGAATAGTTTAGCAACAATTTAATTTTTAATTAACAATTTACAGTCGCAATAACAACCAAAATAATCATGAGACATTGATCAAACTTAGAAAGTTTATAAACTGTGACGCCTATTTAATATTTTGTCGACAAAATATAAATTTTTCATTTTTTTGCACAATCTTTAAATGTTTAAAAAAATAGTTATAAACAAATTAACATTTCTCAGAAATTGTTTATTATATTATAATTTTAGAAAATACTCAAAATGCGTATTTCAAAGGTCTTGAAAATAAATGCTTTAAACATTTTTTCCAACCATTTGCAAAAAAGTTATGAAACAGCAAAATAAACATACGATAACTCCGTTGTTTATAATTTGTTTTAATTGTTTCAAAGCTTAGAAGTGAGTTTATGGTACAAACTAATTACTCTCAAAAAATATCAAACATTAGTTAAATGGTTATATTTTAATCAAAGATTAAAAATGGTTTTTTTTTGTAATTTTTAGCGCGAAAGTAGGCTTGATACAGAGCCGATAATACATAATGTACGGTACTGTATTAGTCTACTTTCGCGCGTGTAAATTACAAAAAAAATATTTATAATCTTTAATTAAAATATAACCATTAAATTAATAATCAATATTTTTGGTATGTAATTAGCTTGTACTTTAAACTAACTTTTACGCTTCGAAAGAATTAAAAAAATTATAAACAACGTAGTAATCGTATGTTCATTTTGCTGTTTGATAACTTTTTTGCAAATGGTTGCAAAAAAGTTTTAAAGCATTCATTTTCAAGATCTTTGAAGTATGCATTTTTCCTATTTTTTTAAAATTAGAATATAGTAAAAACTTTCTGAGAAACGTTAATTTGTTTATAACTATTTTTTTAAAACATTTAAAGATTATTCAAAAAAATTAAAAATTATTATTTTGTCGACAAAATATTAAATAGGCATCTCATCTTTATAAGATTTCAAAGTTTGATCAGTGTATCATAATTATTTTGGTTATTATTGCGACCGTATTTTATTAATTAACAATTGAATTGTTGTTAAAATATTCGTTTAATTTTCACCGGCTTCTGGAGCTATAATCTAAGCCAAGAAAGCTTTTATGTCACCGAGTTGTTTAATTATTGGTAGATAATTACTTATCTAAAACTTTATTTGAAATTTAAAGATTTTGTTGGGAAAACCCGCCTTTTCCGAGGAAAATTTTCATCGGAGCAGATCGGGAAGAATAAATCTTTATGCAGAATTTAATTTCGGTGAATTTTTATTAGGGTGTTTTTGGTGTAAAGTTAACATGTTCTGAGTTATGGAGCAAAAATTGAAAAAAAACACGATTTGGGGGCGCCATTTTGTTAATAAAAAAAGTAGCACACTATCTGCGGACTTTGCATACCTATATTATTAATATTAATATTATATAATCATAAGCTTCGATTCCAGCAATAAAATTGCTGGTAAATAACTTTTCCCAAAAATGGCCTATTCTCCGATAATCTATAATGCAATTTTCTATAATGCAATTTTCATTTCAATATCATCACTTTAGTTCCCAAAAATTGCTTACGCCCTTACTAATGGAATGTAATAAGTTTCATTGAATCCATACAACTGCAAAAAATGATAGGTTTATTGATTCATTGCCTCGTCTAAAGCAAGACTCTTCATAATTTAATCATGCAAATAAGCTCTAGTGTGAACAAATGGTGGTAAGCAATAAAAAATTAATCGTAAGAACTTTGAACTCCTTTCCACTCCTTACCAATCAAAACGAAAATAAGTTGGTAAGGGAATTATTCAACAATGGTCCTGCCTTAAGAAAACTAGATAAAACCTGGCTCCAAGAGCTACTTCAAAACTAAGACTTAAATAGAATAAGATAATACATCATTGGATGTCTCATTGTGATCATTGATCTCTCCTTCACGCCAAAAAACAATAACTTTACTTAATAAGCTGCAATGATCTAGATTGAAAATAAACATAGCGATATAATATAAAAAAAAAACAAAAAGGAAAACTTGGAACACTTTGTTGAAAAATGTTTCTTTAGCATTTATGCCGGTTTGATATCACAGCGAAGAATTGTCCTATATCAAATCTTAATCTTGTTACGTTGTTAATAAATTAAAACAACAAGCTTGCTGTGTTGTTAATGAATTAAAACAAAAATTTATTTATAATGTCACACCTGGTTAATTGTAAACTGAATCTAATTTTCATGAAATTTTAATGAATAATCAATACTAACTAAATTCTTTGTCAAACGTTGCTGGAATATAATGGATCAGGTTTTAACTTGTAACACCAAACTGCTTGTTAGTCCGCATAATCAGCTTAACTATTTCCATATCACGAACCAGCTATAAAAGCTAATTTAGACATTGTTATTGTTTTAATAGCCTTTTTATATTTACGGACTTTCAATGAATTTTACACATCTATTTTTAGATCATTGCTAACATGATTATAAAATATGTATAAACGAACAATGGCAGTTTTAATAATCGCTTATCGTAATCCAGCATTAATTTGTTTGTTTTCAAACACAAGCTATTGTGAAAATTCATCATCTTAAAAATATCGTAGAAAATCTATCTGTAAGCGAGGTTGATACAGCCTATGCCGCTTCCTGCATTTCGACCGTCATCGTTTTCTGTCCATTCATTCGTCTCCTTTGATGGCTCTATCTCTCATCATGTACCGTACATTTTCTTGCGAGACAACTGAAGGCCTTCCCCTTCTTCTTTGGTGTGGTATGTAATTTAAAGGCTTTCTTTGGCCATATACCTTCATCCATTTGTTTCACGTGACCATACCAAACTAGTTGTCTCGTTTCAATGCAATTCTATGCATTGCATAAATACAAATTAGTCCGTTCTTTAACGGTAAAATATTGCAAAATCTCTAAATTTTAAAGAGCCGCTTGGATTGACATGAAATTTGGCATACACATAGCTAACAAGTCAAAGAAAAAAAGTGATATTGTGCCGATATGTGCTTTTGCACTGGGGGTGGTTTTCACCCCCTCTTGGGGGTGAAAAAATATTCGTCCAATGAAAGTCAGGAAATGGATAAACTGGCTAATTTTAAGTAACTTTTGTTCTACAGAGTTTTTTCACTAAGTCAATACTTTTCGAGTTATTTGGCAGTGAATATGTTCATTTTTTCAACAAAATAAGCACGCTTTTAGACAGTTTTTCGCAAATAACTCAAATAGTAAGTATTTTGTCAAAAAAACATTCTTAGCCAAAAAATATAGCCTGTAAAAAATTTAAAAAAATGGTGTATATATCACGTTTCTACACCTAGTAGAAGCAGAGTTATAGCTAATGAAAAATAGGTTCATATTCGTCAAATTCCAAATGGAATACTTTACCGTGAAATAAACAAAAATGAAGCACATTTCGGGGAAAACTCATTAGAACTTATTTAAAGTGTTTAAAAAAAGCTTCATTTTTGTTTTATAAAAAAAATTTCTAGCATCGAAATTAAACAAGTTACGCTCAAAATAAAGTTAGTTCCTTTTGGTTTTGGTAAAAAAATCGAGAAAATCACCCCCTAATTAGTATCTTAAATGAACTTAATCGTTACGACTTTACAAGTTTCTTGACTCGCGTATATATTGTTTATATGATCTGTAAGTTTCATCGGTTCAGAGCCCTTATTATTGAAAGGGCTGTAGTTAAAAGGGGTTAAACGAGTCACTGATCACGAATGTATGCAAATTTAGAAACACCAAATCTTAATCAATTTTTGTCTAACAGAAACACAAAAACATACATGATATTCAGAAAAGTAAATGTGACTTTTTGTTTTTTAAGATTTTTGGTATCTCTAATAATTTTTAAGTTATTTTGAAAAAATCATATTTTTCAAAATTTAAATTTTTAAAAATTTTATTTGAAACCAAATTTTTTTCAAAAATAAGCACGTTGAGTCGATGTAGCTAACAAATCATATAAACACAACATAAGTAAAATAATTTGTGGAGCGGTACCGATTAATTTCATTTAAGTTGCTAATTAGGGGGTGATTTTCCCGATTTTTTTTTGCAAAAACAAAAGGGACCAACTTTATTTTGAGTTTAACTTGCTTAAATTTAATGCTACAAACTTTTTGTAAAAACAGAAATAAATATTTTTTTAAACACTTTAAAAAAGTTATAATGGGTTTTCCCCAAAAAAGTGCTTAATTTTTTGGATATTTCACGTCGAAATGTTATATTTGAAATTTGGTGAATATGAATCTATTTTTCACTGGCTATAACTCTGGTTCTACGAGATCCAGAGACCTAACGCGTACACCATTTTTTTTACTTTTTTATAAGCTATATTTTTGCTAAGAACGTTTTTTTCGACAATATACTTGTTTTTTGAGTTATTTGCGAAAAACCGTCTAAAAATGTGGTTATTTTGTTGAAAAATGAACATATTCACTCGCAAATAGCTCGAAAAGTGTTGACTTGGCGAAAAAGCTCTATAGAACAAAAGTTACTTAAAATTAGTCAGTTTATCCATTTCCGGACTTATTTTGGACATATATTTTTTCACCTCCAAAAGGGGGTGAAAGTCACCCCCAGGACAAAAGCACACATCGGCACAATATCACTTTTTTTCTTTGACATGTAAGCTATACGTATGCCAAATTTCATGTCAATCCAAGCGGTTCTTTAAAATTTAGAGCAAAAACCGTGAAAGAATGGACTAAATGTACTGCTCGAGTTTGAAAATAGATAATAAAATAGCTCACAATAGCACGGGCAAAATACGTAAGCGTCAGCAGCTACGTTCGTTATTCACTAGTATGTAATGTCAACCTGCCTTTACTCTTATTAGTTTATCTCCAAACATAGCCGATAATGTAGCTCCCGAACAATAACTTTAATCTGCTTGTATTTTGTCTAGTATAGTGTGTTATTTGGAACACTTGAATAGTACAGGTGAAAAACAAGGAATGCCATTTTTTCATGAATTTTGGCTTTTCCCACCAAGTGATATAAAAAACGGAGGACTATCGACTAGCTTTTTGGTGGAATATTAAATTAATAAGTTAATATAGATTAATATTATATTAACCTTATATAACTGCTAGAATTCTGCTGGAACTGCTAGAAAAATAATGGTGGTCGACAGATTCGACACTATGCAACTGACTAACATGTTACAGGAATACTAGATAGTAAACACCTTTATCTATCTCGGGTCTAGTATAACTAACGATGGTAACTGTGAAGCAGAAGTTCGGAGACGCATTGGTATGGCAAAAAAAGTGATGAGACGCCTAACTAAAGTTTGGAAAGACAGATCTAAAGTGCTGTTTCACATTATAAGAATTTTGAACGTGCGAGGGTTTTCTCGTGCGATAGTTTTGACGCACCTATCCTTTTCACACAATAAGAATTGAGTCGCACGAAGATATTTAGCTGTGTTTTTTGGTATCTTATTTTTATTTACACTTTGTGGCTGAGGTAGGTACATGATACGATGTCTGATATGTATCATTACACATGGGTATTTTTTGTCCATACTTTTTTCCTAACGTACTGTAATGCGTATTTAAATCATTTGCAATTTCTATTTTGTCAATTATTATTTCTTATGTTTTTAACCTTTAACTACCCGCGCATCAAGTTATAACATAACTACACGCGTGGCGTACTTTATACGCCACAAGAAAATAAACTTAAAAACAGCGGATTTGTTTATTTTTTTTTTGAAAAAATACACTTAGTTGTTTGTTATAAACCTTATTCGACATCAGTAAATACTTAGAGTTCCTTCTCATTAAGCCAATTGGGATTTATAACTGGAATCATGGAATAACTGGATCCCATGATAAATAAAATTACTAATAAAAAATTTTTTGAAATGTGATTTTTTGCAGGAGAAAAAGTATTGTTTATAAAGAAAAATATATTTTGTGCCATAATGACTAAAAAACAATTGAAATATGTACTTATATTACTACTTATATTAATATAATCGTGGCAAATATTGTCCGCCACCGGAAACAACAAATAATAAACTGCAAATTACGATCTTCCCAGAAAGCCGATTATAACGAAACTAAAACCAAATTGTAAAGCACATTCCAGTTATAGGTTAGAGAGATAAACAAGGTCAAAAATTAAATTTTTAAATATATTTGCAGTAGAATTCTTATATCTGGCGTACAAAGTACGCCAGCGCGTGTAGTTAAAGGTTAATTAAAAGCCTTAATTTGTTTCTATAATCGTTGTTCTACTACGTTATTTGTGGGATCTTGGATTAACTCATCTAATTAGCTCATACAATCTATGTAATAAACGATTCTAAATGGGAAATAAGCCACAATTGAACTAAAAAAAAAAATGATTTTATTAATGTTTCGACATCCGATTTGGACGTCGAAACGTTAATAAAATTTAAAAAAATTTTTTTTTAGTTAAATTGTGGCTTAATTCCCATTTTAGACTAGTTTATTATAAAAATTCCACAAGGAAACAGCTTCAGAACAACATTACAATCTAAGTTTTTCATGTAGAGAATTTAAGAGACCCTCTGTCATCCATTCATTTTTAAATGATGTTCCCCTTATTTTAAATGTTTTTAGATAATTTCACACAAGACGTGACCGCAGCCCTACTCCAGTTTTGACCGAGTTGTTTACCCTATAAAACTAAATATAATTTCGTAGAATAAAAGGTATATTTTATGGAGCGAAATCAAATTATAGCGTTGTGTTTACTTTATCTTCGAAGAAAGAGAAATAAGAGAAAATGATTTTTTTCTTTATCACCTAATTCGTCATATTAATTAATTCAAATTAATTCGTGCAGTGGTAAGTGCACGACATACACCATTCCAAGCATTTCTCGTCAAGTTTCTATCTTTAATGTTATTAATATTTCACTATCCATCTGAGACATCATAATATAAAATATAAGCACCTACTTTAAACAGCTACAAAGTGTAAATGAAAATAATGTACCAAACAACCAAAGACACTACCTTCGTGCGACTGAACGACAGTATCAAATGAAAGGATGCGTTAAGTCCCCTATACTACTGGGTGCGTAAATACGGCACGGCTACCGTCTGTTGTTGTAAGCGAGGGACGGCATAAACACGGCGACTTCACCTAACGTTCCAACCACCGCACCGTCTAGAAAGGCTCCATATGATTATATGCGCCACCATTGGAAGTCGTCGTGTGTTTTAACCCTCGCACGTTAAATTCTTATAATGTGAAACAGCACTGCTGGAAACGTTCCGGGTAGAAGATCAAGAGGACGATCATCAACTAGATTGTCTGACCAAATAAAGCATTCAGCTGGAAACTCATTCTGCGAAGCTCTTAGATCAGCTGAAGTTAGAGACCAATGGGGAAACATTGTAGGAATATTGGAAGAAATCACGATCCTCAGTAATGGGGAAACGACAGAGAGAGAGAGAGAGAGAGAGAGAGAGAGAGAGAGAGAGAGAGAGAGAGAGAGAGAGAGAGAGAGAGAGAGAGAGAGAGAGAGGAGAGAGAGAGAGAGAGAGAGAGAGAGAGAGAGAGAGAGAGAGAGAGAGAGAGAGAGAGAGAGAGAGAGAGAGAGAGAGAGAGAGAGAGAGAGAGAATTCTGCTAAGAATCTCTTAAGTAGTTTTTAGATATCACAAGAATTAAACCTTTATTGGTGTTTATCTCAATATGTATAAAATGTGACATTCTTTATTTTCCCCTATACTCTTCATTTTTAAGCAAATGTTTGTGACATTCTGGGATGTGCTGGATAGCTACCTTTTTTTTTTCGAAATGTCCCTGATGATGCTCCGACAACGAAAGTAGTTTGGCCAGATTTGACAAATAACTGTGGTCGATATCTGCCTTTTATTTGCAAAAAAAATATTTAATTTTCAATTGTATTTTCCTTGCATTGTTAAAATTAAAGTAACAACCTTTAGTAATATAGTATCTCAATAATTTATTCCAAAACATTCAAATTACATTAGTATGGCTATGCATTTTTTTAAACTATGGTGTAAATCAAGTGGGAACTATAATTTCCACTTGTCGTTTTAATACAATATCACTTGTACAACTACTTAAAAAACAATTATTACCGTGTGCTTCTTTTATAATTTGGTTGGGTATTATGAGGTTTCCCATTTTATTCTAATAGTAAATTTAGATAACACCTGTGGTGTTCAATAGTTTCTAGTAATGGTAAGGGAGCCCAAGCGGGGATTTTTTAAGTTACTCGAGCGCGTCAGATTATCACATGGAGAGAAACCTTGTACAATGTAAATGTACCTCTACCATAATATATTGGCTCTTAATGCAGGGGAGTTCGTTAAGGGGGATCCGAAAAATAATATCTATCCTTAAAAAATCTCGAAATCGTCAGATTAAAATAAGGTAAGTTAAGAACATGCAAAACAGTGTATATTTAAAAAATCTGACGATTTGAGCAAGAAAATGGGTGAGTCCCAAAGCTTCACAAGAAAAAAGCGAATATTTCGCGAAATTAATGACAGATCGAAAAACTAAAAAATACGTATCCAATATTTTTCAAAAATCTATCGAATTATACCAAACGCGACTTCCCACGGAGAGGGGTGGGGAGTAAATTTAATATTTTAAATACAAATCCCGCGATATTTTGCGAAATGAACATCAGATCGAAAAACTGAAAAATACAGTTATTCAATATTTTTGAAAAATCTATCGAATGGCATTAAACACGACCCCCCACGGAGGTGGGGTGGGGGTTAATTTAAAATATTAAATTGGAGCCCCCATTTTTTATTGCAGATTTGGATTCTTTTCGTAAAAATAAGTAACTTTTATTCGAGACATTTTTTCGAATTATGGATAGATGGCGCTATAATCTAAAAAAACGATTGTTGGAAATGGAAAATTAAATTAAAAATGGAAAGTCCCCATTAAAATGGAAAACTTTACTTAACTTTTTTTTTAGGACCTACTCTTCACAACCCAATAGGTCCACAAAGCGCTCGAGTGACTGCACATTTAGCATACTTTGCTCCCCTACTATAATAACGTATATTCTATAAATATTTGCAACAGTTTAATAAATAATTAATGTTTAAATCGCTACAATGTTCTTTTTCTTCTTTTTCCACATTTACTGAAAAGATCGCCAACTGAAGAGATCTAGAAATTCAAATACGAAGGCAATGGAGAATGCAAAGTACCCAGACGATACCAATTATTATTTCTACTACTGGAGTCATTCCGAAGACCCTCCTCGAAAGCATAAAAAAGCTGGGTCTGAATGAACATCTTTATAAGACCATGCAGAAAGCTGTACTACTCGCGACGGCCAGATGCGTACGAAAATTTCTGGGAGATACACTTGCATTCCAAGTCACCTAGGGCTCGATAACACGGAAAGAGTGCCACCAGAGCTCCATCCTTTTGATACCGTAGGTATCTGGGATGAGTCAATTTTCCCCTTAGAGGGAGTGTGAGCCGTATGGCTAAATCTGGATATCGTATGGCATTTTTGCCGGGGAGATCCTTTCGGATAGTTCCACCGCCAATTACATCTTTAACCCTGTTTCAAGTAACTAGTGTCGATGTACACTAGCTCAGGGGGACCGACGGCTTAGCGTACTCTCCGAGGCACGGTGAGACGGCTCGTGTCATTATTGGAAATGAAAATGGTTTGTCTTTGGCAGGGATCGAACCCACGTACACTGGCGTATGAGGCCAGCGATTATGCCGTTACTTCACGGCCGCTCACAGGTTTCTCTTAGGTTAAATTTTAAAGGTAGGTAGATATTCTTTAAACATCGATTGATGAAATCCAGAAGAGTTTTTTGCAATACAATGTCAAAAACCCCTTTGTGTTTTAAATGGTAATGAAGCGGGCGCGACACTGTAGTAAAGTGAGGACGTTTGAATTTGCATAAATTCATTATCTCGAGAATGGGCAAATTTGAAGAGAAATCCTCAAAAAGGTCGATTTTCATTTTTAAATTTGGAATTTTTGGCATATATATAATACTAGTGACGTCATCCATCTGGGCGTGATGACGTAATCGATGATTTTTTTGAATGGTAGTAGGGGTCTGTGATAGCTCATTTGAAAGGTTATTTAATTCTCTATTCAGTAACATAAATGTTAACATAATTATTTAAACACACACTTAAATTTAAACTTTACAGGAACAAGTTTATTTTACCCCCTAAACTATGCACTTTTCGATTCACCTGGTAGATACACGTACAGGGCTAATGCCTGCCAGGTCATGGTTTTTAGCCTTGGTGTGCTATGAATTATCACTATACAAATTTCTAGCCTTACAGGAAGACTGCTAGTCGGAGGGTTCACTAGCTCTTAGACTATCTAGAGACAGCTTCATTTGAGTTTTGATTTTAGTTAATAAAGGTTTATTAATTATTTATCAAAGCAAACAACATATAAAGCAAAACATTAAACATTGTCCGCTGAACACATTGTTAGGGTGTCAGATAATGAGTTCACGGAGATATTGACATTCTCAAACTCAGAGATTCCTAAGAGTCAGAAGATCGATCGCACAACTTAATAACTTGAAGATGGCACAAAAGCGAGAAAAAATTAGATAGTTTAGAAGCTGAGGATAAAAATACATTACTAGATTGACTACTCTGTAACTACACAGATATACCTCTATATTTTTAGATAAGGGTTTTAAGGGAACCCAACTTTTATTTGGAATCAAGGATTCTCCAATTGAATTATTTATATATGTTACAGTTCAAGTTGATTCTCAGTTAGAGTTGACTCCAACTAGTTGGAGTCAACTCCAACTGAAACGAGCAGTAAAAGTTGATTTTAAAAATTTAAATCAACTTTTACTAGTTGGAGTTGACTCTTCCTGGATCGATTCAGTAAATGTTGATTATTTCAGTAAATGTTGATTATACGAGAATCTCAAGTGCATTTTTGATGAGTGTGCGTTTCTTTGTTTTGACCGTTTCAACTACTTATTAGTATAGTCTGTAACGTCGCCCCCGTTAGGTAAATTATTCTGATTCGATTTTTTGCACAAACTTACTCAAAGAAATACATCCGTATAACAATCCTTATAACAAATTCACAGGGTGTCACGCGGTACCGCGGTCGAAAAATTGTTTACCAAATTTCAGTAAAGTCAGTCAGTAAAGTGACTCTTTATCGAACGAGTCTGATATTACGAGCAGAGGAACAGACGCGTTTGATAAAGAGTATTGAGGTGGTGCGTACAAAATTGTATCGTTAATCATAAAAAACATTAACACTTACTTACAACTTTGAGGAAATTTTTTTAATTTTAGACGAAATAAAAAATTCGTATGACAGTAATGACAGTAATGACAGATGACTTTTGCATGATGGCCGGTTTTGACGTTTAATCGATAGTTATCAATATTGTATACCTACCTAATTACTAAATCTGTAAAGTTTTGATTTATTTTGTATGAATATAATTGCGAAACACTACAGAATTTTACTTTTTGACATAAATTTTATTAATAATAAGATAAATTTTGTACAATATTTTTAATAATTAAAGTAAATAAATTTTAATTTCACTCAAATAAATAATCGATTGCTGCCATTGACCACTTACATTCAATCTCGGTTAATTTGATTAATTATCGCGGCAGGTAAAGTAACATTCTTCTTTCAATACAACAAAGTGTTACTTTACTGCCGAAAATGAGGGCAAATGAGTACAATAATGAATGATTTTAGTGAAGTTTGGCGATAAACAATGATTTTAAACAAATTCGCAAAAATACATAGTTTTTTCACTTCGTACAAATTTTTTTTAGATCCGTTGGGCCTTTTTTTCTCTAAAATTGACTGTTGTCGAGTTATTAGCGACTTAAAATTTGAAAAACGCCAAAATAACCATTTTCAAGGTTTAATGACTCGGTTAAAGATAATTATTGTGAAAGTCGAGCGAGCGGCCGTGGAGTAACGGCATAATCGCTGGCCTCATACGCCAGTGCACGTGGGTTCGAGCCCTGCTAAAGACAAACCATTTTCATTTTCAATAATGACACGAGTCGTCTCACCGTGCCTCGGAGAGCACGTTAAGCAGTCGGTCCCCCTGGGCTAGTGTACATCGACACTAGTTACTTGAAACAGGGTTAAAGATGTAATTGGCGGTGGAACTATCCGAAAGGATCTCCCCGGCAAAAATGCCTCGGAACTGTCCGAAAGGCAAAATGCCATACGATATTATATATTATGAAAGTCAGAAACTAAAAAAATCAAAGATTAAAGCTACCTCTATAAGATCCTGAAGAAATTTTTGTCATTATTTCATTAATAAGGTATTATTTTTAATTATCAACAATGAGCGCTAACCGTGTATTAAGGCGCCGTCAATGTGAGTGCGAGTGAGATTCACCATTGGATGGCTGGAATGGTGCATCTCTTTAGCACTCACCATTGACGGCCGCCTAATACGCACTTAGCGCTCATTGTTAATAATTAAAGATAAAGCTTAGTAATAAAATAGTGACAAAAATTTCTGCTGGATCTTGTAGAGTGGGCTATAAACTTTGATTTGGTCACTTTCAGACTTTCATAATAATGGATTTTAAACGAGTTATTAAGCCTTGAAAATGGCTATTTTCGCATTTTTCAAATTTTAAATCGCGTATAACTCGACAACAATAAATTTTAGAGAAAAATCACAAAATAACCTTTTTTTCCTCAGAATAACCCAAATGATCTAAAAAAAAATGTTCGAAGTGAAAAACTTATTTTTGTGAATTTGTCTAAAAAAATTGTTTAAAAAACAATGTATCGATCAAGGTACTGCCTGGCACCCAGTAGATTTGTTATAAGGACCTCTTTTTGAGTAAGTTTGTGCAAAAAATTCGAATCGGAGTAATTTACCTAACGGGGGCGACGATACAGCCTAGACTAATTTGAACATATTCAGTAACATTTAATTTCTAGAATCGGCTGTTTGTGTGAATCAGAATCAACTTTTACTAAATGGCATTGGGAAGAGTATACTTTTCCTAGTTGGAGTCTACTTTTACTAGTAAATGTTGAATATAAATCTTCATTTTATATTTATAATCAACTTTTACTGAAACCAGCCGTTAGAGTTGACTCCAACTAGTTGGAGTCAACTCCAACTGGATAATCAACTTGAACTGTAACATATATACTAATGATACAATGGTATAAGAGAAACAAAATCCTAATACTCTTAAGATTATATAGCAACAAAACCACTAATATCCAGATTTATTATTTATTAACTTTAAAATGCTACTATTTTGCATTCTAATTATTATGTATCTTCCTGTCGTATAGTTTCCGTCCACTGAACACGACTAGCAATAAACCTTCATTCACAACCATATAAAATGATTGCATAATACACACATAACTATAACTATATTATATCCTCGACAATTTTGTTTACATAGGAAAAGTAAAACTACTTAAGGTCAATATCAAATCTAATAAATTGTTCAACGAGACTGGATGGATGAAATACTTTTCTAAATACGTAAGCCGTTCCATAACTCATTGGATCAAATGGTGACATTTCTTGTTATGTAAATTATTTCCAATCATCCTTTTAAAATTGTAGTAGAATTTATGATATGGTTCTATACATAATTATTAAGTAAATGGAGTGATATATCTTGTGCATAATGATGAAAACCGAGGGGACCCCAATTTTTACGACGTACGTATAACTACTGGATCACGATGACACATTTCTTGCAAATTTTAAAACAAGTTTTGAAAAATTACACTTATACAAATACAAAAATATAGTCAAGGATGGAGGGGGAATCTCCTCGGTACCTTGACGTTTTTTTTTTGTTTTTTTGATACGTAGATTTGATTTTTTGCAAATCTGTCAGATAATTTGTTATTCATAATCTAAACTTTGATTCGATTGTTACATCCATGGTAGTTAGCAAACAAAATTATATACAGAGTGACAGGTATGAATATAAAATTGAATAAAAGTCGGTGATGCCACACTGGACAAAGTAGAGAAACTCTTTTATCTTGGGAGTAATATCAACAAGATTAAAAAACCGCTATACGCCGTAAAAATGAGTGGCGCACGCAATATTCCAGCTACAAAAGAGCTGATAGGAATATTACGTGGCACGAAAATGTATTTTCGTTTTGGAGGAAAATAAAATTCTAGTTTTATTTTAAAAGATGTTTCCATAATATTTGCTAAAGGCTATAGCGGGATAAGATGGTCAAAAATGCCCCCGCACCTATCAGCCTCGCTACTTATGTTTTCGATAAAGGATATAAAATTATGCCCTCATGCAAATTTTTAGCTTCCCAGAGGTCCTAAAACTTTTTAAATCGAGAAAATAAGAATTTTTACGTTTTATTTTTTTGTGAGCGCAGTTTTACTTTAAAAAATCTGAAAAAAATCAAGAGGTTGTATCTTTTGAATACAAAACAACCTGAGTTTTTTCAGATTTTTGTAATGAAAAATGAGCCCAGGAAAAATTTTTGAAATTTTCAAAAAATTTTTAGGTTATGATAATATGATTTGGCCAACTTTTATATAGTATTTTTTTGTGTACTTTTGCCGTTCTTTTGAATGGCATAGGCAGAATTTTTAATATCTGAGCGGAAAGAATGAAAAAATCGACAAAACCGTTTTTGGCTGTCACGAGATGCATCTCGGGACAGCAAATTTTAGGATTTAGGATCCTGACTACAACAACTGGAAAAAAAAAACTAAAAGTGTGAATTTTGTCATAAAATTTGGTATGTGGGGTTTTAATAATATTTGGAACAACTTTTCCAAATAACTTTTTTCGATATCTCTAACGCGAAGCAAATCGAATCGCATATCGAAAATTCACCCTGTTTGTAATAGGCCGCGTTTAAAACTTAAAGTTTAGTTGACTATTTTAAAAATTGTGAACCATCACCCTGTATGACTGTGCAAAATTTCAAATCTCTATATATTTTGATAGCCGGAAACATAGGGGTGTCTTCATCTTTAATGCTACACACTGTATCTTATCAATTTGATAATTTATTGCAACTAATATAGTCGTATTTTTTATAGATTAAAAATATAAAATGAAAATACTGACTAATTCACTAATTTTATCATAAAAAGTTCAAATTGATTGCATTGAAGTATTGAACCAATTAATGTGTAATACTTAATATACAGTAATATGTGTAATACGTAATATAATATACTGTTGTGATCTTATTTATTTATATGTGATGATATTCTTATATGTAATTTAATTTAATTAATGCATTAATGATAATCTAATTAATCAACCAGATCACGTATCAATATGTTTTCAATCTCAGGGCGAATTATAAAATTACTTACTTACTTTCGTGACTTCTAAGTATTTCTCAGTGGTTCCTAATCGGGATAGGAAAAAATAAAATAATACACACATATGGATTACAATTATAAATCAAAATTTTGTTTATTTTATATAAATGGCAATTACTGCTTAATATTTGTTAGATCTTATATTTATTTAATACAAACATTTAAAAATGGGAATCTTATTTCCTTTTGGTTTCCAATTTAAAACTTTTATTAATAATGAAACTATTAGGATTTATTAGCAACAAATTGCTTTAAGTTTGATGAAAATCTTCTGATATTAGCGATTATGTTCTTCAATTTTTAATGTGGTATTTAATAAAAAAAAACCATACATTCATGTCCTGACAAATGAGACTGACCTTTATCTGGTGAACTGCGAATGTCCTCACACAAAACCCGTTTCCTCCTACCCTTGGTTGCGATGAAAAACTCGTCCTGGCCTCCAGTAATGTTCTCCTTTGAAAACTACCTCGTATCGCTTTCGTTCCTGCTTTTCTCGTGATGATGTGTTCTACCTTTTTCGAACCACTTCAATCAGCCACCGGGACACTCTTTGCTCAAGGAGATTCTTTTCTCTCGACTCGGCCTACCTCTCGTTCCGATGGGTACTCAACACTCCTGGAACTATACCGGCGTTTTCACTCTTCGTACACTACCGTCCACCACTGGACTTCTTCTCCCTCGCTCAAAACATTCCGATCTCTCATCCTCATTCAAACCCCTACTTTCTCAATATCCCTTCCAGATTCAAAAATCAACATTCCACCACAAATTTTAATTCGCCGTATTCCTCAATACCAACTTTTAATCTTTCTAAATATGTTTAATGGATTTCAAGAAAAAATAATCATTTCCCAATTTAAACTTACTTTCTACTTTTTACAAAACTTAATGACCTATTATCTATTTCACTGAGTCTTATTTAGCGTAGGCTAATGATCGAATCTTCCGCGAAACACTATAATGGTCCGCGTCACTCAACTTGTTTATCTTAAGGTAGACTTCCGCACCAAGCGACCGAGACAGGAGACCGCGACAGGCGACAGATAGGCGAGGTCTCCCCACGACTGCTCTCAATGCAATTATATCAGGGTAGTTCTGCAGCCCGCGACAGAGACCAGCGACCAACTATCGTCTAATCGCGACCTATCTGTCGCCTGTCGCGGTCTCCTGTCTCGGTCGCTTGGTGCGGAAGTCTACCTTTAGGCGCATTGTTACCGAGTTTCGTACACTTCTTCGAATCACTTTCTTAAAACCAAATATAATAATTTGTTGTATACAGGTTGTTCTAAATTTACATGCCCGTGGCTGAGAAAATTGAAGATCTTTTATATTAATTTGAATTTTGCTTATAATTATAAATTTTAATTCTCATATCAAATAGAAATATAACAATACAGAGTGAGTTTTATGTATGGAAACCCTCAATTATCTCGGAAATGGCTTGCACGATTTTTATAGATTGTGGTGGGTAGGGGTTTTCTAATGTGACCGATATTATATTAATACTTACATTGTTGTCAGATCTTCCGTTTTTCTGAATATCTAATTAACTTTCTTATTTCAAATGGAACACCCTATATATTTTTTGCGTTTTGAAGTCCTTAAGAAATACTGATTATTTTCCATGTTATATTCCCTATCTAAAGGCCATAATTTCGGAGTTATTGCTACATTTACTTTAAAAAACCTTTTAAACAAATTATAAAAATCAATTTTTTCGGCCTAGGTAGACATTATTTTAGGTTCTTTGGACAATTGGCAACAAAAAAGTTCTTTTGTAATTTTTCTCTAAAGTTAATCGTTTTCGAGTTATAAATAATTTAAAACTGAAAAGAAATCGAACAATGACGATTTTCAAGGTTATAAAACACAAATCAAAAATAATATTTTTGAAACTGCGAAGTAGAGAAATTCAAGCTGAGGCCTTATTTTATCAGTTAACAATAAGTAATTTGAGCTTGTTTCATTCTAAAATATTGTTTTTTGGTTGTTAATGCAGCCCGATCGCCCGTCCTCTCATATGCGCTTCATTAACATTTATTAAAAAGCAATGTTGTAGAATCAAACGTGCCAATTTAAAGCCAGCTCCTGGAAGAAGGGTTTAGCTTGAATTTGGGTACACCGCAGTTTCAAAAATAATATTTTTTATTTTTGTTTTTGAACCTTGAAAATGGTAATTCGATTTTTTTCAGTTTTAGATTGTTTATAACTCGAAAACGATTAACGTTAGAGAAAAATTATGAAAGACCTTTTTTGTTCCCAATGATCCAAAGAACGTAAAATAATGCCTACACGGGCCTAAAAAATTGATTTTTATAATTTCTTTAATTTTTTTTAAATCAATGTAGCAATAACTCCGAAACTATGGCATTTAGGTATAGGGAATATAATATACAAAATAATCAGTATATCTTAAGGTCTTTGAAATGCAAAAAATATACAGAGTTTTCTATTTGAAATAATAAAGTTCATTAGATTTTCAGAAAAACGGAAAATCTGACAACAATGTAATTATCACTGTAATATCGGCTGCATTAGAAAACCCCTACCCACCAAAACCTATGAAAAACGTGCTAGTCGTTTACGAGATACTTCAGGGTTTCTATACATAAAACTCACTATATTATATTATAATAATTATAATAATATTATTATATTAATACGCATTAATTGGTTCAATATTTCAATGCAATCAATTTGAACTTTTTATGATAAAATTAGTGAATTAGTCAGTATTTTCATTGTATATTTTGAATCTGTAAAAAATACGACTATATTAGTTGCAATAAATTATCGATTGGCTAAGATACAGTGTGTCGCATTTAAGATGAAGACACCCCTATGGTTTGGCTATCAAAATATATACAGATTAGAACCACGTACCAAATTTTAGAGCAAAATTCACACTTTTAGTATTTTTTTTCCAGTTGTTGTAGTCAGGATCCTAAATCCTAAAATTTGCTGTCCCGAGATGCATCTCGTGACAGCCAAAAACGGTTTTTTCGATTTTTTCGTTCTTTCCGCTCAGATATTAAAAATTCTGCCTCTGCCATTCAAAAGAACGGCAAAAAGTACACAAAAAAATACTATTTAAAAGTTGGCCAAATCATATTATCATAACCTAAAATTTTTTTGAAAATTTCAAAAATTTTTCCTGGGCTCATTTTTTATTACAAAAATCTGAAAAAAATCAAGTTGTTTTGTATTCCAAAGATACAACACCTTGAATTTTTTCAGATTTTTTAAAGTAAAACTACGCTCACAAAAAAATAAAACCTTAAAATTCTTCTTTTCTTGATTTAAAAAGTTTTAGGACCTCTGGGAAGCTAAAAATTTGCATGAGGGCATAATTTTATACTCTTTATCGAAAACATAAGTAGCAGGGCTGATCGGTTCGGGGGCATTTTTGACCATCTTATCCCGCTATAGCCTTTAGCAAATATTATGGAAAAATCTTTTAAAATAAAACTAGAATTTTATTTTCCATCAAAATGAAAATACACTATCGCGCCACGTAATATTCATATCAGCTCTTTTGTAGCTGGAATATTGTGTGCACCACTCATTTTTACGGCGTATAGCGGTTTTTTACTCTTGTATCAGGAGTTTTTAAAAGTTATTTATAAATTAAACGTATGAAGTTGAATGCAATGTTTATCGAACGTTACACGTTAAGCTTTATAGCCTAATAAAATAAAAAAAAGTCAAAATGTAAATTCGTACAGATTAAAACAAATTTTATATCAAAGTTTAGGCGGGTACAAAAGATATTTTCAAGAAAGTATCCAAATTCACTTATTAATGGAGGTCTATGGGATTTTTTTCTGCAAAGTTGAAGGGTAAATCTTTCACATAAGACTTACTAAATTAAATTTGACCCCCTATTTATTTAAATAATTGTACATAAAACTTTAAAAACAAATTTGCAAAAAATTATTTTTAGCGTTTTAAATAAGCACAATAAAATATCTTATTTTACAGAATAAGTTGCGCTATATTATCAGTATTAAGCAAAAAAAAATTGCTCCAAAAATATCTAATATTTTTTGAGATATTGAATTTGTTTATTAAATATTACTATATTTTAAATTGCAAAAACGCGGTTGTTGCCAAAGAAGTATTCACCTGCTTAAGATGTCATTATTTTTATTTTTATGTATATTTTCGATAAATGTATTGATTAATTCAAATTTCAATTAAACTCCCCCCTAAAATGGCATTTGAAAATTATTCAAATTTGTTTATAATTTGTTTTTTTAATAACGTCGCGGGGATTAAGTATTTTAAAATGTCGTTTCGATAATTAAGTTCCTGGGAATTTTTTACTAATTAACAAAATTTTTTTATCGTTTTTTCTTCTTCTTTTTTTTTCTTGGAGTTACATTACTACGGGCCCTTTTAGGGTTAAATTTTATTAGGAATATCGAATCTCTGAGTTGTAGATTCTAGACCTAAAAATATTAAGATTTAACTAAAATCTCTTAAATAAAATGTGGCTACTTACTGAGTTACAGGGTGTTTTATTTAAAAATTATTGTTACCAAGTACTTTAAAAGTATTTGACGTATCCTTATCATACTTGGCAGACAGTGTGGCTATTATACACCCTACTAAATTGTGATTAATAAACGTTTCTAGCTAGTGCCAGAGGCGTACGACAGGGGATAGTGAATGATTGACCCTTCCCAAATTCTACGCCACTGAGTGAATTACTATTTTAGCGAAATTTTTCGATTCTCCAATACTTTGTATGTAAATAACTTTATTGGTATTGATAAAGCCATCAGTTTGAGATATATTGGAAGTTTAAAATGAATGAATGAATGAATCAAAATAACTATGCCGTTTTATTTTTAACGTCCAATATCTCGAAAACTAATGACTTAATCGTTAACAGTAAAGAGTATATTATTTACATAAAAAGTATTGGAGAATCGAAAAATTTCGCTAAAATAGTAATTCCCTCAGTGGCGTAGAATTTAGGAAGGGTCAACCATTAACTATCCCCTGTCGTACGCCTCTGGTAGTAGCTAGAAACTTTTATTTTAAACAATTTAGTAGACTGTATAGTACGTACACTTTTTGCCAATTATGATAAGGATACGTCAAATAGTTTGAAAGTAATTGGTAAAAATAATTTTTAAATTTTTAAATAAAACACCCTGTAACTCAGTAAGTAGCCACATTTTATTTAAGTGATTTTAGACCAATCTTAATATTTTTATGTCTAGAATCTACAACTTAGGAGATTCGACATTCTTAATGAAACTTAACCCTAAAAGGGCCAGTAATAATATAACTCCAAGAAAAAAAAAAGAAGAGGAAAAAAAGACAAAAAAAATTGTTAATTAGTGAAAAATTCCCAGGAACCCAATTATCGAAACGGCATTTCAAAATATCTAATCCCCGCGACGTTATTAAAAAAACAAATTATAAACAAATTTGAATAATTTTCAAATACCATTTTAGGTGGAAGTTTAATTGAAATTTGAATTTATCAATACATTTATCAAAAATATACATAAAAATAAAAATAATAAGATTTAATACAGGTGAATATTTCTTTGGCAACAACCGCGTTTTTGCAATAGAAAATAGAGTAACATTTAATAAACAAATTCAATATCTCAAAAATTATTAAATATTTTTAGACCAATTTTTTTTGCTCAATACTGATAACATAGTACCACTTATTCTGTAAAATAAGATATTTTATAGTGCTTATTTAAAACGCTAAAAATAATTTTTTTAAAAATTTGTTTTTAAAGTTTTATATACAATTATTTAAATAAATAGGGGGTCAAATTTAATTAAGTAAGACTTATGTGAAAGACTTACCCTTCAACTTTGGAGAAAAAAATCCCATAGACCTTCATTGGTAATTGAATGACCTCAGCAGCTAAAAAAATAATTTTTTTGCAAAAATGACCCCTTTTTAATTATTTAAACAATGATCCCCTTGTATGATTTGGATACTTTCTTGAAAATATCTTTTGTACCCACCTAAACTTTGATATAAAATTTGTTTCAACCTGTACGAATTTACATTTTGATTTACATGTAGTGTAATTTTATTTTACTAGACTATTATAAATAGTGTCGCATGTAGGGATATTATGCGTCACTGGCGAGAACTTCCGTTCTCTGGTAATAAGTTTTTAACGTACACCATACAAAAAAACACCGCTAACTTACATTATTATGCTTCCAATTGGATTTTTCCATTTTTTTAATTTATTGGTTTTTTAACCTTAACTTTTTTATTTTTTATATTAGAAAGTTTGTTAAAAATTTTTTTTTGTAGGTTTTTATAAGATCTATAAGACTATTAATATTAAATCCTTTTAAAACCCTCAGTCGCAAAAAGAGGTGACTTTGAAAGGGTTGGTAAAGGTGGTTTTTGCATGTTATTACAAGTTCCAATTGTCTGTAGCTCACTCAATTTTTGTCGTAGAAAAAATTTTCATAAACCAAGTTCTTAAGAATTAAACAAGCTACATTTTCATATGTACACATTTTTCGCATCTCTGATGCTAATCTTTCTATTTTAAGCCGGTCAAACTTCCATAATCTATTAAAAATACATAAATAAAACATCTCGTGGTGAGGTCCGAAAATTTTTCTAAGTATTTTTCGTTCAATACCTCTTAGCTTTTCTTCGTTTGATTTGGTCATGGTCCACGTTTCGCAACCATATGTTAGTACAGGTCTGACGATGGATTTATAGAGTTTGATCTTGGAACTTCTTGTAAGATTTTTTGATTTTCTAAGCTTATCCAGTGCGAATAGACAGCGATTTGCTGATTGGATTCTGTCTTTTATTTCTTCAGTAACATCGTTGTCAGCTGTGATTACGGCACCATATACATGAAATGTTGTACTCTTTCGAAATTGAAGGTGTTGACCGTCACATTTTGTCCTATCCTGTCTCTTCGTGTCGATCTATTTATATACATATATTTCTTCTTCTCTTCATTAATCCTCAGCCCTACTTCGCTTGTTGATCCTTCCACTTTGTTGAAGATGGCTTTTGCGGATAGGATGGAGTCTCCAACGAGATCAATGTCATCTGCGTATGCTAGTAATAACTTGGGACCTTGAACCGATAGCAGTTCTGTTTTTATTTCCGCCTACCTCATGGCTTTCTCTAATACAAGATTAAAAAGTAATGGAGATAACGCATCACCCTGTTTGAGTCCACTGTTGATTTCGAAGCTGTCAGACAGTTTATTATTTACACGTACTTTTGATATTCCACCCGCCATACAGACTTTAGTCATCCGAATGAGTTTCTTTGGTATTGAGAACTCCGCCATGGCATTCCATACTTGGCTTCTTTCTACGCTGTCATATGCCTGTCGAAAGTCTATGAAGAGATTGTGTATGGGTCTGTTATACTCCCATCCCTTTTCTAGAAGCTATCTCAGCGTGAATAGTTGATCTATTGTGGATCTTTTTGCCCTAAAACCGGCTTGATATTCTCCTAGGACATTTTCAGCATTAGGGGTTAGTCTACTAAGAATGATGTTTGAGGATTTTATATGCCGTGTTTAAGAGTGAAATTCCTCTATAATTCACGCATTTTGTTTTGTCCCCTTTTTTGTGGATGGGCACTATGATGTTTTTCTTCCATCTTGCTGGTATCCTTTCCTATAACCATATCTGTGTTAAAATTTAATTCATTTTCTGTTAATTTAGTTAATTTCTTGGGGTAGTGTATAATAAAGAGACGCAAGGTGAAATAGTTCGGTCACATTATCAGACACCCTGAAAAATATGAACTTTTACATCTGATCATTCAGGGAAAGTTCCAAGAAAAACTTGATCTTGGTAAAAGAAGAACGTCATGCTGTCAATAAATAAACGATAACAAATATGGTAGCCAAAGGTAGTCTTTCAAATCAGTTTAACGTCAATAGAGGAATAAAACAAGGAGATCCCCTGTCAACAGACTTATTCAACCTAGTGCTGGAAAAGATAATTAGAGGAGCCAATACGATTCTCAACAAAAGACAATAATGCATAGGTTTTGCAGATGATTTTGCAGATAGATGTTTCTGACACATTCAAGAATAAAACTTCCAAAAATGTTCAAACAATTTGAAGAAGCTAGAAAATATGGCCTGACTATAAACCAAGAAAAAACCAAGTATATGGAAATGAGAGGAGAGGGGGAAATGCAGAAGAAAATAAATGGAACACTCTAACGACGAATGACAGAGAGTATAAATTTGAGAAGGTAACTAAATTTGAGTACCTTGGAGTAACCGTTACAAATAGAGGAGACGAAGAGAAAGAAATTGATAAACGGTTATTGAAAGCTAGCAAATCAGTAGGATCATTAAACGCACTGTTGAATGCCAAAAACATGTCCAGTTGTCCAGGGCAGCCAATATTCAAACTTACGAGACAATAGTGATACCAACGGTGATGTATGCAGGGAGTTGGGAGAGGGAAATCTTGAGAAAAGTTTTTGGTGGTATCATGAAATCTAATGGGGAATGGCGCAGAAGAACAAACCAGGAGCTAATTCAGATATATAAGAGACCCAAAATAACACAGAAAATCAGGGCGCAGAGAGTTAGATGGTTGGGACATGTTTAACGAATGCCACAAGAAAGAGACGTCCCAAGAGTTTTGTTAGTAGGAGAACAAGAGAAGAAAAGAAGAGGAAGACCACGAACTAAGTGGTTGGATGCCGTCCGGACTGACATAGAAGAAATGGGTACAAGAGACTGGAGAGAACAAGTGAAGGACCGGAAAAAGTGGAAGAATTTAGTCAAGACTATCGAAGCCAAGGGACTCTAAGGCCTGTAGCGCTGTTATATATTGTTATATTCCTATTTGACATAAGAAATAAAAGTCTATAGTTTTATTTAAAATTCAAATAAAAATAAAGGTTTTCGTTTTTCTCGACCGCGGGCATGTAAATTTGGAACACCCTGTATAAAACAAATTATGTATAGGTAGTTTTTAAGAAAGTGTTTCGGAGAAGTCTTTACGAACCCCAGGAACAATACGACTCAAGTAAACAATTAGAGTGATGTTGAAAAAGAAAGTGTTCGTGGAAAGGTGTGAATAACCACCGATAATTCATATTCTAGCAAATAAGATAATAGGTTATTAAATTTGTAAAGAGGGTTAATGTGGAAAGTAAAATTGAAATGGGGAATATTTTTTTTTCTTGAAATCCATTAAGATATTTAGAAAAAGGAAAGTTTGTGTTGGTAAATACGGATAATTGAAAGTTGCTTTGGATTGGTTGATTTTGGAATGCTGGAAGGGGTATTTGGAAGGAGGAGAATGAATGAGCAATGAGAGTCAGTGTGTTTTGAGCGAGCGAGAGGCGAAGTCCAGTTTTCGAGAAGAGTGTACAAAAAAGTGAAACGCCGGGTTGGTTAGTTTTATTCTTGAAAAATAAAAAGTAAGATATCGTGGAACGAGTGATAGGCTGAGTCGAGATAGTATATAACTACTTGAGTCTAGAGTATCCCGGTTTTGTTGAAGTGTTAAAAAAGGTGGAACACGGCATCAGGAGAAGGCAGGAATGAGTGCTGTACGAGGCGTAGTTTTAAAAGGAGCAGAGACATTACTGGAAGACTTAGACGAGTCGTTGGATCGCAACCCAAGCCAATAGGAAACGTGTTTTGTGTGAAGACATTGTCAAATCATCAGTAAAGGTCAGTCTATTTTGTTATGACATGAATGTATGGTTTGTGTATTAAATACCACATTGAAAATTGAGCCACACAATCACTATTAAAAAAATTTCATCAAACCTAAATCAATTTGTTACTGATAAATCATAATAGTTCATTATAAATAAAATAAATTTGAAGACAAAAAGAAATAAGATTCCCATTTTTGTAACTGTTGTATTAAATAAAGATAGAAAGATAAGATATAAGAAATATTAAGCAGTTATTGCCATTTAGATAAAATAAACGATTTTTATAATTTCTAATTGAAATCCGTATGTGTGTATTATTTTACTCTCTTTTATCTATCCCGATTAGAAATCCACTGAGAAATACTTTGAAGCCACAAAAGTAAGTAATTGATATTATAATATAGCCCTGAGACGGACACTATATTGGTATTTGATCTGTTTGATTAATGAGATAATTATTGATTAATTAATTAAGATAAATTGCATCTGAGAACATCATTATATTTCAAAAGTAAGATCACAACAATATATTGAAGAAGCTGAAATTGAAACTCATCGTCACTTATTTATATACAAAAATAATCGCAAAACTAATTAAAAGACTAAAAATTATGCAGAACGTATTTACACCGCTAGATAAAAAAACTTTAATATGTAAAATCATTTATATTCAACCTTCATTTGGTAAAAACTCGACTATGTACGTATAAAATATTCATAAAACCTTAAAAAAATCCACCGTACTCAGTTGGTGCGCTGCTGATTATAAATTCGTAATTTTTTTAACTAGACAAATTTTGGTTTGAGTGGATTCTACGCCTTGTTTTCTAGAAATTTGACAATTGAATGTGTTAAAAAGCGATCGTAACAGCCTAACTTTCATCTGGTAACAGTGTTTTGTGTAATCGTAAACAGTGCTTTGACAGTACATTTTGTAAATACAGGGCTCCGGTAGTGTCTTTGTGAAATTAATATTAGTGTTAAGTTTATGCAGTTTATAAGGATTGCGTCAGAAATTTTGATTTTCTCCAAAATTCATGTGAGTAAAATTTCGTTTTAACTATCTGCGTGGCATATACAATATCAGTTCACTCACTAGATACCGGTACTGTCTAATAAAACAACTTTTTGACAACATTTTTAAAGCCTTCTATAAAGTAACATACTCGTTTCATTGCTTCGTTGGGTTGTAAATAGTAGATTTAGGATAAACAGTGTAGGTTGGGCTAGACTTTTATACTATGAGATCTAAGAGATTTTGTGTATATCCTGCATCTATGCTTGTAACACTTGAACGAACAGTAAGAACAATATACGGAAATGAAAATAAGAATTGAAAAAGCCAGATTAATTTTCAGTAGTAATAACCCAAGGACATTGATAATTGTTCGAAAAAATTTTATAACAGATTTCGAAAGCTTGTTGCTTGGAAACAGACCGACGCCGTAGGCGGAGGTCTGTTGCCTGTAAACAACAAGCTTGAGAAAGTTGTTAAAAAATTTTTGAGCATTTATCAATGTTCGAGGGTTATTCGGATAGAAAATTTTTTGCTGGTTATGAAAAAAAAAATACAGAGCAGAAACAATTTATTTAAATGTGCAATTAACAATTCTTCCACCGTCCGATTTCCATCTAATTCATATTTTCTATCATTGCAAAAGTCCATAAACGCTTTCCATACAAATTTTTTACTGTAAACAGTATTCTTTGGTATAATTGATTCGATAATTTCATTAATATTCTCATCAGTATTACAACCAAATCGTGACATTTTGAAATATTGAATATTTGAAATGTCAAAATCGAAATGAAACGAAATGTAGGTATCCATAGCTACATGATTGAGTGAAAACAGCCCATGGGATCTGTTTTCAGTATAATGTTGGTTTTATTGGTTGTATTCAATCAGATGACCACAAATTAATTGATTTCATTGGATTTCTAATTGAGCAAAAAATTTTCAGTAGTAATAACCCAAGGACATTGATAATTGTTCGAAAAAATTTTATAACAGATTTCGAAAGCTTGTTGCTTGGAAACAGACCGACGCCGTAGGCGGAGGTCTGTTGCCTAATTTTAAGTTGTTTCCAAATACACTTTAAGTAATTTATTTCAAGTTAAACTGAACCCAGGGCCCCCGCTACCATGTGCAAAGTGTGCAATGCACACGGGCGCCATCCTTTAGGGAGCGCCAAAACGAAGGGTGAAAAGTTGCAAAAATTAAAAAAAAAACAAACAAAAAAAACAAAAATTAATTTTAAAATAAAAGTTGAGAAATTAAATAGGATCACGTATAAATAGAAGAAAAACATGAGAAAAGCAGAATACTTCGGCCATATAATAGTTAGAGGACCTAAATTCCATCTACTTCGCCTTATAATACAAGAAAAAGTGGAGGGATAGAGATGGATTGGTCGAAATTAACTTTCATGGTTGTAAAATATTATAGATAAAGAAGACGAAGGTATAATAAATATGTACACACAAAATTTTATTAGTAGGTATATAATCCAGATACTGCCGATTCCTATATGCAAGATCGTGTCGGAAGTCAGGCATTTTCATTTATTATGTTATGATTTTATTGTTTGTTTCATTCTGATATTTTAGTCTACAAATAATAGTCCGTTTACTCACGGTTTTTGCTGTGAATTTTAAAGAACCGCTTGCATTGACATGAAATACACATTGGCATACACATAACACACATAGCTAACAAGTCAAAAAAAGTGATATTGTGCCGATGTGTGCTTTTGCACTGGGGGTGGGTGCCACCCCTTCTCGGAGGTGAAAAAAATACGTTCAAAATAAGCCTTGGAATTGGATAAACTGAGTAATTCTAAAGAACTTTGTTTCTATAGAAATTTTTCACTGAAGAAGTTAATACAGAAATGGAAGTAGAAACAGAACGGAAGTAGAATCTTCTTCAAGTGCCATCTCCGGGACGGAGGTCGGCAATCATCATAGCTATTCGGATTTTGGAGACGACTGCTCTGAAAAGTTTGTTTGATGAACATCCGTACCATTCTCTCAGGTTGCGCAGCCACGTTAGTCTGCATCTCTATATGCTTCTTTTTCCTTGAATCTTTCTCTGCATAATGAGTTGGAGGAAGTTGTTTCTCTCTCCACGTGTAATATGTCTGAGATATTCCAATTTTCTCGTTTTGATTGTATTTAAGACTTCTATTTTTAAAAAGACTAAGTTTTCACTCTAATGGCATATAACATATCCCACCAGAATGAAAACAATGGGAACCTTCTCTGGTAAAGTCTCGTTGGAACTTTACCGCGCTGAGCAGATGTGACGTGAATTGTAAATTGTAGAATTCCCTCATCTTCCTTAGTCTCAGCATCCGCATGGCTTGCAAATTGTAGAAGCCTCGGAGGTGTAACCAGAGAAGGTTCCCATTGTTTTCATTCTGGTGGGATATGTTATATGCCATTAGAGTGAAAACTTAGTCTTTTGCTAGCAGTTGCCGCTAGGGCATCTATGCCATTTCGTTCGTTGCAATTCGGGACTGCACGCTGGGGTTTGTTTTGGTTGGATCGGGGAGAGTAGCATATGTGCCTCCTGATGAGAGACTAATAAGTTTCGAAACCGGTAGAGGTGCTTGCAGCACTCTCTGATTGGACTGGAATATGGTTCGGCTGTATTTTCGTTTTGCAACGAAACTGAAAATGGTTATTCATTTTTGATTTACATTTACTCTGTGTGGAGTATGAAGGGAACCAGTCTCGTTGGAACTTTACCGCGCTGAGCAGATGTGACGTGAATTGTAAATTGTAGAATTCCCTCATCTTCCTTAGTCTCAGCATCCGTATGGCTTGCAAATTGTAGAAGCCTCGGAGGTGTAACCAGAGAAGGTTCCCATTGTTTTCATTCTGGTGGGATATGTTATATGCCATTAGAGTGAAAACTTAGTCTTTTGCTAGCAGTTGCCGCTAGGGCATCTATGCCATTTCGTTCGTTGCAATTCGGGACTGCACGCTGGGGTTTGTTTTGGTTGGATCGGGGAGAGTAGCATATGTGCCTCCTGATGAGAGACTAATAAGTTTCGAAACCGGTAGAGGTGCTTGCAGCACTCTCTGATTGGACTGGAATATGGTTCGGCTGTATTTTCGTTTTGCAACGAAACTGAAAATGGTTATTCATTTTTGACTTCTATTTTTATTCATCTTTCTAAGAACCTCTTTGTTTATGAAGTTTTCTGTCCATGATATTTTTAGAATTCTTCTATATACCCACATCTCGAATGCTTCCAGTTTTTCATTGATGCCGCATTCAAGGTCCAAGCTTCCATTTCGTGAAACAGAGTCGAGAAAACGTAGCACCTAGCCAACCTTACTCTTAGCTCTAACCTTGGATCTCTTGTGCAGAGGACTTTTCTCATTTTGTTAAAATTCGCTCTAGCCTTTTCTATTCTAATTTTAATCTCCTGGAAGTAATCATTTGTGGAGTTGATCACTGTTCTAAGATATGCATATTGGTCTACTCGTTCAACGTTGGTTCCTTTTATGAGGAGATTCTCGTTATTTCTTTGAGTTTTAGATATTCTCATAAATTTTGTCATCTTGATGTTCATTGTTCATGACCGTATTTTTGGATATATGTCGCTATTCTGTTAACTAGTCTCTGAAGGTCGTCAATATTTTTGGCTAAGACGACAGTTTCATCCGCATATCTAATGTTGTTAATGGAGACTCCGTTCACCTTTATTCAAGCTATTCCACCTTCAAGAGCTTGTTTTAGGATCTCTTCTGAGTAGGCATTAAAGACAACTGGCGACAATACGCATCCCTGTCTCACCCAACGTCTAATTTCAATTACAAAAATGTTGGAAAACAGAGCCGTGCAGTATTAGTTCATACAAAGAATACCAGACCAAACATGGTCGAAAGAATATTGGACTTATATAGAAGATGGAGAGGAAGACCTGCTATGAGATAGAAAACGTACATAGAAAATGCTGTGAGAGATGTAGATCTCCGAGAAAGTGACTAGGAGAGTAGCGTACTGTCGAGGACGAAAATGGCGAACGCATAATGAGAAAACCCCGAAGAAGAAGAAGAAGAAGATCACGGTATACAGGCGAAGTTGGAATGTCAAAATATAATTCTAATAACAATCGTTTCATTTTGTTTCCAAATTTATTTCAAGCTAAATGGAACCAAAAGAATTTTTCCAAGTAGTTAGTATAAGAACACGTGTATATTTTATTCACTGTAGTATGTAATGATATAACAAAGAAAATGTTTTAAAGGAAATGTTTTTAAAGTCCTGCTATTCTCCTATTTCGTATTTTTTGTTACACGTGCCCTTATAGTTATTATTCCAGTCGTTGAGAGAGAATGTGGATGTGAAATTCTCATAACATCCGAGTGTAGAGTAGAGTAAAAGCAGGTATGTGCTTTTTGTCCCAAAACAGAGTTATGCGTAAATTTAATGAGTTCATGGATCTCTGAATTTATTCATTAGGGTTCATGTAAATATTCATGAAAGTTATTGCTTACGGAAAGAGACGCCATATTTTATTTTAAATAACTGAAAAACGAGCCTGGTTTTGTGGGGAATGTAATTTTCAGATAATGAAACGGTATAAAAAAGATATAAGCAATAACGAATGGATTGGAACATGAAGGCGTGGATCGAGATAATTATTAACAGGTCAACATGGTCGTTGTATTTAAAACCTATGTGAGCTTTAACCCACAAAAAAACAGTTCTTCGGTTAAATAATTGATGGATTCAACAATAGAAAAACAGACACTTCTACATACGCACTTCACCTTCTAGATCATAATCATTCTTTCAATAAAGAGTTTCAAATTCTGCATATTCAAAATAAAGGCCTTAAGCTATCTTTTTTAGAATCTATGGAAATTAATAAATTGAAAAATACGGATATAATTCTGTATGACCAACTCGAGACAAACAGCTCCTCACTCCTCAACCTCTTTAGTTAAAGACTTAAAAAGGCAAACACATTGTAAACTATATCACTTGAGAAAGGCACTCTGCCGAAACAGCTGTAGTCACTTAGTTGTAATAAATTTTGTGGAAGTGTAGAAAACTAACGTTTTCAGTGTTTTATTGTTAGTTCTTCGGTTTTTAACAGATCTATTTTGAGTTCTTTCAAAGTATTTCATGCTTGGTTGCACCAACAGATCTTAAACTTAAGACGTTCCTTAAACTCAGCTTACGAAACGTATGGGTTGTACCATTAAGTCTTGGATCCATTTTCAGCTAGCTTACCAAAATGGATTGCCACGTGGATTGCACAGACCGGAATCGAAAATTATGGTGCAGCGTAAGTGAGACTTAAAGCGGCCCTATCTATAAACTGAGCTGGGCTAAGCTGAAGCTTAAGATTTTGTTCGTGCAAACCAGGCATTAATGTTTTATATATTTCTACATTTTCAAAAGTAAAGACTAATTAAGATTTAGTCAACAAAGATTTTCTGTGTAGTTCTGTGTTATTCAGACACATCATAAAAATATGGTGGAGAGTAATTGATAGACGGATACGTGAACCGAAATATCCGATAATCAGTTTGGCTTTATGCAAGGCAGATCAATAACAAATGCAATTTTTGTTACAACAGTTGTTGGAACATACAGGAATAAAGACACAAACGCTTACATGGTTTCATTGATCTTGAAAAAGCGTATGGTAGACTTTCTTTGAAGATTTCTGTGGTGATCCCTCAATAAACAAGGAGATACCGGTGAATATGTAACGATTGTGAGATACATAAACAAGGGAGTGAGAACTAGTGTTGGACAGGTGTTGAAGAGACTGATAAAGTGGTAGCGGAAAAATGGTTTGAATCTTAGTAGAACAAGAGCAGAGTAATTAGAATGATTTTTTTTATTTAAATACAACACCATATCAAGCGCGCAGGGTTATTAGTGGATATAACAATACAAAAATATTACATTAAATGGAATTATATAATTTGATGTCTTTGAAATAGGTTAACACTTAACACTGTTGACATTTTGTTGGTGAGAACTGTCTTCAGATCTTCATCTGTGAGTCCATAGGATCTTCTTTCTTTCTGGAATTGCCGACACTCAAGCAGGATATGTTTGACAGTTAGAGGATTGGAGCAGTTAGAGCAGATTGGTGGTGGTTCTTTTGTTATTGCGTATTTGTGTGTTAATACTAACACACAATAAGTTAGTTTCTTCTGTTGGACGGATTATCAAGGACAAATAGTCAAGGACATAGTACAAATAAAAAATGATATCTTTGGATGGTGAAATAATTGAGACAAGCAACAATTTTCAGTACCTAGGATCGAAATTATAGAAAATGGGGAATTAGATGGAGATACATGCAGTGGAATTAGACTT
The DNA here is from genome assembly GCF_917563875.1 of Diabrotica virgifera virgifera. Classification (NCBI taxonomy): domain Eukaryota; kingdom Metazoa; phylum Arthropoda; class Insecta; order Coleoptera; family Chrysomelidae; genus Diabrotica; species Diabrotica virgifera. Next base: position 246,291,887 of record NC_065449.1, read on the forward strand.
GAATAGATGAAGTGAAAAGAAGCGAGTGGTGTCTGGTGCGAGTCAAAAATTCCAACGAAGCTAAAGAGAAAATTCTATAAAACCGCCATAAGACCGGCTACGATATACGGAACTGAATGCTGGGCAATTAAAAAGAACGATAAACAACGAATGCATGTGGCGGAAATAAGGATGCTTAGATGAATGAGTGGAGTGACAAAATAGGTAGGATAAAATTAAGAATTAGTATATTAGTTGGAATTAAGGGATGGCAACAATTGATTCCAAAGTGGGAGAGCATAGGTTAAGATGGTTTGGTCACATTCTACGTCTACATTTCAATCACTCAATACGAAGAATTTCGGACCTACCAATTCTTGGAAGGAGTAGATGAAGAAGACCAACAAATCGTGAAGAAGACGCACAGGCGCAAGAAAATATAATGATATCTTACATATTTTTGAACACTAAGTTCATATAGCACTAATATGAATACATTTTCACACATTCATCTTCGGTGATTTTTGTACTAGGGTTACCGATATTTATCTATAATATGTCTTCTCGAGTTCTGTATAACAGTTGTTTATTTGTTCTTTCTCGTTATAAGTAATTGGGACATAAATTGGTATAGAATTTAATTTTTCATAGGTCGTCATCAATTATATTATCAATATACATACATCTGTTCTGTTGGCCTTTTTTGTGTCTATACTTTCATTACAAATTTTTTTCTCTGTTCTTTGATGTTATCTGCTAATGTCTGTCTTTCGGGTATTTTACATTAGATATCAGATATATATTGTAATTCTTCATAATTTTGACATGCGTTTTTCTGTATCAAACCTATCGGAGTGCAATGTTTCCCATCTATAATTTAATGCTTTAATGTCTTAGCAGTTTCCCAGTCGCTTATTTTGCTTGTTTTCAAATAGACGGATTACCGCCGGGTTTTTCTGAATCTGGATGTTGGCAACTTTGCCAGTACACATTAAAAAAATTGTTTGATATACAGGGTGCGCCAAACCTCTGGTCTTTTTTGATTACGGCTAAACTATGAGATATACAAAAAAATGTTTATAACAAAACTAATGTGTATCAAAGAGGTCTATAATTTAAAATTATTTTCAATTATACAGGGTGAGTCAGAACGACGGTATGAACCAAAGTTTTATTTTTTTAAATGGAACACCCTGTATATTAAATCATTTTTAAATATATTATTTAAAAATATGAAAAATTTGTATAAGGTCTTATAGGCCTAAAGTTAATAATTTTCAAAATATTTACATTTTTATTGAGAAAAATGGTAATATTTATAGGGTTGTGGATTATGTTTCCAAGGAAATAAAAATTTAGGTGTAGGTCAAAGTTTTTAAAATATAGTGTAATTTTTAAATAATTTAATATTTTTTACTTTTAGCCATAAAATATACAGTGTGATCACTATTTGCAAATACAAAATTTTCTCATTTTTTTTAAATGGGACACCCTGTATATTAGTTTTGCGTTTGGTAGTAAATATTACAACCTTTCTTTTGGTATAAGGTTGTATGTACCTAGCATGTTTCGTTTTGTAGATATTTAAAAAGAACTATAGATTTTACGTTTTTGCGGATTTTTTATTTAAAAATTTTTTTGCAAAAAAAATAATTATAATCTGGTTTTAGAAACATACACTAAAATATAAAATATGAAAATAAAAACGTAATTAAAGATTAAAATAAATCGTATACTAGTACAATTCAATTGAATTTAATAACTTTAAATTATTTTACAAAAAATATTTTACCTTATTAATGAATACATAAATTAGTTACTAAATTAAATAAACAACCAAATTTTAAATCAATCGTAGTAATTTTTCTACTGCAGCAACTTTCCTGTACCAAATTAATTGTTAGTTATATTGTATTTACGAGTAAGATCAGTTAATAACTTTTTAATTTACCTACATCTTGAGAACGTATAAAGTATGCTTTGAAACAAATGAACGTTATGGAAGTATATTAAGAAGTAAATAGTATCTATGTACCTACTCGTGTCACAAAAGCTGGTAATAATTTCTAATGGTTTCGTCCAAAACAAATGTCATATCCAAAAATTTTTCGGTTAAAAAATTAAAATTTAAAATGTAAAAAATTGTTACAAAAATTTCAACTACAAAAGTATTACCAGTTTTTGTGACACCAGTAAATACTATTTATATTAATAAATAATTTGGATGATACATTTAACATTTATTTGTTTCAAAGCATACTTTATAATAATTTTTATATTCTCAAGATGTATGTAAGTAAATTTAAAAGATAAATTAAAAGTTTAACTAAATACAATTTAACTAACAATTAATTTGGTACAGGAAAGTTGCTTTAGTAGAAAAATTACTACGGTTGATTTAAAATTTGGTTGTTTATTTAATTTAGTAACTAATTTATGCATTCATTAATATGGTAAAATACTTTTTGTAAAATAATTTAAAGTTATTAAATTCAATTGAATTGTACTAGCATACGATTTATTTTAATCTTTAATAACGTTTTTATTTTCATATTTTATATTTTAGTGTATGTTTCTAAAACCAGATTATAATTATTTTTTTGTGCAAACAAATTTTTAAATAAAAAATCCGCAAACACGTAAAATCTATAGTTTTTTTAAAATATCTACAAAACGAAGCAAGCTAGGTACATACAACCTTATACCAAAAGAAAGGTTGTAATATTTACTACAAAACGCAAAACTAATATACAGGGTGTCCCAAAAATATTAAATTATTTAAAAATAACACTATATTTTAAAAACTTTGACCTATCACCTAAATTTTTATTTCCTTGGAAACATAATCCACAACCCTATAAATATTACCATTTTTCTCAATAAAAATGTAAATATTTCGAAAATTATTAACTTTAGGCCTATAAGACCTTATACAAATTTTTCATATTTTTAAATAATATATTCAAAAATGATTTAATATACAGGGTGTTCCATTAAAAAAAATACAACTTTGGTTCATACCGTCGTTCTGACTCACCCTGTATAATTGAAAATAATTTCAAATTATAGACCTCTTTGATACACATTAGTTTTGTTATAAACATTTTTTTGTATATCTCATAGTTTAGCAGTAATCAAATAAGACCAGAGGTTTGGCGCACCCTGTATGTGTTTGTTTTTCCAAATATCTTCTTGAAAATAAGCTACAAATATCTAAATATTTGTTTTAATCTAAAATAAATTATCTATATCAGGAAATAAATACAAATCATTGGAAATCTTAATTACCAATGACTACACTAATGTGTGTTTGACTATCATGACTAGAAGATTATTATAATTAAAAAATTGCAGATAAATAACAAATTACTCGGAATATATAATTAATTAGTAGGAAGATGATAGATAATCATTATATACATACATAGTTTTCACTGAAGATATAAATAACGATGGCATAATGTTGGTCGTTACTAAATGTCTTTTAAATTGTTTTCAATTTTATAGTGTTTAGCCATGAAATGAATGACACGACTTGCACACCTGTTAAGGAATTTATTGATGGTACGATTTTGTAGATGTCTATTGCCATCCCCTCTTTCTGAACACACACATTGTAATAATAGTACGGTATAACTAGACCCAAACCCAGACATCCAAAGTGAAAGTTATCCTCCAACACCAAATTGTTCTATATGGTCCAGATAATCAGAAAAAAGTCACACCATTTTGCGCGTCGGGTTTGAGGGGGGGGGGGGAGAGGGGAGAGAAATCGGTAAATTCGTAGTTTTTTACGTTTTTCGTCAATATTTCTAAAACTATGCAGTTTAGCATGAACAACCTTCTATACAAAAATATTCTACATCAAATTTGAAATAACTATTAGCCCAGTAAATGAACGGGAAATTCGGGGATACCGTGTAATTTTCAGGGGCAACTCCGAATTACATGAAAATTTGGATTTAGGTTCTACTTACCCTCCAGTTCAAAGTTGAAATTGTGCCGTTGGTTGCTTTTACTTGGGGGGTGACAATCACCCCTTCTCGGGGGTGAAAAAACATACGTTCAAGATAAGACCGGAAATAGATAAATTGGCTGATTTTAAGCAACTTTCGTTCTATAGAGTTTTTTACGTAAGTCAATACTTTTCGAGTTATTTGCCATTGAAAATGTTGATTTTTCGACAAAAAAAACTACGTTTTCAGACGGTTTTTCGCAAATAACTCAAAAAGTAAATATTTTATCGAAAAAATATCCTTAGCAAAAGTGTAGCTTATAAAAAACCCGAAAAAATGGTGTATCAGTAAAGTCTATCAATCAAATAAAAACAAAGTTGTAGCTCATGAAAAATACGTTCTTATTCGTCTAATTCAAAATCGAATATTTCAAGGTGAAATCACCGAAAACTTAGGCGCTTTTCGGGAAAAACCCATTTAAACTTATTTAAAGTGTTTATAAAAAGCTTTGTTCTAATTGTTAATAAAAGTATTAGCATTAAAAATAAGCGAGTTACGCTCAAAATAAAGTTGGCCCTCTTTTTTTTTTGTAAAAAATCATGAAAATCTCGCCGTGTTTAGCTCCCCAAATGAAATTAATCGCTACCGCTTTACAAACAATTTACTTACCTATCTATTTTTTATATGATCTGTCAGTCTCACCGGTTTAAAGTGTTTATTTTTGAAAGGGTTATACTTGAGAAAGCTTGAATGGGTCACTAATCACGAGTGTATGCAAACTTGAACAGCCATATCTTAACCAATTTTTGTCTTACGGAGAAACAAAATGAAACTAACATATTTATAATAGCAAAACCTATATTTTTTTACTCTTTAAGATTTTTCTTCTGACTAATACTTTTTAAGCTATTTTGAAAAAATGAAATTTTTCAAAAATTTTTAGAATTTTTTTTTACTATAAAACCAAATGTTTTTAAAAATAAGCACTTCAAACCAATCAAACTTACAGATCATATAAACAATACACATACAGTTAAAATAGATGGTAAAGCCAAACGATTAATTTCATTTAGAGTGCTAAATAGAGGGAGATTTTCACGATTTTTTTTACCAAAAACAAGGGAGTCAACCTTTTTTCCAGTGTAACTCGTTTATTTTTAATGCTGAAAACTTTTGTAAAACACAGATAATACGCTTTTTTCGATAATTTAAAAATGTTAATAAGGTTTTCCCGAAAAACGCTTCTTTCTTCGGTGATTTGTCGTTGAATTATTCGATTTTGAGTTAGACGAATAAGAACGTATTTTTCATGAGCTACAACTTTGCTTCTACTCAATTTGTAGACTTTACTGATACACCATGTTTTTCGTTTTTTATAGGCTACCCTTTGGCTAAAATATTTTTTTCGATCAAATATTTACTTTTTGAGTTATTTGGGAAAAACGGTCTGAAAATGTAGTTTTTTTGTCGAAAAATCAACATTTTAAATCGCGAATAACTCGAAAAGTATTGACTTACGTAAAAAACTTTATAGAACAAAAGGTGCTTAAAATAAGTGCTTAAAATTGTATTTTAAACACGCGTTTTTTACCCCCCGAGAAGGGGTAAATGTCACCCCCCAAGTAAAAGCAACCAACGGCACAAATTCAACTTTGAAGTGGAGGCTAAGTAGAACCTAAATCCAAATTTTCATGTAATTCGGAGTTGCCCCTGGAAATTACACTCCAAAACGGTCATTTATTGGGCTATATGCATAATCCTTCCGAATGAACGGTTCCAAAGTTACGGAGTATTATATTATAATTGGTCCAAAAAAAGGCCTAACCCAGACATCCAAAGTAAAAATTTTCCTCTAACACAAAATTGTTCTATATGGTCCACATATTGTTTAGTAAAAAGTTCCACCAATTTGAGCGTCCGGTTGTGGGGGGGGGGGGCAGATGGGGGAGAAGTCAGTAAATTAGTAGTTGTTTTACGTTTTTCGTCAATATTTCTAAAACTATGCTTTAGCGTAAATTATGTTCTATACTAAGTTTCTATATTAAGTTTCTTCATCAAATTTAAAACAAAAAAGGTCCAATACATAATTGTTATAAAATCAACGGTTCCAGAGTTACGGAGGGTGAAAAGTGGTGGTTTTCGATACTTTTTATATATTTTGGGAAATTTATAATCTTAATACTGAAAAAAGAAATTTTTTTGTAAATAAAATTTGCTATTTAAGTGACCGATGGTATGTTAGTGATAAGCCCTTGAAGAAAAATATCAACCTCACCACCCAAAATCATCATTAATTATCCAAAAGTATAAAAAGTATTGAAAACCTCTAATTTTCACCATCCGGTGGAATTTCACTCTGGAACCGTTGATTATATAACAATTATGTATAGAACCTTTTTTGTTTTAAATTTTATGTAGAACATTTCTGTATAGAACATTGTTTACGCTAAAGCATAGTTTTAGAACTATTGACGAAAAACTTAAAAAAACTACTAATTTACCGACTTCTCTCCCATCTTCCCCCCAAACCGGACGCTCAAAATGATGTTACTTTTTACTGAATAATATGTGGACCATATAGAACCATTTAGTGTTGGAAGAAAACTTCTACTTTGGATGTCTGGGTTAGGCGTTTTTTTGGACCAATTACACTGTACTACCTCCGTAACTTTGTAACCGTTCATTTTAGAAGGATTATGCATAGGACCTCTTTTATTTAAAATTTAATGTATAACATTTTTGTATAGAAGGTGGTTCATGCTAAACCGCATAGTTTTAGAAATATTGACGAAAAACCTAAAAAACTACGAATTTACTGATTTCTCCCCCTCTCCCCCCTAAACCCGACGCTCAAAATGGTGTGACTTTTTTCTGAGCATCATGTGAACCATATAGAACAATTTGGTGTTCGAGGATAACTTTCACTTTTTAATGTCTGGGTTATGCCATTATTTGGATCAATTTTATCATACTATAAGAGTAGACGATTTATGATAGGCAACTGTATCAATAACAAATAGTTTAATAATATTAAGATTTATTTAACAGATATTTTATTAATAATGTAAAGATATTATATTGTCAAACTATAGTTAGTTTGAGAATATGAAAGAATAAAAGTCATCCGAAAGAGAAAATACGAGCCGTGTTTTTTATGTAAGTACCGTTTTGCGATTCCGCCGCCGCAGCGCTACGGTCGGCGTTCCGCGCATGAGCGCTGGTTACCTATATCTCTTGTCTACGCACTGACGCCATTACAGTCTGATTCTTCATTGTATACTTGTTTACTCCATTGTTTAAGATGCCTCCAACAATCGTGAGTCCCGCTGATTGTTAAGTACGGGCTGTTATACGATTTCTTAGCGCTAAAGGCGTAAAACCGATCGATATTCATCGTGAGATCATTGAAGTTTACGGACAAAACATTATGAGTGATGGAATGGTAAGGAAATGGGTGAGAGTATTTAAAGATGGCCGCACAAATGTGCATGATGAAGAACGGAGTGGGCGTCCTTCGGTCGTTAATCAAAATTTGGTGCAGAAAGTGGACGATCATCCTCCATATAGCCCTGATGTGGCGCCCAGCGACTACCATTTGTTCCTGCACTTGAAGAAACACCTGGGCGGTCAGCGTCTTCAAGACGATAACGAAGTCAAAACATTTGTGATGCAGTGGTTAACAAGTCAGGCGGCAGAATTTTATCAGGAGGGTATTCAAAAACTGGTGCCACGTTATGACAAGTGCCTCAATATTCACGGAAATTATGTAGAAAAGTAGATTAAGGTACAGGCTTTCATGTAAAAATAAAATTATTGCCATATCTTTGCAGGTCTTTTTCTAATTCCAAAACGGTACTTACTTAAAAAACACGCCTCGTAGTAAATATAAAATTAAATTCAAATTAAAGATATGCAGGGAGGACAATAAAGAGGAAACTTTGCACGTAATAGAGAATGAATGGAGAGAACTAGAAGAAAACAAGAATCGGGAAAATGAATATAAGAAAGAACAAAATAAAATGAAAGAAAACTATAATAAAGCAACCACGCAGGAATGTAAAGCCGCCTGATGCAAAAAACGTTCAATAATTCGTTCAGTGCAAATATTTTTTTAATCGATTAACTTAAATAAATTAACACACAATAAAAAACAATAAACAATATAGTCACACTCCTACACTTAACTTAAAGATTTATTACTTGTGCAACAGCTATTCGGAATAATAGTACTTTTAAATGACTTTTAGTCTGCATTACTAAGTTTATAAATTAAAAACATTAAATTTTATGAGATATTTTCCACAGTTTATGGTAAATATGAGAAAAAAATTGTTTAGTATTTACAGCGAAAATCCCTACATTTAATTTTATTGTTTCATTAAATTTATTGTTGAGTACAAATAAAACAATGTTTTTGTTTTTATTTATTTTCATAAAGTACCACTTTCATAAAGTACAACTATGGTCATTGGTGCAGGAAAACATTAGATAATATACAGGATGTCCAGAAACTCTACCGACAAACGAAGACAGGAGATTCCTCAGATAATTTTAAGATACTTTAACCCAATTCATCTAGTCTGAAAGTGCTTCCTAAGGGAGCTAGAGCTCTTTTAAGATGACGTCTGGTAATTAGTTTTTCTTAAATACCTCCAGAACGCTTCTATTTAGAAAAACAAAAATTGGTAAACATATTTATGTTTCAGAGATAAAAATCGATTCCATCTATTGCGAATTTATAGTACCGGTCATAGGCGTTAGTTTTGGTAGGGCAACGGTTATTTTGTCGCTTAACTTTTATGTCTTTAACTTTAAAGCATCTTTAACGCTGGATTATTAAATTGTGAGGTATTGTAGTACTAGAAGGTACTCTTCTTTTAAGTCAGTCGGATACACCATTTTCTAGAAAAATTGATTTGAACATTTTTCGTTTTCTGAATTTCCAAAAAAAATTTAAAAAAAGAAAAACTGATACGTTTATTTATATTCCAGAGATGAATCCATTTCATTAATTGCGAATTTCTAGTACCGGTCCTATGCGTCCGTTTTGGGTAGGTCAACGGTTATTTTATCGCATAACTTTTTTGTCTTTAATTTTTTAGCATTTTTGACTATAGATTATTAAGTTACGAAGTATTCTAGTACTACAAGTTGTTCTTGCTTTAAGTTGGTAAAATTCACCGTTTTTTTTTTCGAATTTTTTTTTAGTTTTTTTTTTTCAAATTCAAAAAACGAAAAATTTTCAAATCGTTCTTTCTAGAAAACGGCGTCCTACCGACTTAAATTAAGAGTACCTTTTAGTACTAGAATACCTCACAATTTAATAATCCAGTATCAAAAATGCTTAAAAGTTTAAGACAAAAAAGTTAAGCGTTAAAATAACCGTTGCCCTACCCAAAACGGACGCCTATGACCGATACTAAAAATTTACAATGAATGGAATCAATTTATCTCTGGAAGATAAATATGCGTTCCAATTTTCGTTTTTGTAAATAGAAGCGTTCTGGAGGTATTTGAGAAAAACTAATTACAAGACGCCATCTTCAAAGAGCTCTAGGTCCGTTAGGAAGCATTTTCGGACTAGATGAATTGGGTTAAATGTCTTAAAATTATCTAAGAAATCTCCTGTCTTCGTTTGTCGGTAGAGTTTCTGGACACAGTGTATAATAAATAACAAAAGGAAGTAATAATTATATCACTTTAACTAATGTCTAAGTTGGAGGCCTTCGAAATGTATAGGCCATAAGAAAAAGAACTAATGTCTATTGAGTATTATGTTTATGTGGGTTTAAGCCACAATTATAGGTGCAATTAAAATTACATTTTTAATTAGCTAATGTTTGATGTTTCGATCTCCACTTCGGAAATCGTTCTCAAAAAAAATATTTTTAAAAATTCTGGGAAGATGTTTAACCCAATTTTATTAGGTTATGAAAATTGACATACTTCGTCTAGATCTTGTAGGCCACAGCATGTGTGTGGATAAAAAAATTGAAGGTGGTGGGTGTTATTACGCTAGGGATATCAAATTGTGTTTGTCTGTTATTTTCTGCCAATTTGTTTCTGTAATCTGTATTGTAGATTTGAGTAATTTAAGTTTTTTAATAAAAAATAAATAACCATTTTCAATTTCGTTGCAACACGAAACTACACCTGCATTATATTCTAGTTCAATCAGAGAGCGCACCAAGCACCTCTACCGGTTTAGAAAATTATTATTCTTCATCAGGAGGCATATATGCTGCTCTCTCTGACCCAACCAGTACAAACCCCGGCGTGCAGTTATGGATTGCAACGAACGAAATTTATTCTGATTGGAGTATGAAGGGAACCATTCTCGTTGGAACTTTACCGTGCTGAGCAAATGGAACGTGAATTATAAATTGTAAAATTCCCTTATCTTCTTTAGTCTCAGCATCCGTTATGGCTTGCAAATTTTAGGAGCCTCGGAGGTGTAACCAGAGAAGATTCCCATTGTTTTCAATCTGGTGGGATGTAGAGTAATATTTTTAGAATTTTTTTATGTGCTATTAGATTTAAAACTTAGTCTTAAGTTTTTTAAGTTTTGTAACAGATTTGTGTTTGCATAATCTGTGTTGCATATGTATTGTGTGTGAAATTATAGATAACTTTTTCTCCAACTTCCTTTACTCCGGTATTCTTGTTGCTTCTTCATCTTTTTATAGTATAGACAACCAAAGCTTGCTACATTCTGCTAATGGATTTGCTACACATTTTTTCCAAGGAAAAATCTCGGGAAAGAGAAATGTGGGATAGGAGCATTTCCTAGTTGCGAAATTTAAGGGAGTGGTATGGGTGCAGCTCAATACAGTTGTTCAGAGCTGCAGCCAACAAAGTTAAGATTGCTGTGATGGTAGCCTACCTCCGATAGGAGACGGTACTGCAAGAAGAAAAAACACATTTTTCTTTGTTAAGTAAGATGAAAATTGCTTTCTTCAGTTCCTCCTCTGCTTTTTTTATACTGGTCTTATTGTAATTTAGTTCGGTCTTGACTCATTTTATCATAATGTATGTTACATTCTTTGGATTGGACTTCCCAACCCTTAATACTTTCGAGACTTTTTCTATAGCGTTATCGACTCTACTATCGACTAACTCTAAAATTTCAATTGTCTTTTTACGATCTTCATTGATTCTTATTTATACATAACATTAAATTTGAAGCTCCTACAATTCTTTCATGCACTTTATTGAAAAAATGTTGTGTATTTTGAAAGTGCATTATTTTTTTTTTCAATCGCTTAACCTCCTCTTTAAAATATTCAATCTCAATTGACATTGATTCAATCAATATCAACAATATACGTAGAGTTTTAAATGCAAGACGACATTCATTACAGATGAATACTTAGGACAGAGTTTGAATCACTACTGGTCTGAAGTCTGAGAGTACTAGCATTTTCCAGTACTGTCGCAGGTGACAACGTTTTGCTTTATCGAACGTGTATGATGAACATTTATTATTGGCCATTATAAAACTTCAACTGGTTTTTAATTGTAATAATTCTGGAAAAACAAATAGGTGTGAGTATAATTTCTGTTATTATTACGATTCATTGAATAATAACTCAAATTCTGATGTGAATAGAAACACCTAACCTTTGTATAAATCTCAACCTCCAATACTGAATAATTAGTCCTGTCGCCAGGGGGGGTACAACGGCCTCGTTAATTCAGATGGACTTACTCAAGTTTTTTTTATGTATTTTGACCCGTAGAACACGAATTTTTTTGGGTAACAGTTGATCCGGATGTCGATAAGATTGTTATAGACCAAGAACTTGAGGAATCAAATAACAGCGATTTTTGGCAAAACAAAACAATATTTTGTATTTTTTGGGCCATTTTAAGTAAAAAATATTTCTACAAGTTTTTTCGTAGGATGCACAGTTTTCGAGATAAACGCGGTTGAACTTTAAAAAAATCGAAAAATTGCAATTTTTGAACCCGAATAACTTTTGATTAAAAAATAAAATAGCAAGTCTGCTTACCGGATTTGAAAGTTTAAGTCAAATTATATCGGTTTTGATTATTTGCATTGGTAAAAATTTATTTTTTTATTGTTTAACAAAGCTATAAACACGTAGGGTTTCCCGTGCTTTTACATGCGTTTTAACGCATGTAACGTAGAAATAGTCTTGATTGCACTAGTACCTATTCTACCTACTCGTTCGATTTTAAATGAGAAATCATAGAAACATCACTCACGCACTAGTTGTTTGTAGCTTTGTTTAACAATAACACAATAAATTTTTAGCAATGCAAATAATCAAAACCGACATAATTTGACTTGAACTTTCAAAGGCGCGAAGCAGAATTGCTATTTTATTTTTTAATCAAAAGTTATTCAGGTTTAAAAATTGCAGTTTTTCGATTTTTTGAAAGTTCAACCGCGTTTATCTCGAAAACTGTGCATCCTACTAAAAAACTTGTAGAAATATTTTTTGCTTAAAATGACCCAAAAAATACAAAATATTGTTTTGTTTTGCCAAAAATCGCTGTTATTTGATTCCTCAAGTTCTTGGTCTATAACAATCTTATCGATATCCGGATCAACTGTTACCCAAAAAATTCGTGTTCTACGGGTCAAAATACATAAAAGAAACTTGGGTAAGTCCATCTGAATTAACGAGGCCGTTGTACCCCCCCTGGCGACAGGACTAAATTCCAACAACTCTCAAAAAATAAAAGCAATGTGATAGCTTGTTCTGGTTTAATATATCACGATTTACTGAATCAGACGTTACTAAATAACTTATAAATATCTAGATTTTTTCCACACAAATGTTAATTTTAATAGGAACACCTCATGCTTGTATCAAGCTCTAACCTCTATCTCTGTATATCTCAATTTGATATCAATATACACTCACCGGCACAAAATTCCGCCACCCAAAATTTTTGATTAAGTTTGACAATTTATAACTTTATTATTTGTACTCCGATTTTCAAGATTCTTGCACCAGTTTGTAGGTACAGTTACGATCATTGAATAGTGTACAGGCTTACGTATCTGGGAGCCGATTTTTAAATTTTTACATTGTTTAAACGCACCTTTTACGTCAAAGTGAAGTTATCAGTGGTGTACCTGGAATAGGCTGATTAAAATTAAAAAATCAAAGTAATATAAAATATATTTTACAAAATTTAACAAAATGGAAAGTACAGAAAGAAGTTTTTTTTTTTAATAAAATTGATTATGGTCTTAATAACGAAAATAAGAAAGTCTGATTTTAAAATATCAATATTATGTATTTTAAATCTATTTTATTTACACGCCCAACCGTGCTATAGAGTGAAAATTATCCCATCTTTGTTTAATTTTCCATTATGCACATATGGCTCACGTTCAAATTTGCAGCAACTTTCCTTAGTCCTTCTTCAAGTTTGGCAATTGCTCTTGCTTTTTACGCATCATTCAAATGCATTTTAATGATTTTGGTGAAATTGTTTTATTTTATTTTTCAACACTCGCGAAATTTTTGACTTTGACATTTATCAAATCCGTAATAAATGAAAAATTTCTGACCCTGGTGAGATTCGAACCCACATCCGAAAGGTTGTGGGTTCGAATCTCACCAGGGTCAGAAATTTTTCATTTATTATAAATTAATAAATGAGTGATTTCTGTCCTTGTGGGATCGGTACTCACCGGAGGGACGGCAGACGTTCGGATACAATTATTAGCGTCTCTTTGCAAAGACAATGACGTCGACTTTGCAAAGTAACAAGACACTTACTCAACACACACACTACACATGACACTATTAGGTACCTAACTGTTCAAAATTACCGTACCTACCATGCCAATGGCCATTAGTTGTCGAGGCATTAGCTAAAAAAAAAAAAAAAAATCCGTACGACGATATAACACTGCGAATTTACAGTATTACATAAAAATTAAGGTGTAAACTACTGAGTAATCGTAACTGTACATGTATTGATATCGTTTGGTATTATTCCGCTAACACAACAATTTTGCTTGCATGGCAGTATACAGGGGTGAACAGAAACGTTTTATTTTCTCCTAACTTTAAAAAATTCTGTGGAAAAATGGAAGAGCTGATATTATTTTATAGTCCTGTCATATTATCCCTGAGGCATCACTAAAATATTGTTTTTTGAATTATCTGAAAATCTCTTTTTTTGTAAGAGCTGTACCATTTTTTGTAAATAAAAACACTGATGGACTCATAAAATAGAGGTTGGATTGATAAGATTAGAATGGTCCGCATGCAGCCCAGATCTCAATCGTATTGAGCATTTATGGAATGAATTAAAAAAAGCTATTCGCCGTCATCCTAGGCCTCCAGAAAATTTAGTACAGTTATCCACCTGGTAGAGGAATATCGGACTATTCCCTAGGCAAGGATCATCTTTACTCGATGCCAAACAGATTGCGAGCAGTCGTTGCTGCAAGAGGTGGACATACCCGCTATTTAGTTGTTTTGTTGCTAATTTTGTTTTGTTTTGTTAATTTTAGTGTGTGATATTTTTAATTAAAAAAATCTTCAAAGCAGTGTTTTTATTTACAGCTCTTACAAGAAAAGAGATATTCGGATAATTCAGAAAAAAAAAACCTTAGTGATACCTCCAGGATAATACAAAAGGAGTATGAAACAAAATCAGCCTTCCAATTTTTCCACAGAATTTTTTAAAGTTAGGAGAAAATGCAACGCTTTAATTCACCCCCGTATAATGCTATTTAAGCAAAACATTTTTATTACCGGAATAATAACAAACAACGTCAACACATGTACCTACAAACTGATGCAAGAATCTTGAAAATCAGAGTACAAATAAGAAATTTATAGATTGTCAAACTTAATCAAAAATTTTGGGTGGCGGAATTTTGTGCCGGTGAGTATATTAGAAAAAAAAACCGATAAGTCAAATATCCTATAACATTCAATAAGTAAATATTCTACTTTCAATTTTTTTCTGACCACCAGAGCATACTTTTCTATGAAACATCAATGTGAATTACTTCCATCCAATTTATAAAATTACATGTTTGACTCCAGTGACTTTGACAATAACAACTGGAATTATATCTAAAAATACTACTCTCAATTTTTATATACATTACCATCTTATCTAATTTAGTTATTATATGGATATTATTTTGGGATGCAAAGTTGTTAAACTAATTTTTTTTTGTATTTCAATGATTATTTTAAGTGTGTATATGAGTAAAATACCTTCATTATTTTTATTTACGTGGTGATTATTAAAATAATTAGTATTTTAAAATGCATACTATAATTTTTGTAATACATATTTATAATTTTGATGTTTATGGTTTTTATTTTATTTATTTTTAACGTAATCGGTAAGCGTTGTACAATTTTCCCAGATATTGCAGGGATCCCCACCATTTTTATTAAGTGAGCATTGCTCATTGTATCAGTGTTTTATACAAGCTGACCAAACAGATGTTGTTCTTTCTTAGCTATATGCGTCAAAAAATGAATGGAATATAATACTCATTCATCAAGACCTTTCATTCCTGATGAAATGTTTACCGCTCTTACTTAGAGATCTTTGATTTTCTTATTGAGGTGAATCACTCTGCATTCTTATTGTGATTGACAAAGCTTGTCGTATGACTTGGCTTTCGGTACTATTATTTTTTACTTATTTTGGTCTGTGTATAGGTCTCAGTTTTTAACTTTCAGGATGTTGATAACTCTCATGACCTGGTCCTCCCATCTGTCTCTTCCTCGTGGTCTTTATGTTTCTGCCTTCCATTTTCTAACCTCAATAATTCGTTCTTCCTTCCCTCTATGTATCCAAGCCATCTCAGTATTTACACTAAGCATATATTTTGTAAAAGAGAGAATTCAAAACACATTGACTGGCCAGTTGGTTGCAAACCAGTGCCAATTAAACATAAACACACACACAGTATTTACTCCAAAATAAATTTAACCATATCTTCTCATTTCATTATGTCTTATTGTTTCATGGTTGAGTCTTCTCATTTTTCCATTCTTACCGGGTCAATAATTCTCCTGATGTTTCTCTCTTCGACTATTCTCAATATTTCTTTATCTTTATTTGCGAGGCATACTTTCTCAGTTACGTATGTATATAATGGTCTGATTGGAACTCTGTATATTTTTAGTTTTGTATTTCTGAATAAATTCTTGTCCTCCATTAACTTATGGTATCTCCGCTATGCTTGTTTCCTGCTATTATTCCTTCTATTACCTCTTCACTTCTTTTGAATAGATATACACAATATTTGCAATGCGGATTTACAACAAATATATTGTTACATATATATTGTCTGCAAATTACAACAAATATGTTATAATTTTTTAACATGTTAATTTCCTCAAACAAGACAAAATGTATGGTTATAACAGCAGATACAATAAGATGTAAATTGGAGCTGGAAGGTCAGATAATAGAACAAGTGATGGAGTTTAAATACCTAGGCATCACACTATCTAGCTACGGAAGACTCGAAACAGAAGTGGAAGATCAAGTGAATAGAGCAAACAGAGATGCAGGTTGCCTGAATGACACAATATGGAGAAATAGAGATATCGGAAAAGAAATGAAAGGCAGAATTTACAAAACAGACATCAGACCAATAATGACATACGCGGCAGAAACACGACCCGACACAGAGAGGACAAAAAGATTGCTCGAAACAGCGGAGATGAAAACCCTTCGAAAAATCGATGGTAAGACTCTATGGGACAGAGCTAGAAGTACAGATATACGACGGAGATGCAAGGTGGATAACATTAATGACTGAGTAAGAAACAAAGAAAAGAATGGAATAACCACATAAGCCGAATGAGAACAAATAGGGTAGTCAGGACAGCGAGAGACGGTTCCCCAATAGGAAGACGATCAGTGGGAAGACCACGAAAACGATGGAACGACAACTTATTAAAGGCACATTGAAAAAACAGACAGAGTCATGTCTATACAAAAAGAAGAAGAGAAGAAGATGTTGTAATTTGCAGAAAAAATATTAACATTGTCAATAACAACGTAGTATTTAATAACTTTGACACTACTTTCTCTTGTAATCAACATAGCGTAAAAGCACTAAATATTATTTTCAAGAGTAATAAAAATACCAACGATATGGTTCGTAGCTATACATTGATATGTCGCTTTTTGTAGAGGCGTATTAATTATTTTAAACATCACCATCAACAGTGAATGATAAACCTTATGAAGTGTCAACCAAATCAACACTTTCTGGTCCAAAGTGAGTGTTAACTAACACTGTGTAGAAAATCTTTGTAACCTTAACCACAAAGTTTTTCCAATAGGTACTCACATTTAATAAAGTAAGAACATCGGAAAATATACCTCTAAAGATCAGGAGCTCACTACAAATCGAACTTTTGAAGAAAGAGATAAAGACATAATATATCATAGTAAACTTAACTATATCAACTGTAAACTCACAGATGTTTAAGACAACGTAGATCTTTTTAATTTAATTAAATTTAATAGATAAAACACAGTTAACCAACCCATTAGGGATAAAACTTTGCTTAATCAAACATCTGATGTCAGAAATAACAAGTAATTTTCAAGTTTCCAATTTCACCACAGAATTAAACACCTCACTATCATTAATTTTTCAGACGAAATCCAATTGTTAAACTATGGTCTTAAATACTACATCCCTGAAGATCTGTCCCTAAAGATTTAGAGAGTCTCTAATACAAAATCTCTCACTGTCACTTTTTTTAAAGGACATTTTTCGGAAATTTCTGTATCCAAAACCAAAATTTTTCCAGCATCCTCTTAATCTTCTACTATCAACTCATCACTTTCTTTGTGATGCGATTTTTCTAACGATTTTTATCTGGTTATCGGTCTATTATGCTTTTTCTCATGAGGATCTTTCAGTGCGTCACAGTTTTTCGATTATCGATCGCATTAAATTGTAGGTGACAGAAAAAAAACGCACGTCGGTGATTACATTTCGTCGGTGACATTTATAACATTTATTCTAGTTGTCAATAGATGGCGCTATAATCGAAAAAAAAATATTTACTAATTATATAATATATCTACGAATATAATCTGTACAATTTATAAGACTATACAAATCATAGAAAATGCCATTTTATAAATGCAATAAACTCAATTGATTTGTTTTTATGCCAAATTGCAAATAAAATGTGACAACTGTCAGATTTAACTAAAATGTCATGTTAGAATAAATGTCATAAATGTGTATTATCACGGACTTACCTTTTTTTCTATTATTTGTGACGCACTGAAAAATGCTCATGAAAAGAAGCATATCAATGATGTAATTAAAAAATGTGCGCAGTAACCATGAACTGATTCGGACAACTTTTTAAAATAACCGTAGAAAACACCTTTTAAGTCCAAAGTTAAATGCTATTCAATATGCTCATACCTTTATTGGTGTGAATAGTGATATAATGGCACTAGTCAATTACCAAAAAAAATACAGAAGGATAAAGAAGAATTATTAATTCTGCATTCCATGTTCTAAAAATATACGCAGCCAAATTCTTCTTTTGTAAATAAAAAAAAAACAGAACCTATCTGTAAAACAAGTCTGAAACGAGAATCCTGACTTCTATCGTAATTTTGTTTATTTATTTTTCTTTTTTTCTTTTTACCAGCACTGGCTGGTGCCAGGATTTTAATTTATTCAAGACGAGTTTTGTCACCAAAATTTTACAAATTTATAAACAATGATATAACCATTTGAGATTACAATAAGAGGCTATTTTTGTCTAGTTTTATCACTTGCACATTTGTTGTTGTTATTTCTGGACCAAGTTTTATTTTTATAGTCTCACGAAACTGGCACGACAAAAGTGAAGATGATATTTTAGGCTAGGTGTTGAAAATCTTTCACGCCAGAGTAGATGTCGTAGTTTTCTTCTTTGCCGTTTTAATGCTAGGTTACGTTTAAACGAAAGAATATGAGAAGAGCAGTAAAAACTGGATTTTAAATATTTTTCTTGATAAAAATATACAGGGTCATAAACACTATAATATAAAAATAATGAGAATTATACAGGGTACTCCTAAAAATAATGGATTATCCATTATCATATAAAGTAGTTTAGTTTAGACATACAAGTCATTTTGATGAGCGTTTTAGTCTGATAGGTATCTTTTTAACATATGGTAAGGGCTAATGAGTTCCATTACAGAACCAGCTGTTAAATCTTCTATTATTTTTAGAATTTTAAAATATTGCAATAAATGTTGCTCAAGCTCTGGTATTTGTTTTATAATTAGTTGAATTTTTATTTTTGTTTATGTGATATACTTTTTTCATTAATATTTTCTGTACCTATGATTTTGACATCTGATTAATTAAATGCGTGTCCTGATTTGATAGAATGGTGTGCTGATTCACAAGATTTTTTCTGTGTTTTGCAATCATTTTTGTGCTTCCTTATTCTTTGTTTCAATCACTGTGATGTTTGCCCTATATACTGCCCATCACATTCGAGACAAGAAAGTTGATAATTAATATAACTCTGATTTTGAAGCGGTGTGTGGTCTTTTAGCTTCGAGAATAAGCTTTAGTTGGACATGCTGGTATATTTAGCTAGGTATTTTTATTTTGGGAATTTTCCTTTGATTACATTATTAGTTAAGCCATTTATATAGGGTAACTTTATGTAAATAACGTGATCTGATTGTCTGTTGTCACATTGCCCGTCGTATATGTCTGAGATCAATTTAAAATGATGTATGTATTAAATTTTTATTTTTATAATAACCACTAGTTACATGCGAAACTACCGCGAACTCTCTCTACTTCCTTCTCGCGAAGTTAATAGACGCGAATCTATTTGACGATATTTAAAAAAATTTAAATAATAATTTAATGTACTATTTTACATTGGAAGTTTTTTACGCCAATAATTTTCTGATTAGAAAAAATTCAAAGTGCAAATTTTTATGTATTACTTGACAATATAGGAAGGGTCTATGGTTGCAGTTTTATACTTGTCTATTTACTGTCCATTTTCCAATCAGGATTATGAGATGCGGGCATGTCCAGTCATGACTGCATACGTGGAGTAGACGGTACTCATTAGCAGCCATCCATTTGGGGTTGCTTTTGATTTATTGGAAATTCCACATAAGGGGATTTTTCCGCATTCTCTATTTCATTTGTTTGGAAATTCCACGGCGTGCAAATTATTGCTGACACTGCTATAGAGTATTGTTTTATAACAGTATACAAGAGAGTATAACAAACAATTGAATAATAATGAAACTTAATAAGAAATCTGCAATTTCATACGAACAGGCTATTTATAAATAACACTGACTTGGTTTCGGGACCAAATTGATAGTGTATGTCTTTTCTCATTCAGTAAACGAATTTTATTCATTCTTTTTGTATAGAAATAACACTTGAGTTGCGTCCCAAGCCAACAGGGTGCCTCTCTTCTGCTTGAGAGACGAATTTATACTGTTTGAAAAGTTTTGAAAGGCAGTGATTAAGAGAAAAACTTAAACTTAAAATTATTTTAACCATATTTAAACGATAAAAAATGCATAGTGGTCAGTAAAATTTAAAAACGGGTAAAGCGCTAAATACAATTATGGTTGAAGAATGAAATGTTAGAGGGACTTTTGAAGCAGATACACATTTATTGTGTTGATGCTTTCGTAAATACTGTTGATGTGTTTTTCAAATGCGTTTATATTATCAGGCTCTGTCGAGGTAGGTGCAGACTTCTCTGTTCCTAGTTTTTCTATTCGGGCTGTAACACGTTCACCTCCGAAGTTTTTTTTTTTGTTGAAGGATCTGCTCATTTGGAATATATCTTCTAGTAGGAAACTGAGTAAAGTTTCAACGCACTCGTTACTATTTCCCAAACCAAATTTTCCATTGACGTTTCTGTCTCAGCTGCTTTTATTTCCGTTTTAACGTTGGAGTTACCACATGTTATGATGTAGTATGTTGTATCGTTTAGCACTAATGTAACGTCATCTTAGAATTACTCATAGTATGAGTATGAGTATTAGAATATTTCATAGTCCGTATGGCAACTTGTTGGACCATTAAGGCAGTCAATGAGGTTATTTGACTCCGAATTCCATCCTACTACATAGATTTACTTGATATTTTCGCAGTAAGTAGAGAATAGCTCAAGAAACAAAGTCTGCCCTATGCCGATGTGCGCTTTCATCTTGGGGTGGTTCGTACCCTTTCTCGAGGGAAGAGAATTTTTGATTATAATGACCGCGGAGGTGGCTAGAGAACCCAATTCTTAGCGAAAACTGTTCTATATATTTTTTTGAAAACTAGATACTTTTTGAGTTATTCATTGTTGAAAATTGGCCGTTTTCGATTAAAAATGACACCTTTTCGGACGTTTTTGCGAATACCTTAAAAACTGCATCGAACTAAAAAAACTATATTAAATATTTTTGTAGCCTATAAAAAAACAAAAAGACTCGTTCCTTCATAAACTTTCTAATTATAATACAAAAAAAAGATATGGTAGTGAGAAGAGTTTGTTTTTTTGGTGCATGCTCAAATCGTGTATTCACTTTGAAATAAAAGAAAAACGGTCGATTTTCGGTGTATAATGCTTCCAATACCTTTTGAAGTGCTTGAAAAGGCCTTTAATATGAGCAATATTAAATGTCGATTACATTCAAACTAAGCGATATATGCTGCAAAAAAGTGATGACTAATTTATTTTAAGATAAAATTTAAACCCTCATCCATCAGAATTTAAATGCATCGTTTTCCTTCTACAATACTTTTTATTACAGTGTTATTTCTATGTTCAAAAAGTTGCACGGGTTTAAAATGAATGGTTTAAAAAATAAGATCAAATTATAGAGACCATTTTTACATTTTCTTAAAAATCCTCCTTTTTCTCCATGTAACTCGAAAATGATAATAGATACAAAAAAAGATACCGCACTAAAATGTAGGGTTTCGTTAGAGAAAAATTTTGTCTTTGTTTTTCATTATTGTATCTCTTATCATCTTCAAGTCACATGTAGAAAAAGGAAGATTTTTTAGAAAATTTAAAAATTTGCTATATAAATTGATCTTATTTTTTTCAAAAACTATTCATTTTAAACCCGTCCAACTTTTTTAACATAGAACTATCACTATAATAAAAAGTATTGTAGAAGTAAAATGGTGCATTAAAATTCTGGTGGATGAGGGGTTAAATATACTTACCCATTTTTTTCTTAAAATACATTAGTCATCAATTTTTTGCAGCCTATCTCGCTTAATTTGACGATAATGGATCTTTAATATTGCTCATTTTAAATGTCTTTTCAAGCACTACAAAAGGTATAGGAAGCCTGATACACCTAAAATCGACCGTTTTTCTGTTATTTCAAGTTGAATACACCGATTTGAGCATGCACCAAAAACAAGCTCTTTTGACCTACCGTATCTCTCTTTGTATTATAACTAGAAGATTTACGAAGGAACTAATGTCTTTGTTTTTTTATAAGATACAAAAATATTTTATATAGTTTTTTTTAGATGCATAGTTTTTAAGGTATTCGCAAAATACCGTCCAAAAAGGTGTTACGTTTCAATAAAAATGCCCAATTTTCAACCACAAATAACTCAAAAAGTATTGAGTTAAAAAAAATTATAGAACAGTTTTTGCTTAGAGTTGGGTTCTCTAGCCACTTCCCTGGTTATTTTAACCAAGAAATTTTCCAACGCCGAGAAGGGGTGGGAACCACCCCCAAGATAAAGGTACACATCTGCATATGGTAGACTTTGAATTAGGAGATAAGTAGAGGCTATTCCCAAATTTTCAGTAAAATCCATGTAGTAGGATAGAATTCTGAGGTAATATCCTATTCTTGCTCCCATTCACTGGCCTATATAAACTATATAATGTGTATGATTTTTAAAGTATATCTTTCATTAAGTTTTAAGGTTAACAAACCTACTTCAGTAGATCTTATCTTTTTAATAATATAACGTTAGTTTCATATTTTCTGTATACCTGATAAAACAATTGCCCGATTCCACCTTTTTCAGGATTTATCTTCCTTGTTTTACATCGGTGTATTCATAAAGCGAACAGAAAAAATTATTTGCATTTATAAATGAAACAAAAAATAGGAAGTTTCTATTTTTAACTAACATTTTACAATGTAACAAACATATCATCCACACCTATTGTGAATGCTCCTGTCACTCAAATCACACAAACTCTCTGTTTTTTTTTAACCAACGGATCTCATAAATGTCGAAACTGAAATTTTTTTTTACAAATATACAAACAACGCTGAGGAGATATCATAACGGAATGACAATCAAATCAAAGTCAATAAGTGTTGGAGTTGATAGTTTTTTTTATTCACATCAATCATTTTGTAGAGACTAACGATTAATTATGTGAGCAAGTAACTGAAACATCACAGCGACTAATGAATTGGATAAAGTGGCTGGGACTGAGAATGACATCGTAGTATTTAGGCCAGTAAAAAAATGTGGCTTGGTCATTTTTATATCGAAAATCTACAAGGAAAAAATTCCTGTAGCTGGCTGTATACCATTAAATTACAAATAAATTTAACGAAAAATTTCCTTTATAAATAAGTATATTTATTTAAAAACCCTTAAAAGGGCTACAATTATCACAGAACGTTTCCGGTGTCTATAAAGAGCATCATCAATGTTCTTACAGGATTGACATGCTGAGCTACCAAAAATACATAGTTAAATATTGTAATTATAAAAATATACTTTTTGTCTATTCTAAGGGATTTTCTGACTTCTGTAATAATGTAATCTTTCATTCTGTGTTTAAATTTTTCAAAAATATTTATTAGTTTTCTCAGGATTAAAAAAATGAATGCATTTAAATAGCACTGGGGCCGAAATTTTAACTCCTTTATCCTTTGTCCTACTAAATTTTAACTCCTTTACTCAGCCTTGGTTTACAGACAAATTAAATAGTTTTGTTATTTTTCTTTAACCAATCATGACAAAGGAATTCAAGATAAAAAACCTCTAATATTTTAAACTTTCATAAAAATAAATTAATTATTAAACAGTGTAAAATAAAATTAGTAATAGATATAATTGATGGATTCTACCGTTACTTGATGGAAGTTCATTTTATCTAACAATAAAACCCTGGAAACGTTTGTTTTCTATACTTATACAAAATTTATTATAACTATGTGACTACAACTGTTTCGGCAGAGTGCCTTTCTCAAGTGATTTAGTTTACTATGGGTTTGACTTTTTAAAGTCTTTAAATGAAGAGGTTGAGGAGTGGGGAACTGTTTGTCTCGAGTTGGTCATTCAGAATTATATCTGTATTTCATAATTTATTAATTTCCATAGATTCTAATAAAGATAGCTTAAGGCCTTTATTTTGAATAAGCAGATTTTGAAACTCTTCATTAAAAGAATGACTATGATCTAGAAGGTGAAAGCCCTTTTGTGTTCTGCTATCCGTTTGTCAAAGGTTCTGCCAGTTTGATCGATGTAAGTTTTCGGACAGTCACCACAAGTTAGTTTGTAGACACCACTCTGTAGTTGTTTTCTCTTTCGGCTCTTATTGTTCTTAGTATATTTGCTTAAGTCGTTGTTAGTTCTGAAAGCTGGTGTTATTCCTTTCTTTTTTATGTATCTGGCTATTTTTGTTGTTGTCTTGCCAGTATATGTGATAGAGCAGAAGGTACTGGGTTATTTCTGTGGTGGTGGATAGACTAATTTCAGGGCTTTCTTATGAAGTTTTTGGTTTAAACTTTTATTAATTATTTATTCGTTATAGCCATTGTTTACTGCTATTTGTTTACTGATGTCCAGTTCTATTTCGAAGTTATTTTTTGACATGGGAATTTCCGTCAGTCTATATATCATGCTATTATGGTAGGCTGCTAATTTGTGTTGCGTAGGATGGGATGATGAATTGTGTATAGTTGTATCAGTATGGGTAGGTTTATGATATACGGAGAACTCATGTTTTTTGTTTGTCTGGTAATTGTTACATCTAGAAAGTTTATGGAATTATTCTGTTCTGTTTCTATTGTAAACTCAATATTACTGTGAAGTGAATTAATGTATGATAGAAATTGGTCAAGTAGCTGTTAGTTCCTGTAAAGCATACTAGTATATCGTCCACGTATCTCCACCAATATAAGAACTGTTTAAATATGGGATGTTTAGAAATTGTTGTTTCAAGCTGGTTCATAAATATATCTGATAGCAATGGGCTTAGAGGATTACCCATCCCGAACGGATAGCAGAACACCAAAGGGCTTTCAACAATAGAAAAACAGACACTTCTACATACGCACTTCACCGTCTAGATCATAGTCATTCTTTTAATGAAAAGTTTCAAATTCTGCATATTCAAAATAAAGGCCTTAAACTATCTTTATTAAAATCTATGGAAATTAATAAATTAAAAAATACAGATATAATTCTGAATGACCAACTCGAGACAAACAGTTCCCCACTCCTCAACATCTTCAGCTAAAAGCTTTTAAAAGGCAAACACATAGTAAACTAAATCACCTGAGAAAGACACTCTGCCGAAACAGCTGTAGTCACATAGTTATAATAAATTTTGTGGAAGTGTAGAAAACAAACGTTTTCAGTGTTTTATTGTTAGTAATACATATTTTTCATCAGTTTATTACTAAAGTTTCAAAGTTTGCATGAAAGATTGTCTAATATCAATATTGTAGTGCTGAAAGATTTAAAATTAAAACTTTTGTTAAGCTTGTAAAGTAGCTCTACGCTCCAACTTTGTAGTAATTGTGTTTCATATGCAACTTTTGTTATTCTCAACTAACTAGATCCTTTTGTGTTTGCAATTAAACTATAATTTAAATAAGCGGTTTTAATAGCTTTCGAAATAAAAGTTTTTAAGACTAACCTAGGATTTTAATTAATGAGGAAAATAAAGTTTTTTACGTAGAAATTAATAGAAATGAGTTTAATTTATTATTATTTTTGTTTTTTTTGTTGAATTTTATAATCGTGGTCTTTAAATTTATGCTATTATAGATATTTACACTAAACTAGGATTACTACATCATTTAAAGGAAATATTAAAAAGCCAGTATACAGAGCGGTACTAAATTATGGAGGAAATTAATTATTTTGGAAACAATTTACTTTTAACTTCTTCTTATTCTCCTATCTTTTACCCCCTCAGGTGTCGGATGGGATCCCGCTTTTTCCTTTACTCATTTTCCCATGCAAATGAAATTTGCATTCTATTTGTGGCCATCGTATCTAATTTTTCAATAGCTTTACCGTATTTCTTTTTATTTCTTTGATCTGATTTTCATTTTACTTATGGGTTTCCCCATCTCTTCTTCTTTAATGAAATGTAAAAACGGCGCTCCATATAAAAAATAGACGAAACAGATTCTTTATCACACATTAACCGAAATAACCAAAAATAATTTTTAATTTGAAATACCTCAGTGGAGTAATATTTTTTTCTTTTAAAAAATTCAGCGCACCAATGATGAATATAAAATTTTTGATTGTATATAAGAAATTGCCCAATAATTACCTCTCAAAACTCACCAAATGCTATTTGCATGTATTAACCGGTATAGTTTGTAATAAAAATTTCGACATCCTGTATCTTGGAAACGAAGCATTTGCAGACATTTAGCAAACTTTCATATACACCAGCAAATAATGTAATTGTTATGAACAATGAGTTTTATAATAGTCGATTAAATACAGCCCCTTGTGCTAATAAAGTTACTATTCAAAATTACATGTTAGACAATGATTTATTTTGAAGCAAAATATAAAAAAAGAGATGTATTGCAAAAAAAGACTTTTAAATTTAAAAGTATCGTATAAAAAAAAAGAATATGTTTGTGATAAGTATGCAGACAGTATGCGTCATACAATATTGAGATTCCCACAGTATTATTATATTTTTGATAACATAGAACACATCAAGCGCTTCTGTAATTCAGCTTATAAATAGTGAAGTATTAAAAGTTAATATTAGCAGCTAACAAAACGGAATTCCACATATACAGTATGTCCCTGTAAGTTGTATCCATATGGAAAAAATTGTTATTATTAATTTTACGAAAAAAAGTTATTCCTTATAAAAAGTTCTGCATGCTCCAAAACCCAAGATTCAACCATCAGATATCAAATTTTATGAATGTTATATGAGGTATAATATTATGTCAAAAAGTTTGAATTTCACTCAAGAGTAAGTAGCTTTATTTTTCACAACATTGAAAATTGCTATTATGAAAAGTTGTTTGGAATTAAAAACAACTATATTCTAATATGCAATTACATCCTTCTAATTGAAAAAAAATTTTTTTTTGAAAAATTATGGATAACATTATTTTTAGTTAGGTATTTCAATTCTGATAAATTTTTTATTAATTTTACGAAAAAGGTGATTCTTAATAAAAAGTTCTGGATGGTCAAAAACCTAAGATACAACCATATTATATAAATTTTTATTAATTTTATACGAGGTATGTCAAAAAAGATAAATTTAGATCAAAAGTAAAGTACCTTTATAGTCCATAATATTTCAATGAGAAGTATGTAATTACATATTGAAACATAGTTTTTAGTTCTAAATAAGTTTTCATAATAAAAATTTTCGATATTGTGAAAAATAACCGTATTTTACTCTTGAGCGAAATTCATATTTTTTGACATACCTCGTATAAAATTTATAAAATTTGACATAAGATGGTTGTATTTTAGGTTTTAGACCATGCAGAACTTTTTATTAAGAATCACTTTTTTTCGTAAAATTATTAATAAAATAGTTATCTGAATTGAAATAATTGAAAATAATGTTATCCATAATTTTTCAAATTTTTTTTTAATTAGAAGGATGTAATTGCATATTAGAATATAGTTTTTAATTCCAAACAACTTTTCATAATAACAATTTTTAATATTGTGAAAAATAAAGCTACTTTAGTCTTGAGTGAAATTCACACTTTTTGACATACCTCGTATAATATTTTTAATGTTGTATCTGAAGCTATTTATTTATTTAATATATATCATTTTAAAGTCTTCTACTTTAAAATGTATAATATACGTCTGAATTGCCAATATAAATGAGTCAGATTAAATAAATTATTAGAAGAATTTTTTTACTTAGCAACAACATGTTTGTTTTATTTTAATAGTATTTTGTATTTTGACAACGAAACCCGATTTGGGCTTCGAAACGTTAATAAATTCATTTTTTAGTAAAATTGTGGCTTATTTCCCATAAAAAAATTCGTATAATATTAAAAAAAATTGATATTTGATGAAAAATTGATTAAATCTTAGGTTTTGGACCATGCAGAGCTTTTCATGAAGAATAACTTTTGTTCGTAAAATGAATAATAAAAATTTTTCCATATGGATACAACATACAGGGATATACTTAGTGTGACCAACTCCAATTCAGCCGAATCCGGGACAAGGCTGAAAAAAATACCTGAAATCCGGGACTTTTCAATGAAAATCGGGCTATTTTTTTTCAGAAGACGATAATTAAAATACAGAAACGAAAAAAAGTCCACCGTTTTAGTTTTCGTAGAACTATAATACCACGATATAAAATGCATGCGTTTTGGATGTGGTATTAGTATTACACTCTAGAAATTGTCCACTTTTTTTGTCCCACCAATTCAATTTGATGTGAATTCTTAGAAGAATAACGTATTCAAAATTTCAAAATAAAATTTTATCAAAACGTTGAAAATTCGGATGGCCCGGAAGCCTTGTCCGGGACACCGGGACACCACTTCGTAATTCGTGCCATGTCCCGGATTTTTCGGGCTAGTTGGTCACACTAGATATACTGTATTTATAAAAAATAAAAAAATTCTATCTTTGTATAAGTGGATCATTTTCAAAATATGTATGTAGTTAATGTAGCAGATGCTAGTGATAGTGATAGTAACGCTGACCGCTGACCTCACGCATTAACATTTTTGTATAGCTGTATTATGATTTTGTAAATAAATATTTCATATGATTTTATTTCTTCAATTTTGTATGTGCATGTGCCTAACTTTTTTTAATTGGTAATGATTCTATATATCTAATTTTCCATGTAAATCTGGATATATCGTATACAATTCATACGATCCTTGGGCTTAGTACGGCCCTTTTAAAAATTCCAAGCTAGAGCACTTCCGTTTAAGGCTAAGGCCACACGGGCGATAATTTACGGCGCCGCAAGAGCAGTAATAAATCTGACGAGGCTTTGATTGACTAACTCCTATTTCATCTACAATTGGTGGAGGAGTTAGTCAACCAATGGGTTTACTGCTCTTACGGGGCCGTAAATTATCACCCATGTGGCCGTTCGCTTAAACCTCCGGTGTACCTGTTGTTTGGTTTCAAAGTACACTAGTACACTTTAGAAGACCAAAAATAAGCATTTTTTCAAGAATTTTTTTCTCAGAACCTTTATTAAAAATGAACATAAAGCTGGTTACATATTAATATCTAACTCTTAGGCAGGCCGCACATCAAAGAAACATGAAACGTAAATTACGTTTCATGGAAATAAACCACTGCTAAACAAATATATATAAAAAAAATAAACAAATATTATGAAACTCTCCCAAAATAAAAATGTGTCATGAGCATGAATCACACTCGTTTCATTGGTAGGCGGAGTTTGAGATTGGTTTATCAGTGTTTTCTTTTCATGAAACATGTTTTTCGTTTCATGTTTCATGTTTTTCGTTTCATGTTTCTTTGGTGTGCGGCTTGGCTTAGAGAATAGAAAATAATATAATATCTCTTTTCATTTGTACACGTACACCGTACACTAGTATTGTGGACTTGTGGAGGGCGCCAAAGTCGAGGCCTCGAAAAAAAAGTAGTTCCGTTTGAGGACAGTAGTTGTTAATCTCAGGACTGGGATCTCCGAAACAAAAAAATCGTACTGCATTTGAAAAAGAAAGTGTTCTTACGTGACAATTTACCACAATTTGACCAAAGTACCAAAGAATAAAAAATAAATATTTTTAACCATAAAAAACTGAAGAAAAAAGGCGATTTTTTCACAAATTTTTTTCAAATTTCCGTAAGTTTTCTTTTTGCGGAATTTTTCACTAACGATGGTAAATTGGCACGTAAGAAACCTTCCTTTTTCAAATGGCGTACGATTTTTTTGTTTCGGAGGTCCGTATCCTGCGATTAACTGTCCGCCATTGGAACTACTGTTCGAGTGCTCGACTTTGGCGCTCTCTAGAATGTTGGTGTACGTATAAATGAAAAAATATATATTTTTTGTATTCTCTAAGGGCCGGTATTTCCAACCTCACTTAAGCCAAAGCTTACTTTAAGCCTTTGCTTAAGCTTAGATGCCTGTATTTCCACTTCAATTTGAGGCCTAAGCCTAGGCTTAAACCAAGTAATTTTACGCTCGCGCGGGAGTTGGTTTAAGCCTTTGCTTAAAATTTGTTTTCTGTTTTTTGAGGTTATTTCTATAGATTATTAATTATAGAGTTGTTTTGAAAACCAACTTTTAAATAATAACGTTATTATTGGATTATTAAATAATAATCTAATAATTTATTAATCGTAATAATGATTATTAAAATTCTTACTACTTTTGGAAGGTGTAGGCACATGAAAATTGTTTATTTCTACAATGCTTGGTAGGAATATTTATTTTATAAAAATAAACTTACATTCCAATTTGACATTTTAAGGAATATATCCAATAAACAAAATTACAAAGACAGATCTATTGCTTATGCAAAATAACAATAAAAATATAACCAGAGAAAATATAGACAATAAACTAAAAACACATGTTATGTACCATGTACACAAAATTAAGTGAAGTAAAAATAATATTGATACAGATGACAAGATAAAATTAAATGTCAACAGTAGTGGTTTTTACCTCAGAAGAGTTAGCTCTGGCACTTTGACGTATTCAGAGGTACCAAACCAATTAACTTTACAGCTGAGCATCAGTTGAGTTAAGAGAATGATGGAAATACGGCACCCAGCTTAAGCTTCTCCTAACTTTTGACACAGGCTTAGCTAAGCAAAAGCTTAAGTAGCTATTGAAATACCGGCCCTAAGAGTTATATATTAATATGTAAAAAGTTTTATGTTCATGTTTAATAAAGGTGCTGAGAAATTTTTGACAAAATGCTTATTTTTAGTCTTCTAAAATGTACTAGTACCTTAACGCTTACTAAAATTATACATTTCAAGTCAATGTATTTGTGAGTATACCTTACAATTCAACTCAACCTAATATAATTTAATCGTTGACTCCTACATAATTACTAGTGGTGCTTGGGTCCACCATTTAAAAATACTTATTTATGTACCTTAAAAAATAAGATAAATATACTATTTGGCTATTTGGACTATATGACTCTTTATCGAACGCGTCTGATATTACGAGAAGAGCGAGCGTAGCAATCGAGGCGAGTAACATACGAGTTCGATAAAGAGTCTTTACTGACGTGGTGCATACAAAATTCGCCAACATAATTTAATATTGGTTTTAACACTTAATTGCAATTTATAATTAAACAATTTTTAAAATTTTAGACGTAATAATAATTTCATGACAGTGATGACAGATAACTTTTTGAAGATGGCCGCTTTTGATTTTTAATCGATAGTTAGCAATATTGAGTAATTACTAAATCGGTAAAGTAAAATACCAGCTTTTCGAATATGTAAAAATATTTTTTCTACGAGCGTGCAAAAATGTCTACTTTCGCGCTCGCCCCACGCATACAGCAAAGTTATGGAGTCATAAATGATGACTTTTTTTGCAGGGTTGTTGGATAAACATACTTACAATATATTGGTAATATTGTCTGACAAATTTTTATGGGTACTCTAATTGTCGGACCCACCAAGTTTAGAAATCTTTATATTTACGAAACGCTTCACTCCCGAAAATTTTCCTAAATAGAAAAGTTGTTCAACTCGACATGAATAACTGAATAAAAAAAGTCTCATGTGGGAAGTAATATTTTTTAAATGATGGCCCAAGGACTATAGTTTTAAGTGAATGAGTGAATTCGACCAAATACTTTTAACAGATACTACGCAACACATCATTGTTTTTATTCGATCTTCTGCCCGTGCAGGCAATAAAGTGCATCTGATGCTCGCACGAGCATCAAATGCACTTTATTATGTAGTTTTAACTGACCAATAAAACACAATAATGAACTCGTCCAATATAAATAGATTCATGAACAAAACGCAAATCTGTTATAAATTATATAAATAGTTTCGGTCTCCGCACATATTACAAAAGTCTGCAATTTGTCACTAAATTTATGACGAGCTAATAACTTCATAAAATAAATATATAACATGTCAATAACTCGTTATAACTAAAGTCCGGATTATAAGCATTTTCCTTTTTTTGCTTATAATTAGGATTTTTAGTAAAAATGCTTATTTTAAAGATATGTTGCTTATCTTTGTTTATTTTATTTCTTATGATAAACTAAAGTGAAATTTCATGTTACTTCCTGTCTTGGGCAAAATTATATGAAGTATTCAGAACCATAAAACTCTAATAATTCAATAAACCATAAAAATTTTAATCCCTTAGGCTTAGGAGATAAACGGGAAAACCCATCCTTATTCCTGTCCATGTAATAAACTATAAATTTTTTATTTAATATTTGTCTGCAGACAGCCCAAAATTATATTGTTGTAAAATAGTATCGGTACATTTTTTGTCTAAATTTAAATGCGTACCAGTCACATCTGCAGATGTTGAAAAAACTTTTTCTACGTACAAATAGGTATATGTATACAGATATAAGACATGGCTTTTTACAAGAAAATTTTGAAAAACATATTATTGTTAACTGTTTTTATGCTAATGGCCATGAATAAAAAATATAATAATATGTTAATTATTTTTCGATTTTTTATTATACATAGGTATTATAGCTTAAAACTATTGTAATTTTTTTGTTTCTTGTTAATAATACGATAATTAATATCCTTTGTTCATATTTATATCATTATGTCCATGTTTACTTATACGTTTTTTTCTTGAACCTTGCTTATTTCATAAAAATTTTGCTTATTTTTGCGACATTTTTTCCTTATATAAGTGCTTATTTTGACCTTTCTGTCATGCTTATAATCCGGACTTTATTTATAACAAAGGTATAATACGAGTACGTGATGTGGTCCTAGAGATATATCTACCTTCTTTTAACATTCAATTATTAGTAATACTCTCCCGTTTTATACCGCTAACGCGATTTTGGGTTTATAGCAAGGTAGTCTGCTATCTCTAGTGCCTACGCTATACAAGGAAGGTAACAAGGCCAGCGCTACGATTTAACCGTCTATTATTACCCCTGGTTTTACCCAAGGTACTCATTTTATTCAGGCTGAGTCGACCTGGGGCCTATAGACATTTTTAAAAATGTCTAGCTGTTCTCGCTGGCGCTGGGTTTCGAAGGCCTACCAGCATGCGAGTCAGACACCTACCGCCTGAGCTATCCAGGCCCTTCAGCATCCCTTAACAACAGCCCTTAACATTAAATTAATTTTTATAAAGGTAAGCTCCACGTAGGGGGACAGGTATAAAGGGTACAAGCGACGCGATAGGTGACGAAATTATTACATAAATATATTGGGTTGCCGAACACATGTATGTAATGTTACTAATAATAATAAATCTTAGGTTTAGGGTTGTTTACAATGAAAATCATAATAACCGATCGAGCTGTGTATTTCGTCTTTACGATACAAAGACTGAATGCTAACTAACTAAGAGCAGAAACTAAGATTAATGTCTGTGTGTCCTTCTTACATCTGCAAAACATTAAAACACAAACAAAGGTCAAAATACCACACATATTAGGGCACGAGGGCGACGCATTCCTTACATAGACGTCGCACAAGGGGCTGGTTTGTTACATTTTTTATTTCCTTTGATTAATCCGTTAATGTTGGTTATTATTGGTACTGATTTCTTTTTAACACTGCTACCATCCTCTTTCATATCTGCTAGCGTCTTCCCATATCACTAATAAAATCATCATCATCATTGGCGTTACAAATCTTTGTGAGTCTTTGCCGCGTTTATTACTGCTTTCCATGTTTATCGGCCCTATTCCGCTATTTCTCATTGTAACACTTTCATTTTCTCTAGATCCTCTTTAACTACATCTTTCCACCTTTCTCTAGGTCGTCCTATAGACCTTCCCCCTTCTGGTCTTTTTCAAAACACATTGTTTATAAGGCGATTGTTGTTACTGCGTATCACATGGCCTGCCCATCTTAGTCTATTGTCCTTTATACATCTCCCTAAAAGAAAGACTATTCATTATTGTGCCTCCGTCTCCATTCGTTTGTGAGATTATATTATTATAATTTGTTTACTTCTTTTTTAGTTAGAGTCCATGTTTCGCTTCCATACGCGATTGCTGGTCGTATGATATGGTTTTATATAGTGAGTTTATGGTGGGTATATGGTTTTATATAGTGGGGACGCAAAGTTGTGAAGTAAATTCAACAACTTTGCTTGGAAAAATTATTGGCGAAATCAAAACGTAAAAGTAAACTTATTTAAAAAATAAAATTGTTGCTGATTCCCAATGAAAACAGTAAATTGCCAGGTAAATCCTGATGGCACAGCCATAGGGAAGTAGACATGGATGCAAACCAAAACTTGCAAGTATGCGGTGGATGAGGATTCTAGGAAAAGTAATGCAGCAAACTGCCAAAGGTTACTATTAGATCCGCAGTTTGATGAATAATTTTATAAAGGTTATGGGTGGTGGAATCAATTAAATACTTGATGTATTTTTTTAATATTTTTAAATAAAAATTTTGAAATAAATAACATAATATCTTATTATATTATAATATACAGAATTAACAAAACATACCACTGTTGCTTTCTGTATAAAACCCGGTCTATATAGACATTTGAAATAACAAAAATTGCCAGAAGCCAAATTTTGGTGGAGAGCTAAGGTATACCATAACAAATAAAGTTTTAAAAGTCCCTATCGATCCCATGTGTGCAACAAAAGTTATTCGGGGTCAAAGGTCAAAATTTGAGATTTTTTGGATTTTTTTCGAAAACGGTAAGTTTTATCAAAAAATAACCTTAAACCAAAGTTGTAGATCTTAAAATTCTCTACAAAAATAGTCTCTACTATTTTTTTCCTAATAGTTGCCATTTCTGAGATATCGCGATTCTAAGAGTAACATTATACATGATATGCACACGTTTCCACACCACCTGTGAGGTAGTGTACTCGGCGCGTTTTTTTTTGCCGTGGTTTCCGTGTAGGCCTACTCCACTGATTTCTTTAGATATTTTATTCAGATTCATATTCTTGAAAGTCTACGTCAACAGTCAAGTCTTCTTCGATTTCATCTTCTTCCTCTTCCTCTTGCTGGAAAATTGTTCAAATGTGACTGAGTCATTGGTCTCTTCATTAAAATCACAGGAGTCTTCCTCTGTTGTACTAAACTGGACATTTGAGCAAGACTGACCTTGGCAGTTGGTACACGCTAGAGAACACACACTTTTTTACATACACATTTGGCACTACAACCTTTTTTGCAATTGCAAAAAATAGTGTTAAGGAGTTTTTCTGGAGCAGGTGGGATTTAGGTTTAAATCGGTTCCAGAGTATTATCTACAACATTCCAACCCCAGTCTTCTGGATTCAGTTCATTGCCTAGCCATGTTTGAACTTGATACAACTGATGTTGCAGGAAGACATGATAGTTGTACTTGTTTCTTGTTTCGCGTATTTTTTACAAAAGTTAAGTATCGGCATTGGTATCGATATTTATCAAGACAACTAATCTTTTTGGAGCTCCATAAACCGCAAGAAGAAAGCGAATTCCTTCCGTAATTATTGTTTGCGGTGTGGAATCAAGTTCTGTAAAAACTTTACAGCAGTCAGTCAAATCTCTTTTTTTTTCGAATAATTTAAGTACCTAAGTTTTGCTCCTTCTGTACATTGCTGACATAGTGTCGCAGCCGGTTATCGCATGTAAAAATAAAATGTATTTGGCATTTGGGATAAGCCGATAAACTTTTTGAAGAATATGTATCTGTTCGCTGTTGCGCCCTTCCAGGTTTCAGAAAATAAATAATTTTATCTACGTGAGTCCTTACAGTAAGCAGTACTAACAAATCAACATCTTCACCAACTACAATTGTTGTGTTTGTTGCCTTAAATTTTTCAATTGCTGTCTCAATTATAAGGACATCTGCGTCATTTTTAGCTTGTTTCACTTCAATATTTGCAGCTGTTGTTAATTTGTCAGTTAACATGGAAATGAAACGAGATTTATTATGAATGTTAGCGAAAAATTGTTGTTGATTCGCTGGAACTGTTATATTTTCATCAAAGATATTCTCGGAACCAGATGATGTTTTTGTAGTTCGACGACGTTGTTATGCAGCTTTAATATTCTTTGTCGAGTCACTGTAGCCGTCAAATACCACTGTCACTGTAAGCCCCTAATGTCTGCTAAATAGTAGACGCTTATAAGTACTTATATTCACTTGAACTGAACCTTTAGCACTAAAAGAAACAGATAATATGAACAAGACCTAATACGGACAATACTGTAACAATTGTTTACAATAGACAATCTGTTCTTTTTTAAACAATGATGGTATCGCCAAATGTTTTTCAAGGCCACGTGGATAGAGGAAATTCAGTTTGGGACTGACTATATTTTGAAGAAATATTTTCAGAATAATATGATATATTATATAAAAGAAACACAAATAGGCATGTATACTTGTCTTAAGTGCCACATTCTGTATATACGTGCCTTATATGTGCATATAATGTATAAAGTAACTTTTAAAATCGAGATATCTCAGGAATGGTAACTCTCCGCAAAAAAATTGTAAGGACTATTTTTGTAGAGAATATTAAGATCTACAATTTTGGTTTGATGTTTTTTCTTGATAAGACTTAACGTTTTCGAGAAAAATCCAAAAAATCTCAAATTTTGACCTTTGACCCCGAATAACTTTTGTTGCACACATGGATCGATGGGGACTTTTAAAACTTTATTTGTTATGGTAAACTCTAGCTCCCCAACAAAATTTGGCTCTCCGGCAATTTTTGTTATTTGCCAACTATTTTGATGTCTAAGTTGACCGGATTAATATATTATGATGAAATTTATATAACGTAATCAGAACATTAAAAATAGAGTTTTAATAATAATATATAACTTCCCCCAGGTGGAATGATGGTGATGGTAGCGGCAGCTACCATGTTGCGAAGACACGACTGACTTCTTCGACAGACCAGGAACAAGTAATGAGTTGAAATGGTAGATAGATCATCTGCGGATGACTGCAAATGTTGCCTTTCTTAAGTAATTGTAATGTACTCTTTTAATTGAATTCGTACTTCGGCCATCTATTCAGCGCTAAATAGGGTGGAAACTCCGACGTGGAAATAATTTCCATTTCATTATTAATGTAATATTTATATAAAGTCACGAAACTGCAACAGCGACAAAAAGTAAATTCAAGGTAAACTAAAGCGATGTACCTCATTTGTAAAAGCAGCTTGTCGTCTATCGCCAATGCATCTTGCATTTTGGTGGCATCCGAATAACAAACACCGAAGTTATGTAATCTTTTGGCTGGTGCATCTAATTTCTAAGCGGTAAATTTAGACTATTAAACATTGAAGTAAATATTTTGGTAAGCTTCAAATAAATGACATGACTATTTCGCCTTTATTTTTAATGATAGCATTTACATAAAGTTGATGTTTGAAGATACTGTAATTTTGGTTTATGTTTTTGGATCAAAATTTTTTTTTGGAAATATTTCAACATCATGTTTTTATAAAGTTTATCTGGCTATTTATTGGAACCTTTTTTCATAATATTTTTTGCTGTAAACTTCATAAGATTTAAAGGTTTTTTACCCAAAACATTTTGGTGGCTCAGGCATGTACATTTTTTTATTTTAACACTGATGATGGAACTAGTATTCCGAAAACGTTCTGTTTTGTAATGTTACCCTTTTTAGCAACTTTTAAATGTATATATTATCGGTTTACAACGTTCTCCGTCTTCCGATACCCGTTCGCCATTCCTCTCTGTCCGCACATTGATCTACTTGCAGACCTCTTTCATCCATGGCTTTGTTTACTCCTGCCTGCCAACTTTTCCTCGCTCTACCTCTTTTTCTTCTACCTTGCGGTTTCCAATTTTTTACTTGTTTTGGGATTCTGTCTTCGTGCATTCTTTGTACGTGACCAAACCATCGTAGTTGTATTTCGTGATTTCTTTCGTCATATTTTTTTTTATTTATTATTGAATATTTCCTGACAGGTATGAGATAACAACATGAAATTTGGTATGTGGGGTTTTTTGGGTCGAGAAAACTAAATTCCCTACCAAAAATTATGTATTGCCCAGAGGGCGCCACATACGCCTTTCAGCACTAATTTATTACATTCAATTTTTTTATCCCTCACTCTTTATAATTTTGAGATTAAAATTTTTATTCTCCTATTAGTTTTACTTAAAAAAGGTATACTTCTTTCATCTCCCTAAACTCAACCGTTTTCGAGCTAAACGCATTTTAAATCTGCGATACACCATCATTTTTAGCATAATATCATTGTAATTCCACCCGAAAAATAACTAAAACCATAATAATTATGCCAGATCTTAAATTTATGTCATTGCATCGCAAATTCCATGTGAAAAAATTTGCGATACATTTTTGGACAATTTTATGGTTTTAAGTTATTTTTCGGGTGTAACTACAATGATATTATGCTAAAAATGATGGTGTATCGCAGATTTAAAATGCGTTTATCTCGAAAACGGTTGAGTTTAGGGAGATAAAAGAAGTATACCTTTTTTAAGTAAAACTGATAAAAAAATAAAAATTTTAATATCAAAACTATACATAGTGAGGAATAAAAAAAATTAAACGTAATAAATGAGTGCTGAAAGGCGTATGTGGCGCTCTCTGGGCAATTCATAATTTTTGGTAGGGAATTTAGTTTTCTGGGCCCAAAAAACCCCCACATACCAAATTTCATGTTGTTATTTCATACCTGTCAGGAAATATTCAATAATAAATAAAAAAAAAGTTTAAATTTGACACCCTGTATCTCGGTTATTATAAACTTTGTACTAAGGCAAGTTAGCTTAAATCGGCCTATTTTAACCTCAGGAACCTGAGGTTAAGCTATGGCCCATTCTTTACCAAACACCCTGTATATTAAATAATATAAGTGAAAGTATACACCCTTGTCGAACACCTCTTTCTACTAACTATTGTTTGATTTAATGTATTTATGTATGTTGTTTGTGTTGCGCTTGCTATTGTGTATTTTCTAAATAAAGCAAAATAAAAATCTAGTTAACATAATATTACGATTTTTTTTCTCAACTGAGTAGGTACATTTCATTAACTTTACTGCTTTTAAATATTATGAAAATGAATATTGAAAACTCAAATAATATTCTTAATGTCCAACTCTATTGTGACCACACGCAATCGTTTATAAACATTCAGCATTACTTGTGGTATACAACAATACTTTGGAAAATTTATTACATTTTGCAAAATGTTTGAAAGTAGTTGAACCATTATTTTAATATTTATATTCAATATAGATTTTAGTCCTCTACAAATAGGTCCCCTTACTTTTGATAAAAAATAATTAGGGAAGCAGGAATTTAACAGTTAAAATAAAAAAACAAGATTTTTGCGCTCAATTTGAACTAATTTTCAATTTTAACCCATTTGGTAAATAACAATGCCCTTCATATGCATTTCATACTCACGTCAAATACACATTGGTAAAAATATGGAAGCCAATATTACCGAATCCCAGGATTTACAATTAAACGTGTTCATTTATAATTGCTTTTAACTTTACATGAACTACAACAGAAATGGGCGGTTTGTGAAATCGACGATTCAATAGTCTATAAAATATAAGCAAAATAAAATCAATACAATTTGCAATTTATGAATCATTTGGGGCTTAATTTACGATAATTAAAATAATCAAGTACACAGTTGGAAAATTTTTCAAAAAAATTAATGATCAACTTTGTTTGAAGATAGAAAATATCAGATATACGAGGTCTATCCTGAAACTTCGTTACGCTTTGATCTGTAGCCGTTAAGGACGGGTCTAGCGCGGCCACCTTAGCACCGTGGCGTTCCTCCGTTCAGTAGCTGTCAGAGAAAATGTGATCACTGAAGGTGGAGTACGTCAATGGTGCATTAAATTTAAAAATGGCCGAACCAATGTACACGATGAAGAACGAAGTAGACGGCCAAACATTGTGACTGATGAGCTTGTCTCTTATAATCAAGTGGGAGGTGTTTCCTCATCTGCCGTATAGTCCAGATCTTGCACTTAGCGACTACAACCTGTTTCGACCAATGAAGGCCTGGCTTGCAACGCAGCGCTTTGATGACGATGCGGTGCATCGGTGCAATTTTATGACGCTGTGCCTGAATTTGTTGGGAGATTATTAGGGGAGTGCATATAGATTTGCACTTTGGAAAAAATCAAACAAGATAGAACTTTTTGTAATTTAATTAAGAAATGTTAAATAAACAACATATCAAAAAGTTCTACTCGAGAAGTTGGTGCTTCATTTTTTATTCACCCTTGGGAAGTCACCCTTCCCAAAAACATTGGCGCACTGTAAACTAGCGTACGGCGAAGTGCACGGTTGAGTTATTTTAATGTAATCCTTTAACTAATGGATCAAAAGAAATTTTACAAATTAGACATGAAACAAGAATAATTAAGCTATCTTACGGTTATAATAAAACGAAATAACATGTATGGGCATAAGTACGGTGGGGGTGGAAAGTGAGGCTTACATGAATTTTGTTTAAAAATGATTTAAAAATGTGTAACGAATACTATTTTTCTCATAAAACCCTCAATTTTGTAAAACTTACCTTTCAAGCATCGTAATAAATGATGTTTGTTTCATTCAAAAAAAATCTCAAAAATTTAATTCAAATGATATGACGTCTTAAAAAATGTAATTTTTGAAATCTTCTTAGTTTTATAGAATTACCACCATTTTAATACCGTATTACTCAAGTTTGAACAAATATATTACAGTTTTATAAGTGCTTTTTTAAAGCTTAGGATGTTTTCTTTAAAATGCACTGAATTATTTTACTTTAGAAATGAAATATACTATTTCTTTTTAAGAAAATTAAGAAAAATAACAAAAATGTAATTCAAAAACCGAAAATTACCAGCTAAAAAAAATGTTTATATAAAGTGATAAAAATTTTTTTCTGTAAAACTTACCTAAAATACGTTTATTAATAAAAAAAGTTATTCTTTATAAAATATTTAATCATCAAATATCAAATTTAATGAATTTTATACGAGGTATGTCAAAAAATATGAATTTCACTCAAAAGTAAAATATCGTTAAATTTCACAATATCGAAAATTGTTATTAAAACAAGTTGTTTGGAATTAAAAAATTTGTTTTAGTGTTCAATTACATCCTTCTAATTAAAATATTGTTAAATAGAGAGGCACTTAACTCTTAAGAAAAATTCATATTTTAGATACATACCTCGTATAAAATTAAAAAAGTTTAATAGCTGATGGTTGTATCTTAGATTTTAAACCAGGGAGAGCATTTTATGAAGAATAACTTTTTTCGTAAAAGTGATAATAAAATAGTTATCATAATTGTAATAAAATGATGATCAGTATCCGTAATTTGAGAAAAAATTGAAATTTTTTTTTCGATTAGAATAATGTAATTGTATATTTAAACATAGTTTTTAATTTTAAACAACTTTTCATAGTAGCATTTTCTGATATTCTCAAATACAAACCCTATTCCACGAACATACGCCTGTTTTGGATTACTTCGACAACGAATATTTTACTGGGCAAAATAAAAAGAACGGAAGTAAATTGCAAATTACATTGTTGTTTATTGGGATAATTATTAGCGCCATTTACTTTCGTACTTCTTATGTTGCACAGTAAAATATTCGTTGTCGAAGTAATCCAAAACAGGCGTATGTTCGTGGAATGGCCCATACTTTAACGAAATTAATATTTTTGACGTAACTCGTATAAAATTGATAAAATTTGATATATGATGGTTGAGTTTTAGATATTTGACTATCCAGAGCATTTTATGAAGAATAACTTTTTTTCGTAAAATTGATAATAAAAAAGTTTTCTATGTGGTTTCTAGCTATGCAGACATACTGTATAAGAGCTTCTGTATAAGAATTTTCAAATTGCAATTCCATATTCGGATTCAGTATAATCAAAATCAAAATAGAAACATATTTGATCAAAGTAAAATGATGAATTTAACGATAGTTTTAAAATTATTAATACAAAACAATTCTTGTTGTTTAAACAATTAATAAACAATTAGCGGCCAAATCCGCGAGTAGAACTTTTTACTTTAACATGTATATAAACTAACAAAAAAAGTTTTAGAAAAATATAAGCTTGTTTGAATTTTTCCGAAACAATGCATGTTTTCATTCTAATTGCACTGCCCTATACGTAGAAATAGCTATTTGTATAACAAGGGAGGAAAGTGCTACTTTTCCTCCCGAGAATGAAGTTTACTGCCCGACGCGTAGCGGAGGGCAGTAATCATTCAAGGGAGGAAAAGGCACTTTACTCCCACGTTATACATATGGTTTTTCCACCTTCCTCAAATAACAAGTCATTTTTTCATTTTGACTTAATTTATTTATGTAACTAACCAACAAAATTTATTAGAACTAAAAGTAACAAGTAGGTACAATATAACTGTCAACTGTCAAATATAAGTCAAATTATTAATGTAAACATTATTAAATCAGAATAACAATTTACTGTTTTTTACCATTCTGCAAAATACAGAGTGTTTTTAAATAAACGTTAAAATGTATAGATACTTACGTAATAGAAAATAGATATTGTACAGGGCGTCAATAAGTTATATTTCATGAATGAAATACCATGACGTCACTTTTACTTTTCCTCCCTAGAGAGGAAAAATATTTTCCTCCCTAGGGAGGAAAAGTACAACTTTGCTCCCTGCAATCAGGTCCGGAAAAGTCTACTTTCGGTAGAGGTAGGTGGAAAAATAGTATTCGAGTGTCTATTTCACACGTATAGATATAACAAAAACTTTTTCTTGTACTTGTTTTTTTTATTCTAAAATGTAACGTTCTTTCTGAATAGCCCGCGTATATTGTTGTATTGAGTGCTAGAGGTTGTATTATGTATATGAGAAACATAGCCTGCTACAGGGAGACGTGAAAAACGTTATTGTTATCGATTATAATCACCCACAGAAAGATGATTGTGAGATTTACTTTGTTTTAAGCTAAATTTTTTGATGTGTAAAATTCTTTGTGTAGATGTTCAAAGAAAAGCTATATATAGGTTTCATTAATATCTCTGACATTTTTCTATCTTAAAACAAAGTTGAATACTTATTCATTTAAATTTTCTTTTAAAATAGTCCGAATTTATTTGCTTTTTTTTGTTTTAATAGTCGTAATGTCAGCCCCAAACAATTCATAAATTGCAAATTCTATTGATTTTATGTAGTTAATATTTTATGGAATATTAAATCGTCGATTTCAAAAAACGCCCACTTCTGTTTTTAGTTCATATATTTTAAAGTGAAAAACGATTATAAATAACATTCGAGTGTATTGTTAAATCGGCAATACGTGTTTCCAGGTTTTTAAAAAATAGCTCTATAAAATGGGTATCAAATGCATATGAGAGGCACTCATGAATTACCAAATGAATTAAAATTGAACATCCTACTAATGCTATGCTAATTTGTTTTGCTTAATACTGTCAAACACCATTATCAGCTTTCTCATCCATCGTCGTATGACGCTTCCCTTATAGACTAAGAGCAGCTATTGGTGAAATTTACTAATCATTTAGGGCACTATAAAAACCCTATGGCCTATAACTTAAATAGTAGAACCTGAAAGAAAACGTATCAACACTGTACCGTCACTTTTTAATGGCACATGCGTCCACAGTGGCGCATCAAACATTCCACTTATGGACGGATATATAAATTAAAAGGTACCCTTCCTCACTAACAGAATTTTTTTTTTTTTCATTTTTTTAAGTTCTATGTGATTAAAAAATAAGACTCAGCATAATTTTAACCCCCTTCCCCCTTTCCACACCATCAAAAACTTCATTTTTAGTTTTTATTTTTTAGGGGGTTCCAATCAATTTTAAAATTTCAAAAAATTCACAGGCATAGTTAAGACATTTACAAAACACGTCTATTTTTATAGACTACTAGGTTGAGTGTACATAACCTCAAAAAAATTTTATTTTGGAAAAAAGCGTATAACTTTTTTTTTGGGTATGGCTGCAGATCTAATTTTTTTAATCTTGTGTATTTTATCAAACACTATATTTCTATTTTTTCAGATTTTTCCGTAAGGTTCGCCACCTTAAATAATCCAAAAAAATGTTTTTAGGGGTTTTTGGGGGATTTTCCCTATTTTATAGGCTTTAAAATAGATCACATCAATGTTTGTTTTATCGGTTGTATATAAATTAAAGTAACTGAGTCCTTTAGAAAATTTAAAAATTGGAGAAACATGTTCAAACCCCCAAAAAACCCCTAAAAAAGTTTTTGTATTTTTGAAGGTGGCGAACCTTACGGAAAAATCTGAAAAAATTAGATATATAGTGTTTGATAAAATAAACA
Source organism: Diabrotica virgifera virgifera (assembly GCF_917563875.1). Lineage (NCBI taxonomy): Eukaryota > Metazoa > Arthropoda > Insecta > Coleoptera > Chrysomelidae > Diabrotica > Diabrotica virgifera. The sequence continues at coordinate 246,336,572 of NC_065449.1, forward strand.
AAACTAAAAAAATTAGACCTGCAGCAGACATACCGAAAAAAAAGTTTTTTTACAAAATAAAATTTTTTTTTTTTTGAGGTTATGTGGGGACACAATATAGGGATCACTATAGGAGACTACACTCAATATAGGGATCAATAAAAAATAGACATGTTTTGTAAAAGTCTTACCTATGTGTGTGAATTTTTGAAATTTTAAAATTGATTGGAACCCACCTAAAAAAATAAAAACTAAAAATAAAGCTGTTGATGGTGGGGAGAGGGGGAAGGGGGTGGTGGGTTAAAATTACGCTGAGTCTAATTTTTTAATCACATAGAACATAAAAAAATTTAAAAAAAATGTAATTGTGGGAGTGGGGAAGGGTACCTTTTAATTTATTTATCCCATCCGTAAGTGGAAAGTTTCATGCGCCACTGTCGACGAATGTGCCACTAAATAGTGACGGCACAGTGTTCATACATTTTCTTTTAGGTTGTACTATTTAAGTTATAGGGTCTTATTGTGTCTAAAGTTAGTAGCAAATTTCACCTATAGCGGTTCTTAGTCTATTAGATGTATTTTTCGTATTAAAGCAGATTTCCCAATATATTTTATTAGAATGATCTAATATAATATACCAGCTTTTTCTTCTTTGTTTTGTTTCGCTTAAACTTATTCTAATATTTATAATATTCTAATGTATATTATTCCATATTTTATATTCCTGTGACTAGTACAGTTATTGAAATACTTGCATTATTAAAAAAAAAAACGTGTCACCAAAACATCTGGCGTGTGTTTAATCAAATTAAAGAAATAAATATGTTCGAATAAAAAAGTAGATAAAATAATAGATAGCCTCCAATAATATAAAGTTTTTGTTACTGACGTTCATGATATTATTGGCACTAGTGTATTGGTGAAAAGTAATGAAAACCAGCAGTCGATATCTGATGACAAGGTCCACTAATGATGACTCCAAATTATACCGATTTGCTATTAACGACAAATGACTGGAAATGAAAATATGTTGACTCGCTATTTCCTTTTCAATATTTGACTGTGGGGTCTCACAAATGGTTGACAAATAACGATTGACAGCTGGTGATCAATTGCAGTGATTTATGATTGTTACAAACAGATTTTTATTTAACACAGTTCGAGTTTACTCTGAAAATTGTTTAGAGATTTTCGATTTTTTTTAATCGTTATTATTTTTTGTAGCGTGTTAGTCCAGAGAAATAAGATTTTTCTCATGACACATCCCCCTTCAGGCCGAAACCAAATTTTTTGAGTAGTATGGACATCTATATTAATAACCTTTATGTTTCCTGCAGCCGATTTTCATGATATACATAGTTATAAAAAAATGAAGATCAAAAAACGGTAAATTTTCGCTTTTTTCGTCTATAACCAAAAAGTTAATCATTTTAATCAAATAAGAGAATAAGAATATGAGAATAAGAAACTCATAAATCGTCTAAAAAATTTCAATAAGGCGTTCGCTAAAATGTCTATCCTTATTGGTTGCTTAGAAAATTGCAAAATAAATCATAAATTTTGAGTTTTTATAAATATTCATAACTTGTGTAAAAATTAACTTAGAACCTTCTTATTACACGAATTGCTGACACTTTTGATGCTTAAATTATATTTTAAATTTAAAAGTAATTGGTCAAATAGTTTAAAAGTTATTTATTTGTTTATCCCAAATTCATTTTTTTTGCAACACTATAAGTCAGAAAATTATGAGGTTACAGTAAGACTTCTGACAGTTTATGGAAGAAGAATATTTATATTATTGGCTTAATTAACAAAAATGACAAAAAGTAATTTTAAACAGTGTAAAATTCTTTTGCAAAAACACGTCGATTTTTTGCTTACTTATAAACAATTAGAATAACTTTTTAACCGTTACCCGTAGAAAAATTATTTTTTCATATTTGGAAATACTGAATTTTTATACACATTTAGAAAGAAAAACAATTGTCCTAGGACAATTAGGGACGAAGTTAGCCCCCCCGCCCCATTTTTTTAATTCACATGTTTTTGCAAAATAATTTTGAAGTATTTAGAATTATTTTTTGTCATTTATTTTCAAATAAGTTAATAGTATAAATTTTCTTCTTTTATAAACTATCCAAAGTATTAGTCTAACTTCATCATTTTCTGACTTATAGCGTTGCAAAAAAATTAATTTTGGTTAAACAAATTAAATACCTTTTAAACTATTTGATTAATTGTTTTGAAATTTAGGGTATGATTTAAGCACCAGAATTTTCAGAATTCCGTGTAATAGGAACGTTCTAGATTAATTTTTACATAAGTTATGAATATTTATAAAAACTCAAAATTTATTATTTATTTTACATTTTCTAAGCAACCAATAAGGATAGACATCAGTGGCGGCTGGTCAGGGTCGGCAGGGTCGGCAGTGCCGACCCACACATTTATGGACACATTATAATTTTTTTTTAAATATATAAGTTAATCAGAGTTGCTGATATTCGTTTCTGTGAAATAAAAAAAATATCTGTGAGATAATACAGACTAAATTTTATTCATTGTTTTTAAAAGAATTCGATCGATCCGATACTTTAAGTCAAGTGATCCCTGTGCGCTGTGCGTAAGAGACTTTTAAAATTAATGATCCTAGCCATGCACCCGATTGCGATTGTGTGAATTCTTATAAGGCACGCTTCGGCAAGCCGTACCCAGATTGACCATTTGCTTGTAATAACAAGCTATGGAATATTAGCCGATAGGCAACCAATTATACATTCCTCGTATTTATTTGAATGGCAAGTACGGCACATAAACAATCTGCCGAGCGGTGATTTGCAAACGGCAACAAAAAAGGTCCGGAATATTGTTTAAATACTCGAAACTCAACCTATCAGTCAAAATTGGCATGTTTTGTAAAACCCTCAAATAGACGTATGAATTTTTTGAAATTTTTAAATTGATTCCAACCAGCCGAAGAAAAAACCAAATAAATAAAAACGAAAAAAGGACATTTTATAGGTGTTAACGAAGGGAAGATTAGGGTGACGGGCTAAAATTGCGCTGTCTCAAGTTTTAATCACAGAGAATGTAAGAAAAAATTTTAAAAAATATTTCTGGAAATTAAGACATTTTGCCTAACTTAACGGGGGTGTCCCCTTTAATTTGAACGAAACGGAAGTTTCGATATTTGATTATTTGAGTATTTGTTTATATTAGTATATATTCAGATTGTTATTTTTTGTTCATGAAACTTAATAAATTTACAATGCATTCGTCTAGTCCTAGTCTATGAAATAAAACGTTTACATCAATATTATTCAATAGCCGACAATAATAAATGATATTGCTAGCAGCTATTTCTACTTATTTTTAGGTAAAAATAGTTGTAACCTCGGCTTTCAACTTTGAAAACGTGTTTTCAAATCGTACACAGATTTATATAGATAATTAAAAGCAGATGCAGTTGTTTCTTTAGTAATTTGCATGGAACCGAATAACTAATTTAAATAACTGGACGACTATGCAAATTCAAAATACATTTTGAAAAGGTTAGCATTTATAATTTTTGGAATAATGCCTAGAAACAGCAAACCGCACCAGTTCGAATATTGTTTCGAAATAACGAAATTCTGTCTAAATTTAACACATACGGTGTCATAACATTAAGTAGGTTTCAAGACCATTTAATCGAGATCCAAAAGAAATTATGTCAAATGATTAATAAAGACTTATTTAACATTGATTTTTCGTCATTTCCATATACACAACTTTAATTATTTGAAGAGGTGACTACCTAAAACACTTCGATTCCACCCAAAGTGGGGTGGATTTTTGCCCAATCATGCTCCTTGCCTACTAAATTGACTTACTATATTCTCCTCCGTTTATCCCTGTTTGTTGCTCTTTCTTTCCAACCAATAATTCCCTCATTTCCTGTACGCTGTCAGACTATCTTTGTGTGGGTCTTCGTTTCCTTTTTTTCGTGCTTGGGCCCCGTTATAGGATCATCTTTGGCATCCTCTTCCTTTCCATTCTCATCACGTGTCTCATCCATCTAGACTAAGAGCCGCTATAGGTGAAATTTGCTAATCATTTTAGGCACGATAAGACCCTATAACTTAAGTAGGAGAACCTAAAAGAAAACGTTTGAACACTGTGCCGTCACTTTTTAGTGGCACATGCGTTTACAGTGCCGCATCAAACTTTTCACTTATGGAAGAGATAAATAAATATTAAAAGGTACCCTCCCTCACTCCCAGAATTTAATTACTTTAATTTTTTTAAGATCTATGTGATTAAACAATTAGGCTCAGCGTAATTCTATCCCGTCTCCCCCCTCTCCCTTCTTCCACCATCCAAAAATTCATTTTTGGTCTTTATTTTTTTTTAGGTGGGATGCAATCAACTTTAAAATTTTAAAAAATTCATAGACATAGATGAGGATTTTCCAAATAATGTCTATTTTTTATAGATCAGTAGGTTGAGTATACATACCCTCAAAAAATTTTTAAAACATTTTTTTTTGAGAAAAGCGTGTAACTTTTTTTGGAAGTGGCTGGAGGTCTGTTTTATCAAACACTATGTTTTAAATTTTTTTCAGATTTTTCCGTAAGGTTCGCCACCTGGAAAAATCCAAAAAACTGTTTTTATGGGGTTTTTGGGGGGTTGGACGTGTTTCTCTTTATAAATGTTACAAAGGGCTCAGTTACTTTAATTTATATATAACGTATACAAAACATTGATTTGATCTATTTTTAGGTCCATAAACTAATAAACTAAAATTCCCCAAATCCCCCCCCAAAGAACAGCTTTTTTGATTTTTCAAGGGAGCGAACTACGGAAAAATCTAAAAAATTAAAAGCATAGTGTTTGATAAAATACACAAAATAAAAACAATAGTCCTCCAGCCACCTCCAAAAAAAAGTTACACGCTTTTTTCAAAAAAAAAAATTTAAAATTTTTTTCAGGTTATGTACATACACTCAACCTACTGATCTATAAAAAATAGACATGATTTAAAAAATCCTCAACTATATCTATGAATTTTTTGAAATTTTAAATTTGAGTGAACCCCCCTAAAAAAATAAAATTAAAAAATGAATTTTTTTATGGTGGGAGAAGGGAGAAGGGGTGGCGGGATAAAATTACGCTGGGCCTAATTGTTTAATCACATAGAACTTAAACAAATAAAAAAAAATGAATTCTAGGAGTAACTGAGGGTAGTTTTTAATTTATTTATCCCGTCCATAAGTGGAAAGTTTGATGCGCCACTGTCAACGCATGTGCCATTAAAAAGTGACGGCACAGTGTTCATACGTTTTCTTTTAGGTTCTACTATTTAAGTTATAGCGTCTTATAGTGCCTAAAATGATTAGTAAATTTGACCTATACCGGCTCCTAGTCTAATCTCATTATATGTGCCCTTATGAAGCGACTGATGCTTGGTTCGTTATACAGTTCCTCTAGCTCCCTGTTATTGCATTGCACTTTACCTTCCACCGTGTGTTTGCATCCATATATAGCTTTGAGCTTTCCCATTTTCCAATTTTTCTGTATTTACTTTTTTCATTTTCCATACTTCGCTACCATACGTCACTGGGGGGCATTATCCTTAGTTTTCTTTTCTTGATACATATTTAGATTCATCAATGGTTTTAGGCTTATTATCTTTTTATTTCCATTCGCCAATCTGACATTCAGTCCCCATTCTTCCTGAACTTTCTCGTCTATATTAACCCCCAGATAAGTAAAATGGACCACTCTCTCGAAATTATATTTCCTGGCTTCATTAGATATGAAAGTAAACTGTTCCTTTTCTATTTGCTCTGTATTTTCGAGTATCATGGACTTTGTCTTTTCTTGGTTTATGTCCAGGTTAAAATATTTTGCCTTCTTTTCTAATCTTTTCACAATATTTCTTTCAATTCTTTTCTTGTTTTCGTTAGAACCATTAGATCATCACTGAAGGCGAGACATTGATGCTCATTGTTGAAGAGGGATCCGGTCGTTTTAACTCGGCTATTTCTGATTATTGCTTCCAATACTAAGTTAAAAAGCACCGTGGATAACGGATCTCTTTGTCTAAAGTCTAAGGCATCTGTTCACTTCAAATTTATCCGATGAGGATCCTCTCCATACTACATGATTTCGTGTGCTATTCAAAGTCATTTTTACTAAACGAATCAGTTTTGCGGGTATGCCCAAGAAACTCTATGTCCTTCATATACCGGGTGTCCATTTATATTTTCCCCCATTTTAACTACCTATGACTTCTAAACGGATCAAGATAGAAACATGCGGTTTTCGCTGAAATGTTTTATTTTACTAAAAGTTTTGTATGAATCGATTGAGTTTTTTATATCGCTTTCAATTACGAAAATAAACATGGCGGATTTTTGAAAAAAACTTTGTTGACTTTTTTTAATGGAACACCCAGTATATTTTTTTGTAAATTGAAAGAACAATCATTCACCTATCCAGAGATATTTAAATTTTTTAAAATCGGTTGTCAAATCACTGAGTAATTACTTTTGAAAATGAGAGGTGCAGCGTTGATATCACATACCTAAATAACATGTAACTAAGCAAAATGATATTATGTTGTGATTTTCACATTGCATCTCTCATTTTAAAAATTAATTTCTCAGTCATTTGAGAACCGATTTTAAAAAAAATTATATCGTTGGATAGGTAAATGACCATTTTTTCAAGTTACGAAAAAATATACTGGGTGTTTTGATAAAAGAAGTCAACAACGTTTTTTTTTCAAAAATCCGCCATTTTTTATTTAAAAGCGATATGAAAAATGTTCATTTACCTAAAAAATTGAAAAAACGATCATTTACCTATCTAGCGATATAAAAATTTTCAAAATCGGTTGTCAAATGACTGAGCAATTAATTTTTAAAATGAGAGATGCAATGTGGAAATCACATAACATAATATCAATTTGCTTAGTTAGAGAGTTGCACCTCTCATTTTAAAAATTAATTACTCAGTCATTTGACAACCGATTTTGAAAAACTTGATATCGCTGGATAGGTGAATGACCTTTCTTTTAATTTACAAAAAAATATACTGGGTATTCCATTAAAAAAAGTCAACAAAGATCCGCCATTTTTTTTCGTATTTGAAAGCGTTATAAAAAATTTAATCCATTCAGACAAAACTTTTACTAAAATAAAACATTCGTTTTGTTGTTCCATCCATTCTCAAGTCCATGTGGTCGTTAAGTTGAAGTCATTTGCAACAGAAATATTTGCTGTTTTTATTGGTGGTCGTCTGGAGGGTAGACGGTTAAGGTTGGCAGCATTTATATCTTGATAGATTGGCAGGCTATCGTTATCAATAATTATCTTTCTGTACTGCCTAGTGAGGGATTGTATGCGCCGTAGTTTGGGTTGTGAAATCTGGCTCAGTACTGGGAGCCATTACGTAGGTGTGGATTTGATAACGCCAGCAATCGTTCACATTGTATTGTTCAATTGGGTATCTACTTTGTGTATATGTATGTGGGCTGTTAATCCAGCCTGGAGAGAAGTATTCCACGGTTGAGAAGAAAAGGCCCAGAGCCGAGGGTATTTTGGTGTTTCTTTTTGTAGGCGAGTGTGGTGTTTTCGAATTGGATGTTGAGTATTCTTTCTGCAAGCTTTTTGTTTAGGTGGAAACTGGAAACCTCTATTTTCGTAACGTTTGGTTAGAGCCTAAATTTACGGAAATATTTTCCCACTGTGTGGAAGTCCGCCGTGAGGATTTCTTCTGTTTCTTCAAATGACTTACACCTTGTTGAAAGGGCATAGTCATCGGCATGACCGAACTTCCTCGATTTGGTTTTGATATATCAGCGATGTACAAACTAAAGAGAAGAGGAGCTAGGACAGATCCCCGAGGCAGTCCATTCTTCAGTTTCCTTGGGGTGCTGATTTCGGTTCCCATGACCACATGAATCTTTTCGTCGCCCAGCATGCTTTTGTTTATTTGAGCACTGGACTTACAGGGGATTGTACGGAGCTTGTATGTCATGCCTTCTTTCCAGACGTAGGCCGCTGTTTGGTCTAAGGAGGGCTACAGTTTTATGTTTTCTCTAGAAACCTGACTCAATAAATATGCTAAGTGAAATCTGCACAATTTCTTTGGGGTCGGAAACCTGCCTGATCAACGGTACTGTTTCAAGTAGCTTCGGACTAATTATGTTGTAGATAAGTCGTTCTAGTAGCTTAAACGTCACCGATAGTAGGGCTATTGGTCTAGAGACAAAGAGAGAAACGTAGAGTGGGAAAAATGACCCATTTTGACTATAACTATCACGAGATTCGTTCAGCAGAATTATAATTACTGTAAAGATAACCTTGATTGATTTCTAAACTCGTTTTGCGATTGTTCTCGAATATGAGATTACTAAGATGGTAATAAAAACTAAAATATTTTGTAAACAACGTTTTATATAGTTTTTTAACGTTTAATGTTCAACATAAACTGATAAGCTCGAAGTTAGTCTCTGTTGTGACACTTTTTAACTTAATTAAGCCATAAACAATAAAAAATAAATACCAATATTAATATTTATGAGTAACATTATCAGAAATTTAAATATCTGTGATTAACACTTACAAATTCGCAAATTATTTGAAGGTTATTTAAAATTTGCTTGTAAATATTTCATGTTAAGTAGAATTTTTTACCTCAAAATCGGTTTATAAGCAGTTGTTTCTTTATTCTCGTATTTTTCCGTCAGTTACTTAATCAAAATTTAATCTGCCTTTTATTCAAACTGATCTTCAGGTAATTCCGTTTCTTCGCGAATTCTTTTACAAACTAGCCTTTCCCATATTTTCATGGTTAGACTAACTAGTGGCCCACTAGTTTGTAAACTGGTAAATCTCATTTTATTGGTAAACATCTAAAAGGTATTGCTCTTCTATTCGTCTATCTATTTCTATTCGTTTTCTACTGGAAATTTTAGTATGAATGAAACCACTTGAAGCAAAACCTGTCAAAAACAGAGGTATGCTTTCCATTAGAAAAATATAAAGAAGCTCGAAAAAAAAACCTTACAAAAGTATCAATCACCAAAACCCCTCGACAGATCTCTTACATAAAAATACCATCATCAGAACACAAAGATGAGAAGTGAGAGAAGGGAGAGATCAAGTACAAAAAGAAAATAGACTGGCAGGATTCCGTAATAACACTATATGGCGAAACCGGCATATTGCACTGAGATGAAGTTAAGAATTTATAAAACCATGTAAGACCAATAATGACACATGCATCAGAAACAAGAACCTAGACAGCTACAATACAAAAACTACTAGAAACGGTAGAGATGACAGTAATGAGCAAAAATAAAGGAAATACGCTGGGAGATCGAAAGATGAGTGAAGAGATTAGAAGAAAATCTAGCGTACGGTGTATAAACGAATGGGCATTAAATAGAAGAAAAAAAAGAATGAAATAACTATATAAGCAGAAGGGGGAGACCAGTGTGGTCAAAATAGCAAGAGATAAATCACCAATCGGAATCGGCAGAAGAAAAGAAGAAGACATTTTTTTTTCATTTGACTTGTTTACCTTTACACAAGAATGCTGTGTCATCTTTAAAAAGGTCACAGTTAGTATTATCTAACGAATTTGTTCATTTGTATATATCAGGTGTAACAGAGATCCCAAAATTTATCTTTGTGGTAGGTACTCCAGATAAACCTAGCAATAGATTACATTCCTTGTCATTCAATAATACAATCTTTGTTTTTATGTAAGACATGATTTTAAGAGGTTATAATCAAACTAATGGAATTACAATAACAATATTATGAGTCCATTACATATTGGTATTCCAGGTAATGGTAATGAAAAAGCTGATTTAGCATCAAAACAAATCTGTTCTCAACTCCAAACACAACAGCGAATATTTAAACATTATCAGATCTAAAAATAAAACTAAAAAATAATGGGTCTAAACAACTGGAAAAGAAACAATCCCAAGTTTTGCTAACACTAACATTTGCTACGACCTGCTTCCACAAATGAAAAAAGGGGACAAATCTATTATTTGGAAATTCATAATAGTATTCACACGCCTTACACATGAATATCTAATACATTCCACCACTCAGATTTTGTGCCTTCACTACATTACAACTTCCGTCAAACATGTACTTCTATATCTAGATTTTCAACCCTACCTAACATCGAGAAGAACATATATCCTTGGCATCATCCTAAAAGACATTGGACATGGTCCAAACTTAAAAAAAATAAACACTAAGTTTTACAATTTAATTAAAAAAAAAAATATTCCACTAAGTGTTGCAATTAATATTCTACCCAATGTCAATGTATTGAAAATGTAAAAAATGTAAGTGTAAATTTTAGGTGTGTCAATGACCATTAGCAGTCGAGACACATATTTCGAAAAAAAATCGGAACTTTTGATTTTTATAAAAACCAAAAATATCGTTAAGTAGTATATGCATCAATAAGGTTTGGGAAATACTGAATTAAACAAATGGAAGGGAGCAAAGTATGCTAAATGTGCAGTCACTCGAGCGCTTTGGGGACCTATTGGATTGTGATTATTAGGTGCTAAAACCGAAAGAAGTTAAGAAAAATTTTCCATTTTAGTGGGGACTTCCCATTTGTTAATTTAATTTTCCATTTCCAACAATCGTTTTTTCCGATTATAACGCCAACTATCCATAGTTGCTTATTTTTATGCAAAAAAAAATCTGCAATAAAAAATGGGGCTCCCATTTAAGATTTTAAAGTAACCCCCCACCCCACCTCCGTGGGGGGTCGTGTTTGGTACTATTCGATAAAGTTTTCAAAAATATTGAATAAGTGTATTTTGTAGTTTTTCGATATGATGATTATTTTGCGAAATATCACGGGATTTGTATTTAAAATTTTAAATTTACCTCCCACCTCTCTCCGTGGGGGTCATGTTTGGTATCTTTCGATAGATTTTTGAAAAATATTGAACACGTAATTTTTAGTTGTTCGATCTGACGTTCATTTCGCGAAATATTCGTTTTTTTTTTGTAAAATTTTTGACTCGTCCATTTCCGTACGCCCCGCTCAAATCGTCAGATTTTTGAAATATACACTCTTTTGTATGTAGTTAACTTACCTTATCTTAATCTGACAATTACGAGTATTTTTAAGGATAGATTTTTTTTTCGGGTCCCCCTGAACGAACTCCCCTGTGTTAAGAGCTAATATTATAATATGGTAGAGGTACATCTGCAGGGTATGGTTTGTTCAACAGTAAATGGTTTGAATTCAATTAGTGCGGTCGTAAATATTATTAAATTTATTTGACCTGGCCCATTGTTAAGACCCACCCGGAGCGATAAGCCACCGAGGTAGACAGAGTTGGTCTTTTGCAATTAACACTGACTAGACGGTACTCCCATAATAAAGCCTAAAATAAATTTTACCTGAAACCGGGCCTTTTATACTATTATCGGTTAATCCGGGCTGTTTATAGTGGTAACTAATTAAACTTAACCATTTAGGCCGATGTCACATTATGCGTTTCGACCGGATGCGTTTCCGCCGCATCCGGTGAAAACGCATAGTGTGACAGATCGGTCCGGTTGCGTTGGAAACGGATGCGTTTTGAGCCATCGGTACGCGCTTACAAACTGCACCAGACTAAACGCATAGTGTGACAGGTCGGTCCGGTTGCGTTGGAAACGGATGCGTTTTCACCGCATCCGGTCAAAACGCATAATGTGGCATCGGCCTTACTGTTTAACATACCATACCACATTTCTCCCCATATGATAATCTGACGCGCTCGAGTAACTGCAAAAATCCCTGTTTGGGCTTCCCTACCATAATAATCTAGCCAATACGAGACAAAATCTGAAAAAATTTTTGAATGACTAATTTTCGTAACTTTTGATTTTTATAAAAACCAAAAATATCGCTAAGTAGTCTATGCGCCAAGAAGGTTTGGAAAATACGGAATTAAACTAATAATCTAGCCAATACGAGAGAAAACCTGAAAAAAATTTTTAATGACTAATTTTCCTAACTTTTGATTTTTATAAAAACCAAAAATATCGCTAAGTAGTCTATGCGTCAAGAAGGTTTGGGAAATACTGAATTAAACTAATAGGTCTGGATCCCGCGTATGAAAAAAAGTTGATTAATAGCAAGCTGAAAATTTGTTAATAGCTTAAGGGTGTCTAGTCGGATAAACTTTGATATATGGGAACACTGGAACAGGGGCAGTTTTAATTGTGGAACAGGGTAAAAATTTGAAACGGTCAGACCACGAAAGCGGCACATTTATTTTGTCCGACAGAATAGACTTAAATTCTCCGAACAGAGATTAAACTCTCATACAAAAATCAGACTGCTATTTATCACCTTGCTACTTATCATTTGACATATTCTACATGTTCCACTCATTAAAACGCCCATTTGGTGATAAATAGTCTGGGCTGATTATCGGAGAATAGGCCATTTTTGGGAAAAGTTATTTACCAGCAATTTTATTGTTGGAATCGAATTATAAGATCCTATATATTAATAATATAGGTATGCAAAGTCCTCAGATAGTGTGCTTCTTTTTTTATAAACAAAATGGCGCACGAAAATCGTATTTTTTTCAATTATTGCTCTATAACTCCGAAATTTTAACTTTACAACAAAAATACCAAAATAAAAATTCACCGTGATTAAATTCTGCATAGAGTCGCGTTTCTTCCGATCTGCTCCGACGAAAATTTTCCTCGGAAAATGCGGGTTTTCCCAACAAAATCTTTAATTTTCAAATAAAGTTTTAGATAAGTGATTATCTACCAATAATTACATAATTTGGTGACTTAAAAGCCTTTTTAGTTTAGATTATAGTTACAGAAGCTGATGAAAATTAAACGAATATTTTAGCAACAATTCAATTGTTAATTAATAATTTACGGTCGCAATAATAACCAAAATAATTATGATACAGTGATCAAGCTTTGAAATATTATAAAGACGAGATGCCTATTTAATATTTTGTCGACAAAATATGAATTTTTTATTTTTTTGCATAATCTTTAAATGTTTAAAAAAAATAGTTATAAACAAATTAACGTTTCTCAGAAAGTTTTTACTATATTACAATTTTAAAAAATAGCTAAAATGCGGATTTTAAATATCTTTAAAATAAATGCTTTAAAACTTTTTTGCAACCATTTGTAAAAAAGTTATGAAACAGCAAAGTAAACATACGATTACTACTGTGTTTATAACTTTTTTTAATCCTTTCAAAGCGTAGAAGTGAGTTTAAAGTACAAGCTAATTATTTACGAAAAAATATCGATTAGCAGTTTAATAGTTATATTTTAATTAAAGATTATAAATATATTTTTTTGTAATTTACACGCGCGAAAGTAGAGTAACACAGTACTGTAGTAGCTAAAATTTTCACTCCGAGCGACGACCGGCCGCGTGATGTACACTTTTAATAAATAATGCATGCTGCGTGTCAGTCGCTTCGAGTGAACATTTTAGCTCCGACTCTGTATCAGGCCTACGTTTGCGCTAAAAATTACAAAAAAAAGTATTTTTAATATTTGATTAAAATATAACCATTGCACTAATTTTCGACATTCTTTGTGAGTAATTAGGTTGTACCATAGACTAACTTTTAAGCTTTGAAACAATTAAAACAAATTATAAACAACGGAGATTTGGTATATTTATTTTGCTGTTTCATAACTTTTTTGCAAATGGTTGGAAAAATTTTTTAAAGCATTCGTTTTCAAGACCTATGAAGTACGCATTTTAAGTATTTTTTTAAATTAGAATATAATAAACAATTTATGAGAAATGTTAATTTGTTTATAACAATTTTTTTTAAACATTAAAGATTATGCAAAAAAATGAAAAATTTATATTTTGTCGACAAAATATTAAATAGGCCTCACACCTTTATAATCTTTCTAAGTTTGATCAATGTCTCATGGTTATTTTGGTTTTTATTGCGACTGTAAATTGTTAATTAACAATTGAATTGTTGCTAAAATATTCGTTTCATTTTCGCCGGCTTCTGAATTTATAATCTATAACCAGAAAGCTTTTATTTCACCAAGCTATATAATTATTCATAAATAATTACTGGCCCAAAAAATTTATCTGAAAATTCGAGATTTTGTTGGGAAAACCCACATTTTCCGAGAAAAATTTTCGTCGGAGCAAATCAGGAAAAGCATGACTCTATGCAGAATTAAATTGGGGTTAATTTTTATTTGAGTGTTTTTGGTGTAAAGTTAAAATCTTCGGAGTTATAGAGCAATAATTGAAAAAATACGATTTGTCGGCGCTATTTTGTTTATAAAAAAAGTAGCACACTATATGCGGACTTTGCATACCTATATTAATAATATATAGGATCTTATAATTCGATTCCAGTAATAAAATTGCTGGTAAATAACCTTTCTTTGTACTTTACTAATTAGACCAGCGTATTATAACTATTTTTTTTCAAAATTTAAAGATTATGCAAAAAAAAGAAAAATTTATATTTTGTCGATAAAATATTAAATATGCATCTCATCTTTATAATCTTTATAAGTTTGATCAATGTATCATGATTATTTTGGTTATTATTGCGATCGTAATTTGTTAATTAACAATTGAATTGTTGCTAAAATATTCGTTTAATTTTCACCGGCTTCTGGAATTACAATCTATACCAAGAAATCTTTGATGTTACTAAGTTATTTAATTATTGATTAATAATTACTTACCTAAAACTTTATTTGAAAATTAGAGTTTTTGTTAGGAAAACCCGCATTTTCCGAGGAAAATTTTCGTCGGAGCAAATCCTGAAAAACATATCTCTATGCAAAATTTAATTGCGGTGAATCTTTATTAAGGTTTTTTGGTTGTAAAGTTATAATCTTCGGAGTTATAGAGCTATAATTGAAAAAAATACGATTTGTCGGCGCCATTTTGTTTATAAAAAAAGTAGCACACTATCTGCGGACTTTGCATACCTATATTATTAATATATAGGATATTATAATTCGATTCCAGCAATAAAATTGCTGGTAAATAACTTTTCCATGAATTTTGCTAATTAGCCCAAAGTAAAGTAGCAGTCTGATTTTTGCATGAGGATTTAATCTCTCTTCGGAGAGTTTAAATCTATCCTGTCGGACAAAATAAATGTGCCGTTTTCGTGGTCTGACCGTTGCAAATTTTTAACCTGTTCCACAATTAAAACTGCCCCTGTTCCAGTGTTCCCATATATCAAAGTTTGTCCGACTAGACACACTTAAGCTATTAACAAATTTTCAGCTTGCTTTTAATCAACTTTTTTTTCATACGCGGGATCCAGACCTATAATAATCTAGCAAATACGAGGAAAAATCTGAAGAAAAATTGTTTAATGACTAATTTTCCAAAACCAAAATAGCTACTCGCTAATTTTCGAATCCACGCGTTCTTGAACAGGTGTGTGTATCAAAATGTTATATTTAATGATTTAAAAATAACACTTTTTAAATATATATCAGAAAATATCTTTTTAAAGAGCGAACAAGTGTCCTATATTTTTAAAAATATCTGTCGGATCCATGAATTACTCGATTTCAAAGCGTATAATTTAATCGATGAAAATTTCGAGGATTTTTTAAATTTAGATGTTTGTTCTCTAATATTTCAAAATAATATGACACATAATATGTTATTTCGTGTTGTTTTGCCGCCTTCTTCAAATATTTGCTGGAATATCTTTATTATACTCGGAGTATTTTTGTTATACAGCGTCTTCCTTAAGTGCAGAAATGTTTCATTATTGTAGATTACAAATTAACAAATTATGTAGTTAAACTATTTAAGTACTATTTTATATTTGGCGAATAGATTTAGTGTCCGCAGTCATATAAACCCAAACAAACAACAAACTATTTTTATATTTGAATTTTATTATTTCCTGTAATTTATATAGTTTTAGTTTTGTTGAGGTGGGAAATTATCAATAGAAACCTATAAATTTACATTATATTGATATTTCCCCACCTTTAGACGTGTCGGAGGAGTTTGGTAACTGTCACTGTGACAAAAGAATTTTATAAAATTCTCCTGTCCACAGTTTTTAACTCCTTCACTGTAGGTTGTGCTGGATTACGGACCCGAATCCTAAGTTTGAGATCATCCGTTATCCCATAGTTGCTCGATGGGATTAATATCCGAACTCAATGGAGGCCAGTCCACAAACCATACATACTCATAGACGTTTCACGACCATGTTAATCTTTCGGATCGAATTAACGCCATCTCTTGATTGGAATGGGAACTAAATTGACAAATTTTAGTTACGTGAGAATTTCAAATTATAAATTTTGCGGGATTTTTGATGAAATTTCGCAGGAAAATAAAACAACACAAAGACAATTCAATGTTTTATTCCATGTTTTACTGAAAACTTTAAATATTCCAATTTGTTTTCAAAATGCTAAACACTACTGCTATGTGTCACGTGAAAGCACTGATGTGTATCGAGTTGAAGGAACATTTTTGAAAGAATCTTGTAGGATGATTGTTTAGATAAATATTACCTTATAATCTTTTACAAACTTCCAAAAATATATTGGTCCGAAATGTTGATATGACACACTTGTCTATTGGAATAAACTGTTTCAGGATCTATTATATTGTTTTTTTTTATGTGGAGAAACACAACACGGGATGATCAATGTAAACTAAAAATTCTACTCATAAAAACGGAGAGGAGGTTAATACACTTGATTAAAATTGTGATTAAATCTAATTAAAAACGTAACACCACTATAATAAAATAATTAAGCCACAAACTGTAAAATAAAAAGTAAATAACAAAGTAATTTAATTGTCAACTGTCAGTTGATAAATATGACAAGAGAATTGACTGACAGCGGCATCTCTGGATTGGAATGGAAACTAATTTGCTGTCTTGACCTTGACAATTTACGTGAAACGTCTATGAGTATGTATGGTTTGTGGGCCAGTCCATTGTTGTTATATTGGTATCGGCCAAGCAATCTTTCGTAATCCGGGCTGTGACATCGAGCCTTATCATGCTTAGAATGAAGCCATCACATCGCCTATGTAGCCGGCGTACAAGTAAGGAACCACAGATCACCTACCTCCTCTAGATGTTTCACGATAACGCTTTGGTTAAATATGAAAAACAGCGCTCCATGCCGCTTGTATCGGAACTAATGCAAGCGGGAATTTCAAAATGTAATTTTGGTGGGAAGAAAATGTTAGGTTAAAATATTTGTATAGTTGAAAAAAAAATAATTTGGTTTTAAAATATGCAAATTATTTTTAATTTCAAATATACAAAATACCATTTGGGAAAAAATAAGACATGACAACGTATTTTTATTTATTTATTTAATACCAGCAAAACCACTTTGTATATACTCTTTTACAAATCGTATCTTTACAAATGAAATTATTAATAGTTATCTTCCAAATTGAGTTCCAAATACTTCGACAAAAGGGTATCTCAAATGATTGAAACATGTGTGCATCTCTACTTGTTGAAGGACTTTCAACTAAAACAAAAAATTAATATAATTGATTTGATAATAACCATATTCATTTCACGTAAAATAATTTTTATTAATTATATATTTTCAGTAGGGGTTACTTACTTGGTGTTACATTCGTTTGCTTCCCTACACCACTAACTGTGTTACTTGTTCTCTAATAACAAATACTTGTTGAACTCACCATGCAAATGTAAGCTAGGAATTTGATCTTCCTAGGGATCTTCAAATCACATTCGTTTTGTTTCAAAAACTGTATTTGAATCCATTTGATCTAAATCAGGATTTTTTATTATTGCTAACAATCAGATAAACATTTACTGACATAAAGATAAAGATAAAGATAAAGATAAAGATAAAGGCATACTGACAATGACAATTGACAAATTATAATGACACTCAGACTCAGTGATATAGAAGAAATCTTCACTCCAGGTGCATGGCGACATCTCAAAAAACGTAACATTACTAAAAATGACATTTAGTTTAGGATGACCTTGAGATACCTGCGTGAAACATCTAAAGAGAGTTAAGTGATCTGTGTAAGGAACAACGTGGTCTTGGTGAATATCCCTAATGTAAGGATCTGCTGTCAAACCCACTCCGCAACCACCACCGGGCACGAACACAAGCCTCGTTCAAGGTTGGTAGATATTGGGTAGATATTCGGTAGGTTGTCTCGTAACTATAGGCCAATCAAATGCTCGCTTTTTGAAGGCGGGAATACGTCATCCGTACGACAATTTTAAAATTGTCATAAGTTTCAATGCTCAAAAATGCAATGTTCAAAAACTTAGGTTTTGTCTAGCAATAAAAAACTGAAAACGTTTGTTTTCTATACTTCCACAAAATTTATTATATCTAAGTGACTACAGCTGTTTCGGCGGAGTGCCTTTCTCAAGTAATATAGTTTACAATGTGTTTGCTTTTTTAATCTTCAACTGAAGAGGTTGAGGAGTGGGGAGCTGTTTGTCTCGAGTTGGTCATTCAGAATTATATCTGTATTTTTCAGTTTATTAATTTCCATAGATTCTAAAAAAGATAGCTTAAGGCCTTTATTTTGAATATGTAGAATTTTAAACTCTTCATTGAAAGAATGATTATGATCTAGAAGGTGAAGTGCGTATGTAGAAGTGTCTGTTTTTCTATTGTTGAATGCCCTTTTGTGTTCTGCTATCCGTTTGTCAAAAGTTCTGCCAGTTTGACCGATGTACGTTTTCGGACAGTCACCACAAGTTAGTTTGTACACACCACTCTGTAGTTGCTTTCTCTTTCGGCTTTTATTGTTCTTAATATATTTGCTTAAGTTGTTGTTAGTTCTGAAAGCTGGTGTTATTCCTTTCTTTTTTATGTATCTGGCTATTGTTGTTGTTATCTTGCCAGTATATGTGAGAGAGCAGAAAGTACTGGGTTCTTTCTGTGGTGGTGGATACACTAATTTCAGGGCTTTCTTATGGAGTTTTTGGTTTAAAATTTTGTTAACTGTTTGTTCGTTATAGCCGTTGTTTACTGCTATTTGTTTAATGATGTTTAGTTCTATTTCGAAGTTATTTTTTGTCATGGGAATTTCTGTCAGTCTATGTATCATGCTATGGTAGGCTGCTAATTTGTGTTGTGTAGGATGGGATGATGAATTGTGTATAGTTGTGTCAGTATGGGTAGGTTTATGATATATGGAGAACTCATGTTTGTTGTGTAGTCTGGAAATCGTTACATCTAGAAAGTTTATAGGGTTATTCTGTTCTGTTTCTACTGTAAACTCAATATTATTATGAAGTGAATTAATATATGATAGAAATTGGTCAAGTTGTCTGTTAGTTCCTGTAAAGCATACTAGTATATCATCCACGTATCTCCACCAATATAAGAACTTTTTAAATACGGGATGTTTAGAAATTGTTGTTTCAAGTTGGTTCATAAATATATCTGATAGCAATGGGCTTAGAGGATTACCCATAATAAGTCCTGCACTGTTGTTTGTGTATATTTGATTATTGAATTCAAAATAGTCTTGATTTATGCAAATTTCAAGAAGGTGTAAAATTTCAGATGCAATGATCGGATTTGTACTATTATGGTCTAAAAGATTCTTAACTAAAACAAAAGTTTCTGTAGGAGGAACACTAGGAAAAAGATTTTTTACGTCAAATGAAATTAGTCTGGAGTTTTTGGGCAATTGAAAATGTTGTATTTTATTAACTAGTTCTAGTGTATTTTTTACGGTGAATTTAGGTGAAAATTTAGTGTATTCTGTAATATCTGACAGTTTTTTTGAAATTTTATATGACGGAGCTGTATAAAACGAAACTACAGGTCTTATTGGGTGGTCAGGTTTGTGTAGTTTAATAAAAGAGTATAATTTAGGAGGTTGTGGGTTCATAATATTAAGGTATTTCTGTTCTGTTGGATTTAGTATTGATTTTGAATTTTCAATGGCTAGTTTAATTTGTTTTCGGTATTTTTCTGTGGGGTCTTTGTTTAGTTTTATACTGTTTTGGTTAGTTAAAAATTCTATTGTTTTGTTATTATAGTCTCGTTTGTCGATAGCAATAGTAGTGTTACCTTTGTTTTGCCAATACTTAGGTTTTGCAATATATTTTGGAATTTTCTTGGGCTTTGGGCTTAAGTGGTTCTTATATTGGTAATTATATCAATTTTTTCCCTAATAATAATAATATCGTATGGCATTTTTGCCGGAGAGATCCTTTCGGACAGTTCTGGTGCCATTTACATCTTTAACCCTGTTTTAAGTAACTAGTGCCGATGTACACTAGCCCAGGGGGACCGACGGCTTTACGTGCTCTACGAGGACGGTGAGACGGCTCGTGTCATTATTGGAAATGAACATGATTTGTCTTTGGCAGGGCTCGAACCCACGTGCACTGGCGTATGAGGCCAGCGATTATGTCGTTACTCCACGGCCGCTCACAATATGAACGGCTGAGAATTTTTTCCCCTAAAAAAGTCAATAGTCTACTGACAAAAAACTAGAATTGATTTAACACTTATTATGTGTGTTTTAAATGGAGAAAACAGTTTAATTTGCACAAAAACCCAAAATAAATAGAAGAAAAAGTTTAAAAGCACAAATACTCATATGTAGGTAATTACCATTTTCGTGGAATGTGCAGCGTTTTTATAATTTCTAGTGGTATGCAACAACAAAAAACTAATAATATAAATAATTTATTATTAAGTAAAAATACAAAGAACACAACATAATATTAACATAATCAGACACGAGGAAGTGTTTGCTGCATATTTTCTTATGTTTAGAGGCCCATTTATCTTTATGGCAATATTTCATTACCCATTGTTTGATAATGTTAAGGTATTTGGGAAATGTAAAAAACCTCATTTTGTTTCTATCTGGTTTAGGAATTTTGAAGTTGCTTTTACATATAGCTATTCTATAAATGTTACCACCGCACTCATCTAAATAATATTTCATTATTATAACATACAAAACTCCATTATTATAATTGTTAAACTAACCTTTATATCACGGCTGCGAAAACACACTTCACAAGTCATTACTGTCTTTGAATAGTACCCAAATAAGTATTTTAGTAATATTGTCCTTATATAGTTAAATTTTGACAACGACACCCGATTTGGGCGTCGAAACGTTAATAAAATTATTTTTTTTAGTAAAATTGTGGCTTATTTCCCATCAAAACTAGTTAATTGGTATTATAACTGGTTAACGGTATTATAAGAAAATTCCACAAAAATGTACGGAAATACAACCACAAACAACTGTCACAGTTGATTTTGTGGTACGAGTGACGTAGACATTCCCCTCCCCCTCGCTGCCGCCCACATAATTACGAGACAACCTACCACCTATCTATGAACCTTGAGCCTCGTTATTCCTTTTAAAGATATACCACCTTGCAACATACACGAACCACCTTCATAGCTTACTGTTTTGATACTGCAATACCAGGCAAATCGTTCTTCAGGTCTCCGATAGACGCGTCATCTTCTGTCATTGCTGTACAGATACATTATACTCTCATCAGAGAAGGTGCCAAGTGATGTGTTCTCGGGCAACCTGAAGTCGAGCTTGTTTCTGTGCGCTCAATTTGGGTCCTGTGTTATCTTGTCTAGGAGTAAAATTGGCAGTCTTGAGTCTTCTCCTAACTATCCACCGAGTGACAGTGTTACCTTATACATTCCTCAAGGCTTGTTGAAACGGAACTCCTGTCGCGTGCCGATTCCGCAAGGTACTCAGGACAATGAATCGATCGTCATTCTCTGTCGTTACACAGTCTCCTGGTAGAGATGGTAGGCCCTTGAGACTGCAGACTGCGTCATAAGTAGGCGACGGGTGACAGTCCTCTGACTGTAATAGCACTCTCGTAATATTGCAATGACCTGGACCGACTTTACTGGTGAAGTATTCATTTGTAAAATATTCACTTACTGTACTTCGAAGTGTACACACGTCAACATTTGAAAAGCGACTAAGGCAGTCACCAGCAAATTCATAGAATACATTGCGTAGAACGTACCCATTTCAATGGTTTCTGCATTCTCTATGTCATACAGAAATATTCAAATTTTACCACACGTTCCCAATTTGGATAAATTAATTATTTTTTGGAAGCTCTATAATAGACAATACTTTTTTGGATTGGTTGTTTTAACTCAAGTTGGCACAACTTAAAATTACTATACTAAATTTACAATCAAGATGCAGTAGAAATAAACAAACCAAGACACGTTAAATGCTACTAGGAGCATTCTCGAATCATAATTTACAATGTTTATGCATTGTAAATTCCAAATAATGATTTCCAAAGTTTATACATTGTAAATTATGATTCGGGAGTGCTCCTAGTAGCATTTCACGTGTTTTGGTTTGTTTATTTCTACTGCATCTTGAATGTAAATTTAGTATAAACATAAACTACAATTCATCGAGTGAGTCGTTTTTGTTGCTCGCAAGGGTATGTTAATAAAAACTTTTACAGCTTATTTGAAAATGATCGCCAAATAAAAAAAAAATTGTCTGAACTAATCAAATGGGAAAAGCCGCCAGTCGAATGCTACAATAAAAACCAATTTAAGGTACCACCACACTCGGGCAAAGTTCCTTAATTGGATAATGTTGATTCGGCTCAATGCCATTTAACTTGACCCTCGTAATAGAATTATATAAATTATCTCTTATATTTAATTCGTTTTAATTTGCCGTTGTATTGTGTATTCGAAAACATGTCACCGCAGCAAAAACAAACATGACAGTGACACACTGGCGGTGAACACCGCGGTAAATGAAACGATGGACTATAATTAGTACACTAATAGTATAGGCAGGTATATCTCTTTTAGTTCGTTAGTTCGTTTCCGCGATAGAATAATTATTGATGAATTACAGTGTTCTATTGATAGTTTATCATAACGGTGACCTTCACAACTTTTAATACCTTTTCTATTGACATCAACAGAGGAGATTTAAAAATAGCACAATATTTTTAATGAGATTTTTTAAAATAACGATTTTATAAATAAAGATTTTAAATATTCGGTCATTAGACTCTAAATCGTATTCACGTGAGGAATAGTAGAACGACGTTCTAACGTCAATTGGACAATTCTCAAATATGGGGGCGACGCAAAGATTGCTTTCAGGGGATGAATCTTCATTTACACATACCGTTCTTCTTCTTCCGCCTGTTTGCATCCACTCCTGGACAAAGGACTCCCCATGAGATTCCACTCTTCTATGTTTTGTGCTATTTGGTGTAAGTTTTTTGCCACTTTTGCTTTGATGTCGTCTAGCCATCGCTTTCGTGTTCTTCTTCTATTACAACTGTACTCATCACTGTACTTATGATACCAAATAAAGAGCTTACTTTAATATGTGATCACGACTTCAATGCAAAAGTTGGCAACACTACACAGAATGACGACATAAAAAATTTACTGGGGAAGTTTTTACGCCAGAGAAACGAAAGAGGAGACCGTTTAATCGAGTTTGCTATCACAAACAATTATTCTATCATGAATACTCGATATGTACGTCGACTTTATACTTGGAAAAATCCTGGTGATAGGTCTAGAAATCCAAATAGATTACATCCTTACCAATATTCGCTGGAGATCGTCAATTCAAACAGTCAGATCATATCCAGGGGCGATATGCGGATCCGATCATACTCTCCTCGTAGCTAAAGTAAAGCTTAAACTTAAAGCGCCCAACAAACGAAAAGAGACAAATAGGATAGAACTAAGAAAGCAGGACGACATTCTCCAGTAAGTACATAAAATAATGCCCTCTATTCGTAACGGAACATCACAAGAAATATCGGAGACTTTTAAACATTGTGTAACAACACCAATTGATCATCCAAAGATAAATTATCTTGTGAAACGGAAACACTGGATAACAGATGAAATCTTTCAAGTCATTGAGAAAAAACTTTGTCAAAATGCTGTGCATAGTGAAAGGGAAAAGATAGTTTAAGAAACCTTAATAAAGAAATAAAACGAAGATGCAAGGTAGATAAAAAACTGTACTATCAAAATATATGCAAAGAAATTGAGAGACATGATCAGAATAATCACCCGAGAGATCTATTTAGAAAAATACGCTACTTAACAAGAAACTTCAAAGCCACAACTTGGGCCAATGAAGACAACACTCGAACTCTGAGAACAGAGAAGATATAGCAGATACATGGAGATCGTATTGCAGGGACCTATATAAAGATGATCAACGCCAAGAACCAAATATCTGACGAGGTAGAAGAAGAATTTGATATACTTAAAAATGAAGTAAGACTCGCGATCATTAAGCTCAAATATAATATCTCACAATAAAACACTGAAAAACGTTTGTTTTCTATACTTCCACAAAATTTATTACAACTATGTTATTACTACAGCTGTTTCGGCAAAGTGCCTTTCTCTTTGCCGAAACAGCTGTAGTAATATAATAGTTGTAATAAATTTTGTGGAAGTATAGAAAACAAACGTTTTTCAGTGTTTTATTGTGAGATAAAATGAACTTCCATCAAGTAACGGTCGAATCCATCAATCAAATATAATAAAACACCAGGTCCAGATATGATAACAGCAGAAATGCTCAAAGCCACAAAAGAAACTGGTATAAAATTACTTCATCTACTCTGTAACCAAATATGGCATTCTAAACAATGGACTGAAGACTGGACAAAATCTACAATAACGACAATTCATAAAAAAGGCAGCTTCCATAAATGCGATAATTATAGAACTATTTCTCTTATATCACATGCCAGTAAAATAATGCTACGTATAATGAATGAGAGACTAAAAACATTCCTTCAAAGAGAAATTCCAAAAGAGCAAACTGGATTTACCAAAGGTAGAGGTACTCGAGAACACCTGTTGAATATAAGACAAATAATCTAAAAATCTAGGGAATTCAATATTCCACTGTACATATGCCTTATAGATTATCGTAAGGAGTTCGACAGGGTCAAGTCGAGACACTTATGGCGAATACTAAAAGAAGTAGGCGTATCCCAACACCTTATTTCGCTTATAACTGAACTATACGAATACACTACTGGATCAGTTGAAGTGCTTGACAGACTTTCAAACGAATTTCATCCAGAGCGGGGTGTCAGACAGGGATGTATACTATCTCCACAATTATTCAATATATATGGAGAGCATATTATGAGGAGAGCACTTGAAGGATGGGAAAAAGGCATCTCAATAAATGGTCATAAAATAAACAACCTACGTTTCGCAGATGACACAGCCCTTCTTGCAAATAGTCAAGCAGGGCTGATTGATCTTATACGACTGGTTGAAAACGAAAGTCAAATATTTGGTCTGCAATTAAATATATCAAAGACAAAGTTCATGATAGTGGATAGATTACATAACAATCATCCACACATAACCACAATTGATCGGTTTGAGGTTGTGAGCTCATACTTATGTTTGGGATCATTAATCACAAACACAGGTTCACTACAGGAAGAAATAAAACGTAGATGTGATCTAGCAAAAGTCGCCACAGCAAAAATGACCACAATATGGAAGGACTGTCAAATTTCAAGAGCGTTAAAGATGAGGTTGATCAACTGCTTAATATTTCCAATACTGACCTACGGATGTGAATCTTGGACCTTGAGAAATTCAGAAATAAGAAAGATAGACGCCACTGAAATGTTCTGTTGAAGACGAATGCTACGAATTCCTTGGACCGACCATAGAACAAATAATTCAATTTTAAGAGAGCTAAAAGTTAGCTAACGACTTTCCAGTAAAGTCCATCTCCAACAATTAAAATACTTTGGACATGTTATGAGAGCAAACACAGACAACATGGAAAGACTCATTATACAAGAAAAGGTGGAAGGCCGAAGATCACGAGGAAGATCGTCAAAAAGATGGATCGATAAATAAAAGAAATGACCAGAGACAGAGATCTTTGGAGACGGACAATACACGACATCACGTCGACCACTACAAAGTTTTAAAAAAAGGCTTATTGTCAAGTTATTTAAGAAATTATGAAAAAAAATACTTTTACATCTAAATAGTGGGATATTGGTTGAATGTATTCCATGATTAATTATTACACAATTATTTACAGGGTGTTTAACATTTACAGCTTCATTATTAGATTATTCAATGTGTCGTATGATGCTTATTTTAAATGGAACAGCATGTATATTAACATACCATTATACTAAACGGAGTCACCTCTTTCGAATGGTATATGGATGTCCTATACCTAGGTCTAATAGTTATTGCGTAATTTACAATTATTTAAATTCTTAATCTGTAAATCGAGTTTAAAAGAAAAGATGTATCTCATTGTATAACATTGTCATTTTATGACAGTACGGTCTGGTAATTATCAAAAATATAAACATCCGTATATGATATTCAAATTTAATTGTTCCTAAAAAAGAATAATCACGTTATCTACGAGTAGACATAGTACTTTGCATTGGGGAGTGTTTGCAAAATTGTATCTTACCTTCTTAAGTTTATGCTCAAAAGTATCCTGATAGAAGACACCCAAAAAAGGACGTTTTCGAGAGATTTCAATAGATTCCGTGCTACTGGTAATGTTGCATACGAAAAGTTAAATAAAAATAAACCAGTTATTTGTGATGACGTCAAGGAGCTTTATGTCCTGCTTTCTGTTACGGAAAACCCAAATACTAGTAAAAAAAAATTTCGGGTGAATTGTATATCAGTCAAACGACTGTTAGAATACTTAAGAGAAACCACTATTATCCATATAAAACTCAACTACACCAGTATTAGACCAAACAGGATTAGGATAAATATTTAACTTATCGTTTATGGACTTTAGACTTTATAAAAGATCCTGATTTTTTTAATGTATTGTATACAGACCAATATACCTACTTTTCATATAATGGTCTAGTAAATAGATATAATTTTCATTTCATTATGATACAGTAAACAAACAGTTATTTCGTACACTTTAAAAATAGAGTGACTATAAATATTATTTTTAAAATCAATTTACCGTTTAAGAAAATTGTAAATTACGCAAAAGCTATGACTTCTAGTTATAGAACATCCCTATATCATTCGAAAGAGGAACCTGTGCTTAGTACAATAATTTATTAATATACATGGTGTTTTATCATAGATATAACAGAATAGATCAGGCTAGTCATATGCCACTCAATGCATCGGGTGTAACGCCGATATTAAGTACGATGGTCTAGCTATCTTTGTCTGTCGTGCGAGTGTGAGCGTATTTACCAAGAGATGGGAATAACGGAACGACAGTGACTCAGGGGCGGTGGCCATCATATGCTAGAGAGAGAAAGCTAAGCGCCGGTAGAGGGAGATAGATAGACCACCGAACCGAACTGTTCCGCGTTACGCTATTTTTCGAACTGGCCTAATCTATTCTGTTATATCTATGTGTTTTATTTAAAATAGCATCATATGACACATTAAATAATCCAATAATGAAACTGTAAATTTTGAACACCCTGTAAATAAATGTGTAATAATCAATCATGGAATACATTAATTATAAAACAAAGACCAGACCGTACTGTCATAAGGTGACAATGTCATACAATGCCATTAATTAACTACATCTTTTGTTTTAAAATCGATTTACAGATTAAGAATTTAAATAATTGTATATTACGCAAAAACTATGAGACCTAGGTATAGGACATCCATACACCATTCGAAAGAGGTAAAATTGTTTAGTATAATTATTTATTAATATACATGGTGTTCCATTTAACATAAGAATCATATGCCACATTGAATAATCCAATAATGAAACTGTAAATTTTGAACACCCTGTAAATAAATGTGTAATAATTAACCATGAAATACATTCAACCAATATCCAAATATTTAAATGTAAAAGTAATTTTTTTATAATTTCTTAAATAACTTGAGAATAAGCCTTCTTTTAAAACTTTACATTCTAAGAAAAGTCAACATAACTCAGACCACTCTGTCCATAGGTATAGGGAAGCCTTATGAAACTATACCTTATTTTTTGCGGACAATTAAAAAATGTAATAAAATATAGGGTGTTCCATAAGAAAAAATATAGCTTTGATACGCCGCCATTTATTGGGACACTCTGTATATTTCAAAATAATTTTAAAATGTAGATTTTATCACCTTACAAACTACAAATTTAAAATTTTTTTCAAATCTTTTACCATTTCGCTGTAATCTTCCGTCCCGTTAGTGGTGACTCACCCTGTATAGAGCATAACTGGTAAAACACAACTGTCAAATAATATTTTCTTTAGCTTTATTGGTATGTTTCTTCTGTTTTTCAATGCAACACTTCTTCCTACGGTTGCCTAAGTCAATTGGATTCTTCTAGTTCTAGTTATCTCTGCCAGTTGATTCTGTTTGCCTAGTTTGATCGTGTGATTTGTCATCACTTTTGTTTTGTTTAAATTTATTTTTAAACAGATTTTCTCAGATTCTTGTTTAAGCTCCTTTAGCAGGTAGATTAGTAGATTAGTTTTTATGTATTCTGTAGATTAGTTTTTCTGTATTGTTGCTTATAAATACTATGTCATCGGAAAATCTTAGATGACTTAATTTTTCGCTGTTGTTCCAATATCTCATCGCTTCTTTTCTTATTTTGTTTGTTGTTATACCTGCTAGATTTATTTGTATAGTTGCATTGTCGTATAGGCATTTTAAGAGTGTTCTATATCTGGAATCAGGCCCGCTGAGAGGGGGTACAGCCGGTACATTTTACCGGGGCCCGGCGATGTAAGGGGCCCGGCGTCAACCAGACGTATGCGTCAACCATTTTATGTGCGTAATGTGTTTAGTTTATAGCCGGCTATATTTATGACCTTTACCTTTATTTTGAAATATAGGGCCTAGTGAGACTGTGAATATTTCGCTGTGAAATGTTTAATATTGTCATAGATTGTATTATAAGCCACTTAACTTGAAGATTTAATGTAGGAATTAACATCCATTCATTATTTAACATTTTATGGACGTTTGGAGATGAAGATAATGTTAAGAAAAAAATTGACATATTGCGCAAATTTGATAAAGAAGACGATATAGCGATATACAAGGATAATATTTGTGAATCTCAACTTTCCTCAATAGATTTACTTAAGAGGAAACAGTAGCGATCAACAGGTAGCAAAAACGCGTTCCAAGATTGCGGCTGTAATTTTGAATATTTTTTCGACGTATTTGGCACACGTATTCGTAATATAATAAAAAATGGCGGTACAGAGCCCAATTTGAAAAATATATTAATATGTGGAAATTACTCTGTAATTAAATACAATATTAAAAAAACGAGCCTGTACCGCCATTAAGAAGAACAAAAAATACACTTTCTTCAAATAAACTTTTTTATCCGATGCCTAGATTTTGTGTCATTTTGGAACTACTAAAATTTTTTATTTCATTAGTAGTTCCAAAATGACACAAAATCTAGGCATCGGATAAAAAAGTTTATTTGAAGAAAGTGTATTTTTTTGTTCTTCTTAATGGCGGTACAGGCTCGTTTTTTTAATATTGTATTTAATTACAGAGTAATTTCCACATATTAATATATTTTTCAAATTGGGCTCTGTACCGCCATTCTTTATTATATTACGAATACGTGTGCCAAATATCTCGAAAAAATATTCAAAATTACAGCCGCAATCTTGGAACGCGTTTTGGCTACCTGTTGATCGCTACTATATCACCTTAATAAAATTAAACATCCCAAATTGGAATCATTATTTTCTAACGTCGTTATACCGTCAAGAATACTTTGCACATTACCGGTGATAGTTGCAGAAAGGAAAAGATCTTTTACTTTTCTTTCTAGCATATTATAACAAATGCTATGAGATCTACAATAAAACAGAATCGGTTAACTGGCCTAGCAACTTGGTGTATATTGAGAATTATTTGGTAAAATCATGCCATTTTTCTAAAATTATAGACATCATTGCCAATCAAAAAACTCGAAAAGTGCCGGTATTATTATTTTCACTATTATAAAAATATAATCAAAATTTAATAAAAGTTATATTTAAACTGTATCTTATTATTTATAATTGTATCTATGTAAAAATTAAACAATTTTTTTCGCTCTTCACTTTTTGCCGGGGGCCCCCTCTTCACTTCTTACCGGGGCCCGCTCATTCCTCTCGGTGGCCCTGTCTGGAATCAATCCTTGCGTTATTCATTCCCTCTAATACAGCCCAGAGTTCTTTGCAATCGAATGCCGTATTGTAATCCACAAATGCCAAATGAACAGATTCATTGTATTCGTTACACTTCGATAATAATTATGACGTTATAGTCTTATCGGAACAGATTTTATTGTAACTTATTACAATTATTGCCGAGTTCAAAACAACGTTTTAAACTTCAACAACACTAGTCATCATAGTACAATTTTTATGTAAAGAATCAGGATTCTAATTTCCTCAAATAATTCAACAAATTTTCAAGTATCCACTCACTTTGAGCGCAAAACAATAACTTGTTCATTCAATTCCTCGCTCGAGAGAAAAAATAGAGTGGTTTTGACGTCTAACTTGGAAACTTTTCTTTGTTTGAAAGTAGTATGAGAGGCATTATTCGGTATTGCATATTGCTTTTCAACTCCATCCAATTTAGCGACGACCAATTTTTATCTTAGAGCAAATGGAAAAGTTTTGCTAAAGACAAGGGGGTCGATGGGAGATAGTCAAACAGCCCCAAACGCAGAGTGTTAAATATATTAGTCTAAGGTAGTCATTTAAGAGTAAACAGTAGCGATCAACAGGTAGCAACAAAATATAACTTCGGGAGATATTATCATAAACTTTGGCAACAGTGGTAATCTTTTACATTATCTAAGATTAATATTTTGACAATATCATAGTCGCGCTAAATGGAAGTAATAGAAAACGATTTTATTATTAATAAATAGATATTTATAAAAATAAACCAAAATGGGTGAACATTTTATGTTACTATAGGTATTTAGAAAGGTACTTACATGAAATATCTAATAATAAAACAATAATAAATAATCATTTTTTGTTGTGAAGCAAAACAAATTTCGATTTTCGCATAATTTTGGCACGGTTTTTAATGGATTTTTCTTGGAAAGTTTCACTTTATTTTTCTTTTGATATTCTTTTTCCATTTTGTTAAACTATTGATAATATTTTTAGAATAAAAAATCCTCCTAAAACTTTATATACTCGCATTAGAATTCGAAATATTTTTACGTAAAATATACTTACCTACCTACATATAGCTAAAACTCACAATTAACAACAATCTATTCTTTCAAAGAAGCCAACAACTTATACAACAACAAATATACAGGGTGTTTCATTAATAATTGTCCATATAGTAACTGGAGAAACCTTAGCACAAAATACGAAGATTTAACCTAAAACACTTAAATAAAATGTGGTTCCTTACTGAGTTATAGGGTGTTTTATCTAAAATTTTAAAAACTATTTTTGCTTAGTATTTTAAAACTATTCGATGTATCTTTTTCATACTTGGCAGGAAGTATAGGTACTGTAAAAACTACTAAATTATGTTAAACAAACGTTTATGGCTATTACCAGAGGCGTACGACGTGGGAAAGTGAATGGTTGACACTTTTCAAATTCTACGCCACTGGCGAAATTGCTATTTTAGTTCAATTTTTAGATTCTGCAA
Source organism: Diabrotica virgifera virgifera (assembly GCF_917563875.1). Lineage (NCBI taxonomy): Eukaryota > Metazoa > Arthropoda > Insecta > Coleoptera > Chrysomelidae > Diabrotica > Diabrotica virgifera. The sequence continues at coordinate 246,368,278 of NC_065449.1, forward strand.
TACTTTTTATAAAAATAATATACTCTTCATTCGTAATGATAAAGTCACTAGTTTTCGAGATATTTGAAGCTAAAACTGAAACGACACAATTATTTTGATCAGTGTATTGTGTCGCTTCATTTTTAATTTCAAATATCTCGAAAACTAATCATTTTATCGTTACGAATTAAGGGTATATTATTTACCTAAAAAGTATTGCAAAATCAAAAAATTACACTAAAATAGCAATTTGGTCAGTGGCGTAGAATTTGCGAAGGGTCAACCAGCTACTATCCCCTGTCGTACGCCTCTGGTAGTAGCTAGAAACGCTTATTTATTTTAATTAAGTAGGGTGTATAGTACCTACACTTTATGCCAAGTAGGATAAGGATAAGCCAAACAGTTTTAAAGTACTGGGTACAAATAAGTTTTAAATTTTAATCATATGAATCATATAATAAATTAATTAAAATAACTGTGCCGTTTCATATTTAACTTCAAATATCTCGAAAACTAATGACTTTATCGTTACCAATGAAGAGTATATTATGCACGTAGAAAGTATTGTAGAATCTAAAAATGGCACTAAAATAGTAATTCCTCCAGTGGCGTAGAATTTGAGAAGGGTCAACCATTATCCATCCCCTGCCGTACGCCTCTGGTAGTAGCTAGAAACGTTTGTTTATCATAATTTAGTAGGGTGTCTAGTAGTCGCACTTTCTGCCAAGTATGAAAAGGATACGTCTAACAGTTTTAAAATGCTGAGCAAAAATAATTTTTAAATTTTTAGATAAAACACCCTGTAGCTCAGTAAGGAACCACATTTTATTTAAGTGATTTAGGTTAAATCTTGGTATTTTGTGCTAAGGTTTCTTCAGTCACTATATGGACAATTATTAATGAAACACCCTGTATAATCAATTAACTATAAATAAACATTACTTTCCTATGAAACAACAAAAACGAATTCTTAAATTAACACACTACTGCACTGAACAGATATCGATAAAGATGACAGAACAGATTAGAGAAAATCTGACGCAGGTTTGTCAAAATGACAGTGATAATTTCTCTATGTTGCCTAATTAGTTATTTAGTTATGTGTTCGATTTCTTGTTAGAAATAAAAAATTTTAGTAGTTCCAAGATTACACAAAATCTAGGCATGGGACAAAAAGTTTATTTGAAGAAAGTTTTTTTTTTCTTCTTAATGGCGGTACATGCTCCTTTTTCAATATTTTATTTAGCTATAGAGTAATTTCCACGTACTAACATATTTCTGAAATTGGGCTCTGTACCGCCATTCTTTATTATATTACGAATATGTGTGCCAAATATCTCGACAAAATATTCAAAATTAGAGCCGCAATCTTGGAACGCGTTTGTTGCTACCTGTTGATCGCTACTGTAGCCTCTTAAGGCTAAAATAAAAACGGAGCATGTGCTGACTGAAGGCATAAATCTGTGAGACATAAGGGTATTATTGCAATTCATTATTTTTATTGGGAGAAAACCATAGTTTTACTTTAAAATAAGTTTATTTTCTCTTCCGAACTGAAGATGTTTATCGTTCGTTATGTTTATCGAATCAAAATGTTTATCGTTCTCATCTATCAGTGCAAACAAGTAATTGGACTTCGTAAGTCATAGGTTTTCACCCAACGTGACCGGAATTAGAACCGGAAGTTGATATTTGAACTCTTCGTATAACTTTGAGTCGATTGATATACGATTTCACTAATTTTGAGTCGTTTTTACCAAACTTTCGCTCATAAGTGATTAAACGAAAATTACGTCAAAACCTACAATATGGCACTTCCGGTTAAAACTTTTCAACCGAAAATGATATAAGAACCAAAAATATACATTTGTTCTCATATTACTAAGACGCGTCGAATAATATATCGCTTGAATTATTTCGATGACTTTCGGGGGTTAAATTTCCCACCTCTAATATCATCTTTGAATTATAAGCTTTCATTCGACGCCTCATTTGTCATTATATCTGTTTTATTAACGGATAAGTTATACAGGCATGAAACCGGAAGACTATTATATATTTGTTCTCGTCTTTCTAAGCCGTATTGAATAATATATTGCTTGTACTATTTTGGTGACTTTAAAACAGTACTTACTGTTGCAACGCTAAAACCGGGAGTATGAGATCAAATTTCTCGCCTTTGGTACCATCCTTGGGCTAGAAGCTTTTATTCAACACCTCATTTGTCATTATATTTTGTCTAATGACGGAGGAGGAGTTGTGTTTACAGAGAGACCGACAAATGGACAGACATGTATAATTCAAAGTTTTCACATTGTTTTCAAAATGGGTGAAAATAAAGCCAGTTAGTTTAATTTAAAATTACTTCTTAATAAGAAGACATTTTGAAAACACAACACCACTGAAAACGTATTGATTTATAATTCCAGTGTTCCGTCGACCGTCCATTTATGATCAATTTTAACACCCTCAAAATAGTAATGAATGATTTTCTATTATTGAACGGTTTCATTATAGGCAACACAACATACATTGCTTGCATAAATTAATTAAACGCTCTGTGATTGGCAGTGACCTGTGGTGTAGGCAACCAAACATATACCTATTTATATTCCCACTAAAAAATTTAAAATCAAGTAGCCGCTGTTAGTACTATCTCTCATTGTATGTCATTATTTACTTTATTGTTTAAAATTCTGTGTATTTGAAAAATCAAAAGATGGATATACAGTATTTCTCATGATCATCTTTCAGTGCGTCACAGTTTTTCGATTTCTTTCTAACGCATTAAATTGTATGTGACAGAAAAAAAGGCACGTCGGTGATTACATTTCGTCGGTGACATTTTTATAACATTTATTCTAGTTATTCTAGTTGTCGATAGATGGCGCCATAATAAAAAAATAATTTTTTTTAATTAGATAATAATATTACAAATATAATCTGTATAATTTATAAGACTATACATATCAAAGAAAATACCATTTTATAAATGCAAGAAACATATTTGATTTGTTTTTATTCCAAATTGAAAATAAAATGTGACAACTGTCAGATTTAACTAAAATGTCATGTTAGAATAAATGTCATAAATGTGTATTATCACGGACTTACCCTTTTTCCTATCATTTGTTACGCACTGAAAAATGATCATGAAAAGGACAATATCTGTTTTGGCCTCATTAAATTTATTTCATTCGAAGTACCTGGCCTATTTTCTTGCCCAGATATTGTACTAAATTTTTTGTTTTCTCTTTAATTACCTTTCGTTAGTACTAACTAGTCGTGGTCGTCAGTAAGTAAGAACAAATTGAATTGTTAAGTCGTTTCCTGTAGTTATCAAGTGTCGCCAAAAAACGCCGGTTTCAGTTATAGTAAAAAATAAATTAACCCTTTCTCCCTCCTTCCTTCACCTTACTAATAACTGAAGACTTCTCGACCTACCAGTTAAAATAAGGTAAGAATTTTTTTGTTATTATTTCCATACAGTCCGCTTTAAATTCGATTGCGTAATAGACCAGCATAGCCCAATCGCCACCCCAATATCTTTATTTCTCAAAAGTACGGTCGACGGAAAAGTTTTGTAACGAACTCGTGAATTAAAATGGCGATTAACAATCTCGAACATTAACGCGATCGCGCCGCTCACGCGTTAAAATATCTCAATTGTTAATCGCCCTTATTAATACACTCGTTGGTTAAGTACAGCAGGAAAAATGAAAGAATACCCATGAACGAACATATAAAACACGCTGTATTTTCCTGTCACCGTGTCACACAAAAAATTGGCCAGGGCAAGTACATGTAATAATTATTGTTACATGTACTTGCACTGGACAATTTTCTTTGTGACACGGTGACAGGAAAATACAGCGTGTTTTATATGTTCGTTCATGGGTATTCTTTCATTTTTCCGACTGTAACTATTAAGAAAAACTATTCCTGGTATAAACTATTTTCATAGCAAATGAGTAATAAACAGAAAATACTTTATATAATGAGTCATGTCTAATTAATCCTCTAATTTTAGATTTACTGCATTTTATGAGACAAGATATGCCCATCATAATCAATTTTGTGACATTTTTACTAGGAGTTGGATTTAAAATGTTGTTATTTTTAGTGATTATAGAGAAACAGACATGAGTATGAAGGCCTTATAAGTCACGAAGTGGAACAAGGCAATTCGTTATCAACCGTAGATGTTGCTGTTGTTTAATACAAAAAAAAACATCCGATAAGAATAATGTCAAACAAAATAGAGAATAAACCTATTAAAGATATAGGTACAACCAAGAGATTGTGAAACTGTTTCCTTGTAACACGTTTAAGACCATCGGTACATAATTCGCAAATATTTTACGGCTATCCCTACTTCTTCTGTCTTTACACGGCAAATTACGTGTAGTAAAATTCACATTGGTATGGATATGTAAACAATATTTGACAAATGTCATCATTAACTTTAAAGAGATGGCTTTTGAATGTTCTTGGATAACTGTTATTTGTATAATTGCAAATTATTGATTCAGTTAATAAAATGTGATAATTTTTTCACTAACTATGTATTCAGTGATTGTAATAATTTATATGTACAACAAAAACTGATACTCAATCGAGAAAAGAGGAAAAGTGTTAAAGTGATTTTTTAATAATATACATATTGTTACTATGGAACGCTTACAATTTTGAACATCTTGAATCAGCTTTGAAAAAATACTTGAATCACAGAATATATTATTATCCTGATGTACTCTCTGCTTGGATTTTCCAGAAATAATACACAATAAATAACTTTTTATTAAGTTCACGTATTAATCAATTATTTATTAAATACACTATATATCAAGATCATTTAAACAACAACTCAAAATATTCCCGATGTCATGTCAAATATTTAAAATTGTCACTGATTGTCACTGTCTGACTGACAATATGCTGACAATATTCTATTCAACTGAGTGCGTTGTAAGACAAAGATAGATTTGTAAAATATTACCACAAACATTGTGTTCATTTTTTTCGAATCCTGAAAAAACCAATAAATATTTTTGAAAAATTTTCACGCAGAATAAAAGACTAAATTATTAGCGAGGGCCAAAAGTCCCTTAGAAAAAATAAAAAGTTTATTTTGAATGAGATATTTGAAATTAAAAATCACACTAAATTTTCTCTTAGTTTTTCACCCCTATAACTTATTAAAATAAACATTATAGAAGTTCTCAGGGACTTTTGGCCCTCGCTAATAACGTAATCTTTCATTCTGTCTTTAAATTTTTCAAAAATACTTATTAGTTTTCTCAGGATTCGAAAAAAATGAATCCTCATTTGAATAGCATTGCAGCCGAAAATACGTACCCATCCCCTTAAGTTATATTTTATTTAAAAATTTAAACATCTTATAAAAAATCGGCATAACCAGGTATAATTTTTTTATTTATTTTTAGAAAATCTCTATTCGTTTGTTTAATTATTGGGGGCCCTTTTTACCCAGGCTGCTTTCGCTTCCTCCGTGGTATATTATTAGTTGTTCTTGTTGCGTTTCTTTTATTGGTCAATTTCCAAGTTTAGTTTACTTTTTTCCATTTTTTTTATTTATTGTATAATAATAATTATTATAATACTAGAGGTCCTATGGCTGTCTTAAATATTCTTGTCCTTCTAGATATGTTTTTACTTCTTAATTACTTGTTTAGAGCAAAGGTACAATGATAACCAGCCATAATTCTTACTTGGATTTCTTCGTTCATAGTTGGTATTCTATTGAATGTCACAAAAGACTACGTGAACTATGTATTACTTGTCTAATAAAATTAGTTTCTACTTCTTCTTCTTCTACGGCACTACAGTCAACCTTCTCTGTGGCTGCTCTTTTCCATACATGGACTCCTAAAAGTGCTTGTGTTTCGCTGTTTACTGTGTCTTCCGAGCGCTTTCTTGGCTTTCCAACCGGTCTCTTTCCCTGCATTCTAGCGTTCAGTGCTATTTTTGGTAATCTCTACTAGATTTAGTGAAAATCCTTTAGTCAAAGGCTGATAAAAGTCATTTATAACTATTGTACTTTGACTAAGACCTTAAGTCAGGCTGGCCAAATGTAAGGGGGGCGAAGTTTCGGAGTTTGATTATATATTATGTACCAGAAGAAATAAATAAATTGAAAATAAAAAATACAATTTTTTTAATTAAAAAATATTAACAACATTTTTTGTTTTAGGTACAACACATTTTTCAATGTCATGCGGTAAGTTGTTATCCACTGAATAATTTACTTACATCCTAATAAAATGACAATTCATATAACACAATTAAAATGATTCTTGTTATATTTCTTAAGATGAAAAGAATACAATTATATTTACAAGGGACAAAAGAATTACCAAAATTAACAGTTAGGGAAGAGTTAAAATGGTACTTAAAAACGAAAAATCTTCTTACATCCATCCAAATTGGATACCGATCAGAGCCAGAGCGATCTACAATAGATAATATCATAGCATTAGGATCTAAAATACATTAGGCCTTTATACAAATCTCACATCTCTTTATACATATTTCATATCTTAGGGACCTTGAAATCGTGGAAAATAGATTGGAAGATTCCTAATCTCTACCAAAAACTTCTTTGAGAACAGAAGTATACAAGTTAAAACCAACGGTCCCATATCAACCACGAAATCATTGAAAAATGGCATCCCCCGAGGATATCTGTATTAAGCCCAGTGCTGTTTTTAATAGTTTTTAATAGCTGTCAACAACGCATATAGCCATTTTTTGCTTCCAGTAAAAACAAATATTTATGCGGATGATCTTGTAATATATGTAGGGGAACTGTTGTAACAGGGGTAAGTAACAGGGCTTTTTAGTCGGTTATTTGGCTGTTTTTAACTAATTTAGCTGATTCAATTTTATTCTCTTATCGCCCTGCAAATGACACCGTCTAGCCAGCCAACCTCGGATAGTTGCAAATAGTAGTTTTGTGCACGTGCTTCATTTGGATGAATTGGTTATCGATATTGTTTTAAACGGAAATGAAACTTTCGGTGTTCATTTCTTTTTTAAATTTAGTTATACTTTAATGTTTTAACGATTTTACGATTAGGAAGATATTTTTAGTTATTTTAATAAATATACAAAAGTGTTGTAACAAAACGTTGGGGCTTGTTGTAACGTGTTACAAATTGCACTGAATCTTACTAAATTTATTATCTACAATTTAAAAACGTATTATTTAGTTTTTTTTTTCCAGAATGAGGCAATATAAAAGAAAATTAGAAAGGGCAACTCAAAGCCAGGAAGTGAAGCCTACGAGTTAGCTTCAGCGGAAGTTTTAGATCATCAATGTAGCATAAGGCAAGCAAGTAAAACAGCACGGACTGTGGCATGTATCTTTATACCGATATATGTATATATTGTTGTGATCTTATTTATTTATATGTGATGATATTCTTATATGTAATTTAATTTAATTAATGCATTACTGATAATCTAATTAATCAACCAGATCACATATCAATATGTTTTCAATCTCAGGGCGAATTATAAAATTACTTACTTACTTTCGTGACTTCTAAGTATTTCTCAGTGGTTCCTAATCGGGATAGGAAAAAATAGAATAATACACACATAGGTATGGATTACAATTATAAATCAAAATTTTGTTTATTTTATATAAATGGCAATTACTGCTTAATATTTGTTAGATCTTATATTTATTTACTACAAACATTTAAAAATGGGAATCTTATTTCCTTTTGGTTTCCAATTTAAAACTTTTATTAATAATGAAACTATTAGGATTTATTAGCAACAAATTGATTTAAGTTTGATGAAAATCTTCTGATATTAGCGATTATGTTCTTCAATTTTTAATGTGGTATTTAATACAAAAACCCATACATTCATGTCTTGACAAATGAGACTGACCTTTATCTGGTGAACTGCGAATGTCCTCACACAAAACCCGTTTCCTCCTACCCTTGGTTGCGATGAAAAACTCGTCCTGGCCTCCAGTAATGTTCTCCTTTGAAAACAACCTCGTACAGCTCTCGTTCTTGCTTTTCTCGTGATGCCGTGTTCTACCTTTTTCGAACCACTTCAATCAGCCACCGGGACACTCTTTGCTCAAGGAGATTCTTTTCTCTCGACTCGGCCTACCTCTCGTTCCGATGGGTACTCAACACTCACGGAACTATACCGGCGTTTTCACTCTTCGTACACTACCGTCCACCACTGGACTTCACCTCTCTACTTCTCAAAACATTCTGATCTCTCATCCTCATTCATCCCCTACTTTCTCAATATCCCTTCCAGATTCAAAAATCAACATTCCACCACAAATTTTAATTCGCCGTATTCCTCAATACCAACTTTTAATCTTTCTAAATATGTTTAATGGATTTCAAGAAAAAATAATCATTTCCCAATTTAAACTTACTTTCTACTTTTTACAAAACTTAATGACCTATTATCTATTTCACTGAGTCTTATTTAGCGTAGGCTAATGATTGAATCTTCCGCGAACTCTATAATGGTCCGCGTCACTCAAACTTGTTTATCTTAGGCGCATTGTTATCGAGTTTCGTACACTTCTTCGAATCACTTTCTTAAAAACTAAATATAATAATTTGTTGTATACAGGTTGTTCTAAATTTACATGCCCGTGGTTGAGAAAATTGAAGATCTTTTATATTAATTTGAATTTTGCTTATAATTATAAAATTTTAATTCTCATATCAAATAGGAATATAACAATATATAAAAAGAAAAACAATAAGAGTGTACAAGTGGGTTATACTACACCAGGGATAGTTTTTACAGCCGAAGAAGAAAGTAAAATGGCTTCGTGTATTCTGAAGTGCGCCGAAATATATTTTGAAATAATTCCCACGAAGATGCAAAAACTGCCTTACCAATGTGCCGTAAAACTCAGTGCTAAGCAACTTCCTTCTTCTTGGTATCAAAATTATACAGTTGGTCCAGATTGGGTCCAAAATTTTATGCGTAGAAATCTACATTTATATTTAAGAACAACGGACGCCACGTTATCAAGTCGAGTAAAGTCGGGTCCATAGATATTTCGCCCGTCGGCAAATTCAAACAGATAACATTTGTATTATGAAATTCGAGTAAACCGATGTCCCTTTGTGATAAGGCACACGCCGGTATTTTTACAACCGGGTTACTTATTGTAAATCAATCAGTTTAACACTTGAAAATGTATACTTGGGCATTAGTACAGTTAAAATTGTTAGACGATTATATTTAGATGAAATATTAAGCAATAGAATTGAAACTTTCTTCTACTTTTAAGGACAAAAAAGCAAGTTCATTAGCGGAACGTGATTCAAAATTATTCTGCAGATTATATTTGAAGCAATATTTGATTAAAACATCTCATTTTTTGTGGTAAAAATATATTAAATACATATATTAATTTGTCTGGACTAAAAGTTGTAAAATATGGTCTGGAGTTATATTTTTGTTTGAATTTGCCGACGGGCGATAGATAGATGGTGTCAACTTTAACATCTTTCAACAGGACAAACGTTAGTATTTTCTTCGAAATATACCAAAAATTCGAATTTTCGTAATGTTACAACCTGCCCCAATAGATGTTACAACTAGCCCCAAACGCGGGGTAAGTTGTAACAATGCAGGTTTTTTTTTGGTAAAATGCTAGTTGATTAAAAAATGCCCGTCTTTTTAACTTTTATTCAGTTCAATTTTGTTCAGAAAGAGTTAAACTAGCGTTTGGTGTTTAATTAGTGATAATTGGGAAAATCGCTGTCAAGATATATTTAATATTATGTATTTAAATTGTTACAACTAGTCCCCTGCTCCCCTACATGAAAAGTAAAAACCTCTAGCTGCACCAATATTTCAAAATACATTAAATAAATTCGAAAAATGGCCACTAGATATAGAATTACAATGTTGAAATTATTATGAATATGAACAGTAATAGTTGTACACTTCCTTGTGTTTTCAACTGCTCTTGTGGAAGTGACTAACTGTCCAAAAAGAAGGAATGCTTCTTCCAATATCTGCTCTAATTACAAAACTGTTCGGTAGCTGTGTATAATAAAATTTAATAACCGTCATCCTAAAATATGTGTGCCCATATATGGGGAAGTAAAGATGATCCAATAACAGACAAGAGGAAGAGATTTCGGCATTGCAGCAGTCGAATCCGTTATTAACGCTAGGGTGAGTCTTGCACTGCATTTTTAATATACCTACGCTAAAATTTTTCCTCGATTGATTTATCTAGTGCTATGCGTATCAGATCAGTAGTGATTGACAACATTAATTAATTGGCGTAAATGCGGTCGATGCAGCTTGTAACCGTAATATTACTGTTCGATTATTGGCGTTTGACGTTACATAGACACAGCCAGAGCAGCATCAGTTCAGTTCAACAGTAAATAATTCTATTGTGTTTTCACTTCAATCGCCACCGCCGATCGACTCTTTCGATACCGCAGGATAAATAAATCAGGATGTTATAACAGATGTTTAACCTCGTGAAGATATAATCATCTATAATTCTATTTACTTTATTAAATATATTCACAATGTAGTTTTTCAGATAATACAGAGTGCACACGTAAAGTATGGAAACAAATATATCTCTCACTAGACCAGGAAGGATCTGTTTTTAGGTGGATGTGAGAGATGGCATTCGGATTTTTGCGGATAAAGTTAGGTGATAACTTTGTTAATAATAATTGACTTATGCTCCTTCTCAAATATGCCCGGAACATTAATAAAAAAAAATAAAATATTTAAAAATTTTAAAAAGTTTCGTTTTTTTTTCTACTTTCTTTAGTTATAAAGTTATAAACAATTTTTTGGCTTATAAACAAATTAGCGCTGTGTCCAGGAGGGGGTGCTATGGGCTCCTTCATTTAGATAGACTTACCCAAGTTTTTTTATGTATTTTGACCCGTAGAACACGAATTTTTTGGGTAACAGTTGATCCGGATGTCGATAAGATTGTTATAAACAAAGAACTTGAGGAATTACATAACATAGATTTTTCGCAAAATAAAACAATTTTAAGCAAAAAATGTTTTTACAAGTTTTTTCGTAGGATGCATAGTTTTCGAGATAAACGCGGTGGAAGTTTCAAAAAATCGAAAAATTGCAATTTTTGAACGAGAATAACTTTTGATTAAAAAATAAAATGACAATTCTGCTGACAGCATTTGAACGTTTTTAAGTAAGATTATACCGGTTTTAATTATTTGCATTGCTAAAAATTAATTTTTTTAATATTAAACAAAGCTATTTGTTTATAAGCCAAAAAATTGTTTGTAATTTTAAAACATTGCTGAGGCCCCTTAAATAATCCGATGTTAATTCTGTAAAGTTTATTAGATATGTAGAACACTTCTTTATATGTAAAAAATTAGCCAACTTCTAAATGGTCTACTTTTCGTTCAGAAAGATTATAAAACAATTTGAACTTTTTTAAAAACATTTATATTGCAAATTTATTATGCAAAATCTATTAAGTCGATTTTAATGAAATTTGGTAGACCATTTAAGTAAGTTTAAATAATTTTCTAAGCGAATTACTAAGGTTCTAAGTGCCACCAAAGTGGTTAAGAAACATTGATTAACAACAGGCGTATTTTGCCCCCTTATTTTGTATTTATTGCTATATTGCAGAAAAGGTAATACCTTAAGACATTTTTGACCAGTCGTATATTATACAAAATCCAATTATTTTTATTGTATTTCTCTACGACTTTATTCCAAAACGAATCGTTTTAAAGTTATAAGCAAAGAAAGCAGAAAAAATCGATCTTTTTCGAAATTTTTAAATATTTTAAATTTTTTATTAATCTTTCGGGCATATTTGAGAAGGATCATAAGTCAATTATTATTACTGAAGGTGTCACCTAACTTTATCTGCAAAAATCCGAATGCCACCTCTCACATCCAAAAATACACGTTTTTTTACAGATTAGTGCTGGTCTAGACACCCCGTATGATATAGTAACAAATACAACTTCACTTATTGAACCGAGCGATGGATAAAGGATAAAGGATAAAGGATGGATAGAGGAAAGCGTCATACCTGGGCCATGTGTTCCGTAATGATAAGTACAGTCTGCTACAGCTTATCGTGGAAGGCAAGATTGAAGGTAGAATAGGTTTGGGCAGAAAGAAGATATCCTGGCTGAGAAACTTGAGAGAATGGTTTCAAATACCAGAAGCTGCGAACATAATACATGCGGCACAAAACAGAGAAACCTATCGTTTGATGGTCGCCAACCTTCGGTAGAAGACGGCACATAAAGAAGAAGATGGATAAAGGAATAATTTCTGTTTTTAAAGAGAAATCGTATAAAAGAAGTTGCACGAAAAATTATAGCAGATATGGATTTTTATAAATTATGATCTATGGATATATTTATCGATTATGAAAAAGCATTCGATAGAGTACAACATCATAAACTCGTACGTATACTAAAACAACTAGACATCAACACATCTCGACATCTCGAGATCAAAAACATTCGTTGCATAGAAGCTCTTTACTAGAATCAAACAGCTGTCATCAAGGGGGATAACGAAACAACGCAAGCTCAAAAAAATTCTCAGAGGTGTAAAACAGCGATGCATTCTTTCCCCACTACTGTTCAATTTATATTTATAAAATATCTTCCAGAAGCTCTTGAGGAATGTGAAAGCGGCATCAAAGTCAATGGTACCTCGGTACTACAGTAAAAAGTCAATAATACCTGGGTCAATAATATACGAAATGCGGATGACTCGGTCTTAAGAGGTGACAATATAGAAAACCACCAAAATTTTCTAAACAAAATTGGAGAACACGGAACTTAGCATCAACATAAAAGACAATGTTTCTTATAATCAGTCGCCAATATCAAAATGCCAAACTAGCATATAACAATCAAGATGTAGAGTGCGTAAGAAAATTTAAGTACTTGGGAGCCTGACTATGTGAAGACTGGATGTCGGATATAGAAATTAAATGTAGGCTAAGACTAAGATTCACGAAATGCTATATATGTTCGGTGCTCCTATGAATAAACTAGAGGCATTTGAGATCTGGATTTATTGACGAATCCTTAAAGTTCCCTGGACCGCACGTATACCAAATGAAGAAATCCTGAGAAGCATTGGTCCAGAACGGTAACTGCTATGTACAATTAAACAGAGATAAACGGCATATCTGGGGCAAGTAATTACAAACGAAAGATACCAGTTTTTTTAAACCTTAATTGAAGGAAAGATCAAAGGAAGAAGAGAGGTGAGCAGGAAGAAAATGTCATGGTTCCGTAATGTCAAACAATGGACACTATGGACAGGGTTAAGAAACATAGGTCATATACTTTCCTATAGGAGACCATAGGAGACCCTATACCCTTTCACATTCCTCAAGAGCTTCTGGAAGATATTTTATGAATATAAATTGAACAGTAGAATGCATCCCTGTCTTACACCTCTGAGAATTTTTTGAGCTTGCGTTGTTTCGTTATCCCCCTTGATGACAGCTGTTTTGATTCTAGTAAAGAGCTTCTATGCAACGAATATCTTTTTGATCTCGAGATGTCGAGATGTGTTGATGTCTAGTTTTTTTAGTATACGTACGAGTTTATGATGTACTCTATCGAATGCTTTTTCATAATCTATAAAAATGCATATTTGCTTTAATTTTTCGTGCAACTTATTTTATACAATTTCTCTTTAAAAACAGAAATTATTCTTTTATACACACTGCAAGGGATAGATAAAAATGCTCAAACGTGATCGCAAACATCCATTAGTTGATTGAATAAGAAGAAGAAAAATGGATTTGTATGGGGGTCAACAATAACACGATAACAAATGAGGTCTCGAAGTCAACATTAAAAAATCTGAATCCATGTGTATTGGAAGGACAAAGCAGTCCATTTCATTAGACGATGGGGTAAAAATTGAACACTATGATGAATACAAGTACCTGGGCATGAAGATAACTCAAGATGGAACACTCGATACCGCTATAAAAGACTGAAATATATAGAGTAGAAAAGTCATATCCATGATGAACGGAATTTTGTGGAACTAAACAATATCTAAATCAAACAAACAGCTCATATACAATACAATACTTGAAAATGTAATCACATATGGCAGTGAAGTTTGGCTAGTGAATCAGAGAACAGAGAAAATGTTATTAGGAACAGAAATAGACTTCTGGAGAAGAACAACAGGCAAATCAAGAACAGATTGGATAATAAATGAGAGAATACGAGAGATGATGGGAGTCACTCATACAATAACTGATGACATAAAAACAAAACAACTCATATGGTACGGCCATGTACAGAGAATGCCAGATGACAGGATTCCTAAACAGATTTTGACGTAGACACCACAAGGGAGAAGGAAAAGAGGAAGGCCGAGAAGAAGCTGGAGGGAGGGAATTAAAAAAGAACTAGAGAAAAGAGAAATCCCTTTAGGTCTATGGTTAAACAGAGAAGAATGGCGTATGTGAGTCGGAAGGCGTCGGAGAATGCTGTAAACCGATAGTAGTAGTAGTGGATTTTTATGACACGACGCGACGTCTTCAGATAATTCCAATGACATCGCAAGAAAAATTTGAGTTCTCTCTGCTATTCATATTAACGACCAAAGTTGGTATTTCCGAAAGTTGCATAAAAAATTAGTAAAATTTAATAAAAAATGTTCTTCGTGGTAAAAGGTATATTAGTTTAAAAAGCCCTAAAGGGCTACAAACGTATGCACAAAACGTTTTCGCTCTGTAACGAGAGCATCATCAGTGTTACCTAAAATAAATATAACCACATTAATTAAGCAAATGTTAAAGTTAAAATGATGACCAAGCTAAAAGGAAAGTTTGGTTATACTTACAAGAACATGGTGAGCCAACCAAAAAATACAAAGGTCAAAGTCTTTCAAAAAACAGACAAAAGTCTTATATAAATGAAAACATCGAAAACTCCAAAGGATGGATAAAATTCCTAAGGATACGGCCCTAGGGCAACATATGACTCCCACACGTTGTAAGTGGGTCAACAGGTAACTAGGTCATTCTGTTATAAGAGGTGGCAGGCAACTAATAGATGAGACTTCAAAAGCGAATCTGTCTGATGTCAGGACGGCAATTTTTATTTTCATTTTTCATTTTCATAAAATTAGAACGTGTTTTTTTGATTCTGACTTTGATTTCTGCAGTGTAGTCATTATTTTCTGTTATAAGTGTTCCTAGGTAAGTGTACTTTTTTACACAGAGAGGTGTGTTATTAGTCTTAAATCTCTTTCATCTAGGTTTTTAGTTTTCAGAATTCCCATGAGTCAATCATGTTTTACTTTATCAAACGCCTTATTGTAGTCTATAAAACAGACGTAAAGAGGACGGTTAACATCCAAACATCTCTGTGTCAGCACGTTAAAGGAGAATAATGCCTCTCTGGTACCCATACCATTGCGGAACCCATATTGAGTGTCACTAATATGCAGCTCCAGTTTAGAGTGTATTCTGGTGTGGAAAATTTTCAGCAGAATTTTCAAGGTATGTGACATTAAGCTTATGGTTCGGTAGTCACTGCATTCTTTAGCATTCATTTTCTTTGGCAAACACCCAAATGCTGATGTCAACATTTCTCTAGAGATGGTTCCGGTAGTATAGATAGCGTTGAATAGTTCTACTATTATGTCCAGGTTTTTCTCGGTGACCAACTTTATCAGCTCGCTTAGTAATTCATCTGGACCAGCAGGTTTATTGGTTTTCATAGAGTCTATTGCCTGACTAACCTCTGATTTGGTTATCTTTGGGCCCACATCTCCGGTTTGGCTATCTACGAATGTAGTAGCTTCTCTCTTTGGTCATGAAATAGTTCCTCGATGTACTTTTTATATCGTGGTAGTTTTCGTTCTGTCTCCATTATACTATTTCCATTTTTGTAGAGAAATATATTGGAGGTTCTTCTATTTCCTATTCCGGCTAGTTCTTTGACTTTTTTTATGTAGGTTGAAGTTGTCATATCTGTTTTGCAGTTCTTCTATTTCTTTACATTTTTTCAGAGAAGTAGGTTTTTTAGCCTCCCTAATTTTTCTTCTTATTTGGTTTTGTAGCTGTTTATAGCGGGTCTTATTGACGGATTTGTTTTTTCTTTTTTCATTCATCAATTCTAGTGTTTCCTCCGTCATCCATTGTTCTTTCTTACATTTTATTGTTGTAAGTACTTTCTTACTTGACTCTAATATAGAGGTTTTGAAGAATTGCCAGTGCTGTTCTACGTCGCAATTATTTCCTGGGTTTCTGTCTAGATTTGTGTTGATTTCGTGTTTCAGATTTTCTTTTATTTCTTCTGACTTTAGTTTTTAGTTGAAGTAGTCTTTTTTATTTGAAGTTGAAACCTAGCAATAAGAAGACTGTGATCAGAAGATACATCCGCTCCTGGATATGCCTTTACTGCCTGAATTGAGTTTCGATATCTGTGCTTTATTATGATATAGTCAATTTGATTTCTGACGATTTTGTTGTCTTTGTCAGCTGGCGATTTCCATGTATAAAGGCGTCGCTTAGGTAATTCAAAGAATGTTTTAACAATCTTCAGCGAAGTGTAAAAGTATGTAATAATAAAATTTCTTAGTTTAATTTTAAAATTATTTAAAATCTAAAAATTCAGAATACATAGACTGAAGCTTCGCGCTAGTCTACAATACCGCCTACTGAACCATTTATTGATAGGTATGTTTTTTCCTTGTCTCTCTCAAAACTTACTAACAAACTTTTCGCACAAACATCCAACTTTGTTAATATTTCACTCCGGCGCACGTTTAATGCAATCCTTGATGCAAATTCAAATTAAAAAGTCTCTCTTTTTTACTTAGTTTAATTACACCAACTTGCGAATAGTCGAACAACATTTTTTAATCCGAATATAATAGCAAGTCGTTAAAAAAATTAAAGGATCAACGTTTAAAAAGTAAAACAAGCATGGGTAATGAGAGAAAAATTCGCTAGTTAGAGTCCACGTGTTTTTATTTAGAATAAAATTAACTTGACCTTTCCTTCATATTTGTAATTATAGAACTTCCTGAGACATAGACGTAGATGTTTATGTTATTGTGGACATTAAAAGGTAATTCATTGACATATAAGTTTAAACAAATATTTTTTGAAAACAAAGTAAGTTATCAATCCAAGTAGCACAGAAAACGATAATAAATATCGTTCCCATACCACCAGATTGACTACAGGTGGAATACTTTCTTTGGTTACAACTTCCCAAGATTTTGAAAAATTATAAATGATACAGGATGCCGAGGAAATTAACCCTGGAAGATCACACCTATTTTTTTTACATAAACCGCACACATGGGTGTCAGATACCCAATGATTTTTTGTGAAGAATTAAAAAAAAGTAATTATTTTATGATGTCCAGAGACTCTCTAATCACTATTGAATACATACGAATAATTAAATCAATAATTTTATTTTCTCTCTCTTAATTGTAGTAACACAAAAGAACAAAATATTAAAAATACCTAAAAATAATTAAAAAACATTTTCTAAAAAACCGGAAACATAATTCAAAATATTTTAATTTAATTCAACAACAAAATGGTCTTTCTAACTAAAATATAACACCTTTTGATGATAGAACTCATATTCATTCTTAGCCAGGTATTTCAGTTTCACTCATTTTAGTAACTACATTCATAAGACAGTGTGGCTCTATGTTCCATGCATTATGCTTTATAGCAAGCCGAGCATGCACGCTTTGCTTTTCCATCTTTGCCTTTGCAGAAATAACACCTAGTTTTCTTTACTAAATTTGTGGGATGTTGTGTTGTTAGGTCATTAACTTGAACGCACACTTGATCGCAAACCTCACACATGGGTGCTACATACCCCAGCCTGTATTCAATAAATTCTCGTGATTGAAAATATTGCTCAAATGAGACCGCAACTACACACCCGTCCTTGGCAGACTAGAGAATAAATTTACATAAAGCAGCATTACCATTGAAATGCAGCTGCGCAAGCTACATGCAGTTAAGTGTCGCGATGGGTATCTCACACCCAAGTGTGAGCTTCCAGGGTTAAGATAAGAGAATTTTAAATAATTCACAACCCATCTGCTCAGCGTGGTAAAAGTTCCAACAAGAAAGATTCCTTAGCACTCAACAAAAGAGTAAATGAATTTATTTATATTTAAAGTTGCCTGTCGCCTCTTGTAACATAATGACCTAATTGTTACCTATTGACCCACTTACCACTTGCGGGAGTCATATGTTGCCCTAGGGCCGTATCCATAGAAATTATATCCATCCTTTGGATTTTGTCATGTTTGCATTTATATGAGACTTTTGTCTGTTATTGAAGGGTTTTGATCTTTGTATTTTTTTGGTTGGCTCACCATGTTCTTGTAACACTGATGATGCTCTTGTTACAGAGCGAAAACGTTGTGTTTCTATGTTTGTAGCCATATACGGGCTTTTTTTTAAACTAATATACCTTTTACCAAGGCGAAAATTTTTTATTAAATTTTACTTGTAATTAATGGTATACAGCCAGCTAGAGTAAATTCTTTGTTGTGGATTTTTCTATGACCGGTTTGGAGAGCTGGGTTTGATTCTCTGGAACTATAACTTCAGGTAGTGAAGTTAGTTGTCGGTATGTTAGGGACTTTTCGAGTTTTTCGTTTTCGAGTGTTTCTCTCCACCAGCAGGTTCTAGCTGAATTTCAAATTTTCGTTAATTTTGGATAGACACTTGGTTGAAAACTGCTTTGTTTCCAACCCTGTAAATTTCAAAGTGTTCGTGAAATAAAATCTTTCCTTGCGTTTTGCGTATTTTATTGTGTGACGTCAGCATTTATTAACGTCACAGATCGAGTTCTGCGTTGCTAATCAGTTTATTTATTAACAAAAATCTGTAATTAGAAAAAAGTCTGTCATTAGAAAAGTCTCGCAGAAAATCTCTCTGGATTTCAAATAATTCTTGAAGAGCCAGAATTTGTCACAGCGATTGCGAAAACTTAAAATTGGTGTAACAACATATTCGATACCCATACCTGTTCCTGTTACCTATAAGTTGCGTCAGAATAACAAGGTTCTGTCTGCAATTTTTGTCTAAACTGAGATTTTTATGTAACTTGGTTCTATTTTATGTTCTTCACCTTAATATGATACTAGCACCCACATCTATTAACAGGTGGCTGAAATACGAAAGTTACAAGGTTCTATCTCAGAGAATTTTAAATGTTAACAAGCTTCTAAATGATATAAAAAAACAGTCAACTAAGTACACAAGGTCCTATCTGCAAGAACTAAAAGTGTTTATAAGTTAACAATAAGACTTTATTAAATAACTAGAAGTTATTTTATTGTAATATATAGTCCAGGAACCAAAGCTTTTCACCTTACAATTTTTACAGAATGGATCGATTTGCTTGAAACTTTAAGAATAAGTAGTGGATAATCCAAAGATCAAAATCTGTATGATACCGAAAGGCACTTTTACCATGGGGGTGGTTGCAACCCCATGTCGGGGGTGGAAATTTTTTATTATATTTTGACCGCAAAAGTTGATAAAAACATCCATTCTAAGCAAAAAATGTTCTATACATTTTTTTGATAAAATTAAGACTTTTCCATTTATTCGCTATCGAAAGTGATAGTTGTATATCGAAAAAATCAATATTTTTCAATAATACTCATTTACGAATCACTCAATTTTTGCCGTAAATTTTTTTTTTCAAAACAAGTTCTTGGAACTTAAATAACCTACAACTTCATAATTAAACATTTTTTCGTATCTCTGATACTCTGATGCTAATCTTTCTATTCTGAAGAAAATGGTATTTTTTACCAAACTATAAAAATTCGTTGTTCCCTTTTAACTACAGTTTTTAAAAAACTAATCATTGTAAGCCAGTCAAACTTCTAGAATCTATTAATAATACATAAATAAATAAGAATGAATAAGGTCAATGACTAAAAACACCGCTAATATACATTATTATGCTTCCAATTGGATGTCTCCTTTTTTTTTTCTTCAAAAAAATATATTGATTTTTTAACCGTAACTTTTTTATGTTTTATCGTAAAAAAAGTTTGTTAAAAAAGAATTTTGTAGGTTTTTACAAGATATACAAGCTTGTTAATATTAAATCTTTTTAAAATCCTTAGTCGCAAAAGGAGGAGACTTTGAAAGGGTTGGTAAAGATGGTTTTTGCATGTTATTCCAAGTTTTAATTGTGAATGTCTCGCTCAATTTTTGCCGTAGGAAAATTTTTGCAAACCAGTTTCTTGGGAAATAAATAAGCTACAATTTTATATTTAAACATTTTTTCGTATTTCTGATGCTAATCTTTCTATTCTGAAGATAAGGCCATTTTTTCCAAACTACAAAAATTCGTCATTCGCTTTTAACTCAATTTTTTTTAAAACTAATCATTCAAAGGCGGTTAAACTTCTAGAACCTATTAATAATTCATAAATGAAGAAGACCAAATAGGGTCAATGACTAATGTTAATTAGGGTGGTGATTAGGAGGTTGCTTCCATCACTTTTTCGCTGAAAAAAATAGGGACTGACACTATTTTCTTTATGTCACTTAATTTTTGGGCTAGAGACTTTTTTTATTTCTGGAGATAGATATTTTTAAATACTTTAAATTGGTTTGAACAAATTATCTTCTAAAAATGCATAGTTTTCTGTTTTTTGACTTTGAAACTACAATATTTAGCAGTTGACCAAGAAGAGCTAACATATAATAAAGTAGATATAGCTCGATTACTACTGGTCTAAATGAAAATTAAAAAAGATTTTGTTTATTTTTTTAAAAGGTACTGGTTCGTCCACATAAGTAGGAATAACAATTTTTAATTTTCTTGTTTTTGTACAGAATATTTTAATTCATTTTCTTTTCAATATTATGGGACACCCCGTATATACGAGTAGGCCAATACCTAATTCAGTGAGTATGTATTAATTTTTATCATTATTTTCAAGTAAAAACCTTAAAGTTTTTTGTATGTAATTACCTGCCTACTCGCCTCATTTTAAAAAGACAATTCGCCAACCAACTCTCTTGGTTAACAGTCACTTACAATCATTCCAAAAAGTGTATAGAAACTCAATATAGTCCTCGCGAGTGATTTATACTTTATACTACTCAGCAATAGCAGTACGAAAAATAGCAGGCCTGCTCCAGCTTGTGCAACGAGAAATGACAAGGTAGGAAATATTTTTATTACAATTTACTTTAAGGTCTGGTTTTTTTACTGTTATTTTTTTTATTCTATTTTAAATTCACCCTATGCTAAACAGTCCACTAATAAAGCTCACTGAGTTAGTAATATCCTCCAAGATGATTTATTGATCCGTTACGAGCCTGATAGATCCATTTTCTATATTTTTTTCTTGCATTTTTCATTTTTCTAAGAGGGTAATATAGTCGGGGAAAGTTTCTTTTAAACCTGAATTGTTTGATTTTATTGTCATACTTTGCTAATTTACAAAGATCAGAATCAAATTCAGGTTATTTAACCGCATTTCCTTTGACTTTATTTTTTGTTATTCTTTAACATAAGGCGATAAAATATTCTTTACAAAATTAAAATCACGTATCAATTAGTACATTGGTTTTTTGTTTGTGCCGATCGTTAGTGGTACCTATACCTCAGTTAATGTTGTTTTTTAAGTAAAAAAGGAACACATTAATGTAAAAGTAATTATTATTAAATTGTCAACGTCGGCCAATAGACAAATTTTGTTATAATAATTATTATACAGGTTGACTCTATTATAGATGAAACTGTGTGTTTATTTTACACAGTAATTTTTATTTAAAGGGTTTATGTTTTATAATTATTTTTTGTCTATAAATATTCAAATAGCAGAGGACATAGTTTTCTATTTTATTAGCACAAAGTTCGGTTGTATTTTATTAATTTTCGTGTGGTGAACCTATTTTATTTCCTAACGCTAATTTCATATTTTTCTAAATTTATTAATTCTACATTTAAATTTACAAAATGGCAGATAAAATTAAAAAATATCAATCTTTAAGACAAGTTGAAGTGCAACAAATGACTGAAATTCATGCTGTTGCTTTAAAGGTAGCTGCTGACGATAAGAATTTTTACCCGGTTTTGGAAGTTATGTATGAAGGATTGGAAAAAATTCGTGACAATTTTTATGATCTTCATAATAAAATAATTATGTTAGTTTCTGAGCAAGATAATGAGGACGCGCTATTTAAAGTCGAAGATGATTGCCGTAGTAATTTTGACAAATTATATTATAAAATTAAATTAACATACGTGCAAGCCTTTAGAAAATCTTCAACATCAAGTCAGCAAACTACATCAACTTCACAGTCTCAAAATCCTTTACCTATAAATTATTTTAATTTACCAAAACCGGAATTGCCATCTTTCAGTGGAAAAATAACTGAATTTAGAAGTTTTATAGATCAGTTTGATGCTCGCGTTCATACTCTTACTTACTTACAACCAATTGACAAATTTAATTTGTTACTATCGTGTTTAAAGGGTGCAGCGCGCGATGCTGTGGATCATATTGACATCACAGCAAACAATTATCCAATTGCCTATGATCTGCTTTGTGAAAGGTTTAATAATGTTAGGGTAATCGCTGCCAATTTATGGAATAACCTTGAAAGTTCACCACAACTGACTTCAGAAGATCCAAAAGAACTACGCAAGTTGTTAGATACATTTTCGAAAAATGTGGCATCTCTAAATAAGCTAGGACTACCCACAGTACATTGGGATTTTATACTTGTTCAAATGATTTTAAAACGATTAACTGTTTCTTTAGTAACACGTTTTGAGCTTTTTCATAATAATTCAACCATCCCAAGCTATAAAAAACTGATTGATTTTTTAAATCAAAGTTGTCTCGCTTTAGATAATATTGATTTTCACACTAAACCAAAATCTAACTTTTCTAAAAAACCTAATTCTTCCAAATCTACATCATTGCTTGCTCAAACAGAACCTGAACCAAAATGTTCTATCTGTAAAACTAATGATACCCATGCCATTTATAAATGCTCCGTTTTTTTGGCAAAATCTCCTGTAGATCGATTTCAATTAATAAAAAAGAACAAGATGTGTATTAACTGTCTTGGATCACATCGTTCTAGCCTATGCAAATCTACATGGACTTGTCACTCGTGCCATAAAAAACATCATACACTCCTTTGCTTCTCCTCTTCTAAGAAAGAAGAGAATGTTCAAGATTCGGCGGCATCCACTTTAAATTCAACGACTGGATCATCCGTTTCTGTGTGTTTTTCTTCCGCTGATAAAAGTACTTTGCTTTCCACTGCATGTATTGAGGTGCTTGATTGTCACGGTAACTACCAACCTGTTAGGTGTCTGTTAGATTCGGGAAGCATGACGTCCTTCATCTGTCAAAAGACCCTTAGGCGTTTAGGTTTACGTCCCATGAAAACTTCAGCTAACATCCAAGGATTAGGTTCTATGCAGTCGACCACTAATTTAGGTGGGGTTACCATTTCTTTTAAACCAGTACGTAAATCTTCTCCTATTTTGACAACCGATGCGTTAGTCTTGACAAAAATATGTGAGGATCAGCCTTTATGTAATTTAGAAGTTAATACTTGGCCCCATATTGCTAATTTAAAGTTAGCAGATGATAACTTCTTTCGTAGAGGATCCATAGACATTCTTTTAGGAGCTGATGTATTCTCTACCATTCTTTTGGATGGACGTATTTACGGCAATCAAGATGAACCTGATGCAATTAATACTATATTTGGCTATGTGCTTATGGGAAAAGTAAATATTTCAAAGGCACCTACTCTTACGTCTTTATTTTGCCAAGTTGAAGATACGGTTTCTTTGGATCAGCAAATAAAGAAATTCTGGGAATTAGAAGCAGTCCCTGAAGTTTTTTGCTTAGCTCCTGATGACGCTAAAGTGGAAAATATGTTTATGAATACTTATACGCGTGAACATTCAGGACGCTTTGTAGTAGATCTACCTTTTAAGGAAGAAAATCCTGTCTTTCCTAATATTAGATCACTTGCTCTTAGTAGGTTTTATTCATTAGAAAGAAGGCTTCAAAAATCTCCTGAACTTTATGACCAATACCGCACCTTTATGAAGGAATTTGTTGAGCTCGGTCACATGGAACCTGTCCCATTGAATAACTTCGATTCACCTTATGTTTACTATTTATCGCATCATTGTGTTTTAAGACCTGAAAGTCTAACAAGTAAATTAAGGGTCGTTTTTAATGGTTCCGGGCATCTTCCAAATCAACCCTCACTCAATGACAAATTATTCACTGGTCCTAAGCTTCAGACTGACATCTGTACAATTTTGATTAATTTTCGATTGCATGGTTATGTAATTACGGCCGATATTTCTAAAATGTATAGGCAAATTTTAATTAATCCTACTCAAACAGATTATCAAAGAGTACTTTGGCGTTCTAATAATTCTGAACCTGTTCGAGATCTTCGTATCAACAGAGTTGCTTATGGTCTCTCTTGTTCTCCTTATCTTGCTATTAGATGTCTACATCAGTTGGCTAATGATGACGGGGATTCGTTTCCTCTAGCAGCCGAGGCACTTAAAACTGGAACCTACGTTGATGATATCGTTTCTTCCTGTCCTAGTTTCGAAAATGCCTTAGCACTAAGAGACGAACTTATTGCCTTACTTGCCAAAGGAGGTTTTGAGTTGAAAAAATGGTCCAGTAATGTACCCGATTTATTGAAAGGATTAGCTGTATCAGATTTAGCAATAAAACCTCTTACATTTAATGATGATATTTCGTCCAAAACACTTAAAGTATTAGGGTTGGAATGGGACGCTTCTTCGGATACATTTGCTTTTAAAGTTCAAGTTTTAGACTCTTCTTGTACAAAACGTCATCTTTTGTCCAATTTAGCAAAAATATTTGATCCTCTTGGATTTTTATCTCCAATAACATTTCTAATTAAACACCTTATTCAAAGAATATGGACTCAAAAGATTGGTTGGGATGATGCTCCATCAAAAGAAATTATCCGTTTGTGGAAAAAATACATTGATGATGTAGCATATTTGAGTAAATTAAATTTACCTCGTCGTTTATTAATTGACGATATTTTACGCTTAGAAGTTCACTGTTTTGGTGACGCTAGCGAGAAAGGTTACTGCGCTGTCTTGTACTTTCGATGCTTATCACCTTCAGGCCAACCTTTTGTTTCTTTTGTTATAGCTAAATCTAAGGTCGCACCCATTAATAAGGGACTTACTATTCCCAGATTAGAATTGTCTGCTGCGGTTTTAGTGGCTCGACTAGTCTCCTTTGTTTCTTCTGTTATTAAAGATAAAGTAGAAATCAAGGAAATATACTGTTATTCTGATTCTGCTGTTACATTACGTTGGTTACAATCTTCCCCTCATCAGTGGAAAACTTTTGTGAGCAATAGAGTAGCTTATGTGCAGGAACGAGTAACTTCTTCATGTTGGCACTATGTTCCTTCTGAAGAAAATCCTGCTGACATTGGTTCAAGGGGTTGCTTACCCTCTGAGTTAATTAACTGTTCCAAATGGTGGGCGGGGCCAACCTTCTTACAATCTGATCCGCTAACGTTCTTTGAACTTAATTCAAAGGAGTCTACTAATGTAAATTTGGAAGTGCGGACTGTCGCATTGATTGCTGAAATTCCCAATAATTTTTTAGATATTTTATTGGATCGTCATTCGTCTTTAAATAGGTGTGTTCGATGTTTGTGTTACATTATTCGTTTTTTCCATTATGTAACCAAAAACCGATATGGTAATCTGGAAATAGGTTGTTTAAGTTTATTGGAGCAACATAACTCCTTACTGGTTTTTGTTAAACGAACACAGCAGATCTTTTTTAATACTTTAATAAATTTTATCCAAGATAAACAGCTGCTTCCAAAAAATTTAAGAAAGCTTTCACCTTTTATCGATGCAAAGGGAATTCTACGTGTAGGTAGTCGCCTAGCTAATGCGCCCATTTCGTATGATCGCAAATTTCCGGCATTACTTCCTAACAGTTGTAAATTAACTGATATGATTATTGAATCTACTCATCTGCAATATCTACACGCCGGGCTTCAAACTGTTCAATACCTAATTTCTCAGCGTTTTTGGATTATATCTTCCAAACGAGCCATTCGTAGAGTACTGTCTAAATGTGTTAAATGTTTTAAGGTGAATCCTTTGTCCCCAGTTCCGTTAATGGGAAATCTACCGCTAGCTCGAATATCTCAACTAAAACCTTTCAGTAATGTTGGAGTTGATTTTGCGGGCCCTTTTCCTATAAGAGCTTCCAAACTTCGAAAGTCTCAAACTCTTAAAGCGTATTTGTCGCTTTTTATTTGTTTCTCAACAAAAGCTCTTCATTTAGAGCTCGTATCTGATTTATCCACTGACGCGTTTTTAGCTGCGTTTAAGCGATTTGTCAGTCGTAGAGGCCGATGTCAACATGTTTATAGTGACAATGGCACTAACTTTGTTGGAGCCAGAGCAGAACTTAACAGATTGGCATCACAAGCTGCTTCTCATGAATCTATTCAATGGCATCTCATTCCCCCTTCTTCTCCACACTTTGGAGGTTTATGGGAATCTAATATTAAGACGGTAAAGGGTCATTTAATTCGCACAATTGGAGAACAAGTACTAACTTTTGAAGAGTTATATACTATTTTTTCTCAAATTGAGGCCATCATGAATTCGAGGCCAATATGCCCGTTAAGTTCAGACCCAAACGATCTTAGTGCGTTAACTCCAGGACATTTTTTGACCATGGAGCCTTTGAGTGCTCCGCCCGAAGAAACGTTGCTCGATGTTCCGCACAATCGGTTGAATCGTTGGCAATTATTAAATAAGTTGCACCAACAGATTTGGGAACGGTGGTCTAAGGAGTGCCTCCAAACTCTTCATCAAAGGGCTAAATGGAATTCTCCGTCTCCAAACGTCCAACTAGGTACCTTAGTGGTAATCCGCCAAAATAATATTCCCCCGCTACAATGGCCTTTGGGCCGTATAATTGAGGTTCATCCTGGATCTGATGGTATAGTTAGAGTGGCCACAGTGAAAACTAATAGTGGTATATATAAACGCTCTATAGTAAAATTATGTCCTTTGCCTTTTGAGCCGTAACAATACTGCGTATTGTGGTGGGCGGTTGTGGTTCGTCCACATAAGTAGGAATAACAATTTTTAATTTTCTTGTTTTTGTACAGAATATTTTAATTCATTTTCTTTTCAATATTATGGGACACCCCGTATATACGAGTAGGCCAATACCTAATTCAGTGAGTATGTATTAATTTTTATCATTATTTTCAAGTAAAAACCTTAAAGTTTTTTGTATGTAATTACCTGCCTACTCGCCTCATTTTAAAAAGACAATTCGCCAACCAACTCTCTTGGTTAACAGTCACTTACAATCATTCCAAAAAGTGTATAGAAACTCAATATAGTCCTCGCGAGTGATTTATACTTTATACTACTCAGCAATAGCAGTACGAAAAATAGCAGGCCTGCTCCAGCTTGTGCAACGAGAAATGACAAGGTAGGAAATATTTTTATTACAATTTACTTTAAGGTCTGGTTTTTTTACTGTTATTTTTTTTATTCTATTTTAAATTCACCCTATGCTAAACAGTCCACTAATAAAGCTCACTGAGTTAGTAATATCCTCCAAGATGATTTAGGTACATTTTTGTTAAATAAAGTTGTTTTGATAAAACGAAAACTTTTGGAGTTATTAGCAGAAAACTTATTAAATACATTGATTTTTTTGATATATTACTAACACTTTCGATAGCGAATAAACCAAAAACTATTAATTTTATCAAAAAAATGTATAGAACGTTTTTTGCTTAGAATGAATATTTTTAACAACTTTGCAGTCAAAATATAATTAAAAATTTTCACCCCCCGAGATGGGGTGGCAACCACCCCCAAGGTAAAAGCACCTTTCGGCATCATGATTTTGATGATCCTTGGATTATCCACTATTTATTCTAAAATTTTCAAGCAAATCGATCCATTCTGTAAAAATTGCGAGGGGTTGTCCTATTTTAAGCTTCATTACTTGGACTAATACTAATTGTTAAACAAAGGTATATGTGGAAAATAGAACTTGATTAAATAAGTTTAATTCATTTCTCAAATCAGAACTTCTTTGTATTACCTATTGAAGTAACTTTTTACTGTTAATAAAAATATATTAATTTTTTAAAAAAATCTACATTTTAATACATAAAAGTGGCGCTAATAGTAAAATAAATACATAACATAGAAACTTTAAACAGTCATAACTAAAAATGACACCTGAGGCAATTAGAACTTTGTTATTCCAATGCAACGTATAGTGCGTAAAGAAATAAAAGTTTGTATCGTGTTACTCTTATCTTTTACGTACTAAAAGAAACTCCAGATACTACAGTTCATTCAACAAATCCAGAAAATACACCAACAACCCCAGAGAAGACAAGGTGGTTGAAGATTCACAAGAACGGAATAAACAATTCAATCTCAAGGCGGCTTTTTCTCTTTCCTTATTCTCTTCCTCTTCCTGTTTGCGGTTCTCTTTCACCTCCTCACCTATTTCTTTCCTTGCTACGCTTCAAACCTCTTTTGGTCTACGCTTCTCTTTTTCTCTTTGTCTTCTTGATTACGCTTTTTCGTCACCTCATTCTTTTCTTGCATACGCTTCCCATTTTTCCTTTCGATTTTTAAAAACTATGCGGGCTCCGGACGTATCCATTTCTTTATCAAATTTGGTAGATCTTGTAATAGCCACTAACAATTACAGGTTTAATACTTATTTTTCGTCAAGGTACGTTTTCTGCATAGAATAAATCTTAAGGAACTTTCATAACAATTCCAACTCGTCATCAGTGTTTTTCTATGAGTTGCAGTTTTTGCTGGATACTTCAGACGGAGAAGAAAATTGCACAAAACTCAAGGCTCTCTAATTATTTGTTTTTAATTTTTAATTAAATCCAATAAGTTTTGCATCACCTAACATGCAACAACAATAAACTTTTGTTTGTGTTTAACATGAATCATCATTATCTTAGAAGAGTAAACCGATTAAAGCAGTTTCATAAAGACAATACTCCGTAAACATGGAACACAAACACACTGGACAATAAACTGATGTTAACATTGGTTAATCGATAGCCTTGGAATACAAACTGATGTATAATTTTAATATAATTACAAGTTTTATGAAAATTGTGAGAAAAATATGGTAAATGATAATGTAGCTTCGTATTTCCGTAGGAAATATATAATTTGAAGCGTACTTAATATTCAGTTAAAAATAAAAATAACCAACGAACAATTGTGCATTTATAGTCCAGAGAAATAAAGTATTTCCGCAATAATTTTGATCCGGCTCAAAAGGTGCATAGAACTCAAAAAAACTTACCATAAATACTTGGCGGGGTAATAGTCCCCAAGAGGGTCTTAATTTTAAATTTCAAATATCTCGGAAACTAATGATTTTATCGTTAAGAATGAATTATATGCTCTACAGTATTAACGATTAAATCATTAGTTTTCGAGATATTTGAAGTTAAACATACGGCACAGATATTTTGATTACTTAATGTATTGTGCCGCTTAATTTTAAACTGATCGTATCGTTAATACTGAAGAGTATATTATTCATTCTTAACGATAAAATCATTAGTTTTCGAGATATTTAAAATAAAAATTAAGCGGCATCACACATTAATCAAAATAACTGTACCGTTACATGTTTAACTTCAAATATCTCGAAAACGAATGACTTTATCGTAATGAGTGAACAGTATTTTATTTACATAGAGAGTATTGGAAAATCGAAGAATTGCTTTAAAATGGCAATTCTGCCAGTGGTGTAGAATTTGAAAAGGGTCAACCATTCACTGTCCCCTGTCCTACGCCTCTAATACCCAGAAACGTTTATTTAATATAATTGGATAGGGTGTATAGTACCTACTCTTTTTGCTAGGTATGAAAAGGATACGTCGAATAGTTGTAAAATACTGAGCAAAAATAGTTTTTAAATTTTTAAATATAACAGTAAGGAGCCACATTTTATTTAAGTGATTTTGGTAAAATCTTAATATTTTGAGGTATAGAATCTACAACTCAGAGGTTGGACATGGACATTCGTAATGAAACACCCTGTATATTAATTCGCATGTGTATTAATAATATATGATTTAATGTCACCTTACATTTTGCCGAATCATCACATTAATTAGATGAAAATCCCTAGAATATCCCTATTATCGGTAAGGAGAATGCCGAATATTAGAAATGATGGGTGCCAATAGTTATTAATACCTAATGAATAGAGGTGCTTTTAGTGCTTCTGGGCAAAGGATTCAACAGGAAGCAGTATTATGGTATAATAGAACGGCGGTAGAGGAGACTATCGCCCCCCAGAATGACATTGTTCTCCTTAATCCCTTAGATGTTTACTACGCTGTGCGAAATTCCCTTCAAGTATTATGTAATTGAAATTTAGAGTTAGGTGAGGTATATGCGAAAGAGCTGGGAGACTATTAGCGACAAGTATTTAGTATATACGGTTTGAATACATTGTTTATCTAAATAATATCAATAACACCAATAATTGTATGCCAGGGGATAAATAATAGAGCAGGTAAATTCATAAGACAACTTATAAAGGGTGATTCATTTAGAGGTACTTTTTTTGGTGAGGATTTGTTGAAAGATCGTGCATGAATGGTATCACCTAAAGTTGCTTTTTTTTCAGTATTGTTTGACATTTCATCCTAGAAAGACTTAACTCGACACAACGTCTAGAAATTATTTAGCTGTATTACGAAAATAGGCGTTCAATGAGGAAAGTGTTTCGTGCGCTTAAAGCAAAAAAAAAGAATGTGTGTGTACTTTGTACGCACGTAAGAAGTTATACTTCTATTATATGATTATATGATTATAAACGAAATTAATATACTTTTTATTTATATTTTATTTAAATATTAAACTAATTTATACTTACTACTTCTTAAACATTTTTATTAAAACAGTGCCAAAAATTAAAATAATAAAAGAATAAAACACACACAAACACATTAAAAATGCCACAAATGATTTCTGAACATTAATTGTCGGAAAAATTTTTAACTAAATACGTATTTTCTGAAAATAAAATTATATAATAAATATACTTACAATCATAAAATGTATAAAAAAAATAAAAAAATAAAAGTTTCTATTGGGATTCGAACCAACTTACCACGCGGCTGGTATTTGCGTTGTATTGGGGTTCACTCGCTTAAAAGCTTCGCCACAGAGACAGCTTGTCATTATGTGCGAAGATCGACTAACTAAACAGATTAAACTTTTGACATTTTTAACTAATGTAAATCAAATTATTTTGATTTTGAATTGAAATGATTTAGAATTGAAAAAATACAACAAAACATAGAGTAAGAAAACAATATATTAGGTGAATATTGATAGAAATTTTGATGGTAATCAAATTATGTAAATTAAAGTATTACATACTACTTATGTATTTTGGTAGGTTCAAATAGGTAGGTATCGGAGCCCGTATAACGACTAATAAATTTCGCAATCACTTGCATCGTGCAAAGTGGCTATGTTCAAATATCATAACAAAATTTGATCAACTATTTATAAAACACTTACCGATTCTTTAGCTTTGAATAAGCGAGATCTGCGGCACTCATACTAGTCACAGTTTGATGGGCTTTCACATTGGCATGCAACAATCATCTCTTCTATGTAAATAAGTCCAAAAATATAATATGAAAACTATTTAAAAAGGCAGTATAACCATTAACTAACTTTTTGTTTGTTGTTTCTCTTCCTACAAATTTTAAAACGCAACAACCATACACAGCTGTGCCACAGCTGCCATATTGGATAATTTTTGTCATGTCATTTGAACATCCAATCAGAACAAAGTTATAATGCGCATGCGCCTGGTCGCTAGGTTTTTCCATATAAAAATTCACCTTCATTACGCCCGTAAAGAAGTATAACTTCAAAAAAATGTTTTCCGATGAGGCCCATTTTTGGCTTAATGAGGACGTGAATAAATAAAATACCCGTATTTGGGTTGTTGAGAAACCCAAAGAGGTTCAAGAGTTAGCAATAGATTCAGAAAAAACCACTATTTGGTGTGGTTAATGGGCCGGTGTTATCTTCGGTCCATGTCTTGGACCGGCCAGAATGTTACTGTGAATGGAGACCATTATCTCGCCATGATAACGGACTATTTGGTACCACGAATTGAAGTTCGTAGTTTAACTGACATTTGGTTCCAAAAATATGGCGCCAACTGCCATACATCCCGTGAAAGCATGGCTTTACTGAGAAAACGGTTCGGTAAGCAATTTATTTCACGCTTCGGACGAGTGACTTGGCCGCCTATATCCTGTGACATCACACGTCTAGTCGTTTTCCTCTGGGGCTACCTCAAGTCCAAAGTCTATATGAATAAACCGGCTACGATTGAGGCATAGGAGGCCATTATTACTCTAGTCACTGGTCAAATACCAATCGAAAAGCTCGAAGGCGTCATCGAGAATTAGACATTCAGAATGGACCGTCTTAACCGCAGTCATAGTCAACATTTGAAAGAAATTGTCTTAAAGAAATAATTATAAAGAATGGTTCTTTTGCATGATAATAAAGATTTTCAAATAAAATTCATTTTTTTCATTGTTTTTTCTTTTTTAAAAAAGTACCTCTAAATGAATCACCCTTTACATATTGATAAATTTATTTAATTATCATAGAGAATAATTATAATTAAACAAACCCAAAAAGAAAAAACTTTGGAATTTCAGGTGCCTGGATAATTTTACGGGACAGTGCAGATAGGAATATAATTACATATTTGATAGTGACATACTTTGACATACTTTACTATGTGTTGACATTCAGTGCACAATACTTTCTAAATATAAATCTATGTATAAATAAAATAATCTATGTATACCTATCTTAACCGCAGTCATAGTCAACATTTGAAAGAAATTGTCTTAAAGAAATAATTGTAAAGAATGGTTCTTTTGCATGATAATAAAGATTTTCAAATAAAATTCATTTTTTTCATTGTTTTTTCTTTTTTAAAAAAGTACCTCTAAATGAATCACCCTTTACATATTGATAAATTTATTTAATTATCATAGAGAATAATTATAATTAAACAAACCCAAAAAGAAAAAACTTTGGAATTTCAGGTGCCTGGATAATTTTACGGGACAGTGCAGATAGGAATATAATTACATATTTGATAGTGACATACTTTGACATACTTTACTATGTGTTGACATTCAGTGCACAATACTTTCTAAATATAAATCTATGTATAAATAAAATAATCTATGTATACCTATCTTAACCGCAGTCATAGTCAACATTTGAAAGAAATTGTCTTAAAGAAATAATTATAAAGAATGGTTCTTTTGCATGATAATAAAGATTTTCAAATAAAATTCATTTTTTTCATTGTTTTTTCTTTTTTAAAAAAGTACCTCTAAATGAATCACCCTTTACATATTGATAAATTTATTTAATTATCATAGAGAATAATTATAATTAAACAAACCCAAAAAGAAAAAACTTTGGAATTTCAGGTGCCTGGATAATTTTACGGGACAGTGCAGATAGGAATATAATTACATATTTGATAGTGACATACTTTGACATACTTTACTATGTGTTGACATTCAGTGCACAATACTTTCTAAATATAAATCTATGTATAAATAAAATAATCTATGTATACCTATCTTAACCGCAGTCATAGTCAACATTTGAAAGAAATTGTCTTAAAGAAATAATTGTAAAGAATGGTTCTTTTGCATGATAATAAAGATTTTCAAATAAAATTCATTTTTTTCATTGTTTTTTCTTTTTTAAAAAAGTACCTCTAAATGAATCACCCTTTACATATTGATAAATTTATTTAATTATCATAGAGAATAATTATAATTAAACAAACCCAAAAAGAAAAAACTTTGGAATTTCAGGTGCCTGGATAATTTTACGGGACAGTGCAGATAGGAATATAATTACATATTTGATAGTGACATACTTTGACATACTTTACTATGTGTTGACATTCAGTGCACAATACTTTCTAAATATAAATCTATGTATAAATAAAATAATCTATGTATACCTATCTTAACCGCAGTCATAGTCAACATTTGAAAGAAATTGTCTTAAAGAAATAATTATAAAGAATGGTTCTTTTGCATGATAATAAAGATTTTCAAATAAAATTCATTTTTTTCATTGTTTTTTCTTTTTTAAAAAAGTACCTCTAAATGAATCACCCTTTACATATTGATAAATTTATTTAATTATCATAGAGAATAATTATAATTAAACAAACCCAAAAAGAAAAAACTTTGGAATTTCAGGTGCCTGGATAATTTTACGGGACAGTGCAGATAGGAATATAATTACATATTTGATAGTGACATACTTTGACATACTTTACTATGTGTTGACATTCAGTGCACAATACTTTCTAAATATAAATCTATGTATAAATAAAATAATCTATGTATACCTATCTTAACCGCAGTCATAGTCAACATTTGAAAGAAATTGTCTTAAAGAAATAATTGTAAAGAATGGTTCTTTTGCATGATAATAAAGATTTTCAAATAAAATTCATTTTTTTCATTGTTTTTTCTTTTTTAAAAAAGTACCTCTAAATGAATCACCCTTTACATATTGATAAATTTATTTAATTATCATAGAGAATAATTATAATTAAACAAACCCAAAAAGAAAAAACTTTGGAATTTCAGGTGCCTGGATAATTTTACGGGACAGTGCAGATAGGAATATAATTACATATTTGATAGTGACATACTTTGACATACTTTACTATGTGTTGACATTCAGTGCACAATACTTTCTAAATATAAATCTATGTATAAATAAAATAATCTATGTATACCTATCTTAACCGCAGTCATAGTCAACATTTGAAAGAAATTGTCTTAAAGAAATAATTGTAAAGAATGGTTCTTTTGCATGATAATAAAGATTTTCAAATAAAATTCATTTTTTCATTGTTTTTTCTTTTTTAAAAAAGTACCTCTAAATGAATCACCCTTTACATATTGATAAATTTATTTAATTATCATAGAGAACAATTATAATTAAACAAACCCAAAAAGAAAAAACTTTGGAATTTCAGGTGCCTGGATAATTTTACGGGACAGTGCAGATAGGAACATAATTACATATTTGATAGTGACATACTTTGACATACTTTACTATGTGTTGACATTCAGTGCACAATACTTTCTAAATATAAATCTATGTATAAATAAAATAATCTATGTGTTGGGACCGTGCAAGTTCGGCAAAGCGACCTCTATTTCTACGCTCTGTACTTTTATTCGGACTTTTAATTATATTGGCCAATTATATTAGTCCTGGTTGCTGGATAATTGTCAAGGCCATAGTCCAAAAAAATAATAAGAAGAAAAAATAAGATGCAGGTTATGTTATGCAAACGTAAACAAGTGTATGTAGTAAATAAAATTAGTTATTAAAATGCAGTACTGCAAGCAAAATACAATTAATTAAATATACCTTTATATAAAAATTGCATATCATATCAATATTGTGGAGCAATATATAATTTTTCTGCTTCAATGACAGAAGGTATGAAATATACGTCAATTTGACAAATTCAATTGACAATATGAATTATTTAAGATAGTTGCAATATTTCTCCGCGACTCGCGCACGGTCGTTTCTCGTTTCCCTTCCAAGTACTTGCACACCGCGATAATAATACTATTTAACATATACGTATAATAATTTGTTATTTTATTGTCTCAATAAGTAACAATCACACCTCTATTCAGAACAGTAGCTAATTGCATCTTGTAAACCACACGCAGAAATGGGAGCGATACTAAGTAAACGCCGAATAATTTGTGTATATACTCGGAGGAATTGTGGTGAAGATAAACTCCGAAATTGCTAAAAAAAAGCAATAACGTTAATCTTATACAAGACATGATGGGAATGAGGGAATGAAGTAATCGCTTTAAGAATATGATGTAAATATACAGTATTGTTATATTCTGGATAAGTTAGATTCTGGATTTGCAATTAACCAGTGTAAATTTCAAAACAACTTCGCGATGTTTCATATTTAATTCATTTGTTCGACTGCACTGAACTGAGGTGTCCCCTCGGATTGCATCGTTTTTGCGATAGCCAGCGCTAAGGGAATTACAGTCGAACAGACGAATTAATTTTAAAACATCGCGACGTTATATTGAAATTTAAACTGGCTAACTGCAAATCAGATGTCTCAGTTCGGTGCAGTCGAACAAATGAATTACATATGAAACATCGCGACGTTGTTTTCAAATTAACACTGGTTAATTGCAAATCCATAATCTAACTGATTATACTGAAGGATCCTATATTCCGAAACAAGATTTCCAATAGTGTATAAAGTAGTTTGTATTTTGCTTTTTAAGTTGGGATTAAAAATTTTGGAATAAAAAGTAGCAGTGATGTTGGGATCATACCTAGAGTATTATTCTGTTCAATTGATATACAACATAATTATACATCATATATTCCTGATCTGTTAGTACCTAACTACTTAATCATGGTATGTTCTTATTTCTAACTTATTCTTTTAGCATTACCAACCAGAGCCTGCTACATTCTACTAATGTGTTTGCTGTAAATTTTGCTTTATTGATGGATTTTTCGTTGCTGTCTTTATAATAATGAACTACTTTCTTTTCTAAAAAATGGCTTTAGCAGAGCCAATTAGCCAGAATAATTTACTACATAAGCACAGAAAAATCAGAATTTGTCTCTGTCTCTGGTCATTTCTTTTAACTCAAGCAGAAATCTTTTTCAGTTAATAAAATAATTATAGCCAGAATGATCGCCATTATTCGAAACGAATAGGCACTAAAAGAAGAAGAATAAATCTTTTGCATATTCCTGTAATTTGGTCGAATTATCTTGTTGCAGCACGGCCCGTCGAGAGGGGGTACAGCGGCTACATTTTACCGGGGCCCGGTGATGTAAGGGGGCCGGCGTTGACCAGACCAAAGACGTAATTTTTCTTGTTTTTTTGCTCTTCACTTTATGTGCATAATGCGTTTAGATAATACTCAGCTATATTTAATATGACCTTTACCTCTATTTGGACATTAGGGCCTAGGACTAGGGCCTAGTATTGAGGCGGCTGATAATTATTTTAAGCCCGACGCCATTATTTCGCAGTGAAATATTTAATATTGTCATATATTATAATAAGCAACTTAACCAGAAGATTCTGAGATGAAGACAACGACAGTATAATGAAAAAAAAAAAAAATGATATATTGCGCGAGTTTATAAAGCAGACGATAGAGCGATATGCAAGGAGAATATTTGTGAATCTCAACTTTCTCCAATAAAGGGCCTAGCCGGGTAAGATGATGAAAAGTGTCCCCAACTCGATTCGAATTCCATATAGATCACCGTTTAGCATATATAGTGAAACTAACTTTCTGAAATTTTTAGCCCCCTAGATGGTCATGTGACCCACCTAGAGCCTAATTAGGCTTTTTAAGTTTTTATTTTTTATCTCAGCGGAATCGAGAACTAGCGAAAAATTTTAAATAAAAAAGTTGTAGGCTTTAAAAAGGTCTGTCCGAAATTTTTTTTTTAATTTTTGGCGGGAAATTTAAATTTTAGAACCATTTTAAAATTTTAAATGAGTATAAAAAAATAACTAAGACATTCGTTTTCACAAAAAAAATATATAACATTTATTTTTGCCTAATATTTCACCCTGAATTTTTTCAAATTTTTTAAATTGGTGAAACGCACCTTTAAAAATAAAAAACCGCGTTTTTCGGTTTTTTTTTTCGTTTTTTGATATAATTTTATACATATTTTTCAAAAAATGTAATACCGCCACTAGAATAGGTAAAAAACTGAAAAATAATTGGGGTTTGCTTAATAAAATTTTTTTGTAATCCGATCAATTTTCAATATACAAGGCGTTGAAAAAAACAAAATTTTACACATTTTTTACGATTTTGCCGGAACTACTGGCAACATTGTAATAAAATTTGGCGAGTTTTAAGAGGTAGCTGTTGTGCATTTTTTGACATACAATTAAGAATTTTATACTCGTATTTATCATTGGCGCGTATACGGGTAATAGTCTGAACTTTTTAAAGAAAAAAGATAGTACGCCACTGACATATTTCAAATTAACAATCCTTTTTGAATTCCTCGTTTAATTTGTGACAAAAACTCTATCTTCCTATTTTTTCATACGACGCGCCATTTTTATTCAAAAAATAAAACATCTTAACCCTTACAAAGTATTCGAACTTCTATTAGTAGTTTCTACACCTACATACATATACGTAAACTCGTACGTCCATTATAAAAACTAATTCGAATACTTTGGAAACGTTAAGATATTTTATTTTTTTGCAGCAAAACGGCGCCTCGTATGAAAAAATGATAAGATAGTTTTTTTATCGCAAATTGAATGAGGAATTTAAAAATGATTGTTAATTTGAAATATGTCAGTGGCGTACTATCTTTTCTTCTTTGAAATTTCAGACCATTACCCCTAAGCGCGCCAATGATGAATATCAAATCCTTAATTGTATTTCAAAACATGCACAATAACTACCTCTTAAAACCCGCCAAGTTTTATTACAATGTTGCCAGTAGTTTCGGCAAAATCGTAAAAAATGTGTAAAATTTTGTTCTCTTCAACTTGAAAATGGATGGTGTTACAAAAATTTTTTATTAAGCAAACTCCAATTCTTTTTAAATTTTTTACCTGCTCCAGTGACGGTGTTACCTTTTTTGAAAAATATGTATAAAATTGTATCAAAAAACGAAAAAAAAAACCGAAAAAATGCGGTTTTTTATTTTTGAAGGTGCGTTTCACAAATTTTAAAAATTTGAAAAAATTCACTGTGAAATATTATGCAAAATACACGTTATATATTTTTTTCGTGAAAACGGATGCCTTAGTTATTTTTTTATACTCATTTAAAATTTTAAAATCGTTCTAAAATTTAAATTTCCCGCCAAAAATTAAAAAGAAATTTTTTTCGCACAGAACTTTTAAATCGTACAAATTTTTTATTTAAAGTTTTTCGCTAGTTCTAGATGCGGCTGAGATAAAAAATAAAAACATAAAAAGCCTAATTAGGCTCTAGGTGGGTCACATGACCACTTAGGGGGCTAAAAATTTCATAAAGTTAGTTTCACTATATATGCTAAACGGTGACCTATATAGAATTCGAATCGAGTTGAGGGCACTTTTCATCATCTTACCCGGCTAGGCCCTTTATTTAATAAAATTAAACATCCCAAATTGGAATCATCATTTCCTAACGTCGTTATAGCGTCAAGAATATTTTGCACCGGTGGAAGCCGCAAAATGGGAAAAGATCCTTTAGTTTTCTTTCTATCATAAAAATGCTATGAGATCTAAAATGAAACAGGATCAGTTAACTGGCCTAGCAACTTCGTGTATTGAGAATGATTTGGTAAAATCATACGATTTTTCGAAAAGTATAGACATCATTGCCAATCAAAAAACTCGAAAAGCTCCGGTATTGTAAATATTTTTACTATAAATAAAAATATAATCAAAATTTAATAAAAGTTATATTTGAAATATTTCTTATTACTTATTTATTATTGATAATTTTATTTCCATAAAAATTAAAC
This sequence comes from Diabrotica virgifera virgifera, assembly GCF_917563875.1. NCBI lineage: Eukaryota > Metazoa > Arthropoda > Insecta > Coleoptera > Chrysomelidae > Diabrotica > Diabrotica virgifera. The sequence goes on from NC_065449.1 coordinate 246,408,045, forward strand.
AATTTTTTGCTCTTCACTTTTTACCGGGGCCCCGCTCTTCATTTCTTACCGGGGCCCGCTCATACCTCTCGGCGGCCCTGGTTGGAGATCTTCCTCGTAATTTTCGGTCTTTTACCTTTCCTTATATATAATAAGTCTTTCCATGCTTTTTGTGTCTGCTTTCATAACATGACCAAATTATTTTAATTGTTGGAGATGGACTTTGTTGCCCTGTGGTCAGTCCACGGAATTCGCAACATTATTCTTCAAACAGAACATTTGAGTGACATGTATCTTTCTTCTTTCTGCTTGTCTTAAGTCTAAATGTTTTTATCGAAATCATATATAATGTGATTTGTTTTTGATTATCCTGTAATATTAACTAAATATTATCTCTTGTATCATTATTTTGAATAGATCAGAAAACATTGAAAATTAAATGTAAGAGGTCTTTATTTATTTGGTTTCTTTCGGTTGATTTTCCCTATTTTGTACTTCTAAAAAATATAGCTATTCGAGTTTTATCATAACACTGACTTTGACAAGTTTTAACATGACTATACGCTGTGAGCTCGTACGTAGAGGGGATATTTACAAATTCGCGAGCGCCAGTAGTGGCAAGTCTGTAAACGTTTACCGGAAATTTGACATAAATGTCAAAGTGATTAATTTAAAATTAAAATTAAAAACATTAATTATAAAAAATATTAGTTGGTCAAAGCTGTGGTATATATTTTTACCTTAAATATACTTACGTTTTAAATACTGAATTTAAGTTTTTTTAATGTTCCGTAATATGTTATTATAATTTAATCTAAAAATCTTAGCGCCATCTAGACGATAATTGTGAAAGTATCCGAAGTAAGAAATTCATATTTTAGCAATAGAACGTCAAAATGATTAGCAAAATCTTAAAAAAATCGATTTCACTTTAATTAATTTTTTACGTTGTAAATGTTAAGCGATAACAATTAAATAATAAATTTAAAAATTACCGGTGAAAGTTGAATTAGTAATCCGGTAGGAGCGCCACCAGCGAAGCTCAGAGCGTATAACTTTTGTTTGTGAAAAATAAACGTACTTACATATTATTTTTTTCCTATTATCTATTGATGTACCTACATATATCATTCGATTTTAGTTTTAGGTTATTATTATATTAAACGTATTATTTATGAAAGAAAATAATAATTTTTTTATTTTAGTGCTATATAAGATTAAAATAGACGTAGTGTTTTTTTGCTATGTAGATTTCAAAAGCTTCTTTTAAAGAAATAAATTCGTCACGATTTTAAAGAAATAACCCAGCCTGCACTGTGTATTTTTATGAAAGATGTTATTCAATGCTCTGTATCTTGAATACTGGCTAACGACTTTTGAAGCTGCAACGAAATAATCAACAGATAATAAAGCCTCTACCCTAAACCCTTCCCCACCTCTCTATAAAATACCTTTTGATGGGCTAAAACTTTCCATAGGACTTCAACCGTTTTTACACATAAAAATTCTATTATTTGTTCTTCATTTTTGTTCATTATATCCTCTCTACATCCTCTTATACAGCCAGCAACTCTGTTTATATCTTTAGTTCCCATCCCCCGGTATGGTGTGTTTTCATTATCGTGTCGGTTGTATTTTGTAATAGATCATTTCCGTAACAGAACACTTCATTCAAATGTGAAATTATTCGAAATCAAAGAAATTCTAAAGTATTGTAGTTTTACATACCATTTTAATTAAAATAAAAAAAAAATGACTAACATAAAGTTTCAATTAAAATACATTTGCATTGTTTGCAAATTAGGCAAAAAGTTGATTATGAAAATAAAGTTTAATTATTGCCTTGACAAGGAGGCAGGCAACTCGCAATAATTACGCGTATATGGAAAGAGAATAATATTGTTCACAGCCGTTATCCTACTTACAATTCCCAGTATTACACCAAGTAATTAGAAATTGCGTTTCATACATTCAATTATTAATATGGATCTTTTTCTTATTACCTTAAGCTGCACAGTTAGAAAATATGGTATTCTCTTTAACAGGATGTCAGTATTATGTAGACATGAAATAATTCCCTTGGATGGGATTTTAGGATATTTAATATAATTGTACTTGTGTAAATAGAAAATATAACTTAACTTGTTTACAAATTTTTCTTAAAAGAAATCTGAACATAATACGAAAATTTAAAAGAAAATACTAAGAAAATTGTTGAATTTATAATAAGTGTTCAAAATGGCGTCCGTCGACGCCGACGTCAACACATAATTCAAGCGATCTTCAAAAAAGCCACTTACACTGGGGTGACCAAATGTCGCGTAGAAACTAGATTGTCCCGTTTTTTTAACGATGGTGCCCGGAGTCCCGGTAGTCTCTCTTCTTCTTCTTTAGGTGCCGTGTCTGTATTCAGACGTTGGCCGTCATCATGTTTACAATTTCCTGAAATCTCTCTCTATCGGCTGCTACGCGAAATAATTCTTCTACTGTACAGTCACACCATTGTCTAATATTACGCAACCATGAAAGTTTCTTTCGACCAATCCATCTCTTTCCCTCCACTTTTCCTTGTATTATAAGGCGAAGCATATGGTATTTAGGTCCTCTAATTATATGGCCGAAGTATTCTGGTTTTCTCCTCTTTATGATGCTTATGAACAGACGTTCTGAATTCAGCATTTGAAGAATATCTTTATTGGAAGTGTGCGAAACCCACGATATCTTTAGGATTTGTCGATAGCACCACAATTCGAATGCTTCTATTTGGTTTAGCATTGTGGTTTTTAACGTCCATGTCTCACAACCATACAATAGGATAGACCACACATAACATTTCAGCACCTTCTTTCGAATATTCATCGACAGGTTTCTGTTACATAAAACTGGTTTCCAGGTCATAAAAGCCTTCCGTGATATTTCGATCCTAGTTATTATTTCTTCATCAGAGTCACAATTTACATTTAACCAGCTGCCAAGGTACTTGAAACGATTTACCCGTTCTAACTCATCTCCATGAAGGGAAAGCTGACCTTGATCTATATTATTCTTTCCAACTGCCATCCACTTTGTTTTTGAAATGTTGATTTTAAGGTCTCTCCGATAACTTGCTTCACTGACTAGATTTAGTAGTGTCTGAAGATCTTGTAAATTTTCAGCAAGAATGGCTGTATCGTCAGCGTATCTAATATTGTTAATTACTTCTCCGCCTAGCCTTACTCCCTCTTATCTGTCATCCAAAGCCTCCCTAAAGATTTCTTCAGAGTACAGGTTAAAAAGGGTGGGTGATAAAACACAACCTTGTCGTACTCCACGTTTTATCAGCAGTTTTTCAGTACGACTGTCTCCAATTTGGATAGAGGTTACTTAATTGTAATATAAGTATTTCAGAAGTCTTATATCGTAGTGGTCAAGTTCAGCTGCCTGCAGGAAATCGAAAAGTATATCATGTTGCACTCGGTCGAATGCCTTCTCGAAGTCGATGAAACAAATATAAACGTTCTGTCGAAATTCACAACTTTTTTGTAATAGAACGCGCATACAAAATAGTGCTTTTCTAGTTCCTAGACCATTTCTAAATCCAAATTGCTTATTACCCATTTTAGTTTCGCACAGAAGGAATACTCGGTTTTGTATAATACGTAAATGTATCTTAAGAGTGTGACTCATCAAACTTATTAGTCTAAAATCGCTGCATTTGGTGGGCTTGCTTTTCTTTGGTAATGTTATAAACAGTGACTCCAACCAATCATCTGGTATTTTTCCTTGGTTGTAAATTTTGTTAAAGAAAGTAGTCAAGTAGGTAATGTTTTCCTCATCTAAAAATTTAAGTAGCTCAACAGGGATTTGATTTGGTCCAGGTGCTTTATTGTTTTTGGCTTGTTGTATTGCTTTTATGACTTCTGACTTTAGTATACTGGGACCTCTGTCTAATTGGTTGTCACAGGTAGTATTTGGAGCATTTTCTAGAGAAGCATCGTCATAAAGGTCAACTATGTGTCTCTTCTATTCTTTGCACTGTTGTTCTTTCAGTACTCATACAATGTCCCGTATTTACGTTATGCTGATGTTACCCTTATTTTACGCCTCCCCTAGTGTCGTCTTCCCCTCTCCATGGCACTTTTGGACTCAGAAAAACCAGTGTTTCTGTGGGTGTTTGTCTTATTACAAAAATTGTTTGTTTGATGCATTTCATATTGTTGTCATGTAACAACATGAAAAGATGTGACGTTGCTACACTAAAGCAGGTGCTGTCAGATTGCTTATGGTGGACGTTTAGATATAGTAAAACAGATCGCATCAGTGAAACATATGAACAGACAAGGCTGAAGAACCACTGTCTCTTGAAAGTCTCTGTTATAAAACAGAGTTCAAATAAAGAAACAAAAGTTAGAACTGCTGAGCATCAAGCATCAAAACAGCTTCAGGTTAAGTCACTGTATCACATGTAACAAAAAAAAACAACCAAGATAGTAAAGGAATATTATAGCAATCTCAAAAGGTAAGATGGAAATCACGAATAGACTATGTTTATTGACATTAGCAGCTGTTACTATTACTTTAGTTCTCCTTTATACCCTTTTAACACGTGCTCGTTAATCTGAAATCCTACTATTTTTGCAGCTTTATATTTTATGTTTAAGTTAAAGCTGGCAATTCCTTTACGGCTTATGCAAAACTAAAACATTTTGTGATTCATTTTGTTTCCTTAAAAGTGATGTTCAGAAACAGAATTTAAACTTGTTAATTATGTAAAATATTTCGCTTGTGTCGCATGCAAATATTTCGTAAATCGTCCAGTTCGTCGTAAGCCACGTCCAAATCTATGCACTCTTATAAATATTTATTTACATATTATTTGCATGTCTACTAACTATACTTGGGTATCATAATTGTCCTTGATATTGATAATATTCATTTTCAACGAAAATTTTGTTTTCGTTTATAAATTCGCAAAGTCTGTTCGTTTGCGCCTTGCCGTTCCTGCAATACTTGGAGCCAACCCATTTATTGAATACCATGTAATTTTTTCTCCTGAATCCAAATCTGAAAACCGCATTTCGATATCTCAAACCGGCTTCGAGATAACTGACGACCTCAAAGTCAACTTACATCTCGGGACAGCAATTTAGGAACTTTTAGCAATTTTAGATAGAGCGATAATTATACAATGGAGACATTGCTAGAAATGCATCAAACCTAATGTACGTAAAAATACAAATGAAAATTTCATACTTATTTTAAACTAGCGCGTGACTTCGACTGACATCGTCTAAACGCTTGTATTCAGGGCCCTAAATTGCTGTCCGGAGATGCAAGTCTTTGTTTTGTTTGAAACATAAACGTTAAGTTGAAATGTCAAATAAATGAATTTTATTTATTAATGTTAATGTAGGTAATTTTAAATGGCAGCTTATTAGCCTAATAAAATAAAAAAAAGTCAAAATGTAAATTCGTACAGGTTAAAACAAATTTTATATTAAAGTTTAGGTGGGTACAACAGATATTTTCAAAAAAGTATCCAAATCATACAAGGGGATCATTGTTTAAATAATTAAAAAGGGGTCATTTTTGCAAAAAAATACTTTTTTAACTGCTGAGGTAATCCACTTAAAGTGAAGGTTTATGGGATTTTTTTCTGCAAAATTGAAGAGAAAATATTTCACAAAAGACTTACTAAATTAAATTTGACCCCCTATTTATTTAAATAATTGTATATAAAACTTTAAAAACAAATTTGCAAAAAAATATTTTTAGCGTTTTAAATAAGCACTATAAAATATCTTTTTTTACAGACTGAGTTGCGCTATATTACCAGTATTAAGCAAAAAAAATTGGTCAAAGAATATTTAACATTTTTTGAGATATTGAATTTGTTTATTAAATGTTACTATATTTTCAGTTGCAAAAACGCGGTTGTTGCCAAAAAATATTCACCTGCTTAAGATCTCATTATTTTTATTTTTATGTATATTTTCGAAAAATGTATTGATAAATTCGAATTTCAATTAAACTCCCCCCTAAAATGGCATTTGAAAATTATTCAAATTTGTTTATAATTTGTTTTTTAATAACGTCGCGGGGATTAAGTATTTTAAAATGCCGTTTCGATAATTGGGTTCCTGGGAATTTTTTACTAATTAACAAAATTTTTTGTCGTTTTTTCTTCTTCTTTTTTTTCTTAGAGTTATATTACTACGGGCTCTTTTAGGGTTAAATTTTATTAAGAATGTTGAATCTCTGAGTTGTAGATTCTAGACCTAAAAATATTAAGATTTAACTAAAATCTTTTAAATAGAATGTGGCTACTTACTGAGTTACAGGGTGTTTTATTTAAAAATTTAAAAATTATTTTTACTAAGTACTTTAAAACTATTTGTCGTATCCTTATCATACTTGGCAGAAAGTGTAGCTATTATACACTCTACTAAATTGTGATTAATAAACGTTTCTAGCTAGTGCCAGATGCTTACGACAGGGGATAGTGAATTATTGACCCTTCCCAAATTCTACGCCACTGAGTGAATTACTATTTTAGCGAAATTTTTCGATTCTCCAATACTTTGTATGTAAAAAAACTTTATTGGTATCGATAAAGTCATCAGTTTGAGAGATATTGGAAGTTTAAAATGAATGAATGAATGCATCAAAATAACTATGCCGTTTCATATTTAACGTCCAATATCTCGAAAACTAATGACTTAATCGTTACCAGTAGAGAGTATATTATTTACATAGAAAGTATTAGAGAATCGAAAAATTTCGCTAAAATAGTAATTCCCTCAGTGGCGTAGAATTTGGGAAGGGTCAACCATTAACTATCCCCTGTCGTACGCCTCTGGTAGTAGCTAGAAACTTTTGTTTATCACAATTTAGTAGACTGTATAGTACCCACAGTGTCTGCCAAGTATGATAAGGATACGTCAAATAGTTTGAAAGTACTTGGTAAAAATAATTTTTAAATTTTTAAATAAAACACCCTGTAACTCAGTAAGTAGCCACATTTTATTTAAGTGATTTTAGACCAATCTTAATATTTTTAGGTCTAGAATCTACAACTTAGAGATTCGACATTCTTAATGAAACTTAACCCTAGTATTATAACTCCAAGAAAAAAAAAAAAAGAAGAGGAAAAAAAGACAAAAAAATTTATTAATTAGTAAAAAATTCCCAGGAATCCAATTATCGAAACGGTATTTCAAAATATTTAATCCCCGCGACGTTATTAAAAAAACAAATTATAAACAAACTTGAATAATTTTCAAATGCCATTTTAGGGGGAAGTTTAATTGAAATTTGAATCTGTTAATACATTTGTCGAAAACATACAAAAAAATAAAAATAATAGGATTTAATACAGGTGAATACTTCTTTGGCAACAACCGCGTTTTTGCAATTGAAAATAGAGTAACATTTAAAAACAAATTCAATATCTCAAAAAATATTAAATATTTTTGGACCAATTTTTTTTTGAGTAATACTGATAATATAGCGCTACTTCTTCTGTAAAATAAGGTATTTTGTAGTGCTTATTTAAAACGCTAAAAATAATTTTTTGCAAATTTGTTTTTAAAATTTTATGTATAATTATTTAAATAAATAGGGGTCAAATTTAATTTTGTAAGTTTTATGTGAAAAATTTACCCTTCAACTTTGCAGAAAACAATCCTATACACCTTCATTAGTAATTGAATGACCTCAGCAGTTAAAAAATTAAGTTTTTTGCAAAAATGACCCCTTTTTAATTATTTAAACAATGATCCCCTTGTATGATTTGGATACTTTCTTGAAAATATCTTTTGTACTCACCTAAACTTTGATATAAAATTTGTTTCAACCTGTACGAATTTACATTTTGATTTACATGTAGTGTGTAATTTTATTTTACTAGACTATATATTTTATTTGAGCTATCTACCCAATGATATGTATTAGTATATTCTTTTTCTCATGAGCATCTTTCAGTGCGTCACAGTTTTTAGATTTCTTTCTAACGCATTAAATTGTATGTGACAGAAAAAAAGCACGTCTGTGATTAGAGACATTTATAACATTTATTCTAGTTGCCGATAGATGGCGCTATAATCGAAAAGAAATTATTTACGAATTATATAATATATCTACGAATATAATCTGTACAATTTATAAGACTATACAAATCAAAGAAAATACCATTTTGTAAATGCAATAAACACAATTGATTTGTTTTTATGCCAAATTGCAAATAAAATGTGACAACTGTCAGATTTAACTAAAATATCATGTTAGAATAATGTTATAAATGTGTATTATCACGACCTTACCTTTTTTTTCTAACATTTGTGACGCACTAAAAAAGGCTCATAAAAAGGACTTTATTATATTTATGTAATATTTATGTAAATATGAATACCTAACATTTTTTTAGACATAAGTTCAAAGAATATTGTATTAAGTTTTAAAAAATTCGAAATACCCACAAAGAGTTGTCTAATAATAATGAAACTTTATATGCCATTCTGTTTTTCCTTTGTAAGAATTTAGGTATAATATAAGCAAAAAAAATTTAAACAAAGAAGATATTCTCTTTAATAAAAAGTTCCCTTAATTCTTATTTCATTTTATTTGAAGCAATATTATTGGTCCAAGAGCTGTGAGACATTTTTGAGTACGTATTTTAGGCAACCTGAAAATTTTTCAGGTGACTCTTCCATGATTACCTAATACAAAAATGCCGGTCTGGCTGGAGGGTAGCGGTTATTTTCCCCAAAAATCCCCCCAAAATTAAACAAAAGGGTAAAAATTGTTATTACAAAAAATATCATTGAAGTGACTTTAAAGTAAATTTAAATATTCAAATATAAAGAAAATAAACAGGCCAGACGATTTGAGGGCGATTTTAACTCTGCAAGATACTTGCATGGGCGCCCCAGGATTATTTTCAGGGGATGCATCTGAACTTCAGAAAATTTCATCTGAATCTGTACATACTATTAAAGAGTATAAAATATACAACTATACATGCATAGCTATGTACATTCCTTCCGGACAGGGAGGTGCAATTGTTATTTTAACAGGGTATTTTTTAATATTAAAAATAAATATTCTAAAAAAACAGGTTTTTTTGGTGAAATTTTCCAACTGCCTGGTGATCAAACAAATTAAGCGTGCATATAAATGAAAAGCGCTATAGGTAAGCAGCAGTGTGGGAAAGAGCGTATACCGATAGCTGTTTGCGTCCTCTGTTGTAGCTGAGCGAGTCCGTTCGCTCAAAAAAATCACGTGACCTGGCGATATCCATGTTATTGTTCCTCGAAACGTTAGAGCAATTATTATATATTATAGTTTTTTAAGTAACTTTTTCTTAATTAAAGAAAAATAATACGTACTATACAATAGATTTTGCAAATATGATAGAAAAAAAAACAAATTTATTATTATAAATATATAGGTAGAAAAGTATAAAATTATAAACTAAATTAATTCTGTGTCCGAATCTTGTACTTCTTCTTCAAACTCCTCATCTGAGCTTAAATATTCATTCTCTTCTTCTTCGTCAGACTCCCCTCGAGACTCAGATTCCTCTTCTACATGATCTAAATAGTTTTAATACGTATTTAGAATTAATTAAAAATTAAATAGTGATTAATTAGTTGAGTTGCTACCTATTCTCCGTCCTTTTATACGGAGTCGAAGCCTGGACAATCACGGGCGCATCTGAAGAAAGACTTGCCATTGTTGAGATGTGGAGTTATCGAATAATGTTAAATATATCATGGACACACGTAACAAACACGGAAACATTAAGAAAGATAAAAAAGGCAAAAGAAATACTCAACAGTATGAAGTATTAAGCATTGGTATATAAGTAAGAATACGTAGCAATTCAATCAATTAATCACTAATTAATTTTTCATTAATTCTAAATACATATTACAACTATTTACAGATCAGGTAGAATAGTAGAAGAATCTGAGTCTCGAGGGGAGTCTGACGAAGAAGAGAAGGTATATTTATTTTAGCTCATATTTCTTTTCTTTATAGTGTTGAGTATTTCTTTTGCCATTATCATCTTTCTCAATGTTTCCGTGTTTGTTAAGTGTTGTGTCCATGATATTTTTTACTCGATTTATTATTCGATAACACCACATCTCAACAATGGTAAGTCTTTCTTCAGATGCGCCCGTGATTGTCCAGGCTTCGACTCCGTATACAAGGACAGAGAATACGTAGCAACTCAATTAATTAATCACTGATTAATTTTTAACTAATTCTAAATACATATTACAACTATTTACAGATCATGTAGAAGAGGAATCTGAGTCTCGAGGGGAGTCTGACGAAGAAGAAGAAGAGAATGAACATTTAAGCTCAGATGAGGAGTTTGAAGAAGAAGTACAAGATTCGGACACAGAATTAATTTAGTTTATAGTTTTATACTTTTCTACCGATATATTTATAATAATAAAATTGTCTTTTTCTATCATATTTGCAAAATCTATTGTATAGTACGTATTATTTTCCTTTAATTAAGCAAAAATTACTTAAAAAACTATAAAATATATAATAATTACTCTAATGTTTCGAGGCACAACAACAAGGATATCGCCAGGTCACGTGATTTTCTCGAGCGAACGGACTCGATCAGCTACAACAGAGGACGCAAACAGCTATCGGTATACGCTCTTTCTCACACTGCTGCTTACCTATAGCGCTTTTCATTTATATGCACGCATAATTTGTTTGATCAAATGGCAATTTTAAAATTTTACCAAAAAAACCTGTCTTTTTTAGAATATTTATTTTTAAAATTAAAAAATACCCTGTCAAAATAGCAATTGCACCTCCCTGTCCGGAAGGAATGTACATATCTATGCATGTATAGTTGTATATTTTATACTCGTTAATAGTATGTACAAATTCAAATAAAATCTTCTGAAGTTCAGATGCACCCCCTGAAAATAATCCTGGGGCGCCAATGCAAGTATCTTGCAGAGTTAAAATCGCCCTCAAATCGCCTGGCCTGTTTATTTTCTTTATATTTGAATATTTAAATTTACTTTCAAGTCATATCAATGATATTTTTTGTAATAACAATGTTTACCCTTTTTTTAATTTTGGGGGGATTTTTGGGGAAAATAACCGCTACCCTCCAGCCAGACCGGCATTTTTGTATTAGACTATCATAGAAGAGTCACCTGAAAATTTTTCAGGTTGCCTAAAATACCTACTCAAAAATGTCTCACAGCTCTTATACTAATATTCTGTAGGTACAGCCATTTTTTATGGATATCAATTAACCGAGTTAATGATTTGTTGGCTCTCTTTACCGAGCAGTTAATGAGGAAGGTTAACGAAGGGTCATAAAAATATTATTAGTAGGTACGCGAGTTGCTCCTGCCGTGAACTGAAAATTGTCTAAGGCAGTGGTCTCCAATAAATTGCGTAGGTTGCGTACAGAGTCACGCCGTAGGTCACGTCTGTATGCTTTTTAATACAATAAATAATAAACTGCTCGTCAAAAGTTAGGGATATAGAAAATTATGCTCATTTTCATAGCTGATTTTTTCGACAACAGAATAACGGATTTCACTATTTTTATTATTTTAGATTTTTCTTTAGTATTTACACAGTTGTGCAAAGATTTACTCAAACTTCTTTTTTGTACTTATACCGGGTAAAAGAAAAGACGAGGTTACGAACCAACTTCTCACCTGAACACAATTACATACCTTGTGCAATTTTCGAGCAAGGATGAAATACATTCACATGTGATCTTTAAATCTTAAGACATCGACTTAATCTCGACCACTTTTTAATATAGAATGTCACAATAATGTATTTTAGAGGTTTATATACCTATTCAAGTGGCTAGTTACAATTACTTGTACACTGGACGTTTACACTGATGATGGTCAGTCTGACCGAAAACGTTTTGTACTTCCACTCCTTCGTGGATAAATTTTAAGGATTTTTAATAAATTCATATGCCTACATACGACAGAAGTGTTTACTTCATTCCACGTTGTTATATTGAAGGTATACATCCAACTACAGGGTTTACCCCTTTTTAAAGTTTTTATTTTTTGAATTTCTCTGGTATCTTTAATAACAAATAAAATAGATGGTTTTATTTTTTAGCATGTGTTTTTACTGACGACATGCCATACGTAAAGAGACCATGTCTTGTCATACCACTAAGATGAAATTAGTTTCTACATATATAGTGCGAAAGGAAGAGAATGTTTAAGGAAAGAACTCTGTGTAATGTTCATCTCGCTATTTAAAGAGCCTCCACGTAGACACCAAATCCGTATTTATTCTCAGGGAAATTCCGCCCCAAAACTTCACAGGGCCTCCATTAAACAATCTCGTCTCTTTTATATTACGCTGTGCATACCGTTTACCTGGTCGACAAATAACTCTTATAGGTGTCGATAAGAATTGTTTATCTTATGTGCCTTTCTGTTTTTCTAAAGTTTTGTTAACTGCTATTTTTATTGTTAATTTAATTTTGTTTCAGTTAAAACACCTGTTAAAGAGTAAAACCACTTATCTTCTTTGTTTTTAAAGATATCAAGGACATTCAAAAAAGAAAATGTTCACAAAACATTAGACTACCATACGATTTCGATGTATACTAACATTTGTACCTCGTCCTCCCTACAGGGTGGTACAAACTTAACATAAGGAAAACATTTCTTTTCTTCCACCCGGTATAAGTACAAAAAAGAAATTTGAGTAAAACTTAGCACGACTGTGTAAATACTAAAGAGAAATCTAAAATAATAAAAAAATAGGGGAATCCGTTAATCTGTTCACGAAAAAATTAACTATGAAAATGAGCATAATATTCCATATCCATAACTTTTGACGAGCAGTTTAGTTGCGGTCTGCTATCGTACTCCGAACGTAGCATCAAACTGCTGTACACGGCTTCACAGGCGGTGTGGTCACCAATAAACGCCGTACGCTGCCTACACTGTCACGCAATAGGTTGCGTATGTATGCTTTATAGAATACATATCGGATATGGTCTCTATTGGAAGTCGAACGCAGTGTCTCTGCCATGAGCGACTTCAAATGTTGGAATCAGCGTCTTTAGTTATTTTCGAGCATTGGAACGTACGGCTCTTACAGGTTTTAACATAGCGAAATTAGTAAAACAAGTAGTAAAAAGAACAAGACGAGTTGCTTATCAACAAGTTGAAATATCGCACTTGACTGATAACGAAAACGATCGGAATGTTGTTGCCGGCGATCGACAACGCTGTACCCAACCTACGGCATTTATTGGTGACATTTATTGATATTATTGCAATTAGTTATAGCTATTTGTAAAATATGTTTAAAAAAATATTAAAAAAATATTAAAAAAAATGAAACAAAAATGATTAAATTAAAAAAATCTACCATCTAAAATAATCTAAAACAAAAAAATATAAAAAAAACTAAAAAAAAATAATCTAAAGAAAAGAAAATCACTAAGAGGATTTACACCTCCGAGGGCTTGAACCGGGTTGACATCTTATCGTATCTAGAGACGAAAAAAAAAGCAAAACAAAAAAATACAAGACATTTTTTTATTTAACTTCATTTAATTTACAATTTGTTATCACTCGTAACGATAAGTAAATTTTATGACAATAATTAGAAGAAAAAATGACTTGTAGGAATTCTCTCCAGTGAGAGGCTTCCTTTAATATATAATTAACAAACACAGTTAATAATGTAGTGGTAAATGTTAATTAATTTTATTTAAATCTGTTTATTAAGTCTGTAGGCTTAAAACGCTTTAGTCGACTCACTTCATCGTTGACATTAAACAGTTCGCGCACTAAGTCATTAGAGTGAGCACTAGTTTTGTTTTTGTATTTTTCGCTGTACTTTGTGACTTCAGGTTTTATGAATTGAACTTGGAGGTCTTTTTCTATTATGTTGTTCGAAACATAACACGGAGCATTGGTTATAATTCGAAGAACTTTGTTCTGGAATCTTTGTAGGATTTCTAGGTTTGAATTGCTAGCAGAACCCCATAATTGAATTCCATACGTCCATATTGGCTTCAGTACGGCTTTATATATTAAGAACTTATTTGTGAGATTTAATTGTGATTTCCTGCCAATAAGCCAGTAAAGTTGTCTTAGTTTGAGACTCAATTGTTTTCGTTTTGTAAATATATGTGTTCTCCATGTTAATCTTCTGTCAAGGTGTAAACCTAAATATTTGACTTCATTTCTCTAAGTAATCATTTGATTATTTAATAACACTGCTGGACATATACCTCTTCTTAGTGTAAAGGTAACATGGATTGATTTGGTCTCATTAACTCGAATTTTCAATTTTTTTAACCATGCTTGGATATTATTAAGGCTGGCTTGTAAGTTTCTTGATGCAGTTACTGGATCATAATGTGAAGCGAGTATTGCAGTGTCATCTGCGAAGGTTGCTGTTATTGTAGTTCTTGAAGTTGGTAGATCTGCAGTAAAAAGCTGGTACAACATTGGTCCTAACACGCTGCCTTGCGGTACTCCTGATTTTATTTGGTATAATTCTGAATATTCTGAATGTTATTTAACTGAAAAGAATCTGTTAGATAAGTAATACTTTAGAATTTCATAATATGGATGAGGCAATAAGTTTTTAGTTTATAGAGTAGACCTTTGTGCCAGACTTTATCGAACGCTTGGCTTATGTCAAGAAACGCTGCTGAGCAATATCGCTTATTTTCAAAGTCGTTGCTGATATGTTCTACTAATCTATGGACTTGCTCTATGGTTCCATGTTCTTGTCTAAACCCAAACTGATGTTATGGTATGAGATTTTTGCTATCTAGTATTGGCTTGATGCTTTTCATTATTAATTTTTCCAGCACTTTGGAAAGCACAGGCAGTAAACTTATTGGCCTATATGATGTTAATTCCTCTAGTTTTTTCCTGGTTTTGGGATCATAATTATAACTGCCATTTTCAGTTGTTGCGTAAAATAATTTAATCTTATTATTGCATTAAAAATTTGTAATATTGCCGTTATTCCTTTCTTTGTTAATTTTTGTAGTATCCTATCCGTTATCAGATCATAACCAGGAGCTTTTTTAGGATTAATTTCTTTCATTATTACATCCTTAACTTCATTGTACTTAAATTTCGGTATGGGCAGCTCCTTTTGGTAAGGTTCATTTAGTACTCTATTCCCTCCAATTCTTCAGGTGTTGATTCCAAGCTGTTTGGTTGAAACATAATGCATTTATTTTAAATACTAGCATTAATATTTTTATTTATAAAATGTATACACTATGTATTCTTAATTAACATTAAGTATATTATTACTTATAATATGTATTAACATAGTATGTACATTAGCTGTAATGAGTAGGTAAAATAAGAAGTAAAAAATTGTAATAATATTATAATAGCCATGTTTCATTAATTGGAAATATCTTTAATACATTTACTTTTGATTGAGAGTGGCTGAATGACTATAGTCCAAGCCAAAAAAAAAAAAAAAAAATTATTGGTGACCACAGTTGACTCTGGATGCGACCTACGGTATTTATTGATAATCATGTCCTATGTTTTATATTGACTACATAAAGTTGCCGGTGACTGACAAAGGCTGTATGCAACGCCTGGCTTGAAGCTGCACGTAATCTACGTCCTTTATTGGAGACCACAGCCTAATTTTTTATTTATTAACCGTTTTATCATCAAAAGATTTTTTCCTCAAAGAATTTTGTTTCATTTAAAAGCAGAAAATGCTTTCTTTCTCTGGAGCAAAATTAATTTGTATAAAATTTACCTTTTACTCGTATTTCCTTTTAAGTATAATTTGAAGTTTCTCTTCGTTAGCCTCGAAACCTAAAATGTGAAGCTGCCTAATGGAAATAATAAAGTGCTAACTCCAATAATTAAAACAATGAGAAACTGAGATCACACAAACAGACAATTTTAATTTCGTTATGGGCACAGAAACTCCAAATAGATATTACGAGAATTTCGCGTACAAAGGAATACCTCATTTTTATTAATGTTAATTTTAGGCAATATGCAAACCACCCTTTGTTTTAATTATTTATTTGCATATCTTATTAAAAAATAATTCGTTTAGGAGCTTATTTATTTTGTTACATTCAAGAAAAGAACTTAAGGTATGCTACGTTGCAAATATACGTAATAGATATACGTAAAGATGAACAAAAAAAAATACAAGAAAAAGAAAAAAGACTGAATGATCAATGAAAACATTTAATGGAGAACAAAAGGCTCATTAAATCTGTAGTCAAAATAAAATTCATATGCCAAGATACTCAGAGAAATACAAAAGAAAATGAGGGAAGCAAAAAAATTGGTTCAATGAGAAATGCTATAAAATACAACATGTACAAGAATTACATGAATCGTTTAACAATACACAAGAAGATTAGAGAAATCACCAGAGGCTGCAGACGCAAAAATACGAACATGGAAAGAATATATGGGGCTGTCCATTAATCACGTGAGGCTCGAAAGGGGTGGAGGGTTCCATAAAAAATCACGAAACATCACAAGGGGAGGGGGTCTAGTAATAATATCACGTGTATTTATTTTTTAAGGAAAATGCCCGAAACTCAACTGAAAAGTGGCGTTACATGTATTTATTTTTTCGTCAAATGCACACAAAAATCGGAAGTGGCATTGGTGTGACTGATAAAAAAAATCATTTCTCATTCTAATATTATATAAACCAACAACACATTAACTTTCTTTGGTTCCACCCAAATTTCTGTAGCGACATGGTATACTTTACATGGTAATTATTTTAAGTGCCTTATACCTACTATCGCATAAATTGGTAAAATGGTGGGAGTTATTATGTTGTTTTGGCACTGAATATCTACGAATCTATATAAGAATCGGAGGCACATTTCTTCTTGGATCTTAACAATAGAGTATTTGATATATTCAAACATAACATGTTTATTGTTACACAATTTTGTACAGGGTGATCAAAATATTATACTATTCTATTGACAAGCTCAATATTTTAGCTCATGTATCAATACTTCAAAAGTATTGCCCATGCCCTACACAACTTTGTCAAGGATGATCTAGAGCAATACTTATCTTTACAAATGCACTTGGTATAAGCGCGTTCAATCGCGTTGAGAGAAGAAGGCGCCTTTCAGTCCGGAATTATCCGGACTTACACTTCCACATGATTCTTATGGAACCCATTTGAATGAACAAGGGAGAACAAAAGACCATGACCTTGAAAAAAGAACTTTCAGAAGGCTGGTGAAGTTCTCTCAGAAGTATGGAGTAATACGGTTATTGACGGCCATGGCGTCGTAGCAGAGTATGCCAAGTCAGATAACATTGTCAAAAGTTTTATTCCAGATCTGTCTTCCCAGCAGTGGTATAGCGAGCATGTGTGAGAAAGTCAATATTTGCTTCAGGTATATAATATGCGGAGTTCTATACGATTCATTCTTTCGGAACGATTCGTTATACCTCCTTACACGATTTTGCACTCATACGGTTGTCTATATTTTAGAGCCCTAAGAGCATGATGACAAGATCCATCATGCTAAATTTTTCTGCGACGTTCTTTCGAAATTACTCCAACGTATGAAGGCTTCGGCAACTTGATTTATGACCTGTATTGCCCTAGCCTGTAGAAGGATCATCAGATACTTTCGAAAGGACATGTCAGCGGTGTGCACTGGACTTCTGTACAAAGAAAAAAGCTAAAGCGCATGTGAATACTTGTCACAATCAACTGAATCTGAGCAATAACACTCTAGAGATGCACAATGTTCGTCCTTCCTGAATCCTCACGCGACGATCGAACAGTAGATCGAGAGAGATTATCTGCGTAGTGCGCGAAAATAATGACGCCGAATGGCTTGATGAAACTGATGTTGATCTTTAACAAAGCACTCTGCCAACAACTGACTTGCTAGATGCTTATCCAGTTATTGGTGTTGAAGAAAGTCTTGCTCATTAGTGATCCGAGGATACCGTACATTAAATAATGTTTATGTATAATACATTTAGTATTTAATACTAATTTAGTACAAAAATGTTTTTCGCATTTTTTCATTATTTTTGTCAGTCAAGAACAACCTGCAACCTTTCTGTCTACATCTAAACGTTATTATTGTAGTCTTTAATTTTTTATAAAAAAATTTGATGATACTTATCTACCTACTATACTTGTATTTTTTAGATATTAAAAAAATAGATTTTTTGTAGATCCTAAGAAATTCACGTGATATAGGGGGTAGGGAGGGGTCAGTCTTAAACCTCACCATGTATCACCAATAGGGAGGGCGGGGTTAAAAAATGCCAAAAAATCATCACGTGATTAATAGACGGCCTCTAGAAGGTTTCTTTGATAATGAAAGATTTGGTCCAAAAATATCAGAAAAACCAGATAGCGGACCAATGACAATAAATGAAGAGGTACTATATACGCTAAGAAGATGAAAAACGGAAAGGCTCCTGGTCCGAACGAGAGGCCTGTTGAACTGTTAAAATTGTTAAACGAAAACAATATACATGTGCTTTATAACAATAAGATAAACCATGAAGAGAAGTATCCATAGTTCACAAATTTGCTCTAGAGGTAACAAAGTACTAAACAAAGTACCACAAAATTTTTTTATTAAAATGTTCAATCTTAAAAAAGGATGCACTTAGGCCTAACACGAGCCATCATCAGCAAATACAGGAAAAGAACAACACAGAACTGGAATTATGTAAGAATAGACAATATTTTACATTATTGAAGTTTGTGTTTGTAAATTATGTATATTTATATTTAGGTTTATTGTTTTCAAGGTAATGTTTGTGTTTTATTGACGTATAAAAGTGAAAGTGTAAAATAAGCGAAATTGTACATAGTTTCATTTTCATTTGGATAGGTCAGTATTAATATATAAAGAATATAGGATATATAAAGAATATAAAGGAAGTATAAAGAATATTTTTGTTAGTAAACACACCCTATAATTTATCCCACATACCTATTAAGATTTTTTTTATTTCGTAAATCAGATAATGAAAAAATCTTAACCTTTAACTACACGCGCTGGCGTATTTTGTACGCCAGATATAAGAATTCTACTGCAAATATATTTAAAAATTTAATTTTTGACCTTGTTTATCTCTCTAACCTATCACTGGAATGTGTTTTACAATTTGGTTTTAGTTTCATTATAATCGGCGTTCTGGGAAGATCGTAATTTACAGTATATTATTTGTTGTTTCCGGTGGTGGACAATATATGCCACGATTATATTAATATAAGTCGTAATATAAGTACATATTTCAATTGTTTTTTGGTTATTATGGTACAAAATAAATTTTTCTTTATAAACAATACTTTTTCTCCTGTAAAAAATCACATTTCAAAAAATTTTTTATTAGTAATTTTATTTATCATGGAATCCAGTTATTCCGTGATTCCAGTTATAAATCCCAATTGGCTTACTGAGAAAGAACTCAAAGTATTTACTGATGCCGAATAAGGTTTATAACAAACAACTAAGTGTATTTTTTCAAAAAATAATAAACAAATCCGCTGTTTTTAAGTGTATTTTCTTGTGGCGTATAAAGTACGCCACGCGTGTAGTTATGTTATAACTTGATGCGCGGGTAGTTAAAGGTTAAACCGTAGGGAGGATGGTGTGTTGTAATAAGAGAGAATGAGATTTTTCATAAGTATCAGAAGATTAATTAATAGATATAAAATAATATCCAATATTGAACTGGGTTAAGATTGTGTAATATCGACTAATATTTACCTTCATTGTTTATTTAAATATTAGTAGTTCTAAATATTAAGCCATGGGTGCTGAATAAGCAACTCGTGGATGATTGAAAGAACATAGTTTGATTGCTGAAAATAATATAATTAAAAGACAGAATAAACTTGGTGTTCGTCGAGTAAAGATGTTTCATTCTCCCTTAGCTACTTAACATTGAAAAGAACCTGAAACACTACCACCCTTAGCTCCCAGGGTGACAATATATACCAGTTATATCAGATGGCGAACCTGTTAGGATCGCCATATCTTGGTACTGGTGGTTGTTATCCCCGATGATATGGTTGATTGAGTTGAAACACTATTTAGCAAAATGTCCGGCCGATTGGAGTGATTATAGACGAACAGAGTTCTTCTATGTTAGATGCTATCAACAGTCCACAATATTTCTGTTACCAATTCTGAAAGAATAAGTCAGCAATGCTAATTTACTAGAATTAACGAGTTAATAGCAGATCTGATACACCTTTTGGCTAATTTAAACAAAAAAGCTCTATCGATAGTCGTCTCCAAAGTTGATAGTTTTCGAGATACAGGCGATTTATGCCTGGTTGCACCAACAGATTTTAAGCTTAAGACGTGATTTAAGCTTAGCTTACGAAACATACGCGTTACACCATTGAGTCTTAGATCAGATTTTAGCTTGTCACAATGGATAGCTACGTGCATGAGATCTATAAGAATCGAAAATTATGGTGCAAAGTAAGTTACACTTAAAGCGGCCCTATCTATAAGCTGGGCTTGGCTAAGCTTAAGATTTGTTGGTGCAAACAGGCATTAAAACATTAAAAAGATGAAAATACGCATATTCCAGGCTTGACAACTTTAATTATGCTATTTTAACTAGTATCTATATTAAAAATATAATAAATTCTTTTTGCACGATTTTTAATATACTTTTTACGGGGTCTCACAATATCGCAAATTTAAAGAGCATCTCCATTTTATACCCTTTAAGATTATTTTATTCTAATGCCCAAAAGAGCCGAGACCTGACTTTGTGACACCGTCACCGTGACATACGATTTTTAATTTTCCCCGAACGCAGGCCTGAACCGTCTATCCCGACATAACTACAGTTATTTCAATCTTCGTTACTTCATTAAGATAATAAATGTTTGAACAACCCTAACGATGTAACTGGCCCGGGAAGACGGCAAAGGAAAACGCCAGGCGTCGGGGAACGGAATCCCTCGGGTTCAAATTTGAAACCTGGGGATGAGGATGGGGTATAAAGAAATCCACAGTCCCCGGCGCGATAAAAATATTTTAACACCGCCGAACAGAGCAGCTATTAAGCAGGTACTCAAAAAACAATTTAGATCGAGGGTAAGAATGTTTATAAAGATCAGGTGATATAAGGAAAAATTTAATTAGATAATTTTAGAAATAAATTGGAAATTTTAAATTAACTTAAGATTAATTTCTGAATATATACGCATAAAAGCTGTTTTGGATTTAACGAAAATACAAACGAAACAAATTGAAATCGCTGTCCACAAGACTAAACGTAAAATTTGTTTCGTGTCGAAAAATGGCTGTCTTTTTTTCCTTACATTACGAATCAACCACGCAGGTTTATTAGCGTGTATGGATTATGTTTCAAAATTATAAATTAACAGTAGATTTTAAACATAACAATATAAAATTATAAATAGCCCTAAATCTCTACAAAGTAAAGTAATATACTATATTCTTGGTAAGAGGTTGCAGTCTTTGGGGAATGTGAAGATGCTTTTTGTATCACTGTCTTTTCCGAGTGTACTATTTAATGTTGGTGGTATGTTGTACTTTTTTCGTTGCACTTTATACTTCGGACACTCCAATAAACAATGTTTTACGGTAAGGACACTTCTACACAAATCACACACAGGTTGATCGGCACGTTGGAGTATGTAGTCATGGGTTAATCGAGTATGGCCAATCCGGAGACGAGTGAAGATTACTTGTTCTCTTCTGTTTTTGAATTTTGGAATTTGATTGTGGTTAATGTCAACTTCGTACAGCTTCGTTGGGGACTCCCTCCATGTATCCGGCCATATTTTAAAATTATTTTCTTTGAAATATAGTACTTTCAGGTCAGTGTGTAGGGTTCTCATGTTCTCTTCTGCGTTTGGTTTATTAGGTGCATTCTTTGCCATTTTGTCTACAACCTCGTTACCTTCGATTCTAGTATGAGATGGTACCCAAATAAAATTGACTTTAATATTAATATTTTCTGCATGTTTTAGTTCCTTTTTAATGAAAAGTAGTAGTGGATGATCAGAAAAGACTTGTTTTAATGCCAATATTGAGCTGAGAGGATCTGTAATATTGATGTTTCTCTTTTTATTTTTGTTAATTATCAGAGCTAAAGCTTTTAGAATAACAAATAGATCAGCGGAGAACGTTGTTGTATATGAAGGTAATTTATAAGCTGCTGTGTAATCTGACGAGTAGATTGCTGCGCCAGTTCCGTCTTCGTTTTTGGAGGCATCGGCGTAAACTTTGAAGCAGTTACCATATTTGCTTAATATTTTAAGAAATTCTTGATTGTTTAGACTTGCAGGCGTTTCTGATTTGTTTAGTCGCAATAAGCTGGTATCAATAGAGGGAAGGCGAATTGTCCAAGGAGGAGGGGTTTGGATTGCGGAAATATCGTAGGTGTCTGGAAAATGAATACCTATTTTGAATAAGTAAGTTTGTATGCGATAATAGAAAGGGTGATCAGTTCGATTTGAGTTTTAGAAACAACTTTTAAAGCAGTCAGCAAATACGTTGTGTATAACTGGATTATCTTGATTAGAGGATACTGCAGCGGCATAAGAAAGACTTAGATATTGTCTTCTAAACGTGAGTGAGATCTCTTCAGTCTACCAGTATAGAGTTTGTATTGGACTTGTGTGGTGTGCTCCTAAGGAAATTCGAAGACCTCTATTTTGAATCACATTTATTGTTTTTAAGTACGCCTTTTTTGAGGAGTTGTAAACGATTGAGCTATAGTCAAGTTTGGAACGTACTAGGGCCTTGTAGATATGTAGTAATGTAGAACAGTCGGCGCCTCATTTTTTGTTCGCAAGTGATCGTAACAAATTTATTCCAGGCTGACATGTATGTTTTTTTTTTAAATTCTAAATGGGTCTACATATTTAACCTGTCTTCAATTTAAGTATAAGATCTTCAGTTGTATTTGGTGACTTTTCGTAAAACACATTGCTTTGGTTTTAAGGGTATTAAACTGAAGTCCACTTGTGAATGACCATTCTTCAATATGATTTATGACTTTTTCGACATGGTTATGGATGGTTGTTTGTTTCTTTTCTCTACAAAGTATAACCAAATCATCTGAATATAGCCTAGCTTTTACAGGATGTTTAATTTTTGCAATAATAAAGTTCATAGCTATAAGAAACAGAGTTGTGCTAAGGTTCGAGCCCTGTGGTATACCATTTTTGATTTCTTGTTGAGGAATATACGCCATCTACTCTGACTTGAAACTGTCTATTTTCTAATAAGTTTGATTAATTTTTGAGTATATTACCTCTAATTTTCCATTCGCTAAGTGTTTTTAATATTGAGAATTTCCACACTGTATGGTAGGCTTTACCAATGTCGAAAAATATTCCGATACAATGTTGTTTAATTGCAAAAGCCTCATGTATTTCCGATTCTACGTCAATAAGATTGTCTACAGTAGAACGATGTTTTCTGAAGCCAATCTGTTCTGGTATAATTAATTTTTTTGATTTCAGATACCACATTAGTCTGTTAATTATTATTTCCTCTAGCATTTTGCCCATAATACAAGTAAGAGATATTGGCATATATGTTTCTCAATCTGATTTTGATTTACTTTGCTTAGGAATAGTAATTATTATTGAATTTCTTTACGATTTTGGAAATAAATTTTTCGAGAAGATATGGCTGTCTTTAGGCGACTTGCTTTTGTCGATAATGGTCGATTTCATAATCTCAAGCTGAAACTTATTTTAATCGATATAATATGATGCCAATATGCTATATTTCAAAGTTTATCTGATGCTTTTTTTTATTTAGAGAAGAATAACGCATTAAGCATAGTTTATTAGTGACTACATAGGTTGCAAATATTATGTTTATATGAGATTAGCTACAGTTAAGTTGTGATTACAATTACATATTTTTACCTGAAATATTTAACGTTTCGATTTCCTTTCCGGAAATCCTATCATACTTTCGAGCCATAGTTGGCTGTTTACGAACAACAAAAAAAATTGCAAATTATATAGAAGTACTAAAAAAAATAGTAGAAAATAGATATTTTTTTACAAATACAAATACTGAAGTAAAAATAACATGGTAGCAAGTCTATACGATCGTATTACGAGCAAAGAGAGTGAAAAGAAGAAATTTAAAATGACCAAACATTGTTTCTGGGAAAAATATTATAATACGTAAACTATCAAATACGTGAAAAATCAAAGGAAAAATATTAGTAAAATATATTTAAATATTTGGTGGTTCCAATGAAGAGGTGCTATAGTCCGTCTCACCTTGACTTTACAGTATAAGGAACATATGCAATGCAGTCCTTATGAGAGTTTTTAGCGCTGTAATGCCGATTTTATCAAAAATAATTTGTAATCGAACATTATAGTGATTAAATTAAAACTGTTTTATAAAGACCATATATAATTTTAGGATTCATATGCGTAATAACCATAGTATATCAAATAAATTTAAACGCATATGAAGCCTAAAATTGTAGATTGCCTTTCTAAAACAGTTTTAATTTAATCCCTCTAATGTTCGATTACAAATTCCTTTTGACAAAATCGGCATCACCGCTCTAAAAACTCTCAAGGACTGCATTGCCTATGTTCCTTATACTGTAAAGTCAAGGTGAGACGGAGTATAGAACATAATGAAGGCCAAGATAATTTATTTTTGGAAGGCTACATTTTTGGATTTGTAATCAAGGTATCCAATTAAAAAAAAATTATCACGTCTGTAAATTACTTAATTGTAGTTAAACGATACGACTTTATAATTAAAGTAAAATTTATTTTGGTTTCCACATATTATTCACACGTTTGTTTATTATATTGTTGCAAAACTTTTTACCCCAACTTTTTATTCTTGTTCGTTACGAATTAAAAAAGAATAACTGCAAACAATAGGTACACAATTTTTGTTAACGTGTTGCAAATGCAAATGACTATTAAAAATAAAGCCACCTTTTTTGCACTGTCTAAAAAATCTAATTAATAAAAATGAGCCATTTCTTTGTTCGCGAAATTCTTGCAATATTTATTTGGAGTTTTTGTACTCATAATTGAATTAAAATTGTTTGCATGAACTCAGTTTGCCGTTGTTGTAATTATTATTTGGAGTACTTTATTATTTCCTTTATGTATCTTCACGTTTTGAATTTTAGGCCTAACGAATAGAACCTTCCAATTATACTTAAAGGAAGTAATTTTTAAACGAGAAAACTAGACATTTTTTTAAAGGTACTAGGTATCTATTATAATTTATTGAGTAATAAAAAAAGAATGTGTGTGTACTTTGTACGCACGTAAGAAGTTATACTTCTATTATATAATGTCAACGAAATAAATATACTTAACAACTGTTTCTATTTGCATCTTATTTAAATATTAAACTAAGTTTCTTACCTACTACTTTCAAATTTTTTTTATTAAAACTACCAAAAATTAAAAAAAAAAAACGTGAATCGTCCGGGATTTGAACCCGCGACCTCTCGATCTCTAGTCCAATGCTCTACCTCTTATCTGTTTCCTCTCCAGAGTTCGGAGCCGGTTTTTAATTCTGAACAATTCATTGCAACTAAGTACATACTGTCTGTGTGCGCATGCGCGCAGAATTATGAAATTTTACTCTAAATCACGCCTAAAGAAGTAAAACTTCAAAAATTCATAAAATGACAGTATGAATAAAAGGTCAAAGAACGAAAGCAAAGGAACTAATAGAACCACAACACATAGAAAATATCATAAACTATATTGAAAATATCTACAAAAACAACAACAGGGAAGTCAGAATAAATGGGCAATTTTCAAAACCTATAGACATAGGTAGCGGAATAAGACAAGGAGTCTCGTTGAGCCGTATGCCCTTTACTTTAATTTAATAATGGATAAAATTATCAAAAGTGTCAACAATGGAATGATTACAGGAAATGCGTTGACAGACCGAAATAGGAGTGAAGACATTAGAAAAAAGTGTAACGTACAGTGTATAAAAGAATAGACACTAAATAGAAAAAAAAAGGAATAAAGACACAAGCAAAATTCTTTTTGTTTAATGTTTATTTTGCAATCTGTTACATCATAATATAATAACAATAAGCATACATGTTGTTTGGTACAATGTCGTGAGAGAGAGTTTGTCCAATGATCCACTCTCTGTATGCACTTTTACATTCTTACATTTATGTTAAAAACAAGAAAAATTTGTAACAAGCAAAATGGGGGATCGGCTTGTCAAAATAACAAGATATAAATCACCAATCGGCAGAGAAGAGTGACAACAAAACTATCCATAGAGCTGTCAATCCTCCAATGAACAATCAGAATTACTTATAAAGAAGAAGAAAGAGAATGTCCAGATATAAGCAACCTATTTTTTTTGCTCTCTAATTCCATAATGTAAGGAATGTACTTAATTCTTTATAGTCCAGGAGCCGAAGCTTTTCACCTCGCAATTTTTACAGAATGGATCTGCTTGAAAATGTGAGAGTAAGTAGTGGATAGGCCAAAGTTAATAAAAACGTTCATTCTAAGCAAAAAATGTTCTATACATTTTTTTTAATAAAATTAATATTTTTTTGGGATTTATTCGCTATCGAAAGTGTTAGTTTTGTATCTAAAAATCAATGTTTTTCGATGGTATACTCATTTACAATTCACTCAATTTCCGCCGTAGAACAAATTTTATCAAACCAAGTTCTTGGGAATTAAATTACCTACAATTTCATATTTAAACATTTTTTCGTATCTCTGATGCTAATCTTTCTATTCTGAAGAAAATGGCATTTTTTACCAAATTGCAAACATTCGTTATTCGCTTTAAACTTCAGTTTTTTTAAAAACTATTCATTCTAAGCCAGTCATACTTCTAGAATCTATTAATCATATATAAATAAAGAAAAATTAATAAGACCAATTACTAAAGACACCGTTAACTTACATAATTATGCTTCTTTTTGGATAATTGGATTTCTTCTTTTTTTCAAAAAAATTTATTGATTTTTTAACCGCAACTTTTTAATTTTTTATCTTAGAAAGTTCGTTAAAAAAGAATTTTGTAGTTTTTACAAGATCTATAAGGACTATTAGGCTATTAGTATTAAATCCTTTTAAAATTCTCGTTAACAAAGAGGGGTGGCATTGAAAGGGTTGGTAAAGGTGGTTTTTGCATGATACAGTCGAACCCGCTCATTAGAATACCTCTAAAAGGAATATCCCGGTTTAAGGAATAGAAATTTGAGGTTCCGAAACTATTTTACTAGCCACCAATGATCGGTTATTAGAATATCCCGGTAATAGGAATACTTTTGCTTGGCACGAAGGCTATTCCAATAAGCGGGTTCGACTGTATTACAAGTTTTAATTGTCAATAGCTCACTCAATTTTTGCCTTAAAAAAATTTTTGCCAACCAAGTTCTTGGAAATTAAAAAAGCTACAATTTCATGTTTAAATATGTTTTCGTATCTATGATTCTAATCTTTCTATTCTGAAGAAAAAGGCATTTTTTACCAAACTACAAAGACTCTTTATTCGCTTTTAACTCCATTTTGTTTAAACTAATCATTCTAAGCCGATCAAACTTCTAGAACCTATTTACACTACATAAATCAAGAAAACCAAATCAGGTCAATCACAAATTTTAATTACGGTGGTGATTAAGGGGTTGTTTACGATTACTATTTTGCTGAAAAAAAAAATGGGGATTGACACTCTTTTCATTATAAGTCACTTAATTTTTTTAGCTAGAGATTTTTTTTATTTCTGAAGATGCATATTTTTAAATAGTTTAAATTAGTTTCAACACGTTATCCTCGAAAAATTCATAGTTTTCCCGTCCTTTGACTTTGAAACTACAATATTTAGCATTTGACGAAGAAGAGCCAACATATAATAAAGTATAGCTCGATTACTATTGGTCTTAAAGAAAATAATAAAAAGGGTTTTGTTTATTTTTTCAAAAGGTATATTTTTGTTAGGTAAAGTTGTTTTGATAAAACGAAAACTTTTTGAGTTATTAGCAGAAATCTGATTAAAAACATTGATTTTTTCGATATAAAAGTAATACTCTAGATAACGAATAAATCGAAAACTATTAATTTTATCAAAAAAATGTATATTAAAATACATTAAAATAAATGTAAAAAATATAATAAAAATTTCCACTCTCGAGATGGGGTGGCAACCACCCCCATGGTAAAAGCGCCTTTTGGCATGATATAGATTTTGATCCTTGGACTATCCACTACTTATTTTCAAATTTTCAAGCAAATCTATCCATTCTGTAAAAATTGCGAGGTTTTGCCCTATTTTAAGCTTCATTACTTAGACTATTACATTCACTTAGATTATCCTTATTTTCTTGAATAATACTATGTAGCTATATTTTGCTTAATGTAACTAACTGTCTGTGATGTTTTCAATGTCTTTCAATTATATTCAATTCTGCTACTCATCTCTATTTAAAATTTCTATCTCGAATTCATTTCGAAGCTGATGACTCGTGGAACTTTGTTCTTAAAAGTAAAGTGAATTTTGAGAGCAGATTGCAAACAACGCCGTTATATAAAATACGACGACAAAGTAAATCAAAAGGTAAATAAATCTTTAAACAAGTGTTGATTTAAACGAAACAATTGCAAGAGCAAACAACAAACCGTCTTCGAATCAACTCTAATAGGAACATAACTAAATTTCTTTGTTACAAGTCAACTTTGTTTACAGAGTATTCTACTTGAATTACTCTTCAAAGAATACTACTTCCAGGACCGTATCGATGTAATAAAGTGGATTATTGGATTTTTGAACAACAGCGAGACGTAAATATGGTTGTTCTGAAGCTATTTTCTTGTGGCATTTTTGCAATTAACTAGTTTGATGGGAAATAAGCCACAATTTTACTAAAAAAATGATTTTGTTAACGTTCCGACGCCCAACTCGGGTGTCGTTGTCAAAATACAAAAAAATATTAGTGAATTAAGGGGTTACATAGGTCTTGCGGGTAAAAATAGTGACTTTTTAAAAAAATTATATCTCAAAAACTAAAAATTATTTTTATTTATAATTGGAACATGTACATAATGTACAAGTATAGTACTTAAGGTACTCTCAAAAAAATTTTTAGCTAAAAATATTCATTTTTGTAGAGTTGACTGCAATTTTTCGACAACAGTCCTTTTTTTTCGGTGGGCAGCATAACTAAGTCCAGTCTCAACTGAAATCAAAAAATCAAAAATTTCTTGTAGTTAATACCTCTGGCTAGTGAATGAACGAAAGAATTTTTATTAGGTGAAGCTGTTCTTGTTTTATGAAAAAAAAAACTACTTTAAAAATGATCATTTTTGAAAAAATGAGAAAAATTGGGGTCGAGAATGTGTTTAAACTTATGTAAAATCTTCAAATTTCATTTTTTGTTTAATTCCTTAGTTCATTCACTAGCTAGAGGCATAAACTA
Source organism: Diabrotica virgifera virgifera (assembly GCF_917563875.1). Lineage (NCBI taxonomy): Eukaryota > Metazoa > Arthropoda > Insecta > Coleoptera > Chrysomelidae > Diabrotica > Diabrotica virgifera. The sequence goes on from NC_065449.1 coordinate 246,437,489, forward strand.
TAAGAAACTTTTTGATTTTTGGACTTAAGATGAGACTGGACTTAGTTATGCTGCCCACCGCAAAAAAAGGGCTGTTGTCGAAAAATTGCAGTCAACTCTACAAAAATAAATATTTTTGGCTGAAAATTTTTTTAAGAGTACCTTAAGTATCATACTTTTACATGTTTCAATTATAAATACAAATAATTTTTAGTTTTTGAGATATAATTTTTTTAAAAAATCACTTTTTTTATCCGCAAGACCTATGTAACCCCTTAACAAAAATGTTGTTGCTTAGTAAAAAAATTCTTCTAATAATTTATTTAATCTGACTCATATGTATCGGCAATTCAGACATATATTATACATTTTAAAGTAGAAGACTGATGAAGAATGATATTGCTAATGATACTGAATGATATTGCCAATGATACTGAAGAAGAATGATATTGCCAATATTTATGAGTTGCTTTCCTGGGACGACTTTATTGAAAGATACTTCATTCGATTACTAGTCTGGGCTGATTATCGGAGAATAGACCATTTTTGGGAAAAGTTATTTACCAGCAATTTTATTGCTGGAATCGAAGCTTATGATTATATATATTAATAATATAGGTATGCAAAATCCGCAGATAGTGTGCTACTTTTTTTAAAAACAAAATGGCGCCCGAACGTGTTTTTTAAATATTTGCTCTATAACTTCAAAGATTTTAAATTTACACCAAAAACACCCAAATAAAAGTTCATCGAAATTAAATTCTGCATAAATACATGTTTTTCCCGATCTGCTACGACGAAAATTTTCCTCGGAAAATGCGGGTTTTCCCAACAAAATCATTAAATTTCAAATAAAGTTTTAGGTAAGTAATTATCTACCAATAATTAAATAACTCGGTGACATAAAAGCTTTCTTGGTTTAGATTATAATTTCAGAAGCCGGTGAAAATTAAACGAATATTTTAGCAACAATTCAATTGTTAATTAATAATTTACGGTCGCAATAATAACCAAAATAATTCTAATACACTGATCAAACTTTGAAATCTTATAAAGATGAGATGCCTATTTAGTATTTTGTCGACAAAATATAAATTTTTAATTTTTTTGATTAATCTTTAAATGTTAAAAAAAATTGTTATAAACAAATTAACGTTTCTCAGAAAGTTTTTATTATATTCTAATTTTAAAAAATAGGTAAAATGCGTATTTCAAAGATCTTTAAAATGAATGCTTTAGAATTTTTTGCAGCCATTTGCAAAAAAGTTATGAAACAACAAAATAAACATACGATTATTACGTTGTTTATAATTTTTTTTAATTCTTTCAAAGCGTAAAAGTGAGTTTAAAGTACAAGCTAATTACTTACAAAAAATATTGATTATTAGTTTAATGGTTATATTTTAATTAAAGATTATAAATATATTTTTTTGTAATTTATACGCGCCAAAGTAGAATAATACAGTACCGTAGCTATAGTATTTTTACTACAAAAACGTTATTACGTAGGTCAAAATTTTTGACGTAAGAGAACTGTCAAGACATTAGAATGTGACTTTTCATATTGCCGTGTTTATAATAAACATAGCAATAATGAAAAGTCACATTCTAATGTTTTGACAGTTCTCTTACGTCAAAAATTTTGACCTACGTAATAACGTTTTTGTAGTAAAAATACTATACCCGTCCACATACACAACTCGCGCGAGTTTAAATCGTGTCAGTCGCTTCGAGTGAACCTTTTATCTCCGGCTCTGTATCAAGCCTACTTTCGCGCTAAAAATTACAAAAAAAAAAAACAATTTTAATCTTTGATTATATTATAACCATTGAACTAATGTTTGATATTTTTTGAGAGTAATTAGTTTGTACCATAAACTCACTTTTAAGCTTTGAAACAATTAAAACAAATTATAAACAACGGAATAATCGTATGTTTACTTTGCTGTTTCATAAGTTTTTTGCAAATGGTTGGAAAAAAATTTTAAAGCGTTCATTTTCAAGACCTTTGAAATACGCATTTTAAGTATTTTTTTAAATTATAATATAATAAACAATTTCTGAGAAATGTTAATTTGTTTATAACTATTTTTTTAAAACATTTAAAGATTATGCAAAAAAATGAAAAATTTATATTTTTTCAACAAAATATTAAATAGGCGTCACATCTTTATAATCTTTCTAAGTTTGATAAATGTCTCATGATTATTTTGGTTGTTATTGCGACTGTAAATTGTTAATTAACAATTGAATTGTTGCTAAAATATTCGTTTAATTTTCACCGACTTCTGCAGTTAAAATATATACCAAGAAAGCTTTTATTTCACCAAGTTATTTAATTATTGATAAATAATTACTTGTCTAACAATAAAACACTGAAAACGTTTGTTTTCTATACTTCCACAAAATTTATTATATCTAAGTGACTACAGCTGTTTCGGCGGAGTGCCTTTCTCAAGTAATATAGTTTACAATGTGTTTGCCTTTTTAATCTTCAACTGAAGAGGTTGAGGAGTGGGGAGCTGTTTGTCTCGAGTTGGTCATTCAGAATTATATCTGTATTTTTCAGTTTATTAATTTCCATAGATTCTAAAAAAGATAGCTTAAGGCCTTTATTTTGAATATGTAGAATTTGAAACTCTTCATTGAAAGAATGATTATGATCTAGAAGGTGAAGTGCGTATGTAGAAGTGTCTGTGTACATATTCAAAATAAAGGCCTTAAGCTATCTTTTTTAGAATCTATGGAAATTAATAAACTGAAAAATACAGATATAATTCTGAATGACCAACTCGAGACAAACAGCTCCCCACTCCTCAACCTCTTCAGTTGAAGATTAAAAAGGCAAACACATTGTAAACTATATTACTTGAGAAAGGCACTCCGCCGAAACAGCTGTAGTCACTTAGATATAATAAATTTTGTGGAAGTATAGAAAACAAACGTTTTCAGTGTTTTATTGTTAGATAAAATGAACTTCCATCAAGTAACGGTCGAATCCATCAATAATTACTTGCCCAAAAAATTTATTTGAAAATTAGAGATTTTGTTGGGAAAACCCGCATTTTCCGAGGAAAATTTTCGTCTGAGCAAATCAGGAAAGACATGCCTCTATGTAGAATTAAATTGGGGCGAATTTCTATTTGAGTATTTTTGGTGTAAAATTAAAATCTTCGGAGTTATAGAACAATAATTGAAAAAAACACGATTTGGGGGCGCCATTTTGTTAATAAAAAAAGTAGCACACTATCTGCGGACTTTGCATACCTATGTTATTAATATATAGGATCATAATATTCGATTCCAGCAAAAAAATTGCTGGTAAATAATCTTTCTTTGTACTTTACTAATTAGACCAACGTATTATAACTATTTTTTTTTTCAAAATTTAAAGATTGTGCAAAAAACAAAATATTTATATTTTGTCGATAAAATATTAAATAAGCATCTCATCTTTATAATATTTATAAGTTTGATCAATGTATCATGATTATTTTGGTTATTATTGCGATCGTAAATTGTTAATTAACAATTGAATTGTTGCTAAAATATTCGTTTAATTTTCACCGGCTTCTGGAATTACAATCTATACTAAGAAAGCTTTGATGTCACTAAGTTATTTAATTATTGATTAATAATTACTTACCTAAAACTTTATTTGAAAATTAAAGATTTTGTTGGGAAAACCCGCATTTTCCGAGGAAAATTTTCGTCGGAGCAAACCGGGAAAAACATATCTCTATACAGAATTTAATTGCGGTGAATTTTTATTTGGGTATTTTTGTTGTAAAGTTAAAATCTTCGTCTTTAAAAATATTGAAAATTTGTCGGCGCCATTTTGTTTATAAAAAAGTAGCACACTATCTGCGGACTTTGCATACCTATATTATTAATATATAGGACCTTATAATTAGATTCCAGCAATAAAATTGCTGGTAAATAACTTTTCCATGAATTTTGCTAATTAGCCCAGAGTATACGTGAAATCAACCCCAACTCAAGAATATCCGTCACAAATAAATCATAACATGTGATCTGTCTTTAAAAAGACAACCACATGCAATGGTGACAGTAAAGTTCTCACGCTAGAGATTCCATAGTAAATCACAAGGGAAAACTAGACTTCGTGATACTATCCCGATATCGTAAGTATTAGGTCTTACATTAGTTTACTCTCAAAACTAATACCAAATTCTGACCTTAATATGTACATATGTTATTTTAAATTATAAATAATATTAACAATACACAGATATATAAACAATAATAAAATATGGAATATCTACTAACTCGATATGTTATTGACTTACTAATCCTGGTATTTTCTTTCTATTAACTTCCTCTTTTAGTATGGGTAAAAACATCCTACTGCATTCTACCGAGGAATTTGCGACACAATTGGTTTCATTTAGCATAATTAAAGCTGTTTCTTTGATTTTTCTCTTTTTACTATCTGTTTCTTTCAGTACTATACTTGAATCTCTCCACTGAACTCTATTCATTATCCCATGCATGTTGACATATTTGAGATCTATCAAATTCTATAACAAATATGGATTTCTAATATTTAGGTAATGAACGTAGAATGTTGAACAAAATACTAGATTAAAAGGCAAAATAAAAACAAAAAAAAATTTATTGCATACGAAGTTTTTTTGATACTGTTTTTAAGTATTATTTTACTAAATGAAAATGAAAGACAGTTATATTTCATTTTCAATATTTCATTTTGTTTCAGAGATAGACCATCATCCTCTTACGTACTTTTCACTTTTTTGAACTCTGCAGAGAGGCCTCTGGTCTGCTCAGAACCAAAAATAAAACGACCTGTCTCTCTAAGCGAAATTATAAACAATAATTTACTTTTAGGTACAGATATCAGATTTCAAGTTCTGAATGGAATTCCAAGGCTCTTTTTTATTCTAAATGTTGATTAAGACAATGAGAGGATTTTCCTTGAAAAACTAGTCTTCTGAACTCACAACTCTCAAGAAGGTAATGGTAAAAAGAAAAATAATTTTGAAAGACGAAGCAAGTTTTCAATCCTAATAGTAAATTAATAATATTGAAAAATATTAAAAATCACTAAAAGATTTTTAAATTGAAAACTTATTGGTACATTTTCATGCTTCGTCTTTCAAAACTTGCTTCGTCTTTCAATTGCCAGATGGCGCTTGCCACCTATTATCATCACTTTGGTTGCGATGTGTGGGAAAACCTCTCGATGCAATTTAGTTGGAGTATGGAGAACAGTGCCTACGTTCCTTCTGATGAAGCTCCAATAAGAGCAGAAAATCGCGGTTAAAGGAACTGGACTGCACTCCGTATTCTAATTAAAGAGTAAGATTGGTTTGCCTTCGCATTGCAACCGAATAAAAATGGTACACATTTTTATTTTATTTTTCGTATTACTCCGTAGAGTAACCAGGTGCATTTTTCAGTTGGAACTTTGCCGGCTGCAGACGGGGGATTTGAATTGCAAGGTGTAGAATTCCTTCCCTTTCGTCTTCACTGCAGCGTCCATATGACTTGCAAATTATAGAAGTCTTGGAGGTGTTACCATGAAAATGTACCAATAAGTTTTCAATTTAAAAATCTTTTAGTGATTTTTAATATTTTTCAATATTATTAATTTACTATTAGGATTGAAAACTTGCTTCATCTTTCAATTGCCAGATGGCGCTTGCCACCTATTATCATCACTTTGGTTGCGATGTGTGGGAAAACCTCTCGATGCAATTTAGTTGGAGTATGGAGAACAGTGCCTACGTTCCTTCTGATGAAGCTCCAATAAGAGCAGAAAATCGCGGTTAAAGGAACTGGACTGCACTCCGTATTCTAATTAAAGAGTAAGATTGGTTTGCCTTCGCATTGCAACCGAATAAAAATGGTACACATTTTTATTTTAAAAATAATTTTGTGTGAAAAATCCATATTTTTAACGTATAAAAATATTGAACAGTTCTCTATCGATTTCATAAAAATTCATAAATAGATATGGTCCGATCCTGGCTAGCAAGGGATGTAAATTCATTCCCCTTTTACCTCATACACCAGTACATAATCAGACCTCATACAATTCTGCAAAGTGTGGAATTACCTTCGCATGGATTGGTTCACATCCTTCTTGAAAATTAGAAAATTCCATATATTCCTCGAGCACAGCTTTTATGTTATAATTTTAAAAGATTACTCCAACAATACGTTTATAGCGGGTATTTTGGCTTCTCTCGACAAAAATTTGCGATGAGCTAAATTATATTTTGAATAGCTTACTGTAAAAATTTTGTTCAGGTTTATTGGATTGTAGCAAGAAAGTGTTTAATTAAAAATATAGCACGTGGCACTGGGTGAATGCCGACAGGAGTAAATACTTCTGATAACGATAAGAAGTATTCACTCCTTATAATTATTATCCTTACGTAGAACAACGGTGATTTAATATGGTAATAATTCGATCGTATATAAAAAAAGAAAAAAGATACTAAGGCCTCACTGCTCAGAGTTGAAAGCTTTAGGAGGAGGTTTGATTATAGTACGTTCTTTAAAGGTAAAATATTGCAAAATCTTTAAATTTTAAAGAACCACTTGGATTGACATGAAATTTGGCATACACATAGATAACAAGTCAAAGAAAAAAAATGATATTGTGCCGATGTGTGCCTTTGTTCTAGTGGTGAGTTTCATCCCCTTTTGTGGGTTCGGAAAATGTCCGGAAATGGATAAAATGACTAATTCTAAGCAACTTTTGTTCTATAAAGTTTTTTACCGAAATAATACTTTTAGAGTTATTTGCGAGTGAATATGTTAATTTTTCTACAAAATAACCACGTTTTCAGACGGTTTTTCGCGAATAACTAAAAAAGTATTTGGTCAAAAAAAAATTCTTATCAAAAATATAGCACGTAAAAAAGTGAAAAACATGGTGTATATATTGGGTCACCATACCTAGTAGAATCAGAATATTATAGCTAATGAAAAATAGGTTCATATTCGTCAAATTCCAAATCGAATATTTTAACGTGCCATAACCAAAAAAAGAAGCACTTTTTGAAGTTATACTTCTTTACGGGCGTAATGACGGTGAAATTTTATATGGGAAAACCTAGCGACCGGGCGCATGTGCATTATAACTTTGTTCTGATTGGATGTTCAAATGACATGACAAAAATTATCCAATATGGCAGCTGTGGCACAGCTGTGGAACTGTGGTTTGGTTATAATGTATGCTTGTTGCGTTTTAAAATTTGTAGGAAGAGAAACAACAAACAAAAAGTTAGTTAATGGTTATACTGCCTTTTTAAATAGTTTTCATATTATATTTTTGGACTTATTTACATAGAAGAGATGATTGTTGCATGCCAATGTGAAAGCTCATCAAACTGTAACTAGTATGAGTGCCGCAGATCTCGCTTATTCAAAGCTAAAGAATCTTTCACTGGTAAGTGTTTTATAAATAGTTGATCAAATTTTGTTATGATATTTGAACATAGCCACCCAGATAGCACAAGTACGTTTTATGGACATCCAATGGACGTACATCTGTGTACATTGGAGCGTCCAATGGACGTCCCGCTAAGGTACAATGGACATCCGATGGACGTCCAACGAATGTCCAGAGTTCACAAAATTGGACGTCCATAGAACGTCCGCTACAAACGTACATTGTACGTTGTATTGAAGCTTTCAGTGTACACCTTATGTACATTCAATGTAAGTCTTATGGACATTTGTAGGGCACTTTTCAGAAAGAAATCTAGTATCCATAATTTTGTGAATACATAGCAAAAAGCCTTTATAGGAAATAGTTCCTTATAATACTAAATTTATACTTAAAAATATTACACAAAAGACCTTTTTATTTCTCTTTACTATAACTTCATTATAATATATACTTTATTATAGGAACTAGGAACTTCATTAATGCACGACTGCACTTGCACGATAAACAGAAAACACAAATATATCACAGGATGTATTTTCATAAAGACGAGATTCACATAATGACGCCCTAGGAAGCATGCACATTAAAAGAGGTTTAATATCTGTTCTGTTTCTGTTCCAAACTATTTTTAGAGTCAGTACCGTTGTTGTATATTACAAGCGCGTTTGCCGTTCTGTGAATTATCATAAATAAACCATCCTTCAGTATTCCACAACAATTAACAGCGATAATCCCCTAAAAGTACCTGCCTAATACTATCTTTCACGACCGATAGCGCGAAGAGCGACAACGTTGTCAAGAAGATTCTCATTTAGTTTGTATTGGGACTTAATATAATAGTCGCGTTTTGTGTAAAATATCCATGGACCACAAATGGATGTCCAATGTACGGTGAAATCAAACGTCCAATGGACGTCCCGTAATGTACGTACATAGTACGTCCAGTTTTGGTCCATGGACGTTTGGACTTTAAATGTACGTTATATGGACGTACATCGGACGTTGTGTGCTATATGGGCACTTTGCACGACGCAAGTGATTGCGAAATTTATTAGTCGTTATACGGGCTCCGATACCTAACTTGAACCTATCAAAATACATAAGTAGTATGTAATACTTTTATTTACATAATTTGATTGCCAACAAAATTTTTATCAATATTCACCTAATATATTGTTTTCTTACTCTATGTTTTGTTGTATTTTTTCAATTCTAAGTCATTTCAATTCAAAATCAAAATAATTTGATTTACATAAGTTAAAAATGTCAAAAGGTTAATCTGTTTAGTTAGACGATCTTCGCACATAATGACAAGCTGTCTCTGTGGCGAAGTTTTAATGCGAGTGAATCCCAATACAACGCAAATACCAGCCGCGTGGTAAGTTGGTTCGAATCTCAATAGAAACTTTTATTTTTTTATTTTTTTTATACATTTTATGATTGTAAGTATATTTATTATATAATTTTATTTTCAGAAAATACGTATTTAGTTAAAAAATTTTCCGACAATTAATGTTCAGAAATCATTTGTGACATTTTTAATGTGTTTGTGTGTGTTTTATTTTTTTATTATTTTAATTTTTGGCACTGTTTTAATAAAAATGTTTGAGAAGTAGTAAGTATAAATTAATTTAATATTTAAATAAAATATAAATAAAAAGTATATTAATTTCGTTTTTAATCATATAATCATATAATAAAAGTATAACTTCTTACGTGCGTACAAAGTACACACACATTCTTTTTTTAGGGAAAACTCATTTTAACATTTTAAAGTGTTTAAAAAATGCTTATTTTTGTTTTTTAAAAAAAAAATTTAGCGTCAAAAGTAAACAAGTTACGCTCAAAATAAAGTTGGTCCCTTTTTTTGGTAAGAAATCGTGAAAATAACCCCCTACTTAGCATTTCAAATGAATTTAATTGTTACCACTTCACAAGTTTTTTACTCACGTATGTATTGATCATCTGATCTGTAAGTTTCATCGGTGCAAAGTCCTTATTTTTGAAAGAGCTGTAGTTAAAAGGGCTTGAACTAGTCACTTATCACGAGTGTATGCAAATTTAGAAACACCGAATCTTAAACAATTTTTGTCTTACAGAAAAACAAAAAAATACAGAATATTCAGAAAAGTTAAGCCGACTTTTTTTATTGTTTACGATTATTGGTATCTCTAACAATTTTCAAGTTATTTTGAAAAAAAACGTTTTTTTAAATTAAAATTTTTAAAATTTTTACTTTAAACCCAAATTTTTTTCCAAACTTTAAACACAAATAAGCACTATGAATCGATGAAACTTACAGATTATATAAACACAACATAAATAAAGTAACTTGTAAAGCGGTAACGATTAATTTCATTTAAGTTGCTAATTGGGGGATGATCTTCCTGATTTTTTTGTGCCAAAACAAAACGGACCAACTTTATTTTGAGCGTAACTTGCTTACATTTGATGCTAGAAATTTTTTTTATGAAAACAGAAATAAAGCTTTTTTCTACGGCCGTGCTAAAAGAACCACTTTCACGCACGCATTTCCTTTCCGAAACTTGCACTTTCCCGCACGGCGTGCGGGAAAGTAAAATACCTTGTAATATTGCATTATAATATACTATAATACATGCAATAAACTAATATTTAGGTATTACGTACTAATTTATTTCAAATTTGTCTTATTGTGTTCATGTTTTAATGAAATTAGTGCGATCATTCAATGAAATAAAATTATTTGGACATCATATTTAAAAGTCAGATCAGTAGACAATTACAGTGGTTTTGAATCGTCGTCATGGAAACCAATATCGTCGTCGTGGTAACCCATTATATTGAAAGTTTGGTTTTGACAACCTTGTCAAAGAATTAATTTGTGTATTTTCACTTCTAAATAAAAATTGATATATCTCTATTTTTTTGTGGCTTTTTTCCAAACGTACGGCCCTAGAAAAAATATTGTTCCTAACTCATACGAAAAGTGTCTTCCCCGCACTCGACTGCTTGCCCGAACCCCGCTATCGCGTCGTTCGGGTCAACGGCAGTCTCGTGCGTGAAAGTATTACTTTCCGCACTAGTTATAACTATTTTTAAACACTTTAAAAAAGTTGTAATGTGTTTTCCCCAAGAATTCTTCATTATTTGGATATTTCACATTGAATTATTCTATTTGGAATTTTTCGAATATGAACCTATTTTTCATTAGCTATAACTCTGCTTTTGCTATGTATAGAGACCTAATATACACACCGTTTTTCAATTTTTTATAGGCTATAGTTTTGCTAAGAATATTTTTTTCGACAAAATGCTTACGTTTCGAGTTATTTGCGAAAAACCGTCTAAAAACGTGGTTATTTTGTTGAAAAATGAACATATTCACTTGCAAATAACTCGAAAGGTATTGATTTGGTGAAAAAACTCTATAGAACAAAAGTTGCTTAAAATTAGTCAATTTATCCATTTCGGGACTTATCTTGGACATATATTTTTTCACCCCCGAGAAGGGGTGAAACTCATCCCCCGGGCAAACGCACACATCGGCACCATATCACTTTTTTTCTTTGACATGTTAGCTATTCGTATGCCAAATTTCATGTCAATCCAAGCGGTTCTTTAAACTTTGCAGCAAAAACCGTGAAAGAATGTATTATATGACTAATAGAAAATAAATAGATGGATAGCCGGTAGATACCAATTAGATAATAGTTAAACATAAAGAAAATATAAAATATAGGTCTGGATCCCGCGTATGAAAAAAAGTTGATTAATAGCAAGCTGAAAATTTGTTAATAGCTTAAGGGTGTCTAGTCGGATAAACTTTGATATATGGGAACACTGGAACAGGGGCAGTTTTAATTGTGGAACAGGTTAAAAATTTGGAACGGTCAGACCACGAAAACGGCACATTTATTTTGTCCGACAGAATAGACTTAAACTCTCCGAACAGATATTAAACTATCATGCAAAAATCAGACTGCTATTTATCACCTGTCATAATTCCTGTCATTTGACATATTCTACATGTTCCACTCATTAAAACGCCCATTTGGTGATAAACAGCAATCTGATTTTTGCATGGGAGTTTAATCTCTGTTCGGAGAATTTAAGTCTGTTCTGTCGGACAAAATACATGTGCCGTTTTCGTGGTCTGACCGTTCCAAATTTTTAACCTGTTCCACAATTAAAACTTCCCCTGTTCCAGTGTTCCCATATATCAAAGTTTGTCCGACTAGACACCCTTAAGCTATTAACAAATTTTCAGCTTGCTATTAATCAACTTTTTTTCATACGCGGGATCCAGACCTAATACTGAATTCTACGAACTGCAGGATTATAGGGCTCCAATAAGTCTTGACCTGAGACATATAAGGGACTACAAGCCTTAAAAAACATAACACGAGTATAAATATACAATACTGCTAAAATTTACATATTTACCTATATGCGGGAAAGGATCAGAGTTCTTGACATACTTTTAAACGAATTTCATCCAGAACGGGTTGTCAGACAAGGATTTATACTATCTCCACAATTATTTAATACATACGGGGAGCATATTATGAGAAAAGCACTTGAAGCATGGGAAAAGGGCACCTTAATAATGGTCATAAAATAAACAACCTACGTTTTGCAGATGACACAGCCCTTTTGCAAATATGTAGTTAAGTAGAGCTGATTGGTTTTATGTGACTGTTCGAAAACGATAGTCAAATATTTGGTCAATTAAATATATCAAAGACAACGATTCTGATAGTGGAATATATAATAATCTTATTGATTACAAACGCAGGGCCATTACAGGAAGAGATTAGACGTAGATATGATCTAGCAAAAGTTGCCATAGCAAAAATGACCAAAATTTGGAAGGACTGTCAAATTTCAAGAGCGTTAAAGATGAGGTTGATCAAGTGTTTAATATTCCCAATACTGACCTATGGATGTGAATTTTGGACCCTGAGACAATCGAAAAGAACAAAGATAGACGCCACTGAAAAGTTCTGTCGGAGACAAATGTGACGAATTCCTTGGATCAACCTGACCGTAGGACAATAATAATTCAATTTTAAGAGAGCTAAAAGTTAGCCAACGACTCTCCAATAAAGTATATCTCCAACAATTAAAATACTTCGGACATGTTATGAGAGCAAACAGAAAACATGGAAGGACTCATTACGGTACCCCGTCAAATTAGCCCCGTCGAAAAAGCTCCGACAAAATAGCCCCGACATAATATCCCGCACACAAAATAGCTCCGACAAAATAGCCTGTAGACAAAATAGCCGCGGAATGATAGCCCTCCGACAAAATAGCCCCGACAAAATAGCCCCGACAAAAAAACTTCCTTCATAATTCATCATGAAATAATCCCTTAAAAATACATTTTTTCGGAAATGGTAATTATCCTCTATTCAGATGTTTATCTTAACCACATTAAATAAAAATGGTCTTTTCAGAGTCCTGTCTTCTCTGCCTCTTGGAAGTTTGAACATTTAATTTAAGCGAAAATAAATGTTTATTTGTGATGCAACAGTAAAATGCATTTTAAATTAAATAAATTACATACATTCTTCTTTTTTTGTCAGATAATTTAAATTAAAAAAAAGTTTTTGGACACCTTTTATAAATAATTATGTAATTGTTTATATTACTAAATAGAGAATTAAATAACCTTTCAAATAAGCTAGCACACGACCCCTATTCTCATTTTAAAAAATCATCGATTACGTCATCACGCCCAGATGGATGACGTCACTAGTATGACATATATAACAGAATATCGTAATTTAAAAATAAAAATCGATCTATTTCAGGATTTATCCTTAACGTCGCGGGTTTACGAAACAACGAATTTATTCCTTCCATTTGCACCATACTGTACTTACGTTTGAATTGCCGATATGAATGAGCCAGATTAAATTAAATTATTAGAAGAATTTTTTTACTGAGCAACAACATTTTTGTTTAATTTATTAATATTTTGTATTTTGACAACGACGTCCGAAGTGGAAGTCGAAACGTTAATAAAATATTTTTTTAAGTAAATTGTGGCTTATTTCCCAATTAGAATAGTAATTTAAAATAAATGGTACTCCGTTAAAAGGTAAAACTTTTTATTGAGGGTGTTTTCACCGGGGCTATTTTAGCCGGGGCTGTTTTGACCGGGGCTATTTTGTGTGCGATCTATTTTGTCGGGGCTATTTTGGTTGCGGGCTATTTTGTCGAGGCTATTTTGTGTCTGGGCTATTTTGACGGTGCTTTTTTGACGGGGCTGTTTTGACCGGGCTATTTTGACGGGTCACGCTCATTACACAAGCAAAGGTGGAAGGCCGAAGATCACGAGGAAGATCTCCAACAAGATGGATCGATCAAGTTACAGGAATATGCAAAAGACGGACGGGGACGACTTTGGAGACGGACAATACACGACATCGCGTCGACCACTACACTCCCTTCGGGGGTCAGGATTCAAGAGAGTGATGCCGCAAAAAAAGTTATTGCTTCAATAAAATAAAATGATTAAGAAAAAAACACCACAGTAGATACACCACAATAGTAATGACGACTTTAACGCAAAACAGGACAATATACTCGTAGTGAAGAAGAGTATTTGGGGAGTTTGGATTGCCACTTATGCCCTTAACGAAGGGGCAGATAGGATTAAATAGGATATACCAAGTAATAAACATAATTGAATTTATTACGTAAATTGTTGACGAAAGTAAACAAACTATAGATAAGAAACATGCAACATTACGTCAGAAATCCAGAAATTTTATGGAATTACGTCATTCCTGCATAATTTCATTGTAAGGTACTTGCACATAATATATGAGAGATAATATAATATCTAAAATATTGTATAATTAGTAGTTCAGTATAATATAGCTATACAATTATATTATTGTAAACTCCGTTAATGTGAAAAAAGTTGCATAGACTTATTAGTACTATGCATTATTTTATTTAAATAACTATACAGTTTGTCCCAGATTGGTATGTTTTGCAGGGCTTACCGAGAACTAAAGGAGATAAAAACTAGAGCTCCATTTTCTCAGCCCATTTTAATTTCCCGTGAATCGGGAGTCGGTAATTTGGATTTCTCGGGAATTTCCGGGAATCAGTAAATTTAAAAATAAAAAGACGAAATTGTTTTTTCTTTAATTTTTCAATGCAATTAGTATAAAAACTTATAAATTTGATTAGATATTAAAAAATTTTTAGAAAAATTAAAAAATTAAAAAAAAGGACAATTTTAAAGGAAATAATAGAAAAATTAAAAAGTACCCCGCACAAACTTTATGGAAATTAGGTCCCAGTGGATTTAGTTCATACTTGGGAAAATACCCTTTGAAGCATTTTCAAGATATAGAGGCACAAACTCGGAAAATTATAAGATTTACTGGGTATTCCAATTCCCTGAGTTACTGGTTATCTGGCAACATGTAGAAGTTTGGATGAAAGAAAAGTCTATCTGACTATCGAATGGCGACCTTTACTTTGACCTTGACCTTCAACGGACGTCATCTTCTAGAGTTTGGAGGTTTTTCGCATTCAATTGATATAAACAGATTACTCATGGGTTTTTGGGATCGCTACACACACACTACTACTTGTAAACACAAATATGCCTATCAGAATTGACCTCCGGAGCACGTGGTAGCCAGGGCCACTGCTAGGGACGTCATCTTCTAGAGTTTCGATGGTTTTCGGCATTTAATTGATGCAAATGAATTACTGGAGAGTTTTTTGAGGTCGCTAAACACAAATATGCCACCAGAACCAACTGAATTTTCGATGTTATTATTTAAATTTATGTTTTTCTTGTACAGTTTGTTTTGAAAAGTTGAAAACGCGCTTTCTGTTGATGTAGGTGCGGTACTTTTTAGTGCAGTGAGTATTTTTTTAAATGTCTGGTCAGCTGATTTGCACCAATACAATAACGTATTAAATTTCTTATGTAGTAATTCTTCATAAACATAATTTTAATTCAAAATAAATATTTATGTTATAATTCTGGATGCTTCAAAATGAATCAGATCGGTCGCATAAACAAGAGAATGTTTATGCTTGTTTATGCTGACCGATTGACATAATAATACATTCTGATTTAACTCCAAAATTGGAAGATTTAAAATGTAATTGAAAAAGAAATATTTTAAATGGAATAATTTAATATGATAGACAGAGAATTGTATCAGAATCATTTATTCATTGTGAGTTAGTAATATCTCCGCTCATAATTTAAAAGAAAATATTTTAAAAAATCCCGGGAAATCTGTAAGAATTCCCGGGAATCGAGATTTACATTTTTTACTGATTTCCCGGGAAATTTGTCACGGAAATATCCCGGGAATGGAGCTCTAATAGAAACAAAGTAGTTAACATGTCATGCCTTTTTTTCGTTAAAGTACCAATTGCCTAATCAAATCATCAATAGCTCAGTACATTAACAACATACAGGGCAATTATTGAAAAATAAACACAACGACAGTGTTATAGATATTCTTTATTAAGAAAATTTATAAAAAATTGTATAGAAACTTTTGATAGATATATTACGGAACGTTTCAGTGGCGTACAAACTTTTTTTAGGGGGTCTCATTAAGGAAATAATTCCAACTAATGTGTTCTTTAATGGGACGCCCTATACATATATTTTAATATTGTTTATATTTTTAATTCTTTTTCATCTGTTATAAGATATATTTCCACTGTCAGTGTTTATAGCTATTCTACAAAGAAAATCCATTATAACCACTTTTTCCAAGTTATATATCATATCTTCTAGGACTGGGTCTGTCTCCTGGGTCTCGTCACTCTAGAATATGTTTTGTCTATCTGTTCTCCCTTTCTTTTGCACCGTGACGTTTCTACTTGACTATTGTAATAACTCCCCTGTGTGTTTTTGCCATATCTTCTAATTTCGGAATTCTTGAAGTTGTGAAAATCATGACTTCTCCATTTATGTTATATATTTTTTCTTTTTTTTTTGAAGAGGTTTGTTAATTTTGTATTGACGCTTTAGTCAACTTTAGCATTTTAGCGTAATATATAGTTATCTAAAGTACGAATTGAACAAATGCTTTCCTTCATGGGCATATTGTGGTATTTTAGTTGCAATCTCCATTTTAATTTGCCAGATGTTGCCCAGCTTTCTATTTATCTATAATCTGTTTGAAAATTATTGATATCAAAAGTTTTGTATGACACAGATCAGTTTCGTATGACACAGATTTATGTTGTATTGTATTCAAAGCTGTCGAGGTATATGACCACCTCGACAAACTTTGAATACCTACAATAAAACAAAATGCAAATGATCTGTGTCAAAAAACTGTGCTATGAATCATTTTCAAACGGATTATAACAAGTGTAACACAAAAACACAACAACACAACAACACGGATGTTAAGTTTTTTCTTTTTTTTTAAGGACAAAGTATAGACACATAATCTAAAAAAGAAAATTACGTCCAAGTGCTCTACACGCTTGGAAAGAAAGTTATCATTGGTGTACACTTTAATGTTAAGATAGAAGAAACTAATGGTCCTTTTTGATAAGTCCCTAATACTCATAACACGCAGTATGCCTATTATTCTAAGATAAAATAACCCTATCTTAACCAACAACAGAAGGTACTGGGCTAACTTTAGGGAGGAGATAAGTGACAAAATTAACTAAATATGCTAATTAAACTAATGAAAAACTTCATGAAGAAGCAGAGAAACTAGTCATTAATATACAACAAGCAGCATGGAATAATACCCAAAAATTTATAAAATAAAAAACAAAGGTAAAAATTTTTCCAAAAAATGCGAACTGATGTAAAGACAAAGAAAAGCCAGGGAAATATGGTAAATGAACCTTGTATACATTTTTGTATATTCATATATCACATGAAACGTAGGGATTGTATTGAAATTTGTAAACAAACAGATAACCAAACTTGTTGACCGGTTTATATGTTCGCTTCCGTTATTTTAAAAAAAATATTTTCCCAGGTAAACAAATGAAAATCCAATGTTTAAGAGTGCTGTTGAAAGCCGTTCCAAAATCCCTTCCTTGTATATTTAACACTATCTCAAAATTCAATTATTCTTTATTCACCTCAACTGTTTACTCAATTTTAAATAGATTTCCATGAAAAGTGCGCCATTTCTTTCCTATCCTCTATATCCATTATCAGAGGTACGTGATTCACCTTTTTATTCGATTCTCTCTAGTTCGTTTAGATTCAAGGGCTCACGCAGGTATCGGCCTTTGCCATCTCTCGTTTTTCACCAACGGAGAAAAATAAACATCATTGTAGTCATGGTCGCAGGTTCTTTAGAGAAACCATTTCAAATTATTTGCTTCCTTGAATACGTTTGTGTGTAGATAAACTTTTGTGAAAATGTCGGTGTAGCATACTCTTTTCTTTTTAAAGCGCTTTTAAATAGACAACGTTTGTAAAAGATGGCTCGTTTCAGTTATTAACACATCCAAAAAGAAGAATTCTCAATTTTTATCTAACTCATATTAATTTATACTGCACACTAGGAAAGCACAAATTCACTTGACTCAGTCAACATTCTAAAAATTAAAACTATACAAAAAGGTATATTCTTACCTCTGCAATATAGAAAAAGTGCTAATTCTTTGCTAGAGGCACTAACATATCTCTCTATTAACCCTGGGACATTAAATATTGGCCTTGGATTTTCCGTTCGCTCCACCATCTCAAGCCATGTGCATCCCTCTCGCACGAGTGTGGTGTTTCAGGTCATCCACCCTCCTCATCTGTGGTCTTCCTCGTTTTCGTTTGTATCTCCAGGTTCTCTAATCTCTTTTAATCTAGTCCTTCTTCTTATACTTGTTGTAGATCTGTCGATCTGTTAATTGCAACGTTGAAATATTTCTTGAGAGGTAGACTGCCAGCTATCACCCCATCCCTTTGGTGGTCTTCCCGGTGGACGCTTGCCTCCTGGTTTTCCCCCTAGCGCAATTCTTGGTAGTCTGTGCCCCCTGATTCTTTTCACATGACTGAACCATTCTCTTCGTCTTTACCTACCCCACCTGACTACATCTTGCACGCCACATTGTTCCCTGATGAAGTTGTTTCGTATTCTATCTCTTCTTGTTTTCCCGGCTCTTAGTGTCTTCATTTCGGCTGTTCGTCGAATACTTTTGGTTTTATTGGTGTCTTCTCTTCATTCAATGCCATAGGTCATAACAGGTCTGACGTAAGTTTTATAAATTCTAACTTTGCTGTCCATTTTAATATACGGGTTATTCCAGACCACATCTCTCAAACATCCGTACAAGCAGTCTTGTTAACTTGTCCTCTTAGGCCTCTGGCTGGGTCATGATAACTTGATAAGTCTACACCTAGATATTTGAACTGGCTTAGCTGTTTTATGGGTTTCCTCTCTACCACCTAGTCCTCCACCGATCCTCTTCTAATATAGTTCATATTCCATATTTTTGTATAATAGCATATAATAGACGAATTTTCACTTCAGTTTGCTATTTGACTGGTAACACCTTTAAATTTTGTGACTTTGATGTGATTCGTGATATGCTATTCAGGTATTCCTCCTTCCTGAACCAGTAATATTACTTGTAAAAGGAAAGAAGAAGAAGAAGCGGAAGAAGAAGAAGCAGAAAATTATACATAATTTCAAAATGTTACCTTTTATTATCCGTAACAGACCCTTCATGACTATTTTTGACTTGCAGGATTCAGCTTTTTCTAGAATTTCCTTACAGCGATCCGTTTTACCCTTAAACAAAAAGGTTGTGTACTTCTAAAAATGACACATGGAAAAGCAAAGATTAAAATTTATACTGTTGCTAATACAAAGTCTCT
Organism: Diabrotica virgifera virgifera; assembly: GCF_917563875.1. Classification (NCBI taxonomy): domain Eukaryota; kingdom Metazoa; phylum Arthropoda; class Insecta; order Coleoptera; family Chrysomelidae; genus Diabrotica; species Diabrotica virgifera. The sequence continues at coordinate 246,456,748 of NC_065449.1, forward strand.
GATTTTAGTTTCTTTTTGTAATTAAAATTTTTCTTGGCCCCTTTTTGGTGGGACACCTAAATTACGTGGTAAACCACACATGGGATATAACATGGCTGCTACCATGAAGAAGCTAGCACCTACCTAAAGACTACAACATTCAGTTACGTCCAAATATTTATGTAGCTTACATCCAAACATTCAGCTATATTTAAGAACCATACTGCAGCTAACTAAAGACTGCACGTCACTTTATATCTAGAAGTCACAGAAATATATTTTGCCACAAGTATCATTTTTTTACTTTATTTGTAAAGATTTAGGCATTTGCCGTTCTATTAATATTTTCTTTATATAATAAATATTTTTCCTTAAGGTGATACAGTAGCGATCAACAGGTAGCCAAAACGCGTTCCAAGATTGCGGCTATAATTTTGAATATTTTTTCGAGATATTTGGCACACGTATTCGTAATATACAGTTGAGTCCGCGAGTCTTTACCCGTGCGTCATTAATAGCTGGCGAGATAAAACACATACTTTTTATCTAGTATCATTCTCTTCCACGCAAGAAACTTATGACAAACCAGCTGCCGTTTGTTATTAAGTAAAAATACGTGTTATTTTTATAAACCATCTAGACAGTGCATTGAAAAGAGATAGATACAAAAAAAGACGATTCGGTATGTTTTCATATTTTAAGCACAATTTGTTTGACGTTTCTGCTTTGTTTACTTTTGTGGCTGTCAGTCAGTTGAATTTTTTGCGGTTTTTGTCGAATTTTTGCGTTTTGAATATTCTTTATATTACACAAACAGTTGTTTTCACAACTAATTTTATATTGGGCTTTGAAATTTTAAGGTAAATAATTATATTTTGGCAATTAATATTTAAAACATGCTAACGTCATTCACACAGTAAAGAAATGATTGTGTTTAGATTTCCGTCAAAGTGAATAAAATAACAAAAATAAAATATGTTAAAATATTGTTATTTATTAATCAATAATAATAAAAGAATTTATTAAGCTACTTCAAATGCTGCTGTAATCCTGCACAAAAATTTTGAAGCAAAACTTATATTTGACATTCTATATATTTGATAACGTCAAATTTTATAATAAAACCCGTAATCGAAACAGTAGACACTTTCTGTCAGTTGTTGTTGCGTGAAATAGATTTCCGACTTATTTCGTATGCTTTCAATGATGACGCACGGGTAAAGACTCGCGGACTCAACTGTAATAAAGAATGGCGGTACAGAGCCCAATTTGAAAAATATATTGATATGTGAAAATTACTCTGTAATTAGATAAAATATTAAAAAAACGAGCCTGTACCGCAATTAAGAAGAACAAAAAAATACTCTTTCTTCAAATAAACCTTTTTATTCGATGCCTAGATTTTGTGTCATTTTGGAACTACTAATGAAATAAAAAATTTTAGTAGTTCCAAAATGACATAAAATCTAGGCATCGGATAAAAAAGTTTATTTGAAGAAAGTGTATTTTTTTGTTCTTCTTAATGGCGGTACATGCTCGTTTTTTTAATATTGTATTTAATTACAGAGTAATTTCCACATATTAATATATTTTTCAAATTGGGCTCTATACCGCCATTCTTTATTATATTACGAATGCGTGTGCCAAATATCTCGAAAAAATATTCAAAATTACAGCCGCAATCTTGGAACGCGTTTTCGCTACCTGTTGATCGCTACTGTTTCCTCTTAATAAAATATATTTGTCCCTCCATTTCTAATTGTTCATATTGGCATGTAAGATAATACGAATACGTACATTTGTGAGACAACTAGTCGAAGCCTCAACAATTAACATCCAATGATATAGCTAGGAACTACACTGTTCCATTTTGGTTAATGTATTGTTACATAATGCATCGTAACCCCGTCTTGGCATAGGTTTTTGCATATTTTGCGTTTGTTAGTGTGGTCCGACAATAATACCTCGTCCCACATTTTTATCAATAATTGCATATAGATTCTGACCTTCTATTTACTTTGGTGTAATAAATCAGATAACAATAAATGTTATATAAATATGTACTAATGTTAATTGGTCTACAGTAGACAGGTTAAAAGGATGGCGCTTCACTTCACCACGTGGTCAATAAACAAATACATGAAATTGTTAAAATAGTGTGTTTTAATTAATGCTAAACACTCAATTGCACTTGTTATCGCCTTATTATACGCACCATTTGTTAAATAAAACCAACTATTTTTCAATATTACTTCAGATTTGAGTTGAATTTTTTAGAGACGAATTTTCAGTAGTAACTGCCCGAGAGCTCTAAAATTATCGATTTGTATCCCGAGTGACACTATGACAGTTTTAATTTCACGACCCGAAAGGGAATGAAATTATGTCGAAGTGTTACGAGGGCAACAAGTCGATAATAATTTTAGAGATCGAGTGTAATTCGCTGAGGTTAGTTCATGAATAAAACTGTTTTTTAAATAATTTTAACCAATATTTTATTGATATCTTCTCCTGAATATTTGCTAAACCTGTTCCTGGTGTTCTCTTTGACAAGTTGTAAAACATTAATTGTTATTAATGTCACTGAATGTTCATTTTTTCATAGCAATGAAGGCATCTGACGTAACACTTGACGACGGGAAATTATCGACAAAAATTATCAGTAGTAATTGCACAAGAGCTCTAAAATTATTAAATTTTTCCCGAGTGACACTTTGACAGTTTTAATTTCACGAGCCAAATGCGAGTGAAATGATGTCAAAGTGTCACGAGGGCAAAAATTTTATTTTAATCTTAGAGTTCGAGTGCAATTTGTTGCGATTATTTCATGAATAAAACAGTTCAAAACCAAAATTTTATTGTAATTTATTTATGTAAGTACAAATTAGTACAATTAAACACAAAGTTTTTATAAATATTTGACGATTGAAAGTCATCACTTTTAAAATTTTTATCTACGACTGATACATAATATAGGTATTATACTTGTGGTGTTTGCAATATAATGCCATATAATAATCCCTTAGGGATTAATAATGCGGGATTAATAGCTATTAATCCCTCTGGAACAACAATCACAAAATTCACCACGGAAACAAAATAATCAACCTCAAAAAGTGTCACTGTCAAACGAATAGTATATTTGACAGTTTGTGTTGAGATGGACGAAAATGAAGAATCTTTTAATTGTACACCACCAGAAATTGTAGAACTAGCTACAGCAACAGCATCTACCTTAATACCTGAAACATCGAAATCCATTTATAATAAAACGTACGCAACGAATGGCGTGTTCGAAACAACGCGAAATCATTTTCCGAAAATGTTCTGCTGGCCTATTTCGCTGAATTAAGTGCAAAATATAAACCGTCTTCATTATGGTCATTCTATTCAATGATTAAATCTATGTATATTGATGGAGGAGGCGATTTAACTGGATTAAAGCGTCATGGGGGCTGGAAGTCAACACAGGTAGCTGAAGGATACATTGATCAATCTATGAGAAACAAGGCAACTACAGCAGATACTATCGCTAAAGAGATAAACAGTAATGTACCATCTTCTTGTTCTACAGCAATCGGGATCCCAAATATTTGTATTAAAAACTCTACTAAAGTTAATGATGATTCTCAACCAATTCAGTTTATTAAGAGGAAACAGTAGCGATCAACAGGTAGCGAAAACGCGTTCCAAGATTGCGGCTGTAATTTTCAATATTTTTTCGAGATATTTGGCACACGTATTCGTAATATAATAAAGAATGGCGGTACAGAGCCCAATTTGAAAAATATATTAATATGTGAAAATTACCCTGTAATTAAATACAATATTAAAAAAACGAGCCTGTACCGCCATTAATAAGAACAAAAAAATACACTTTCTTCAAATAAACTTTTTTATCCGATGCCTAGATTTTGTGTTATTTTGGAACTACTAAAATTTTTTATTTCATTAGTAGTTCCAAAATGACACAAAATCTAGGCATCGGATAAAAAAGTTTATTTGAAGAAAGTGTATTTTTTTGTTCTTCTTAATAGCGGTACAGGCTCGTTTTTTAATATTGTATTTACTTACAGAGTAATTTCCATATATTAATATATTTTTCAAATTGGGCTCTGTACCGCCATTCTTTATTATATTACTAATACGTGTGCCAAATATCTCGAAAAAATATTCAAAATTACAGCCGCAATCTTGGAACGCGTTTTGGCTACCTGTTGATCGCTACTGTATCACCTTAATTGTACTATTACTAATTTTAATATTTTTAACAAATAAAGTTGTTCATTAAAAATCTTAAATTAATTAATTTGTCGTAGATAAAGTAGAGTATACTACTCGCAATAATGGCTCTCATTTCCTTGGAATGTTACTCCCTCGCCGCTAACGCGGCTCGGTTCGTAAATATTCCTCGGGAATAATAGCCATCATTATTGACTCCTGGTATAATCTACTATTAAAACATTAATTGTCATTAATGTCACTGACCGTATTTTTTCGTAGCAGCGAAGGGCATCTGACGTAATATACTTAACGACGGGCAATTATCAAAAATTATCAATTTAATTCAGATTTCTGTAGCTTTCTATTGGTCAGAATCTCCTATGAATGAAATAATCAAAAATTATCGATTTAATTCAGATTTCTGTAGCTTTCTATTGGTCAGAATCTCCTATGAATGAAATAATCAGTAGTAATTGCACAAGAGCTCTAAAATTCTATATTAATTTTAGAGATCGAGTGCAATTTGTTGCGATTATTTCATGAATAGAACTGTTCAAAACCAAAATTTTATTGTAATTTATTTATGTAAGTACAAATTAGCACAATTAAACACACAGTTGTTATAAATATTTTACGGTTGAAAGTCATCACTTTTATAATTTTTAAAACATTAATTTTCATTAATGTCACTGAATGTATTTTTTCATAGCAACGAAGGGCATCTGACGTAATATACTTGACGACGGGAAATTATCAAAAATTATCAATTTAATTCAGATTTCTGTAGCTTTCTATTGGTCAAAATCTCCTACGAATGAAATAATCAGGAGTAATTGCCCAAGAGCTCTGAAATTATTGAATTTTTCCCGAGTGACACTTTGACAGTTTTAATTTTGTCAAAATTAAATGTCAAAATGTTTGAAATTATGTCAAAGTGTCACGAGAGCAAAAATTCTATATTAATTTCAGAGATCGAGTGCAATTTGTTGCGATTATTTCATGAATAAAACTGTTCAAAACCAAAATTTTATTGTAATTTATTTATGTAAGTACCATTAAACACACAGTTTTTATAAATATTTGACGAATGAAAGTCATCACTTTTATAATTTTTAAAACATTAATTGTCATTACAGACATAATAAAAAAAAGTGTGTGTACTTATGTACGCACGTAAGAAGTTACACTTCTTTGAATTTAAATTTGAAAAATTAAATGTCAAAGTTTTCCTGGAATTGTATTGATAGTGAATTAATGTTAGTTGTTAATAAATTAATATCAAATGGTACTCAAATGTAATTTGGACCATCTTGACAACAATGTTGAAGAAGTCAATTTAATGAATTATTTTAATATATATTTTTTCACTTAACATAACATCACGTAAATTAATAGTTATTTATGATATAAGTGTTAAAAGTACACGTTTAAGGCACGCATGTGAAAGTTTGTAGAATGAGCGATAGCGAGTTCCGCAATTCACATGAGTGCTTTAAAAATGTACTTTTTAACACGCATATCATACAATATTTTTTCTACAAACGTAATTAGAGGACAATATCTACAAAAACTTTTACTTGAACTTGACTGGCCTTCCATTTTTATATTTTTTTGACATTACATCAAAATTTCCTATTGGGACCGTGCAAGTTCGGAAAAGCGACACCTGGTTTCTTCGCTCTGCACTTTTATTCGCACTTTTAATTATATTGGCCAATCATATGGTCCTGGTTACTGGATACTTGTCAAGGCCATAGTCCAAAAAAATAATAAGAAGAAAAAATAAGATTTAGGTTATGTATTTAAACGTAAACAATTGTATGTAGTAAATAAAATTAGTTATTAAAATGAAGTACTGCAAGCAAAATACAATTAATTAAATTTACCTTTATATAATAATTGCATATCATATCAATATTGTGAAGCAATATATAATTTTTCTTCTTAAATGGCAATAGGTATGAAATGTACGTCAATTTGACAATTTCAATTGACAATATGAATTATTTAAGAAAGTTGCAATATTTCTCCGATATTCGCGCACGATCGTTTCGTGTATCCCCTCCGAGTACTTGCACAGCGTGAATACGGTCAATACGAATTGCAGTGCCATAAAATTTTTAAAGCACTAGTGCCTTAAAGTAGAATTTTTAACGCTCGTATGGAGTGCCAAAAATTGCATTTTTAACACGGTTGTAGAAAAAAATATTTATTAGATAACAATGTAATGATTTTTAACTTAAAATGTAAATAATTTAAAAAAATTAGACATACCGACAGATAACCTCTTTATAAATGTAATTAAAACATTGTACCACTTTTACCACTAACATTCAAAATTAATATATTTACTAATACAATTAAAAAAAAATAAAAATAAAACAACAATATATTTTTTCACAGTGTTTTATTTGCAGTGATATAATAGGTCTGGATCCCGCGTATGAAAAAAAAAGTTGATTAATAGCAAGCTGAAAATTGGTTAATAGCTTAAGGGTCCCTAGTCGGACAAACTTTGATATATGGAAACACTGGAACAGGGGAAGTTTTAATTGTGGAACAGGTTAAAAATTTGGAACGGTCAGACCACGAAAACGGCACATGTATTTTGTCCGACAGAACAGACTTAAACTCTCCGAACAGAGATTAAACTCTTATGCAAAAATCAGACTGCTATTTATCACCAAATGGGCGTTTTAATGAGTGGAACATGTAGAATATGTCAAATGACAGGAATTATGACAGGTGATAAATAGCAGTCTGATTTTTGCATGAGAATTTAATCTCTGTTCGGAGAGTTTAAGTCTGTTCTGTCGGACAAAATAAATGTGCCGTTTTCGTGGTCTGACCGTTCCAAATTTTTAACCTGTTCCACAATTAAAACTGCCCCTGTTCCAGTGTTCCCATATATCAAAGTTTATCTGATTAGACACTCTTAAGCTATTAACAAATTTTCAGCTTGCTATTAATCAACTTTTTTTTCATACGCGGGATCCAGACCTATAAAAGATAAAAGATTTTATAAAAGATTTAGCAACTAACTTCAGCCTGTTACTGAAAAATTCACTCACAAAATTTTTACCAATCGTGTTTAAAGAAGTATAACTTCAGAAAAATGTATAAGACATTATAAAGACAAAAATTTAACTCTATCAATAAGAAGATCAACAACAGGGCATGTTTGTGGAACGCCATATCGGTGTCACAGCTATAATTTAAAAAAAATGTTGCACAATTTTATTTCAGTATAATTAAAAAATATATATACAGTTTGCGTTTTTCTTCTCGCGTTTTCCGGACACGTATCATTTCCATTTCACATTATCTAGAACTCCGGAGAGATTTAGTTGTCGTGTGAGATAACAGACTGGCGTCAGTACTTTTACCGCAGCTTTTTTATTATTTCTCCCAAGTGATCTTTTAGGTGCGAGTATCTTTTAAAACCCCTAAATCATAAATATTTGTGGAGATGAAAACAAGAAATGTTAAAGGTATAGGAAGCTGTTTGGTGTAAGAAAAGATCAGTTAAAAACGTATACCATTTTTTTTTAGATCAATAGCCAAGCAAGGCAGTCAGCCGACTGGAAAGTTATAAAACGTTATTAACTACGAATATAAAGTAATAGTCTAAGAGCTAGTGAACCCTCTGACTAGCGGTCGTCCTGTAAGGCTAGAAATTTGTACAGTGATAATTCATAGCACACCAAGGCTAAAAACCATGACCTGGCAGGTATCAGCGGTGCACGTGTATCTACCAGGTGAATCGAAAAGTGCAAATTTAGGGGGTAAAATAAACTTTCCCCTGTAAGGTTTAAATTTAAGTATGTGTTTGAGTAAGTCATTTAGAAGAAATGTGTACAATGGCAGGCGATTCTGAAGAGCATAAGACCTTGCCAGGCGAGGGGAAAGATTAGGGGGTTTTCCTAAAATTATTCTTTTTGCATCGAACAATTTTTTTTATGTTTTTTGAATCATTCCAAACAAAAGATCTTTAGTGATTTTTCTCTTAAGTTAATAGTTTTTGTTATATAAGCGATTGAAAATTTTGAAAATTGCGAAATAGGCCATTTTTAACCCTAAATCGGACATTTATCTAAAAATTTCAATGTTGCCAAGGTACGTAGATATTCTTTAAACATTGATAGATGAAATCTCGAAGAGTTTTTTAAATAAAATATCGAAAACCCCTTTGTTTTTTTTAATTGCTAATCAAGCGGGCGCGACACTGTAGTATAAGTGAGGACGTTTGAGTTTGCATAAATTCATTATCTCGAGAATGGGCAAATTTCAAGAGAAATCCTCAGACAGGTCGATTTTTATTTTTGAATTAGGACTTTTTGGCATATATATAATACTAGTGACGTCATCCATCTGGGCGTGATGACGTAATCGATGATTTTTTTAAATAAGAGTAGGGGTTTTGTGATAGCTCATTTGAAAGGTTATTTAATTCTCTATTCAGTAATATAAACATTAACATAATTATTTTTACAGGGTGTACAAAAAAAAATTTTTTCTATTTGTCAAATTTAATCAAAGTTAATTTAATAAAAAATTTTTTTTGTACACCCTGTATAAATAATTATATTAATGTTCATATAAGTGAATAGAGAAATAAATAACCTTTCAAATGAGCTATCGTATAACCCCTAATCTAATTTAAAAAAAATCATCGATTACGTCATCACGCTCAGATGGATGACGTCACTAGTATTATATATATGCCAAAAAGTCCTAATTTAAAAATAAAAATGGACCTGTCTGAAGATTTCTCTTGAAATTTGCCCATTCTCGAGATAATGAATTTATGCCAACTCAAACGTCCTCACTTCACTACAGTGTCGCGCCCGCTTGATTAGAAATTAAAAAACAAAATGGGTTTCCGATATTGTATTGCAAAAAACTATTTGGGATTTCATCAATCAATGTTTAAAGAATATCTACCTTCCTTGGTAACTTTGAAATTTTTAGATAAAATTTAATGTCCGATTTAGGGTTAAAAATGGCCGATTTCGCAATTTTCACAATTTTCAATCGCTTATATAACAAAAACTATTAACTTAAGAGAAAAATCACTAAAGACCTTTTCTGTTTGAAATGATTCAAAAAACATAAAAAAATATTGTTCGATGCAAAAAAAAAATAATTTTAGGAGAAACCCCTAACCTTTCCCCTCGCCTGACAAAGTCTTATGCTCTTCAGAATCGCCTGTCATTATACACATTTCTTCTAAATGACTTACTCAAACACATACTTAAATTTAAACCTTACAGGGGAAAGTTTATTTTACCCCCTAAATTTGCACTTTTCGATTCACCTGGTAGATACACGTGCACCGCTGATGCCTGCCAGGTTTTTAGCCTTGGTGTGCTATGAATTATCACTAGACAAATTTCTAGCCTTACAGGACGACCGTTAGTCGGAGGGTTCACTAGCTCTTAGACTATAATTAAAACAAAGTAAGTTATCAATCGAGTTAGCACAGAAAAAGAGAATAAATATTGTTCCCATACCACCAGATTGACAACAGGTGGAATACTTTCTTTGGTTACAACCTCCCGAGATTTTCAAAAATTATAAATCATACAGGATGCCGAGGAAATTAAGATGAGAGAATTTTAAATAATTCACAATCCACCTGCTCAGCGTGGTAAAAGTTCCAACAAGAAAGATTCCTTAGTACTCAACAAAAGAGTACTTAAATGAATTAAAATGTATAAACATTTTCAATTTCTTTGCAACACGAAAACGCAGCAGCTGCAGAATACTCTGGTTAAATCGGAGAGTGCAGGAAGAGTCTATACCGGTTTCGGAGGTTTTTTCCTCCTCATCAGTAGTCCCATATCCTCTTCTCTCCGATTTCGCCAGGCATCACACTTTGGGCCTTTCCGAATTGCAAAGAACGAAATGTCACGGATGTAATAGAGCCATCTACCGAAAAAAAAAAGTAAGTTATCAATCGAAGTAGCACAGAAAACCAGTGGCGGCTTTTGGAGGTAGGCAGGATAGGCCGGGCCTACCCAATAATTTTAATAGCTTTAAAATTGAAGAAGATATATTCAAAAATTATATTAAATGCATGTAAATAACTTTTAAATGTACTAAATCACTCAATACATCAGCGTTCGTTAAGACAACTTTGTTATTATATTATCACAGAAAGCATCGAATCGTATTCAGGCATTTTAAATATCATTTATAGGCCCGCTCGCACCAGGCCGACCTAGCTCACATAAGATCTCCGTACAAAAAGCGTTTGAAGTTAGCAGCTTGCCGGACAATGATTTTATTTGTCGTGTTATGCTTGGTGTATAGGCCCGAATCGAACTGGCCTTCGCCCAGCCTCGTTGCCACTTTAAACATAATTATCGAATTCTAATATGAATTTTCTTTTAAATTTTGATAAAAAAATATGTAACATAATCGTAACATATTTTTAGACAAACAACACAATTGCAAACAAGTGCACGTTTGCGCAAATGAGTTCAAAAAAAATTCGTAAATATCGAAAAAAAATTTGTTCGATTTTCACTGTTATTGCTAGTGGTTTGGCCGATCTCGGTTGATTTTTTAAAATTTTTCTTGGAATAGTGTGATAGTTTTATAATTGATACATAAAAATGAGTTTTTCTGAGGCTTTACTAAATCTGTTAATTAGGTCTAAACCTCCGCGGTGTCGAACCGGGTTAAAGCCTTGGCGCTGTGTTAAAAAAAACTTATATATTTATTAGTATTAAGTGTTAGCATTTAGTTTTTTTGTCAATTTCATTATTATTTGTAAATTAATACACATATTTGTAAATTAATTTAAGTTGGTTAGGGTCATGAATGAAGGGTATACCTGCCGGTCAATTTAATGTTTCCACCCTCCTTTTTGGTTTTTTTGCTTTTTATTGATTTCAGTATCTACCTATGTATGTTATGTGCGTGCATATATGCGCATATATACGTAATCTTATTATATTTGGAATATTGTAGCAAACAGTAATTTAGTATCTATCGTGACTGAATGGATCAAGTAATCCAAAGCCAATAAGGAAAGAAAAAAAAAATACCTTCTAAGTATTTTTATACATAAAAATAAATTTATATTTGCATATTATGTATTACACATACTTACATGTAATTTGCTGGCTTGGCCTACCCAAAATTTTACCCCACCAGCCGCCACTGCAGAAAACGACAATAAATATCGATTAATTAATATTAATCATTATTTACCCTGGATAGATAACGTAGCACAGACCTCAGGCAAAGCTGTAATATAGAGAATATAAATGATTGGACACTGAAAAGAAAAAAATAATGGTATAGCCATATAAGCAGAATGGGAGAAGGCAGACTAGTAAAGGTAGCACGAGACAGATCATCAAACGGCCGGAGTACAGCAAGGCCAAGGAAGAGATGGAATGACAATCTGGATATCTGATGAGGAGGCATCCGAAGATGGAAGCAGGAAGAAGAAGAAGAAGAAGAAGAAGATTACTTATCCTAAAGACTACTAAAGACTCGATCGGAGAATTGGCTTTATGAACTAAAATTCTACTTTAAATAGACGAAAGTGGTACAGAAAAATGATTTCCTTTCTATAATTTTAAAGCGAAAATGACAGATGAAAGTCGATATTGCCAACAAAGAAAAACTTTGCTGCTAGTTAAGCTAGTTACTGGGTTTGAATACGGGTGTATACGAAGAGTAAATGGGAATAGAACTGAAACAAATGAATAACAAAGCATAATGATTAAACAGAATAATTAGTTGATAGAAAAGTTAGGCGCCAATTATTTTGAGAAGGAAAATAGTAAAACAAAACAAAACAAAAGTTAAAATAACAAGCGTGTGACGTTTATAACTTTACAATGAAAAGCTTGCAAACTATGTATATAAAAATTTTTACTATTTTTAAACGCTTTTCTTTTTTCAATTTTCTTTAGTTCAATCGCTTGGGCCAAATCTTTAGACGTTAATTTGACTGCCTTTTCTTCAATGTAAATAAATGAAAATTTGCAGACATATGCATTCGTGGGAACAATACACGAATATTCAATAATTTTTTATATGTTTATTAATCGTTTTGGTATTAACGATTTTAATTGAAAATGCTTAAATTTTCTTGTTTTTTACAATGTAGGAATTTGAAACTTTTACAGATTGTAGCTAATTATATAAACTATACATAATTTCACTTTTTACGTTAATTGTTTACGTTATGCTTCATTAATAAACAATAAAGTTTCAAATTTTTTGCCGATTCCGACTATTCTTCATGTTTGTATATTATGTTTATAAACATCCTAAGCGGCAACGATTTTGAACGCTCATATCTTTGTTTTCATAAACATCGGCGCTTTTTCGTGTCAATACGATAAGAAACAAAACTGCAACCAAAACTTGAATTCAAAAATTCGTGTTTTAACGTAGTCTTAGAAAAACCACCGGTAGAGACGTTGTGTGCTACAATTAACATTAGAATTCGTAATTCGCGAGAAATTAACAGGGTCTACACCGTGCTATAGTAAAGCATTAGAAGAGATGATAAGACTGCGAAAACTGTAATAGTTGTAAACAATGATTTTGATTTAAGAAATGTATGAAGAAATTACAGAAAATGTACAATGTATGTATCAAATGTTGAAATAAATGCAAAAAATGTATCTAACATATACATCCTTTTTGAAAGTGTAAGACTAAAAAGTAAAAAATTAAAAAATATGAAAAAGAATTTTAAGACACGCTTTTCTTTTGTTACGAGTGACTAAATTTAAAAATATAAAAAAATCAACTAAAAAGCAAAAAATAAAAAAAATTCAAACTCGAAGGATTGTTCGAAAAAAAAACTGTTATACAGATTAAATATACAAAAATCTCACACATTCGTTAAAAATATTTAAAAAAATCTAACACACTCGTTAAAGAAAAGCGTGGGGCGCGAAAAGTAAAAAAGTATCTACCCTCAAAGCGTTTATTCGATGAAGATGCGCACCGTGCTTTTCTTTAACGAATGTGTTAGATTTTTTCAATTTTTTAACGAATGTGTGAGATTTTTGTATATTTAATCTGTCTAACAGTCTTTTTCGAATAATCCTTCGAGTTTGAATTTTTTTTATTTTTTGCTGTTCAGTTGATTTTTTTATAATATTTTTAATTTTGGTCACTCGTAACAAAAGAAAAGCGTTTCTTAAAATTTTTCATATTTTTTTATTGTTTTCATCTTTACGTATTTAGTATTGTATTAATTTTAATAGAACAATTGCTTACTTATGCTTCAGCCGTATACACTTTTACATTTTTATGTGTCTGGTTTAATTGTTTTATATGCAAAGTTATAATCAAATTTTGTTTCAATTACATAGACATGTATGTGGCACAGAATAACAGATGGGAACTTGTTAGAATATTTAATTTAAAATTATCTTTTTAAGGAAACTGTTTAAAACGAATAATGGTACTGTAAATACGCTGCATAAATAATTAATCAGAAAAACCATGGTAACATAATGGCGCTAAAGACTGGCTGTCAATGATCTCTAAGAAAAGTTAAATTATTCTACTAAACTAATTATGTCACCCTGTTGCGTATATTTAAGGGTTGAGTTTTTATAGGAACATTGGTGAATCATTTCATTATGATAATAGAATATTCAAACAGCAGTTATTTAGAAAACATGATTAAGTTGATTCCTATTACGAGTATATACATTATACGTATTGTACGAAATATGTACAGTCATAATCAGTGAATAGTTTACACCATTATTTTTATATTGTAATACTGTAAAATCGCAGTGTCGTACGGATTTACTAAATGTCAAATTGCTTGCCAAAAATTTTAGTGCGTGTTGAAAAACAAAATAAGAAGTTACTAAAAGCGTCCAAAATGCCGTTGATATCACGCGCAAAACCAAAAGTAATTGCCAAACTCAATAATTTTAACGCAATTTTTTTTAAACAAAAATGCCTTTCTATACTTTCCGTTCTGTTAAATTTTGTAAAATAGATTTATTTTATTTTGATTTTTTAATTTTAATCAACCGATTCTGGGTCCGCCACTGGTAACGTCACTTTGACGTAAAAGGTGCGTTTAAACTAGGTAAAAATTCAAAAAATTGGCCACTGGATATTAAAGGGTGTACACTATTCAGTGATTGTGACTGTACACATGTGAGAGTATGAATCTACTTTCAGAGGGTGTGGACTGTAGTTAGGGATTGCTAGTTTACTGGTTCAAGTGGGAGTATAAAGGTTTTATACAGACAATATTCATATGTATCATAAAGTCTTGCCAAGTTGTGAAATCGTGTCCGGAACACTGAAGTCGGTCACATACTAGATGACTGTTTCCGTACGACGTGCCTCGCGTTTTGACTGTTGCGAAATTGTGTATGGCGTCACTCCCGAATTACTGTTCGTGCACGTATTGCTATTGTTCGAAACGAAACAGCCCAAAAGAAAGGCTGGACTGTCAACAGGAGATGAGCGGTACCGACTTTATACGTCGAAAGATCGTGGCGAAGAGATTGCACCCTCACGTGTGAGTGGTACTTGTTGACCGTCGAACGGTTGATGAGAGAGAGAGAGCTCACCCTTTTGAGGGTGTCCGAGAAGAGAGATTCCCAATCGTAAATTGTCCAAATATTGTCTGTCTGTAAGAGTGAGGAGAGAGGGTAAAAATAGGAGGGATGAAATGGTACTATTGAACGGGCTGGCTTGAGATTTATTTAAAGTTAAGGGTTTTAATAAGAGATTAAACACAGTAAAAATGAGAATACTTTTGACATGTGAAAATTGGACACATATTTTGTGTAAAACATACTTAAATTCTGATATTACTTTAAACTCTTTGATGTAGGTAAAAGGCTGAAGGACAAGAGGAAGCTCTCCAACATGATGGACAGACCAAATAAAGACTCTGGTGGGAAAATATTTGAATGATTCCATCCATTCGGCACACAATCGCAGCCAATGGAGACAGCAAGGAAGCTAGCAATATTCACCACGCAGTAAGAGGCTCAAGGAAAGTTGGAAGAGGAGTCTTATGTTACAATTTCTGCGAATCGGAATTAACTGGATATTGGTTTTCTCATTTCCGAAGGGTACACCATCATCATATTTGGCTTTTGCAACCATTCGTGAGTCTTTGCCGCGTTTACTCTTGTCTTCCATTGGTTCCGATCCTGCAGGTCTTTTTTGACTTCATCTTTCCACCTCTTTCTATGCCGTTCTGCCGATCTTCTACTTTCTAATCTTTTCCAAAACACATTGATCATGAGTCTGTCGTCACGAATTCGTACCAAGTGACCTGCCCATCTTAGTCTATTGGCTTTAATGTATCTCATGATGTTTCCCAGCCCAAAGAGAGTCACTCATTTATTGTTGTATCTGTTCCTCCATTCATTTGTCTGACTATCCCTGTAAGGACCATATATAACTCGCGTTATATATGGTCCCTGGGACTTTGCGTTTCCATACTAATAGTTTATTGATTTCTTTCTTTCTACATGTATATGTTTCACTTCCGTATGTCACTGCTGGTTATATTATAGTTTTGTACATTTGAAAGGGCACATAGAAACGATAAAATAAACGCATTAAATAAACTCCTTTTCAACAAAATTGTGGTTAATTCCCATTAAAGTTAGTTCATTACATACAAGTGCCACAAGAAAATAGCCTCAGAAACATAATTTATGCTAGTATACAAATCATATGATCTTTGATATATCTTTGATAATAACTCTCTTTCCATAAACATGTAAAGAACAAGTTAACCGCAGGTTATCTCAGATTAAAAAATTTATTCAAAATAAACAAAAAACTCAAAATCTAAACAAAAATATTATCTTTGCAACACTCTTGTCTTGTCCCTGTTTGATTATGGTGACGTAGTTTATGGCGACTCTATATCTTGGTTACTTAAAAAGTCAATAAAAAAAATCCAAAATAGTTGTGTAAGATTTTCATATAGAACTCCTTACTTTAATCAACATGACATCCTTAAAATGGTTTATCGAAGAAGGCAACATATGTATAATTTTATTTTCAAAATTGTTAAGACTGGGAAATCTCCGTAGTTAAAAGGAAAAATTTCAAATTTGTCTAGAATACATACTACACGGAATAATGGAACATTTTCTTCTTCCGCGTCACAGAACTGCGGCTTTCCAAAAATCATTTTCTTATCTAGCTGTCAAAATGTGGAACGGGCTGCCAACAAGAATAAAAAACTTGTCTCTGGTTAACTTTAGAAAGTACAATAAGATTTTTGTACCATAATCTGGAGTGCTTAGCATAGGTATCTGAAAATGAAGTGTCATGTTTTTCTTCATCTGATGTTTCCATCTCACTTAACTCGATATAATCAGAATCACTGTTGCTTGTCGATGACTCTACGGCAGAGCGCTTTTTAATTTTTTCAACCTTCGACATATTGCCTTTGCAACCTTCTCTAAGTAGGGATGGTAACGCCAAGGCGTTATTAACATCCATGGGACTTGGCGATATTACTAACATAAATTGTTTGTAATTTGGTTTTCGAAGATAAGCAAAACTATCTTAAAAATCTGAATGCATCATTTTATTCCTTAGGAAACAAAATCACTGAAATCAAATAATAATAGGTTTGTTCTAGCATCAGTTTCAAACGGTTTTAAACTATCAGCGAATAGTCGACCAGCGCGAGTAGATGGGATAGCACTGGTGACTGTATTATGTTCTCTCACTGACCAACTGTTTACTGACGGTTTCTGACTAGTTTGACTGTTTGCTAGAACAAACATATTACTCATCAATAACGCCGCTCCAATCTAATATACAAAAAATATGTAAAATTATAAACGGTACTCCTTCTACACCGAACACTGATACTCAACTGTCCTAAACACCGCTGGCGAATCTAAGGTCATCGCAAACATGATCACGTGATTTATAATACTATGAGGAATATATCCATGATGCCATTTATTATTTAGCAAACGTACTTTCTGAGAAATCACGAGTTGGCGATATTACCAAGCTGGTGTTATTACCTGCACATACCTTAAATTAAATTATTATCTATTTTTTTACCATCTATCCGGCTGTCGAGAATCTGCACACTCTCCAGCTTCTCGTCCTTGACACTCTTTCGTTGGGTATTTGTGAATGCCCTTCTCCTTCAACACAGTACAGTTTTGGTTTAGTTTATTAATTTTTTCTTTTGTCACTACAAAATGAGCTCCTATTGTTACCTTATTAGTACGGAAATTTAGTATTAAATATTACTTCTCCTTTGACCTTTTCGCAAAGGTCTACCTACCTGTGTGGTGGACTTTTTGTAATCGTTTGTATAATGGTGAGAACATTTTTGTCTAAAAATGTTATTTATTTTCGGTTGTATATTGTAATATTCTATTTTTGACAAAATAAACCTTTGGTATTTGTATTTGTATATAATAATAATAATAAAGATGTAAATACAAAAACATTATAGGAAAATTTTATTCTTCAATTTTTGCAAAAATCTTTTTTCTAAATCATAAATATATTTACTAAGAATATGTACATATTTATCGTTTTATGGTGATGTCTGATGTCTGTTAGAAATGTCCGAAAAATAATTCGACGTCACCCAAAACCAATATAATGCCACACAATAGTCTTCGAAATCAGAATATTTGCATAAATAAAAAACTTTATCCATGATTCCAACACTTGATCTATGCCAGAAGTTGACTAAGTGTGCGTCAGACGACAAATGACAACTTATCGTTTTTGCTACAATAACGCCATTTGGAAAATAGGATTTATTTCCATCTGAACTTTTTATACGACTCTTAAAGATTAGCTTTACAACCGGCCTTGTTTTCTTTTGTATTCAAAGATTTATAAAAATGTCAATATCGGCAGAATAAAAACTGGGTTGGTAGTTGGTCTTTGGGCCAATTGTTTTTAGGCCAGTCCACTATTTAAACGTCACCAATAAGACTCACTTTGTGTATTCAATACTATGATAATAAATTATTTTACATTTATTTAAAAAAAATTGTCACAAAATGAAAGACAAACATGATTTACAAGATATACGAGTATACAGAGGACTCACTAGTGACAGTGATCAATACTTATTAAAGACCAAGGCGACATTTGAAGTAGTAAAACCACAAAAATTAAACGAAGAATATTAAATGGAGGAAATACCAGAAACGAGATACTACCTAAAAAGCCAAGAACAACAAAGCGTAGGAGACTGATATAGAAGTAGACTGCACCAAATTTGAAAATTAAACAATTCAATAATAGCAAAATAATTTACAGCGATATAGAAGCAGATATAGAAGATATGTGCTTAAAGGAGACAACAACAGAAGCCATTGAACACTAAATTTAGAAGCAGAGAAGACTCCGTCTTGGTGGGATGAAGAACGAGAAATGAAACAAAAAGTGAAATACCAAACCTTTGTGAATACAGAGAACGAACCTGAAAAACTAATATAAAAGGAAACACAAGCCAGTTTGCGAAGCCAAGTGCGAAGAATGGTGTATCGTAAAAATATGAAGCCCAGTAATAAAATACTAAATAATAGAATACGAGAATAAAATGTGACAGAATACGAGTAAAGGTAGACTAGATAATGAATATAGAAGCCGAAGAATAAGCGGGATTCAGGAAGGGTAGATCAACCATTGACCATTTATCGTGACGTACACAAATCATGGAAAACAAAGTTGCTGTTAAACAGGAAGCAGATCTATTGCGTTGAGAAAGACATATGACAGTTAAAACGGGATAATTCCCGGGAGTTCGCAGTATACCATGTAGGCAAAAAGACAGTGTCTAACAAAAACAAAATAAAGTATAGGAAACATGGGAGAAAACAAATATGTGGTTAATACGAGAAAGCGAGGTATAAGGAGAAGAAGAATATCATGGTTAAACAACCTGAGGAAATGGTTCTTCACATCAATTAATCTATTTAAAGCATTAGTTAATAAAATAATTATAGTCATAATAGTCAATTTTCGAAACGAATGAGCACCAAAAGAAGAGTAATAAAAGAAACGAAACAAATGTATGCTAATTCTAAGGCAAGGGTGAAACTCCAGCCTGTCCAAGTGATTCCAAACCATCAATGGTCTTAAACAAGGTTGTTGTCTCTCTCTGCCTTTATTTAAAATTTACCTCGAACAAACTTTGGAAAAGCAAGTGCAAAATATGTAAGGGCCAAACAACAATACTATATTACACACATTATTATCTGAAGGTAACTAACTCGTAATAGCACAATGGTATGTAGATATTGAATATAAGACAAGGAAATTAATCAAGGAATCAACAATTTTGATTATTTACGGTACCGTTAGGATTTAATGATAATACACCTGAAAAAATGATATTGTTAGCAAAAAACGGATTTCTATTACATCACTCCATTATTTTTTGCAAAATTCTAATCACTATCCGGGTCATCTTTTGTGACACTCTTGGTCGCCCAAAAAAGTGATTTGTAATATTTCGAAATTGATTTAATTTTTATATCTTAGAAATGCCTGATTTGGTAACGGCCTCTAAGTTAGATATATTATGTATATTATCTAATATAAAAAAAAATATTAAAGTATTTTACATAAAAAATACATTTTAGGGGAACGAACGATATACTTTTTAATATTGAAATTGTTAAGAATTATGTTAACAACATCATAACTACTAATTTAAGCAGTCTTCAGTATGGTTTTTGAATATAATCTACATAATATTGGAAGTCTCTTATTGAATTGCAAATAATTCAACAAGTGAATCCCAATTTAATAGTTTTACCAATATCTATTACTGTGTATTATTTTGTCAATCAAAGATAGAATAAAATTTTTATTTTTTTAATATAACGCGGGCACATAAATTTGATACACCCTGTATATTGATTTGTAACTAGTTATTAGAAGGTAGCTTTTACACAGGTTTATTTGGGTTTATCCTTAATGAGTTTTTCCCTGAAGAATTAAAGACATTTATAAAAATAGTGAAGTGAAAAGACAATTTATTTCGGATTATAATTTTAAAAAGATTGTTTGTCACGGGAAATGCAAACTCCACAGGTAATTGTAACTATTAGTTTTTAGAAAAATAAGGTAGAAAAATTTGGAATTTTAAGTCCTTTTGTTTAAGCCCAAGAATATTTATAGAATTCCCGAAAAGTAATTATGATGAGTAGAAGTATTTGTTGAAAGAATGCATGGGTTTTTTCGAATGTGGAGAGAGAAATGTTTCTGATTGGCTTGGCAATTTGGAATGGGGAGAGAGAAGTTTTGAATGTTCAGACAGTTTGGAAAAGGAGATTATTATGTGACCGGCATCCGATAAGAGCAGTCAAAAGTTTTCGTGAGTAGTTCAGAAGCAAGTACTAGTGGTTGTTTGATAGTGAAGATCGCTGAAAAGTGGAACGAGAGACAAATCAAATTGAGAAGAAATACCTCTTTGATTCTGTAAAGTCCAAGAGAGTAAGTTACAAGAACTATAGTTATTAAAATTATTTGTGACACCAAGTAAAAAAGATACTTAGGTCTCAGGAGATTATCATTGTGAGAAAGAGAGGAGAGAGTTTTGGAGTTTATTGAACGAGTACTGGTCAAAAGAGGCCTGGCTCGTGTTTTGGAGAAATAGTTGTTGGTATACTGCTGGATTGATGCTGAGAACGGAGAGGGCTTTGATTGGTAGCCTAACATAATCAACAAGGAAGAGCTGTTTGGGTCAAGAGGAGACATCATTGTGTGTGAATCAAAAAGGTCAGTCAATAACTTATGTGATAGATTTTCTATATAATCAGAATTTAATTTTTTGTTGCGTAAAAGCATATGAATTAAGATTCCAACATTTCAAAAATTTAATAGGAAGTATAAGTAGTTTTGCGAATACCTACATTTGTTTGTTTAGCTTGTCTTATTAATGGTATCAAGAACAAAGCGATAAATATTTGTTTGATTTAGATTAATTTATATGGTAAAAGTTTCATTTGGACAGTTATCCCCACAGGATTTAATTGATAGATTTTCAGAGCATTGCTTTTGATAATAAAGGTATTTGTATGTGCTTATTTATGGTATTTCTATTTATTTCCTTTTCCTATTTTATCCCGATAAGGATCAACTAAGAGATACTGAAGCCACGAGAAAGGATAAGTATAACCTAAGATAATTTAGTTATTTTTTTTATGACAAAAAGACACCCTGAAATTTTTCTTAATTTTTATGTATAATTTACGACAAAATAAATAATTAATTAAATAAATACTAATTAATATAAAAGTAAGAGAAAGCAGATCATAACACTATATAAGTACTAAATTTTTTCCTCAAGCATAATTTTTATGTTTGAAGTCATATTTGTTTTGAGTTTATTTCTTTAGTGTTGTTTATTTTTACTGATAACTACTAGTACATAACTATAATTCTATTCGCTCAGTTAGATAATAAATGAAAATATCTATGGGAGGCTTACACAAGACGATAGTATAATGCCTGATAATAAAATTTATAAAAACATTTCATGTTATACTCATTACCAAACATTTTACCATGCTAAATTTCTTATAATGCAAATTATCAATAAAAAAAGTAAAGAACTCTCTTTTCGAAAGCTTTTTTTGGATTTAAATTATGAGAAAACTTTGGTTTTCTATTTAATCTCGTACACAAACAGTGTCCTGGCCTAATTCTTCTCTAACAAGAACGTATTTGTCAGATCAGCATTGTCGATAAAATATGTACACACAAAATATATGGACGCTATTTTTCTTCGTCATTTTATATGTACATTTTGATTACATATTTTCCATATATCACGTTTAGTTTATGATAAGAATAAAAAATAATAATATTAAAATTGGGTAAATTTCTAACTTTCTACATGGACTAATAAATAATTATTCTTCCACTTTTAAATTCCTGTTGCTCTAAAATCTACAACAGCAACAAAAGATTAAAACGTGAGTGATATTTATTTATGGTTATTATGGTTTTATTATTGTAACAATGGTGTAAAATTATGAAAAAATATATTATCTCGCAAATAATAGAAAGACATACTAAAAAGAATTAAAGACAAAAAAAATACCAAATGGATGACCAACGAAATTCTTGAATTAATGAAGCAGAGTCAGCTAGTGAGCCTTCCTTGTAGATGGATGTGAAAGTGAGCTTACACCAATTAACGGCAAAGAAGATATACTGCAAAATAACAAATAGAGCAAACAAATCAAACAGGTTATACTCTGCGTTAACTCCAATACTAGAGGGGAAAGAGAACTTACACGGGAGACAAGGATAAAAATATATACATATATCTAACACAATAGTGATACCGACTGTGCTCTATGCAAGTGCATACTGGACGATTCTAGAAATAGACAAAAGCAGGATAAATGCCGTGGATAAGAAACACTTAAGAAGGATAGTTGAAAATACAAAATAGGATAGATTAAGCAACGAGACTATTAGCAAAGAGACAAATGAACTGGTATGGGCATCTGATGCGGATGCAGCTCAATAGTACAAGAAAAGTACACAAAGCAAACAACACCATAAAAAGAAAAAGAGGCAGACCAAGAAAAAGAAAAAAGGAAACAGCAAGTAGTGGAGGCGGGAAAAGTTAAAAAAAATCACTCGAGGAATTGAAAATAATGGTAGGCAATAGAAAAAGACTGGAAATGGAAAGAATTGAGAGATGGTGAATGGTAATTAAAATAGCTAGCCCAAAGCCGACACCCTCATAGGGTAAAGTAAGGGGAGAGAGAAAGAAAGACAGTTTCTACTTTGGATTTTTACTCTGGGCTAATTAGCAAAATACAAGGAAAAGTTATTTACCAGCAATTTTATTGCTGGAATCGAATCTTATGATTGTATATACATATTAATAATATAGGTATGCTAAGTCCGCAGATAGTGTGCTATTTTTTTATAAACAAAATGGCGCCCGAAAATCGTGTTTTTTTCAATTTTTGCTCTACTTATAACTCCAAAGATTTTAACTTGTCACCAAAAAACCCCAAATAAAAATTCACCTTAATTAAAATCTACATAGAGACGTGTTGTTCCCGATTTACTTAGACCAAAATTTTCCCCGGAAAATGCGAAATTATCCAACAAAATCTTTAATTCTCAACGAAAATTTTAGATAAGTAATTGTTTATCAATAATTAAATAACTTGGTAATATAAAAGCTCATCTCATATAGATTATAATTCCAGAAGTAGATGCAAATTGAATGAACAGTTTAGCAACAATTGAATTGTTAATAAATTTACGGTCGCTATAATAACGACAATAATTACGATACATAAAAATAACTATGATTTTTGTATGAAAAGACACTGTACCTATCTTATGTACTTTAAAGAATTGAAATTGGACTATTTAAGCGGCTTCAGGAATATTTTAAATTTATAAACAATTTTTTGGCTTAAAAACAAATAGAATATCTCGGGAAATGTTAAATTAAATTAAATCGTGAAACTGGTACTCGAAAAAAGTGGTAGAACGCTTTCTCTAAAGGAAAAAACGTTTAATTGTGATGAGTGATTCCTGAGATACAACCGGTCAAAGTTGACCGGCTATTACGGCAAAGATATAAAAAATAGGATCATAGTTTTCAAACCATCACCTTTTTGTTTTGGTTATCTTTCTCCACAATAATTTTCATAGCTTTAAAATACTCATAACATATAATATTATAATAAAAACTACCGATATTACGAGTGAAAATTGCCAAAAATAGCAAAATTCCAATCAAAAGTTAGGTTGAAGAAAATGTAATCTCAAAAAATGTGTTCATGATTTGTAATCTCAAAGTTCAAAATCGGTATACTTTAAAAAAATGCATTTTCTTGGCTTCCCATAAAGCAATTTTCTTCATTCTTTTTTTGTTCCCAAGTAACTCGAGTAGAGCCATCTAACTAACGCATTATTAAATGTCAAAGTTGCTTTTGTTTTATTATAATAGATTAATTTATTTATAAGAAAAGAAAACTACATATTTTTTCCAGTTGTAGACTTTTTTTAGTTAAACTTACTACAAGTGTACCTTTTAAGGTTAAAAACACAAATATTCTCATTTGAAAGCGGTATAATTATTTAAACAATCTTTATTTAAACAAATTAAAAAATTTTGTTATAATAAATACATTAATTTATTATAACAAAACAAAAGCAACTTTGACATTTAATAATGCGTCAGTTAGATGGCTCTACTTGACTTGGGAACAAAACAAGAATGAAGAAAATTGCTCCATGGGAAGCCGAGAAAATGCATTTTTAACGTATACCGATTTTGAACATTGAAATTACATTTTTTTCAACCTAATTTTTTATTGGAATTTTGCTATATTTGGCAATTTTCACTCGTAATATCGATAGTTTTTAAAGCTATAAAAATTGGTGTGGAGAAAAAGGAACGAAATAAAAAGGTGATGGTTTGAAAATTATGATCCTATTGCTTATATCTTTGCTGTAAATGCCTGTCAAATATGACCGGCTGTCGGTTTTTTTCCAATACCGATTTCATGATATTCTATTTGTTTATAAGCCAAAAAATTGTTTATAATTTTAAAATATTCCTGAGGCCGCTTAAATAGGTCAATTTCAATTCTGTAAAGTACATTAGATAGGTATAGTGTAGTATTGGATAGGTATAGGTATAGACTTCTGGAATTACAATCTATACGAAATGAGCTTTAATATTACCAAGTTATTTAATTATTGATAAACAATTACTTATCTAAAATTTTCGTCGAAAATAAAGATTTTGTTGAAAAAACCCGCATTTTCCGTGGAAAATTTTCGTCGAAGTAAATCGGGATAAACACGTCTCTATGTAGAATTTAATTACGGTGAATTTTTATTTGATTATTTTTGGTGTAAAGTTCAAATCTTTGGAGCTATAAAGCAAAAATTGAAAAAAAAACTATTTTCGGGCGCCATTTTGTTCATAAAAAAAGTAGCACACTATCTGCGGACTTTGCATACCAATATTATTAATATATAGGATCATAAGATTCAATTCCAGCAATATAAATGCTGGTAAACAACTTTTCCCAAAGATGGCCTATTCTCCGATAATCTGCCCAGACTGTATAAGATAATATGTGATTCTGTTTCGTCATTCATTTTTCCTGGATTCATGTCTTCATGGTTATTATGGAACAGCATTTCACAATATTGATTTCATGTCGCTGCTGTGCCCTCTGGATTTTTGATGATTGTTCGCATAGAACTCATCCTGAAGAATTATTATTACAAAAATAAAATATTATAAGAGATCGCTTCAGAACAATAAACTTAAGAAACATAGTAGTACATATTCTCCCTTTCCAATCTTGTGTTTGCCAATTTACAAAGTAATTTAAATTAAATATTAATTATCTCGAAACTAGCATGTGCTTATGTCGCGAAACATATGCTACGACAATATATAGCGCACGCCATTACAAAACTTTTCCCATTTAGCTTAAAATTTAGTTAATTTAGAAATACCTTATTACGTTTTCTGAATCCAACTGCACATAATGTGTCCACTGCAACAAACTTTGAAGAGATATACTGCGTCCGGATTGCACAATGTAACAAGAACTATTCTGTCGAGTTAAAGCGCCATAAACAGATAGAGATTTTTTTAAATGTGCCGGGTAATTTTAGCCTGTGGCAGACACAACAACGGGGATTTTAATGATTGGGCGGAAAGTGCCAGAAGGGTAACAATAAAGTTTTAGACTTTATCGTGAATCGCACTATATCTTACTTGAGTGATAGAGGGGGTTAAATTAATTGTTCAATTTTTTATTCGAATTGCAATTTTTTAAATCTCTGAATGTTGTATATAGTCCAAGTAATGAAGCTTAAAATAGTACAAAACCTCGCAATTTTTACAGAAGATCGATTTGCTTGAAAATTTGAGAATAAGTTGTCGGAATGGGACGTTTCATCGCCGCCGGTTCATCGCCGCCGTTTCGATGCCGCCGGTTCATCGCCAGTCCATTTCATCGCCGGCCGTTTCATCGCCGGCCGTTTCATCGCCAGTTATTCAGTTGATCTTGTATTATGGGAGATGACACGACACGACATTAAACTCAGTTCAAAACTTATGACAAATAAATAGATAAAAAATATTATTATATTAATTTACTGTTCTATTTCTACTTCCCCTAAATTTGATACTAAACAGTATTAAATTGGAGTGTTAAATTATATTTTATATTATAAAAGTTTAAAAGTCTATTAAAAGATTAAGTATGGCAACGGGAATGATCATATCTCGCATTTCCTAGAATTCCTAATTAATACTAAAAATAAATAATAAATGTAACTGTCGAAAATTCGGAAATATTGGGACCGTGCAAGTTCGGCAAAGCGACACCTATTTCTACGCGCTGCAACTTTATTCGCACTTTTAATTATATTCACCAATTATATTACTCCTGGTTACTGGATAATTGTCAAGGCCATAATCCAAAAAAATAATAAGAAGAAAAAATAAGATTCAGGTTATGTTATTAAAACGTAAACAATTGTATGTAGTAAATAAAATTAGTTATTAAAATGTAGTACTACAAGCAAAATAAAATTAATTAAATTTACCTTTATATAATAATTGCACATCATATCAATATTGTGGAGCAACATATAATTTTTCTTCTTAAATGACAGTAGATATGAAATGTACGTCAACTTGACAATTTCAATTGACAATATGAATTATTTAAGAAAGTTGCAATATTTCTCCGTTATTCGCGCATGATCGTTTCTCAATTCCCTTCCAAGTACTTGCACACCGCGAATATCAGTTAGCGATTAACTGACTGGTGATGAACTGGCGGCATCGAAACGGCCGGCGATGAATCGGCCGGCGATGAACTGGCGGCATCGAAACGGCGGCGATGAACTGGCGGCGATGAAACGTCCTAGACCCTAAGTTGTGGATAGTCCAAGGATCAAAATCTATATCATGCTGAAAGGCGCTTTTACCATGGGGATGGTTGCCACCCCATCTCGAGTGTGTAAATTTTTTATTATATTTTGACCCCAAAAGTTGGTAAAAACATTCATTCTAAGCAAAAAACTTTCTATACTTTTTTTGATAAAATTAATAGTTTTCGATTGATCCGCTAGCGAAAATGTTGGTTTTGTATAGAAAAAATCAATGTTTTTATCTCACAATAAAACACTGAAAAACGTTTGTTTTCTCTACTTCCACAAAATTTATTACAACTATGTTATTACTACAGCTGTTTCGGCAAAGTGCCTTTCTCAAGTGATATATTTTACAATGTGTTTGCCTTTTTAAAAGTAATTAACTGAAGAGGTTGAGGAGTGGGGAGCTGTTTGTCTCGAGTTGGTCATTCAGAATTATATCTGTATTTTTCAATTTATTAATTTCCATTGATTCTAAAAGTGATAGCTTAAGGCCCTTATTTTGAATATGTAGAATTTGAAACTCTTCATTGAAAGAATGATTATGATCTAGAAGTGAAGTGCGTATGTAGAAGTGTCTGTTTTTCTATTGTTGAAAGCCCTTTTGTGTTCTGCTATCCGTTTGTCAAAAGTTCTGCCAGTTTGACCGATGTAAGTTTTCGGACAGTCACCACAAGTTAGTTTGTACACACCACTCTGTAGTTGCTTTCTCTTTCGGCTTTTATTGTTTTTAATATGTTTGCTTAAGTTGTTGTTAGTTCTGAAAGCTGGTGTTATTCCTTTCTTTTTTATATATCTGGCTATGTTTGTTGTTATTTT
Organism: Diabrotica virgifera virgifera; assembly: GCF_917563875.1. Taxonomy (NCBI): domain Eukaryota; kingdom Metazoa; phylum Arthropoda; class Insecta; order Coleoptera; family Chrysomelidae; genus Diabrotica; species Diabrotica virgifera. Next base: position 246,484,705 of record NC_065449.1, read on the forward strand.
GCCAGTATATGTGAGAGAGCAGAAGGTACTGGGTTCTTTCTGTGGTGGTGAATACACTAATTGTAAGGCTTTCTTATGGAGTTTTTGGTTTAAAATGTTGTTAACTGTTTGTTCGTTATAGCCATTGTTTACTGCTATTTGTCTAATGATATTTAGTTCTGTCTCGAAGTTATTTTTTGTCATAGGAATTTCTGTCAGTCTATGTATCATGCTATGGTAGGCTGCTAATTTGTGTTGTGTAGGATGGGATGATGAATTGTGTATAGTTGTGTCAGTATGGGTAGGTTTATGATATACGGAAATCATCCCATCCTACACAACACAAATTAGCAGCCTACCATAGCATGATACATAGACTGACAGAAATTCCTATGACAAAAAATAACTTCGAGACAGAACTAAATATCATTAGATAAATAGCAGTAAACAATGGCTATAACGAACAAACAGTTAACAACATTTTAAACCAAAAACTCCATAAGAAAGCCTTAAAATTAGTGTATCCACCACCACAGAAAGAACCCAATACCTTCTGCTCTCTCACATATACTGGCAAAATAACAACAAAAATAACCAGATACATAAAAAGAAAGGAATAACACCAGCTTTCAGAACTAACAACAACTTAAGCAAACATATTAAAAACAATAAAAGCCGAAAGAGGAAGCAACTACAGAGTGGTGTGTACAAACTAACTTGTGGTGACTGTCCGAAAACTTGCATCGGTCAAACTGGCAGAACTTTTGACAAACGGATAGCAGAACACAAAAGGGCTTTCAACAATAGAAAAACAGACACTTCTACATACGCACTTCACCTTCTAGATCATACTCATTCTTTCAATGAAGAGTTTCAAATTCTACATATTCAAAATAAAGGCCTTAAGCTATCACTTTTAGAATCAATGGACATTAATAAATTGAAAAATACAGATATAATTCTGAATGACCAACTCGAGACAAACAGCTCCCCACTCCTCAACCTCTTCAGTTAATTACTTTTAAAAAGGCAAACACATTGTAAAATATATCACTTGAGAAAGGCACTTTGCCGAAACAACTGTAGTAATAACATAGTTGTAATAAATTTTGTGGAAGTAGAGAAAACAAACGTTTTTCAGTGTTTTATTGTGAGATAAAATTAACTTCCATCAAGTAACGGTTGAATCCATCAATGTTTTTAATAAGTTTTCTGCTAATAACTCCAAAAGTTTTCGTTTTATCAAAACAACTTTACTTAACAAAAATGTAACTTTTGAAAAAATAAAAAAAACCATTGTTTTAATTTTCTTTACGATCAATAGTAATCAAATAAGTGACTTATAATGAAAAGAATGTCAGTCCCTATTTCTTTCAGCGAAAAAGTGATCGAAAGCAACCCCCTAATCACCATCCTAATAAAAATTACTTATTGACTTTATTTGGTCTTCTTTATTTATGTAATATTAATAGGTTCTAGAAGTTTGACCGGCTTAGAATGATTAGTTTTTAAAAAAATGGAGTTACAAGCGAATAACGAATTTTTGTAGTTTGGAAAAAATGGTCTTTCCTTCAGAATACATAGATTAGCGTCAGCCATACGAAAAAATGTATAAATATAATATTGTAGCTTATTTAATTTCCAAGAACATGATTTGCAAAATTTTTTCTACGGCAAAAATTGAATGAGCTATTGATAATTAAATTTTATATAACATGCAAAAACTACCTTTACCAACCCTTTCAAAGTCACCTCTTTTTGCGACTGGGAATTTTAAAAAGATTTAATATTAATAGACTTATAGATCTTGTAAAAACCTACAAAATTCTTTTTTATCAAACTTTCTAACATAAAAAATAAAAAGTTACGGTTAAAAAAACAATATATTTTTTTTGAAAAAAAAAGGGAGAAATCCAATTGGAAGCGTAATAATGTAAGTTAGGGGTGTTTTTAGTCATTTGCCTTATTTATTCTTCTTTATTTATGTATTAGTAATAGATTGTAGAAGTTTGACTGGCTTAGAAATATTAGTTTTTAAAAAACTGGAGTTAAAAGCGAATAAGGAACTTGTGTAATTTAAAAAAATGCCATTTTCTTCAGAATAGAAAAATTAGCATCAGAAATACAAAAAAATGTTTAAATATTGTAGGTTATTTAATTCCCAAGAATTTGGTTTGAAAAAATTTTTCTACGGCAAAAATTGAGTGAATATTAAATGAGTATATCGAAAAATATTGATTTTTTCGATATAAAATTTCGATAGCGAATAAATCGAAAACTATTAATTTTATCAAACAAAGGTATAGAATATTTTTTGCTTAGAATAAACGTTTTTATCAACTTATTACAGTTAAAGCATAATAAAAAATTTCCACCCCCGAGATTGGGCGGCAACCACCCCCATGGTAAAAGCGCCTTTCAGCATCATGTAGATTTTGATCCTTGGACTATCCACTACTTATTCTTAAATTCAAGCAAATCGATCCATTCTGTAAAAATTGCGAGGTGAAAAGCTTCATTACTTGGACTAATAATCGATTTTTTTTATTAACATCATAAGATTTTCTACAATATGTTTCACAATGAAAACAATAAGTAAAATATTGTTTGTCTTTACAATGACAGAGAAATATAAGGTCCAGTGCCTAAAGCATCACAACACATATTTGCTTGTTTACCGGTGAGGTGTGCATATACATTGATACACAAGAAAACAAAAAACGGCACAGAACACAATGGCTGGGCTCTGTTGAAGGCGTAGCAAGCTTCCACTGCTGTAGGCTCTATCAGGATCGGTTGGGTAGGTCCAAGGGATCAAATTATAGCTTCAATCTCTTCGCATGCTAGATATTTTGATATTGTTCAGAAGATTTTTGCACTGTTTCTGGATATACCAATAGACGTTGGAGCCTGTTCTCGGAGTTTTGGATTAAATTATTTTTATTTTCATATTAGATTTGCTAGCTGATCCCCAGAGCTGCGAACCATATGACCAAATGGGATTTATTATTGCTTTGTATACCAGCAGCTTGTTATCGATGAGTTTTTTCACAGCATCCAGTTAAGTTTTCTGTATAAAATTTACTGTTGATGTCTTTTCGTCTATAATTATGTTTGATCCAAGTTAGGCGTGTGTCAAGGTGAATGTCCAGATATTTTACGTCGTCCTTTTGGGATAAAGGATATCCACCGATATTGACTTGTGGATATATACCTCTTCTTACAGTGAATGTAATGTGTGTAGATTTTGAGGGGTTTACTCTAATTATCTAGAGATTTGAGATATACACCGTGCTGATTGCACAATTGTAACAAGAACTATTCTGTCGAGTTAAAGATGATTGTAACAAGAACTATTCTCCAAACAGATGGAGATTTCTTTAAATGTGTTGGATAATTTTAACCTGTGGCAAACATAACAACGGAGGTTTTAATTATTGGATGGAGAGTCACAGAAGGGTAACGGCAGAAGTTTTATAGTTTATCGTGAACCTCACTATATTTTTTTTGAATGTTTTATTTTAAAGGGGCTAAATTGATTGTTACATTTTTTATTCAAGTTGCAATTTTTTGAATACTGTAACGAAATAGTTAATTTCCACCGGCCTCAAATAACAGTTGTAAGTCGACCGTCTCACGGCGTCTAATTAATGCAAGTCTAGATTTTTCTCGGCGCTGTTACTAGAAGCGGCTGGAAGCAAGACCATGCTATAAGCATGGGCGAGATAGCAGAGATGGCGAATATTTTAGAAGTAACCTATTTGTATATGTAAGCGAGCTAATATTTACTTTGGTTAGTTATTAAGATAAATTCGAACTGTCGACAATGACGTCGACTTTGAAAAGTAACAAGACACTTACTCAACACACACACTACACATGACACTAAGTACTTAACTGCAAAAATTCACCGTACCTACCATGCCAATGCCATTAGTTGTCGAGGCATTAGCTAAATAAAAAAAAAAGTTCAAACTGTCGGGAATAATCAAAGTGCGTTAATTGTTCAGTAGTCGGAAAGACTTTGTAAAGACAATTTAAAAAGACTTTAAAAGAACAAGTACGTGTGTGCCTGACCAAAGACCTTACTACTAGAACTTTTAGTAAAACAGATGCGTGAACAACTAGAAGAACGGGATGAATATGTCAGCGGGCCCAAGAAAATCCTTCAAGCACGACTGATGGTTGTTCTCAATCGGAATGGAGATGTCCCAGAGATATTTCAGTGGCAGTCAGCAGAAGAAGCAGTTTTATCGAAATTAATTGACTAAAAATTCGAAAATGTTTCTCAAATGATTTAAGAAACTTCTAGTTCTAAAGTGTTTCTAGAAATACTAAAGGAGCTTCTAGAAAGAATGATGATAAATTCAAAAGAGCTTCTACAAATATTGAAAAAACTTCTGAAAATATTTCCAAAATATTCGACGAGATTTCTAGAACAGTTTCTAGAAACATTCGATAAGATACAGAAAAGTGTAGATAATGTAGAAATATTAGGAAAGAAGCTCAAACAATTAGAGAGCGTAATAACCGATACGAAGTACTACCACAAGTCAATGAAGTAGTTTTGATCCTGTATTGAAAGAAGAATCACCGAGAGACGAAATGTCGCATCATATGAGATTCAAATTGTCGTCATTTTATGGGAAGTCCGCTTGGTCCATATACCTTAGACAATTTGAAGCCAATCATCAGACCGAACAAGAAAAGGCTGTTTCCTTGACTGCTGCTGAACGAGGTGATGCTGCGGATATATTAAGGTCACTTCCTAAGGGTTAAGAAATATGTTACCAGACCTTATTCACTCGTCTGGCAAAACGCTATGGAGATGCCCATCTGCAACAAGTATAAAAAGCACACCTGCGAAGTAGAATTCAACGAGTAAGTGAGAATCTGCAAGAATTCGAAGCAGCTGTTGCTCGTGTGGTGCGATTGGCTCAACCGGATGCGCCAGATAGAATTTTGGAATTACTTGCGGTAGATACCTTTGTCAATGGGTTGAGAGAGGCTAAACTGCAGAAAGTGTTACAACTAGAAAAACCGAAAGTTTTAGATGAAGCAGTCTCTGGTATCTTGAAGCACGAAACAGCTAGTCAGGCTTCACGAAACAATAGGTATTACGTATACTAACCGCGGAAATAGGCGATAAAAAAGCGATCAACATTTGATTTAAACATTCAAATTGCTAATCACGTAACCTTAAAGTATTGCTTTTTGGAAAATTTCTATAGAACATTTTTGGCTTAGTTCCAACCCCCTCCCCAAGTTAGTGTTGATTAGCCAATAAGGGAAAGGGTAGATTTTGAAGGTGAGGGCAAACAGAGGTTAATTCCAAAATGTTATCAAAGTAGATGCGTATTGGTGGACATCGCAGGTTATAGCATAGTTTAACATATTTTACCTTGGTTTACTGGACTATTACCAGAGAACGGCAGTTCTCGCCAGTGGCGCACACCAACACCCCCCTACACGCGACACTATATATACCTACACGAAATTTTCGATTTTCTAAATCTGACTGATTTGAAAGATGCCCATCTTAAAGTTCAGGAAAAGACTCACCTATTCATATCTCAACCATCCATTTTGGTCCAAGGGTGTGGATTTTAGGGCCCTTTCTATTTAGAGTCTGTTTTTCGTTCTCGTCCCCAAAACTCCCAAAAACTTTAAAAATTTAAGTCCGACCTTTGCGGCTTCTAATAGTACTAATCATTACCTTTCCAACGCATGTCTAATTTTGAAAATCGGTTATACCATTCAAAAGTTACCGAGCTCAGAAATATGACTCAATTTTTATTTAAAAAAGGGAAAATGTTTGTGGATATGTATGTATGTATGTGTGTTTAAAAGTTAAACCGATTTTAATTTTTTTTTTATGTTTGAAGAGGGGGTCAGGGCCGATTCAGAACCGGTGTAGTGTGTGACTTTTGACCACCCATAAGCCAGCTAGAGGACTTGGTAGGTACAAAACGGCATATTTTTTGGGGGTATATATCTTCGGATCAAGAAGAGACAGGAGAACCGCAAATACACCAAATCAATAGTGTTGAGTTAAGCTTTCAAATGTTGTTTAAGCCGTCAGGATCGGACATACATACGGCTCAGTATAGCCGAAAAACTGAAAAACTATACTTTGAAAATTTTGGTTTTTCGACGATTACTCAAAATTTCAACCTACGAATTCCGCCAATAACTGAGAGTTTGTAGAAGGACTCTAGACGAATCTAACGGTGTATACGTCATATCCAGGAAAATTCAAATTTTTAAGTTATAGGCTTCATAATTATGATCAAATCTATTTCCTACGGGCAAAACGGTTTCTCAAGCTCAATAATTCCTGTAATAGCTTCAGTTATCATACTTGACCTTAGATCCATCAAATATTACTGGTATATACGTTTCAAACTCATGTTTACTGATCAAAATCGGTTAAGCCTTTTAGAAGTTATGAAGCTACAAAAGTATAATCCAATTAACGATTATTTCCGAAATGGTTTATGTAGTTGTAGTGATTACGACGCTAAATTTGATCTGGCAACGGGCAATCCGACTTCATTTACCGGTCACCTCAATATTTTTTTTCAATCTATTTCGAATAGAAAAAAATCTAGTGTACATTCGATGGACACTAGATCATTTGGGAGATAATGCAACAAAGGTGACCATTTATAACGCTTAACGAGTAATAGAGGAACATTGCATTCAACTTCATAAATTTAATTTATAAATAACTTTGAAAAACTCCTGATACAAGAATAAAAAACCGCTAAACGTCTTAAAAATGAGTGGCGCATACAATATTCCAGCTACAAAAGATCTGATATGAATGTTACGTGGCGCGAAAATGTATTTTCATTTTGATGTAAAATAAAATTCTAGTTTTATTTTAAAATATTTTTCCATAATATTTGCTAAATTTGAAGTAAACGCGCCACAAAAGAGTTTCAAAATTCAAACTGTGTCAAAGTTACTCTTTTGTGGCGCGTTTACTTCAAATTTAGCAAATATTATGAAAAAATCTTTTAAAATAAAACTAGAATTTTGTTTTACATCAAAATGAAAATACATTTTCGCGCCACGTAACATTCATATCAGATCTTTTGTAGCTGGAATATTGTATGCGCCACTCATTTTTAAGGCGTTTAGCGGTTTTTTTATTCTTGTATATTATTCACCTGAATTTTTATAACTATGAACATTGACTAGCAAAAGTTTAATGTGTTAACGCAATTTTGCAGTGCAACTACAACTTATTTCGTTTTTCAAAATAAACCTTCATATCGACTTCGGAATATATTTTAGCTCCTTACAACTTCCGATAAAATGCGGAGTTATATGCCGGTCTAAAGGTAGATGATGGCAATAGCTTGTTATGAAATCCTCTTACGTCTATATTATAAATCCAGTAAGGATCACATCCGAAGCTGACATACACCGGGATTTAATAAAAAATTAAGTAGTTTTAAAGTTCCTTTGGAAATATAAGCTACAAGAGCAACGCAGCTCTTGTAAAATCAATTTAAAAATTATTTTTACATCTAAAGTGGATGTTGTAGTGAAAATAGATCATGAAAAACATGTTATTAACATAATAGGACATTGGAGAGAGACATACTACAGTACAGTTCGTGCTATAAAAAATATAATACTTCATATTATATAAATGGCGATCGGTTTCTATGTATCAATAAAAGCAAGTTACTTGATATATTTATTAATTTATTAACATAGATTATTCAAAGTCACTACTTCTTCGTTTTCTTCTTTTTTTTGAAGTTATACTTCTTTACGGGCGTAATGACGGTGAAATTTTATATGGGAAAACCTAGCGACCGGGCGCATGCGCATTATAACTTTGTTCTGATTGGATGTTCAAATGACATGACAAAAATTATCCAATATGGCAGCTGTGGCACAGCTGTGGGACTGTGCATGGTTTGGTTATAATGTATGCTTGTTGCGTTTTAAAATTTGTAGGAAGAGAAACAACAAACAAAAAGTTAGTTAATGGTTATACTGCCTTTTTAAATAGTTTTCATATTATATTTTTGGACTTATTTACATAGAACAGATGATTGTTGCATGCCAATGTGAAAGCTCATCAAACTGTGCCTAGTATGAGTGCCGCAGATCTCGCTTATTCAAAGCTAAAGAATATTTCACTGGTAAGTGTTTTATAAATAGTTGATCAAATTTTGTTATGATATTTGAACATAGCCACTTTGCACGACGCAAGTGATTGCGAAATTTATTAGTCGTTATACGGGCTCCGATACCTACCTTGAACCTACCAAAATACATAAGTAGTATGTAATACTTTTATTTACATAATTTGATTACCATCAAAATTTCTATCAATATTCACCTAATATATTGTCTTCTTACTCTATGTTTTGTTGTATTTTTTCAATTCTAAATCATTTCAATTCAAAATCAAAATAATTTGATTAACATAAGTTAAAAATGTCAAAAGGTTAATCTGTTTAGTTAGACGATCTTCGCACATAATGACAAGCTGTCTCTGTGGCGAAGTTTTAATGCGGGTGAATCCCAATACAACGCAAATACCAGCCGCGTGGTAAGTTGGTTCGAATCCCAATAGGAACTTTTATTTTTTTATTTTTTTTTATACATTTTATGATTGTAAGTATATTTATTATATAATTTTATTTTCAGAAAATACGTATTTAGTTAAAAATTTTTCCGACAATTAATGTTCAGAAATCATTTGTGGCATTTTTAATATGTTTTTTGGCACTGTTTTAATAAAAATGTTTGAGAAGTAGTAAGTATAAATTAATTTAATATTTAAATAAAATATAAATAAAAAGTATATTAATTTCGTTTATAATCATATAATCATATAATAGAAGTATAACTTCTTACGTGCGTACAAAGTACACACACATTATTTTTTTTGTATAGACATGACCAGTCTGTTTTTTCAATGTGCCTCTAGTAAGTTGTCGCTCCATCGTTTTCGTGGTCTTCTCACTGATCGTCTTCCTATTGGGGAACCGTCTCACGGTTGAGATCGAAAGTCACTACTGAAACAATTAATTTACAACTCTACTACTACAAATATCTTACATAGAGATTAACTAGTTTTGATGGGAAATAAGCTACAATTTTACTAAAAAAATGATTTTATTAACATTTCGAAGCCCAAATCGGGTGTCGTTGTCAAAATTCAGTATTATCAAAATACAGTATCATTTTTTAGTAAAATTGTGGCTTATTTCCCATCAAAATTAGTTAATTGCAAAAATGCCACAAGAAAATAACTTCAGAACAACATTGAATAGAGATGCTCGACAAGATTTTAAACCTCGGATACGTGACAAATAAAATTACAGCCCTCTTCAAACCACCTTCTAACATCAGAATTGGTAAGTATAGATGTATTAATAACAAAAGTTTATCCTCTCGTGTTAGAGATAAGACACCAGCAGTGTAGAGTGCTGGAAGGACCCACAAGATGGACTGACGACATAAAGAGGATTTGTACCAACTGGATTGTAGCAGCGCAGGAGAGATCTGAATGGAAGTTTTTCGAGGAGGCCTATGTTCAGCAGTGGACGACTATGGGCTGATGATGAATGTAGAGTACCAATACAATCTACAAACTATCGTATTTAGGCTGCGAAGGTCGCTATATTGGACAAACAAGTCAGTGTCTGAAACAAAGTTTTATCCAGCACAAAAAAGACTGCCATGGAGATAAAAACACATGCACTGTTGTCGAACACTTTATCAACACAGGTCGCCAGTTAGACTATACTTCTTCTTCTTATTCTTCTTCTCGTAGCACTACAACCCGGGGTGGGTCTTCCATCGAATTGGTGGACGTCTTATTGGGGCCTTCTTCCTGCCGGGGCTTACTCCCAGATTAGCTTGGCAATGCAATTGTGAGGGAGTTATGGGTGGAATACTAATGTTAAAATGTACTAATGTACAAACAGTAAGTTACTATAAAAAAAAGGCTGTTTCTCAAAATGTATTACGTTACTAAAACAAAAAATGTAATAAACTATAAAGCAGATAGGTACCAACCAATTGAGTAACGTATGCTGCAATATTATGCAACCTATTTAATTTGAAATTATACACAAAGAAACTCGTTCATCCTAATGAACATTTTTTATCGTTTTGTGTGTATTTTAATATGCATGCAATTTTATTTTTCTTGCTTGTAAACAACAATCTTAATAGACCACGGCGCATCTGTAAAAATCTTAGTAAATTTGGATGTTGAAAGGTGACTCATATTTTTTTGCAGAAATTGCTTGAAAATAACTCATATAATAATATTTAAGTTATCCTCCCACTCAAAAAGGTCCGGAACATTGTTTAAATAATCAAAATGTCAAAAAATTAAGGATATTTTCGATTTTTTTCTTTGTTTTTTGATTATAACTTTAAAGGTATCCATTTTCGAGAGAAATTGCACTAACATAAAAGTTGCATAACTAGTTTCCTATAATATAGGATAAGCTAAAAATTTTAAAAGTTGTTACCCTTGTTGCAAAATAGCAATAATTGCGAAAAAATCATGAAAAAACGCTGGACGGAAGGGCCGCCCGAGAACTTTATCGTACCGATCTATTATCGTTATGGTACTAGATACTGGAATTCTATACAAATAACAAAGTTACTCGTTATTTTGATATTTTAGAAACACCTACTGTACTTAAAAGTATTTTATGGTTCTACGCATCATTAATTCCTGCATTTGAGAAAATGTTGGATGCCATATTTCGGGGACACACTATAGATGTGTAGGTTATTGCATAAATCAATAGAATATTATAGTCATACTTTCATTTCAAATTAGTTCATTTTTCTGAGAAATTAATAGTTTACAATATTTGCATTTCGTTCTATTTCGATTACGCCAGTCAATGCGCGAGATTAAGAACAAGATATTATCTCCAAATTCTATCCTACTCCATGGATTTTAATGAAATTTTGGGAGTAGCCCAATCTCCTAATTCAAAGTCTATCCTATATAATATGGCACTTTTATCATGGGGGAAGTTCCCACCACTTCTCAGGGGTGAAATATTTTTATTTTCGAATTACATGGAGAAAAAGGAAGATTTTTAAGAAAATTTAAAAATTCATTCTATAATTCGATCACATTTTTTACAAAAACCATTCATTTTAAACCCGTTCAACTTTTTGAAAGTAGAAATAACACTATATATATTAAAAGGTATTGTAGAAGGAAAACAATGCATTTAAATTATGGTGGATGGGGAGTTAAATGTATATACTTTTCATTTTTCCTTAAAGTACATTAGTCATATAATTTATTGCACCATATCTAACTTAGTTTGTAAGTAACCGACATTTAACGGTGCTCGTTTTATAGGCCTTTTCAAACACTACAAAAGGTGTTGGTAGCATTATACACCTAAAACCTACCGTTCCTCTGTTATTTCAAGTTGAATACACCAATTTGAGCATGCACCAAAAAACAAACTATTTTCACCTACCATATCTCTTTTTGTATTATAAATAGAACATTTACGAAGGAACGAATCTCTTTATTATTTATAATCTAAAAAATGTTTTATATAGTGTTTTTAGTTCGATGCATAGTTTTTAAGGTATTCACAAAAAATCCGTCCGAAAAGGTGTCATTTTTCAATGAAAATGGCCAATTTTCAACTACGCATAACTCAAAAATATTGAGTTCTCAAAAAAAAGTATAGACCAGTTTTTGCTTAGAAATAGGTTCTTTAGCCACTTCCGTGCTTATTTTGACCAACAAATTTTCCACCCCCTTGAAGAAGTGGGAACCGCCCCAAGATAAAAGCGCCATAGTATATAGGGTAGATTTTGTTTCTTGAGCTATTCCCTACTTACTGTGAAAATATCAAGTACATCAATGTAGTGGGATGGAATTCGGAGCCAAATACCCTCATTGACTGCCCTACAATAATGCTCTGCTATGAACGCGTGAGAGAGGACATTTCTATTTACCGTAACTTTTCGAGTTTTTGAGCTACAGCAATGAATTTTATGTCATTGGAAAGGTAATTTTGCATTCTTTCAAAATATGTTAAAATATACAGGGCGTATCCAAAAAAATTAAGATTTTTTATTCATTTCCGGTTCAACCGGAAGCCATATTTTTGGTAAAATTTATTGTGATAATAGATAATAAAGTACCATATATGTCTGCAAAATTTCAAATTTTAGTTTCCATTAAGAAGGAAGTTACGGGCACTCGAATATTTTTTTATAAAAAATTTATAACTCCCCTCCTATGGGGAGTTAAGATATATGACTAATGTCATTCAATTTACTGATAGGATGTCAAAAATGTATCAAAAAATAAAAAAATTCCTTGGAGCCATTTTTGAGAAAATCCAGTTCAAATTTATGTCAAAATTTGACCCCTTAAATATAGGCAACCCGTAACTTTTTCTGAAAAACGATAACATCCTTCTTATAGCCCTATCTTTAGGCTATATAACGACTTTTTCAAATTAAACTTATCTTAAACAAGTTTTTAGATAGATAGGGAAATGTGTCGGGTGGGCGGTCGGCCATGTTGGCCGCCATTTTGAATTTGGAAATGTCAAATTCCGTATTTTTATTTACCTATCGATGAGCTTACTTTGAGTTAAATTTCATTCATTTCGGTCAAAATTTGCAAAAATGGGCCCTAAATAACCCCCTATTTCGGCCCCCCGTTGAGAGGTTTTTTTTAAAAGCTTAGTTTCTCGACAAAATTCTCTTAAACTTACTCATACCGAATTTCATCAAAATCGGTCCAGTAGTTTTTGCTGGGCGATGGCGACATACGTACGTACGTACATACTTCCGACATGTTTTTTTTATTTGCTTTTTAGACTCAGGGGGACTCAAAACGTCGAAAAAAAGTGAAATCTGAAAAAATTTTTTTTGCACGATCATATACTTTATCTATTATGCTTAGTGTGACCAACTCCAATTCAGTCGAATCCGGGACAAAGCTGAAAAAAATACCTGAAATCCGGGACTTTTCAATGAAAATCGGGCCATTTTTTTCCAGAATACGATAATTAAAATACAGAAATAAAAAAAGTCCACCGTTTTAGTTTTCATAGAACTATAATACCACGATATAAACTGCATGCGTTTTCGATGTGATATTAGTATTACACTCTAGAAATTGTCGACTTTTTTTCGTCCCACCAATTCAATTTGATGTGAATTCTTAGAAGAATAACTTATTCAAAATTTCAAAATAGAATTTTACCAAAACGTTGAAAATTCGGATGGCCCGGAAGCCTTGTCCGGGACGCCGGGACACGACTTCGTAATTCGGGCCATGTCCCGGATTTTTCGGGCTAGTTGGTCACACTAATTATGCTCATACTACGTATGTAGTACGATAAAGTAAAACAAGTATTCGCATTTTACGTTTTTCAACCATTTATACACTTGAGACCTTTATATTTCACCCAAAAAAACTTTATGATATAACAAAACAACACTGTACATTTCATTGAGATCAGTTTAACAGATTTCACAATATAAATTTTGCAATCCAGCTTTCGCAAAAAAAATTCATTTTTTCAAAATGTTGCAGGACTGAAAATAAAGCAGAGAGCAAGTTGAAATTTTTTTACATATAGAAGAATACCGTATCTTTCATTTTCAATTTGCAAAATTAAAATCGGTTAACTACGACGGCGTCAGAATTTTTTTTTAAAAACATTAATTTTTTTGATAAATTTTAATTTTTAGTACATTTCGATATAAATAAATAAATTTGTCTACTGCAAAATAAAAACACACACTGTCCTTTAAAATAACACTTTTTTTAGCAAAAACTTTTTTGTTCATATATTTTGAGTTAGAAAATAAAAGTATATTATTTTTAAACATATGCAATTGTTTAAACAATATTTCACAAACAATAATCAAATTAGTCTGTGGAATTAAAATATTAAAATACAACAAAATATAGAGTAAGAAAATAATATATTAGATAAAAATTGGAGGAAATTTTGGTGGAAATCAACTTGTGTGAATCGAACACCGCTGTCCTGCGCGTAGCACCAAAAATTATTGTTTAGTTAGAAAAATTCCTGGCGCCTTGGTAGCTAACTGATTTTAATTGTGCAAATTACAAATGAAAGGTACAGTATTCTTCTATAAGTAAAAAAAATCAACTTGCTATCTGCTTCATTTTTAGTCCTGCAACATTTTGAAAAAATAAATTTTTTTTGCGAAAGTTGGATTTCAAAATTTATTTTGCAAAATCTATTGAACCGATTTTAATGAAATTTACAGTATTGTTTTACTATATCAGAAAGTTTTTCTGGGTAAAATATGAAGGTCCTAAGTGTAGCATAAATGGTTGAAAAATGTAAAATGTGAATACTTCTTTTTTTATGTTTTTTTTTCGCAATTATTGCTATTTTACAACAAGGGTGACGATTTTTAAAATTTTTAACCAATCCTATATTGTAGGAAATTTACGCAACTTTTATCTTGGTACAATTTTTCTCGGAAGTGAATAATTTTAAAGTAATAATAAAAAAAACGAAGAAAGAAATCGAATTTTTCCTTGAATTTTTAACATTTTGATTATTTAAACAATAAGAGAACTCAATTATTATTATATGAGTTAATTCCAAGCACTTTCTGCAAAAAAATATGAGTTACCCCTCAACGTCTATCTCAAAACAGATGCGCCCTGGACTATAATCTTTGTTTCAATAAAATTGTGGTACAATCAACAACCAGTTAGCTAAATATTATATATATAACACCGGTTTATAGCGTCCTGCGCCTTCCGGTTCCTATTCTCCAGCCGCGTCGATCTGTTCAATCTCCTGGTCGGAGATCTCTCTCAGACATGGCTTTCTGGATTCCACTTATCCAGGTTGTTTTCGGTCTGCCGCTTTTCCTTCTTTCCTGGGGTTGCCATTCCATTATTAGCTTTGGGAGTCGATGTTCCTCAATTCTTTGTACATGGCCATACCAACAAAGTTGTTTTTGTTGGACTTCTTCAATTATGTTTGTTTTTCTATTCATAACATCTCGTACCCGTTCATTCGTTATATGTGAGACTCTGGAGATGCAGGCCGATCTTCGCCAGAAGTCCATTTCCAGTGCAAGCAACTTCTGTTCTGTTCGCTTATTCAGTTGCCAGGTTTCACATCCATAGAGTACCACGCTTTTAAAGATGCTATTATAAAGCTGTGTTTTCTTTCTTTTGATATGGTTTTTGACCAAAGTAGCGAGTTAAAAGCTCCTATTACCTTCTTTCCTTTCATAATTCTTTCCTCTATTTCGAATTCTGTCCTTCCACTTTGTTGGATTCTCGTTCCAAGGTATACATAATCAGAGCTTGGCTCGATAACCATATCATCCTCTAGATGTAATTCACTTTTCTGTCCTCCTATACACATATATTTGGTTTTCTTCATATTAACGTATAGGCCCCATTTTTTGTATTCTCGAAACAGCCGGTTTGTCATAAATATTAGATCATCTTTATCCTGGGCAATCACCACCTGATCGTCAGCAAAATGCAGTGTGTATAATGTTGAGTCGTCGTTTAGCTGTATCCCCATTCCAGAACACGATTTGCGCCACTTATGCAAGACCTCATTTATATAGATTTTAAACAGTGTTGGCGATAAGCTGCATCCCTGTCGTAGTCCCTTATTCACCATGAAACTATCGGATAATCTGCTGTTGATTTTTATGTTTGCTTGGATATTGTTATAGAATTGTTGCACTGCTTTTATTAAAGTTATATTAATAGGGGATTTTTCCAGGACTTGCCATAATTTACAAAGTGGTACGGTATCATATGCCTTAGTTAGATCAACGAATAGTAGATGTATTTCTCTGTCTCTGGCTACTTTTTTTTCATTGAGTTGGTTGAGCGTGAAGATGTGGTCGATACAGGATCTTCCTGCTCGGAATCCTGCTTGTTGTTCGATCTCTATAGCTGCATATTCATTTTCTATTTGAGCTTTTAAAGTTTTCCCATATAATCTGCTAAAGGTGCTGGTTACAGTAATACAGCGATAGTTCTTGCAGTCTTCCTTGTTACCCTTTTTGTGTATTGGGGTTATTCATCCTGTTTTCCAATTTTCTGGTATGTTTTCTCCATTTGTGTAGTTGTTGAAAATTAAGGTTATTAGTTTGATCAATTTTGCAGTTCCATTTTTTATAAGTTCCGCTGGTATTCCTTCTGGACCACATGCTTTTTTATTTTTTAGTGATTTAATCATTCTCTCAACGAATTCGTCATTTAATTCTACGACTTGACCATTTAAATTGTAGTACTTTGGTGATGTATTTATGTATTCCTGTCTATTTTCTTGAAGTTCTTCTTTGTAGTGGGTTTTCCATTTTTTTAAATCAATCATTTGAAGGTTTGTATTATTTCTGTTTTCATTTCTTAGATTTCGAATGAACCTCCAAGCTTCTGAGGATCTGCTTCCACCTAGATGGCATTCCACTTCCCTACATCTCTGTGCCCAGGTATTGTTCTCATTTTTTGTTAACATTTTTTTATATTTGATTAATTCTTGGCGGTATTGGGTTTTATCATATGCGTTTTGTGATTTTAACCATTTATGATATTTCTGTTGTTTTATTTGTTTCTGTTGTTCAAGTTCATTGCTCCATTGTTAGCTAAATATTGTGAAAAGAAAATACAATTGTTTTAATTCCAGACCAACAAAACCTGAAATATACATTATTAAATTTTAAATGAAGTACAGTTACATAGCATAATGCAGTTAGTTTTAATTTAAATTAGCAATCCCCTTAGTTGCGATGATAGTGACATTCAAAATTAGCAATCTCAATGTAGGTACCTAACTGAAATGTGATCGTATCTATTAGTAAGAGAAGGATTATTACGAAGCTTTGCCGAAGGTTATGAACATGATATATACATACTAGTAATGCAAAGCACCGTCAGATTAATTTCAATCTACTTTGCTCCGGGACATACTTGAAGTTTACTTATAAGGGATTGAGAGAGGGATTTAATGCAATCGACTATGCCTGTTAGCAGAATGGGGTGAAGAGTGTTTCTTAAATAAAAGTTTAATATTTCTTTAGCAGCAAATAAAACGATTTACAATCTATTACCAGTAAAATCAAAAGCTCGTTATCTACCTTAATGATCTTAAAAAATTATTTAATAAACTTTTTTTATGTTAATCAAAAATGAATAACCATTTTCAATTTCGTTGCGACAGCTGCCTGCATCATTATTCTAGTTCAATCTAGTTCAATCAGAGGTGCAGCAAGCACCTCTACCGGTTTCGAAATTTATAGGTGACAACTGTTTAGTTGTCACCTAAACTCAGCCATGTAAGGTCCTAATAGTCCAGAGAAATAAGATTTTTCTCGTGACACATCCCCCTCCAGGCCGAAACCAAATTTTTTGAGTAGTATGGACATCTGTATTATTAACCTATATGTTTCCTGCAGCCGATTTTGATGATATACATAGTTATAAACAAATGAAGATCAAAAAACGCTAAATTTTCGCTTTTTTCGTCTATTACCAAAAAGTTAAGCACTTTAAACAAATTTGAGTGCAAGAAACTCATAAATCGTATAAAAAACTTCAATATGACGTTCGCTGAATATGTCCATCCTTATTGGTTGCTTAGAAAATTGCAAAATAAATCATAAATTTTGAGTTTTTAAAAATATTCATAACTTATGTAAAAATTAACTTAGAACCTTCTTATTAAACGGAATGCTGATACTTCTTGTACTTAAATTATATTTTAAATTTCAAAGCAATTGGTCAAATAGTTTAAAAGTTATTTAATTTGTTTATCCCAAATTCATTTTTTTTGCAACACTACAAGTCAGAAAATTATGAGGCTACAATCATACTTCGGACAGTTTATGAAAGAAGAACATTTATACTATTACCATTATTAAAAATAAATGACAAAAAATAATTTTAAACAGTGTAAAATTATTTTGAAAAATCATGTCGATTTTTTGCTTACTTATAAACAATTAGAATAACTTTTTAACCGTTACCTGTAGAAAATTATTTTTTCATATTTAGAAAGACTGCATTTTTATACGCATTTAGAAAGAAAAACAACTGTCCAAGGACAATTAGGGACAAAGTTAGCCCCCCCCATTTTTTTAATTCACATGTTTTTGCAAAATAATTTTGCAATATTTATAATTATTTTTTGTATTTTTTTTTTAATTAAATTAATACTGTAAATTTCCTTCTTCCATAAACCATCCAAAGTATTACTGTAGCTTCATCATTTTCTGACTTACAGTGTTGCAAAAAAAATAAATTTGGGATAAACAAATTAAATAACTTTTAAACTGTTTGACCAATTTCTTCGAAATTTAGGGTATGAATTAAGCACCATAAGTCTCAGCATTCCGTTTAATAAGAAGGTTCTAAGTTAATTTTTACATAAGTTATAAATATTTATAAAAACTCAAAATTTCTGATTTATTTTGCAATTTTCTAAGCAACCAATAAGCATAGACATATTAAGCAAACGCCATATTGAAGTTTTTTATACCGTTTATGAGTTTCTTACTCTCAAATTTGTTTCACTTGCCTATTTTCTTAGTAATAGACGAAAAAAGCGAAAATTTACCGTTTTTTGATCTTCATTTGTTTATAACTATGTATATCATCAAAATTGGCTGCAGGAAATATATAGGTTATTATTATAGATGTCCATATTACTCAAAAAATTTGGTTTCGGCCTGGAGGGGGTTGTGTCACCAACAGGCTATTTTTTTCCTTATTTCTCTGAACTATAACTACAAATGTTCCAACCAATATGGTTGATGTCATGTGATGCCAGGGTTTAATCTGGAAATATTTTTAACATCCTTTAAGGCTATGGGTACATAATTCGCAAATATTTTACGTGTATCTCTACTTTTTCTGTATATGTAAACATTACTAGAATGTCATTCTACTTGAAAATGTCATCATTAATTTAAAGAGATGGGTTTTGGATGTTCTTGGATAACTGTTATTTTTATAATTGGAAATTATTAATTCAGTTAATAAATGTGATAATTTTTTCACTAACTATGTATTCAGTGATTGTAATAATTTATTTGTACAACAAAGACTAATACTCAATCGAGAAAAGAGGAAAAGTGTTAAAGTGATTTTTTAATAATATATTGTTATGGAACGCTTAAATTTTGAACATCTTTAACAACAAAATACTTGGATCACAGAATATATTATCCTGATGTATTCTCTGCTTGGATATTGGATCACAAATAATACACAATAAATAACTTTTTATTAAATTCACGTCTTAAACCAATTATTTATCAAATACACTATATTTCTATAATATTTAATCAATAACTCAACATATTCCCGATGCAATGTCAAATATTTAAAATTTAAAATTGTCACTGATTGTCAGTGTCTGACTGACAATATATGCTGACAATATTATATTCGGCTGAGTGCGTTGTAAGACAAAGATAGATTTGGAAAATATTACCACGGCATTGTGTTTATTTTTTTCGAATCCTGAAAAAACCAATAAATATTTTTGAAAAATTTAAACGCAGAATGAAAGACTAAATTATTACCGAGGGCCGAAAGTCCCTTAGAATAAATAAAAAGTTTATTTTGAATGATATATTTGAAATTAAAAATCACACTAAATTTTCTCTTAGTTTTTCACCCCTGTAACTAATTAAAATAAACATTATAGAAGTTCTCAGGGACTTTCGGCCCTCGCTAATAACGTGATCTTTCATTCTGCGTTTAAATTTTTCAAAAATACTTATTAGTTTTCTCAGGATTCGAAAAAAATGAATCCCCATTTGAATAGCATTGCAGCCGAAAATACGTACCGATCCTCTTAAAATCGGATAATATAATGTAACCTCAACTGTTTAAAAACAACTCAAGGGTTTTTACCCGTATATTTTGGTGGCAAAGCATGTAAACCTGTGATAACACTGATGATGGAATATTGATTCCAAAAACGTTTTGTTGTGATATAGCCCCTTTTTAGAGATTTTAAATATACCTTTTACAAGCTAAGGTTTTTATTTTTTGTGATTTATGGTATACAGCCAGTTATAGGAATTTTTCCTTGTGATATTTTTATTTCTTTTTTTAAGTTGGCGTCCTTCGATATTATGCTTTTATTCTTCGCTTTAAAAAATTATATGTTTAGATACTTTTTTTTGATAGAGGGATGGTATGGACAACGTGTAACGAAATGGATTGACAATCTTACAAGTCCTCAAGAAATAGTGGAAATCAAGTGAAAAATATTATAATTTTATTATCTTCGGATATTATAATATACTTATCATCATCGTCATCATCCAGCCCTTTGCGTCCACTGCTAGACATAGGCCTCCCTCATTTTTGTCCATTGTGCTCTATTTTGAGCACTTTGCATCCAATTTCTCGACATTTTCTTGAGATCGTCAGTCCAACGAGTAAGTGGTCTTCCTCTACTTCTTTTGTCTAATCTCGGCCCCCACTCAAGTAATCTCTTCGTCCACCTCCCATCACTGATTCGGGCGACGTGCCTGGCAATTTTGCAGCATTTTAGAAGTTGTAGCTGTCAATGTCAAAGTTTCGGCACCATAAGTCATCACGGGCAACACACATTGGTCAAATGTTTTAGGTTTTAAAGAAATTGGTATATCGTTTTATCTTTGAGTTTTCTATAGGCTGGCTTTTGTGATCTTTATTTCGTGTCCAAGGTATATGTATTTTTCCACTAGCTCTACTTCGTTGTCTCCAATATTGATATTTCCGCTAGGTGCTAGGTTTTTCATGAATTTTGTTTTGGAGATGTTTATTTGAAGACCTACACTGGCACACATTAACTGAAGTTCATGTAGCATTGTACATATCTCCTTGACGTTGTCAGATAAAATAAAACTATGTCGTCTGCGAATTTCAAATTTGTTAATCTTCTACCGTCAATATTCAGGCCTCGCTCTTCCCAGTTAAGTTTTTTACAAGCATATTCTAGTACTGCGGTAAACAGTTTAGGCGGTAAGGTATCGCCCTGTCGGACTCCTCTGCCGATTGGGATATGGTCCGTGTTTTTATGTAGTTTCACCGACATAGTTGCGTTCGCAACTAAATATACTTTTACTTACGTAATAATTTTGTATAATTTTTGATTTAGTTCATAATTCAAATAATTAAAAATCCTGCTTTCCTCTGCAGTAAATATAAATAGATAAAAAATAGCGAGATTCCTAAGGGAGCAAACAAAGGGATAGTGCATCGTTGCTCGTTAATAGAAATTTTCAATTTTGCCTGGAATCAAAATCTCAGGTGACAAAAGACTCTCGGTGGAGGACTTGAGAAAATAACGATTGGATAGAAAACGAATTACCAGGAGAAAAATTACTAAAAATCAATTTAAGATGGCACTGAAATTACTTTTCGAAACTTTTTAACTATCATCTTTTTCTATCTGTAAGATATTTCTATAGTAGGATTTAATTTTTGTTGTAGTTTTATTGACATTAGATATATCTTACATTAAATGAAAAGTTCGTATTTTGCTTGCATTTCAAACTCAAAGTAATTGGCAAAAAATGTAAATGCAGAACTGTATAATCAACTTTTTCAAAGTTTACTAAATAAATTTTTAACGTACATTCACAGCCAAAAATATTGTTTAATTTATTTTGAGTCTGTTTTTAAAGTATAGTTTGTCAAAGTTTTATACTTTTTATTGCTAAATAAGTTGTGCTGGAATATTCTACGTACATTTATTCTAATGTAACTTGCATTTTGACGAGCTACAATAAATTTGTAGAGAAATTAATGAAATATTCGGATTTTGCTCAAACATTTAACTAAAAAGAGAAACAATAACGATATATGAATAATAACCGACTATCAAGGGAATTAAATTAGGCATCGCCTTTGTTTCTCAACGAGAAATAAATTTATAAAGAAAGGAGGTATCCGGCTTAGCACCCTACATAATAAAATATGTAATAATGGTTACGCTCAACGCGCATAGCCGTTCGATGGGGTCGGGATTCTTCGATTTAGCGCAGCTCGCTAAATCGATTTTCAAGATATGTTCAGCGCACCTATCCCTGGTTAGTTATTCTCCGTTCAGCTCACAGATAATGCATTAATGGATTTCTGTTCGGTCTTTTATACTGCCAGAGATGGTATAAGAACACGTTTTGTTTAATATATACTCTAGACTCTAGACCATAAATTATTCTCTAGAACTCTAGACCAGTGTTTTTCATTATTTTTGATTTCGAGACCCCTTTACAGGTTAAAATATTCTGGCAACACCCTTGTATCATAGAAAGAAAGCCAAAAAAATAATGTAATTAAAAGACTACATACGTTAGGTAATGATTTTTTCTTATTTTGGTACATGTATCTGTTATTCACGCGGGCCAAAAATTAAAGAACAGCTAACATTTTGCTTTGCAGTTTGACGTATCTATAAACAAATCGACTGTGCACAGTTTGTAGTAATTGTGCGCTTGGAGGCAGATGACGATATCACGGAAGAGATCTTATTTTGTAAAGCTCTTCCTGCAAACACTACTGGCACGTATTTGTACAATATGTTTTTAGAAATCACTTGCGACTTCAATATTCATTTGAAAAAGTGTATCGGTATTTATAGCGATAGCGCTAAAACTGGAAAAAATAGCGAACTCATTGCAAAATAAAATCGATAATGCCAAACATATCACGGACACACTGTTTTCTTCATAGTGTAGTAGGCTCTAGCTGCTAAGGTAGTACCTTTTGATTTAAGTGACATGCTTAAGGAGGCAATAAAAATTGTGAATTCTATCAAAGATTTACAAACCCAGCTACTCAGAATCGTTTCTGAAGATATGGGCTCGCTTCATCAAAATCTCCTTTATTACACAGAGGTCAGGTGACCATTCTGGAAAGGAAATGTATTGACAAGAGTTTTGGAACTAACAGCTGAATTGTTAGTGTTCTTTCAAGATGCAAAATCTAAATATGCTTATCGTTTTTCTGACCCTATTGGCTCTTTAGATTAGCATTTTTGGCAGATCTTTTTAGTCACCATTACAATTTGAACAAGAACCTTCAAGGGTGAAAAGGGAATATTTTAACAGCTAGAGATTAAGTAAAAATCATTTCACGCAAAATTTAGTTTGTGGTCAACCTTCCTGCGAAAAAATATTTGAGTTTTTTCCATGTATTCAGAAGATTGTTGAAGATAATGCAACAGACCAAAGTTTTGCAGTATCAACTCACATTCCTTGCATGATACAGAGAGCTTGCATAATTTACAAGAGTAATTTTTGACATACTTTCCAGACTTGAACTCTGAAGCTGATAATGGGCGTAGATGGATTTTAAACTCTATTTTGGACAAACCAATAGATCTGGCTGATATCACCACAAAAATGAATGAATGTCTTCTAGATTTAGGTGCTGATGGCATACTTAAAATAAAACCTTTTAAATATTAGTGCCATTCCCAACTTCCTACTTGTGTGAACTGACATTTGTTTCAATGGTAGACATTAAAACCAAGCAGATTAATAGACTGCGATTATAAAATGATTTGATTTTTAACGTTTGAAAAATAGCACCACAATTTGATATACTTGTGAAAAATAAACAAGCACATCCTTCCCACCAGAATTGTGTTTTTATTTTTGTGTAAGAACCTGAATATTTTATTTCAGTCGGCGACCCCCCGAACGACCCCCATAGGGGTCGCGACCAACAGATTCAAAAATACTGCTCTAGACTCTAGATGATACAATTAGTAAATTTTTAGTTACTATGGATTAGTGTCTATTTTTGTCTGTTTACAAAAATGCATTCGAATATTTTAATATTTTTAGAAAATATCTATTTTTTGCTCGTATATATTATTCAAAAGTAATTTGTTTATTTCAACGATATGTTTATTAAAGGGATGCATATCAAAATAATTACGATTCCATCATCATACTGCAACGTTGTATTGCACACCGGATACAATATATGATAGATAATGGTTTCCAGTTCTAATTAATTATTGATATATGCCACAATGATGCTTCGAACCGAATATTAGTTATAAATGACAACATCAACTTAATATCAAACCAATCGTTACCGGATTCACCGACTGTTTTCTATTTATAAAAAGCTAATGTCTTACCTTGACATTGACATCTAAAAATTATATTATTTTGTTTTGTAAATGTGGTAGTTTAATTGATTAAAAATTGAAAACAAATTCAGTAGATACAGTTAGGTAAAAAATTAAGTTTTAATAAAAAATTAAATCAATTACTCGGTCAAGTAAACAACTACAGTCGAACCCGCTTATTAGAATACCTGTTAAAGGAATATCCCGCTTTAAGGAATAGAAATTTCAGGCCCCGAAACGTATCTACTAGCCACCAATGACCGCTTATTAGAATATCTCGGTTATAAGAATACTTTTGCTTTGCACGAAGGCTATTCCAATAAGCGGGTTCGACTGTACTATGTACAGGGTTATTCACTTTATTTTGACCCCTTTGTAAACTGCTTTATTTACAGAATTAGAATTAGAAAACAATGTACCAGGTATGTTAATAAGTATGAATTTCGCTCAGGAGTAAAGTGCTTTTATATTTCACAATATCGAAAATTGTCATTGAGAAAAGTTGTTTGTAATTAAAAATTATGGTAAAATCTGCATTTACACTCTTCTAACTGAACAACAATTTTTTGAAAATTTTCCTTAAATCACGGAGTTACCCAGCGTCATTTTTATTTATGATAGCTCCGTTATTATTAATTTTACGAAAAAAGTTATTCCTTATAAAACGTTCTGCATAGTCTAACAACTAAGACAAAATTATAAGATATTAAATTTGGTCAATTTTATACGAGGTACGTCAAAAAATATGAATTTCGCTGAAGAGTAAAGTACCTTTATTTTTCACAATATTGAAATTTGTTATTATAAAAAGTTGTTTAGAATTAAAAACTATGTTTCAATATGCAATTGCATCCTTCTAGTTGAAATATTGTGAATTATAAAGGTATTTTACTCTTGAGTGAAATTCATATTTTTTTACATACATCGTATAAAATTGATTAAAATTGATATCTTATGATTGCATCTTAGTTTTTTGACTATTCAGACATTTTTATAAAGAATAACTTTTTTTCGCAATATTAATAATAACGAAGTTATCTTAAATTAAAATGATGTTGGGTAGGTATCCGTAATTTGAGGAAATCTTTCATTTTTTTTTAATTTGAAGAGTGTAAATGCATACCATAACATAATTTTTAATTACAAACAACTTTTATTAATAACAATTTTTGATATTGTGAAATATAAAGGCACTTTACTCCTGAGCGAAATTCATATTTTCGGGCATACCTCGTATATTATTGATAAAATCTGATATCTGATGATTGCATTTTAGGTTTAAGGCTATGCAGACCACTTTATAAAGAATAACTTTTTTCGTAAAATTGATATTAAAAAAGTTTCCCATATGGTTCCCAGTTACGCAGACACACTGTATATCGTACTAGTGACGTCATCCATTTGGGCGTGATGACGTAATCGACTATTTTTTAAATGGGAATATGGGTCGAGTGCTAGCTCATTTGAAAGGTTATTCAATTCGCAATTCAGTAATATAAAGATTAAGGTGATTAATTATACAGGGTGTCCAAAAAAAATTTTTTTTAATTAAAGTAATTGACACAAAAAAAAAGAATGTATGTAATTTATTTAATTTAAAATACATTTTACTGCTGTTAGAAAAGAGAAATAAAAGTTTATTGCACAAATAAACATTGCTTTTGGGTTAAATTCAATGTTCAAACTGCCAAGAGGCAGATGGGTGGCAGCGTGAACATTGAATTTAAGTGAAAAGTAATTTGCATTGTCTTGTAATGCAAGTCTTGCATTTGGGCAACACTAAGATGAGTAGATGACATCCAAAAAATATCCGGAACAAATTTGAAGTATATTGCTCAGGATAGAGACCGATGGAAGGAGTTGGGAGCGGCCTATGTCCTAAAATGGACGGCAGAAAGCTAAGAAGAAGAAGATGAACATTCTTACATACGTTTTCGAGAGCTTTGAATTCAGAGAAACCAATGATAGGTACTAACTCTTAAAATTGACCGCCAAATAATGCTACAATAGGTATACAAAAAATAAAGGTAAACATTCATAGTAAACGAAAGTTATAGATTAATGTAGGTACGGTTATATAAGTAAAACTTAAAATTAGCTCCTTCTGATACTCTTAACAGAAACTGTTGCCAATTCCTTAGGGTAGACTGAACAATAAAACATAATTGAGCTTCCTTAAGTATGCTGATCTCTGTTTGTTTAGTACTTATGAATATTAACAACAAACTTTATTTTTGTTTCAGGTTCCTAATCGTGCAGTTATCATGAAGTTTCCGTTACCACGAAATAATCTCCAAACGGTAAATATGAAATTTAAAAAAATTATAAATAAGCAAACTCTGTGAGTTTATTGTAATAGTTTAATTATTTCTTTGCCATTTAGCACTTATATAAAATTTCCAAATTATTTTTGTGAGTTTAAAATTTTTAAAAATTTCCAGCCACTAATTCCTAGTGAGAGATGGTTTAAATATGAGGCAAATAGATTATTTAAAACAATTCACTGAATAAGATCAAATCACGGTCTCATCCAGCTTACAAACACCAGTATGCATGGGAATCACTGCTAATCCATATTGCGCCTGTCCTAAAATGGGAGATATACAGCACTTCAATTGGAGTGTGACCAGTACAGACAAAGTACTAAAATACTGTATAAAAAGTTAGTCGAACTAAATTGAGGCCATGAGAACCAGAGTGGCCTAACTGATAAGAATTACTTCTGAACTGATAAGAATTACTTTACATAATCAAGGAAAATTATCAGAGGCAAACAATGTTTGATTGTTTTAAGATGATTCTTGGTCCACATACAATTACTAAAACAATCAAACATTGTTAGCCTCTGATCATTTTCCTTGATTATGTAAAGTAACGTTCTTATATATCAGTTAGGCCACTCTCGTTCTCATGTCCTCAATAATTATTGTCCTTTACCTTTCAAATTAAAAATGCAATTATATTTCCAAAAAATATTCAGACGTTAAAATGTATCTACTGATATGTAACATCCTGTTTTATACTATAAATTGGCTTAGGTATTACTAAAATTAAAAATTGTAAATATAGACCAGGGCGGATCTGTTTTGAGGTGGATGTGAGAGGTGACATTCGGATTTTTGCAGGTAAAGTTAGGTGACAACTTCAATAATTATAATTGACTTGTGCTCCTTCTCAAATATGCCCTGACCATTAATAAAAAATTAAAATATTTAAAAACTTCGAAAAATATCGATTTTGTTCTACTTTGTTGCTTATAACTTTAAAACGATTCATTTTGGAACGAAGTCGTAGGAAATAAAATAAAGATAATTGAATTTTGTATAATATACGACTGATTTAAAAGGCTTTAAATTATTACCCTTTCTGCAAAATAGCAATAAATAGAAAATATGGGGGCAAAAAGAATGTTTTTATTCAATGTTTTTCAACCACTTTGGTTGCACTTAAAACCTTCATAATTCGCTTAGAAAATTTTTACAACATACTTAAACCGTCCACCAAATTTCATTAAAATCGACTTAATAGATTTTGCATAATCATTTTACAATCTAAATTTTTTTAATAAAGTTCAAATTTTTTAAAATCATTCTGAACAAAAAGTAGACCATTTAGAAGTTTGCTAATTTTTTTTATAAAGAGGTTCTCTGCCTATCTAATACACTTTACAAAATTAAAATCGGATTATTTAAGCGGCCTCAGCACTGTTTTAAAGTTATAAACAATGTTTTGGCTTATAAACAAATACAGTGAAGACGTTTGAGTTGGAATAAATTCATTTTCTTGAGAATGGGCAACTCTGGAGATAAATCCCGAAACAGATCGATTTTTATTTTTAAATTATAATTTTGTGGCATAAATATCATACTAGTGACGTCATCCATCTGGGTGTGATGATGTAATCTAAATATTGGAATTAATTTAATTAATTTTTTTTAAATTTAAACCCTGTATAAATAATTATGCTAATGTTTATATTAGTGAATACAAAATTGAATAGCCTTTCGACTGAGCTATCACACGGCACCCATTCTCATTTAAAAAAATCATCGATTACGTCATCACGCCCAGATGGATGACGTCACTAGTATGATATATATACCAAAAAATTAGAATTTAAAAATAAAAATCGACCTGTTTCGGGATTTATCTCCAGAGACGCCCATTCTCGAGAAAATGATGTTATGCCAACTCAAACGACCTCACTGTATTTGTTTATAAGCCAAAAAATTGTTCATAACTTTCAAACAGTTCTGAGGCCGCTTAAATAATCCGGTTTTAATTCTGTAACGTGTATTAGATAGGTAGAGAATCTTTTTATATGTAAAAAAATTAGAAAACTTCTAAATGGTCTACTTTTTCTTCAGAAAGTTTTTAAAAAATTTTAACTTTTTTAAAATAATTTAGATTGCAAAATTATTCTGCAAAATCTATCAGGTCGATTTTAATGAAATTTGGTGAACGATTTAAGTATGTTGTAAGAATTTTCTAAGCGAATTACGGAAGTTATAAGGGGGTCCGGACAAATAATCCCCGGACAAATAATCCCGGACAAAAAATCCCCACAAATTTTCCACGGACAAAAAATCCCCGGACAAAATATCCCCACAAAAAATCCCCACAAATAATCCCCACAAATAATCCCCGGACAAATAATCCCCGGACAAAAAATCCCCACAAAAAATCCCGGACAAAAAATCCCCACAAACTTTTTTGGACAAAATATCCCCACAAAAAATCCCGGACAGAAAATCCCCGGATGGAAAGATGCAGTCTGGCGGCCTAGAAAAAGGTTGAAAAGTTATAACGCCATTGATGATGATGATGACTAAATATTTTTGACGTTAAACTTACAAAAAGGAACATAATTTTTTGCATTACAATCAAGATTATCGTTTTCTGGACCAGCGGTTATCATCACGAATAGACAATAAGTACAACATGATTCCCAAAGCCTTAGCTTATTCCCCATATCTTCCACGATTTTTGAAAAAACTCACAATTGGAATTCGACATTTGGTAATCGAAATTACAATGTATGCTTAATTTTAATCGCTAATCATTATTTTCATGCAGAAAACTGGTTTCATGGCGATTGCTATAACTCTCATGCACTGAAGCTGAAAAACATTTGCGTCGATTGCATTCACGGGAAAACTTTTAGAGAACTATTTGGTAGCAAAAAAATTTCTTGGGGATTTTTTGTCCGGGATTATTTGTGGGGATATTTTGTCCAAAAAAAATTGTGGGGATTTTTTGTCCGGGATTTTTTGTGGGGATTTTTTGTCCGGGGATTATTTGTCCGGGGATTATTTGTGGGGATTATTTGTGGGGATTTTTTGTGGGAATTTTTTGTCCGGGGATTTTTTGTCCGGGGATAATTTGTGGGGATTTTTTGTCCGGGATTATTTGTCCGGGGATTATTTGTCCTAGCTTCGTTATAAGTGCAACCAAAGTGGTTGAAAAACATTTAATAAAAACAGGCTTATTTTGCCCCCTTATTTTGTATTTATTGCTATTTTGCAGAAAGGGTAAAAATTTAAGACATTTTTAACCAGTCGTTTATAATGCAAAATTTAATTATTTTTATTTTATTTCTGTACGACTTGGTTCCAAAATGAATCGTTTTAAATTTATAAGCAAAGAAATTAAAAAAAAAATCGATGTTTTTCGAAATGTTTAAATATTTTAATTTTTTTATAAATGTTCCGGGCATATTTGAGAAGGAGCATAAGTCAATTATAATTGTTGAAGTTGTCACCTATCTTTACCTGCAAAAATCCGAATGTCATCTCTCACATCCAAAAATAGACGTTTTTTCACAAATCCGGCCTGGTCTAATATGCTACATAAAACAAAAGTATAATAAGAATAATATTAATACAAAACCTCAGTGCGCAAAGGAGTTTATGTCATAATTTTATTAATAATTATAAACTCGTTTCAAATCCAGTGATTAGAAAATAAGTTCGGACAAAAATTCGGAAAAGGGTCCCCCTTACTAGTAGAGCGAACAATCTGGATATTTTTCCTTTTGATATAAATAGGCCATTTTTTTCAACTCTTTTCTTTTCAGTTGGACGTAAATATGACTCCCAAAAGACGATAATCCCAAATACCAGGAGCCTAAATTGATTTTATTAGCGTTATTAAAATGTTTATAAAAGACACTAACTATATATCTAATCACAAATGTAAAAAAGCCAACTCTCAACGATAAAATTTGTATTTGAATATAATTTAGTTCCTTTTTGGAGCTCTTTCCGGAAGATTTAAATTCGGGTGATTGAAAAGAAGTAGAAGAGAGAGAACGAATATAAAACCTCCATTTCGAATGGTAATTGCGTTGAAATAAAAATGTTTGGATTTAAAATAAAACTGACTACAAATTGCACATTGCATTTCCATCTCGTATCGGCTAAAATAGGAGTGGTTTGTATTAAATTAAATTCAGCGAAATAAAAACAAGTGTCTCACTATGGAAAATTACTCAAAACGTTAATTAAACATAGACATAATAAAACAACCATAAAATAAAAAAAATTACTGCATAACTTGTTTGCAAATATGCCTGGGACAATAAACACAGACCACGGTGGAAAGATGCATCAATAATCATGAATGAAACGCACATGAAAAAGAGAAAAATCAAAGAAGAAGCCCTCAACCTGCTGAATGAAGAAAAATGTGTAGCAACCTTATCAGCAGAATGCAGCAGACTTTGGTTGCCAATACTTAAAGAAGAAGTGAACAACAAAACATGCCAATAATGGATGACAGGGAAACGTGAAGCACATATAACCATCACTAGGGAGCGGATTCTATGCTAAATGCATATTGCTGGCATATTTCGCATATTTGAGAACTTTACCAAATTTTGCATATTTTTAAAGAAACGTGCATATTATGTGTCTATTTAAAAACATTTTTGCCCAAACGAAAATATTCTAAAATTTTTTAATTCGATAAAAACATTCCCCGCACATGCTGTCATACCTTTTCGATAACTGCCTGAGTCGGCTCATTCACTACACTACCCTTTCGGTTTTTCTTAGAAAACACCCGATCTTTACCCACAAAGTGCGTATAGTACGCCGTCATAAAATGAATGTAGGATGTTAAATACCCTATTGTTAAGAGAATATTACGGAGTTTTTGTTGCTACGTAACAGGGTCGTTTAAACACAGCGATAAATCAAACAACTTATCAAGGTCAATCGAGTTGTTGCAACTTATCATTGTGTGTAAACGGTGCATCGCACAACTTATCAAAGTTGGAGTTGGGTTGAAGGTGGTATCGCATTGAATCGCAGCGTCTAAACAGCGTTTCAACTTGTCATCACAACTAGTTGCTGTGACTTATCGTTGTGTTTAAACGATGCTTAACGCATCTCCGTATACGTAAAGCGTCGTTTAAACACAACGACAAGTCACAGCAACTAGTTGTGATGACAAGTTGAAACGCTGTTTAGACGCTGCGATTCAATGCGATACCACCTTCAACCCAACTCCAACTTTGATAAGTTGTGCGATGCACCGTTTACACACAATGCTAAGTTGCAACAACTCGATTGACCTTGATAAGTTGTTTGATTTATCGCTGTGTTTAAACGATCCTTAAAGCAACTAACGTGTCGTAGAGGATGAACGTTAAAATAGGTAGTTTTTGTAACTGCCTTAACGTAACGTAAAGCAAATCGTAAAGTCATTTTTAAATTCCGTTGACATTAAACAAATAAAGCAATGTTCACACAATATACAATTAATATACAAATGTAAAAAAAAAGATAAATGAATGATGAACTTGTACGGTTTTAATTGCTTCTATTTAAATATAAAAATATTATTTTTCCTTAAGGTTAAATTTTTTTTATTTTTGTTTATACCTACTTTTTAGTTGTAAATTATTGTACCTGCATCAGAATTCCAGTATGTAAATAGTTTGGTCATATTTATTTGAAAATTTTACTGAAATTAGGTCATTTGTTTATCTAGTTATTAATTGTGGTGATCACTGTATTTCTTAAATTAATATAAGATTTGTTTGTTTTGCTTTATTAATAGACAACTTAAAACAATAAAATTTTAAATCTATTATGAAGTTCCAATTACAAACACAGAATAATTTTACTCAAATAGACTAAATCAATAACCAATATAACCTTAAAATGTTTATAAACGGGTAGTACGCTGATGAAATGTTCATTTGGTAGGTAATCGGGCAAGATCCTCGAGTGCATTCGGTGACTTTCGTCTCGATAGGGATGCGTTCTCACGTACGTATCAGAACGTTACTTTAGGTAATACGCATCGAGATACGGGAGTTGAACCATTAATGCGCAAGCGTACATGTCAAAAAGATGCGTTACGTTTACGTATTTGTGTGCACAAAAACTCCCTATTTACACCTCTAAATATTGGCATCGTTTTACGATTCCTTAACGGAAATTTAAAAAATATGATTTAAATCAGATCCCGTAAATCGTGAATGTCTAGTTTTTGTGTAAAAGTACTTCTGTTTGTGAATAGTGCAATATGCCGAAAGATTCTAGCCTGGTTTATTCCCGGATCAGAACCTATCCCCAGCTTCTTTACACCAATTCCTCTGTAAAGCATATAGTAAAATGGTGAGTTTAAGATTGCTTTCCTCCTCTTTTTTATTTAATACATAATATTTGGCTGATTCCTCAACATTTAAGTTTCAACAGTTTAGAAAAGTATGTGTTGTCGTAGATACCATCTCAGCGAAAATTTTCGGCTACACAACACACATATGTCAAAATGCAAGAAAATGAGCGAATCGAAAGTTGATCAGTTATCCATTGGCAGTAGACAATCGTTGATGACTTTATCCAATGAACACTATAAATTTAAAAATTTAATTTGCATTTATGCGAGGCGATGATTTGTGCAAACATACCTTTGAAAACTGGAAAATCCTACGTTTAAAAGTTTTTTTGGAAATATATTCCAAGAAAAGTGTTACCGATGAAAGTACATTGAGAAAAAATTACGTACTTACCTCAAATTTGCAACGATACCATAAAAAATCAAGAAGATAGGGGAAAATCGATATATTTATTTTATTGTAGATAAATATGTGGTTTCTCAAAATACGCACTTTTTTAAATTATTTTACATATCTTGCGCATATTTCGTAATTTTTTACTGCATATGTATGCGCATATTTCATCAAAATTGCTCGCATATAAATCCGCTCCCTAACCATCACCATCATACACTACACATAATACAACACACAATATATAAAACTAACTTCTTCAAAAACTCATTATTAGAAACACTTACAAACACAGAATCATATAACACACATAATTAATGCAGAAATACTCAAAATAATCAGAATTTGATGTATTACAGATAGTGTTGCCCAAAATCGGTCTTGGTCTTGCAGTTTTGGTCTTGTTCTTGCGTTTTCGCAAGACCAAGACCAATACCAAGACCGCCTAATTTTAGCAAGACCAAGATCAAGACTTACCGTGCAAAACTTGAGCAAGAACAAGGCTAAGCCTGCGAGACTCTTGCGTTTTGCAATTAGAACTGAGGGTAGTTTTAGAGAATATATTAGTTCGGCTATATTCTTAGATACTCTATGAAAAACAAAAAAATATGTAACAAAAATTTCGAAAATTGGATTTATGCCCATTACGAACAATACCATAAACATACATATCGAATCAAAATATCCATTAAAAGAACACTTGACACATTTGACACCTACCCAGAGGTCAGTATTACAAGGTAAAAGTAAAATATTTTGTAATACATTCTTTCCCAGCAGATGAATTCTCTGAAATTAATTGTCCAGGTTATATCGAATATTATCCAAACTTTTTAAAACTTAGCTGATAAAAAATATACCTAATAAGTAATTAATTTTTTTCATTATTAGTTTTCTAGGAATTTAAACACCAAAATATCTTATCGGTATATAGAATACTAAGACTATTGTGTATTGTTTTTGCTGAATGTGCTATGAGGTCACTCGGTTAAACAACATTTGCCGAAACAGTGCGGCTAATATTTAAAATTATGATAACGAGACAAAAATAACAGATAATGCCGGATAGCGTGTACCTAAACAAAATTCCGAAATATTATTTAATAACGATATATAGTTCTCCAAAAAATTTACGCACCACCTTAAAAACGGGTCATTATTAATATCTCGAATTTCCTAAACCTGTTGTCCGATTGAAACCTGTTGTCCGGACCTGTTATCCGATTTTTTTAATTAATATGTTGTCTTATTCTTTATAAATATTGCCGTATTAATAATATTGTTGCTATACAGGTCAACTATTGTCACCGTATACCGGGTGTACCAATCAAACTGTGTTTTTTCTCAGAGCTAGCATAGATCTGTGGAATATTCTAGCATTTATAAAATACTTAGATTAAAACTATAGCCTCATATTTTTTAACATTATGTTTTTTTATTCATTCGCTTGCTTATATTGGAGAATAAAAAAGTTAGGTACTTTTTTAACTAGCTATGTTTTTAATCAATACAAGATGTTTTTAAAATGAGTATGGCAAACTTTAATGGGTAATTCTGCACGAAAAGTAATGACAGTTTGCTTTATAAACGAATGCTTTATAAATGCTTCGTTTTCCAAATAGGGGGTGTTAAAATTTTTCTTACAAACGGACGACTTATTTATTGCTCTAAAACGGATTGAGATATGAAAATGAAATTTTGTGGGTTTTAAGAGGTAGTTTTTGTGCATTTTTGAGATATACAATTAATAATTTAATATTCACCATTTACGTTTACTGGAAATACACTTACGCAGTATTCCCTGTAAAATTAAAGAAAGTGATTTATTGAAGAGTAATTTTGCTGTGATTGTGAGGTAGCTGACGTGCCATCAAATTTGAATCCCATACTCGACTGTCCAACCCAACCAGATGAAATTCTGCACATGGTATGATTGGATTTGGTTTAAAAATGAGAACTGACACTAACGTGACACTAACACTAACTAACATATTTTGCTCATCTGTCACCGAATTGAATGTTTTTCAAGTCACAGATAGTGAATGGCAAGTACTCGAAAAAATACATAAGTTTCTAATAAACTTTAGTTAGTTAAAACATAGGCACGGATCGTCCACTTATATCGTGCGTTCAAACTCCACCCGGTGTCAGTTGTTAGTCCAGGAACCGAAGCATTTCACCTCGCAATTTTTACAGAATGGATCGATTTGCTTGAAAATTTGAGAAAAGTAGTGGATAGTCCAAGGATCACAAT
This sequence comes from Diabrotica virgifera virgifera, assembly GCF_917563875.1. Taxonomy (NCBI): domain Eukaryota; kingdom Metazoa; phylum Arthropoda; class Insecta; order Coleoptera; family Chrysomelidae; genus Diabrotica; species Diabrotica virgifera. The sequence continues at coordinate 246,520,115 of NC_065449.1, forward strand.
CTATATGATGGCGTATAAGGCTGTATAGAACATTGATAGTCCCCGTTCCCCGTTCTCACATATGGATCAGAGGCATGGACGCTAACTAAATCAGATGAATCCGCTCTATCGATTTTTAAAAGAAAGGTGCTACGCAAGATATTCGGAGCGGTTGTGAGAACGGAATATGGAGGCGTAGATTATAACTTTGAACTGCAGAATATTATACAAGCATGAGTTTGGTGGAAAAGATATTATCAGTAGTAATTGCACATGAGCTCTAAAATTCTATATTAATTTTAGAGATCGGGTGCAATTTGTTGCGATTATTTCCTGAATAAAACTGTTCAAAACCAAAATGTTATTGTAACTTATTTATGTAAGTACAAATTAGTACAGTTAAACACACAGCTGTTATTAATATTTTACGCTTGAAAGTCATCACATTTATAATTTTTAAAACATTAATTTTCATTAATGTCACTGAATGTATTTTTTCATAGCAACGAAGGGCATCTGACATAATATACTTGACGACGGGCAATTATCAAAAATTATCAATTTAATTTAGAATTCTGTAGCTTTCTATTGGTCAGAATCTCCTATGAATGAAATAATCACTATAATTAAGCGAAACCGCCTGCAGTCGGCAGGACATGTAGCCCGGGCCCCTGAATCAAACATGATAAAAAAGATTAAAACAGCGCAACCCGTGGGAATGAGAAGACGGGGTAGACCAAAGCTCAGGTGGATGCACGGGGTAACACAAGATGCCGAGAAGATCGGAGTTGGCAAATGAAAAATGCAAGCAAGGGACAGAACAGAATGGCGTAGAAAGCTTGAGAAGGTCGAGGCCCTCTAAGGGCTATAGCACCAAGATGATGATGATGAAGTTTTCAGGGACTTTTGGCCCTCGGTAATAATGTAATACATTATTCCGCGTTTAAAATTTTCAAAAATACTTGTAGTTTTCTCAGAATTCGAAAAAAATGAATGCATTTAAAATGCTTTGGCCCGAAATTTTTCGCCTATGCTCTTAATTCCATATAAACATAATATTTAACTTAGACATGTCACAAAAACACTGTTTCAGAACCTTTTTACAAAATACTTGCCAATTTAGTTCATTTTTGTCAATGTTTTAAAAATTTAACAAATTTCCATTTACGTGTCGATTGAAATGAATATTTCATATAGTTTTCCCTTTCTACCTTATGAATAACTGAGAACGCCAGAGAAATCTGTTTACCATATAATGAATTTTTAACAAATTTAACCAAGACGGCCTATCTCCTCCTATATCAATATCTGGAAACGAAAACCATAAAAGACAACTGATGCTAATAACTTTGACCCTATTACAAGAAAAATGAAAAATGTTTTGAGGGATATAGGGATAAGCCTGGCTTAATGATTAATTAAAAAGAAAAACAGAAGAAGAAGAGTACCGCAAGCGGAACGAAATGAATTCTTAAAGTGGGAATATAAACTAGTATCAACCATCACTTGGAATATTTTAATATTTATGATCGTTCAAGTTCGCGGGAAATTTTACTTTAATAAATTCAGCATGTATTTAATCTTTTCTTTTCTTGCTGCAATTTTTTAGATTAAGGTTTCTGAAAGAATAACCATTTTTCATTTAGATTAACATTGTTTATGTTAAACAACAAAAGTAAAGCTATTAATACTTTTCACTCACCTTTCTCTAATTTGTATTAAAATACTAAACTGCGCGTCATAGGAAACGGGCACCCTAAAAAATGGGTAATTTTTGAGGTTGCGTATCTCCTAAACCTGTTGTCCGATTTAAGTGATTTGTTGAATATGTTATAGCCTTGTTTATTGTCAATATCTCTGTAATAGTATTTTTGCTAAACAGGTAAATTTTCATTGTATACTGGGTGTACGAATCAAACTGTGTTTTGTTTTCAAAGTTCGCAACACCCTGTGGAATATCCTAGCATTTATAAAATACTGAAATTAAAACTCAACTGTAGCCTCAGGTTTTCTGAACATTTTGTTTTCTGATTCATTCGCTTATGTTGGATAATACAAAAGTTAGGTGCTTTAACAATTAGCCATCTTCTTTTTCAGTACAGGGTGTTTCTAAACAAGTGCGACAAACTTTAAGGGGTAATTCTGCATTAAAAAATAATGAGTTTACTTTATAATTGTATGTCCGCAAATGCTTCGTTTGCGAGATACGGTATGTTGAATTTTTTCTTACAAACTGACGATTTATTTATTGCTTTAAAACCGGTTGAGATATGGAAATTAAATTTCGTGGGTTTTAAGACGTAGTTATTGCACATTTTTTGACATACAATTAAGAATTTCATATTCACCATTGGCGTGCATATGGGTAATATGATCGGTAATATTACCCATATGCGCGCTAATAGTGAATATAAAATTCTTGATTGCGAGTCAAAAAATTCGCAATAACTATTTCTTAAAACCTACCAAATTTCATTTGCATATCTCAACCGGTTTTAGGGCAATAAAATAAATCGTCAGTTTGTAAAAAAAATTTAACATCCCGTATCTCGTAAACGAAGCATTTGCTGACATAAGTTTATAAAGCAAACTGTCATTATTTTTCATGCAGAATTGCCCGTTAAAGTTTGTCGCACTTCCTTACAAACAACCTATACTGATGAAGAACATGACTAGTTGTTAAAGTACATAACTTTTGTAATATCCAACATAAGAGAATGAATCAAAAAACAGAATGTTCAGAAAACCTGAGGCTATAGTCGGGATTTCATTTCTGTATTTAATAAAGGCTAGAATATTCCACAGGGTATTGCGAACTTTGAGAAAAAAACACAGTTTGATTCGTACACCCGGCATACAATGCAAATTTACCTTTTTAGCAAAAATATTATTACAAGGATATTGACAAAGAACAAGGCTATAACATATTCAAAAAGTCACTTAAATCTGACAACAGGTTAAGGAGATACGCGACATCAAATATGACCCATTTTTTAGGATGCCCGTTTTCTATGACGCGCAGTGTATATTAAAAACAGTCTCAAATAGTCCAGGAACTGAAGCTTTTCACCTCGCAATTTTTACAGAATGGACCGATTTGCTTGAAAATTTGAGAAAAAGTAGTAGATAGTCCAAGGATTAAAATCTATATGATGCCGAAAGGCGCTTTTACCATGGGGGTGGTTGCCACCCCATCCCGGGGGTGAAAATTTTTTATTATATTTTGACCGCAAAAGTTGATAAAAACATTCATTCTAAGCAAAAAATGTTCTATACATTTTTTTGATAAAATGAATAGTTTTCGATTTATTCTCTATCGAAAGTGTTAGATTTATATCGAAAAAATAAGTGTTTTTCAATAATATATTAATTTATGATTCACTCAATTTTTGCCGTACAAAAAATTTTCTTAAACCAATCTCTTGGGAATTAAATAACCTACAATTTCATATTTAAACATTTTTTCGTATCTCTGATGCTAATGTTTCTATTCTGAAGAAATCGATATTTTTACCAAACTACAAAAACTCGTTATTCGCTTTTAACCCCAGTTTTTTTAAAAATAATCTTTCTAAGCCAGTCAAACTTCTAGAATCTATTAATAATACATAAATAAAGAAGAATAAATAAGGTAAATGACTAAAAACACCGCTAACTTACATTATTATGCTTCCAATTGGATTTCTCCTTTTTTTTTCTAAAAAATATATTGATTTTTTAACCGTAACTTTTCTATTTTTATCGTAGAAAGTTTGGCAAAAAAGAATTTTGTAGGTTTTTATAAGGTCTATAAGACTATTAACATTAGTTCTTTTTAAAATCCTCAGTCGCAAAAAGAGGTGACTTTGAAAGGGTTGGTAAAGGTGGTTTTTGCATGTTATTACAAGTTTTAAGTATCCATAGCTCACTAAATTTTTGCTGTAGTAAAAATTTTTGCAAACCAGTTTCTTGAGAATTAAATTAGCTACAATTTCATATTTAAACATTTTTTCGTATCTCTGATGCTAATCTTTCTATTATGAACAAAAGGCCATTATTTTCCAAACTACAAAAATTCGTTACTCGCTTCTAACTCCATTTTTTTAAACTAATCATTCTAAGCCGGTCAAGCTTCTAGAGCCTATTAATAATATAAAAATAAAGAAGACTAAATAAGGTTAATGACTAGTTTTAATTAGGGTGGTGATTAGGGTGGTGATTAGGAGGTTGCTTCGGATCACTTTTTCGCTGAAAAAAGTAGGGACTAACATTCTTTTCAATACACGTCACTTAATTTTTGAGCTACAGACTTTCTTTTTATTTCTGGAGATAGATATTTTCAAATTTTTAAATTAGTTTGAACAAGTTATCCTCGAAAAATGCATAGTTTTGCCGTCTTTTGACTTTGAAACTACAGTATTTAGCATTTGACGAAGAAGAGCTAACATTTAATAATGTATAGCTCGATTACTATTGGTCTTAAAAAAAATTAAAAGAAACGGTTTTGTTTATTGTTTCAAAAGGTACATTTTTGTTAGGTAAAGTTGTTTTGATAAAACGAAAACTTTTGGAGTTATTAGCCGAAAACTTATTAACAACATTGATTTTTTCGATATAAAACTAACACTTTCGATAGCGAATAAATCGAAAACTATTAATTTTATCCAAAAAAATGTATAGAACATTTTTTGCTTAGAATGAATGTTTTTACTAACTTTTGCGGTCAAAATATAATAAAAAATTTCCACCCCCAAGATGGGGTGACAACCACCTGCATGGTAAAAGCGCCTTTCGGCATCATATAGATTTTGATCCTTGGACTATCCACTACTTATTCTCAAATTTTCAAGCAAATCGATCCATTCTGTAAAAATTGCGAGGTTTTGTCCTATTTTAAGCTTCATTACTTGGACTAAAATTGCAAATGGAGTTTATATTATGTATTTCACTTTGACTATGCTTTATAAATCTCTTATCAGATCCAAAATCAACTATGTACTATTTAATTGCCTACTCATCCGCATCCAAAACAATGTTAAAGCCACTTGGCCACATATTTATATAACAATGCCCTTGGTGCTTTCCGCACTACTCCAAATGACTGTTTACACTGCGAATGCGGAGAACCTAACACGAACGTGCAGTTAGAGGATTATTACAAAACAACAGTAATGAATTAAATCTTGGTTCGAATATTATGCTCTTGATATGCTATTGGTTACGACTACCTCTCACGAAACGGAATCAATGAAGCAATGAGATAACTAAGAATACCAGAAAAACTGATACGATTGGTTAAAATGATGTTAACTAAGGCAGGCCGCACATCAAAGAAACATGAAACGTAAATTACGTTTCATGGAAATAAAACACTGCTAAACAAATATACGTCCGGCCATTTATGAAACTCTCCGAAAATAAAAATGTGTCATGAGCATGAATCACACTTGTTTCATTGGTAGGCGGACTTTGAGATTTGTTTAGCAGTGTTTTATTTTTATGAAACATGTTTTACGCTTCATGTTTCATGTTTTTCGTTTCATGTTTCTTTGGTGTGCGGCTTGCCTAAGACCTTCTGCAAACGAAGCTCATCGTCATAGACGCGTATAAGTTTCGTGATGCACCGAGGATTCCTCTATGCCTTAAAATCCGCAAACGATTCGATTTGCAAGCGGTATGTGATTGTCTTGGCTTTCATGCTTTTACAGTACATAGTTGCAAAGATGTCAAGTGACGAAGAGGACTTACTTTTGTTAAATTATCTTCGCCGCTGCAAAAAAAAAGAAACGGGGAAAATTTTGGGTGCATCGGTATATCTACAAAAATTACAACAGGAGGTTATGCATTGCCACCAAAGAGTTGTAGGAAGATGACTCCAATTTCCAGACATTTTACAGAATGTCTAATGATACCTACATTTAAAGAATTGTTGTAAATTGTAGAGCCTGCCATTTAAAATTAAAATAGTAACTTGCATACTAACACCCCATTTTAAAAAATAGAATGTGTGTGTACTTTGTACGCACGTAAGAAGTTATACTTCTATTATAATATAATTTCAACGAAATTAATATACCTACTTAACAGTTACAATACAAAAAATTAACAATAATTACCAAAAATGAACCAAAACTTAACAATGCCAAATATTTAAAAAAAAAAAGAAAAAAGTATGAATCGTCCGGGATTTGAACCCGCAATCTCGCGATTTTTTTATCTCTGGTCCAATGCTCTACCAACAAGGCCATCAAGCCGCATGCTACTTACCTTTCAGATATACATAATTATTCATCACGGTGACAAGTGAAATATAAAAATAGATGTTTTATTATTTTACGCCCAAGGAAGACAAATCCAAAGACACAAAATTATAATAAAAACTTTTTAAACCACCTTTTTCAAATTGCGCAAGTTGTATTAATAATATTAATGTTATTAAATGAAATATAAATATTTTGACGTTTCACAATTTGACAATTCACTTTTAACTGCAGTGCCTTAAAATTTTTAAAGCACTAGTGCCTTAAAGTAGCATTTTTAACGCTCCTAAAAATTGCATTTTTAACAAGTTTGTGGAAAAATATATTTAAAAACACTAATATATTCTTTCCACAATTTTTCTGGACTGATACATACATAAATTAAAACATTTTGAAATATAACTTCAAAAATATAATATGAAAACTATTTAAAAAGGCAGTATAACTATTAACTAACCTTTGTTGTTTATCTTCCCACAAATTTTAAAACGCAACAACCATACATAACCAAACCGTCAACTGTCCAAACCACAGCTGCGCTACAGCTGCCATATTGGATAATTTTTGACATGTCATTTGAACATCCAATCATAACAAACTTATAATGCGCATGCGCGCGGATCGTAGGTTTTAACATATAAAAATTCACCCTCATATCGCGCGTAAAGAAGTATAACTTCAAAAATTCCACCAAATAACGTGTTGTAGTACTGCAAGTGACTGACTGACATCGTTGTACGCCTGGTGACTTGCAGCTTGTCTGCGTTGACGACTTCTCACCGCTGACCTGACACTTCGTGTACAGTACTCTATGAAAGCGGATGCATTACGTACTTCACATATAATACGCGTTTATGACGATAAGCTTCGTGTGCAGAATGCCTATTATAGTCAATTAAGCCCCGTGACTCTCTCCAGATCAATGCTCCGCGTCGAACCAGTTGAGTCTTTTAGATTAATACTCCTTAAGACTACGGTTTGACTTCATATCAAGACGTTAAAGCCCGATTTGTCATCCATAGGTGTCCAACTTTTACTACATCAGGGAACATCACTTTTTCAGCTTGAACTAACACTCTGTCCCTTAGATCGCTATTCTATACAATTTTCGTAAACCCATGTAACACTCGACCGATGGTCGTAGTGGAAAATAGTTACAGACTTTTTTAATCTATTACTAGAAAAGCATAATTAGAGGAGGCAAAATCTAGACAAGCGGTACGATCCTGAACGAAAGATAACAGTACATAGGTTTCGCAGATGACTTGGTATTTCTGATATGTTCAAGAACAGAACTTAGTCTGACTATGAATTTAGAAAACCAAGTATATCAGAAGAAGAGTGGAAAATGCAGAACACAATAAATGGACCACTTTAAAGCGAATGAGACAGTATAAATTTGAGAAGGTAACAGAATTTGAGTACCTTTAAGTAGCAGTTACAAATAGAAAAGACGAAAAGAGAGAAATAAATAAACGGTTGCTGAAAGATAGCAAAGTAGTAGGAGCATTAAATGCACGTTTGAAAGCAAAAACGTGTCCAAGTCAAAACTGTTGAAGGCAGAAAAAGTTAGAGATTTGAGAGAGGAAAATTTTGTGAGAGCAAAACTTTTGGTGGTAATATAGAAGGCTGATGGAGAATGATGTAGAAGAACAAACCAGGATCGTATGTAAATGGATAAGAGACACAAAAAATCCCAAAAGATGATCAAGCTACAGAGAGTTACATGGCTGGGACATGTTTTACGAATGCCAAAAGAGAGAACCGTGCTAAGAGTTGGCCAAGTGCGAGAACTAGTAAAGAAAAGAAGAGGGAGATCACGAAGAAAGTGTTTTTATGTCATTCGCACTGAGATAGAAGAAATTGGTACAAGAGACTGGAGAGTATAAGTATTGGCCTGGAAAAAGAAAAAAAAATAGTCAAGACTATCGAAACCAAGAGCCTGTAAGGCCTGTAGTGCTGTTATAAATTAAATATACATTTATTTACAAATAAACTTTAGATCTTTACACGCCAAAATAAGCGTGTAATAAACTAAAATAGTTGTTTCCAGTAAAAAGAGTAAATAATATTAAAATGCCACAACAAATTAGACTCAAATTCAGGATATATTTTCTGTTTGTATGTAAAAATCAAGTTTCTCTTATTGGAAGCAATATTTTATAAAAATTCACATATTGTTGCCATACCTTTGTGAACCTTGATTCTCATTCCAAACGCCTATTTGTCATTCTTACATCGAACACCACCGTAAAAGGTAAAGAAGCAAATCCAGTGAGAATTGCATTAAGTTTGCAGAACACGCACCGCAAACAGGACAGTTCGATTGAGATAAGGGTCAACAAGTCCTACTAACTACATATCGTCTGAGGCACATTTTATTGAATGTGCTACCCATCCGTGCAGTCTTACTATTAACACAAATAATTCAACCGTTTTCTCTTAAACTTTAAAAATGATAAATAATAATTTAATGTTACCTGATTAATATCCAATATATCCTACACTACACGAAGGAGTAATAACAGATTCTTAATCTGCATTAGAATATTAGGGCAGTCACTGAGGGTATTTGGCTCCAAATTCCATCCTACTACATCGATTTACTTGATATTTTTACAGTAAGTAGGGAATAGCTCAAGAAACAAAGTCTACCCTATATACTATGGCGCATATATCTTGGGGGTTGTTCTCACCTCTTCAAGATGGTGGAAAAGTTTTTGGTCAAAATAACCACAGAATTAACTAGAGAACCTAATTCTAAGCAAAAACTGTTCTATGTATAACAATTATTATTCGTCGTTGAAAATTGGCCATTTTCATTGAAAAATTTCATTTTTTGCGAATACCTTAAAAACTAAGCAACTAACTAAAAAAACTATATAAAACATTTTTGTAGCTTATAAAAAAGCAAAGAGATTCGTTCCTTTATAAATCTTCCAGTTTTAATACTAAAAGAGATATGGTAGTTGAAAAGAGTTTGTTTTTTTTTGGTGCATTGTTACGGTTGAAAGGTCTTTTTCTCAAAGTTCTTGTATAATTCATAATGAATATCAAATTTTGATAAGATGTATAACAAGTTGTATACCTATTAGGCCTTATTTAACATTTAAATAGTAACGGAAATAGTAAATACTATATTTTATTTTGATTGGGCTAAGTTCAAGGTTTCTGTCAGGTGCGAGATAGATAATTAATTTTGAGGCTGGTCTTCGTTGATAGCTTGAAGTAAAAGCATGGTTTTTTAAGTAAACCGATCAGACTTCGATCAAGATGTGCATATATTATCACAAATTATATTTTGGATTATTCTAAAGATTACATCAGTTTGTGGAACATCGTATGGACTTAGTTTTCCGATTCCTTGTTGGAGATTATAGAATCTAGTTTCTGTGAAAGCCTTCGTTAGCCATACATTTTTTGCACGAAGAAAAAAACCACGTGTTTCCACCGCATAGATTTTCCAGAATTTTGTATACAGGCTGTGAATTATATGTATTTTAAATATTAGTTGGAGACCTTTGTCCGCTGAAGTCGGATATTTATTCCGATTTGATGTTTGCCGAAATGCAGTAATGAAGTTGTTGGATGCAACTTTTTCTATTGGCTGTTTGTAAGAATGTTGATGGTGTGAAGACGTTCAAGTTTTGGAACTAAAGGTTAGTGAAATTATTTACATCACTACTTTCGCGTAGAAAAGACTATTCTTTTGTTTGTTTTTTTATTTGAGAGACACTTCAACATCTCACTAGTCAATCTGTTCCTAAGATAGATAATATTTTATTACTTCATTAAAGTCATAATAAAATTATTATTCAACAGTTTTATTTTAAAATAATGTAAAGAGCTCTTAGGGAATTTAGGTACTTTAGTTGAAACCTCTTCGAGGTGACTTTTTAGCAAGTGTTTTTCTCTTTCATTTCAAACATTGTAACGATATACTTATTATATTGATGTTTATAATAAATAATATTTGTTTTGGTAATAAAGTTATATGTATTTACTATTTAATTTATAATTCTCACATATTTTTGCTGGCGCCCTGTAATTAGATATTCCTAAAATCTACTTTGAATAAATCATTTTAGGCCAGACTAAAATGATTCCTTCTTATGTTTTCTAACCCACCCCAGAGAAGTCTCAAATCTCTATGGTCTGACTTTTATTTGTTTGTTTTCTTTAAATTAACTATAGCTGTTACAGAGAAAGCGTCTTTCTTGGTAACAGCATGCTCAAATCTGTGTATTCAATTTGAAATAACAGATAAACGGTCGACTTTAGGTGTATAAAGCTACCAATACCTGTTGTAGTGGTTGAAAAGACCTTTAAAATGAGCAATATTAAATGTCGATTACATTCAAATTAAGCGAGATCTGCTGCAAAAAAATTGATGACTAATATATTTTAAGAAAAAATGAGAAGTTTATTTAACCTCTTAACCACCAAAATTTAAATATATCGTTTTCCTTCTACAATACCTTTTATTATAATAGTGTTCAGATCTTATTTTTTTCAAAAAACCATTCATTTTAATCCTGTCCAACTTTTTGAACATAGAAATAACACTGTAATAAAAGATATTGTCGAAGGAGAACAGGTGAAAAAAGGTGGTTGAGAGGTTAAATATACTTCTCATTTTTTCTTAAAATATATTATTCATAATTTTTTGCAGCATATCTCGCTTTGTTTGAATGTAATCGAAATTTAATATTGCTCATCTTAACTCTTTTCGGCACAGCAGATTGAAATTTGAACCACCAAATTTTTGCTACATGTTGCACAGTGGTCCACAAAATGAACCACTTACTAATCTATTTTTATCAAGTTACACCTACGCAAGAGGTTTGTATTTCTTATTGCCTCTGTCTCTATTAAGTATAATCATTAATTGGTAAAATTAGCACGGTTTAGTTATCAGCCAAACGCAAATCGTTATCAATTGTTTCTTGAAAAGTGAGGTCATTTTACACGTGCAATTGAATGTTAGAGAATGATACAGAGTTAAAGGTCGTTTCAAGCACTACAAAAGGTATAAGTAGCATTATACACCTAAAATCCGCCGTTTCTCTGTTACTTCAAGTCTAATACACCGATTTGAGCATGAACCAAAAAACAAATTATTTTCACCTACCATATCTATTTTTGTATTAAAACCAGAAGATTTATGAAGCAACGGACCTCTTTGTTTTTTAATAAGCTATAAAAATGTTTTTATACAGTTTTTTAGTTAGATGCATATTTTTTAAGGTATTCGCAAAAAAAAACGTCCGAAAAGGTGTCATTTTTCAATGAAAATGATCAATTTTCAACCACGAATAACTCAGAAGGTACTGAGTTTAAAAAAAAAATTAAAACAGTTTTTGCTTAGAATAAGTTTCTCTAGCCACCATCGTCGTTATTTTGACCAAAAAATTTTAGGTAGGTATGTCAAAAAATATGAATCTCGCTCAAGAGTAAAGTGCCTTTATATTTCACAATATCGAAAATTGTCATTGAGAAAAGTTGTTTGTAATTCAAAATTATGTTATAATCTGCATTTGCACTCTTCTAATTAAAAAATTTTTTCTTCAAAATTTTCGTCAAATTACGGACACCCAACATCATATTTATTTATGATAGCTCCATTATTAATTTTACGAAAAAAGTTATTCATAGTCTCGTAACCAAAATAAAATTATCAGATATTATATTTTGTCAATTTTATACGAGGTATGTCAAAAAATATGAATTTCGCTGAAGAGTAAAGTACCTTTATTTTTCACAATATTGAAATTTGTTATCATAAAAAGTTGTTCAGAATTAAAAAGTATGTTTCAATATGCAATGGCATCCTTCTATTTGAAATATTGTGAACTATAAGGGTATTTTACTTTTGAGCGAAATTCATATTTTTGACATACCTCGTATAGAATTGAAAAACAATTGATATTTTATGATTGCATCTTAGTTTTTTGACTATTCAGACATTTTTATAAAGAATAATTTTTTTGCAAAATTAATAGTAACGGAGTTATTTTAAATAAAAATGATGTTGGATCCGTAATTTGAGGAAAATTTTCAAAAAAAAATTTTCAATTAGAAGAGTGTAAATGCATATTATAACATAATTTTTAATTACAAACAACTTTTCTTAAGAACAATTTTCGATATTGTGCAATATAAAGGCACTTTACTCTTGACCGAAATTCATATTTTTGGACATACCTCGTATATTATTGATAAAATTTGATACCTGATGATTGCATCTTAGGTTTTAGACTATGCAGAGCACTTTATAAAGAATAACTTTTTTTCGTAAAATTGATATTAAAAAAGTTTCCCATATGGTTCCAAGTTACGCAGACACCCTGTATAATAAAAATATAATAAGAAGATAAATAGTGGCTATTCCCAAAATTTGATTAAAATCCATAGAGTAGGATAGAATTCGGAAATAATATCCTGTTCTTGCTCTCATTGACTGGCGTATATTGAGTCAATCAGAATCAAAACCCGCTAAATTCAAAATTTTTCGATTTCCCTTTTTTACACAGATTCAAAGATCTAAGTACCTATTAATCTACAGGCATAAGTTTTCGTCTCAAAACCTTTTAAATCCGCTTAAAAATACCACTGGAATGTTGACGTTATAATCATACCCTGGTATGACCATACTTTTATGAATAATAAAATACTTCTTTTTCTTGAATATTTTGTATGTTTTCCAATCAACATTGTTCAATACCTACTTTTTGGACAATCAAAAATTAGGAATTTGGAAAATGTTATGTGGGCTTAGAATTAAAATCTGCTAAATCCAAATTAAAATTACAAATTTCTGAAGATGTAAGGAGCATGCAAAAAAAGGACTCTATACCAAATTAGTGTGCCATTTTATGACATTTATTGATGCTACGTTGACTAAGAAATGCCGGATAATTCTTTGGGAAATTTATATTTTTAATGTTGTTTTGGTCTCCTCAAATATTTCAAAAATGGATCTAGCAGGTTTTGATTCTATAGGCCTCGTTTAAAAAGCACAAAAATTTTAAGGAATGACGTGTCGTATGTTATGTTATTTAAAAATCAACGACATTTTTTAAAAATAATTCTTATCAGTCTTTTGTATGTTCCTAATAAAATAATCTTTGTAAAAGCAAATTTCATTTATGGTAGTTTATGTGAACAATATTGTAGTTAACATTCTTTTGCCTCTATACGCATAGTGAAAGATGCACGCAAAGATATACTTAATATTAGGGGAGCCCAAGCGGGGATTTTTGCAGTTACTCGAGCGTGTCAGATCATTACATAGGGAGAAAGCTTGTACCCTGAAAATGTACCTCTACCATATATTGACTCTTAATGCAGGGAAGTTCGTTAAGGGGAGGGGCCGGAAAAAAATCTAACCCTAGAAAAACTCGTTTCAGGTTAAGATAAGATAAGTTAAGTACATGCAAAACAGTGTATATTTCATAAATCTGACGATTTGAGCGGGACGTAAGGAAATGGGTGAGTCCCAAAGTTTCACAAGAAAAAAGCGAATATTTCGCGAAATTAATGACAGATCGAAAAACTAAAAAATACGTACTCAACATTTTTCAAAAATCTATCGAATGATACCAAACACGACTTCCCACGGAGAGGGGCGGTGGGTAAATTTAATATTTTAAATACGAATCCCGCGATATTTCGAGAAATGAACATCAGATCGAAAAACTGAAAAATACACTTAGCCAATATTTTTGAAAAATCTATCGAATGACACCAAACACCACCCCCACAGAGATGGGGTTGGGGATTACTTTAAAATCTTAAATGGGAGTCCCCATTTTTATTGCAGATTTGGATTCCTTTCGTAAAAATAAGTAACTTTTATTCGAGACATTTTTTGGAATTATGGATAGATGGCGCTATAAAAGTCCCCACTAAAATCGAAAACTTTACTTAACTTTTTTTGGTTTTAGGACCTACTCTTTACAACCCAATAGGGCCCCATAACGCTCGAGTGACTGCACATTTAGCATAATTTGCTAGCCTACAATAACGTCATATGTCAAAACTAAACTAAAAATATACAACTCAACAATAAATTTCAATTTAAAAATGATTATACTTTAAATGTTTGCCATTAAATTGCAGCATTTTCCTATCCATTTCCCTGAAGTGTGAACAGTATTAATGTACTTTCATTTTAATCCAAAACTCAATTAAACTTCACACACGTGTTTGCTCTGCAATTTCCTTAAAAGATATTAACGAATTAGTAGGTTTTTTAAAAGTGACATTAATTTTATGTAGGTGAGGTGATTCACTAATACTCTAAGATACGATATAAGGTCGATTTGCACCGATCTGTTTAATGGGTAAAAGTTATTGGATATGTAATTTAGCATGTTAAAAATTACAAAAAACAAGGTATGCCTGATATAATCTTGTTCTAACTATAATTAACTAATAATAATTAAAAAATTACATTTTTTTACAAATTTAAAAAAAAATTTCGACCTGGGCAGATATTATTTCAGATTCTTTAGGTCATTCTAAACAAAAAAGGTCTTTTGTAATTTTTTTCCCAAGTTGATCGTTTTCTAGTTATAAACAATTTAAAACTGAAAAAAGAACGAAAGATAACGATTTTGAAGGCTCAAAAACATAAGTATAAAATATCATTTTTAAAATTACGAAGTACCTAAATTCAAATTCAAACCTTATTATATCAGTTCTTGATAAGTCTTTTGGACTTATTTCATTCTGATACATTATTTTTTAGTTGTTAATGCCTGTAAGAAACCTTGCCATAAGAAACCTTCCTCATTAACAATTAAAAAATATGTTTTAGAATAAAGCATGTCTAAAATCCTTATCGAGACCTGATACAAAAAGTTTTGAAGTTGAATTTATGTACTTGATGATTACTGATTACAAAAATGATATTTTTTACTTGTGTTTTTGAGCCTTGAAAATTGAAATCTTTCGTTCTTTTTTCGGTTTTAAATTGTTTATAACTCGAAAACGATCAACTTTAGAGAAAAATTACAAAATACCTTTTTTGTTTAGAATAATCCAAGAAATTCGAAATAATATCTGCACGGGTCGAATTTTTTTTAATTCATAAAAAAATGTAATTTTTTAATTATTAATTAATTATAGTTAGAACAAGATTATATCGGGCAACCCTTGTTTTCGGATCCTCTACTATAACAGTTTTAATAAATAAATTTGGGATTTTTAGGCATAAGAAATATTTTGAAAATGCCACTTATTTCTTTTTAATTATTCGCTTAAATATGCCGAATATACATATGCATTATTTTTATCATGTTTAGGTATGACCTCATTTTTGACCAAATTTTGTCTACTGAAATCAAGGTAAGGGTAGTAGAAGTACAAAAGTTAAGTTTAAATTATTATATTTACGAATAGTAAATAACTATAATTAATTACATATAATACGATATATCTAACAATATATGGGCCATTCCACGAACATACGCCTGTTTTGGATTATTTTGACAACGAATATTTTACTGTGCAACATAAGAAGTACGAAAGTAAATGGCGCTAATAATTATTCCGATAAACAACAATGTAATTTGAAATTTACTTTCGTCCTTCTTATTTTGCACAGTAAAATATTCGTTGTCAAAATAATCCAAAACAGGCGTATGTTCGTGGAATAGGGTATACTGCATGTATACAGGGTGAGGCAAATAAAGGGCCTATTAGAAATATCTCGAGAACTAAAGGCAACAGAATCATGAAAATTGGAATAAAGGGGTTTTGAAGGATGATCTATTAAATGAAAATATTTTCATCTCTTTGCAACTTCCGGTAATACCGGAAGTTGCTTATAACTTCGTTTTTTTAAATGGGACACCCTGTATATTTTTACATTTTTGGATTCTCTTCGATGTCTTCTTTCTTAAAATATGAGGTTTTGTAATATTATACAGGGTATTTTAAAAGATAATTGTAGTAGTTTGACATTCAAAACTCTACTTACGTTCAAATGATTTTTAATATACTCTACTATTGTTAAGAATATTAGTATAGCTAAATTTTTAATTTTAGTATACAGGGTTGGTCGAAACTCGGAATGAGTATTTTCTGAGTTTTTTTTAAATGGAACACCCTGTATTTTAGTATTGTAATGAAATGATATTTTATGGTACTTTTTTATTTCTTAAGCATTCCCTATACCTATTTGCTTTAATTTGTGCTTAATTGTTAATCGCACCAACAATCTTAACTACGTAGGTGTTTTGATAGCTAAACCATTATTGGTAATTTTAAGGACCACATCTGGATTAATATGTATTTATTTCTGAAAAATTATTTGGGATTGATTATTTTCACGGCCAACTTAATAAAATTTTACGTATTTTTTGTTGAAATTAATGTTTAGCTTGAATCACCAATAACTCACAAATTGAAGCAGTTAGGTATAGGGAATGCTTAAGAAATAAAAAAGTACTATAAAATATCATTTCACTACAATACAAAAATATAGGGTGTTCCATTTAAGAAAACTCAGAAAATACTCATTCCGAGTTTCGACCAACCCTGTATACTAAAATTAAAAATTTAGCTATACTAATAACTCTTAACAATAGTAGAGTATATTAAAAATCATTTGAACGTAAGTAGAGTTTTAGATGTCAAACTACTACAATTCTACAGGGTGTGAATATTGCTACGAAATTAATAAAAATACGTAATTATCTTTTAAAATACCCTGTATAATATTACAAAACCTCATATTTTAAGAAAGAAGACATCGAAGAGAATCCAAAAATGTAAAAATATACAGGGTGTCCCATTTAAAAAAACGAAGTTATAAGCAACCGGAAGTTGCAAAGAGATAAAAATATTTTCATTTAATAGATCATCCTTCAAAACCCCTTTATTCCAATTTTCATGATTCTGTTGTCTTCAGCTCTCGAGATATTTCTAATAGGCCAGTTATCTGCCTCACCATATATAACAATAACTATTGAACTTGAAGTCGCCTCCCAGTATCGTCTCTTCTTCAAGTGATGAGCACCAATTAAAAAGTCGTTCCCATTCCCGGATGCATATGTTCTTATACATATATAACGAAACTATTAATTAATCCGTCATTTACATGAATTTTTTTTGGTAACCAACTGCTCAACTACGTGATTTTTTGCCGATCGCAAATATTCAACCATGCTTAAAAGCACCTTCTTCTTTTTCTTCTTCGTCGCTGCAGAGATTATACTTTGTCTGTTGAATATATCTCTTTATATATTTCTCTTATCGTTTGTCTTTATTTGTAATTAAATTATTGTGTATCATTTTGTCAATCAAAGATAGAAGAAAAATTTAATTTTTTTTAATATAACGCGGGCACATAAATTTGATACACCCTGTATATTGATTTGTAACTATTTATTATAAGTTAGTTTTTAAGCAGTGGATTTACCCTTAATGAATTTTTCCCTGAAGAATTAAAGATATTAGTATATAAAGTGATGTGAATAGACAATTTGTTTCGGGATTATAATTTTAAAACGGTGGATTTGTTACGGGCGCGGCCAAAAGCCACAGGTAATTATTATATTTAGAAAAGTAATGTAGAGAAAGTTGGATTTTTAAGTCTCTTTGTTTTAAGCCCCAAGTAAATTTGTAGAATTCCCGAAAAGTAATTATTATGAGTAGAAGTATTTGTTTGAAAGGATGCATGGGTTTTTCAAATGAAAAAAGTTGAATGGGGATGAGAGAAGGGTGAATGTTCATATAGTTTGGAAAAGGAGATTATTATGTGACCGGCATCGGAGAAGAGCAGTTAAAGTTTTCGTGAATAGTTCAGAAGCAAGTACCAGTGGTTGTCAGATAGTGAAGAGTGTAGCTGAAAAGTGGAACAAGAGACAGATCAAATTGAGAAGAAATACCTCTTTGATTCTGTAAAGTCCAAGGGAGAGAATATTATTGTGAGAAAGAGAGGAGAGAATTTTGGAGTTTTTTTTTAACGAGTACTGGTCAAAAGAGGCCTGGCTCGTGTTTTGGAGAATTAGTTGCTGGTATGCTGTTGGATTGATGCTGAGAACGGAGAGGGCTTTGATGGGTAGCCTAACATAATCAACAAGGAATAGCTGTTTGGGTCAAGAGGAGACATCATTGTGTGTGAATCAAAAGGTGAGTCAATAACTTATGTGATAGATTTTCTTTATGTTCAGAAGTTAATTTTTTTGAGTAAAAGCATATGAACTAAGATTCCAATATCTCAAAAAATTAATAGGAAGTCTAAGTAGTTTTGCGAATATCTAAATTTGTTTGTTTTGTTTGTTTTATCAATGTTATCAGGAACAAACCGATAAATATTTGTTGAATTAAAATTAATTTATGTGGTAAAAGTTTCATTGGGACAGTTATGCTCACAGGATTTGATTGATAAATTTTCAGAATATTGCTTTTGATAATAAAAGATATTTGTATTTGCTTATTTATGGTATTTCTATTTATTTCCTTTTTCCTATTTTATTCCGATGAGGATCAACTAAGAGATACTGAAACCACGAGAAAGGATAAGTATAACCTAAGATAATTTAGTTATTTTTTTGTATGATAAAAGGCACCCTGAGATTTTTCTTAATATTTTAGGTATGATTTGCGACAATTGAGTAATTAATTAAATAAATACTAATTAATATAAAAGTAAGAGAAAGCAGATCATAACAGTACATATTATGTAGACATATATATGTGTAGACTCTAAACCTTACAAGAATAAAAAACCGCTAAACGCCGTAAAAATGAGTAGTGCATACAATATTCCAGATACAAAAGAGCTGATATGAATATTACGTATGCTGATATGAATATTTTCATTTTGATGGAAAATAAAATTCTAGTTTTATTTTGAAAGATTTTTCCATAATATTTGCTAAATTTGAAGTAAAACGCTCCACAAAAAAGTAACTTTGATACAGTTTGCATTTTGAGGCTCTTTTGTGGCGCATTTTACTTCAAATTTAGCAAATATTATGAAGAAAGTCTTTCAAAATAAAACTAGAATTTTATTTTCCATTAAAATGAAAATACATTTTCGAGCCACGTAATATTCATGTCAGCTCTTTTGTAGCTGGAATATTGTATGCGCCACTCATTTTTACGGCGTTTAGCGGTTTTGTATTCTTGTATCAGAAGTTTTTCAAAGTTTTTTTATAAATTAAATGTATCAAGTTGAATGTAATGTTTCTCGATTACACGTTAAGCGTTATAAATGGTCGCCTTTGTCGCATTCCCTCCCAAATGATCTAGTAGTTACGACACCAGACTTGTAATAAGACAGTTCGAGTTCATATCCCAGCCATCTCAATAATTATTATGGTCGGCAAATGAACTCGTATTGCCCGATCACACTTAGCGTCGTAACCACTACAACTACATAAATCATTTCGGCGATAATGGCTAAGTGGATTATACTTTTGAAGCTCGATACCTGCTGAACGGCTTAACCGATTTTGATCATTAAACATGCGTTTAAAACGTATTGGCAAGTAGTATCTGATGCATCTAAGGTCAAGTATGATAACTGAAGGTATTACAGGAATTATTGAACTTGAAAAACTGTTTTCCACATAAGAAATAGATTCGATCATATTTATGAAGCATATAACTTAAAAATTCGAATTCTCCCAGATATGAGGTATACACCGTTAGACGCGTCTAGAGTCCTACTACAAACGCTCAGTTATTGGCGTAGTTCGTAGGTTGAAATTTTGAGTAACCGTCAAAAATCACAATTTACAAAGTTTAGTTTTTCAGTTTTTCGGCTGTACTGGGCCGTGTGTATGTCTGGTCCTAACCGCTTAGGCACCATTTGAAAGCTTAACTCAACGCTATTGATTGTGTATTTGCGGTTTTTCTGTCTCTCCTTGAACCTAAGATATAGACGCCCAAAAATATGCAATTTTGTATCTACCAAGCCCTATAGCTGGCTTATGGGTGGCCAAAAGTCACAAACTACACCGCTTCTGAATCGGCCCTGACCCCCTCTTGAAACACAGATAAAAAAATTCAGATCGGTGTTAACTTTTCCATATACATACATACATATCCACAAAAATTTTCCCATTTTTAAATAAAAATTGAGTCATATTTCTAAACTCGGTAACTTTTGAATGGTATAACCGATTTTTAAAATTAGATATGCGTTGGAAAGGTAATGATCAGTACCATCAGAAGCCGTAAAGGCCGGACTTAAATTATTGAAATTGTTGGGAGTTTTGGGGACGAGAACGAAAAACAGATCCTGGAAGGGCCGTAAAATCCACACCCTTGGACCAAAATCGAGATTTGACATATAGATGGCATTCTTTTTTCCTGACTTTAAGATGGCATTTGGTCCGATTTTCAATTCAGTCAGATTTAGACAATCGAAAATTTCGTGTATATATAGTGTCGCATGTAGGGATATTGTACGCCACTGACGAGAACTGCCATTCTCTGGTAATTAGAACTCTCTTGTCTGTGTTCTACCCTCGCTTTTTATCATTGATCTAACATTAACTATCGTATATGAGTAAAACGTATAAGGCGTTATGATACATTATTATTTAAGTCATTCTTCTTCTTATGGGTCTAGTCGTTCCAGCTATTGGCACTCAGCATGGCTTGGCTAACTTTACTTGCAGCTATTCAGAATAGTGCGGTGGTAGATGTATTGAACCACTTTCTCAGGTTTTAAAGACAGGATACTCTTCTTCTCCCTGGTCTTCTCTTTCCAAATACCTTGCCCTGAAAAATAAGTAGCAACAAGCCATATCTCTGTTCATTCCTCAAAACATGGCCAAGATATTCTAGGTTGCGCTCTTTGATGGTGTCCAGTGTTTGCTACTGAGAATAGGCTCTTGCCTATTCCGAGTAGGGCTTCAAAATTTGTCACACGATCCACCAACGAAATTCTTGAAATGCGCCTGTAACACCACATCTCGAATGCCTTAAATGTTCTTAAATAAGCTTCTAAAAGTGTCCAGGCCTACTAGAAAGTGTCTATTCCATATAATAACGTAGAAAATATATAGCATATATAGCAAAAGATTATGAATCTGGCTTTTCTTATGCGTTCTTTTATTTCACTGGAGTGGTCCCATTGGTTGTTTATGTTCGTACCAAGATATGTATAGCTGTCCATCCTGTCATTTGGTTCTTGGTTAACCAAAAGCCGTGTATTTAATATTTCCCGCTTACTGACTACCATGTATGTACTTTGTTTTTTTCGTATGAAGATCAAGCCCATGTTCTCTACTTGTTTAAGTTACCAAACCTTCAAAAATTTTCACTGTCCAGCAACGTGTTAAAATAACAATAGTAATTATATACGCTTAGTCACTAAAAATGTTTTGAATTAAACACGCTGACAAGGATTACCGTGAATAGAAATATATAAAATATCCCCACGTGTAAAATATTCCAACTTTTTCATCTATTTTATAATTATTGTTTTTTACGGTGATGTAAAATTTAATATGTTGTGTGGTCACAACATAGAACAATACAATTAAATTATTCAAACGAGTTTATTTCATGTACCCGGAGAATGTTTTGTGTGGACATTTTGTCAATAATAACAACGATTTTATATTTTCATTTATATGAAATAATACGTCTAAATTTACAATTAATGCAAACATAAATGTGTATATGAAATAATATGAATATATTTATGTTTGACATATAATAAAAGTTAGGATTTAGACAAAATACGTTTACATAAATTTGGACTACTATTTAACAAAGAATATTAGTCCAGGCGCCACAGTGGTTTCAAAATGCTGAAACTGTGGTCATGAGGCAAAAAAGTCCCTATCTAGGGATTATCATGTTTACAGTTGTTTTGTCATACTATCGTAGAGTCGCAGGTATGAGGTTTACACCGGATGTATTCTTATTCATAGCTTAGAGACAAGTATGTACGAAATAATTTTGACCGGCAGTGAAAGTAAAAAAGAACGTGTACATTGAAAACGCTGTAAAACGTTTTGTAATTGATCAATTTTACCACTGTAAAACAGTTTTTGCTTTTTCAAGTATGTATTAATGTAAGATATAAGTTGACTTAACATTTTATAAGATTAAATGCATAAAACTTGTTAGTAAATAAACACTAAAAATATACTTGAAATAATGTTTTGTAAAAATACATTCAAAAAGTACATACTTCTGCATAATTCTGCGAATAACATTTTTTATTAATCTTAAAATTTAGACAACGAAGAAATAATCAGATTAGTTTTTAGCTGCATTTAACTGCCTTTGAATTGCTGTAAGTTGTTTGAATACAAAAGTGCGAGATAACGCATCTTAAATGATTATGGCGATTGTTGAGTATGTATTGGCGGTTGTACTTAAGTAATAGGTTCTGAATATTGTAAAAGTCCCTTATAATTTCAAAAAAAATTGCGTTTAAAGTAAAATATTCGAATTTATTTCCACCATGTTGTATCCGCCATTTTGCTTTTCAAAAAAATATATAATGTTAAATTTCGACATTTGGAACTACATTGAGGAGGGATCTGTCGAAAATCAGACTGTAATGAACATTTTGCATAGAAGTCTATCTTTTTGTCGGAATCACTTCAGAATGCACCTTCTATCAATAAGCACGATATTATGCGCTAAATGCAAATCTCATGCTTAATTTTAGATTTAAGAAAATCTAAAAAAAAATTGAACATTTTTGATTTTTGCGCCCATATTTTCTCTTTAACTCGAGAGATATGTGTAAAAGTTTTGTTTTTCAAATTTACATAAAATGTAACTAGCTAGAAATTGAAAATATGTTATAGTCTATTATTTAAAAATAGCAACAACTGAGGAAAAAAGTGCAAGAAAATGGAGTTTCTCTTTTAAAAATTTTCTACCCTTTAAACGTTATTTTCAGCATTTATATTCGGTATACAGGGTGGGGCATTAGTGTGACAAAGTCCAATTACTCGTTTGTCGTAAGAGATACGAAAAAAAGTTATTTAAGTAAAAGTTGGGGCACACATAGTACCATAATTTAAAAATATTTTCAAATATACAGGGGCGTGCGTATTGACAGGGTGACACAAACTTATTATTTTTTAAATAGAACACCCTGTATATTTTAACATTTTTGGATTCTCCTCAAAGTTTCCTTTCTTAAAATATATGGTTTTGTAATATTATACTAGGTAGTTTAAAAGTTAATTACGTTTTTTTGTTAATTTCGTAGCGATATCTACACCCTGTAGAATTGTAGTGATTTGACATCAAATTGTCTATTTATGTTCAAACGATTTTTAATATAGTCTACTACTGTTAATCATTAACAGTATAGCGAAATGTTTAATTTTAGTATACAGGGTGGGTCGAAACTCGGAATGAGTATTTTCTGAGTTTTCTTAAATGTAACACCCTGTATTTTAGTATTGTAGTGAAATTATGTTTTATGGTACTTTTTTATTTCTTAAGCATTCCCTATACTTAAGTGCTTTAATTTGTAAGTTATTCGTAATTCTTTAAGCCAAACAATAATTGCAACAAAAATTACGTGAAATTTTATTAGGTGGCCTTGAAAATATCCAATCAAAAATAATTTTTATTAATAATTTTTATTAATATTGGATGAGATATCCAAATACATTCGTAGTTAAGCTTGTTGGTGCTTAAAATATTAATCAAACATACAAAATTCTCCCTAATTGGCTATGACACAAAATTTGCTTGAACATTTGACATTATACTATTTATATAGTTCCATTTGATTTGCTACCATTACTAATATTAATTTTTCTAATGAGGAACTGATTAAAATGGCTTTGTGCTAGGAGAGTATAACAAAAATGAGCTACTTGCAATAAAAATTTATCATCAGCAATTCCCTGATAGACGACAACCAAAAAGAGAAACTTTTGAAAGTATACTAAAACGGTTTCAACAGAATAGATACTTAGATTGTAAGAACGGTTGTACTAATATGCAGATCCTCAGTGACACTAAGGATTACATTTAAATCCTGTTTTCTTCACTTAAAATACAATATACTTACAGAGTATACTTATATTATACTTACAATAGTTTTTGTTCGATCAGATTTATCATAATCTAAGTGTCCAGACCGTTGACACCGTTCTAGTATATTTTTAAACGTTTCTCTTCTTAGTTGTCGTCTATCAGGGAATTTCTGATGAAAAATTCTTATTGCTAGTAGCACATTTTTGTTATACTCCATTAGCACAAAAATATTATCAGTTCCTCATTAGAAAAATGCATATTAGTAATGGTAACAAAGCAACTGGAACTGTAAAAATAGTATAATGTCAAATTTTTAAGGAAATTTAGTGTCATAGCCGACTAGGTAGAATATTGTATGTTTTTATTAATATTTTGCGCACCAAAAATATTAACTACGAATTTATTTGGATATCTCATTCAGTATTAATAAATTAAGTATCAGGCTAGATTATGATGTATTTTTTTTTCGAAAAATTATTTTTGATTTAATATTTTCACGGCCAACTAATAAAATTTCACGTAATTTTTCTTGCAATTAATGTTTGGCTTAAAGAATCACGAATAACTTTCAAATTAAAGCACCTAGGTATAGGGAATGCTTAAGAAATAAAAAAGTACCATAAATCCTAATTTCATTACAATACTAAAATACAGGGTGTTCCAATTAAGAACACTAAAAAAATACTCATTCCGAGTTTCGGCCAACCCTGTATACTAAAACTTAACATTTCGCTATACTGTTAATGTTTAACAATAGTAGACTATATTAAAAATCGTTTAAACATAAAATAAAAATTTGATGTCAAATCACTACAATTCTACAGGGTGTAGATATTGCTACGAAATTAACAAAAAAAAAACGTAATTATCTTTTAAACTACCTCGTATAATATTACAAAACCATATATTTTAAGAATGGAAACATTGAGGAGAATCCAAAAATGTAAAAATATACAGGGTGTTATATTTAAAAAAACATAAGTTTGTGTCACCCTGTCAATACCCACGCCCCTGTATATTTGAAAATATTTTTAAATTATGGTCCTATCAGTGCCTCAACTTTTACCTAAGTAACTTTTTTTTCTTATCTCTTACGATAAACGAGTAATTGGACTTTGTCATACTAATGCCCCACCCTGTATATAAACATTATAATATGATTGAAACCTGTGCTAAATTTCATTAGGATCAGTATAATAGTTTTTGCATATTAATTTTGCAATCTAAGGTGCACAAAAGAAATTTCAAACTTCCAAAATTATGCTGGGGCCAAATTAATCACTTTCAATTTTGGAAAAAATTTTACACATAAAGAAAGGCTCATGATTTCAAACAGCAATGCATGTTTCAAATTGGAGACACGTTTTGGGATTTTAATCGGAATAAAGAACTTTCCAAAATATCAATTAGTAAATGCTATTTACACATGAAAAAAAAACATGGCTAATTAATTAAAATACAAACAAATAGAGATATGCAACCGCGGTACAGCTGAATAATCTAAATTGCCTACCGGATTCAATCGTGAAAATTTAATTTTCACGAACTTTAAAATACGTATCGATTGGTGACTGTATTGACATACAAAAATAAAAACCTCGAATTTTTTTTCGGTGAAACCTGTTACAGTTCATTTAGTATTTGATTTCGATGATTTTGATGTTTAAAAACAATACATTTTCCAGAAAAATATGGAAATTCCACAAAAAACTGACAAAATAGTAACTATGTTAAATATTGAAAACATGAAAATTTTAATAGTTATTTATGATATAAGTGTTAAAAGTACATGTTTAAGGCACACATGTGAAAGTTTGCACAATGAGCGATAGCGAGTTCTGCAATTCACATGAATGCCTTAAAAATGTACTTTTTAACACGCATATCATACAATATTTTTTCTACAAACGTAATTACAGGACAGTATCTACAAAAACTTTTACTTAAACTTGACTGACATTCCATTTTTATATTTTTTTGACATTACATCAAAATTGCCTATACGGTCAATACGAACTGCAGTGCCTTAAAAATTTTAAAGCACTAGTGCCTTAAAGTAGCATTTTTAACGCTCGTATGGAGTGCTAAAAATTGCATTTTTAACACGGTTGTAGAAAATAGTTATTTATGATATAAGTGTTAAAAATACAATTTTAAGGTACGCATGTGAGGGTTTGCAGAATGAGCGAAGCGAATTCTGCTTTTCACATGAGTGCCTTAAAAATGTAAGTTTAACACGTATAACATATAATATTTTTTCTACAAACGTCTTATATATCAACAATTATAATTTATTCATTCTCAATTACAGGACAATACCTACAAAAACTTTTACTTGAACTTGACTGACATTCCATTTTTATATTTTTCTTGACATTACATCAAAACTGCCTATACTGTCAATACGTAAATCATAACAGCTATAGAATAGCATCTTACCTATATTGTTGTATATTCTAACAAATTTTAATAGTTTTTTTCTACAAACGTATTAAAAATGCAATAATACAGTTTTAATTAAATTTTAAAACACCTTCTAAAAAACCTTTTTTAAATTGCGCAAGCTGTTCTTTTAATATTAATGTTAATAAATTAAATATAAAAAAATATTTTGACGTTTGTTTTCAAAATTTGACAATTCAATTTTAACTGCAGTGCCTTAAAAATTTTAAAGCACTAGTGCTTTAAAGTTTTATTTTTAACGCTCCTATGGAGTGCTAAAAGTTGCATTTTTAACACGTTTGTAGAAAAAATATGTTTATTTTGATGTTTCGAATTATACCTGATCATATATATTACATAAATATTTAATCTTACCTTTAGTTAACTCTCAATATTAACACCAAATTCTAATATTATATGTATGTTATTTTAAAACATAAATTATTTTTCCGCGATATGCTTTGACTTACACATAGTGGTAATTTCTTTCCATTAATTTCCTTTTTTAATGGGTAACCAGATCTTACTGCATTCTGCTGAGGAATTTGCGACGCAATTGGTTTCATTTAACATATTAAGAACCGCTTTCTTGATTATTCTGTGTCAATATCTAATAAATCTTATATCAAAAACAGAGAATATTAAATTCTCCGTTTTTGATATATTAGATTGATGTTCACTTATTCTAATATTTAATGATGTTTCACATAAATAAAAATGTTCGCATTGACAAGGTATTTTATAAATATAACTATTTGTTCTTTCTTGTTCATTATTAGGTTTAGTCTTAGATAAAATATTTAAAACTGACAGTATTTATTTGAGATTTTCTGGAAAATAGAATTTACCCAATGACATTAAAAATTACAAATCTAAATAATCAAATTAATATTCAATAATAACTAGATGGAATACCTTTCTAATGAATGATCTTTAACTTGCATTTCACTTCTGAGTTCAAAGCTGTACTTGAAACGTGTTTAAAATCACCATATAAGCTTAAAATATAATATTTTCGAATGTTACTCATTGATATGCTGCTAGTCAAACCGTTTTAAAATCTCATTTATATCGGGAGATTCCAGGAGATTGCCTTTCTATGTTTTGGTCCGAGGGACAAATAGCCATTGCCCTTTCCGAGACACATCAACTTTAAGGTCTTGTTCTGGAGTTGTCTCACGTAGCCGGGCACCTTTTTTATTTCGACGGTAAAAAGTTGTGTCGTAAAAAGTGACCCAAGGCATTTACCTTGTTACAAATTGATTGGAGAGAACGCATTTTGGTTTTATAACCTAAAATATTTTAGGAAAATATGTAAGGATAAAGAATAATGTTTTATAACTTACACTTAACGGCAAAAGTTCTGCACTACCAAAAATTCTATTTTTGGTTTCCGCTATTTTTTATTTTTAAGATTTTATCTTTGGTATTTATACTGTTGAGCACAGGTTCTCTTAAACTTTTCTTTTGGACTTCTTAGATTAAGAAAAAACCGGGCGGAAACAGGAAATGTATTTCTTTTAAGTTTGAGGCACCTTGTAGGGAGGGCAATGTATAGTGGTAGACACATATCGAAATTATAATGTTGTGTGAAGGTTTAGTTTTTTAGTTTTCCTGATATCTTTAATAACAAAGAAAATAGACGGTTTTTGTTTTCACCCATCTTAAAAAAATGTGAAATCTTGAATCTATTCATGTCTCTCTGTCATAGAGACATTTTAAACATGTGATTCTTGTGATTCTTGAATGTGATTCATGTGATTCATGTGATTCTTGAATGCCCTATTAATACTGTGCAAAATTTTGATTTATATAATGAATTAGCTAAAAATGGGTGCCCAACACCCATATCCCTTACAACACTTCTTTATAAACCACAGTTGGTGCTTATTAAACTTTTAATACATTTTTGAATATACACAAAATTAAGTTATGAGAAAAGTAAAATATTGAAAATAAATTAATAACATAAATGAATATATTACAGATAATTTGAAAAATATGTAAAAAGTACACGTGAAAATATAATTCATAAAACCGAATAATATAATCTTTTGTTTCTATATAAACATTCTGCAATCACCTGGGTCTTTCACTATACCTATCTGAGGCAACAACATGGGATTGTGTAATGGTCAGGTGTTGCCCTGTATAAGAGAAGTTTGTGCCTTTGTTGTATTTATTCCATGCCAACTCAAAATTGCCTGTAAATAAGATATAGAAGAATAAGATTGTGTAATGGTCGGCAGTAGTTACCCCTGAGAGAAAAAAGTTTGTGTCTTGTTATATTTGTCCCATGCCAACTCAAAATTGCCAGTAAACTCAAAAAAAAGTAGAAGAATAAGATTGTGTAATGGTCGGCAGTTGCCCCTGAGAGCAAAGTTTGTGTTTTTGTTGAATTTGTCCCATGCCAACTCAAAATTGCCAGTAAACTAAAAAAGAAGTAGAAGAATAAGATTGTGTAGTAGTCGGCAGTTGCCCTCGAGAGAAAAAAATTTAATGTCGTTGAAAAGAAAAGTTAAGTTTTTGTATTTGTTCCATGCCAACTCAAAACTTCTACTAAATCAAAGAAGAAAAAGAAGATTGTGTATTGATATACAGTTGCCCCCATAGACAAGGAAAGAGAGGTTGCCCCTAGCGTGAAATTTTTTTTTATCTTTTCATGTTTGTCCCACACCAACCAAAATTACTAGTTAGCTAAAGAAAAGAAGAAGAAGAAACAAATTGTACAATGTACTAACTCCAAATTGTAAGTGAATAAGGGATTTTTCCCTTGTTCCGAGACGATGAGCTGGCCAAATACCCAAGTAGGTGGAGGCCAATAAACTGAAGAAGAAGAAGAAGATGAAGACATTTTAAACACAAATCCTTCGTCATTAGACTAGATAGAATGACAAATGAGGTGTCGAATGAAAGCTTTTAATCCAAATATGCTACTAAAGGTGAGAAATTTGACCTATGACTTCCGATCTTAGAGTTGCAACCGGAAGTACTATTATAAAATCGTCAAACTAGTATAAGCAGTATATTATTCGTAACGTCTTAGCAATACGAGAACAAATATTATGTATGTATATAAGCTGTACACTCCCGTGAAAGTTATAGCTGTTTTTCACTTTAATAATCCGTTAAGACATGGGGATCAGTCCACTTTTCTTCTAATCTGTCTCCTCAAAGCTTCTGGTGTGTCTTTTTTCTCAGACTTTTTTTTCTAGTTTCGAATTCCCATAACTCTTAAGTCGTTTTCGACTTGCTGTTTCCATCTTGCTTTTGGTCTGCCTCGTGCTCTTGTCTCAGGGGGTATCCAGTTGGGACCATCTTCACTTTTTCTACTTATATGACCATACCACCTTATTCTTCGTGCTTTTGCTTCTTTCACTATGTTTTCTCCTTCCATCCATTGTTCTATTTCGTGGTTCATCCAGGGTATTTTTTCGTTTTCATTTATTACTTTTGGTCTCAGAATGTTGCGCATTATTTTTCTTTCAAATATCTTCAGCTGTTCTTCTTCTTTTAACGTCAGGGTGTTGGTTTCTATGGCATACATTACCACTGGCCTTATGGTAGTCTTATATATTTGCATCTTTGTATTTCTGCTTAATTTTTTATCTTTTATTATTTTTTTTAGTTTTGTGGTAAGCTCTATTTCCTGCTTGTAGTTTCTTTTTCAGGTCTATTCTTTCATTATCTCTACTAATCATCGTCCCAAGTATTTGAATGTATCTACTTCCTCAAATCTGTAATTATCTATTATCATTTGTGTTAGTCTTGTTTTCTTGAATCTGCTTGCGTTCATGTACTTTGTTTTTTCCATATTTATGTCTAGTCCTCTTCTTTTTGCCCCTTATTTCAGAGAATGCCTTAATTAATGATCTTTTTTCCCGGGCTATTATAACGATATCATATGTGTAACCTACTATTTGTACGGCATTTTTATTAATTACTCCGTTATTTGTTGCTTCTTTTATTGCACAATCTAGAGCTGTAATGAATAACTCAGTTGACAGGGCATCCCCTTGTCTGACTCCGTTTTGGACCCTAATCTTCTCTGTTGTCTTTTGACCTAAATCTATTACTGCTTGTGCCTGTGTCTCTACAAGTATTATATATAATATATAAGAAACAAACATTATAAAGAACAAATATTATATATAAGAAAAATATACTTCCGGTTTCATGCCTGTCTGTTCTTCTGTCTGTCTATCCGAGAATAAAACTCATACGTTGTTAGAACAGATATTATAATGGCAAATAATGAAGTGTCACATTAGAGCTTGTAACTCAAAAATGGTATTAGAGGTGAGAAATTTGACCTAGACCTTCCGGTTTTAGAGTTGCAACTAGAACTACTGTTTTAAAGTGGCCGAAATAGTACAAGCGATATATTATTCAATGCGCCTTAGCAAGACAAAAACAAATATATACTTCGGGTTTCATTCCTGTCTGTCTGTCCATCTGTCTGTCTGTGAATATAACTCCTATGCTATTAGAACTGATAAAATATTAGAATACATTAATATTATAAACATCCTTTTCGTGAATTAGTATTTTATTATTTTCAGATGTATCCGAGATGAAAATAATAAAATACTAATTCACGAAAAGGATGTCAAAAAGAGATGGAGAGAGTATTTTGACAGTTTATCAAATGAAGAATTTGACAGACAGCCTGTGGAGTTAACGGAGACAGTAACGGGAATGCTTACCAGAATAACAAACGAAGAGGTGGCTCAAGCGCTTCAAAAAATAAAGAAAGGAAAAGCACTCGGACCAGATGACATTCCTGGGGAAGTATGGAGAGCCTTAGGAAAGACAGGAATAAGTTGGCTAGCAGGTCTATTTAATAGAATTGTGGAAGTTGGACAAATGCCAGACGAATGGAGAAGTAGTATATTATTAGTACCTGTCTACAAAAACAAGGGAGACATACAACAATATGCAAACTACAGGGCTATAAAACTACTTAGCGACACCATGAAAATATGGGAAAGAGTAATTGATAGACGGATACGTGAAGAAACCGAAATATCCGATAATCAATTTGGCTTTATGCAGGGCAGATCAACAACAGATGCAATTTTCATTGTAAGACAACTGATGGAAAATACAGGAATAAAGAGACCAACGCTCATATGGTATTCATTGATCTTGAGAAAGCATATGATAGAGTTCCTCGAGAGAAGTCTAGGTGTGGCACCAATTGATGCCAAAATGAGAGAGCATAGGTTAAGATGGTTTGGTCATGCTCAACGTAGAGACGTTAATCACCCAATAGAAAGAATAGCTGAAGTGCAGATTCCTGGAAGGAGTAGGAGAGGAAGACCAAAGAATACCTGGGGGGAGACAATTAGGCAGGACATGTTGGTAAAGGGGATTAACATTGATATGACCCAAGATAGAATTGTTTGGAGAAATGCAATTAGGGAAGCCGACCCCGCACAGGGATAAGGCAAAGAGAATGATGATGATGAAAATATTAGAATGGCAAATGAGGCAGCGAATGAGAGCTCATGGATGGTATTATAGGTAAGAAATTTAACTTCGGACTGCAGAGTTGCAACTGGAAGTACTGTTTTAAAGTAACCGAACGAGTACAAGCGATATATTATTCAACAAGCCTTAGCAAGTCGAGAATAAATTTATACTTCCGGTTTCATGCCTGTCCGTCCGTCTGTCTGTCAGAGAATAGAACTCCTCCCTTATTAAACCAGATAGAACGATAAATGTGGTGTCGAATGAGAGCTTGTATCCCACAGATGGTATTAGAGGTGAGAAATATGAACCCGAAAGTGCCACATTATCAGCGCATAAATAGTACCTGTGATATATAAACACTCGCGTATTGAAAAGTCGAGCTCGAATATTTAGTTCCGGTTTTTATGGCATTTTGCCTCTTGCTATTATATATTTATTTATGATATAAGTGTTAAAAGTACACGTTTAAGGCTCGCATGTGAAAGTTTGCAGAATGAGCGAAAGCGAGTTCTGCAATTCACATAAGTGCCTTAAAAATGTACTTTTTAACACGCATATCATACAATATTTTTTCTACAAACGGAATTACAGGACAATATCTACAAAAACTTTTACTTGAACTTGACTGACATTCCATTTTTATATTTTTTTGACATTACATCAAAATTGTCTATACAGTCAATACGAACTGCAGCGCCTTAAAATTTTTAAAGCACTAGTGCCTTAAAGTAGCATTTTTAACGCTCGCATGGAGTGCTAAAAATTGCATTTTTAACACGGTTGTAGAAAAAATATATTATGACCGGAAGTTTGGCAAAAATGTTTCAAAATCAGTGAAATCGTATATCAATCGAGGAAAGTTACATGAATTCAAATATAAACTTCCGGTTGTACATTCGGTCACGTTGGGTAAAAACCTAGTTCCCCTCCTGATTACAACAGCTCTGATCTAGTTTTAAGAGTTATTCCCGGGCCAGGTAAAGATCAGAAGCTGTTAAAATGGGTCGAAGCAAATTATCACTCAGGATTTCAAGAAGACTTTAAAATTTCATCCTGTATTTACCAAAAATATATCACTTTTATATTCTCATCGATTAAACGATGTATTAAATTAATACCACTTGTAGAACAATGTCGCATAGAAAATTTCCATAGCAGTATAACCATTTTTAAATTGTAATTCTGCATTACTCAAAAGCGTTTCAAAGTGATTTAAAATATTTTAGAGCTTTACTGTCAGTTGCAGCTTTTATAATGGAATAATCTTTACAAAGATAAGTCAAATTCACTTAAAGTGCTTCTATTGTATTCGAATCAATTATATGAGACGTCGGAGAATTTTGTTTGGCTTCTCGAAGTTTAGGTTTAGTCTAAAGAAAAAGCAAAATAATATTAGCGAATAAATTTAGTAGGAGAAACTATTTGATAAGAGGAACTCTGTGTTAAAATTGTAAAAAATGAGAATATAGGAAAATTTGTTTTACTAAAATTAGCTGTTACAGTGGGTGATCATATTATTAGAGCCACCTCAGAAAATTTTACTTTTCTTTAATAATTGTGTGTAAGTTTTTTCTTGTCGGTTACCTTTGAAACTTTAAAAATGGGTGCTATGTTTCTGTTGGAGTGATTAGCATTGAATATTAAAGTTTTTATTTCTGCGATTTCCTTGGTGAGATGTTTTTGGATTTCCCATGATGTTCTGTTACCACTAGTGTAACGAACACGCAAATTTTCCTAGATTCACAAAATATAATATAGGACTGTCAGAATATCATTAGAGAGCAATGGAAACTGGCAAAGTTTATTATAACTCTAAACAACAAGAATACAAAATAATAGGCACACGAGTTGCAAGCTAGGCTGGGTAGCACTGACAAACAATGGCATCTGAGTCACGCATTGCCACACATGCGTATTGCTACTATTGTCAGACCATTTATTGGACTTTCATAAAGTGTAAAAAGATAGCCAAATGGAAACAAATGCATTAATATATGATACAGCTCAATTATATACCCTTCCTCTAAAACATTGAATTTTACTAGGTGGCTCTAATAATATGATCACCCACTGTATTTAAAAAACTGTTATGTATATAAATATAATGTAAATAAATGTAATATAAGTGATTTTAGCACTTGTTTAATTTAGTTTTTATTTTAATTTATTTACACTTATTTAGTGGGAGTAAACTCCCACAAAAACGTTATCTCAAACATTGAGAACCACACAACGAAAGATGGAGAGATCAAAGCTTGGAATGGTCTTAAGACATGAAGTAAGAAACGAGACAGTTCCTAGATGAACCGCAGTGGAAAATATTATCGAATTATTACAAGGCAAAACTAGAGATGGGCGTTGTAAGAGCGGAAGACGACAGATAGACGAAGAAATTGTTTAAATGGAGACCACAGACGGAAAAGCGAAGCCGAAGAACATCCCAACGCGATGAACCGACGAACTCAAAAGAATTGTTACCAATTGGATAGCAGAGTCGCGCCAAGGATATGGAAATATCTGGAGGAGGCCTATGTTTAACAATGGACAAATGAGGACGGATTGATGATGATGATGATCACCTGTCACAGGGCTTCACAAATATATGTATTGAATAATACTGGCGATCCACAGCATTCTTGACTTAGACCTTAAGGGTAAGGACAGAACAAGTGAGTCGAGGTGGAGGTGTAGGTCGCGGTGGATGCTAGGTACTAGTTAAGTCGCGGTCGATGTCTACAGTACATAGCAAGGAGGTCACCTGCGCTGTCAGTCGAGCTAGAACCACTACCAATTGAAGTAGTTTAATGAAATTTGA
This sequence comes from Diabrotica virgifera virgifera, assembly GCF_917563875.1. Classification (NCBI taxonomy): domain Eukaryota; kingdom Metazoa; phylum Arthropoda; class Insecta; order Coleoptera; family Chrysomelidae; genus Diabrotica; species Diabrotica virgifera. Next base: position 246,555,053 of record NC_065449.1, read on the forward strand.
ATGACAAAAATACTGTGCTTTTGCGATGTTGTGTCAGTCAAGTGATGATAGTGATGAAATGTCAGCTGTAAATAATCAGATCTTCCTTCATATTTAAAAAATTTACTGAATTAAATTACTTTAGAAATTCAAAAATAAACTGAATACAAAAAAGTGATTATATAAAAAGTATCAACTCAGATAGCGCAGGTAATGACAACTTGGCTTCGAACGGACCAATCACAGGGAAGCATCATTGTAGGCCGCGCAGTAGACATCCATGTAAAACAAACCATTTTATTTTCAAAAACATCGATGTAAAGGTCGCGTCATATTATAATGCACGTCGCGTTTTCGGCACGTAGCGTTTGCAGACCGGCAATCGGACTGTCCATTCACATTATCATACATAGAACGTTTACGTTGGTTTCAGTTTGGTGCGGTGCAGATGTGTTTATTGTCACAACACATGTTTACATGACAAATTGCCTCGAAAACTACTTTTTAAATTAGACCGGGCAGTATCGTCGCCCCGGCTAGCGAAATTATTCCGATTCGATATTTTTAAACAAACTTACTCAAAAAGAAGTCCTTATAACATATCCACAGGGTGCCGGGCGGTACCGTGGTCGAAAAATTGTTTAAACATTTTTTTTAAACAAATTCACACAAATATTTTTTTCATTTTGAGCAATATTTTTTAGATAAACTGGGTCATTCTGGGCAAAAAAGGTATCTTGTCATTTTTCTCTAAAATTGATTGTTGTCGAGTTACATGCGATTAAAAATTTGAAAAATGCGAAAAGGCCATTTTCAAGGCTTAATAACTGGGTTAAAAGTATTATTATGAATTTCAATAAGTGACCAAATCAAGTTTCAAACCCCTTCTTCAAGGTCCCAAAGAGATTTTTGTCATTATTTTACTACAAAGCTGTTATTTTTAGTTATTAACAATTAGCGCTATAGTCCAACTGTATCGTCGCCCCCGTTAGCGAAACTATTTCGATTAGATTTTTTTGCACAAACTTACTCAAAAAGAGTCCTTATAACAAACACATCCACAGGGTGCCGGGCGGTGCCCTTGTCAAAAAATTGTTTTAACAATTCTTATTAAACAAATTCACAAAAATAATTTTTTCATTACGAACGATTTTTTTTTAGATAATTTGGGTTATTCTTAGCAAAAAACGTATCTTGCAAAAATGCGGAAATGGCCATATAACTCGACAACAATCAATTTTAGAGAAAAATCACAAGAGACCTTTTTTGCCCAGAATAACTCAAATTATTATTAATTTGGGTTTAATTAAATTATTAATAAAAAATTATTTTTGTGAATTTGTTTAACAAAAATTGTTTAAACAATTTTTAGACCACGGCACCGCCCGGAACCCTGTTGATGTGTTATAAGGACCTCTTTTTGAGTAAGTTTGTGCAAAAAAATCTAATTTCGCTAACGAGAGCGACGATACAGTGGACTATAGCGGTAATTGATAATAGTTAAAAATAACAGCTTTGTAATAAAATAATGACAAAAATCTCTTCAGGACCTTGAAGAAGTTGTTTGAAACTTGATTTGGTCACTTATTGAAATTCATAATAATAATTTTTAATCGAGTTATTAAGCCTTGAAAATAGCCATTTTCGCAATTTTAGAGAAAAATGACAAGAAACCTTTTTTGCTCAGAATTACCCAAATTATCTAAAAAAAATATTGCCCGAATGAAAAAATATTTTTGTGAATTTGTTTAAAAAAGATTGTTTAAACAATTTTTCGACCACGGCACCGTCTGGCACCCTGTGGATATGTTATAAGAACCTCTCTTTGAGTAAATTTGTGCAAAAAATCGAATAGGAATAATTTCGCTAGCGAGGGCGACGATACTGACCGGTCTAAATACTCTGTATCAAATTCAAAGAAATACCTAAATAAACAACGAGGGGAAAACGACCCGTAGCTGTCAACATCCGAAAAATATTGTTTTCGAATGAACCGAACGCAGACGTAACGTGTCTTATACGCTACGTTACGTGTCTTATACGCACAATATGAATGGTTCAATTTAAAAACCATTAAATTATATTTTTCGCAAACGAAACGCTACGTGCCGAAAACGCGACGTGCATTATAATATGAGGCGACCTTAAACCTCCTGGATGGCATCGCGCTAAACCTCCACCGCGACTTACCTGCTCTGTTCTTTTCCATTCACTACAATGTGTTTGTTTTACATGGATATCGACCGCGACCTCCACCACCACCTCCACCGCTACCCACTTGTTCTGTTCTTACCCTTAGTGAACAGGACATTTTTTGGTATTTTATTTTCCGTTTTAATTTTGGGTGTAATTTTTATTATTACATATCGTAATCATTGTGTAAATATTGCAGATATATTAAGAATTTTTTTAGTAATGTCAAAGTAGAAACGTACCAGACAAATATATATCCTGACTGCGGACGTGTTTGATATTAAACGGATATTAAAGGAAATAAAAAATCGCGAGGTAAACTGACGTGTCCTTTGTATTTTTGAAAACACAATTTCAAAGGAAATGTGGAAGTTACAATTTAATATTGTGTTTCTGGACAAGCAGTGGCCATCGGTATTTTCTTTATTGAATTTCAGATTTTTTCAACGTTGTTGTTGTTGCTATACAGATTATACCGCTTGGATATTTTACTTTATCGTACTACATATGCAGTATGAGTATAATAGATAAAGTTATAGGATCGTGCAAAAATTTTTTTTCAGATTTCACTTTTTTTTCGACGTTTTGAGTCCCCCTGAATCTAAAAAGCAAATAAAAAAAATATGTCGGAAGTATGTACGTATGTCGCCACCGCCCAGCAAAAACTACTGGACCGATTTCGATGAAATTCGGTATGAGTAAGTTTAAGAGAATTTTGTCGAGAAACTAAGCTTTTGAAAAAACCTCTCAAAGGGGGGCCGAAATAGGGGGGTTATTTGGGGCCCATTTTTGCAAATTTTGACCGAAACGAATGAAATTTAACTTAAAGTTAGCTCATCGATAGATAAATAGAAATACGGAATTTGACATTTCCAAATCCAAAATGGCGGCCAGCATGGCCGACCGCCCACCCGATACATTTCCCTACCAATCTAAAAACTTGTTTTAGATAAACTTAATTTGAAAAAACACTTATATAGCCTAAAGGTGGCGCTATAACAAGAATATTATCGTTTTTCAGAAAAATTTTAACTAAATTTTCTCAAAAATTACTCCAAGGAATTTGTTTATTTTTTGATATATTTTTGATATCCTATCGGTAAATGAATAACATTGGTCAGATTTCTTAGCTCCTCATAGGAGGGGAGTTATGAAATTTTATAAAAAAATATTCGAGTGCCCGTAACTACCTCTGTAATAGAAACTAAAATTTGAAATTTGGCAGACATATTATATAGTACTTTGTTATCTATTAGCAAAATAAATTTTACCTACAGTATGGCTTCCGGTTTAACCGTAAATGAAAAAAAATCTTAATTTTTTACATACGCCCTGTATATTTTTACATATTTTGAAAGAATGTAAAATTATCTTTCCAATGACATAAAACTCGTTGCTGTAACTCAAAAACTCGAAAAGTTACAGAAAATTGAAGTTTTGTTAGAATCTTGAGTGTGTCCCCTCTCACGCGATCATAGCAGAGCATTATTATAGGGCAGTCAATGAGGGTATTTGGCTCCGAATTCCATCCTACTACATCGATGTACTTGATATTTTCACAGTAAGTAGGGAATAGCTCAAGAAACAAAATCTACGCTATATACTATGGCGCTTTTATCTTGAGGCAATTCCCACCCCTTCAAGGGGGTGGAAAATTTATTGGTCAAAATAAGCATGGAAGTGGCGAGAGAACTTATTTTTAAGCAAAAACTAATCTATACTTTTTTTTGAGAACTCAATACTTTTTGAGTTATGCGTAGTTGAAAATTGGCCATTTTCATTTAAAAATGACACGTTTTCGGACGGTTTTTTGTGAATACCTTAAAAACTATGCATCAAACTAAAAACACTGTATCAAATTTTTTTTTAATTATAAATAACAAAGAGATTCGTTCCTTCGTAAATTTTCTATTTATAATACAAAAAGAGATATGGTAGGTAAAAAGAGTTTGTTTTTTGGTGCATGCTCAAAGTGCTCATGCTTTTGTAGTGTTTGAAAAGGCCTTTAAAACGAGCACCGTTAAATGTCGGTTACATTCAAACTAACCGAGATATGGTGCAAAAAAATATATGACTAATGTACTTTAAGGAAAAATGAGAAGTACATACATTTAACCCCTCATTCACCAGAATTTAAATGCATTGTTTTTCTTTTGCAATACCTCTTAGGTTATACCTCTTGTTATTTCTACTTTCAAAAAGTTGGACGGGTGAAAAAATAAGATCAAAATATAGAGCGCATTTTTAAATTTTCTTAAAATTCTTCCTTTTGCTCCATGCAATTCGAAAATAAAAATGTTCTATCCCCGAGAAGTGGTGAGAACCGCCCCCATGATAAAAGCGCCATAGTATATAGGATAGACTTTGAATTAGGAGATTGGGCTTTGGACTACTCCCAAAATTTCCCAAAATCCATGCAGTAAAATACAAACTATTAATTTCTCAGAAAAATGGACTAATTTGAAATGAAAGTATGACTAATATTCTATTGATTTATGCAATAATCTATAGTGTGTCCCCGAACATTTTCTCAAATGCGGGAATTATTGATGCGTAGAACCATAAAATATTTTCAAGTATACAAGGTGTTTCTAAAATATCAAAATAACGAGTAACTTTGTTATTTTTATAGAATGCCAGTATCTAGTACGATAACGATAATAGATCGGTACGATAAAGTTCTCGGGCGGCCCTTCCGTCCAGCGTTTTTTGAATCTAAAATTCGTTAAAATGAAACGACGAATGACGGCACTTGAGAAACCAATTCTGGTTGGAATTTATATGAAATAAATATTACTAGCACCAAGGACTAATGACTATTTCCCCCCCTATCGTAGTTCAAAGTTCCCCCCTTATCGTAGTATAGAAAAACCAGATTAAAAAATATTGTAAAAATATGTAAAGAGAGATACGAAAAAACACAAAAAGTGCATTCATTCATCGTCCATTTCGCCAAAACATAGTCTTGGCAGATTATCGGAGAATAGGCCATTTTCGGGAAAAGTTATTTACCAGCAATTTTATTGCTGGAAACGAATCTTATGATTGTATATATTAACAATAAAGGTATGCAAAGTCCGCAGATAGTGTGCTACTTTTTTATAAACAAAATGGCGCCCGAAAATCGTGTTTTTTTTCAATTTTTGCTCTATAACTCCAAAGATTTTAACTTAACACCAAAAACACCCAAATAAAAATTCACCGCAATTAAATTCTGCATAGAGACGTGTTTCTCCCGATTTACTTCGATGAAAATTTTCCCCGGAAAATGCGGATTTTTCCAACAAAATCTTTAATTTTCAACTAAAACTTTAAATAAGTAATTGTTTAACAATTATTAAATAACTTGGCAATATAAAAGCTCTTTTCGGATAGATTAAAATTCCAGAAGGATTGGTCATAAATTATACCACATATTCTAAGGTCAAAAATAGTTCGATTGAACCTAATTTACCTTAGTTCAAATGTGCTCATAAAAAAAGTTACAGCCCTTTGAAGTTGCAAAATGAAAATCGATTTTTTTCAATATATCGAAAACTATTAGAGATTTTTTGTTGAAAATGGACATGTATCATTCTTATGACAGGAACATCTTAAAACAAAATTATAGTAAAGTTTCTTCACCCCATAAAAATTTTATGGGGGTTTTGTTCCCTTAAACCCCCCCCCCAAACTTTTGTGTACATTCCAAGTAATTCATTATTGTGCTACCATTAGTTAAACACGTTTTTAAAACTTTTTTGTCTCTTAGTATTTTTTCGATAAGCCAGTTTTTATCGAAATGCGGCTTCTTTTTTAATATATTTACATAAAAATTTTATGGGGGTTTTGTTTCTTTAAACCCCCAAATGAACTATTATTGTGGTACCATCAATTTAACACAGTGTTTTTAAAACTTTTTTGCCTCTTAGTCTTTTTTTGACAAGTCACCATTTATCGAGATGTGGCTTCTTTTAAAAAGTATACCTAAAAATGTAAATTATAAATAAATTTTCAGATTATTTACAGGTCTCTATAGACAAGGCGAAAACTTCGGGTTCGTTAGAAAAAATATTCCCATGAGATTTTTTTGCATAATCACATTCGTGAGACATCCCAGAATAAGGTTCAAGAAGTCGCCCACGTGAAAAGTGGTCCAATTTTTTTAACAATTTTTTTTAGTCAAATTACAAAAATCAATATTTTTGGCCCGTACAAATTTTTGTTAGGTTTTTTGGACCATTCTGGACAAAAAAGGTCTCTTGTAATTTTTCTTTCTCTAAAGTTGATCGTTTTCGAGTCATTAACAATTTAAAATTAAAAAAACGAAAAATGGCGATTTTCAAGGCTTAATAAATTGGTTAAAAGTTATTATTATGAAAGTCAGAAAGTGACTAAATCAAAGTTTAAAGCCCCCCTACAAGATCCTGAAGAAATTTTTGTCATAATTTTATTACTAAGCTGTAATTTTTAAGTAATAATAATGAGCGCCAGCACGTATTAGGCGAGTGAGAGAGAGATGCCATTCCGGTAGTTCAATGGGGAATCTTCTTCGCACTCACATTTATAGCCGCGTCAATACGCTTCTACGGCTTATTGTTAATAATTAAAAATGACAGCTTAGTAATAAATTAATGACACAAATTTCTTCAGGATCATGTAGGGGGGCTTTATACTTTGATTTAGACATTTTCTGACTTTCATAATAATAAGTTTTAACCGAGTTATTCAGTCGTTTTTCAAATTTTATTCAATATTTTTGCGTTTTTCAAATTTTAAATTGTTTATAACTCGAAAATCATTAACTTTAGAGAAAAATTACACGAGACCTTTTTTATCCAGAATGGTCTAAAAAACGTAAAATTTGTCCAGACCAAAAACAATATTTTTGCAATTTGATTAAAAAAAATTGTTAAAAAAATTTGGACCACTTTTCTCGTAGGCGACTTCTTGAACCTTATTCTGGGGTGTATTACAAATGTGATTATGCAAAAAAATCTCAAGGGAATATTTTTCCAAGGAACTCGCCGTTTTCGCCTTGTCTACTATAATCGTACTTAACCATATTATACAAATATGTGGTGGATTCTCTATAAAGACAAGAAAATATCTCTATAAAGACTGGCTTATCGAAAAAGTATTTAGAGGCAAAAAAGTTTTAAAAATATTGTGTTTAACTAATGGTGCCACAATAATAATTTAATTGGAACGTACACGTTTGGGGGGTTGAAAGGAACAAAACCCCCATAAATTTTTTATGGGGTGCACAAATTTCACTTAATTTTTTTTAAGATGATGCTGCCATAAGAATGACACATGTCCATTTTCAATAAAAAATCTCTAAAAGTTTTCAATATATGAAAAAGAAAATTGATTTTTATTTTGTAACTTCAAAGCGCTGTAACTTTTTTTGTGTGTACTATTGCATATAGGTAAGTGAGGTTCAATCAACCTATTTTTGACCCCAAAATCTGTGGTATAATTTTTGACCAATCTTTTTGGGACACCCTGTATATATGAGAAATTTTGACAGCAGATGGGCCAGAGAATGAGGAAATTAGATACCGAATTCAGTATGGTGGAACTGACTTACATTAGAGAAAATAATGATTAGGATTGGATAAGCATTTTTCGATTCTAATTAAGTAACGTATGGAGTGCAGTGTGGTTCGAAAGAGCGCCACAATATCAAGGTGCGGTAGACCTAACAACGAGGTCATTATAAATGAGAGAACACGATTATCCTGTAGTGAAAATAGCAGGAAGACACCGGAGCGCAAGAATTTGGAAAAAGGGGACGGTCAAGAGAGGAACAGATGGCGACTAGGTATGAGTATATGGGTGTGACAAAAGGATAAATCATTGGCAAAGAACTCGGAATGTGAATACAAAGGAAAATAAGTAAAAATGTGGAAGAGAACTGTATATACATATTTCTGCCTGGTTGGTCGTCATCAGTATGGATAGAATGCATGGTTGCATTCTATCAACCAAGATCGAATGCAACCATTTTGGGCAATAATGTCGAAAGACTCTAAGCTCATTCAGAGGTATGACATAACAATCTGACAGAGTTGTTCACTGTCTACATCTTCTGAATAATTGTTCGGCACTGCGTAAAAAAACATTTGCCTACAATAATACAAATACTTATTCGAAATAGAGATATAATTTTAAATTTGTTCCATAACCAACTTGTTTACTCGTTGCTTAATTTCTTGGACTATGTATGTTTGTATGCAAATCAGTTCATTAACAATCAGAATTTCAATTTACATCAATTTAACTAGTTATGACCATTTAAACTCTCATGGAATGCACTGATTTTAAGAATTGAATCATAACAAATCCGATCTATTTTTAGACCATAATATTATATTCCTAATACAATACGTAATGATACGCAATATATGGTAGGTATATTAGAAGATATGTATCTAGTCAGAAGCATAAAGAAGCTGCATGGTTTTATACAGTGTGTTAGTAGATAAGTGAGACTAATTTCAGTGGTTCATTCTGCATCAGAAAGTAATGACAGTTTGCTATATAAACGAATGACCGCAAGTGCTTCGTTTCCGAGATAAAGCGAGTTGAAATTTTTATTACAAACTGACTATTTATTTATTGCTCTGAAACTGGATGAGATATTCAACTAATATTTGGTGGGATTTAAGAGGTAGTTATTTTGGAGACTATCGCATAAGATAGATAAAGGGTTTCGTAAGTGTATCTCAAATCAATAATTTTCTTCATCTTCTCTGACTGCATCTCAGATTTTCTCTGACTGCATCTTTCCACCTTTTCCTAAGCCATACTAAAGACCTTCTCTCATTTGGTTTTTCCCAAAATCTATTATTTATAACGCGATTGTTGCTATTGCGTATCACATGCACTGTCTATCTTATTCCGTTGGCCTTTATCTGACTAGATTTTTCTTTCCGAAGAGAGACTTTAATTCGCTATTGTATCTGCGCCTTCATTCGTTTGTCACGCTGTCTCTGCAAGGGCCATATCACTTGAAGGATTTTACATTCCCATATCAGCAATTTATTTAATTCTCTTTTTGTTAGCTTTCATGTTTCGCTTCCATCACACGACTGCTGATGTATAGAGCGCAAGTCAAAAAAAATATTTTTTGGGGGAAAATAATGTTAGAATTTAAATATTGTCATGAGAAGTGTTTTATCTGAAATAATCGCTTTCATTTTACTAATAACAATGGCTCTAATTTACTTCGTTTTACTTGTCTTACCCATTTACTCTTTTTTTCAATTACTGAGATAATAAATACCTAAAAACTAACCTTTTCTCTCACAAAAGCATTTTTCTGTAATATCATCAAGGGGACTTTACTTACTTCTGCTCATTAATGTGGAAAAGTTCTCGGAGCGAAATTTTCAGTTCCCTCAATTTCTGTCAATGAATTACTTCTACACATTCATCATTCCTTTTCACGGCGCCTCATTAGGTTTTCGGATGTTGGAGAAAACGTTGGCGAAAACATTTTACTTGTCTTTGGGAAAATACGATGGAGAATATGAAATTCAAGTTACGGCAAACGAATAACTAACAAGTCTATTGCGAATATGAAAATATATTGTGCAGCAACGTTAAGATGCACAAAAGATAAAAGGGCAAACGTCGGCTTATATATAAAATCTTAGGACTTGGTGTAAAATATGACATGCAACAAAGAAATTTAGTTCCATAGTAAATATTTCTTTTCTGGTTATAGTATATGCATTTGTGTTCAAAACTTTTATTCATGTTAACTCGAGGAAGATGAACAATGGATTGGGATGGCGATCTTACTACCATTTAGAGCGTAATAAGCTACAATTCGAAAAGCCACCCACTAACGTAGGAATAAAAGAATACAATCTTAAAAAAATATGTAATTTAATAACTATACTAAATTTACAATCAAGATGCGTAGAAATAAACAAACCAAGACACGTTAAATGCTACTAAGAGCACTCCCGAATTATAATTTACAATGTATAATGTATATACATTGTAAATCTCAAATCATGATTTCCAAAGTTTATGCATTGTAAATTATGATTCGGGAGTGCTCTTAGTAGCATTTAACGTGTTTTGTTTTGTTTACTTCTACTGCATCTTTATTGTAAATTCAGTATAACTTTACCGTTTAAAGGTCACTAACTAGAACATGAACTAAGAATGTTTTCTTTAGTAGGTTCTCATCAACTTAATTAATATTAAGCCTTTGCGAAATGTGTAGCTTTTAAATTATAAGCGAGACACACAATAACTATCAATTGCTTCCAAACTCGTGGATAATTAAGCAATTATTTTTTCTCACAAATAAGCGAGAGTAAGCTCTAAAACTAATAAATGCGGCGTCCAGACCTGACGAGCTCTAAGTTTTTTCAAGTACTTATAACACAAAAATATGCGAAAGTTGTAACTCTAAAACTAATAAATGCACGTGCAGACTAGATTCATTCTAAGTTGATACTAACTGCATTCAAAATATAACACTGTCAGGCCTACCAAGGGTTTGGGGTGCAAATTCTTAGATATGTAAAACCAGCTTTTGAATGCATTCTACCCAGGATTTTGTGGTAATAAGTTACTCAGTAGGCTTTTCAGTTTCTTCCCTCAACGTGTTTCAATGAATTACTTCTACACATTCATCATTCCTTTTCACGGCGCTTCATTAGGTTTTCCGATGTTGGAGAAAACGTTGGTGAAAACATTTTACTTGCCTTTGGGAAAATGTGATGGAGAATATGAAATTCAAGTTACGGCAAACGAATTACTAACAAGTCTATTGCGAATATGAAAATATTTTGTGCAACGTTGTTTAAGTTGCACAAAAGATAAAAGAGCAAACGTCTACTTATATATAAAGTCTTAGACTTTGTACGAAAACTGTCATCGTTTACAGTTTTACAATATAAAAATTTAATTTCCTAGTAAATATTTCTTTTCTGCTTGTTTTATACGCATTTATGTTCAAAATTTTCAGTAGTAATTGCACAAGAGCTCTAAAATTATCGAATTTTTCCCGAGTGACATTTTGACAGTTTTAATTTCACGGCCCGAAGGGGAGTGAAATTATGTCAAAGTGTCACGAGGGCAAAAATTCGATAAAAAATTTAGAGATCGAGTGCAATTTGTTGCGATTATTTCATGAACAAAACTGTTCAAAACCAAAATTTTATTGTAATTTATTTATGTAAGTACAAATTAGTACAATTAAACACACAGTTGTTATAAATATTTGACGGTTGAGAGTCACCACTTTTATAATTTTTAAAACATTAATTTTCATTAATGTCACTGAATGTATTTTTTCGTAGCAACGAAGGGCATCTGACGTAATATACTTGACGACGGGATATTATCAAAAATTATCAGTAGTAATTGCACAAGAGCTCTAAAATTCTATATTAATTTTAGGGATCGTGTGCAATTTGTGGCGATTATTTCATGAATAAAACTGTTCAAAACCAAAATTTTATTATAATTTATTTATGTAAGTACAAATTAGTACAATTAAACAAACAGTTGTTATAAATATTAATTTGACGGTTGAAAGTCGTCATTTTTATAATTTTTAAAACATTAATTGTCATTAATGTCATTGAACGTATTTTTTCGTAGCAACGAAGGGCATCTGACGTAATATACTTGACGACGGGAAACTATCAAAAATTATCGATTTAATTTAGATTTCTGTAGCTTTTTATTGGTCAGAATCTCCTATGAATGAAATAATCGGGTATAATATCACAAGAGAGTGAGAATAAATTGAAAATAATGCGAGTTTTTCGAAAATTTGTTGTCTGGCAATAGACTCGAGAGCCCGCAGGGCTCGAGTGGCTATTGCCCAATTACAACAAATTTGAGTAAAAATGAAGCATTATTTTCTTATTTATTCTGACTGTCGTGTGATATTTGTAAGATTATTTTTTAATACGTATATTATGGATATTATCTTAAATGTGACAGTTGTCAAAACTAGGAAACTGGTTGCCATTAAACAGAAACAGTCTACTTAAAAAAATTCTATCGGTAATTTTCTACAGTAGATAATTCTCAGTATAATTTTAATCTGATTGGACAGAATTAAACACGTGAACAAATATCTTACTATACGATTGGAAGTTAAAATCATTAAAAAAATAATCAGTTTATTTTTTATTTCTGTAGCTTTCTATTGGCCAGAATCTCTTATGAATGAAATAATCAGTCATATTACCTCTTTCAAACTTTCGTTGCCATCATACTGAAAAGATTAACAAACAAAATTAAATTTCGAGCTAATCAAGCAGGCTTTAGACCATAATCCTCCTGTATAGACCACACTAGTATTGTGATAGTAATAATGAACATATAATGGACATACATAATATAGATGCGTGCTTTCTCCCTTTCTTTTTAACGTAAATGTAGACTACGTTCTGTTCAAACTAGACTCCGACACAAGAGGGATACAATATCAATTGTACCTTGTTGATTATTGTCCGTTCACCACGCCGAGAATGATCGAATGACTTTCTGTTTCGTCTTTTATACTGTCAAAGATGGTATAAAAATACGTTTTTCTTAATATATTGGCGTACTATAGACGATAAAATTATATTATCATCACAAACTTCAAATAATTAAGAAATAAACAAGAAAAAATGTAGCAATTTTTATTATAACACAACCTTTCACAAAAGCAGATTAAATAGTGCCTTTTATACAAACGATGGTATTAGTACGTTCTTTAAAGGTAAAATATTGCAAAACCTTTAAATTTTAAAGAACCGCTTGGATTGACATGAAATTTGGCATACACATAGTTAACAAGTTAAAGAAAAAAGTGATATTGTGCCGATGTTTGCTTTTGCCCTAGGTGTGAGTTTGGCCCCCTTTTGGGGGTAAAAAATATATGTTCGAAATACGCCCGGAAATAGATAAAATGACTAATTCCAAGCAACTTTTGTTTTATAAAGTTTTTTTATCAAGTTAATAGTTTTCGAGTTATTTGCGAGTGAACATGTTAATTTTTCTGCAAAATAACCACGTTTCTAGGCGGCTTTTCGCAAACAACTCAAAAAGTAAGTATTTGGTGGAAAACAAATTCTTATCACAAAAAATATCACGTAAAAAAGTGAAAAGCATGGTGTATATATTAGGTCACTATACCTAGTAAAAGCAGAGTTATAGCTAATGAAAAATAGGTTCATATTCGTCAAATTCCAAATCGAATATTTTAATGTGCCATAACCCAAAAACGAAGCACTTTTTTGGGGAAAACTCATTTTAACTTTTTTAAAGTGTTTAAAAATGCTTATTTTTGTTTTTTAAAATAAATTTTTAACATAAAAAGTAAACAAGTTACGCTCAAAATAAAGTTGGTCCCTTTTTTTGGTAAGAAATCGGGAAAATCACCCCCTAATTAGCATTTTAAATGAATTTAATTGTTACCATTTCACAAGTTTTCTACTCGCGTATGTATTGATCATATGGTCTGTAAGTTTCATCGTTTCAAAGTCCTTATTTTTGAAAGAGCTGTAGTTAAAAGGGCTTGAACGAGTCACTTATCACAAGTGTATGCAAATTTAGAAACACCGAATCTTAACCAATTTTTGTCTTACAGGAAAACAGAAAAATACGAAGTATTCAGAAAAGTAAAGCCGAATTTTTCGTTGTTTAAAATTTTTGGTATCTCTTACAAATTTTAAGTTAAGAGCATTTATTGAAAATTAAAATAAATATTCAAAATTAAAATTTTAAAAAAATATTTTAAAACCAAATTATTTCAAAAATAAGCACTTTGAATCGATGAAACTTACAGATCATATAAACACAACATAAATAAAGCAACTTGTGAAGCGGTAACGTTTAATTTTTTAAATTGCTAACTAGGGGGTGATTTCCCCGATTTTTTTTTGTCAAAACAAAAGGGACCAGCTGCATTTTGAGCGTAACTAGCTTACAGTTGATGCTAGAATCTTTTTTATAGTAACAGAAATAAAGCTTTTTAAACTCATTAAAAAAGCTGTAATGAGTTTCCTCCAAAAAGTGCTTCATTCTTTGGTTATTTCACGTTGGAATATTCAACTTGGAATTTGGAGAATATGAACCTATTTTTCTTTAGCTATAACTCTGCTTCTGCTAGGTCTAGAGACTTTATGCATACACCATTTTTTTAACTTTACTACAGGCTATATTTTTCATAAGATTGTTTTTTCGATAAAATACTCACTTTTTTAAATTATTTGCGAAAATTTTTCTAAAAACTTGTTTGTTTTATTAAAAAATGAACATATTCTCTCGCAAATAACTCGAAAAATATTGACTTTGTGAAAAAACTCTATAGACTAAATGTTGCTTAGAATTAGTCAGTTTATCGAATTCCGGACTCATTTTGAACGTATATTTTCCACCCCCGAGAAGGGGTGAAACTCACCCCCAGGGCAAAAGCACACATCGGTACAATGTCACTTTTTTTCTGTGACATGTTATCTATGCTTATGTCAAATTTCATGTCAATCTAAGCGGTTCTTTAAAATTTACAGCAAAAACCGTCAAAGAATGTATTATCTTTGGTATGCGGGATTCAGGTCTATAGTAATTTTTATAATAAACGTAATATAATGATTCCACAGACGCATTTCCAAATTTAATTTTTAAACAAAAACAGATTAAATAGTGCCTTTTATACAAACGATCGTAGGTATTCTAAATGAGCCGAACCGTGACCAAGCTTCCTTAAAATAAACCTTCCTATCGCTGTAACGAAATCACACTATAATTCGGTTTAATTTTTGATAATTTTATTGGCACTCGAAACTGGCTCCACATATTAAGATGTAGGTGTGATTTATGTGTCTAACCGAATATAACGGACAATTCACAGAGCAACTTTAAATGAAGTATCGCCATTAGTAATGATGTACCTAGTAATGCTTGAATTAGTTGAAGTGTAACATTCGCTCATTTAACTTGGATGAAATTAAATTATCTATCTACTCAAATCGTTATCTACTATTTTAGCAGAATTTCAGAGCTATTTCCTTAAGATATTCGATATAATACAGAGTCAGTTTGTAACGCGATATTAGTCGATCATTTCATTATTGTACAGAACATCCAAAAAAGTCCTCCTTCTTTTTATTTTGCTGCAGTTTGTTATTCTAAAAGGACGTTTTCAATTTACATCTTGACTGGGGAAGTAATAAGTAATCCACTTTTTAGACCGTATGGGCATTTGCAGAATGTTTGAGTATTTGAATACACTTTTATCGATACAAGTATATCTTTGGCAGTAGTTAGAGTGGTCTAGTCTGTTTGTTTTTGCAACAACAAATAAATAACTAAGCTGAATATTTCCATTTTGAGGTCAAAGTAAACAGGAAAATATAACTATTCTTATTTTTACTTCTACACCTATTCAGTGTAAAGTATTTTAGTGCTACACTTTTTTGGGTATATTCCAGTACATACCGTTTACAATTTTATGTACCACAGTTTTCTTTATACAACACTAAAGGTACCAAATTCTAATGTTTTCTTTGTTTGTAATATTTGGACTTATTTGTAAAATATGGAAGATATCCAACTAAAAACTTTTAAAAACAATATTAATAATTGTTGTTTGTATATTAGTAACAAATGTTGTACTGTTTATTATTTTTTATAATCAATCTTGTTTTCTCTTCTCTCTCTTGTCGTTTCCCCATTACTAAGCATTGTGATTTATTCGAATATTCCTAACAATTTTTTTCCACTGGTCTCTATCCTCAGAAGCTCTAAGAGCTTCGCAGAATGAGTTTCCAGCTGAATTCTTAATTTGGTTGGAGCATTGGACGGACAATTCACAGAGGAACTTAAATGAAGTATCGCCATTAGTAATGATGTACCTAGTAATGCTTGAATTAGTTGAAGTGTAACATTTACTCATTTAACTTGGATGAAATTAAATTATCAATCTACTGAAATCATTATCTATTATTTTAGAAGAATTTTAGAGCTGTTTCCTTAATACATATCAGGTTGTATTAAAAATCCAAAAAGCTATAATATACAATATCTCTTCTAATAACTGAGGAGTTGGATGTATGGACGGAGAGACAGACATGGATAATTCAAAGTTTTCACATTCTAATGTTGTAAAATTTGTGAAAACAATATCAAAGAAGCACCCTAATTTTCGATCGAAAATTTTCATGCCAAGATCATATATCTGCTTTTTAAACAAAGTCGGTGCTTTTTTTGTTCGTTAAAATCTCTATAGTAGGGAAGGAAAGTATGCTAAATTTGCAGTTACTCGAGCGTTATAGGGACCGATTGGGTTGTGAAGAGTAGGTCCTAAAACCAAAAAAAATTAAGTTAAGTTTTCCATAAAATGGGGGACTTTCCATTTTTTAATTTAATTTTCTATTTCCAACATCCATTTTTTCCGACTATAGCGCCATCTCTCCATAATTAGAAAATGTATATCACTGATATCATGATATTGGTATGATTTGATAGATTTTTGAAAAATATTGAACACGTATTTTTTAGTTTTTCCATGTGACGTTAATTTTGCGAAATATTCGCTTTTTTGTGAAATTTTGTGACTCGCCCATTTCCTTACGCCCCGCTCAAACCGTGAGATTTTTGATATATACACTCTTTTGCATGTACTTAACTTACCTTGTCTTAATCTGACGATTTCGAGTTTTTCTATGGATAGATTTTTTTTCGGACTCCCCTTATAGTCGAGGAAATGAAGCATTTTGGCTCGCAATTTTTTCGTCCAGCATGGATTTACTTGAAATTTTCACAGAAGGTAGGGAATAGTCCAAGGATCCTTTTCTGTATCATGCGGCTGTACGCTAAAACCTTGGGGGTGGTTGCCACCCCATCTCGGGGGCGGGAATTTTCTATTACATTTTAACCATGTAAATCGATGTAAAAAGTAATTCTAAGAAAAAAATGTTTTTTACATTTTCTTCGTAAAACTAATATTTTTCGAGTTATTCGCGCTTGAAAGTAACAGTTTTTCGATGAAAAAATCGACAGTTTTAGAGAGTTTTTTGAGAATACCTCGAAAAATATGCATTTATTCAAAAAAACTGTGGATATCAAAATTGTATCTTATAGTAACACAAACCAAATTCTTTTTCTGAAATGTCTTTAAGACCAATACAAACCGAGATACGGCATGCTAAAAGTTAGCTTTTTTCGTCAAATGCATAATTTGAAATATTCAAAGTAAAATAACGGAAAAACTTTGCATTTTTCGAGAAAAACTTAAATAATCTTTTTTGAAGTATGTATACATTTAGGCCTTCCAGAAAATAATAATACAAAGTTTCTAGCCTGAAAACTAAGCGACTTATGATCAAAAAAATTGGTCGGTACCTGCTTTTCGCTATGAAAAAATTAGTGAAAACAACCCCCTAACTACCCTCCTAATTAAAAATTGGTCTTTACCTTTCTGTAGTTTCTTTTATATTTGTATTATCAATCCACACAAGAAGTTTAGGATATTTAAAAGGCCTAATTTTAGGAAAATTGGCGTTTAGAAAAAATGAATTTTTTGGAATTTCCCATTTTTCACCTTTTACTTAAAAATATCTCCGAAAATACTGGAGATACAAAAAAATTATAAATTACTAAATTGTAGCTTTTTAAAAAATTAAAATTTCTCTTTCCATAGATTTTCATTGCAGTGAACAGTTAGCGAGATATAGATGTTTAAAACCTCTATTTACGAGCAAACACCCCCTTATTCGAGCCCTTTAAACCCACCGTAATTAAAAACTAAGGGATCTTACGGAGCTTAGTTTATACAGTCCTATAACTCTTCAAAAATCCTACAAAGTCATTTTCGAAAAAACTTTTTATCGCCAAAAATAAAGGAGCTATGTTTATAAAACGAATTTTTTTTTTCTAAAAATTCGGATAGTCCGCTTATGGATAATTATAATACCACAGAACCGGTTCGTATACTGGAAGATGACTAGAAAACTATTTGTATTTGTATTTGTACATATTTGTAAATTCGTATTTTTGTGTAAATACATGTTTTTGTAATTCTTTAATTGTACTTTTTTTTCCGTATAGATCTGTTAAAATATCTACTTATAAAAACTGTAATGTTATTAAGGGTGGTTTTTAAGGGTTGAAATATTATATTATATCCTAAAGTATAAAACAATCATTATTTCACCAATCAAAACCAAATTTAACCCATATTAAAGTTTACAATGTTTTTATATAATTTTTGACAATAAGGGGTAATTTACACCCCTACAAATAATCAACGCCCTTAAGCATGATATAGAAGATGAACTAAAGGGTGCGATGATCCTAATCCCAAATTTTTATGTAAATCGATGCAAGCCGAAATTATGATTTTAGGATAAGTAAATTTTTTATATATAGCTCCAACAAGGGTGGTTTTAAGGGTTGAAATATTATGAAAATAATATCTTAAAGCATAAAACAATCATTATGTAACTAATAAGAACCAAATGTTGACAATATTAAAGTTTAAAATGTTATGTTATAATTTTTTACAATTAGGGGTAGTTTTCACCCTTAAAAAACCCAAAGCGTACAACGGCTCAATATAAAAAATGAACTAGAGGGGGTAATGAGCCTAATCCCAAAGTTTTGTACAAATCGATGCTGGACGAAAAAATTGCGAGGTTTTGCCATTTTTTCAGCTTCATTTCCTCGACTATTAACGCACTCCCCTGTATTAAGAGCCAATATAATATGGTAGAGGTACATTTACAGGATACAAGGTTTCTGCTCATGTGATAATCTGACGCGCTCGAGTAACTGCAAAAATCCCCGCTTGGCAGTGGCGGATCTACGGAGAGGGAAAATGGGGAAATTCCCCCCCCCCCCCCCCAACAATTGTTTTCATTTTTACAAACGCATTTCTTGCTATTTCTATCCTGGTCCTTATTTCTGTTGTTTGATAATTTTTTTCTGAAATCCGGGTTCCTAGGTATTTGTATTTATCAACCCTTTCCATCGGTACATTTCCCAAATGTATGCTTGTTTTATGTTTTTTCTTAGTTATTTTCATGTACATATTTGGTCTTTTTTATATTCATTTTTAGTCCATATTCTTCACAGAAATTATTTGTTTTGTTTAGTGGTAATTGGAGTTGTTCAGCAGAGCTTGTCATAATCATGGTGTCATCTGCATATCTTATGTTGTTAATAGATCTTCCGTTAATTATTATTTCTTCATTTTGATATGGTAATGCTTCTTAAAAAATGGCTTCACTATATATGCATTAAAGAGTAATGGAGACATAATACACCCCTGCCTAACTCCTATCATGATTTCAATTTCTGGACTGGGTTCGTTATCTATTAACATTTGTGCTCTTTGATTCCAGTAACAGTTTGTTATTATTCGTAAGCCCCTTTTGTCTATGTTTTTTGTCTTTAGAATTTGGACTAATTTTTCATGTCTTACTTTGTCAAATGCTTTCTCAAAATCAACGTAACAAATATGCACATCCACATTCATGTCCATGCATCTTTGAGTTAACACATTAAAAGCAAATAACGCCTCTATGGTTCCTAGTCCGTTTTTGAACCCAAACTGACTAGCATCTATTCCTTCTTCCAGTTTTTTATTTATATACGACCGTGTATTATTTTCAAGAATAATTTAAGAATGTAACTTATTAATGATTGTTCTGTATTTGTATTCACTGCAATCTTTAGCGTTTGTATTTTTAGGGATAGCACAAAAGGTTGAGAGTAACCATTGTTTTGGTATGTTTCCTGTTTTGTACACTGTGTTAAACAAGTCTACGATAATGTCTAAGGTTTCATCATTTAAGCATTTTAAGCTTTCTACTGGGATTTGGTCTGGACATTTGATTTGATATTTTTTTCCTTTTCATATTTCGATCTTATATGCCTAATATTTAATTTTTTGTTTGTTGGTTTCTTCTGTAAAAATTATGTATTGTTAATTATTGTACTATTTTATTAGCTCTTTATTATTAAGAATGCATCTAACTTTTTAATCCACTATACAGGGTGTAACAAAAATACAGGTCATAAATTTAATCACATATTCTGGGACCAAAAATAGTTCGATTGAACCTAACTTCTTCTTCAGGTTCCTTCCCCTATCGGAGGTTGCAACCACCACAAATCCACCACATATTTGTATATGGTTAAGTACGATTATGGAGACTTAGTAATAATATGAAAATTTATTTATGATTTATATTTTTAGGTAGATTTTAAACCATATTAAAAAAGAAGCCACATCTCAATACAAGGTGCGTTATCGAAAAAACACAAAGGAGCAAAAAAGTTTTGAAAACACTGTGTTTAACTAATGGTACCGCAGTAATAGTTTAATTGGAACGTACACAAACATTTGGGGGGTTTAAAGGAACAAAACCCCCATAAATTTTTTATGTAAACATATTAAAAATGAAGCCGCAACTCGATAAAAACTGTCTTATCGAAAAAATACTAAGAGGCAAAAATTTTTTAATGATATTGAACGTAACTAATGGTACCACAATAATAATTTAATTGGAACGTAGACAAAAGTTTGGGACGGTTTAAGGGAACAAAACCCCCATAAAATTTTTATAAGGTGCACAAATTTCACTATAATTTAATTTCTTTAAGATGCACATTTTTTTAATTAAGATATTCCTACCATACGAATGCCACATGTTCATTTTCAATAAAAAATCTCTAATAGTTTCCGATATATTCGAAAAAATCGATTTTCATTTTGTAATTTCAAAGGGCTGTAACTTTTTTATGCGCATATTTGTACTAAGGTACGTTAGGTTCATTCGAACTATTTTTGGTCCCAGAATATATGTGATTTAATTTATGAACTGTATTTTTGTTACACCCTGTATATTAAACATTTTTTCCGCTTTTTTTAAGTAATTTTTCCCTAATAACATTATAATCTAAATGTTGATACTGAAGACATATAAAACTTATTACCTCTAATCTTTGATCATATTATTTAAAATTAGCCTGCAATCTAATTATGTTTCGTTTTTATTGGCCATAACGTGGAATTCCCAAGCATTGTAAATTATATTCCCGTGGCTATAAAATACTTAACTGCCCAAACTTTATATTCCACTCTTAATTGTGGCTATAAAAATTCTGAATCAATTTTATAAAATATTATTATATTACATAATAATAATTGTATAAAGCCTTTATAATATTTTTAAAATTTTTTTAGGAATCTATTTAATTATAGTTAAAATACAAATTTTTGAAAATTGGTTAAGAGCAAAGAGTAGTGATCAACAGATAGCAACAAACGCGTTCTAGGATTGCGGCTCTAATTTTGAATATTTTGTCGAGATATTTGTCACACATATTCGTAATATAATAAAGAATGCCGGTACAGAGCCCAATTTCAGAAATACGTTAGTATGTGGAAATTACTCTATAACTAAATAAAATATTGAAAAAAGGAGCCTGTACCGCCATTAACAAAGACAAAAAAAATACACTTTCTTCAAATAAACTTTTTTATCCCGTGCCTAGATTTTGTGTCAAATTGGAACTACTAAAAGTCGATTTATTTTTAACAAGAAATCGAACGTCACTGACTTAACAACATTTCGCGCCTGTATGTATAAGAATTATTGTTTTTGATAGTATAAACGTCACTGTCAGTGTCGAATTACCGACGCACTGTTGCCTCACTTTTGAAAGTTCTCAGAACTTTCGAAATCTTGGACCTGTTGATCGCTATCTTAATAGTATGATACAAATTGATCCAAAAGATGGCATAACCCAGACATCCAAAGTGAAAGTTATCTTCCAATACCAAATGGTTCTATATGGTCCACATAATGTTCAGAAAAAAGTCACACCATTTTGAGCGTCGGGTTTAGGGAGAGAGGGGGACAAATCGGTAAATTCGTAGTTTTTTAAGTTTTTCGTCAATATTTCTAAAAATATGCGGTTTAGCATGAACAACCTTCTATACAAAAATGTTCAATATTAAATTTGAAATAAAAAGGCTCTATGCATAATCGTTCTAAAATGAACGCTTCCAAAGTTACGGAGGTAGTATAGTATAATTGGTCCAAAAAAAGGCCTCACCCAGACATCCAAAGTAATAGTTTTCCTCCACACACCAAATTGTTTATATGGTCCACATATTGTTCAGTAAAAAGTTACACCAAACTTTTTACTGAACAATATGTGGACCATATAGAACAATTTGGCATTGGAGGATAACTTTACTTTGGGTGTTTGGGTTAGGCCTTTTTTGGACCAATTATGCTATACTACCTCCGTAACTTTGGAACCGTTCATTTTAGAAAGATTGTACATAGGACTTTTTTTATTTCAAATTTAATTTAGAACATTTTTGAACATAAGGTTATTTATGCTAAACCGCACAGTTTTAGAAATATTGACGAAAAACCTAAAAAACTACGAATTTTACGATTTGTCCCCCCTTTCCCCCCAAACCCGACGCTCAAAATGGTGTGACTTTTTTCTGAACATTATGTGGACCATATAGAACAATTTGGTGCTGGAGGATAACTTTCACTTTGGTTGTCTGGGTTTGGGTCTAGTTATACCATACTATAATTGGAAAATGCAGTGAAAACCTTCTTATTAATAAAAAAATTTATTAATAGCAAGCTGAAAATTTGTTAATAGCTTAACGGTTTCTAGTCAGACAAACTTTGATGCTTTAGGCTTTAGGCGTATCATAAAGGAAAAGCAAGCAATATCTGAAAGTGACTCTATCAGAATCTTTAAACCACCAAAATTAAACTTTGAAGCTAAATAGTATTACGAAATTATCAAATGGAACACCAGTACACTGACTCCCCTCTACTGCTAAGAACATTGACTAATAAAGAGATAAAACACTATTTGAGCAATGACTTCAAGCCTGTTATGAGTATAGGTATTTTGCCATGCCATCACAGGCAGTTGAAAGATGCGTTAAACTAGTGACCGTAGCTTCAAGTAAAGTGTGTGGACACAGTTCCAGAGACGGCTTTATTAGAACCACATTATTGCACCGCTCAGCGATGCCAACGATTAAAATCAACAACAAATGGTAGTCTTTCACAATCAGGTAGGGCCTTTCCAATCGGTCCGGATATCCTATTGTATTTGTTCTATTGTATCCTTGTTGTATTTTCATCTAAGTGTTGGAAAATATGGCGGAATGGCAGTTCACTGTAATGGAGTAAACAAATACTCCATTGTAGAGGTCTTCCCACATGTACCTCTATTTGTGGCTGCGCCAGCTTCGCTGGCATTCGTCACTTTCGCCTCGTCTCTCGGTAGTCTGCTGTTTTTGACGAAGCTGCGCGACCTAATTCCACTTGAATATCAAAAAGTATCTTAGATGCTTGAATTTTAAATATATTATTGTAATTGAATTAAACTATAGCATCTCTAGAAGTCGTATGATTAAATTGTACTAAACAGTCAAACTTTGAAATTTTGCAAAAACTACTAATTTTACTCATTTTGTATTACGTTGCGCGACCGGAAGATATGAAACAAGTGTATAATAAGTGCATTTATATAGATTTTACATACTTTTAGTAGTTAATTCATGTTATCGGAACGCAATTAAAACCATCTGGGCTGTTTAAAAAATATTGAAAAATTAAGGATTTTCACAATTTTTGCTAATTTCGATGGCATTGTGCGACCGGAAGACAAATTAATAAAAAAATAATAATTAGTGCTTTTTTCAAGTCTATACCAATGGCAACTTTTGCGCACTATAGCGATCTGAAATAAAAAAAAAGTTTTTTTCGAACCACCCTAATGTAGAACTTATTAAAATGCCCAACATATTTCTCAGACGAACGTTTTTTTCATATGTTATATAAAGTTTCCTATAGAGTAAACTTAAATACTACCTGCTAGTTTTCACCATTATAAACTTGTTAGAATGACAAGTTCCACAATTAAAATCACGTTCCACAATTAAAACTTCCCCTGTTCCAGTGTTCCCATACATCAAAGTTTGTCCGACTAGACACCGTTAAGCTATTAACAAATTTTCAGCTTGCTGTTAATAAACTTTTTTGGTACGCGAGATCCAGGCCTATGTTTTAAGGCTCTATTTTCATAAATAGAACACACTCTAAACGTAGATGACAGTCACTATTCTCTGAAAGATTACAAAGTTATAGAATGTTTCTGCGTTACAAAGCGCCCTTCTCATTTATTACCACACTAACGTTATTGAAGTACTTACTGACAATAAAGTTTAGAAATTTACTGTTACTGCTTTGGCTGAGGACGTCTGAGCCGTCTGAGGTACGTTTCCGCGATATTTCTCTCGTTTGCATTTCCGGCACTTCATTACGAAACGTAGGTATTTCTTTCGATCATTCATGCAAAAACTTTTGAGACACTTTAGGAAATAATACTGCGGTATTGAAATAAAATATAGGGTTAATCAATAATTTATATTTATGATATTTTATATATGAAAAATTGGATTCAATCATTACTTGATGGAAGTTCATTTTATCTAACAATAACACACTGAAAAACCATTTTTGTTTTCAATACTTCCACAAAATTTATGTAGGATTGTAAATAGTTTACCTTATATTTTAAATTCCCCTGTATATCATTTTTCTTAATTATTAGTACGAGAACGGGATAAGGGTCTCACATATGGACGTTGGCACATATGTGCAGAACGAATTGGGGATTACGGCGACGGTAGCGGACTACTTTTAATTTTATAGTTTTGGGTTATTGGAAGATGTCGGTATATGCTTTGAACCAATTTTAATTGGGTTGTTTCACAGGAAAAAGGAGATTAGCCTAAGAGGGCTTGTTTTAGCGTAGGGAAAGAGAACGAATACATTCAGTCGATATAACATCACAGCGACGACCAGACGCGTTCTTAGGAATAATACTTAGAAAAGACGAATTAAGACGGGTATTATATTGATTAGACGCAAATTATCTATAAATACATTTCATTTTTATAAGAATAAGAACACGTAAGATTTTGGTCGCAATTACACACTTTTACACTTTTACATTTCGTCAATTTAAGGTATCAATAATTTAGTCATCTATTTTATTAATTAAAACTGTTAAACATCAAACGGACTTTTATTACGATTGTCTTTAAAGGAATCCTACATTTATTACAAGTCAAAGTCACTATAGAAGTTTCGGCAGAGTGCCTTTCCCAAGTGATGTATTTTACTGTTTTTGGACAATGACCACATGACCATATGTCTGTATATAAATAACTAAAAAGTTTGTTCAAATATTACTGTGAGGGACATATGCCACAAGGGTGCAGATCCCAACATCAGTTTAATATTTTTCGATCTGTGATACGACCAAATTTGAATTATAGGTATCACTTTTATGGAAACACATCGAACATTAACAAAACTTGAGGTATCGAAATATAAATGTCTACGCATGTCCTTGTAGTCTATCAAAGTACTTAGCTAACAAACGTCTGTCTCAAAAAACTCGTATAAGGCTGTAAAAACATTGATAGTCTCCGTTCTCACATATGGATCAGAGGCATGGACGCTAACTAAAACAGATGAATCCGCTCTATCGATTTTTGAAAGAAAGGTACTACGCAAGATATTCGGAGCGGTTTGTGAGAACGGAATATGGAGGCCTAAAACGCTTGAGAAGGTCGAGGCCCTCTAAAGGCTGTAGCACCATGATGATGATGATGATGATGATGATGACGCATGTCCTTGGGTACCGTAAATCTTCACCAATTAACGTAATGGAATTTCAAGCAGTTGAAACTTTATTGAATTTGCAAAGGCCGTATCTCACAGACAAATATTATGTAGCTCGTACCATTAGCAGAAACCCAGTATTTCTAAAAGATATACACGATTGTTCTATCCTAAATTTGGCTAACAGATATTGGTTTAAAAAGTCTTTATTTTTGGAGGAAAGCTACAGAAAACAAAAGAGAATTTCTCTGATCCCCTGACTACAGAAATTCAGAAGAGATGGCCTAATTATTACTATTTGTGTACTGATGGTCGCAGGATTCAAACACAATTCTAGACAACAGTAGGTAGAAATTAATATAAATTACCTGATGAAGCAACCATCTACACAGCCGAAATGCTTGCTGTGTTGGTAATATTTACAAATAGTAAAAGTATAGTGATTCAAATCGATTTTTCTAGAAAACAGTGGAACCTACTGACTTAAAATAAAAGTAGGCAGTAGACTTAAAACAAAAGGTAGTAATCTACCTTTTAGTACTAGCATACCACACAATTTAATAATCCAGTGTAAAAAATACTTAAAAGTTAAAGACAAAAGGATATGCAATAAAATAAACTTTGCCCTACTTATGACCGATACTAGAAATTCGCAATTTATGGAATCGATCTATCTCTGAAAGATAAATAGGTGCTCTAGCCCCCTTGGGAAGCATTTTTGAACTAAGTGAATTGGGTTAAATTATATTAAAATTATCTAAGGAACCTCCGGTCTTCGTTTGTCGGGAGAGTTTTTGGACACCCTGTGTACAACTATACGCTCCCAAGGAAGCTGAATCTGTTTTCACTTGAAGATCCTTTTTTTTGTGATGAATCATCCGATTTTGGATTTTGATTTAGAGTTTCTGGTGTGACTTCGCTGTTTCCAATACTTTTCTCAAACCTTTTCTGTCTTTGATTGTCCTTTCTACATTTTTAATTTCCATACATCTTAAAAGTATTCTTCCAATTGTTGTCTCCATCTCAGTTTAGGTCTGCCTCTAGTTCTCTTACCTGGTGGTATCCATTCCGCCGTTTTGTAGATTTCCATTTTTGTGTTCCGTCTTATCTTCATACAGTGCCGGTGCTAGGGTATAAGGCGCCCGCCTGCAATACTAGCTAAGGCGCCCTTCGGTTTAATTAGGTATTTACCTATATTTAGATATTTTATCTTCTGGCAATGGTACAAAATGTAATTAGGATGTAAATATCTTATTTAATTCTTATTATCTAAAAAAATTATTTTCCGGATTAAAATTTTTAATTTTAAATTTGGATTTTAAATTTTAAAATCCATAGCATTTTGAAAATGAGTGTTTGTCACACACTACGCATACTGGAGCCGTGAATAAAATTCTATTGCATTGAAAAATTTGAAAGAAAATAATTTTTCTATGATTTTGTGCAACACCAGCAGAAAAAGGTGCTCATTTTGGCGCCCCCCAAACAGGGTCGCCCGCCTGCAATGCATCCCTTGCAGGCCCGTTATCGCCGGCCCTGTCTTCATATCTATCAACATTTTTTATTTAAAAGATCCACAAGGAAAAAATTTTCCTGTATCTGGCTTTATAAATTTTTTATTGAAAACTCCTTTATAAAAGGTTTATTTATAAACCCTCTAAATCCTTTATAAACATTTATTAAAAGCCCTTAAAAGGCTACATCAATCACAGACCGTTTTGGACATATAAAATATCATCATCAGTGCTAGAACTGGATGATGACATGCTGAGACAGCAAAAAAAAAATAACACGGTCTAAACCCTATAAAAATTTGTTACATTAATATTGTTACTTAAAATTCCAACCGATGGATAAAATTTATATAGATAAGATCATTAGGCACTATGACTCTCCCATCACGTGGGTTGCTGTACGGGTGGATTTGTCTCTACATGAGGAATGATAGATGGCAACTACTGGCAACAATTTTTTATTTTATCGTACTACATACGCAGTATGAGTATAATAGATAAAGTTATAGGATCGTGCAAAAAAAATGTTTTCAGATTTCACTTTTTTTCGACGTTTTGAGTCCCCCTGAGTCTAAAAAGCAAATAAAAAAAATACGTCGGAAGTATGTACGTATGTACGTACGTATGTCGCCACCGCCCAGCAAAAACTGCTGGACCGATTTCGATGAAATTCGGTATGAGTAGGTTTAGGAGAATTTTGTCGAGAAACTAAGCTTTTGAAAAAAACCTCTCAAAGGGGGGCCGAAATAGGGGGGTTATTTGGGGCCCATTTTTGCAAATTTTGACCGAAACGAATGAAATTTAACTTAAAGTTAGCTCATCGATAGGTAAATAGAAATACGGAATTTGACATTTCCAAATCCAAAATGGCAGCCAGCATGGCCGACCGCCCACCCGATACATTTCCCTACCAGTCTAACAACTTGTTTAAGATAAATTTAATTTGAAAAAACATTTATATAGCCTAAAGATGGGGCTATAACAAGGATATTATCGTTTTTCAGAAAAAGTTATGGGTTGCCTATATTTAAGGGGTCAAAATTTGACATAAATTTGAACTAAATTTTTCTCAAAAATGACTCCAAGGAATTTGTTTATTTTTTGATATATTTTTGATATCCTATCGGTAAATTGAATAACATTGGTCAGATTTCTTAACCCCTCATAGGAGGGGAGTTATGAATTCTTTATAAAAAAAAATATTCGTGTGCCCGTAACTACCTCTGTAATAGAAACTAAAGTTAGAAATTTGGCAGACATATATAGTACTCTGTTATCTATTAGCACAATAAATTTTACCCAC
The DNA here is from genome assembly GCF_917563875.1 of Diabrotica virgifera virgifera. Classification (NCBI taxonomy): domain Eukaryota; kingdom Metazoa; phylum Arthropoda; class Insecta; order Coleoptera; family Chrysomelidae; genus Diabrotica; species Diabrotica virgifera. Next base: position 246,583,738 of record NC_065449.1, read on the forward strand.
AATATGGCTTCCAGTTTAACCGGAAATGAAAAAAAAATCTTAATTTAAGTATATTTTTACATATTTTGAAAGAATGTAAAATTATCTTTCTAATGACATAAAACTCGTTACTGTAACTCAAAAACTCGAAAAGTTACAGAAAATTGAAATTTTGCTAGAATCTTGTGCGTGTCCCCTCTCACGCGATCATAGCAGAGCATTATTATAGGGCAGTCAATGAGGGTATTTGGCTCCGAATTCCATCCTACTACATCGATGTACTTAATATTTTCACAGTAAGTAGGGAATAGCTCAAGAAACAAAATCTACCCTATATACTATGGCGCTTTTATCTTGGGGCAATTCCCACCCCTTCAAGGGGGTGGAAAATTTATTGGTCAAAATAATCATGGAAGTGGCTAGAGAACCTTTTTTTAAGCAAAAACTGATCTATACTTTTTTTTGAGAACTCAATACTTTTTGAGTTTGGCGTAGTTGAAAATTGGCCATTTTCATTTCAAAATGACACGTTTTCGGACGGTTTTTTGTGAATACCTTAAAAACTATGCATCAAACTAAAAACACTATATACATTTTTTTTTTAATTATAAATAACAAAGAGATTCGTTCCTTCGTAAATTTTCTATTTATAATACAAAAAGAGATATGGTAGGTAAAAAGAGTTTGTTTTTTGGTGCATGCTCAAAGTGCTCATGCTTTTGTAGTGTTTGAAAAGGCCTTTAAAACGAGCACCATTAAATGTCGGTTACATTCAAACTAAGCGAGATATGGTGCAAAAAAATATATGACTAATGTACTTTAAGGAAAAATGAGAAGTATATACGTTTAACCCCTCATTCACCAGAATTTAAATGCATTGTTTTCTTTTGCAATACCTCTTAATATAGTGTTATTTCTACTTTCAAAAAGTTGGACGGGTGAAAAAAATAAGATCAAATTATAGAGCGCATTTTTAAATTTTCTTAAAATTCTTCCTTTTGCTCCATGCAATTCGAAAATAAAAATGTTCTATCCTCGAGAAGTGGTGAGAACCGCCCTCATGATAAAAGCGCCATAGTATATAGGATAGACTTTGAATTAGGAGATTGGGCTTTGGGCTACTCCCAAAATTTCATTACAATCCATGCAGTAAAATGCAAATATTATAAACTATTAATTTCTCAGAAAAATTGACTAATTTGAAATGAAAGTATGACTAATATTCTATTGATTTATGCAATAATCTATAGTGTGTCCCCGAACATTTTGTCAAATGCGGGAATTAATGATGCGTAGAACCATAAAATATTTTCACGTATACAAGGTGTTTCTAAAATATCAAAATAACGAGTAACTTTGTTATTTTTATAGAATGCCAGTATCTAGTACGATAACGATAATAGATCGGTACGATAAAGTTCTCGGGCGGCCCTTCCGTCCAGCGTTTTTATTTCTGTAGAACGCTTTATTTCCCGCTTGGCTGTGAAATTTTTATGCTTGTTTAAAAAAACAAAGCAAGATCAGCCATATGTCTTCAAGGATTTGTCATTATATACCTCATATCATACCATCTAGAAATTTAAAAAACCTATATGAGATTTTTATGTGAAATCGGGGATTTTATCATAGACAGATTGGGGAATATATATGTAGATGTATGGCAAAAACAGTTTTTTTCCGTCTAACGATTTTTTATCCCCGCCTAATGTTTTCATCTCGCGGAGGACAGTTCATTAGTGTCTTAAAGAGATTTATTCGCGATAAAAATATTCCTCGATCGATGTGAATATAAGCTGGCCAACTCCATTGGCACGTATCCCTAGAAATGTATTTATAGTATGTAAATTTTAGTATGGGGACTCTTAGCAATCTTATTTTCTTCTACAAGATCAATGTGGGCAAGCATAACTATTTGGCTTATTAGTCATATCAGCGAATATGACTAATAAGTTTTTATTGATTTGGCATTCAAGTTATTGTATACTAATGTTGTTCTGAAGCTATTTCCTTGTGGCATTTTTATAATTAAGTATTTTCTATGGAAAATAAGCCACAATTTTACTAAAAAATGAATTTATTAACGTTTCGAAGCCCAAATCGGGTTTCGTTGTCAAAATACAATATACTACTAAAATAAACAAAACTGTTGTTGTTAAGTAAAAAAAAATTCTTCTAATAATTTATTTAATCTGACTCATTTATATTGGCAATTCAGACGTATATTATACATTTTAAAGTAGAAGACTTTAAAATGATATCGCCAATATTTATGAGTTGCGTTCCTGGGACGACTTTACTAAAAGATAGTTCATTCCAATACATGAAATCAATCCCAACTCAAGAATATCCGTCACAAAAAAAATCATAGCATGTGATCTGTCTTTAAAAAGACAACCAAATGCAACGATGGCAGTAAAATTCTCGCGTTAGAGATTCCATAGTAAATCACGAGGGAAACCAGGAAAAACCTCGTGATACTATCCCGACATCGTAAGTATTTGGTCTTACATTTAATTTACTTTCAAAAAACTAATACCAAATTCTGACTTTAATATGTTTAAATTATAGATAATATTAATAATACATAGATATACAATAAGTAATACTAGTACAAATTTAATATTTTAGTGTTACTTATTTTCGTACTTATTTTCCTAGAGAAAACGTTGTTTTCTCGTTTGCCTTAAATTGGCAGAATTGTTTGTATTTCCTTCAGAGTTGAGACTTCTGAGCTTCACTGATGAGGCATAAGGATGCTGAAATAGCTATATGGAGATGGTGGTCCAACTCTGAATCAAATATAAACAAAACCTGCCTTGATCTTTTTTATCTTTTTCATTTTTACTCAGTTTGAGTATTTAGAAACTGTCTTTCGGTCCTTTTTCTTGACGAAGGGAAGGTAAATGCGTGGCCTAAGCGTCCTCTATTTGCTTTCTCCTACTTTCGTCGTCTCTTGTGATTATATATTATAAAATCCGAAGATACGGGATGCAGCCAGAAAGCAGTTTATTAACGAAAAGTCTTAGATTTAAAATATTGTTTATTGTATTTTTATTTCAATTAGTCTAATTGTTTAAAAGGTAGTAAACTTTGCATCTGGGGCTTTTCGTTGTTTTCCTCGTAATACGAGAGATGTCGCTAAATTGAATCTCAGAGGTGGGTTCATTGCATTGCGATGGTTTGCCTTAAATTGGCAGAATTGTTTGTATTTCCTTCAGAGTTGAGACTTCTGAGCTTCACTGATGAGGCATAAGGATGCTGAAATAGCTATATGGAGATGGTGGTCCAACTCTGAATCAAATATAAACAAAACCTGCCTTGATCTTTTTTATCTTTTTCATTTTTACTCAGTTTGAGTATTTAGAAACTGTCTTTCGGTCCTTTTTCTTGACGAAGGGAAGGTAAATGCGTGGCCTAAGCGTCCTCTATTTGCTTTCTCCTACTTTCGTCGTCTCTTGTGATTATATATTATAAAATCCGAAGATACGGGATGCAGCCAGAAAGCAGTTTATTAACGAAAAGTCTTAGATTTAAAATATTGTTTATTGTATTTTTATTTCAATTAGTCTAATTGTTTAAAAGGTAGTAAACTTTGCATCTGGGGCTTTTCGTTGTTTTCCTCGTAATACGAGAGATGTCGCTAAATTGAATCTCAGAGGTGGGTTCATTGCATTGCGATGGTTTGCCTTAAATTGGCAGAATTGTTTGTATTTCCTTCAGAGTTGAGACTTCTGATCTTCACTGATGAGGCATAAGGATGCTGAAATAGCTATATGGAGATGGTGGTCCAACTCTGAATCAAATATAAACAAAGCCTGCCTTGATCTTTTTTATCTTTTTCATTTTTACTCAGTTTGAGTATTTAGAAACTGTCTTTCGGTCCTTTTCCTTGACGAAGGGAAGGTAAATGCGTGGCCTAAGCGTCCTCTATTTGCTTTCTCCTACTTTCGTCGTCTCTTGTGATTATATATTGTAAAATCCGGAGATACGGGATGCAGCCAGAAAGCAGTTTATTAACGAAAAATCTTAGATTTAAAATATTGTTTATTGTACTTTTATTTCAATTATTCTAATTGTTTAAAAGGTAGTAAACTTTGCATCTGGGGCTTTTCGTTGTTTTCCTTGTTTAAGCATAGTTACGCTTAGAGTCCACGTTTCCACTCCATATACTAGTACTGGAAAGATATGTTAATACACTAAGCACCAAAATTAACACACCACCTTAAAAATGGGACTATTTGATGTCTCGTATTTCCTAAACATGTTGTCCGATTTGAGTGATTTTTTTAGTATAATATAGCTTTACTCTTCAAGAATATCTACGTAATACTACTATTGCTAAAGAGGTAAGCGTTATTGCATACCGGGTGTAACAATGATAGTGTGTTTTTTCCTCAAAGTTTGGAACACCCTGTGGAATATTCTAGCGTATATACAATATTGAAATTAAAACTTAAGTGTAGCCTTAGGCTTTCTTAACATTGTTCTTTTTGATTCATTCGCTTATGTGGGATAATAAAAAAGTTAGGCAATTTAACAACTAGCAATGTTATTTATCAATACAGGGTGTTTCTAAGTAAGTGCGACAAACTTCAAGGGGTAATTCTGCATGAAAAAATAATGACCGTTTGCTTTATAAACATATGTCCGCAAATGCTTTGTTTCCGAGATACGGGATGTTGAATTTTTTCTTACAAACTGACGATTTATTTATTGCTCTAAAACCGGTTGAGATATGCAAATGAAATTTGGTAGTTTTTAAAAAGGCAGTTATTGCGCATTTTTGACATATAATTAAGAATTTTATATTCACCATTGGCGTGCATACGGGATGTATCTAAAATGTTTATACCCGTATACACGCCAATGGTGAATCAAATTCTTAGTTGTATGTCAAAAAATGCGCAAAAAATTCCTCTTAAAATCAAATTTCATATGCATATCTTAATCAGTTTTAGAGCAATAAATAAATCGTCAGTTTGTAAGAAAAAATTCAACATCCCGTATATCGGAAACAAAGCATTTGCAGAGATATGTTTATAAAGCAAAGAATCATTATTTTTTCATGCAGAATTACCCCTTAAAGTTTGCCACACTTATTTAGAATCACCCTGTATTGATGAATAACATTGCTAGTTGTTAAAGTACCTAACTTTTTTATTATCCAACATAAGCGAATGAATCAAAAAGCAGAATATTAAGAAAGCCTAAGGCTATAGTTAAGTTTTAATTTCAATATTTTATATACGCTACAATATTCCACAGGGTGTTCCAAACTTTGAGGAAAAAACACACTATCATTGTTACACCCGGTATAAAATGACACTTATCAATTTGGCAATAATATTATTACAATATATTAATCTTGAACAACAAATCTATAATATACTAAAAAAATAACTTAATTCGTATAACAGCTTTAGGAAATACGAGACATCAAAAATGTCCCATTTTTAAGGTGGTACGTTAATTTTGGTGCTTAAGGTATGTCATTCGAATGTGAAATCGATACTAAGATGGTAGCTGCAAAAATACGTTTTTGATTTTTACAAAAGTAGCTCGAGCTTGCTCTATTCGGCTTTTAATTTCTACGGTTGGATCCCCGCTCTTATTGATACTACAGAGGTACACGAGTTTTTCTACTCTGTTCAATACGATATTTCTGATTTTTATACCGTCACCCTGTGTATAATTTTGTTTGCGAAATATCATATTTATATTTAGTTTTTTTTAACGTTGAGTTTGAATCTATAGATCACAGATTTGTTTAGCTAGCCTAAGGTATCGTCGGCAGATCTAATATTGCTGACGGTTACACCATTCACAACATTCACAACAATACCTTTTTTGCTTTCATTAAGGCTTGATTAAATATTTCCTTTGAATACAATTTAAAGAGTAAACGCGACAGTACACAGCATTGTCTCACTCCTCTTTTTATATTTATTTTATACGGCAGTTCTTGTTCAATTTTTATTTTTGCCACTCGTTGCCAGTAGAGATTTATAATTATTGGTAAATCTTTAATATCCAATCTAGCTGTTTTCAATATTTCTACCATTTTGCTATGACGTATCTTGTCATAAGCCAGTTTCAAAATCGACTGCATTTCGATTTATATTTATACATCTCTGTAACAATATTTAGATATCAAACAACACTTCTCTAGTGCACCCAAGTAACTCTTAAATCCAAATTGAGTATTGCTAATTTTCTCCTCTAATATCGTCTATATTCGCAGGAAAATTTTGACAACGTGACTCATCAGACTTATTATTGTCCGATAATCACTGTATTATGTGTTTTCACGATGTTTCTTTGGTATTGTGACAAATGTCATCTTTAGGCAATCAGTTTGTAATATCCTGGTGTTGTAAATTCTGTTAAGGAGACCACACAGTGGTTTAATTCCATTTTCTCCCAAAAACTCTAGCATTTCCGCTCTCACTCCATCGGAGCCAAACGATTTTTCAGTTTTTGCCGTTTGTGTTGCCCATGTAACTTCACTTTCTGTAATATATCGACGATATAGTGTTTCCATTATTTTAACTGTTCATTGATATTCTAATATTCGGTATCCGTTGTTGTATTCTAAACTTTGGTATATTTGTTTCCGTTTATTTTCGGCGGTCTCTTTTAATTATTTGAGCGGCTGTTGTATCCCTTTTCAAGACTCAATGGATTCCCAAAATTCGGATGGTTTATCAACTAAGTATAAAGTTAAATAAGTTAAATAAATAACTTTATTGTTATAATATGTTTTTATCCAAAACGGTTAAGGATAATTTAATAGATTCTATTGTTAGTGGAGTCAATGAAGGTTTTCACCTCCGATTTCGTTGAACCTCTATCGATTTTCATGAAAATTGGTAAGTATGTAGAGGATACCTCAAGAAACAAAGGTGACATGGTGCCAACTTGCGCTTTTACCCTGGGGGGGGGGGATGCCACTCCTTCTCGGGGTCGGAAATTATTTTATTAAAAATAATACAATTAATCGATAGAGGGACAAATTATAAGTAATATTTGTTATATAAAGTTATTTCAATAAACCAATAGTTTTTGAGTTATTAACGATCAAAAGTTTTGATTTTTCCTGAAAAAAATCCATGTTCTAAAGCAGTTTTTCATAAATAACTCAAAAACCATAAGTTTCTTCAAAAAAGTTGTTATTACCAAAATCGAAGATAATATAAAAATAAATAAGCTCCTTATTCGAAAAATCCTTTATTACATATACAAAGTGAGTTATATGCAATTGAATGTATATTTTTTTTCCGCGAGTACTGAAATCTTAGTATTCAAGCTTAAATAACAGGAAAACGATGCACTTTGTTAAATATAGATATTAAACATTTTAATAAACTACTTAAAGGTAACTATCAAAAAGCTATATAAGTAGTCGATAGCATCAAAATTAAGCAAGTTATGATCGAAATAAGAGGACCCTTTCAGATTTTTTAGGGAAGAATAAAAAATGAAACATACGTCATTTCCACAAAAATTAAAATTTATAGTAACCCATTTAAAACTTTATTTATTTTAACGTGAGTAATAACTTCAACAATTTTGACCGGTTTAGAACGCATATTTTTGAAAAAAAATACGATTAAAAAAAATTAGAATTTTTCAAATTTTCGTGAATTTCATTTTCTTTTGATAATAACTTCAAAAATTCTCGACATACTTAAAAAATGGTAGAGAACAAAATTTTAGTTTTAACTTTATTTAAGCTTTTTCTTTTTTTAATATTTTTTTACGACAAAAAATAACCGAGATAAAAACATTTAAAACCTAAATTTTACTGCGAGAACCATGTAACCGGGGCCCTTTCACCTTGTATTTAAAAAAAAAAATAAAGGATTTAGAAAATTATGTTTAATACAGTGTTATAGAACTTTTACTTAGCTTTGTAATGGTTTTTGGATAAATCTCATATTTCAAAATTTAACGGAGGATTTTAAAAAAACCAATAACATTTTCTTTGAAAAAATTTTATAGCGGAGATTTTGTATGTATACAGGTTGTGGAAAGTCCAATTAGTCGTTTGTTGTAGGAGATACGAAAAAAGTTTATTTAGGTGAGATTGGGGCATAGATAATATCAGAATTTAAATACATTTCCAAATATACAGGGCCACCCATATTGACAGGGTGAAACAAAATTATCTTTTGTTTAATGGAACACCCTGTATATTTTTACATTTTTGGATTCTCCTCTATGTTTTATTTCTTAAAATATCAGGTTTTGTGATGTTATAAGAAGTAGTTTAAAAGATAATTACGTTTTTATTTTCAAATTTCATAGCAATATTCACCCCCTGTATAATTGTAGTGATTTGACATCAGAAAATAAATTTATGTTCAAGTGATTTTTACTATAATCTATTATTGTTAAAAATTATTAATCTAGCAAAACGTTTAATTTTAGCTAATACAGAGTTGGTCGAAACTGAATGAGTGTTTTCTCAAAGTTTGAGAGTATGAGTTTTCTCAAACGGAGCAGCCTGTAATGCCTGTAATGAGCATTGTAATGAAATGCTATTGTATGGCACTTTATTATTTCCCACCCTGCCAGTGAGAACTGAATTTATTTTTGAAATCCCTAACTTTATTTAATTATTAATTATTTTAAATATTGTAAACGATTAAAAAACAATCAAATTAAATTGAGATGAATAACCAGTGTATATCTTCCACATTTACTTCATATTTAACGTAGCCTGTACCATAACATTGCACAGATTATTATCCCTGTATAGCAACGATATACCATGAATGTGAATTCATACTTGAGAAATGTCCTATATCCAGTCTCACAAAAAAAGGGATTCCTCAAACATAATATATATGCAGACAAAATCAGCCAAAGTGATTTGCGATATCTAATTAAAGGCCCTACCAAGTTGGTTTTGTTGAATATAGCATGGAAGCACGACGATACTTTAGTGATAAGCGTATTTTTCGTAGTAGCTATAGTATGTTGTTTTATATTATGTATTACCTATATTAAATTAGTTTTAGTATGTTTCGTTTATCTAAAAAAATGTAAAACAAACAAAAATTCTGTTTTTCTTGTAGTTGTTTTTTCGTATAGATATTGTTTTATATTGTAGTAAATTGAATTTAGTTTTAGTATGTTCCGTTTGTTTGTAGAATTATATTTAATTAGATTTGCTTTAATTACTAAAATAAATAAATTTTCAATTATATTTTATGTATTTGTGGAAAAGGAAACCTAGCATTAGCGGCCACATTTCTATAACGGCCAATTGTTTTCTATTTTTAGTGGCCGTTATTGTCAGGTTTTACTGTACCAATAATATTTTATTAAATTATGAAATATTATTTAAATAAAAAATTTATAAACTTGATAAAAGAAAGTTTGCTTAGAATGTACTCCTCTATCTAATTATGGGGTTATTTTTAATAAAATAGTGTTCACCAATGAGAAGGGGTAACATCCACCCCCCAGGATAAAAGCGCAAGTTGGTACCACATAATTTTTGTTTCTTGAGGTATCCTCTAACTACTTACCAATTTTCATGAAAATTGATGGAGGTTCAACGAAATCAGGGGTGAAAACCTTCAGTGACTGCCTTTTTGGAAATATAAAAGATTAATTTTTTTCGTGATTGTCGAATTGTTAATTTTCTGATTTTTGGTTGCTATAAGGTTTAAAAAATTAATAAAAATTATAAATCATGCACATAAATGTAAAAAAATATTTATTTTACTTAATTAAACAAGATTGCTTGAGCCAGAATGCTGAAATCTGCATTTTTATCATTTAAAAAAAAAAAGGTGGATTTCACCCCTAAAATGCAGAAAGCGCAACTTGGTGCCATATCACTTTTGTTTTTTGAAGTATCCTCTAACTCTAACTAATCAACAAATTTCATGATAATCGATGAAGGTTCAAAGAAATCGTGGGTGAAAACATTCAGTGACTACACTTACAGAAATATAGAAGAATAAGGTTTTCGTGATTTTCGACTTGTTAATTTTCGGATTTTTCGTTGCTATAAGGTTTGAAAAATTAAAAAAAAATGTAATTCATGCACATATATATAAAAAAATATTTATTTTTCTTAATTAAACGAGATTACTTGCGCCATAATGCGGAAATCTGCATTTTTTACAATTTAAAAAGTAGGGGTGTATTACATCCCTAAAATGCAAAAGCGCAAGTTGATGCTAGATATCTTTTATTACTTGAGGTATCCTCTAACTACTTACCGACTTTCATGAAAATCAATGAAGATTTAACAAAATAGGAAGTGAAAACTTAAAGTGACTGCACTTTCAGGAATCTAAAAAATAATTTTTAAAAAAGGGGTGTATTTCACCCCTAAAATGCAAAAAAGCGCAAGTTGGCACTATGTCACCTTTGTTCCTTGAGGTATCCTTTAATCACTCACCAATTTTTATAAAAATCGATGGAGGTTCAACGAAATCTGAGGTAATAACTCATATCCACCTTCATTGACTCCACTATGTATGTATACGTTACCCTCTTCATTTTCTGGTTATGCTAGAGACGATATGTAACGTAAAAGATTATTTGCAGATATTATCACTTAACATGAACCTTCCATATTTCGGCATATTCGTTATCTTTTAGTTACACAATACGGTTGCCTTCGTTAAGGGTATTATTAACTAACAGAGTTGCTCAACTCTTACACCTAATTATAGTTTCTATCTAACTATCAAACTGCAGTTTATTTTGCATATTATAAATAGCTGTGTTCTAATGGATTTTACAGGTAAAATTTACAATTCCAAGATATCTTCAGAACATTAATTTTGCAGTTCTATCTGCATACTGATTTAAACTCGCATCCATTATGCGAATTTCTGCCACTGCCATACCATCTAGATTGAGGGAAGGTTTCGACACATTGAATCTAAAGACTCATTTCAAATGCATTGCTATTACCCTTTTCGGCGTGTGGAATAACTCTAATAGACGAGGGAAGCGGTTTCATAGGATTTAAGCAAACTGCTGGAGAGCTCGCTTACAAAGTTAAATTTTGGTTACGTTTGAGACGATAAATAGTTTAAATATTAGCATAAGTTTATCAAAGTTTTTATTACTAATTAGCTATAACATCGAACTGTGACTCGCTGAATATTATTGGTATGGAATTGATAGAATGAACCTAGAAAAGAATAAAAAATAATGCAAATACCTGACATCGACCATTTGCAGAGATAATTAAAGAGAAAGAACATCTCACAAAAGATCTAATGACTGAAAAAATAAAAATGCTCTTCTAAAAACAGTCTATATAGACCAGTGATTTATAGTAAAACGCGAAAAATAATAGTAACAGGGAAAAGTTAAAAAGAAAAAAAACATTAACAAAAATTATAAGAAAAAACAAGAACAAATAAATTACAGGCAATCTTAGGCCGTGAAGTAGAAGGAAGTGAGTTTTTAGGGTAAAAAAAGGTTTACTATAATATCCGCCAAAACAACAAATCCAGTGGAAAAGTGTTTAGGCAATTAAAAGATCTATGATAAAATCCTTATAGGTCTTCTACCAATTCCATCAGCTTCAACTGTCTATAGTCTATGCAGTTTACAGTGTCCTGTTAGTAGTAGTGGCGGCTAGTCAGGGTCGGCAGGGTCGGCAGTGCCGACCCACATATTTATGGGCACATTATAGATTTTTTAAAATATTTAAGTTATTCAGAGTTGATGACATTCGTTTCTGTGAAATAAAAAATATCTGTGAGATAATACAGACTAAATTTAATTCATTGTTTTTAAAAGAATTCGATCGATCCGATAGGTTAAGTGATCCCTGTGCGCTATGCGTAAGAGACTTTTCAAATTAATGATCCTAGCCATGCACCCGATTGCGATTGTGTGAATTCTTATAAGGCCCGCTTCGGCAAGCCGTCCCCATATTGACCATTTGATTGTAATAAGAAGCTATGGAATATTAGCCGATAGGCAACCAACTATACATTTCCCGTATTTATTTGAATGGCAAGTACGGCAGATAAACAATCTGCCGAGCGGTGATCTGCAAACGACAACAAGACACGTACCTATAGACCAGGGCGCATCTGTAAAAATATTAGTACATTAATTTGGCCGTTGAGAGGTGACTCATATTTGTTTGCAGAAATTGCTTGAAAATAAATCATATAATAATATTTGAGTTATCCTCCCACCCAAGAAGGTCCGGAACATTGTTTAAATAATCAAAATGTTTTGATTATAACTTTAAAAGTATTCTTTTTCGAGAAAAATTGCATAGACATAAAAGTTGCATAATTAAATTTCCTACAATATATGATTAGTTAAAAATTTACTTAAGACCTTCATAATTTTACCCAGAAAACCTATATCATATAATAAAACAATACTGTGAATTTAATTAAGATCGGTTCAATAGATTTTGCAAAATAAATTTTGCAATCCAGCTTTCGCAAAAAAAATAATTTTTTCAAAATGTTGCAGAACTTAAAATAAAGCAGACAGCAAGTTAAATTTATTTTTACGTATAGAAGAATACTATACCTTTCTTCTATATGTAAAAAATATTCAACTTGCTATCTGCTTTATTGCCAGTACTGCAACATTTTGAAAAAATTAATTTTTTTTGCAAAAGCTGGATTGCAAAATTTATTTTGCAAAATCTATTAAATCGATCTTAATGAAATTTACAGTATTGTTTTTTTATATCATAAAGGTTTTCTGTTTAAAATATGAAGGTCGTAAGTGTAGCATAAATGGTTGAAAAACGTAAAATGCGAATACTTGTTTTTTGTTTTTTTCGCAATTATTGCTGTTTGCAACAAGGATGACACTTTTTAAAATTTTTAACTAATCCTATATTATAGGAAATTTAATTACGCAACTTTTAAGTCCATATAACTTTCCTCAGAAGTGAATATTTTGAAAGTTAAAATAAAAAAACGAAGAAAAAAATCGAATTTTTTTTTCATTTTTATTTAAACAATGTTCCGGACCTATTTGAGTGGAAGGATAATTCAATTATTATTTCCAAAGAATTTTCAAAGTATCTATTAGACAAGTTCATTAAAAATTATCCATAATTCTTTAATCAAATAAAATAAGGAAATGGATTAACAGTTTTATATGCTGATCTAAATATTTTCGGAAGGTGGGATAAGTTACAAAATATGTTTAATTTTATATACTGCGATTCATTAGGTATAACAAACTGTTCCCGAAATTAATAAATTATTGTGCTCAAATGTGGGCAAATTCTGCCTCAAATGAACGGGATTCCTCTTGTCTCAAAAGAGTCAAAACGTATTGTCGAAACACCATGAAACAAGAGATAGTGTCAAACTTGTCTCAAATGTCAATAGAAAAAAACTTTTAAAACCTCTCAAAAACAATAATAAAGTTTACAATGACGTTATAACCCATTTTGCTACTTCGAAACAGTATAGACTAGAGTTAATTTATAAACAGGTTTTGGTTCTAAATTTATAGGAAAAAAACAAAAAAAAAAAAATAAAAAAAAAAAAAAAAAAAAAAAAACAAAAACCAAAAATCTTCTATGAAATTGAAGCCTTTTAATTAGATAGCATACCTATCTGAGGAGACAAAACCTTACCGACCCTGTCCATAAAGCCACGAGCCGCCACTGGTTAGTAGACCTACTATGGCTTTCTGTTTTCTATCTTTAGTTTAGGTCTGCCGTAAATTTTGGCGAATCCCTTCCTTGGATCATAAAGTTAACTTTCCCATTCTAAAAAGGGATGACGTTTGGAGATTCAAGAGTTATTCTCGAGATCCAGTATCCATTAAAAAGGTTCATAAAATCACTTTGCATATAGGTTTGCTACTCCAGACTGTCCATATATGTGCCCTGAGCCCATGGTTACTTATCTTTAGTCTATTAGGAATCCTTTTGACTCAATATGTTCCCCATCTTCATCTTGTACGAAGACAATCTTGCAATCAACTCCTTTAGCCTCCTCGCACTTTTGTCATCCGTGCAGTTAAGTTCTTGGAAACTTAACCTATGGGCAATCTTCAGCAATCGATCCTGTGGTCCTGCTTCCGGAATTTCTTCATAAACCAAGATGGCTTTTTAGATTATCTTAAGCTTATCTACATCCATCTTGGCTTCAGGAAATCGTGTTGGTACCGCCATAACATTAATAGAAGCAGCGGCTTCGCTGAAATTCACACCCTCGGTTCTTGTCCTTTGACCTTTTCAGTTTGTGTTTGTTTTGTCATGGTCTCTAATGGATTTGAAGACATCTCTACCTTTTCAACAGCATTGATGGAATTGACCTTCATTAGGGCCCTTTTGGATTAAAAGTAATTTTGACCTTATTTTATCAAATTACTAATTTTGGGTGTGTCAGAGAGCTTTGCAGCCTTTTAATCTCTTCATCTGCCATAAGCTCCATGCTGTTACTCTGACAGACTTTGCGGTTCCTTGCCTTTCGGCTTGGGAGATTTTTTAGAACTTACTGGCTTCTTGACGTTCGGATTTTTTCAAGTTCCATGCCTTGGGCTTTAGTAATCGTGGTTTTAGTTTAAGGGTTCTCTGGTTCGACCTCGGGAACAAATGTGCCCTTTATTTATTTCACCACACCAGTACCATGAGCAGCTAGGGAAAAATTTTACTTTTCGCAGGGTCTTGCTTGCGGGTGTAGTTCTAAATACTATAAGGTGCAACCTGTTGCCCCAAAGTAGCGGTTTGCGCCGCTGTCACTCTAGAGCCTTATAGCTTTTACCACAGTGTTATGGCTTAGCTTCGGGATTTCTTATACAGTGATGAGCGCGCTAATAATCGGCAAAGCGCAAAAGATGGAAAATATATTAAATTGTGAGATAAAAAGAAATAAAACTAGTAGATATGTTAAAATTAGCGATAATAACATATACTCTGGGCTAATTAGCAAAATTCATGGAAAAGTTATTTACCAGCAATTTTATTGCTGGAATCGAATTATAAGATCCTATATATTAATAATATAGGTATGCAAAGTCCGCAGATAGTGTGCTACTTTTTTTATAAACAAAATGGCGCCGACAAATCGTATTTTTTTCAATTATTGCTCTATAACTCCGAAGATTTTACCTTTACAACAAAAACACTCAAATAAAACTTCATCGCAATTAAATTCTGCATAGAGGTAGGTTTTTCACGATTTTCTCCGACGAAAATTTTCCTCGGAAAATGCGGGTTTTCCAAACAAAAACTCTAATTTTCAAATAAAGTTTTAGGTAGGTAATTATTAATCAATAATTAAATAACTTAGTGACATATAAGCTTTCTTGGTATAGATTGTAATTCCAGAAGCCGGTGAACATTAAACGAATATTTTAGCAACAATTCAATTGTTAATTAACAAATTACGATAGCAATAATAACCAAAATAATCATGATACATTGATAAAACTTATAAAGATGAGATGCTTATTTAATATTTTATCGACAAAATATAAATTTTTCTTTTTTTTTACCAAAAACACCCCAATTTAATTCTACATAGAAGCATGTTTTTTCCGATTTGCTCCGATGAAAATTTTCCTCGGAAAATGTGGGTTTTCCCAACAAAATCTCGAATTTTCAAATAAATTTTTTGGGCCAGTAATTATTTATCAATAATTATATAGCTTAGTGAAATAAAAGCTTTCTTGGTATAGATTATAAATTCAGAAGCCGGTGAAAATTAAACGAATATTTTAGCAACAATTCAATTGTTAATTAACAATTTACAGCCGCAATAACAAACAAAATAATCATGAGACATTGATCAAACTTAGAAAGATTATAAAGGTGTGATGCCTATTTAATATTTTGCCGACAAAATATAAATTTTTCATTTTTTTGCATAATCTTTAAATGTTTAAAAAAAATTGTTATAAAAAAATTAACATTTCTCAGAAATTGTTTATTACATTCTAATTTTATAAAATACTTAAAATGCCTATTTCATAAGTCTTGAAAATGAATGCTTTAAAAAATTTTTCCAACCATTTGCAAAAAAGTTATGAAACAGCAAAGTAAATATACGATATCTCCGTTGTTTATAATTTGTTTTATTTGTTTCACAGCTTAAAAGTGAGTCTATGGTACAATCTAATTACTCACAAAGAATGTCAAAAATTAGTGCAATGGTTATATTTTAATCAAAGATTAAAAATACTTTTTTGTAATTTTTAGCGCAAAAGTAGGCTTGATACAGAGTCGGAGCTAAAATGTTCACTCGAAGCGACTGACACGCAGCATACATTTTTTATAAAAGTGTACGTCTCGCGCGGCCGGTCGTCGCTCCGAGTGAAAATTTTAGCTACAGACTGTATTATTCTACTTTCGCGCGTGTAAATTACAAAAGAATATATTTATAATCTTTAATTAAAATATAACCATTAAACTGATAATCGATATTTATTTGTAAATAATTAGCTTGTACTTTAAACTCCCTTCTACGCTTTGAAAGAATTAAAAAAAATTATAAACACCGTAGTAATCGTATGTTTATTTTGCTGTTTCATAACTTTTTTGCAAATGGTTGCAAAAAAGTTTTAAAGCATTTATTTTCAAGATATTTGAAATGCGCATTTTAGCTATTTTTTAAAATTACAATATAATAAAAACTTTCTGAGAAACGTTAATTTGTTTAAAACAATTTTTTTAAACATTTAAAGATTATGCAAAAAAATAAAAAATTTATATTTTGTCGACAAAATGTTAAATAGGCATCTCATCTTTATAAGATTTCAAAGTTTGATCAGTGTATCATAATTATTTTGGTTATTATTGCGACCGTAAATTATTAATTAACAATTGAATTGTTGCTAAAATATTAGTTTAATTTTCAGCTTCTGGAACTATAATCTAAGCCAAGAAGGCTTTTAAGTCACCAAATTATTTAATTATTGGTAGATCATTACTTATCTAAAACTTCATTTGAAACTTAAAGATTTTGTTGGGAAAACCCGCATTTTCCGAGGAAAATTTTCATCAGAGCAGGTCGGGAAAACACGTCTCTATGCAGAATTTAATCACGGTGAATTTTTATTTGGGTGTTTTTGTTGTAAAATTAAAATCTTCGGAGTTATAGAGCAATAATTGAAAAAAACACGATTTTTGGGCGCCATTTTGGTTATTGAAAAAAGTAGCACACATATCCGCTCCGAGCTTCGCTGGTATCGCCACCTACCTACAGGATTACTAGTATAACTTTTACTGGAAATTTTCTGGAAAGAAAAAAGTGTTGCCTATACTCTGTCAGTTTCGCTGGTATGGCTGCTATCGCCATCTAACGGTTGACTAGTGTTCTTATTTCGGTCGGAATTTTAAAGTGGATAGTAGAAAAGCAAATAATAGTTGTTTCAAACTTATTATTTAATTCTTATCGTTTAATATTTACAACGTAAAGAAGTAATTGGATTGTAATCGATAAATAATAGCAGTAAGTACATAATTTATTATTAATTATGATTATTTTTAAGATTTTGCTTATCGTTTTAACGTTTATGTTGACAACTAATATTAGAAAAAATTTATTCTGCAAAAAAGTTTAATAATTTAATATAATTATAGTATAATACTTCTTAAATATTAACTTATGAATGACAGTTAACGGCATCTTACGTTTGCTGTGATTGGTCGTTATCTTCACGCATTCAAATTTTGTTTCAGGATTGGATTGTAAAATAGAAATCGTCAAAATTCGAGAGTGTGCTAATTGATCATTTAGCTCAAATTTTTCTACCGTTTTAAAATTAAAATTGTGTTTACTTACTTTTTTCTAATTGCATCAATCCATTTTTGTCGTTGAATCACCTTATGCTTAGCGACAGAAAAGTTGTAGAATACACAGTTAATATTGTAACCAGTATTTCGACACTCTTTAATACAACAACTTTCGTGAGACATTTAAAAGCTATAATATGCAATAGTTAATGCAGAACGTCAAAAAGCAAATTTCCAGTAAAGGTTTACAAATTTGTCACTACTGGCGCTCGCGAATTTTTAATTATCCCCTCTACCTACGAGCTCACAGCGTATAGGAGCTTATAATTCGATTCCAGCAATAAAATTGCTGGTAAATAACTTTTCCCAAAAATGGCCTATTCTCCGATAATCAGCCCAGACTAACATACATAGACATTATATTGATAGTTTCCCACCTTTAGACGTATCAGAGGAATATGTCAACTAAAACTCTCACTGTGACAGTGGCATTTCTCAAACTCGTCCTATACGTCTAAAGGTGGGAAACAATCAATATAATGTCAATTTTTAAGTTATTATTTCTAAATTTAACACTTCTACTAGGTTCATCCCTTTTGATCTCACAACTTAATATGTTTTCCATCTTTTGCGTTATTTTGCCGGTTATTAGTGCGCTCATCACATTATACTATATCTAGGGTAGATCCGCTGGGTTAAGTTTGAACAGGGCCAGCTCTAGAAGGATGCAATCAAAGATTACATAGACCGAATCGTTGTTGGCAATATCCAGTGGTCTTGGGATGTTTTAAGGAAGTGCAGAGTCCTAAGACCATCCTCGCAAATCTTGTCCCTTGGATTAATTTTTCCCGGCTTAGTTTTACGATGATTAGAAAAGAAACACATCGGTTCCTCATGTGTAACCATAAATTGAAATGAAAAATTCAAATAACAGAGTTTTGATTTTTTATTTTATTTCCACAAATATTTTTTTTCATTTTTTTTTCTTGCGAAATCGGTGAATCCTTTTAATTTAAAATATGTATGGCCTCCTTGTTTTGACCGATAGTCGAAAAAACACCTTAATTTGCAAATGAAAATTTTCAGGTCATAATATATTTTTAAAAATTCGGTGCGATTTTTCTTCCTAAAAATGATTGAAATCCCTACTATCTGATTACTTTAGCGAATTTTCCCAAAAATGTCAGAAAAAAATGTCAGGAAAACAATAAATGGTTATGTAAAATTTTGAGCTATTTATTAAACTGGATAACATCGTTGCCTGTACTATTTTACTCGAACTCACCCAGCGCACTTCGCTTTGCCATATATTTGCAGCATTTCACTACCAAACCTTTTAAAAGGTTGATTACTACAAAAGGTAAAATAATTTTTGCTCTAACTAGACTGAAACGAGCATACTTATGGGAAGAAAACTTTTGAATTATAGGAGCGAATACAAAATAAAGCCCTTTTGTTGGCGCTCACTTTAAAATAGGTATATCCGTTGAAAATGTACGTAAGCACTTATGTAGCTATCAAAATAAGCTTGTTAGAGAAAAGTTTTAATTTGATATGTTCAACATTTAAATAAACATTTCCAATTAAAAACTTTATACAAAATAAGAACATTATTAAATCGTCAAATTACACTTTTAAAAAAGTTAAAGTATACAGCAATATTAAGTTGTGATAAATATAGGCTGGCCAACTCTTTTTATAGACGTAGAACCGGGAGCGCAAGCCAGCACTCTGAATCGACGATTTTCGACTCTTATTGGAATCATCATCAGAGAGGCGTAGGCCTGCTGCTCTCTGCTCGAAGTGACAAAACGGCTTTACGTATCATCAGGACTCAGATGGTATGTCAGACTCGTATGTTACAATCATCATCATCAATTAGCGAATCGCGTCTACTGCTGGACATAGGCCATCCTCAGTTCTTTCCAATGTTCTCTTCACTGGGCCGTTTAGAGCCAGTTTCCTGCTACTCTTTTTATGTCGTTGGTTCAACTACTCGGTGGTCGTTCTCGGCTTCTTTTATAGTTTGTTTTCTAGCTAAGTGCCCTACCCAGTTCCACTTAAGTGTCGTAGCTCTTTCGATTACGTCTTGAACTTCTGATATTTGCCTGATTTTTGATTTGCTATGTGGTCTCGAAGGCTTACTTCCAGTTGCACGTTCCATGGCTCGTTGTGTAACTCTGATGGTAGAGGAGCCCAAGCGGGGATTTTTGCAGTTACTCGAGCGCGTCAGATTATGATATGGGGAGATACCTGGTACCCCGCAGACGTACAGCTGGTTCCAAAAAAAACTGATACGACTCTTAAAGCGTATTTTGTAGAAAATTGAGCAGTGTATTTTCTTCTTCTTCTTCTTCTTTTTGTTTTTGGTCTCGCTGCACGGCAATTGCCAGCACGATTTATAGGCGATCTTGATATAGTCTGGCTCTAAACCATATCAAAATCGCTGACTATGTTCTTGTAAAAAGCTTTTGATGAGGTGTGATATAATTAATATGCGTTTAATTATATTTAATTTATTATATTTTAAAGGATAAGTACTTATTATTTACATACTGTCACTGTCACTGCCAAATCTTAAAATTTGTCAGATACCTTCAACCTCAAAAAATGGCTGTTTGTTTGTTTATTTTATTATTTGTCTGTCATAATAAATATAATATAATGTCAGACCAATCATACACTGCTCAAAATGATTAAATCTTACTAAGAGTCGTATCAGTTTTTTTAGGAACCAGCTGTACCTCTACCATATTATGGCTCTTAACACAGGGAAGCTCGTTAAGGGGGGACCGAAAAAAAATCTATCCTTAAAAATACTCGAAATTGTCATATTAAGATAAGGTAAGTTAAGTACATGCAAAAAAGTGTATATTTCAAAAATCTGCCGATTTGATCGGGGCGTAAGGAAATGGGTAAGTCAAAAAGTTTCACAAAATAAAAGCGAATACTTCGCGAATTGAACATCAGATCGAAAAACTGAAAAATATGTCTTCAATATTTTTCAAAAATCTATCGAACGGTACTAAACATGACTCCCCACGGAGAGGGGTGGGGGTAAATTTAAAATTTTAATTACAAACTCCCCGATATTTCGCAAAATGAACATCAGATCGAAAAATGTAAAATACACTTTCAAAATGTTTTTGAAAAATTTATCGAATGGTGCTAAACACGACCCCCGTCGGAGGTGAAGTGGGGGCTATTTTAAAATCTTAAATGGGACCCCCAAATTTTTGTTACAGATTTGGATTCTTTACTTAAAAATAAGCAACTATATTCGAGACATTTTTTCGAATTACGGATAGATGGCGCTATAATCGGAAAAAACGATTGTTGGAAATGGAAAATTAAATTAAAAAATGGAAAGTCCCCACTAAAATGGAAAATTTTACTTAACTTTTTTTGGTTTTAGGACATAATAATTACAGCCCAATAGGTCCTCATAACGCTCGAGTGACTGCAAATTTAGCATCCTTTGCTCTCCTACCTTGAGTTTATTCTAGGATTTTTGCGTCAGTCTAGTCTCTGCTCCATAAGTTTGTACAGGCAAAACACATTGGTTGTAAATATTTCGCTTGAGACACATAGGAATTGAACTTTTTAGAATATGGCTTAGTTTGCCAAATGCTGCCCATGTAAGGTATATTCGCCTCTGTATTTCATGTGTTTGATTGTCTCTGGTTAGTTTAATCTCGTGTCCCAGATATTTGTAAGTTTCTGTCTGTTGTATGGTATTAAATTTGTTAGATGACCTGCCTCATAAAAGCAGAAAAATTCTATGCGGTGATTTTAACATTAATTATGCTGCTGCTAGTGCTACCCAGCTGGTGCTAGTGCTACCCAAGTGTCCCTGGCAAACATATTTGAATCGTATGGTCTCTCAATGCACGTTGATTCTCCTACAAGGATTACAAAAACTACATCTACCATAATCGATTATATTGTCTCAGATTTCTCACCCCTTGATGTCTGCTCTACAGCTATTAATGCGGGATGATCTGATCATGAAGCAGTGTATACGAAGTTTAACATCTTCAGCAAACCCTCCTCAAAAACCCGACGTTTAGGTAGGATTTTTTCCGCCCAGAATTTTCATAAATTCCAAAATTTATGCTTAACTTCTGAGTGGCAATTTCCTTCTATAGACGTGTACTATAATTTCAGTGTTTTTCTAGATAAGCTTCTCCACATCTAATAAGGCATTTCCTTTAATTCCTATTAAGCTAAAACATCGGAAACCTTGGGTTACGAAAGGTATTCGCATATCAGCTAAGAATATGTGTTCACTACTATACATCAAGAAATTTACTACCAATGTTGCTGTCACTGAATATATCATGAAGTACAGGACAACATATCTAAAACTTGTCAGCTCAGCTAAAAAGTCTATTATCAAAATCGTCTGGGAAGCTCTAAAAGTGTTGCAAAAGAAACTTGGTCTATAATAAACGATCTTCGAAATAAAACTCACACAGCTCAATCATTTTCCCTTCCAAATCCTGAAAGTAAAAACGACTACTTCGTTAATGTGAGTAAAAATATAACATCAACAATTTTGCCGCAACAAGATCCCATTTCCTATCTTCCTAATTCAAGACAGGTCTTGAATTCATTCTTTTTACGACCAGTCGATAACTCTGAACTGATCCAAACAATCATCCTGTAGTACTGATGGACTATCTATAAAAATTTTCTCTAATCTCACAGAAAATGTGTTGGAAATCCTTCTCGCACTAATTAATGATTCCTTCGAAAAAGGTAAATTTACAGAGTGCCTAAAGACAGCCATTATTATTCCTCTTCATAAGGGTGGCGGAAAATCTGATGCCCGCAACTATAGACCTATTGCCTTACTACCGGTACTCTCCAAAATTATTGAGAAACTCATTAAAACTCGACTTATGTCCTTTATCGTTAATAACAACATTTTATCACAAAATCAGTTCGGCTTTTTAACAAATAAATGTACCACTGATGCCATGTTTTCTGTACTACATGAGGTTTACCAAGCACTAAGCAATAATCTTTATACTGCCACTGTTTTCTGCGAC
Organism: Diabrotica virgifera virgifera; assembly: GCF_917563875.1. Classification (NCBI taxonomy): domain Eukaryota; kingdom Metazoa; phylum Arthropoda; class Insecta; order Coleoptera; family Chrysomelidae; genus Diabrotica; species Diabrotica virgifera. Next base: position 246,606,484 of record NC_065449.1, read on the forward strand.
TATGCCAAAGCTTTTGATTGTGTAAATCACGACATCTTGATTACAAAACTAAATTTCTATGGAATTCGAGGTATTTCTTTGAATTGGTTCCAATCCTACTTGAATAATCGGAAACAACTAGTTAGAGCAAATGATACTGACTCTAGTCTCAAAAACATCGTATGTGGAGTACCACAAGGTTCAGTATTGGGTTCTATACTGTTCCTTATCTTTATAAATGATATCACTAATTTAAAAATCAATGGGAAAATTTTTCTTTTTGCTGATGATACCAGTATCACTTGGAGCAACTCAACTATTGCATCTCTTCATGAAACTATAACTTCGGATCTACTGACGATAAAGACCTGGTCTGACTCTAATTTACTCTCTTTTAACGTAAATAAGACAGTAGCATTATCCTATAAAGGAGCTCTTATAACAGCCAGATCAGTACCGTTGATTCTGTAAAATTTCTTGGTATTTTTTTAGACAGCAACCTCAACTGGTCCCTTCATATCGATTCGTTAAGTAAGAAACTCGCCTCAGCTTGCTATGCAATACGATCTGTCTCAAGGGAACTCAATTTAGCATCTTCTAAAATAACATATTTTTCGTTGTTCGAGTCTCATCTTCGATACGGTCTTCCTTTTTGGGGTTGTAGTACAGCTGCTCAATTTGATGTCATTTTTAGATTGCAAAAAAGAGCAATAAGATATTTGTTTGGTCTCAGAAGATCTACACATTGCAGAAGTTACTTCAGAGATCACGAAATTTTAACACTTCCATCTTTATATATTCTAGAAACGGTTTGTTTAATTCGTAAACACCTTCATGTCTTTCCATCAAGGCCCAATCATCTTTACTCCACCAGAAATTCAATATTTGATATTTATTTACCGATTCCATCCACTGAGTTAGTAAAGAAATCTATATTATATTCCGCAAAGAAACTGTACAATCATCTTCCGTTACAACTTAAATCTGCAACATCTTTCCTTAAGTTCCGTAAAATGACAAAAGCCTATCTATCCAAAAGACCATATTATTCAATAGAAGAATTTCTTAATGAATAACTAAGAAAATTGGGTTCCATACGCAGTAGCATAAACTTGTCAGTTCCTTATGTTGTACCTATTTTATTTTATTTGTTGTATGTTCAATTTGCAATTTATATATATTTTGCAATTAATTGTTTTTGTCTTGGCTTTTATATCTTATACTGTATATTATTGACGATTTATCTAATTTTAGTAAAAATTGTAGTTGTTATTTGTTATTTATATTATGTTTTTCTTTTGACTGTATGTAAGCTTTGTCCATAAAATTGTAAAAATTTTCAGTGAGAATAAAGCATATTTCTATTCTATTCTATTATTGTCAATTGTTATATTTCCAATCGTTACGAGTGCGCTGGAGTGGGGTATGTTACAGTACCGACTAAAAATGCCTTCCCTTCTTCTGCCTCTTTTTTCCCCGTGAAACTACCATAAGGCATTACTTCACGGGAGGAAGAACTAGCCATTGTTCTTCCTACAAGCTGTCTAAGTAATTCCTTCTCACCTTCTAACTGTCTCTATTTTTAGTTCACCTGGTTTCAATGTGACGTGGATCCTGGAGGAATTCCATCATAAATATGTTGATTGCATCCCAAGCTGCTTTCGATGGAAGTATTTCACCTACTAACGTCTCCGGTTGAATTTGCCGTTTACAGAGTATTGAGTAGCAAGCTGTCAGGCCTCTCCCATAAGAAAGTAAAACATAAACTTAGTAATTTTTTATTAATGAAATTGAAACTCGTATACCTTTTGTACCTACTAAAAATATACCTATAATTTCTCTGCAAATTTGGAAAAAAAGATACACGAACTTGAAATATACAGCCAATTGTCCTTACAGGCCTCAGCCGACCGAACAGCTAAAAATGCGATGGAATTCTTTTGGATGGGGACCTAATACCTGCTCCAAATAAAAGAGGTTATTGCAAATATTTTAGAAAAAAAGGTACCTATTTTTGTCAATTTTGTAAGTCTTGGTTGTGTATTTTACATATAACAGCATGCTACAGGGAATGTGCTGATCAAATTTGATAACCAATATTTCTGTATGGACTATTTTTTAAAATATTGTTGTTTTTTAATTATTACAGTATTCTGTATCTGTAAAGTAGGGAGGGCGGGTCAAGCCGGGTGGCCGATCCGGATTATCGAAAATCCGGGTTAGCCGAAGAATATGGTAAAAATTAATAAAATACGTTATACTTACAGATAAACTCCATTATAATTGAAAAAACATGAAAATACATACAGTGAGGACGTTTGAGTTGGAATAAATGCATTATCTCGAGAAGGGGCGAATTTGAAGAGAAATCCTGAGACAAGTCGATTTTATTTTTAAATTATGACTTTTTGGCATACATAACTTACTATTGACATCATCCATCTGGGCGTGATGACGTAATCGATAATTTTTTTTAATGAGCGTAGTAATCGTGTGATAGCACATTTGAAAAGTTATTTAATTCTCTATTCAGTAATATAAACCTTAACATAATTATTTATACAGGGTGTCAAACAATTTTCTTTAATTTAATTAATTGAGACAAAAGAAGAATTGTATGTAATTCATTTATTTCAAAATACATTTGAGTGTTGTCAGAAAACTTTCGTCATTAATATAAATATTTTTCGCCTTAATTCAATATTAAAACTGCCACCCACCTGTCTCTTAGCAGTTTGAAAATTGAATTTAAACGAAAAGCAAAGTTTATTTATGAAATAAACATTATTGCCTGTTTTTCTGACAGCAGTAAAATGTATTTTGAATTAAATAAATTGCTTACATTCGTCTCTTTGTGTAAATTAATTTAATAAAAATATATTTTTTGTACATCCTGTATAAATAATTATGTGAATATTTATATTACCGAATAGAGAATTAAATAACCTTTCAAACGAGCTATCACACAACCCTTACTCTCATTTAAAAAAATCATCGATTACGTCAACTCGCCCAGATGGATGACGTCACTAGTATGATATATTATATACCAAAAAGTCCTAATTTAAAAATCAAACTCAACCCATCTCAGAATTTCTTTCCAAATTCACCCATTCTTGAGATAATGAATTTATTCCAACTCAAACGTCCTCACTGTATGCACAGTATGTACATCTAAATTTCGTACAGTTGTATACAGTATTGTTCATTTCCTGGTAAAAAATTCAGTCAAACTGAAAAAGCGTTTGTTATGTCTGATGAAAGTCGGTCCGGGTTAGCCGGACTTCCGGGTTATGGGAGGCCGACTTATCGGGGTTCCACTGTATTATAGAAATACAAAAGGGATAAATAGTTATTTAATTCTTATTTTTTTTTCGAAATTTTTCATTTTGGTTCTAAAAGGATTCATCCGTGTATTTTTCGCCTGTGTAATTTTATTTCACCCGTCCGCTGAAGCGGACGAAAGAAGCCGTATACTTCGAAAAAGATGCGTTACAAACAACGATGACACTGAACTTCTAACGAAATAGTTCTCCAAATGTTTTTTCAGTGTATCTTGCAAATATTTTGGCACCTTCCCAAGTTCACATCTCGGTTACCTACAAACCAAACAAACAGTCTAAGTATCCGCTAAGCCGGTAACCGGTAACACATCTCCAATTTTACGAGGTTTTCCCTTCAATAAGCAACGCCAACTGTCCGTTAAATACAAAACTGGCGTTTAAATTTACAGGACGTATTTAGGAGAATTGTTTCCGTTCTAAAAATAGCCTTTTGTTGTCATATATTATTTCGAAATGACCTTAATGACAATTTATTCAATGTTATGCTATATTTGCCAAATCGACTACAGAAATAACGTTTCGAGTTGTAAGGTCGAATAGCTTAGATGCATTTTCTTGGAAATGGGCTTTTGCAATAATTCTCATTAATGCGTACTGTTATAAATTATAACGATAATGCGAGAATAATTGTAGAATTAGCCACTTAATAAATTCTTTAATATTGTGGTAAGTGTTCTTTTTTTTTCGCATTGCTAACCTCTTTTCATATAATTTTATTGCGTCCTGCTCATTTACTTTTAACAAGGTTCTGACGGAGTGAGAATTAAAGATATATACCTCGTCCAATTTACTTACCGTTGCACGTCATCCACGCCATAGCCTGTAACACGATACCAACACGAAATATTTAGGCGGTGGGTGTGTTCTTTTTTAGAATCAAAATTATTCTAAAGGGGAATACACCTACCGCCTAGATATTTCGTGTTGGTATCGTGTCACAGGCTATGGCGCGGAGGACGTGCAACGGTAAATAAATTGGACGAGGTATAGTTAATAAATAACAATTTTTCTTCACGTGCCATACCAGAATTATCCGACATTGGCCATGCCCATTGCGAAGGCCTCTCGATCTTCTGCTACATAGAATGAGGCCATGAGAGCCAGAGTGGCCTAACTGATTTTGACATTACTTTGCATAATCAAAGAAAATGATCAGAAGTTAACAATGTCCGATGATTTTAGTAGTTTTATGTTGATCAAGAATCATTATTGGTCAACATACAATTATTAAAACAATCGGACATTGATAGCTTCTGATCATTTTCTCTGATTATATAAAGTAATGTTAATATCAGTTAGACTCTGGCTGTCATGGCCTCAAACAGGGCCGGCGATAAGAGGCCTGCAAGGGATGCACTGCAGGCGGGCGCCCCTGTTTGGGGGGCGCCAGAATGAGCTTTTTTTTCTGCTGGTGTTATGCAAAATACTAAAATAGAAAAATTCATTTTTTTTAAATGTGGTTTAAATTCCTCATAATACCCTAATCAGTGTTTGTTAGTTTTGCATATCATACTTGTAAAATATACAAAAATATGCAATGCCCCATAGAATTCTTACCATATAGTAATATAATTTATTGGTCAAAGATATTATATTTCAACCAAACAACTTTGCTGTAAGTGAGAATGCTTTGTTTATTTTCTTCAAATTTCTTGCAAGTTGTTAAGTTTTGAATCAGCAGTTATGAGAGGAAATGAATGATTTCTAGTAAAATAAACACGATTGTGATACTGTTTTCTTGCCGCCTGTGTAATTTAAGTATTATGTACATATTAATAGTATCCAGTATTAATCCCATAAAAACATAATAATTGAAATAAACATTTTACATAAAGTTTAGTTTAGAGATTTTTAGATTCAGATTTAGTATTATTTCATGTGATTATGCCTATACTATTAATACAGAATAGTTTGTCAGTTGTACTCTGTAGTTAAAGAATCTAGTGTTGCATTCAATTAATATAAAATTATATTTGTTAAGTACTCAGTACTATTATTAAATTACTGTTTCACATTACTGCAGAAACATAATCTTGAGGTTTTAAAGTTATTATTTGTATTTAGTTAAATAAAAATGGATTCAAAAAAAATATGTGGGGCACGAACCGAAGAAGAAAAGCCGAAAAAGAAGAAATGACAAAAACAATCTTAGTTCTCTTAGCAAATTTCTTAAAAAAATTAAAATGAATTTATTCTGTCAGATCATGGATCCAATAAAACTGTAACCGAACATTATTTACCGGGGACATTTGCGGGGAGGGGAACACCGACTAAGTCGATGCCTCGCTGCCTGGAACACACATTTTTAGGACACAAGTCCAAAATCAAGTCATTAATATGGAGAAAAGCTCTTCTAGCTACCCCTAAAATCAGGTGGTTTAACCACATAAAGTAATACAGAGGATGTTCCATTACCCAGGGCATCCAAGGAAATGTTCAGTACAAAGCCTCCTCATTCGTTATGTATTGCGATGGGGTGGGGTGGTGTTATAGCTTGGGGGTTAGATAGATACCACTCCAGGTTACGGGCAGTCAGATAGGTAGTATGCTTCATTAAAACACACATAATGTCCCCAAGGCTGGGGTTGTACGAGTATCTGCATGGGCGCAGATACTCATTCAGGCACGCTGTCAGGGAGGCCGTGCCACCCCCTAGCTTTTCGGGTGCTTTAAAACTATATATTGTCATCCAAAGTAGGTATACAAAATGTAATGTGCAACATCTTCACGTCTGGCGCCACACTAAAAATTTTTATATGGGCGCCTATAAGAATGTGTGTGTGTCTGGGGGGGGGGGGGGGGGGCGCCTGTGCTAGTTTTGCAGGCGGGCACCTTATACCCAAGCGCCGGCACTGGCCTCAAATAAATATTCTGAATTTGATATCATGAGTCCACTCACGAATTTTTGTAAACTTTTTTTCTTCCTACATTTCTACGGCCCTCTATTTTGCCTTTAAGGATCAGTTGTAGTGTTCTATATCAATTTCCTTTCAGTATATGTTCCAGATAAAACATTTTCCGTTGTTTTCCAGTCATTAACAGTTCTCTACAGTTTGTCTAATTTACTTTACTTACCGTTGCACGTCATTAGCTATGTCAGAGATCTAGGTTGACATTGTTGCCAAAGTATTAAAAAATCCTGAATCCATTTTAAATCAAATAGATCACATAATTATTGCAAACTTGGATTATACAACAAAACAAATTAATATTCAATGTAAATAAATAAAAACATTAGAAATAGAAAACTAGAATTAAGTTATAATATTCTGGTGTCAAAAATAGATTGATTGAACCTCACTTACCTATATACAATAGCGCACACAAAAAAGTTACAGCCCTTTGAAGTTACAAAATGAAAATCGATTTTTTTTTCATATATCGAAAACTCTCAGAGATTTTTTATTGAAAATGGACATGTGGCATTTTTATGGCAGCAACATCTTAAAAAAAAATAAAGTGAAATTTGTGCACCCCATAAAAATTTTATGGGGTTTTGTTCCTTTAACCCCCCCCCCCCAAACTTTTGTGTACGTTCCAATTGAATTATTATTGTGGCACCATTAGTTAAACACAATGTTTCTAAAACTTTTTTGCCTCTTAGTACTTTTTCGATAAGTCAGTGTTTATCGAGATATTTTGAATATTTGTCGAATCCACCACATATTTGTATATGGTTAATTACGGTTATAGAGACCTGTTAATAATCTGAAAATTTATTTATAATTTACATTTTTAGGTATATTTTGAAAAAGAAGCTACATCTCGATAAAAGGTGACTTATAAAAGAAGACTAAGAGGCAAAAGTCTTAAAAAGACTGTGTTTAACTAATGGTACATACCACAATAATAGTTTAATTGGAACGTACACAAACATTTAGGGGGTTTAAAGGAACAAAACCCCCATAAAATTTTTACGTAAATATATTGAAAAAAAAGCAGCATCTCGATAAAAACTGGCTTATCGAAAAAATACTAGGAGGCAAAAAAGTTTTAAAAACGTTGTGTTTAACTAATGGTACCACAATAATGAATTAATTGGAACGTACACAAAAGTTTGGGGGGGCTTAAGGGAACAAAATCCCCATAAATTTTTTATGGGGTGGACAAATTTCACTATCATTTTGTTTTAAGATGTTCCTGCCATAAGAATGATAAATGTCCATTTTCAATAAAAAATCTCTAATAGTTTTCGATATATTGAAAAGAATCGATTTTCATTTTGTAAATTTAAAGGGCTGTAACTTTTTTTATGAGCACATTTTTGTACTAAGGTAAGTTAGGTTCAATCGAACTATTTTTGACCCCAGAAAGTGTGGTATAATTTATGACCAATCTTTTCGGGACACCCTGTATAATAAAACAAATACTTAGAGTAAAGAATATAAACAAATCTAAAGTGTCAATACCGCAACTGTCAAATAAATGTTACCAATTATGCCAAAATGTCACCTTCAATTACAGTTACAGTGTGTTCCGAACAAATTTGCTTCATAAAAACGATTTATAAACCATTTATACAAATTAAACGAAACATATTATTGTGTATTTCTTTAAGTTAACATTAATCGAAATCTTCAAATATTATTTCTACGCGTATATAATAAAATATGTCTTGTGGCGGTAATTCCCCTATACTCGGCAAAAGGATTTTAAAAAAGAACACACCTACCGCCTAAATATTTCGTGTTGGTACCATGTGACGTCACGGGCTATGACGCGGATGACTTGCAACGGTAAGTAAATTAGATGAAGTATATCTTTGTCGACCCTCCTTAGTACTTCTTCATTAGTTTTTCTTTCTGTCCAAGGTATCTTCAGCATCCGTCTATGAACCCACACTTCCAATGCTTCAATTCTGTTCATGCTTGATACTTTTAGTGTCCACACTTCGGAACCTGATAGTAATATATACCAAACATAGCCTACTCCTCCTAAGTGCCTTCTCTATTGAGGTTGGCGATCAATATGGCAAATTTCTCTGTGTTCTGGGCTTGATGAATTAGGTCATTCCCTGTTGTGTGGGTCCAATCTCTGATGTTTCGAAGCCAAGATTTTTTTCTTTCTTCCTATAGCCCTTTTACCTTCGATTTTGCCTTCTAATATTACCTGGAGCTGTTCAAACTCCCTATGGCGCATTATGTATCCTAGATATAGGAACCAAACATAGCACTTAACCATTATTTATTTGTCTTATTTCTAAATTGAGATGATTGTAAAGAAATATCTTCCTTTTCATAAAAGTAGTTTTAGTCATTGCTATAAGTCGATGGTCTCCAACGACCTCATCATACGGCCTCTATTGGAGACAGCTGACTAAGTCCCAGTTTATAGTGAAGCGGTGAGCATCGAGGATGGCGGTAAGAGGCGCGTAGATAGAGGTGCCGAAGTTGTAACTAAGCGGTAAGTAATTTATAGTTTTGTATACCCGTTTAAGTATAAAAGGGTGCAATACTTTCAGCGCGTTTGTTCACATAGAGGTAAATCTCTAGCTAAACCGCTACCCTATTCTCTATGCTTACTGCTTTACTATAAACTTAGCCTTTGGTGGTCAGTTCAACTCTCCCGTGATTTAATTTTTTTTTAGAATTACTCTTTTTTAACTAGTTTGGGTTGTAAGATAGTTTTTGTCCTTCAAAGTTTATTAAAAGTAACGAAAATTAACAATTTTCCTACGACGCGACGCTTCACGCAGCCTAAAGCGTCCATTGGAGACCAACGCCTTAAACAGCGACAATTTTCTCTACATCCTCTCCGTCAGTGCTTCCGGTCTTCAGTCTCTTGAGCCCCCCTAACTCTACACTTCACTGTTCAATAATCACTGTACTAGTGCGCGCAGTAGATCAGCACCACAGGCCGTGAAGCTTCAAGACTTGGTTTTTTGCTCAATTTTTTGTTGTCTTATCGCCTTCTTCATCATTTTTACTATTAGTCATTCTCGACATTTTCTTAGTTACACTTCATTTCTTCTTCTTCTTCAAGTGCCATCTTCGTTCCGACGGTTGGCGATCATCAGGGCTATACGTATTTTCGAAACTGCTAACCGAAACCATTTGTTGTTGCTACAGCTATAACATTCCCGTAGATTCTTTAGCCAGGAGTTTCGTCTTCTTCCTATGGACCTTTTTCCTGCTCTCTTCACCTGCATAATTATTCGCAGCAGTTCATATCTTTCGCCTCTTGTAATGTGTCCCAAGTATTGCAGTTTTCGTTTTTTGATCGTAAATATGACTTCCTTTTCTTTATTCATTCTTCTCAAGACCTCGACGTTTGTGACTCTCTCCGTCCGTGATATTCTCAAGATTCTGCGATACATCCACAGTTCAAATGCCTCTAATTTTTTGGTATCAATCTTTTTCAGCGTCCATGACTCCATTCCGTAGAACAGCACAGAAAGTACGTAACATCTCATCAGGCGAAGTTTCATTTCAAGGCTCAAATCTCTTCCACAGAACACTCTCTTCGTTTTAGTGAATATGGATCTGGTTTTTTCTATTCTTATTTTGATTTCTGCTGAGCTATTGTTGTCTTCATTTATTAAAGTGCCTAAAATATTTGTATTTGCTAACTCGATCGATAATTTCATTGTGTAAATATAAATTTTGGACATTTCGTGTTGATTTCGATATTAACATAAATTTAGTTTTCTTTATGTTCAACGATACTCCATATTCTTCGCTGCAGTCTGCTATCTTATTCACCAATGTCTGTAGCTCTTCAAGTGTTTCTGCGATCAGAACGGTGTCGTCGGCAAATGTCAGATTGTTTAATCTAACACAATTTATTTTAATACCTATGGATTGCTCAGAGAGTGTTCTATTCATTACGTCTTCGGAATAGAGAAGAAACAGGGTTGGTGACAGTATACACCCTTGTCTCACACTTCGCTTTATTTCAATTTCTTCAGTGGTATTATTCTCTACTCTCACTACTGCTTTCTAATTGTAGTACATATTTGCTATTAGTCGGATGTCTCGTTTATCTAAATTCTTTTCTGCCAGGAGTCTGATTAGATGATTATGCCGCACTTTATCAAATGCCTTGTTATAATCTATGAAACACATGAATACATCTTGATTTATGTCAAGACATCTTTGAGACATAACGTTCAGTGCAAACAACGCCTCTCTTGTTCCGAGTCCTTTTCGGAATCCAAACTGGGTATCATTGATGTCCATTTCCAGTTTTCTGTGTACTCTAGTGTGTATAATTTTCAGGAATATTTTCAGTACATGGCTCATCAAACTGATTGTACGGTAATCACTATATTGTTTGGCATTCATCTTTTTTGGTATAACAACAAAGGTGGATAAAAGCCATTCTTGTGGTATTTTTCCTGATGTATAAATGCTATTGAAAAGTTCAATTAAAATGTTAATCTTCTTCTTCTCTTTTTCTTGAGTCCTCTTCTATCAGTTTAAGGATTTCCGTTGGTACTTCATCTGGACCTGGGGTTTTACCGTTTTTCATTCTTTTTAGTGCGTACATTACTTTCTCTTCCGTTATTTCTGGACCTTCGTCTCCTTGTATGTTACTCAGTTCAGATTGTTGTCTATTATCTGCAAAGAGTTCTTCAACATAGTTTTTCCATGTCTTCAACTGTTCTTCTAGTTCTGTTATTATGTTTCCGTTGACATTATACAGGATATTTGGCTGCTTACGTTTTTGTGTACCTGCAAGCTCTTTCACTTTTTTATGTACATTAAAAATATCATGTTTTGCCTGCAATTGCTCTATTTCTTCACATTTTCTTTTATCAAAATCTTCCTTTGCTATTCTGATTTCTTTTTTGATTTCTTTCTGTATTTTTTATACCTCTGTTCGTTTTTTCCTTTCATTATTCTCCGATTGTTCATGAGAAGAAGGATTTTATCAGTCGTCAATCTTTGCTTTATTTATGGTTTTTCTTCAGTCAGAATTTTCTTTGCAGGACCGACGTATCGCCATTTTTACGTTTTGCCATTTTTTATCTATGTTGTTCGTTGGATGAGATGTTTCTTTTTCATGAAGTATTTTCAAATTATTATTAATACATCTTTGCAGTTCCTCCTTTACCTCCAGGTTACATAAATGACTGACGTCTATGGTTTGCTTCTTTTCTGCTCCAATCTTTTTAGTTTAATACTCATTTGCGCTATTAGATGGTTATGGTCTGAATAGACATCTGCGCCTGGGTAAGCCTTAACGGATTTTAAGGAGTTTCTGTATCGTTCGTTTATCAGTAAAAAATCAATCTGGTTTCGAATTATTCTTTGGCCATTGTCCTGGGGTGATTTCCACGTATAAAGTCTTCTCTTTGGTAAGTTGAAGAATGTATTAGATACAATCATGTTATTCTCCTGACAGAATTGAAGCAGTCTGTCACCTCGTTCATTTCTTTTACCGAGTCCGTATTCTCCTACATGTTTGCCACTTTTTCCTTTACCAATTTTTGAGTTAAAATCACCTCGAATTACGGTGATGTCTCGTGGTTTGGTCGATTTTAATACTTGATTGATTTCTTCGTAGAATTGTTCAATTTCGTCCTCGGATTTATCTGCAGTAGGTGCATAGATTTGTATGATATTTAGACACTTCTTTTACAAAGTCCTTTTTACATATCGCAGCCGTCTATTTCTTTGGGCTTTAATTTCATCGCAAACTAGCACATAGTGCAGTCATAATAATATAAATTGTATTTTAAGTAATATTTATGTAAATAATTAAATTCTTTTTTGTTGTTTGGATAATGAAACAAAATTGTGTGAATCTTTCTCTATCTATGTTTTATCTCTTACTCGGAGCGAAATATAGATTGAGGTATCTTTTCACGTAGTTCTCGTCATGCTACAAATGAGAAATGTTTTTGATATAACTTTTAATTACGTTTCGTTTTGGTGTACAGTTTAAAAAAGTACGAGATGCTTTGGTATATAACGAAGTTGATGTTTTGAAAACTTATACGGATTTTAGTGTTAAAAGGAAAGTTGTTAAAAGGAAACAATAATTGCAGGGTTTATATAACTTGTGTTATGATTAGACTTTTATTTGTTTGATATAAGGTCTAATGAAAAAAGGGGATTAAGAAAATGTACATATGTGAAATTAATAAAAATAATTTCAGGCTTTTAGGACTGTATTATATGTGGAGTTCAAATAAATTAGGAGAGATAATTAAATGTTATACAGACAATAGCATAATTAGGGGAGTGCAATTAGAACGAAAAGATACAATGTTTCGGAAAAAATCAAACAAGGTTATATTTTTCTAAAACTTTTTTTGTTAGTTTATAAATATGTTAAAGTAAAAAGTTCTACTCACAAATTTCGCCGCTAATTGTTTATTGTTTAAACAATATCAATTGTTTTGTATAAATAATGTTAAGAATATGGGTGAATTCAACATTTTATTTTGATAAAAAATGTTTTTATTTTAGTTTTGATTATGCTGAACCCGAATCTGATATTACAATTTGCAAATTCAAAATGGCGGATTTTTCCCAACAATCCTTAAAAAGTAGTTGTAAAATCCGAATTTTTTTATTCGGATATTTTTGAGAGGTTGCTGAACCTGAATCAAATTTTGATAATTTAAATTATAAAATGGCAGATCCAAAATGGCGAATAACTTAAAAAATAGTTGTAAAATCATAATTTCTTTACAAAATGTATTTATTTCTACATATATTTATTTTTGAGTGCTTTGATAAACCTAACTTAAATGTTAACATTATAAACTATAAAATGGCGGATCCAAAATGCGGATTTTCTAAAAAGAACATAAAAAGAACATTTTTCTCAAACATTTATTGTCTTTATTTTTAACAAGTTTTTGAATCTGAATTAAAGATTAAAAATTTAAATTTCAAAATGCCGGATCCAAAATGGCGGATATTTAAATGAAAAACAAGTAGAATCCAATCAAACAAATATGGAATTTCATTCTTAAAAAAAAAAGATAAACAAAAATTTTCACAATAATATTAAAAATTAAAATTTATTAGAAAGAATATTTAAAAAAAAACAAATTTTCGATTAGCAGGATATAATTACATATTGGAACATAGTTTTTAATTCCAAACAACTTTTCTTTATTAAAATTTTCGATATTGTGAAATATAAAGGTACTTTACTCTTGAGTGAAATTCATATTTTTTGACATACCTCGTACAAAATTAACAAAATTTGATATTTGATGGTTGCATCTTATGTTATATACGATGCAGAGTATTTTATAAAGAATAACTTTTTTTCGTAAAACTGATATTAAAAAATTTATCAATAGGTTCCAAGTTACGCAGACATACTGTATAGGAGCTAAAAAAAATTTTTTTTGTTGAACATTTATTATTGTTGAAGCTTATTGTTAAATGTATTTTAGGTGAGTTTTACAGAAAAAAGTTTTGATCATTCTGTATATACATTTTTTCTGCTGATAATTTTCGGTTTTTGTATTACATTTTTGTTATCTTTCTTAGTTTTCTCAAAAATAAAGTGTTTATTTCATTTTTAAACTAAAATAATTCAGTGTTTTTTAAAGATTACATCCCAGGATTTAAAAAGATAGCAAAAAAATTGTATTTGATTTATTCTAACTTGAGTAATACCGTCTTAAAATGGTAGGAATTGTGTAAAACTACGAAGTTTTCAAAAATTACATTTTTTGAGACATCGTATTATTTGAATTAAATTTTTGAGATTTTTTTTGAATAAAACATCGTTTAGTATGATGATTGAGGGTTAAGTTGTGGAAATTTGAGAGTTTTGTAAGTAAAATTGTATTAGTTACACATTTTAAAATCATTTTTAAACAAAATTTATGTAAGGCTCACTTTCCGCCCACATCGTACTTATGTCCATACATTTTATTTCTTTTTATTACAACCATAAGATAGCTTATTTCATCTTCTTTCATGTCCAATTTGTAAAATTTCTTTTGATCTATTAGTTAAAGAATTACATTAAAAAAACTCAACCGTGGACTTCTTCCAACGCTAGTTTACAGTGCGCCATTGTGTGTGAGAAGGGTGACTTTAGCGTTATAAATAAAAAATTACAGAAGCTAGAGATTTAATTTTAGAAAAATATTTATATAAGGTTTTTTATGTAGAATTTTCTGAATTTTTCAATGGTCAAGCCAGTTTTTTTCTAAAAATTATATTTTCGGAGTTATTTAAAAAACATCTAACTTCGCTGTTCATTTGTTTAATAAAAAATGAAGCACCCACTTCTCGAGTAGAACTTTTTGATATGTTGTTTATTAAACATTTCTTAATGAAATTACAAAAAGTTTTATCTTGTTTGATTTTTTCCGAAGTGAAAATCTAAATGCACTCCCCTAAATGAAACTTATGAAAAGGCTTAATCAAGTAACTGTTATTTAACTCGTCACATATGCAGGTTATTAGAAATATAAAATAATAAAAAGTACAAATAAATATAAAAACTATTTTTATTTTAACCGAACCGAATTATTACAATAATACATACAAAGAAATTAAGAGATGTGTTTCTTCTACAAGATATTCTTACAGACTAAATACCAAACCAAACTAAAATACAGTTCTCACATTCACATGTCTTGTAACATGATACTTTTACGCAAGAATTTAGTGTATCGAATTGACTTTTATGCTTTCGGAAAAGTCCCTTGAAGACTGCATGTATTTATTTTAACGCTAACAAAAATAATAATTTATAGTTGAATATTAGATTCCAACACAGGTTTCACACCCGGATAAAACGGGTATTGTCTGACCGCCTTTCACAGATACATGTGTACCCGTCACTATTTTCCTTTTAAACTAGTTCATGAGGAGAAAAAGTGTTTGTTCATTACGAGAAGAGGAATCAGAGAGATTCGCGGTGTTTTAGTACTGGGTTCTAGTGGTTAGTGCAAAGAGAGTAGACAAGCGTGCCTTCTCTTCATGAGTCAAAACCAGAGATGCTTTGTCTTTTGTAGTGTATGATAATGTATGTATTTACAAAAGAGTGGAGAGTAGCAGTAGAAGCTACTATTATTAATAAGCGTTGGATTAGGGAATAGTTTTTAATATTGATGTTGAGAATTTAAGGTTCAATCCAGTGCAAAATATAATATTATTTGTCTTATGTGAAAAATTGAACACCGAATACAATTTACATTATAGAATTTTATAATACTACCTGAGAATCAACTAGAGGACATAAAACATTTATTAATTTATCAAATACTAAACTCTTTTCAGCCTGTACATATAAAAACGATTGTATTTTGTTCATAAATTAAACATATTAGAGCAGTACATATACGATTATATTTAATGAATTGTATAACTATTATCAGAAACTAAGTCGATAAAAACAAGCTCGTGTTTAAATGATCCAATAATAATGTGCTCCGCATAAGCTGCTTAAATGGACAAACATTTATTGTTATTACCGTAATTTATTATCCTTTATATTACTTACACTTACCACACAAGCTCTTTTTCAAGAAATGCATTTGGACTAGATGAAACTTATTTTTACCTTTATTTTTGTGGCTGTTTTGGCGAATAAAGGAGAAAAATTAATAGAATGTTCGGATAAATTTAAAGGAAATATATTTATTTACCTATTATTCTAAAAATACAACTGATATCTTATTACTAACTAGACTGCAGTCCTTGATTAAAACAAAATAAATGGATATTTAAAATATGCGGGAGTTAAAAAAGATCATCATCATCAATGGCGCTACAACTCTTCGTGAGTCTTTGCCGCGTTTACTATTGCCTTCCATGTTTGTCGGTCTTGTGCCACTAATAGGGAACTTGCACATAAAAATATTTTTGCATAAAATTGTTAATTTATGTTTAAAAATGATAAATTCAAAATATTACGTCTTAACAATTAAAAGTGTACGTACAACAACTGATTATAATTCCGCGCCCGAAATTACCGTTTCAAACAACTTTAAAAGCGCGCGCTTGGGTCTGACGTCACCAACCATGATATTTACCACTGTTCTCGTTTGGCTACTGCCTAGTGCCAGGCGTGCACTCTGCAGATATCTTGTAAAGATTTTCATGCATTCATAATATTATTTTTAGTTTAAGGAAATACATTTTTATTTTACAACATAGGTATCTCAAATGCCAAATTATATTATAAAGTTTGAACAAAATTAAATACCTACATGAATATCATATTTCCTAAAAAATGTAAATATGTACATAGATACTACTAAAAAATTACTTATAAAAAGAAAAAGAAAGAATGTTTTATTATAATATATATTTAGTTTAAAATATGAATTTCATTTTTACATATAATAAAGAAATAAAAAATATTTTATGGATGAAACTTTATTTTATCAAATTTTTATTCCATTTATTTTTAATAATGATCAGATCCAAATAGATGCGGGAAAATATTTACACTCCAAAAGTCTTGTGCTATACTAATCAAACTGTTGATAAGATCTGCGTCCTATTCTATCCAAATATAAGTAAATTTTGAATTATTTTTAGTGTGTATCTGGTACGCAAAATCAACACTTTTTTTTCAAATAGAAACATTATTTTCAACTGCACTTTTGCATTGTACATTGTAACATTGGTTATTTGGTTGTCTATTGGTTATTAAATGTTCCAAATATATGTACTTCTGGTCGTAATATTTTGTAATAAACAAAACTAAAACCTATAATTTATAAATATTTTAAATTCATAACAAAGAAGAAAGAAAATAAAAATAACTTAAAAATAAACAAAACTTTTAGTAATAAAAGTCAGAGTAACTAAAAACTATTGTTATAAACAATTTAGACGTGTTTATTAATAATACTTATAATAGGTACCTACTTATTTGCCTCCTCGCATTTCTCCAATAGAATAACTTTCACTGCTTTTTATAAAATTTGCCACCATGAAGACATCAACTACTGTAGATTGTCAGATTAACTTTTTGAAAAACCCTATATTATACATTTAAAAACACTACTTTATAAAGTAGCACTCAAAATGATCAATTTCAGTTTGAAACTAAATATCTATACTCATTATGGAACTATACAAGAACACAAATACCTTGGAATATCCAATTAAATAATATGATTAAAATGGAATTATACAATCCCCAAAACATCCTTTTTTTGAACTTTTATTTACAATCAACTTCTACATGAGAGTTTTAAGTAAATGTGAATGAATTTGTAAATAATTTCGAAATATCCTAGCGGCTTTGTTGTCGACTCATAGAAATCTAGCAGGTAGACGTGGGTCGTGACGTCAGAACCCGTTTGCGCGCCTCTGAAGAAATTTGAATTTTATAGCTTTTTCAATGTCTCGTAATAAGCCTATGGGTTAAAAATATTTGTTTTTTTTTGCATGCATGCGTTTTATGATCATGTTACCTTATATTTTTTAATATTATTTTAATATTTAAAAATATATGCAAGTTCCCTATTCCCATTGTCGCACTCCCATTTTCTCTAGATCTTCTTTGACTGCATCTTTCCACCTTTTTCTAGGCCGCCCTACAGACCTTCTTCCATCTGGCCTTTCCCAGAACACATTGTTTATAAGGCGATTGTCGTTACTGCGTATCACATGCCCTGCCCATCTGAGTCTATTAGCCTTTATATATTTGACTAGATTTTCTTTTCCGAATAGAGACTCTAGCTCGTTATTGTATCTGCGCCTCCATTCGTTTGTAACGCTGTCTCTGCAAGGGCCATATATCATTCGAAGGATTTTACGTTCCCACACCAGCAATTTATTTACTTCTCTTTTTGTTAGCGTCCCTGTTTCGCTTCCATACGCGACTGCTGGTCGTATTATGGTCTTATATATCTGGATTTTTGCACCTCGTGAAAGAAGTTTTGACTTCATTACATGTTTCATTGCAAAGAAAGATCTGTTTCCTGCCATTATTCGCGTTTCAACTTCTCGCTCTAGTTTGTTGTCATTTGTGATTGTTGCTCCTAGATATTTAAATTCTTTAACTACTTCGAAGTTATGATCGTTTATAGTAATATTTTGCCTTATTCGCCGTCGTTCTTGTTTTGAGACGACCATGTATTTTGTTTTTTCTTCATTTATTTTTAGACCAATGTTTAATGCAGCTTCTTCAAAGCTCGAGAAAATATCCTTAATTTCTAATGTTGATTGTGCTACTGCGTCTACGTCATCGGCAAACGCCTCGTAATCGGCAAACGCATCGTATGATTTTTGCTCCCCGAGCAGTTATATCTGGTATGAGTTTTGGATACATTTTCGCATGACATATTCTAAGGCCAGGTTAAACAAAAATGGGGACAACGGATCTCCCTGTCTTAGTCCAGAATTTACGCAGAAAGCATTTGAGATTTTCCCCCCTATTCTAACTTGTGCAAAGGAGTTACTTACACACATTTGTGTTACCGCAACCAGTTTCTTTGGTACGCCGAGCTCGATCATTGCCTTCCATAATGTTGCACGATTAATTGAATCATAAGCCTGTTTGAAGTCTATAAAGATCTGATAAACGTCCTGATTATATTCCCAATATTTTTCAAGCATTTGTCTTATTGTAAATATTTGATCAACAGTCGATCTGCCCGGCCTGAAACCACACTGGTAGTCAAGTCACCAACTATTTCTTTGGCGTATGGTACTAATCTTGTTAATAATATCGAAGCCAATATTTTATACGTAGTGTTGATTTGTGAGATTCCTCGGTAATTCATGCATGATTCCTTTTCTCCTTTCTTGTGTATTGGTACAATAATACTACCACACCATCCTTTCGGCATCATTTCTTGTTGCCAGGCCTTCTCTATTAATTGATGGATTTTATTTATGAGTTCATGACCGCCTGCTTTAATTAGCTCGGCATCAATATTGTCCAGACCAGGGGATTTATCGTTTTTAAGAGTTTTTATGGCATGTAATATACGCCAATGGACAGGAATCCACAATTTTGCCTCTTTGTGCCATTTTCCTGATTGTACTTAAGTTTTCCTGTTGTTTTGGTGAATAGTACTATGTCATCTGCATACATTCCGTCCAATATACTTACCGTTGCACGTCATTATCTACGTCAGAGATCTAAGTTGACATCGTTGTTACCAATTACAAAAAATTCTTGAATTCATTTTAATAGTCCATTGAAATGTTACATTTATTGTTGCATTTCTTAGAGGAGTCAATTTTATTTTTTTAGTGTGTAGGGGGGTTCAGTAGAAGCTTAAGTTCAAGTTTTTGGGGTCGCCACCCTTGTCCCCCGGCCGCCATCTTGGAAAAAGTGGCACAAATGGCTTTCGCGCTGTATCTCTTAAACTAGTAACCATACAGAAAATTTGATTACACATACAATCGGAAACCATACAAAAAATCGGAAAGACATTGAATCACATACAATGACGATAGATGGAGAAAACGCTCTTAAGAATCGAAAACATTGAAAAAGCCTAAACTTGAACTGCTTGATAGTGCATTATGGATGTGGTTCAGCCAAGAAAGAACGAAGGGAACTCCGATATCTGGCCCAATCATAAAAGAAAAGGCAATAATTTTGCACAAAAAAGTAGAAGTCGGAAGTGAGTTTACAGCTATAGTGAAGGCTGGATTGATCGCTGGAAAACCCGTCATGGTATCCGGTTTATCTCAATTTGTGGTGAAAAATTATCTGCTGATGCTGAGGCGGCTAACGAGTTTTCAGTGAAGTTTCAAGAAATCGTAAAAGAAAATGAACTGTTACCTTGCCAAGTCTATAACATAGACGAGACAGGCCTAAATTACAAAATACTTCCCAGTAAAACCTTAAGTGCGCCAAATGAAACCGTAGCGGGAACGAAACTCTTAAAAGATAGGTTAACTGTTGCTCCTTGTAGCAATGCCGATGGTACATACAAGCTTTCTCTGTTTGTTATAGGCAAATCTAAGAAGCCCAGGGCTTTCAAAAACATCAATTTATCATCATTGCCGGTTTATTACCGCAATCAAAAATCTGCTTAGATGGACTGCAATCTTTTCAAATCGTGGTTTTTTTGACGAGTTTGCCATGTGTTGAGAAGGATTTGAAAAAGAAAAATCTTCCCGTTCGAGCTCTACTGCGATTGGACAATGCACCATCGCATCCCTCTGAGGAGGATTTAGTAAAAGGAGATATAAAAGCTATCTTCCTCCCACCAAATGTCACATCACTGATCCTGCCAATGGACCAGGGAGTGATAGAATGTTTTAAGAAGCGTTATCGCCGAAAATACATAAGTTCTATCTTAGAAAAATCCGAAGAAGGATATGACATTTTTCAAGCCATGAAATCCTTCAACATTAAAGATGCTATTTATACAATGGCTGAGTCATGGGCAGAACTGAATCCTGACACGCTAAGAAAATCTTGGCGTAAGCTTTGGCCAGAAGTTATGACCGAAATTGACCAGATCGAAGATGAGCAAACCGATATGCAGGAAATCTTTAAAAATCTTCAAACCCTGAATAATTCAATCCCTGCTGGTGAAGTTGAAAAGTGGATTGAACAATGCGACAAAAACTGCGAAACCAGTGAAGTGCTGAATGATGACGACATTGTTGCCGCGGTTTTGGAACATGATGGTGATGAAAATGTGAACTCAGAATCCGACAGTGATGTTGACGAGCCTCCTGTCCAGATTTCACACACCGATGCCAAGAATGCATTTGAAATCGGCCTTCAGTACATAGAGCAGAATCCAGCATCAACACCGATGGACATCTTGTGGATCAAAAATTGGAGAAACATTGCAGCTAAGTCCAGAATTTCGTCTTGTAAACAGAAATATATCACTGACTTTTTTTCCAAGTAGACTACTAATTTTTTCAGTACATATGTACCTTTTTTTTTGCAATTAATTTAATAAATACATAACAAAGAATTCTGGCATTTTAATGCAATATAATTATGTACATATGTATGGTTATTATATCACTGAAGAGAATATTACAGGCTTTTTTTTTGTACAGACATATTTAATGACTTTTTCTGATAATCCGACCTTTTTTGCGTTCCGACCATACTCCTAGTCCCGAGGGTGACGGATTGGATGGGTTCTACTGTAAAATATAGAAAATTAAATTTTCTATAATTTTATTTCTATTACTTTTTATCGTCAAGTGACCAACAAAAAAGTTATAAACAAAAATAAGAGAAAATTTTGTAAGGAATTTGGAGGTTATAACTTTTTTTCCGTTCATTTTACAATAAAATGACATCAAAGCTATTTTATAGAGGATTTTTCAACGAACAATTTCCACTATAAAGTTGTTTACTTTTATTTATTTGTCTAGGATTTACAGCGCTCCATACTTGACCAGATTCTCGAATTCTCATAGTAACACATACAATAAAAACAAAACCTTGGGCTTACTTTTCTATCCATATATTTATTTTCTATGATTTTAACATTCTTATGCTATTATTAAGCTATTTTTGACCCTTTTTCCGGCCATCTATGAGGTAGAGTCTGGATGTGCATTTTTTGTGTGGTATCCCCAATAGGCTAATTTCTAGACAAAATAATATTATTTATTATTATATGTTGAAAAAGATCTATCATAGTTATTAGTTTTTCATTTTTCTCGATGGTCCAGACTGTGAGTCAAGATCTGAATCAGTATCCGAGGTGAATTTTTGTGGTATAATGAGAGTTAGAGTTGGCGTCATTGTCAATAATTTATCCACGATGTTGCTGCAACTTTCACCACCACAATAGAGGCACACTGCTGAACATTTGAGGTCTACTTTTCGGCAACCACATGCATTTCCAGTTTCCATTACATCTGCTAAAGATGCATTTCATAAGCTCGGGAGTACCTATACTGGAGGCTTGGAAGTTTGGATTGGTATTCAAAATTGTTTATGCTTTTTCCAGCCCCAAATTTTCTGGATCACAATGTTTACCGAGCCATGACTGAATCTGGTGATACACTCGGAGTCTGTGGAAACGGGCTGCATCTTTTGTTGGAGGAAGTGAGGAGAGATTAAATGCATTTTTTGTCACTGTTTTAGCGAATCGTTTGTATCTCAGGGTTTCCAGAGAATCGTCTTTATTTCCGCCATATAAAGAGACGAAAAACGTTAGCCGTCAACATTGAGTAAATATGGCTCGACTTTCCCGCTGACAAACAATTTTCCCTATAGGTTTCTTACAAATAAAATAACCACCACTTATGATGCGCTCTTACAAAAAACACAAAAGGCTTATCTAATCAAAAAAGTATAAATTTTACCCACAAGACTCTCAGTAGTATTATCTATAAAACTCAAAATAATTTTCACAATTTTTAATACGACTGCACGTGGCCAAATAGGTATCACAACTGTAAGAATAAGTAAGTAAAGGGGGATCGACTGCTGTGCCACATGACGAAGAAAAATGACGTAACTGCAAATTTTGTCAATGCCTGTTTACTGCGCAATTAACTTCTAAAATACTATGTAAAGATGATACAAAAAGACCGAACTGTGAAAATGTGCTGAGCCACTATAGGGTAGTTGCGTCGTTACTGAAATACGCGCTATGTTAGACCTTGTTTCAGATGCATAATGACGCAACTGTAGATAGGGTTGAAAATGAAATTCGAACCAGTATCGATGAAAATAAAAGCCATCGTTGTCAAAAAACATACCGATGCTCCTGGACGATTACTCTTCATTTAATCCCTATTTTAAATATTAGGGAAGAGCAATTAGAACGAAAACATGCAGTGTTCCGGAAAAATTCAAACAAGCTTATATTTTTCTAAAACTTTTTTTGTTAGTTTATATACTTGTTAAAGTAAAAAGTTCTACTCGCGGATTTGGCCGCTAATTGTTTATTAATCGTTTAATCAATAGCAATTGTTTTGTATAAATAATGTTAAGAATATGGGTGAATTCATCAGTTTACTTTGATCAAATATGTTTCTATTTTGTTTATGATTGTACTGAATCCGAATATGGCATTGCAATTTGAAAATTCTTATACAGAAGCTCTTATACAGTATGTCTGAGTAGCTAGGAACCACATGGAAAATTTTTTATTATCAATTTTACGAAAAAAAAAATTATTCTTCATAAAATCCTTTGGATAGTCAAAAATCTAAAACTCAACCATCAGATATCAAATTTTATCAATTTTATACGAGTGTCAAAAATATGAATTTCAGATTAAATAAATTATTAGAAGAATTTTTTTACTTAGCAACAACATGTTTGTTTTATTTTAATAGTATTTTGTATTTTGACAACGAAACCCGATTTGGGCTTCGAAACGTTAATAAATTCATTTTTTAGTAAAATTGTGGCTTATTTTCCATAAAAAATACGTAAAATTATAAAAATGCCACAAGGAAATAGCTTCAGAACAACAATATGAATTTCGTTAAAGAGTAAAGTAGGTAACTTTATATTTCAGAATATCAAAAAATGCTATTATAAAAAGTTGTTTGAAATTAAAAACTATGTTTAAATATACAATTACATTACTTTAATCGAAAAATTTTTTTAAATTTTTTCTCAAATTATCAAATTACGGATAGTCATCATCATCTTATTTCAATTATGATAACTACTTTATTATCACGTTTACGAAAAAAAGTTATTCTTTATAAAATGCTCTCCTTGGTCTAAAATCTAAGATACAACCATCAGATATTAAACTTTTTTAATTTTATACGAGGTATGTAAAAAATACAAATTTTTCTTAAGAGTTAAGTGCCTTTATTATTCACAATATTTTAATTAGAAGGATGTAATTGAACACTAAAACAAATTTTTTAATTCCAAACAACTTTTCTTAATAACAATTTTCGATATTGTGAAATTTAACGATACTTTACTCTTTAGTGAAATTCATATTTTTTGACATACCTCGTATAAAATTCATTAAATTTGATATTTGATGATTGCATCTCAGATTATATACGATGCAGAGTATTTTATAAAGAATAACTTTTTTTTGTAAAACTGATAATAAAAAAGTTATCAATAGGTTCCAAGTTACGCAGACACATTGTATAAGAGCTAAAAAAAAATTTTTTTTGCTGAACATTTATTATTGTTGAAGTTTATTATTAAATGTATTTTAGGTAAGTTCTACAGAAAAAAAGTTTTGATCACTTTATATAAACATTTTTTTAGCTGGTAATTTTCGGTTTTGGTATTACATTTTTGTTATCTTTCTTAATTTTCTCAAAAAGAAATAGTCTATTTAATTTATAAAGTAAAATAATTTAGTGAATTTTAAAGATTACATCCTAATCTTTAAAAAAGCACTTATAAAACTGTATTTTTTAAGACGTCATATCATTTGAATTAAATTTTTGAGATTTTTTTTGAATGAAACATCATTTAGTACGATGCTTGAAAGGTAAGTTGTGCAAAATTGAGGGTTTTATAAGAAAAATTTTATTAGTTACACATTTTTAAATCATTTTTAAACAAAATTCATGTAAGGCTCATTTTTCGCCCCCACCGTACTTATGCCCATACATTTTATTTCTTTTTATTATAACCATAAGATAGCTTAATTATTTTTCTTTTAGGTTCAATTTGTAAAATTTCATTTGATCCATTACTTAAAGAATTACATTAAAATAACTCAACCGTGCACTTCGCCGTACGCTAGTTTACAGTGCGCCAATGTTTGTGAGAGGGGTGACTTTAGCGTTATAATTAAAAAATTAGAGAAGATGCAGATTTAATTTTAGAAAATTCTTTATATAAGGTTTTTTTTTGTAAAATTTTCTGAATTTTTCAATGGTCAAGTCAGTTTTGTTCTAAAATTTATATTTTCGGAGTTATTTAAAAAAACATCAAACTTCGTAGTTCATTTTTGTTTAATAAAAAATGAAGCACCCACTTCTCGAGTAGAACTTTTTGATATGTTGTTTATTAAACATTTCTTAATGAAATTACAAAAAGTTCTGTCTTGTTTAATTTTTTCCGAAGTGAAAATCTATATGCACTCTCCTATATTTAAATATCGTTTTTTGCTCTTCTGAAGAATTTTGCATTTTGCGGTTGCGTCATTCTTCTTCTGGACCGGCGAATTTGTCAAACAACTTCTTGGGCCTTTTCTATATATGCTTAGGCTTCTATGTTTTATAGTGGGGAGAAAGGTCAGAAATAGATTAATAATAGCATAGGAATGTTAAAATCATAATAAATTGTATAAATAAAAAAATATTATGATAGAAAACTAAGTCTTGTTTTTATTGTATCCCTATGAGCATTCGAGAATCTGGTCAAGTTTGGAGCGCTGTAAAACCTAGATAAATAAATAGAATTAAACACCTTCATAGTGGAAATTGTTCACTGAAAAACTCTCTACAAAATTGCTAAAATGTTATTTTATTGTAAAATGAACTGAAAAAAAGTTATAGTTGTAACCATCAAAAAAAAAACTTGTTAAAATGTTTTTACTTATTTTTGTTTATCCAGTTGAGTCCCTGAATCTTCACCCGTGGGTCATCATTTAAAGCATATGAAATAAGTCGATGATAAATCGGAAATTGAAATTGACTCAACGCAACAGTAAGTCACTTACTATCACTTGCTGTTGCGTTTAGTAAATTGCAATTTTCGACTTATCATCGACTTATTTCGTATGCTTTAAATGATGACGCACGGGTAAAGATTTAGGGACTCAACGGTATCTTTTTTGTTGGTCACTTGACGATAAATAGTACTAGAAACAAAATTGTAGAAAATTTAATTTGCTACATTTTATGATGTATTAGATTTTCCGTAGGGTTGGTAGTTTACGAGATATAGCGCAAAACCACTTTGCACCCCTTTTCCAAGATGGCGGCCGGGGGACAAGGGTGGCGACCTAAAAACTGGAACTTAAGCTTCTACTGATCCCCCCTACACATTAAAAAAAATAAAATTGACTCCTCTAACAAATGCAAGGTATGGCCTAAAAAATGTAACATTTCAATGGACTATAAATCAAATACATATATCACATAATTTTTGCTGAACTGGATTATGTAACAAAACAAATTAATATTCAATGTAAATAAGTAAAAACTTTAGAAATAGAAAACAAGAATTAAGTTACGGAAAAAAAGTAAGATAAGGATAAAAGAGAGTCAATATTTTTAAATATAAACCTAAATATAAATAATATTTCAATGTTTCAAAACTTTGTTGCATAACTAGAAAAACTGTCAATTTAGTCAATTTACTTCGTATTGTCAATTCTCTTTTGAGGTTTTCTTAAAACCTAAAATACTTATTCGAAAAATAAAGAAACCGAACCGTCTACGTCTGTCCATCTGCTACTGATTACCTGCCATGAATAAAAAATGTTTCATTCTAATTTTCAATGCGTAACAAACGGTAGCCAATCTATAACGTGATATGGATACAATACATCATTTTTGACAACACTAATGGTGATTTCGAGGTGAACATGAATATCATCATTATAGCTATTTCCGATTTTCCTAAGCCACTTTTGATACGTTTTAACATTATTTACTATCACGAGTTAATCAATTTCATTTGACAATTCTCGATTATAAATTATGCCGATCGTTTTATGCTATTTATGTATTAATTCGACATTTTTATCAATTTATAGAGAAAAAACGAAATTTTAGATTATACACTAACAGACAAAAATATTGAATATTTTAATTTGAGTCTGTTTTTGAAGTATATATTTTTTTGTTTTTATTTAATATTTTATTTTATTTATTTTTTGTATTTTATTTTATTTTATTTTATTTTATTTTATTTTGAAGTATATTTTGTTATTTATTGCTAAATAATTTATGCTGTACTATTCTACATAATATATTTATTGTCAAGTAACTTGCATATTAGACTTACAACAAAGTATTGGAATTAATGAAATAGCCTGATTTTGCTTATATAATTTAATTAGAAAGAGAAACAGTAACGACAATGCAACACTTTTTTAGGTCAACATTGTAACAGTGTTAGTAAAGACTTCCTCCTCTGGCTATAGTGATAGCCTGTATCCTTCTAGGCATGCTTCACAAAATGTCTTGGATGGTTTTCGTGCGGAAGACTATTCCTCCTATGCAGCATTTCCATTCCTACTGAGCTGGATTTCTTGTTCGTATACATCGTTTTAGGATGTCTCATATTATGTTGTATGTGATTTGCATCAGGACTCGATGGTGGCCAGCATTCTGTTTCTGCGGCATGTGTACGAGCATTATCATGCATTAGTAAAAAGTTACAATACCCAATGAAGCCGGCATAAGGAAAACATGCTCTTCGAGGATGTTGCGTATGTGCCAGTCAGCATTCATTCGAATATTCACCCCAGTAAGCTCCGTACTGCTCTTCCAACTAATGCCACCCCATTCCATAATGGAACCACAATGGAATATCAAAGCTAACATTATATACAAGATTACATTCTGCGAAACATTTCCCAGAGCTTTTGTAAACTCGACCACGTCCATCTGGAATCCATGTGTATCTTTGTTTCACCTGTGAAAATAACTCTTTCGACGTTCGTTCTAGTTAACATCGGCTCTTGCAAATTGCTACCAGTGGATTTTGTACTGTTGGAAAAGCCGTGAAATTCTGACAGGTCACTTTGGATGTAAACCAACCTCTTTACAAATACAGAATCCAAATCTGCAATAAAAATGGAAATTCTCATATAAAATTTCAAAGTTGCCCCTTGACCCATCCGCAGGGGATGGGGTAGGGGGTAGTGATTAGTGTCAATCGATAAATTTTTGAAAAATAATAAACACGTGTTTTTTAGTTGTTTTTCTTTGTATTTCTCGAGATAATGGACCGTTTTCAAAATTTTCCTAGGATATCAGAATAAATCGTATCTTTTCGCTTATAGCGCCATTCATCAACAATTCGAAAAAATGTCTCGAAAAACAGTTACTTTTTTATACAGACTCCAAATTGACAATCGAAAATCGGGTCCCCATTTAAGGTTTCATAGTTACCCCAGCCCAACCCCCCAGTGAATGGTGGTGAAGGGTCGTGTTTAGTGCCATTCGATAAATTTTTTCATAATATAGAACATGCGTTTTTCAGTTTTTTGATCCGATGTAATAGCCCAATCAGGGAACACAAAATTTTACGAAAACTTCCAAAAAAATAAAGGAAGGATGAAAATTTGGAAATAGGTAGTTGACATTGTCTATTATTATATAAGAAAAAGTTTACAATTCTACATCCCCTCCATTTTACAAAAATTGGGAAATACGGGGTGAACAATATTTTCTCACGAGAGAAAAAATATACGTTCAAAATAGGCCCGGAATTGGATAAAATGGCTAATTCTAAGCAACTTTTGTTCTGTAGAGTTTTTTCACTAAGTCAATACTTTTCGAGTTATTTGCGAGTGAATATGTTCATTTTTAACAAAAATAAAACATTTTTAACTATTTAGAATGGGAAATAAGCCACAATATTATTAAAAAATGATTTTTATTAACGTTTCGACGCCCAAATCGGGTGCCGTTGTCACTACAAAATAGTATTTTGTATTTTGACAACGGCACCCGATTTGGGCGTCGAAACGTTAATAAAAATCATTTTTTAATAATATTGTGGCTTATTTCCCATTCTAAATAGTTAAAATTGTAAAAATGCCACAAGAAAATAGCTTCAGAACAACATTAAAAATAAAACATGTTTTGGGACGGTTTTCTCGCAGATAACTCAAAAAGTAAGTACTCTATCGAAAAAAATATTCTTAGTAAAAATATAGCTTATAAAAAATTGAAAAAAAAATGGTATATGCGTGAGGTCTGCAGACCCAGTACCAGCAGAGTTGTAACTAATGAAAAGTAGGTTCTTCTTCGTCAAATTCCAAATCGAATTCATTACAACTTTTTTAAAGTGTTTAAAAAAGTTTTTAAGGTTAAAAGGTCCCTTTTATTTTTTGGTACAAAAATCGCGAAAATCACCCCCTAATTAGCTTCCCAAATAAAATTAATCGTAACCGCTTCACAGGTTACTTTACTTATGTATTATTTATATTATCTATAAGTTTCATTTGTTCAAAGTGTTCAGTTTTGAAAAAAATTGGGTTTAAAATAAAACATTTTTTTAATTTTGAAAAAAAAATTGGACTTGTTCATGGAATTAACTTAAAAATTATTAGTAATACCAAAAATCTTAAAGAGTAATAAAATGTACGTTTTGCTTTTCTGAATATTTTTCCTTTTTTGTTTTCTTGTTATACTAAAATTGATTATGCTATGGCTGTTTAAAATTTGCCTAAACTCGTGATTAGTTACTCGTTCCAGCCATTTTAACTAGAGCTTTTTCAAAAATAAGCACTTTGAACCTATGAATGCAGATCATTTAAATAATTCATAAGTAAAGTAACTTGTGAAGTGGTAATGATAAAATTTATTTGTGATGCTAATTAGGGGGTGATTTTCGCGATTTTTTTACCAAAAAATAAAAGGGACCAACAATATTTTGAGAGTAACTCACTTAGTTTTAATGTTACAAGTTTTTTTAAAAAAGAGAAATAATTTTTTTTAAACACTTTAAAAAAGTTAAAATGAATTTCTCTGAAAAGTGCTCCCTTTTTGGGTTATTTCACATTGAAATATTCGATTTGGAATTTCTTGAAGAAGAACCTACTTTTCATTAGCTACAACTCTGCTTCTACTGTGTCTGCAGACCTCAAGCATACACCATTTTTTTAAGTTTTTTATAAGCTATATTTTTGTAAAGAATATTTATTTCGCTGAAATACTTATTTTTTGAGTTATCTACGAAAAACCGTCCAAAAACATTTTCTGTTAAAAATGACCGTGTTTTCTTGCAAATAACTCGAAACGTATTGACTTAGGGAAAAAACTCTATAAAACAAAAGTTGATTAGAATTAGTCACTTTATCCAATTACGGACTTATTTTGAATGTATATTTTTTACCTTTGAGATGGGGGTATTCCCCTCTATTTTTAAAAAATGGAGGGGATGTAGAATTGTAAATTTTTTCTTATATAATAATAGACAATTTCAACTACCGATTCCCAAATTTTCATCAATCCTTTATTTTTTTTGGGGTCACATTTTTCTTTGATCGGGCTATAAATTTCACGAAACATTTGACTGTCCTGCTGCTTTTAACACACCATGTATAAAAATATCAAATTATACAGTATGTCCCTGTAAGCTGTATCCATATGGAAAACTTTTTATTATTAATTTTACGAAAAAAAGTTATTCTTCATAAAAAGCTCTGCATGGTCCAAAACCTAAGATTCAACCATCAGATATCAAATTTTATGAATATTATACGTACGAGGTATGTCAAAAAGTTTGAATTTCACAAGAGTAAAGTAGCTTTATTTTTCACAATATTGAAAATTGCTATTACGAAAAGTTATTTGGAATTAAAAACTATATTCTAATATGCAATGACATCCTTCTAATTAAAATTTTTTTTTTTTCAAAATTATGGATAACTTACATTTTCAGTTATTTTAATTCTGATAACTCTTTTATTATTAATTTTACGAAAAAAAGTGATTCTTAATAAAAAGTTCTGCATGGTCTAAAACCTAAAACACAACCATCTTATATCAAATTTTATCAATTTTATACGAGGTATGTCAAAAAATATAAATTAAGGTCAAAAGTAAAGTACCTTTTCAGTTCAGAATATTTCCATTAGAAGGATGTAATTACATACTGAAACATAGTTTTTAATTCCAAATAACTTTTCATAATAACAATTTTCAATATTGTAAAAAATAAATGTATTTTACTCTTGAACGAAATTCATATTTTTGACATACCTCGTATAAAATTGATAAAATTTGACATAAGATGGTCGTATTTTAAGTTTTAGACCATGCAGAACTTTTTATTAAGAATCACTTTTTTTCGTAAAATTAATAATAAAAGAGAATCAGAATCGAAATAACTGAAAAAAATGTTACGTTATCCATAATTTTTCAATTTTTTTTCAATTAGAAGGATGTAATTGCATATTAAAATAT
Organism: Diabrotica virgifera virgifera; assembly: GCF_917563875.1. Classification (NCBI taxonomy): domain Eukaryota; kingdom Metazoa; phylum Arthropoda; class Insecta; order Coleoptera; family Chrysomelidae; genus Diabrotica; species Diabrotica virgifera. Next base: position 246,637,727 of record NC_065449.1, read on the forward strand.
AGTTTTTAATTCCAAACAACTTTTCATAATAGCAATTTTCCATATTGTGAAAAATAAAGCTACTTTACTCTTGAGTGAAATTCAAACTTTTTGAGACACCTCGTATAATATTCATAAAATTTGATATTTGATGGTTAAATCTTAGGTTTTGGGCCATGCAGAGCTTTTTATGAAGACTAACTTTTTTTCGTAAAATTAATAATAAAAAAGTTTTCCATATGGATACAACTTACAGGGACATACTGTATAAGTAAAATAAAGCACTATAATAACTAAATAAGCACTATCATGTAATAACTAGAATTATTTTCATTTGAGGTGTTTTAATATTATTGCCGCAATGGTACATAAAATTTAGAGGAAGCCTCTTAACAATTGTTTATTAGATATCTGTCGACTAGTAGCTTATATTTATGAGTCGGCATTGTTTTCGATATTAAATTAAATACATAACTCCAATCAAAGGCTTGTTTGAGGCCCCGTTGCTGACTTGTTTCTGAATATTAAAATAACTCCTCACCTACGCTTCTGAACCCCATTATAAAAAAGTAATTTTGCTACAACCAACGCAAATCACTAAGCTGTCGTGCTGTCAGAATTTTTCAGCGAAATTCGAAATATCTTCAACTTCAATGAAACTTTCCAAGGGTTCGAATTAATAAATAATAAACTTTGTATTGACAGTTCTGTGTATTGATTAATCTAAAAATAATACGATTTCATCAGGTATGAGCCCTAATTCAGTTTTTGCGTACAAGTTTAAAATTTAACAAAAAATAATTACGTTGACAAGTGAGTGACAATTTTTAAAATAAATTTGGAAAAAATTATCTCCTATTTCTGTATTTTTGAGTAGGCATTCATATTTTACTTTATTATTTGTAAAAAATTAGTAATGACTGGAAAATCAGTTTTGAGAACTTGTTGTTACCTAAAAATTCATTTCAAAGTGGGCTCAGAAAATCCGAAACGACAGGCATACGAACGTTCTTATGTTGAAGAGTAAACAGTAGCGCGGCATCAATATTTTTGTTTTTCGAAAGTTCTGCGAACTTTCAACAGTGAGGCAACAGTGTGTCGGTAATTCGACACTGACAGTGACATTTATACTATAAAAAACAATAATTTTTATACTCATAGGCGCGAAATGTTGCCGAGTCAGTCACGTTCAATTTCTTGTTATAGAAAATCGATTTTTAGAAGATCCAATGTGACACAAAATCTATATATACCCTATTCCACGAACATACGCCTGTTTTGGATTACTTCGACAACGAATATTTTACTGTGCAAAATAAGAAGAACGAAAGTAAATTGCAAATTACATTAATGTTTATTGGAATAATTATTAGCGCAATTTAGTTTCGTATTTCTTATGTTGCACAGTAAAATTTTCGTTGTCGAAGTAATCCAAAACAGGCGTATGTTCGTGGAATGGCTCATACTAGATAAAAAAAGTTTATTTGAAGAAAGCGTATTTTTTTGTTCTTAATGGCGGTACATGCTTCTTTTTGCAATATATTTTATTTAGTTAAGAGTAATTTCCACATACTAACATATTTCTGAAATTGGGCTCTGTACCGCCATTCTTTATTATATTACAAATATGTGTGCCAAATATCTCGACAAAATATTCAAATTACAGCCGCAATTTTGGACCGCGTTTGTTGCTACCTGTTGATCGCTACTATATTCTCTTAAGATGGGTGGGCAGAAAATCGCAACCCAAAAAAGCTTATTAAAAAAAAACAATAGAGAAAAAGTGAAATCAAAACTCATGAAACATGATTTTTTGTGGAACGAGGACTTAAGTTCGTTAGTAGAGGAAAAGAAAAATTGCTTACTTAGAATGCTTATCAGCAAAAGATCTAGAATTCAGAAAAATTTACAGTAGTTTAAGGTAGTAAAGATCCTAAAATGTGGATATTTCATGTCATAGAGAAAGATCATAGAAGCAATGCACAGAAAACATATGAGGGAAGATACATAATGTAAATAAGAATGAATGTCGTACGAGATGCGGAAGATGGCCAAGGCTGAAAGAAAGCAGCTTTTATAAGAAGTTAATTATACAGAGAAAATTAAATTTGTAATTACAAACAGCTACCTTAGTCCTCAGATAGAAAACTCTATAAACATAGATCCCTAGCAGGCATCAACAAAGAAATCAAATTGATTCTCTCCCCATCGATAAGTGATACAGTAACTCTCCCAGGTCAATTAAGACATAGCCTGAAGGAGATTTAAATGATTTAAAATCGCGCTAATACTCTCTTAAAGAAATATATTTAAAATGAAACTTAAAAGATTTAGTGTAAAATACAAGAAATAAAGTACAATCATCTCAGATAAAATATAACTTTAACAAGAAAAAGTATTCACAAATTCGTTAAAATAGATAGTTTTTACTCCTTCCTTGATTTCTTTGCAATAAATATTTTTGTGGATGGAAATATGGTTGAGATTATCCTGTCGGTGTTAAATATAGATTCTATTTTGTTTTTCTCTGTTGATTTTATCTGTCGTGCTCTTTACATGGGGCAGGATAATTTCCAGGAGCTTATATATAATCATAAAGTGCCTTTAGAGTACCTTTAGAGCATCCGTTCACAAGATACAGATTTACTTGCTTTTTCGTATCTGGATCCGACTACAGTTTTTCTACTTAGTATCAGGCTACGTCTACATTATTTTTATTTGCGAGCCATAAATCATCGAGGGTGCACTGTGATGGGCAAAGTCTGCTTACTTTCAGGTGCTCCACGTTCTGTAGTTCCCTACATTCACAAAGTGCGTAGTTATCTGTCTTGATGCCCCTTGATATTTAATGAGATTCTGTTTTACAGGGGCAACACCTGTGCGTATGTAGTTGAGTGTCCACCAGGTTCTAAAGTCCAGGTTCATTCCATTAGGTCGTTCTGGCTGTAGAGGGAACAGTTCGAGTGATTCGACGCTGACATTTCTCATAAACCTTTTTCTAAAACCTGGTGACTTGTTGGGCGTGTCTAGACCTACCCCAGACGGGACATGCATATTCTCCTGATGAGAAACATAAGGCCTCAGCTGTTGAATTTAAGACCTGGGAGTTTGCACCCCACTTGCTCCCTACAAGTTTCCAGAGAAGGTTGTTTCTCTTAGAAACCTTGTCTTGTACTCTGACAGTGGAATTAATATGTTAGTGACGGGTCTAGTATCAATCCAAGGTATTTGGGCCCATCAGTATGTTCCAAGCGTTGTTCCTCCCAAGAAATGTTCAGTTTTACATGCGCCAGAAGGTGGTTGAGATGGAATGCACATGCACATACGTGGGTTTTAGTAGGGTTTGGCTTAAATAAGTATTGTTTATAGTAAGTTGACATGTTTAAAGCCTCTTCCGTTGTCGACTCTGCTTGTGTGAGTGTTTTCCCCTTTACGGCGATACGAAGGTCGTCAGCGTAAACAAAAATTTCAGTCTGGGGGTGCATCGGTTGGATACACAACCCAAGCTGCAGCTGTACACTTGGTACATAGACGAGTCAGCTGTAGGATTTTATAGTAGTGGTGGAAATGTAAACATTTCTATTCCACTAGAAGACGACACCTCTGTATTTTAGACAGATATTTATGTAATTTTGCGTTATGCACAACAAATTAACATGAGACTTTTGAACTTGAGCGGAACAGTATAGATCTATATGCTAGTGTGCGATTGCAGAAAAGAGCTTAATGGAGTAGCGGTTCATAACAATGTTATCTTAGTAATTCTTCCCCTTCAAGTTCTATTTTCTATTTACTTACACACTCCGTGGCGTTACAATCCTTCGTGAGTTTTAGTTGACTCGACAACATACCTCCACTGTTCTCTGTCTTGAGTAACCTCCATCCAATTCTCCACAGCCATAGGATTTAGGTATCCTGTTATATTATCTCCCCACCGGAGTCGAAGGCGACCGCGTGGTCTTCATTCAGTTGGGACTTCCTCCCACACTAGTCTTACTGTTCTTTGGTCAGAATGTCTTCTGAGGTGTCCTGCCTATTGGAGTCTTCTGGAATTTATTTCTTTTATGATGTTTGGCGTCTGGGTCAAGTTCTTGGAGCTCTTTGTTAGTTTTTATCCGATATTGTCCTGATGCTTCATCCAGCACAGGTCCAAAGATCTTCTTTATGATTTTTCTTTCCCAAACACGTAGTCTCTCTTTGTTTGCCTTTGTTATCGTCCACGTTTCGCTGTCATACATCACAACGGGTTGTATGATTGTTTTATACACTTGTCTCTATCACTCTATCTTTTATTGATTATTGTAAATCATAATAGCTATGTTGACCCTGTCAAACATTGCTCTGAATAGTTCTGCATACTGTATGGATTTGCTCGTCAAGAGCGAAATAAATACACACTACGCCTATACATACATTTACCTTTAGAGGTAAAATACATGGTGCACTATCTGTTTTTCGTTATTACACACACCGGCAAAATTAGCCGAACACATTAAAAATGTGACATATTTGATGTCTCGTATTTCATAAACCAGTAGTCCGATTTAAGTGATTCTTTTGGTATGTTATAGCCTAATTACTTAAGAATATCTTTGTAATAATATTGTTGCTAGACAGGTAAATACCATTTTATACCGGGTGTACCAATCATACTGTGTTTTTTTCTTAAAGTTTGGAACACCCTGTGGAATATTCTAGCATATGTAAAATATTAGAATTAATACTCGATTGTAGACTTAGGCTTTCTTAACATTTTCCTTTTCGATTCATTTACTTATGTGAGATAATAAAAAAGTTATGTGCGTTAACAGCTATCCATGTTTTTCATCAATAATCCTCATAGTAGGGGAGGAAAGTATACTAAATTTGCAGTTACTCGAGCGTTATGGGGACCTATTGAATTGTGAAGAGTATGTGCTAAAATCAGAAAAAGGTTAGGTTAAGTTTTCCACAAAGTGGGGGACTTTTAATTTTTTAATTTAATTTTCCATTTGAAATAATCATTTTTCTCCGATTATAGCGCTATCTATCCATAATTCGAAAAAATATGTCGAATAAAAGTTGCTTATTTTTACGTAAAGGATCCAAATCTGCAATAAAAATTGGGGGTACCTATTTAAGATTTGAAATTAAATCCCCAACCCCACCTCCGTGGGGGCTCGTGACACCCCACGGAGAGGGGTGGGGGGTAAATTAAAAATTATAAATACGAACCCTGCGATATTTTGCGAAATGAACATCAGATCGTAAAACTGCAAAATGCACCTATTCAATATTTTTCAAAAATCTACCGAATGGCACCAAACACGACCTCCACGGAGGTGGGGTGGGGGGTTACATTAAAATATTAAATAGGAACCCCCAATTTTTATTGCAGATTTGGATCCTTGACGTAAAAATAAGCAACTTTTATTCGCAACATTTTTTCCTATTATGGATAAATGGCGCTATAATCGGAAAAAACCATTGGTGGAAATGGAAAATTAAATTTAAAAATGGAGAGTCCCACACTTTATGGAAAACTTAACTTAACTTTTTTTGGTTGTACCACACATTCTTTACAATCCACTCCAGGTCCCAAGAACGCTCGAGTAATTGCAAATTTAGCATACTTTTCTCCCCTACTATGAGGATTTATTGATAAAAAACATGGCTAGTTGTTAAAGCACATAACTTTTTTATTTTCCAACATAAGCAAATGAATCAAAAAAGAAAATGTTAGAAAGCATAATTCTACAATCGAGTTTTAATTTTAATATTTTATATATGCTGGAATATTCCACAGGGCGTTCCGAACTTTAAGAAAAAAACACAGTATGCTTGTTACACCCGGTATAAAATGACATTTACCTGTCTAGCAACAATATTATTACACCGATATTCTTAAATAATAAGGCTATAACATACTAAAAGAATCACTCAAATCGGACCACTGGTTTATGAAGTACGAGACATCAAACATGTCCAATTTTTAACGTGTTCGGCTAATTTTGCCGGTGTGTGTATTTTTATTTATTCAAATTTTTATCTATTTGGTTTTCAGAGCTTCACCCGTATAAACACGTTGTATTTGATACACAAATCCGTTATAATTTTATTATCGGTATTTTAATGGGCGGGCACACCGGATTTTTCTTAAACAAATGATATTTTTCCTCTGGGAAAGCGTACGTAACAAACAAAACCAGCTAAAGGGATCGATTAATTTAAGCAACGGAATTTAGCAATTAAATTCCCTTCCAAATGAGGTGTCACATGACTGGTCTCTTGATTAAAAATGTGGGGTTGGTATATCGACAAAGAGGGCAGTGGAAAATAAAATTTACTTTGCAAAAGGCAGGCCAAATTAGTACCGTTGAATTTAAAATAAAATTAGGAAAGAGAGGAAAGTTGGTATTTTGCGTAATAATGAAAAAAAACCTGGTTCTTTGAATAATTCGTAATATCTAATAATGTACTCACTGTTCAAATTAAATTAAAAACAGCAACACAAAAGTTTATATAAAAAGTATGATATCTTTAATTTCCACAAAAACTCTCAACAAAAAAGTAAAGCTACTATCTATTAATTCAAAGGATCATTAGTGGAAAGAATACTTCGCCCAAGATAGCCGTCCTCTTCTTCTTTGCGACTGTCAGAGTTCTTCTTCATTTTATCTGAGAAATCTTCTTTTCAGCAGCCGTCCGTTGTCATGTCAAGGTAAGATTAGGTTCGTTTTGCGCCGCCTTCCGATTTGACATACGGAAAAGACGACGAATTGATAGACGGAAACGAAGATTTGACATGTAATAAGAAGAAGAAGAGCGACAGTCGAAAAGAAGAAGAGGGCGGCCATATTGGTACGGAGCTTAAAATTACACTTTATACTTGTTTTTGTTGTCTGGATTTCCACTCCTTAAGAGGAAACAGTAGCGATCAACAGGTAGCGAAAACGCGTTCCAAGATTGCGGCTGTAATTTTGAATATTTTTTCGAGATATTTGGCACACGTATTCGTAATATAATAAAGAATGGCGGTACAGAGCCCAATTTGAAAAATATATTAATATGTGGAAATTACTCTGTAATTAAAGAATAACTTTTTTTGGTAAAATTGATAATAAAAAAGTTTTCCATGTGGTTCCTAGCTACACAGACACACTGTATAAGAGCTGCTGTATAAGAATTTTCAAATTGCAATGCCATATTCGGATTCAGCATAATAAAAAACAAAATAGAAACATATTTGATCAAAGTAAAATAATGAATTTATCGATGTTTTTAAAATTATTGATACAAAACAATGGTTATTGTTTAAACAAATAATAAACAATTAGCGGCCAAATCTGCGAGTAGAACTTTTTACTTTAACATGTATATAAACTAACAAAAAAAGTTTTAGAAAAATATAAGCTTGTTTGAATTTTTCCGAAACAATGCATATTTTCGTTCTAATTGCACTCCCCTATAATATAGAATAAAATTATAAGAAATATTGAAATTGACGACATTCAGCAATGAGAACATTAGAAAGATGGGCAGTTTAGTGAATGAATTTTTATTGTAATTCTATTTTAGAACTACATAATTTTGGTAAACCCTGTAGAAATAAATATTAGAAAAACATATTAGCAAAGGCGATCAGGAAACCATCAATTCTTCTTGTAATGAACTGACAAAAATTGTTATTATATATATTATTATACAACTATTTGCAAATATATTAATGGCACATTTGTACAGAACACTTTAAGACTTTTTTAAGACTTTAAAAATAATCAAAACAAAATTAAAAATTGATGATATAGTGACTATTAGAAAAAGACTAAATAAATGTATTAATTATAATGAGGTTATTGACATTATGTACTGATAATGCTTATTTTTAACAAGATAAGGAATTTACTATTGAAACAACCAATAAAATTAATTTCAAATTCACATTGTTGCTTATTTCCGAGTAAAACAGTAAGTTGCAAGATGCCACAAAAATAGCTTCAGTACAATATTAAATAATGAACTGTATAAAAAAAATTTGGTGCGCTATAGGGACTCTCTATCAGCAAAGTGCTTATCATGTGGGAATCCTGGGTACAAGGTCTCTCATACGAAATCCTACCCCGAACAATGCAGGATAGCGTGAGGTGATTTATTCCTGTTTTCTCGGACCCTGAGTCCGCACTTTGAGTTACGTCTAGTCTAGTTCAGTGGTATGATGCTGTTTATCAGTCTTAATTTTGTTTATTAGCTCATTTTCTTCTTCTTCCCCTGAGTTCTCTTATTGCAGCTCTGGTCTTTACTGGACTGTTAACATTAAGCTGTGATGCCTTGATCTATTGTGACCCCTAGGTATTTAGCTTCATTTAGCTTCAGTCTTACACTGTTAGCTGTTCTTCTGGGTCATCTCTTATCTTTTTGAAGCACTTCTTGGGTCTTTTCTGGATTTATTGCTATTTTCCATTTTTTAAATCCTGGAAGGCTGCTCCTGTATGTTGCTTGTCGTTGAATCCTGCTGCTTTGTACTTTGTAAGTCTGAGTTCTTGTAGTTCGCTGGAATGTTGAGCTCTGAATCCGAATTGTGTTTCTGAGATTAATCCTAGCTTGAAACCGTTATGAAAAAGATATTTAAAATAAGAAATTGTTATAATTTTTAATATAAGGACTATTTTGTTTATAAAATAAATAAAACTGTTTCCTTACTAAAATAAATAATTTTGTCTTATAATAAAAATATAAACTTATCTAAGCTTACTTACAAAGTAATTTATATTTATAAAAAATGTATTTAGTCACCCCTTCGACATTTTTAACACTTCCGTTTTTTATTTTCAGGAGGAAATGACATCAAAATAATTTCCACAAAAAACTGGCGATCAAACCAGCGACTTTATCAAAAACAAACAGCAAGAAATAAAAATAAATCCAGGTCAACTCAGTGAAAATATCAAAATTTAATCTAACCGTCTCCAAAAAACAGTTGACAGTCATTTATTATTATGTGTTCAGTGCAGTTGTAATTCCGAGTGTGCTGTGTTATTTAGTGGTGATACATTTAAAAGCAATAATCCAGAACTTCCAACAGGATTTATACGCAGGTAGACGGTGGAGACAGGAGGGACAGGAGAGGGTGCCGTCCTTGGTTGTTTATCGTAAGTTTCAAATTACTTTTGCTTGGAATTTAGCTGCGGAGTAAATAGAGGTTATAAATTTTGGCTCTTTTTACGAATTGGGCACTGGAGAAGGGGATCTAATTAAAACTTGCTTCAAGGGGTTTTTTAAATATAATTAGTTTCGTAATTTAAATTGCAATTTTAAATTATACTTTTTTTAGTGCTCCAGCCGGAGTAACATTACAGTCTGTTAACAGATGGAACAATGAGTAAACAAATTTTTCACAAAGTCTTACTCAGCACTATATTTTTTAGTTTATATCAGCATATCGCCTATTTACACCAGAGTGCGTCTTATCTAGAGAGAGCGTTGCCAAGGTATACGTTAAAAGCTGATTGGCTCCGCCATTTTCATGTCTTGCTTCCGTTTTAATGTGGAAGGGGTGAACAGATGATTTGTTGTTGTTTATTTTGCCTTTACTCTAGTTTAATCTCATTTAGTGGAAATAATTCACTAGACATACTAATAATATAAATACACACACCCAAACTTATATGGAATCACCATGTATTTCAAAGTAATATTTATTTCTTTTGAAAAAACTTGTTATTGTTGCGAAGAATAAAGGTTTTTATTGAAAATAAACAAATACATAAGACAATCAGATAGTACAGCTCGGTACGGTATAGGTTATTTGCTTGAGTTTCAAATTGAATGAAAATAAATAAACAGAGCCTAGTCCTGTCGCCAGGGGGGGTACAACGGCCTCGTTAATTCAGATGGACTTACTCAAGTTTTTTTTATGTATTTTGACCCGTAGAACACGAATTTTTTGGGTAACAGTTGATCCGGATGTCGATAAGATTGTTATAGACCAAGAACTTGAGGAATCAAATAACAGCGATTTTTGGCAAAACAAAACAATATTTTGTATTTTTTGGGCCATTTTAAGTAAAAAATATTTCTACAAGTTTTTTCGTAGGATGCACAGTTTTCGAGATAAACGCGGTTGAACTTTAAAAAAATCGAAAAATTGCAATTTTTGAACCCGAATAACTTTTGATTAAAAAATAAAATAGCAAGTCTGCTTACCGCATTTGAAAGTTTAAGTCAAATTATATCGGTTTTGATTATTTGCATTGGTAAAAATTTATTTTTTTATTGTTTAACAAAGCTATAAAAACGTAGGGTTTCCCGTGCTTTTACATGCGTTTTAACGCATGTAACGTAGAAATAGTCTTGATTGCACTAGTACCTATTCTACCTACTCGTTCGATTTTAAATGAGAAATCATAGAAACATCACTCACGCACTAGTTGTTTGTAGCTTTGTTTAGCAATAACACAATAAATTTTTAGCAATGCAAATAATCAAAACCGACATAATTTGACTTGAACTTTCAAAGGCGCTAAGCAGAATTGCTATTTTATTTTTTAATCAAAAGTTATTCGGGTTTAAAAATTGCAGTTTTTCGATTTTTTGAAAGTTCAACCGCGTTTATCTCGAAAACTGTGCATCCTACTAAAAAACTTGTAGAAATATTTTTTGCTTAAAATGACCCAAAAAATACAAAATATTGTTTTGTTTTGCCAAAAATCGCTGTTATTTGATTCCTCAAGTTCTTGGTCTATAACAATCTTATCGACATCCGGATCAACTGTTACCCAAAAAATTCCTGTTCTACGGGTCAAAATACATAAAAAAAATTTGGGTAAGTCCATCTGAATTAACGAGGCCGTTGTACCCCCCCTGGCGACAGGACTAGCCGTGCGGTACATTTTTTCAATATGATGCAAGTCTTCGAAATGCCGCCCCTTAAATATAACTATAAATGCAACTGCACAAATGAGCCCACTTTTATTTTAAAAACAAAACATAATTTAAATTAAATGAAATACGTATTAACATTAAATAACATTTACAAAAATTACAATTTTACCCTTCTGACTTTAATTTTGGCAAATTCGTCAATCAGATGTAGTCTAAAGTAGCAGCCAGTGAGGACTCTATTGAAATGAGTGCTAATTATTTTAGTTTTGTTTGTCTTATGCAGCTTCGTAAACCGTTTTTAACCCGGGAGTAGTCGCGCTGACTTCTGTAACGTCGATAGTCGCGTGTGAGTCTCAAAATACGAATTTAAAACAAATTTTTATTTTGTACTATTTTTATCTACTTTTTATATTGAAAATATATGTTTCTAACAATTTGATTAAAAAAACCTGTCTTAACGGCCACCTGCCAACATCGGCCACCTGTCCTAACGGCCAGTTTAAAAATTTCCCAAACCACGTCCACCTTTCTATATCGGCCAATAGTTCTTTCATTTTTAGTGGCCGTTACTGACAAATTTTACTGTACAGTAAAACCTGTGATAACGGCCACCTGCCAACATCGGCCACCTGTCCTAACGGCCAGTTTAAAAATTTCCCAAACGAATTATATGTAGACCACAAAAGCTGGCAATAGCGGCCACCTTTCTATATCGGCCAATAGTCTTTCATTTTTAGTAGCCGTTACTGACAGGTTTTACTGTATAACGAAAAAGGGTGAAATGTGAGATCCTATCTAACGGCGCGACTACTCGCGGGTTAAAGCTAATTGGCTCTCCCCAAAGCCATAAATTCCACAAAAAGAAGAAGAAGAAGAAAAAAAAAATAAAAAAAAATTTCCTACGAATTATTACACCCTTCCTCGAGGCACTTACGAAATTTTTTCAAAATTGCAAAATTTTTCATCAAGTTATCGCGAAAAAGGGTAAAAATTGAGATTTTATCTCACCGCGCGACTACTCGCGGGTTAATAGTTTTTAGTTTTGAAAAACTTCTTTCCCCACTAACTACTTAGACAGGGAGTGTTAATAAAATTCTTAGCGATACAACTACATTTGGGTGTACAGAAATAGTGCAAAACTTCTAAAGGTTTCATGGACTATGTTATCATTTGGGATATATCACACAATTCTTCTAGAAAATCATTTGCCTGTATATCCGATTCTTTTTCTATTGAAAGTATTGAATGAAGATTCATACAATATTTTTTTAGTGTTTTATCATTTATTTCCCCCAATTCCAAAATATAATCAAAAATTTATTTATTTATGAATTTCTAGAAGCGAAAATGGAACAACCAAAGAATTAATGACAATGTCTAAAATATAGGTGAAAAAAATTATTTTAAATTTATCTTCTTCTTCTAAGAGCTCATCCATAGATTTTTCGTCATCAAATTGACGCTTTTTTCTCCTGGCCCGAATTTCATTTTCCGCTGGAAATTCGGAGCTTATATCAAGATTTTCTGCAATTGCATTAGCAGTAATTTTCGTTTGGTCATAGCCAGATTGTCTGTAACTTTTAATTTCTTTTATTGTTTGTGACAACCTTTTTGCACAACCTGGCAAATTTATAGTTACATGTTTCAACATCTTCGAGACTGAGACCGAATTTATATGAAATAAAATACTATTCTAAAGAACTACACACCGCATATAAATTTATAATTTTTAATATTTTTTGATAATCCTCGTACTTTGACTTTAGTTTCTATATCTTTGTTGACTTCTTCTATTATTTCGAATACGGCATCATATATTTCACAAAATTGAAATCTTAAAGGTTTCAATGCATCTATTCGACTTGACCATCTACTAGTATCGCTTAACGGTTTTAAAGTTAGTTGTGAAACATGTTTTTTCAAAGCTTCCCAAAGCTTTATAGAACCAGAAAAAAAATGTACAGCTCTTGTATAATACAAAAAAGTTTATTGTTTCTGTAGAAGAAGACGATTTCACTTTTACACGCTCACTATACTACTCGCGAAGTCGATCGAAGTTCAACAAGGACGAGAGTGTAGGCAGGCACTTTATGCGAAATCTCTTCGCTTCGGCCTACTTCCATTCTCTGGCGGTTTTTGGACCGAGTCAAAGGGATCGAAGTAGGTATCGCCCCGCGTGAATGTGTTCCTCGCGAAGTTGAACGAGTGTGTAGTGACGGTACTTCGGACTTTCCCGAAGTAACTTCGCGAGTGTGTGGTGCTCGCTTTTTAAAACTAAGTTTACAGAGTGGCATGTGCCATTCTTTAGCCTAAGGTCAGACAAGCGATAATTTACGGCACCGTAAGAGCAGTAAAATGAAGCGCGAAAATGGTCCACTGTGAGAGTAGTGGATGGCCAGACGAGCTGTAAAATATCGCGCAGCAACATAGCAACATAGGATAGGACCCATTTTTCGCGCTTCATTTTACTGCTCTTACGGCGACGTAAACTATCGCTTGTCTGGCCTTAGCCTTAAACTCGAGTGACACACCATCGGATAGTTTTCAAATATTCTATTTTGCCTTTTTTTGTTCCTATGATTATTTTGATGTATTTTCATTTGACTAATTATGCCGCCCCCTTGTGATGCCGCCTGATGCGACCGCCTCACCGCATCATAGCACCGCACTGCCCTGTAAATAAACTAACTTTTGCGTCCAAAAAAGAAAATATGCGTCATGTGGGGTTATAGAACTTACAACGGGGAAAGATATTATTGGACTTGTGGAGCAAGTAATGTTCTCAGAGGGACATAGCTGTAGAGCTAGGCGTAACACAGGGCTTCTGTCCAAAACCTATGCTAGGTAACAGGAGTAGGAATGCTCAGAAATAAAGCAAGGGAAAGTCACCAAAAAGTAATAACGGCTCGCCACGATCGTTTAATTGTCCATTCAGCTGGAAGACACCCAACCATTTCTCACCTGCAGCTCCAAAGGCAGCTTTTGGAAGCTACAGTTGTAACTCTTTCAGTTGAAACGATAAGAAGAAGAGTTCGTACCAAGAAGTATACAGCAGGAGACAGTTTTGGGTTCCCGGGGTATCCAGGCAGTACAAGATTGATCGCCTAAATTGGTGTCTTCACCACCAAAACTGGAACATTGGGAATTGACAAAATGTGCTATGTTCAGAAAAAGTCAAGATTTGTGTAAAATCAGATGAACCACGAAATCGTCGAGGTAGAGGTCGAGGAAGACAAGCAAGAACGAAAACTGTCAGATCTGATCACAAATATACAAGAGGAAGAGTAATGTTCTGGAGAGGAATTGTGATCCGTAAAAAAACTCATTTAATTTTCATCCAATCAACTTTCACTGCTCACAGGTATGTTGATAACCTGTAGTTAGGCTCTGGAGAGGTGCAACAGGAGAAAATTTAATTTTCTTACATGATAATGGACCTCCATATACCATTAGAGTGACTAGAGACATCATTGTAGCCGAAGGTGTCCCTTGTTTGGATTGGCCTGCTTGCTCACACGAGCTTATCCCTATATAGAATTTGTGGGATATGCGTAAAAGAAAAATTGGAGCTCGCCAGGATAATCCACAAAACACCTCGCGGCTAGTATAAACTGCTCTTGAAGGATGGAGCAACCTACCACAACAAAATGTTGATAATTTGATTAGGAGCGTGCCCACGCAAACTGAAGCTTGCATAAGGACTAGAGGTGATAACACTGACTACAAAAAAAAACAAGAAGAATAAATAAAAACAATTTAAACATTATTCATTTACATTGAATTTTTTTATGCTATTGACTTTAAAACAACTAATTTCAATTTGCTTATTTAAATACTTTATTGGTTTATTTAATTGTTATGTATTTGTTATTAAATTGCTTTAAAATAAATACTGTTTGACTTCGTATGTTCGTTTTTTTTTTTTAAATTCGCATGAAATACTAAGAAATATCAGGTGTTTCAATATAAGTTTTGGTGTGTGTATATTGTAATATAATTGTCTTTTTACGTGGTTGACTCTACTATTTTATTTATTTCTGTTTTTAGGCACTAAGTTTAATTTAATTGACGTTATTTATTTTTAATAACTTACACTTAAAGAAATAAAGAACACTGAATTTATATCCTTTAATAACACTAATTTACAAACTTAACATTAAAATACTGCATTATTTGTATACGTTGCAAAATAACCATGGCTTTATTAAAGATTACACTAAAACAACAATTTATCTAAATGTCTAATATGTACAATTTACATTTACATTTATTTCGCGTCCGAACATCGAAAATCTTTCTCGACCGACGACTACAAATTTATAACTAACTCTAATTTCAAAAATGTCTCTTTATATAGTTATAAAAATTATTCTACTGATTTCCAGAAAAAATCGAAAGATATGTATTATTTACAAAGCAATAAAAAAAGGTGTATTCGGTGATCTTCTAGATATGCCGATACGTAAATAGCTGTCTCGCCGACGAACAGGGTTTTAGACACTTCGGCGCCAGAGAGTTCTGGCGTTGACAGGACCGGCCTGGGACCGTGACAATATGTTACAGTTCAAGTTGATTATCCAGTTGGAGTTGACTCCAACTAGTTGGAGTCAACTCTAACGGCTGGTTTCAGTAAAAGTTGATTATAAATATAAAATGAAGATTTATATTCAACATTTATTAGTAAAAGTAGACTCCAACTAGGAAAAGTATACTCTTCCCAATGCCATTTAGTAAAAGTTGATTCTGATTCACACAAACAGCCGATTCTAGAAATTAAATGTTACTGAATATGTTCAAATTAGTCTAGGCTGTAACGTCGCCCCCGTTAGGTAAATTACTCCGATTCGAAGAGGTCCTTATAACAAATCTACTGGGTGCCAGGCAGTACCTTGATCGATAAATTGTTTAAACAATTTTTTTAGACAAATTCACAAAAATAATTTTTTCACTTCGAGTAATTTTTTAGTTTATTTGGGTTATTCTGAGCAAAAAAAGGTATTTTGTGATTTTTCTCTAAAATTGATTGTTGTCGAGTTATACGCGATTTAAAATTTGAAAAATACGAAAATAGCCATTTTCAAGGCTTAATAACTCGGTTAAAATCCATTATTATGAAAGTCAGAAAGTGACCAAATCAAAGTTTATAGCCCCATCTACAAGATCCAGCAGAAATTTTTTGTCACTATTTTATTACTAAGCTTTATCTATAATTATTAACAATGAGCGCTAAGTGCGTATTAGGCGGCCGTCAATGGTGAGTGCTAAAGAGATGCACCATTCCGGCCGTCCAATGGTGAATCTCACTCGCACTCACATTGACGGCCGACTCAATACACGCTTAGCGCTCATTGTTGATAATTAAAAATAATATCTTATTAATGAAATAATGACAAAAATTTCTTCAGGATCTTATAGAGGTAGCTTTAATCTTTGATTTTTTTTAGTTTCTGACTTCACTAAAATCATTCATTATTGTACTCATTTGCCCTCATTTTCGGCAGTAAAGTAACACTTTGTTGTATTGAAAGAAGAATGTTACTTTACCTGCCGCGATTATTAATCACATTAACCGAGATTGAATGTAAGTGGTCAATGGCAGCAATCGATTATTTATTTGAGTGAAATTAAAATTTATTTACTTTAATTATTAAAAATATTGAACAAAATTTATCTTATTATTAATAAAATTTATGTCAAAAAGTAAAATTCTGTAGTGTTTCGCAATTATATTCATACAAAATAGATTGTTACTTCACACACTTTAAACCCTTCATGTACTGCTATCTATATTTACAATTTTCACACAATAAAACCTTTACACTTTACATAATATGAGATAGAGTAGATAAAAATTATTTTTGTGAATTTGGTTAACAAAAATTGGTTAAACAATTTTTCGACCGCGGTACCGCGTGACACCCTGTGTATTTGTTATAAGGATTGTTATACGGATGTATTTCTTTGAGTAAGTTTGTGCAAAAAATCGAATCAGAATAATTTACCTAACGGGGGCGACGGTACAGACTATACTAATAAGTAGTTGAAACGGTCAAAACAAAGAAACGCACACATATCAAAAATGCACTTGAGATTCTCGTATAATCAACATTTACTGAATCGATCCAGGAAGAGTCAACTCCAGCTAGTAAAAGTTGATTTAAATTTTTAAAATCAACTTTTACTGCTCGTTTCAGTTGGAGTTGACTCCAACTCCAGATATAACTTGAACTGTAACATATACATAATATATTAAATTTCTATAATAATATAAAAATAATAACTAAAAAATGGTATTAACATAATTAAAACATAAATTTGAATAATTTTTGCAATGTTATCTATATAACCTCAATCTTATTTTTACAACTGTCAGTTACGTAAAATTTAGATTTTCGTGACGTCAGTCGCGCGATTAGGGCAATAAATGACGCTGTTTCCGGGCTTGGCTACACTTTACTTAGACGCACACTGATTTACACTACAATAATTAACGTGTACACTACCGCATTATACGCACTACACTAGCCTATATGGTTTACTTTTGAGTCGTCTGGTCGGGTTCGTGTTGTCAAGTAGCTGGAGAGCCTCAACATTCACGTGACGATGGAGCCTGTATTCGTGGTTCCGGGCAAGTTTAGAGATCCAGATCCAGGCCCAGATCTTTTTGGATGTTACTGTTTCTAATGTACCAAGTGGCATCCACGGTGTTCTTAAGTAACTACCTTGTTCTGAAAGCGTTGAATTATTTTTACATTACTTTCGCTGGCACACCCACATATACGTGGTATGCCATAACTCCAAACAAACTTGAGAATTTTAGTGTAGAGTAGCCGCTTATTATGAATTGATAATTATACCAATACATTTTTTTATATCTGATTTCAACCTTTCGTCTTTTTTTTAATGTGTAATTTCCATCTGAGTCTTGCATCAAGAGTGCCAAATATTTTGCAGTATTCTCATATGGAACCTGCGTATCATTTGTTCTGATTGGTTTGAATTGTCTTCTTTTATTAGTAAAATCAGTATGTATCGATTTGATTTCATTCAACTTAATTGTCCATTCTTTAGTCCAATCATCGAGCTGATCTATGGAGTTCTGAAGTTTATGTACTGCCTCTTGATAATTATTATTTCCAAGTGAGATAATTGCCGTGCCATCTTTAAATGTGACAATAGTATATTGACTTAGTTGAGGGATATCTCTGTTGTATAAAATATACAGAGAGGGTCTAAAGACACTTCCTTGTGGAACATCAAATCAGATTAAGCTTTCTCCTGCGTTACTCTGACGCATATGTATGATATGTGTGACTCTAAAAACTGAGCGTTCTATTCTGGCGCAAACTTTCTTTTCTTCCAGTGCCATTTCTATAGCACAACTGTAGAATGGCTCTCTGTAAAGGCAAATTGATGTGATGGAATTAATTGTCTTTCTTCAATTCTTGGCTTTAGCCTTGTTAGGAGCATTTTTTCGTAGAGTTTTGATGTCACAGGAACGAGTGAAATTTCAACTCGAACGAGTGGAAATATCACAGGTCAAAGGAAAATTGTATAAATATCTAGGAACGATAGGGACGTGATAATATGGGCTAAGAAAAGACGAAATAAGACACTGAATAAAACAGGGAAAGGAAGTGATTGGAAGTCAAACCAATACAAATAACAGAGGAAAAAAGATTAAATATTGAAAGAGCATTTATGGACTCTGTAGTAACGTATGGTACTTAAGTGAGGAGTGTAAATGTTAAAGCAAAGACAAGGATGTGGTAGGAATGAACTACCTTAGAAAGAGCGCCAGAAGATCAATGTGCTACAAGCAGCAACAAAGTTAGAGATAGATTAAATACTACAGACACGTTAACTAATAAAATAGAAAAAAAGAGTTTTAAGTGATTCTTACTGATGGCTACTGAGCCATCTTCTACGATTGGGAGAAAGAAGATGGCTCAGGAGCGTAGTTAGATGGAATCCAGCAGAACGACGTAAAAGATGATGACTTAGATTGTCCTGGAATGGAAATATCAGGAAAGCATTGAAGGGAAGAAATTTGGAGTAAACAGACGCTCAAGACCGGCAAAGATGGCGACTAGGCGTGGAAATTCGGCATTAGCTGTTTATCTCCCCTAATGTGCAGGTGTCCCGTTTATCCTACCGTAGTTCCGGGCCGGAGTTAAGCAGTATAGGGTTAATATTCTTCTATAAAGATTTATTATATAATTACCCTGTATAACAAATTTGTAAAACACGTTTGACTGCGAATGACAAAATTGTAACAGGTGCATGAAAATTACGGGATCAAAATATCAACATTCCACTAAAAATAATCTGTACTATGACTGTATCTAAATATAAGTCATTGAAAATTATTTTTAAATTTCAGGAAATATTAAATTTGCAAACAATTTTCAACAATTTTAAACATCTTTATTGCTATGAAATAATCCGTCATTGGTTAAATACGCAAGATACAACCTTGGTCAATGAATTGTGATTTTAGTTGGTAGATGTTATTTTTCTAAATTCACAAGAGAAAATATAAATTCCTGTAGGTGGCTGTATACGTATACCATTAATTATTATAAATATATTTTTCTACAACCGTGTTAAAAATGCAATTTTTAGCACTCCATACGAGCGTTAAAAATGCTACTTTAAGACACTAGTGCTTTGAAAATTTTATGGCACTGCAGTTCGTATTGACCGTATAGGCAATTTTGATGTAATGTCAAAAAAATATAAAAATGGAATGTCACTCAAGTTTAAGTAAGAGTTTTTGTAGATATTGTCCTGTAATTACGTTTGTAGAAAAAATATTGTATGATATGCGTGTTAAAAAGTACATTTTTAAGGCACTCATGTGAATTGCAGAACTCGCTATCGCTCATTGTGCAAACTTTCACATGCGTGCCTTAAACGTGTACGTTTAACACTTATATCATAAATAACTATTATTGAAAATCTTTTATAAAGGTGTATAAAGTATATAAAGTTCTGACATAAAAAAAGTTCTGACACTGTTTTAAGGCGCCAAAATAGTACAAGCAATATATTATTCGACGCACCTTAGTACGACGAGAACAAATATACACTCTTTACTGGTTTTAGAGCCATATTATAGTCGCAGGAATAATACATATGTAATACATCAGTCGACGCGTTCACGAAAGGGATTTCTAAAAGGACTATTTCACGAAAGGGATGTCAAAAAGAGATGGAAAAAGTACTTTGACAGCTTATTAAATGAAGAATTTGACAGACAGCCTTTAGAGTCAACGGAGATAGTAGCAGCAATGCTCACCAAAATAAGCAACGAGTAAGTGGCTCAAGCGCTTCAAAAAATAAAGAAAGGAAAAGCGGTAGGACCAGATGATATTCCTGGGGAAGTATGGAGAGCATTGGGAGAGACAGGAACAAGGTGGTTAGCAGGTCTATTTAATAGAATTATGGAAGTTGGACAAATGCCAGACGAATTGAGAAGCAGTATACTGGTACCTGTTTACAAAAACAAGGGAGATATACAACAATGTACAAACTACAGGGCTATAAAACTGCTTAGCAACACCATGATAATATGGGAGAGAGTAATTGATAGACGGATACGTGAAGAGACCGAAATATCCGAGAATCAATTTGGCTTTATGCAGGGTAGATCAACAACAGATGCAATTTTCATTATAAGGCAGTTGATGGAGAAATACAGGAGTAAAGAAACAAAAGCTCATATGGTATTCATTGATCTTGAGAAATCGTATGATAGAGTTCCTCTAGAGATTCTGTGTGGTGGGCACTCAATAAGAAAGGAGTCCCTGGTGAATATGTAAAGATTGCGAGGGATATGCATGAGGGAGTAACGACTAGTGTTAGGACAGGTGTGGGAGAGACTGATAAATTTCATGTGAAAGTAGAATTGTACCAAGACTCTGTGCTTAGTCCGTATTTATTCTCATTAGTTTTGGACCAGATAACAGCGAAACTACAGGATAACATTCCATGGTGCTTAATGTATGCTGATGATGTCGTGTTACTAGGAAATAGTGAAAGAAACTTGGAACAAAAACTGGAACAGTGGAGAGAAGCTCTGGAGGAAAAAGGTTTAAAACTTAGTAGGACAAAAACAGAGTATTTGGAATGTTCATTTAAAGATGGAGCTACTACAAATAAAATGGTATCTTTGGATGGTGAAATCATTGTGAAAAGCAATAGTTTTAAGTACCTAGGATCGGTATTACAGAGCAATGGAGAAATAGATAGAGATACATTCAGTAGAATTAGGGCTGGATGGATGAAGTGGAAAGAAGCGAGTGGTGTGTTGTGTGACAGAAAAATTCCAATGAAGCTGAAGGAAAAATTCTATAAAACAGCCATAAGACCGGCTATGATGTACGGAACTGAGTGTTGGGCAGTGAAAAAGAAAGAGGAACAACGAATGCATGTGGCGGAAATGAGAATGCTTAGATGGATGAGTGAAGTGACAAAGAAGGATAAAATTAGAAATGAGTATATTACGGGAAGTGTAGGTGTGGCACCAATTGATGCCAAAATGAGAGAGCATAGGTTAAGATGGTTTGGTCATGTTCAACGTCGAGACGATAATCACCAAATACGAAGAATAGCTGAAGTGCAGATTCCTGGAAGGAGTAGGAGAGGAAGACCAAAGAAGACCTGGGGGAGACGATGAGGCAGGACATGTTGGTAAAGGGGATTAACAATGCTATATCCCAAGATAGAGTTGTGTGGAGAAATGCAATTAAGGAAGCTGACCCCGCATAGGGATAAGGCAAAGAGAATGATGATGATGACATCAGTCGACGCGTATTCCAAATTCGAGCTCGATTATTTAGTTTCATTTTGGAGGTCATTTTAGATCAAAAATTATGACCGGAAGTTTGACAACAATTAGTCAAATTGTATACCTATCAATCGACGCAAGGTTACACGAGGAGTTAAAATATCGACTTCTGTTTCTAATTCCGGTTACGGTGGATGAAAACCTGGGACTTACAAAGTCCAACATCTTTTTTTTCTTATATTGATGTCTCCGCTAGCTCTAAACTGTTATACTAATTTTTCTCTATAAAAGAGACTACAAGCTCTATACAAATTTTTCAAGAGCTCGTCTATGAGACGTCACTCAATTTGGGTTTTTTTGGCGTTAAACCCTAGATGCCAATCAACAGTTTTCACTGCACTGACTCTTCATCTTCCTATCCGTTCCGGACGTTGGCGATCATCATGGCTATCTTGACTTTGTTTACCGCAGAGCGGAACAGTTCAGTGGTAGTCGTGTTATACCACATTCGTAAATTTTGAAGCCAGGAAATGCGTCTTGTTCCCGGCCCTTTTTTATTATTTACCTTCCCTTGGAGAATCATTTGGAGAAGGCCGCAACGTTCTTGATTTCTCATTACATGTCCTAGATATTCTAATTTTTTTGTTTTGATGGTTATGAGAATTTCACACTCTTTCCCCATTCTACGCAGGACTTCCACATTAGTAATTCGGTCAACCCAGGATATACGTAAGATGCGCCTATAACACCACATTTCGAAAGCTTCGAGCCGATTCATAGATGCAACAGTTAGTGTCCACGCTTCCATTCCGTAGATCAGAACTGTGAATATGTAGCATTTCAACAGACGGTATTTTGTTTTTAATGATATGTCTCGACTGTTGAAAATGTGGCTCATTCTAACGTATGCTGCTTTCGCTTTTATTATTCGTTGTTTAATTTCTGTTGAGTGGTCCCATTGGCTATTTAAATTCGTACCCAGATATATATATATATATATATATATATATATATATATATATATATATATATATATATATATATATATATATATATATATATTGCTCAACTCTTTCGATATTCTGTTGGTTGACTGTTTAATATTGATAATGTTAAACAACTGACTGTTTAATATTGATATTGATAATCATAAGTTGAGCGTTTAATATGGGTTTTTTACTAATTGTCATAAATTTGGTTTTCTTTATATTAAGAGCTAGTCCGTATCTGTTGCTGACTTCTGTTATTCGATTTGTTAATATCTGTAAATCATTCAGATTATCGTCAAAAACTATGGTGTCATCTGCATATCTAATGTTATTCAACCATTCACCATTTATTAATACTCCTTTCGCACAACCGTCTAAAGCTTCCTTAAATACCCATTCAGAGTAAATATTGAATAGTAGTGGAGATAAAATACAGCCCTGTCGTACTCCTCGTTCTATTGCAATTTTATCAGTTGACTGCTCTTCTATTTTGATTTTGGCCGTTTGATCGTAATAAATGTTTCTGATAATTCTTACATCTTTGTTGTCAAATCCAATTTCATGCATTAGAGTTAATAATTTGTCATGTTTTACTTTGTCAATCAAATGCTTTCTGGTAATCTATAAAGCATACGTATATATCACAATTTACATCTCTACATCTCTGAAATAGCACTTGCACAGCAAAAAGGGCCTCCCGTGTTCCCAGAGCATCAGGAAATTCGAATTGTGTTCTTGTTAGTTGTTCCTCGCATTTTGTATATATTTGTTTGTGAATGACCTTTAGAAATATTTTAAGTAAATGGTTCACAAGGTTTATAATTCTATAGTCTTCGCAATTTCTCGCATTGGGTTTTTTTGGAAGATTTATAAAAGTTGATTCTAGCTATTTTTGGGGAATTATGCCTGTGTCATATATATTGTTAAATATATTTGTCAACCGTTTTATGCCGTCGTAGTCCATAAGTTTTAAGAATTCAGAATGAAAATGATCAGGACCTACTGCTTTACCATCTTTGGTACTTTTTATGGCATACGTTACTTCTTCAACTGTAAGTGGATGTCCAGATCCACAATTGGTGTTTGTTGTGATGCCAGTGTTACTTCGTATATTTTGAAAAGTTTTTTCCACGTATTTAATCCAAATATCCCTTTTCTGTTCTATTTCCAATACTATGTTTCCCTGATTATCTGTCAGAAATCCAGTGTTCTTGTGTTTATATAAGCCTCCAGCTTCTTTGATCTTTTTATGGAGGTTAAACGAATCATGTTTCTATTGTAATAACTCTCTCTCTGTACATTTCGAGCTTAACTAGTTTCCTTTGGATATTTTAATAGCCCTTTTAATTTCGTTATTTATTTTGTTCTAGTTATTCTTATTATCTTTAGCCTTTCTTCTGTCTTCCATCATGCATAGAATCTCCTCCGTCATCCATTCTTTTTCTTTGTTCTTTCAGGTCTATATTTCTTTTCATCTATTAATATGCACGTTTAGTTATCAAAATTTTAACTATTCTCCTCATCTTAATTCTATGTAATTTAACCTTGCCAATTACTATTTCTGAATACTCTGGTATTTCTCTGATATTTCTTGACTTACTTTGTGTATCTTTTCTAGTTCTAACTCTGTGCTATCTATTTCTGTGTGAACCCACGTTTCTTCTTTTAGACGTTTTTGTACCTTTTCTTTTACTGTTTTTTCAGTTGATTAATGTCTTATTTCAGAATCTTTGGTCTCTGAATTTTCTTTAAACTAAGTTTTATTTTGGCGACAAGTGGATTGTGATCCGATTTTATGTCTGATCCCGGGTACGTTTTTACAGATGTTGTACAGATGTAGTCTATTTGATTTCTTACTGTGTGATCAGAGATTAAACAGAGTTTATAGCTTTATACGCCTTTTCGTTCCTAAACGCCAGTCCTTCCTATTGTAGCAGTCTTCTTCTCTTAATTTTTTTCCGAAATTGCCTTGGAGATGCCCTTTACCCATGTGGTTGCTGGTCTTTCTCTTTTTCATTTTTCTGTAGGGGTCCATTCTAACACTTTTTTGGGGTTGCTTATTTCCTCCATTCGTTTTACGTGTCCGTATCATACTAACAGTTGTTTTTCGATGTCATCTATGATTGTTCTTTCCATTCCCATTTTTGTCTAATGTCGTCGTTTCTCATGTGTTCTAGTTTATAACCTTCTTGCTGATCTCCTCCTAAAATCCATCTCAGTGGCTAGTAATTTAGCGTTGTACTTCTTTGTTAATTGCCAGACTTCAGTTCCACAGGTTAATACTGGTTTTAATATTGCGTTATGAATTCGTTTTTTATTTTCTATTCTTATATTTTTTGTGCCAGTACCAAATTCAGGGCTCCTATCACATGTCTTCCCTTAACTATCTTTTCTTTAATATATTATTCGTTTCGTCCTGTACTCGTTATGTTTTTTCCGAGATATACATATTCATTGCAGCTTGCAATTGTCATCTGTTCCAGGTTAAGGTCCATTTTTTATATTCCTCTATTAGTTTCCTTGCCATGTATTCAAGATCTTTAATATTTATGATCTCACTCTCTATAATCTTGTTCTTATCTAATCTATAAATATAATCGTAACTGCATCTATTTTAATAAAAAAATTGGTCTATTACACGTTTACGTTTATACAGACGTTCATTAAAAAATTAATTATCTCTAAAGCAAAATTATGAATGGCAATCAGAGCAATCTTTTAGCAAAAGACTAATCACCAAATATAATCAGCTTAAAAGGATTACAACAATGGGCATTTCGGAATTGAAAAATTACCTCAATTCATCGGCTCTCCATAGTTTTCCGCAAAAAGCAATAAAAGGAATAATCAATCTGGAATTGAAACTATAACTCGAGCTTTTCATCCGATCAATGTCCATACGGAAAATGTTATCAACAACGAATGGTTTTTTTCGATGTCCAGAAATTGTTAGTCGGGTCTAGTTTTTTAAAAATACTTGAAATGTTTTTTTTTGTAAAACTTTATTTTTTTGTATTCACATTTTTTTGCCAACGAACTAACCAGAATGTTTACCAGAATAACAAACGAGGAAGTGGCTCAAGCGCTCCAAAAATAAAGAAAGGAAAAGCAGTCGGACCAGATGACATTCCAGGGGAAGTATGGAGAGCATTGGGAGAGACAGGAATAAGTTGGCTAGCAGGTCGATTTAATAGAATTATGGAAGTTGGACAAATTCAAGACGAATGGAGAAGCAGTATATTAGTACCTGTCTACAAAAACAAGGGAGACATACAACAATGTACAAACTACAGGGCTATAAAACTATTTAGCCACACCATGAAAATATGGGAGAGAGGAATTGATAGACGGATACGTGAAGAAACCGAAATATCCGATAATCAATTTGGATTTATGCAGGGCAGATCAACAACAGATGCAATTTTCATTGTAAGCCAACTGATGGAAAAATGCAGGAATAAAGAGACCAACGCTCATATGGTATTCATTGATCTTGAGAAATCATATGATAGAGTTCCCCTAGAGATTCTGTGGTGGGCACTCAATAAGAAAGGAGTGCCTGGCTAATATGTAAAGATTGTGAGAGATATGTATGAGGCAGTAACGACTAGTGTTAGGACAGGTGTGGTAGAGACTGATAAATTTCAGGTGAAAGTAGGATTGTACCAAGGCTCGGTGCTTAGTCCTTATTTATTCTCATTAGTTTTAGTCCAGATAACAGCAAAACTACAGGGTAGCATTCCGTGGTGCCTAATGTATGCTGATGATGTAGTGTTAGTAGAAAATATTGAAAGAGACTTAGAACAAAAACTGGAACAGTGGAGGAAAAAGGATACTTAGTAGGACAAAAACAGAGTTCATTGTTCAGGAATGTTCATTTAAAGATGGAGTTACTACAAATAGAATGGTATTTTTGGACGGTGAAATGATTGTGAAAAGCAATAGTTTTAAGTACCTAGGATCGGTATTACAAAGTAATGAAGAAATAGATGGAGATGCATACAGTAGAATTAGGGCTGGATTGATGAAGTGAAAAGAAGCGAGTGGTGTGTTGTGTGACAGAAAAATTCCAATGAAGCTGAAGGGAAAATTCTATAAAACAGCCATAAGACCGGCTATGATGTACGGAACTGAATGTTGGGCAGTGAAGAAGAAAGAGGAACAACGAATGCATGTGGCGGAAATGAGAATGCTTAGATGGATGAGTGGAGTGACAAAGAAGGATAAAATTAGAAATGAGTGAATTAGGTCAAGTCTAGGTGTGGCACCAATTGATGCCAAAATGAGAGAGAATAGGTTAAGATGGTTTGGTCATGTTCAATGTCGAGACGTTAATCACCCAATACCAAGAATAGCTGAAGTGCAGATTCCTGGAAGGAGTAGGAGAGGAAGGCCAAAGACGATATGACCCAAGATAGAATTGTGTGGAGAAATGCAATTAGGGAAGCCGACCCCGCATAGGGATAAGGCAAAGAGAATGATGTTGCCATTTTTTTGTCAATACAGGAATAATATTTTTTGTGTTTTATCTTCACAAGCGTATTATGTAGGATAATGATGTACGAGTAAGCATGTGTCCATTTGTCTTTGTAATCTTGTTGTTTATCCATCCATTCATCCTATGGTTCTACAGCCCAATTTGAGCCCTAGCCTCCCTCATCAAACCTCCCTATTAGTTACGGTCTGTAGCCATTACCTTCCACAATCGACTGTCAAGGAGTTTTCCTAAGTTCCCATTCACACCATCCTCCTATCGCTTTTCTCTTTTTCCCAATAGGTCCATTCCCTGAATTCTTGCAATAATAGTGTTTTCAGGAGCCTGTTTTCTTTCATCTTAAATACATCGCCTCTATATCCTTCTAACTGTTTCAGTCTAGCCTACGGAATTTTAAGAAGCCCGTTTAGGATCATTTCTTTTGCGCCTAATCCTAGTACTGGTGATCGCTGCTAGCTGTCCTTTACCAGGTTGCTATTTTCTAAGAAGAGGAAAGGAGAAAAAATATATGTTAAGATACAGTTAGACAAGACGTTTATGTAAGAAAAACTTACAGTGACAAAACTCAAGTGAGTAACTTATCTATGAATAATTCATGATAATCACGAAGATACAAGGATTAAAAAAACAGATGCTGCAGATATACCTTGTGTACCATTATGTATCGTACATTAATTTTGATAACACCTACTATAAGTTCTTAACTACCTTCTCATTTTATGTTTTGCATTTTTGTGGAGGTATATTCTGCTTTTTAATATAAAAAAATATCTAATTGCAGATGATCAAAAATAAAACCAAATATGTGCCAGCCACTTCAAATGCGAAAGCTAAATATGATTACCTAAGCCTCAATATCAACGTTTATAATTTATGCATTTACTGGTGTTAAGGGATTAAGATAATGGGATATAATGTCTGCAACGTTTATTGATTAATTTTACTATATTACATAAAGTTATAAAACAAATATTTTGCGAGATTTTACTGAAGTACTTCATAATAAAATAACATTAGATACGACACTCATTATTATAACAGCCCCACGAATGGAAGCCATTTTGTAGCACATTAAAGGATTAGAAAGAAGAAGAGCTCGACACGTTGGGTTCCATTTTTATATATAGCACCATGTATGGATGTATGCCTCAAAACACGGTGGGCGACATTTTTGTAACACTAGCGAATAGGCGCTATTTGTATAATTCCATTATTATTAACACGATAAATGCCAAATTAAACAAAATATAAAAAATATACTTGGTGCTACTTAACTTTTTGATGTACCTGGGTAGCTCTAAGTCTTCAGAGACCTAGTGGTGTGGATTCTTAATAGATGTTAAATAAAATTGAAACTCAATTGTTCGGAGGGGCGCCATAATTAAAAAATGAAAATATAATATATGCTTATTTATAAAAAAAATATAACACTAAGAATGTCGGATATTTGAAATATATGTACTACTACCGTAAGTTACTTTCACGCGTGATTACTTTATAAGAAGGATAGAGATTGGTAAAGAAAATCTAATAATTAATCACAATTCTTACTTTGTTAAAGTTGTAAAAAAAAAGAATGTGTGTGTACTTTGTACGCACGTAAGAAGTTATACTTCTATTATATTATGATTTCAACGAAACAAAAATAAACTTTCAACAGGTTATTTGTATTTAAATATTAAACTAATTTTTACTTACTACTTTCCAAAAATTTTTACTAAAATAATACTAAAAATAA
Source organism: Diabrotica virgifera virgifera (assembly GCF_917563875.1). Classification (NCBI taxonomy): domain Eukaryota; kingdom Metazoa; phylum Arthropoda; class Insecta; order Coleoptera; family Chrysomelidae; genus Diabrotica; species Diabrotica virgifera. The sequence goes on from NC_065449.1 coordinate 246,666,580, forward strand.
AAAAAGGTAGATAACACACGAAATTCAACCAGGGACCTCTCGATCTCCGGTCGGACGCGCTACCACCGAGCTAAACTTCCTTTGCTTTGACAGCTTACAAGATTTCTCATACATATTGACAAATTTAATAAAGTGAGGTATAAAAAAACTTTAAAATTTAAAGTAAATATACTTATTATTATAAAAAAATATTTTATTCCCGAGGAAGACAAATCCAAAGACACAAAAATTATAATAAATAATACATTTACTAAAAACACTAATATATTCTTTTAATGACTTATTTGCACTGATACATACATAATTTGAAAGATTAGCAACGAACTACATACTGTCTGTCTGCGCATGCGCCAGGCAAGTATAAAATTTTACCCTCGATGGTAAAAAAGTATAACTTCAAAAAGTCTTTAATCATTTTACTAATTGGCGAGAAATTATAAGAGTTCAACAATTAAAAATAGCGCAAGTACCTTGTTGTGTTCTTTATCCGTGGGTGATCCATAGTCCATCCATGCGGTAGATAGGGTGCTAAACATTGTCATGATGTTACGGCACATTTGTTGTCACGGCACATAACGACACTCATTTTCACAGATAAAGTATAGCTAATAATTATATTAGAGATGAAAATCCATTGTTCGTTTATTGTATGCAACACTGGGATACTATTATTATTATTATTTAAACTTACTAAAAAAAAACGAAAAACTTTTCGACAAAAGAAAACCAATGGATCAGTTTAATCCATCACTAGAAACACAAAATACGGTCGAGAATTTACACTCTACGACCACAGCAGCCAATTAAGCCTACTTCGGCTCTCGAACAAAACTAAACTGAACTAAATACAAACAACTATTTCCATTGAACTATTATCAACAATTTTCTCCGTCAGCAAGGCAAAGAGCCTGCTGACGGAAAGGCACCTGCTTCTTACTCTAGACTACCAGAACTGATCTCACTTCTAGACTACTCCGAACTGATCACGAATACACTTCAAACTCTCTCACAACCCAAAACTCATTTCTTCTCCCCATTTTTCTATCCTACTCAACCATGTCCGGTTGTACCAATCCAAAATTAGTCAATTTCCACTCTTCATTTCAAAACGAATAGAAAACATTTAAGCAAATTTCAACCACGCCCTCAAAGGCAATAACTGTTTCTCTCGCAAATAGGACTAAACCAAACGAAATTCTGATAAGTGTATCTCAGCTCAATATTCCCCCAGGCTTTTTCGCAACGTTCGCAATATTGCACGTGTAAACTTGTTGTATTACATAAACACACTCAGAGTCCTTATATCTACAAAGTAATTCACAGCATAAACAAATCAGCTCCAAAACATCATATTTCGGTCTCACAGTCGCCAAAAATACATTAGTAAAGGATTTACTAGTCCCGATTCTTTTGGCGGTATGAAACATATCCAGGTCCCTCAGACAAAAGAGATATGAATATCCATGAGAACACAAAATCAATCCAACATTGTGAGAAACCAATTACGTAATACACTGAAACACAAACATGATTAACGGACTGAGTATACAGGGTGAAGCAAAAATAATAATGACTTTCGGACTGTTACATTATCAGAAAATAAAGTAAACTAACACTATCAAGCAGTTTTACTGAGTAGAGGAGTTTTAAGCTAAGCTTAAAAAAACTAGATGTTCCGGGAGAGACCGAGTAGGGGAAGCATAGCTTTCTTATCAAGAACTACGCACGGAGCGAATACGGATGAGATAATCTTAGAGCGAAAAGTACTGATTTATATTGATAAAAAGAATATTTTTATCTAACAATAAAACATTGAAAACTTTTGTTTTCAATACTTCCGCAAAATTTAATATAAATTATGAATGTCACTACAGTTGTTCCGGTAGAGTGCCTTTCACAAATAATGAATTTTATTTGTGCATGTCTGCACTTTAAAGTCTCTAGCTGGTTTGTCTCAAATAAGTGCGACAAACTTTAATATGTAATTCTGCATGAAAAAATAACGACCGTTTGCTTTATAAAAATATTATGTCCGCAAATGCTTTGTTTCCGAGATACGGGATGTTGAATTTTTTCTTACAAACTGACGATTTATTTATTGCTCTAAAAGTGGTTGAGATATGCAAAAGAAATTTGGTAGGTTTTAACGGGTAGTTATTGTGCATTTTTTGAAATACAATTAAGAATTTTATATTCACCATTGGCGTGCATTAGGGTGGTGCGAAAAAAGTCAAGTTGATAATTCCCTGTCGCTATAGTGCGGAAAAGTTGCGATTGGTAATTACAAGAAAAACAAAAAAATAATTATTCAAATCGGACTTTATCTTCCGATCCCGCAACAGGCCTAAAAATTATGAAAAAAATAAAATTTTACCTTTTTTCCAAAAATGTTTGCTTATCCTTCGTGTACGTTGTATTTATCGCTGTAGTAAAATTTATTTACAGTTTGCATGGTGGGGTCATAAAAAATAGATTTACGCATTTAACGAATATCTTCCGATCCCGCAAGGTCAATCAATATCTATAAAAATATATAAAAAATTGAAATTTTTGATGATTTGATGTATTAAAAACATTTAGTTATCTCACTTTTCTGTTACATTGTGAAGCTCTTCGCTTGTTTAGATATTGTATGAAATTATTTAAACAACCAAGAACTCAAAACGAGGGGGTGAAATGTTAGAAAGAAGGGTGCGTGTGGAGCTAGAAGTGCAACTACCCCCTCTTTTTGAGATCTGGGTTGTTTAAATATTGTCATCTAATATCTAAATAAGCGAAGAGCTTCACAACGTAACAAAAAAATGGGATAACTAAATGTTTTTTAATTTTTCAAAATCATCAAAAATTTCAAATTTTTATAGATTTTGATTGACCTTGCGGGATCGGAAAATATCCGTTAAATGCGCAAAACAATTTTTTTTTTAGTACTTAACCATGCAAAGTGTAAATAAATTTTACTATAGCGATAAATTAAACGTACTCGAAGGATAAATAAAAATTTTTGAAGAAAAGGTAAAAGTTCATTTTTTTTTCATAATCTTTAGGTCCGTTGCGGGATCGGAAGATAAAGTCCGATTTGAATAATTATTTTTTTGTTTTTCTTGTAATTACCAATCGCAACTTTTCCACACTATAGCGATACGGAATTATCAATTTGACTTTTTTCGCACCACCCTAGCGTGCATACGGGTATACATATTTTAGATTCATCCCGTATGCACGTCAATGGTGAATACAAAACTCATGATTGTATGCCAAAAAATGCGCAATAACTACCCCTTTCATTTGCATATATCAACCAGTTTTAGAGCAATAAATAAATCGTCAGTTTGTAAGAAAAAAATTAAATATCCCGTATCTCGGAAACAAAGCATTTGCGGACATATGTTTATAAAACAAACGGTCATTATTTTTTCATGCAGAATTACCCCTTAAAGTTTGTCGCACTTATTTAAAAACACCCTGTATTGATGAATAACATTGCTAGTTGTTAAAGAACCTAACTTTTTTATTATCCCACATAAGCGAATGAATCAAAAAGCAAAATATTAAGAACACCTAAGGCTAGAATAGAGTTTTAATTTCAATATTTTATATACGCTAGAATATCCCACAGGATGTTCCAAACTTTGAGGAAAAAACAGACTATCATTATTACACCCGATATACAATGACACTTACCTGTTTAGCAATAATATTATTACAACGATATTGTTAAAGAACAAAGCTATAATATACTAAAGAAGTCACTAAAATCGGACAACAGGTTTAGGAAATATGAGCCATCAAGAATGTCTCATTTTAAGGTAGTGCGTTAATTTTGTTACTTAGTGTATTACTTACCATGTAAAAATTTATGTTGGATTTTACAAATGTACAAAATATCTCGATAAAAACTGACTTATCAAAAAATTACAAGGAGACAAAAAAGTTTTACAAACACTTTGTTTAACTAATGGTACCACAATAATAATTTAATTGTTATCAAAAAATTACAAGGAGACAAAAAAGTTTTACAAACATTTTGTTTAACTAATGGTACCACAATAATAATTTAATTGGAACGTACACAAATATTTGGGGGGTTAAGGGAACAAAATCCCCATAAAATTTTTATGGGGTGTACACTTTAATTTTTTTAAAGATGTTCCTGCCATAAGAATGCTACGTGTCTTTTTTCAATAAAAAATCTCTAATAGTTTTTAATATATTGGCAAAAATCGATTTTTATTTTGTAACTTCAAGGGACTATAACTTTTTTATGTGCACATTTGTACTAAAGTAAGTTAGATTCAATCGAACTATTTTTGGTCCCAGAATATGTGATTTAATTTATGACCTGTATTTTTGTTACACCCTGTATAACGTATAACTGATAATATCTCGGTTAGTTTGTTTACTATTAGTTTCTTATATCCAACAGATGCAACCACTTTATTAATCTATTTAAATCTCAATAAGTGAATGCATCAAATTTTCAAAATATTTTCGCACCAAAGTTACGAGATTTTTGGCAGCGAGTTTAAACCTTCGTTGTCTACTCATTAAAACGTTCATTAATTAAAACAATTTCAAATTAGCTATTATTATTGACACTTTGTTTTTAGTGAGAATTTACAAATGAACAATATTAATTTATAATATAGAACCGCTTCATTAACAATTTTCATTAAATTTCAATTTACATTTTTGATTGATATATTCGTGGAATTATACACAATAGAAAATAGAAATAATTTATTTCTAGTGACGTTAAACCAGGAACTTTTTGATTTTAAAATACTGATTCAGTTTTTTTTCTGAATCATGGATCATGGTTCCTTATCACTCGCTTCTAGTAGGTGGAAATATAAATATTAATTCAAACGACGAAAATAAATACATAAATTTAATAAAGATGCTAAATGACACAGATCTCGAATAGACCAAGGCGGATCTGTTTTGAGGTGGATGTGAGAGGTGGCATTCGGATTTTTACAGATAAAGTTAGGTGACAACTTCCATAATTATAATTGACTTATGATCAAATATGCCCGGAACATTAATAAAAACATTTAAATTTTAAAAATTTCGATAAATATCAATTTTTTTCTACTTTCATTGCCTATAACTTTAAAACGATTCATTTTGGAACAAAGTTGTGGCGAAATAAAATAAAGATAATTAAATTTTGTATAATATACGACTGGTTAAAAATGTCTAAAGTTATTACACTTTCTGCCAAATAGCAATAAAGGGAAAATAAGGGGGCAAAAAAGACTGTTTTTCAACCACTTTGGTTGCACTTAGAACCTTTAAAATTCGCTTAAAAATTTCTTACATCATACTTAAACCGTTCACCAAATTTCATTAGAATCGACCAAACAGATTTTGCATAATAATTTTGTAATCTAAATGTTTTTAAAAAAGTTCAAATTTTTTAAAACTTTCTGAACAAAAAGTAGACTTTAGAAGGTTGCTATTTTTTTTACATATAAAGAGGTTCTCTACCTATCTGATACAGTTTACAGAATTAAAATCGGATTATTTAGGCAGCCTCGGCACTGTTTTAAAGTTATAAACAATGTTTTGGCTACAAACAAATAGAGTGAGGACGTTTGAGTTGGAATAAATTCATTTTCTTGAGAATGGGCGACTCTGAAGATAAATCCCGAAACATATCGATTTTTACTTTTAAATTATAATTTTTTGGCATAAATATCATACTAGTGACGTTATCCATCTGGGTGTGATGACGTAATCTAAATATTGGAATTATTTAATTAAAAATTTTTTTAATTCAAACTCTGTATAAATAATTATGTTAATATTTATATTAGTGAATACAAAATTGAATAGCCTTTCGATTGAGCTATGACACGGCACCTATTCCCATTTAAAAAAAATCATCGATTACTTCATCACGTCCAGATGGATGACGTCACTAGTATGATATATTATATAGCAAAAAATTGGAATTTAAAAATAAAAATCGACCTGTTTCGGGATTTATCTCCAGAGACGCCTATTCTCGAGAAAATGAATTTATGCCAACTCAAACGTCCTCACTGTATTTGTTTATAAGCCAAAAAATTGTTTTTAAATTTAAAACGTGCTGAGGCAAATTTTAATTCTGTAAAGTGTGTTAGATAGGTAGAGAATCTCTTTTTATATACAAAAATTAGCAAACTTCTAAATGGTCCACTTTTTTTCAGAAAGCTTTTAAAAAATTTGAACTGTTTTAAAAAAATTTAGATTGTAAAATTATTCTGCAAAATCCATCAGGTCGATTTTAATGAAATTTGGTGAACAATTTAAGTATATTGTAAGAATTTTCTAAGCGAATTACGAAAGTTATAAGTGTAACGAAAGTGGTTGAAAAACATTGAAAAAACAGGCTTATTTTGCCACCTTATTTTATATTTATTGCTATTTTGCAGAAAAGCTAATAATTTAAGACATTTTTAACCAGTCGTTTATCATACACAATTCAATTATCTTTATTTTATTTCCCTTCGACTTTGTTCCAAAATGAATCGTTTTAAAGTTATAAGCAAAGAAATTAGAAAAAAATCGATGTTTTTCGAAATTATTAAATATTTAATTTTTTTATTAATGTTAATAAAATGCACATCCAAAAATAGACGTTTTTCGCAGATCCGCTCTGGTCTAGAATGGTATTTGTTTTATTTGAAGTGGTTAAACGGAAAAGAACAAATGATCAGTGCCACTTTTTGCACTTGTTAATAACGAGGAAAAAACAAAAAAGGTAATATATGAAATTACTGAAATTTTACTCATGAAAGTGACCATAGAACAATTCAAAAAACCGAAATTGATTCCACAATTCAAAAATGATGTCAATAATATGGACATACACAAGATTATTTATAGAAGAGAGCCGGGATGCGTGAAATCCTTCAGGAAACATTTAACAAAATATTGTGAAAAGCCACAAAATAGAGAACCTAAATGTGTACTCTGTGGTGGTGCCCACCTAGCCAATTATAGAGGTTTTACCAATGATCTAGGCCTTCGAAAGTTACGGAACAAACAGAAAGCTACAACCACACCACAAAACAAGGCAACGATTATGGAGAATCTTATCTCAAACCTATCCCCAAAGAGCCTCTAACAAGCCAAAACAAATAGTATAGAATGACCCTATTTCGATATTAAACATGATACACATACTAATAGAACGGATGAACAAGCATCAAGCATTCAATAAAAAATCCAGAAAGATTAACTATTTCTTCATTATAGTAGGGGAAAAAAGTATGCTAAATGTGCAGTCAATCGAGCGCTTTGGAGACGTATTTGGTTGTGAAGAGTAGGTTCTAAAACCAAAAAAAGTTAAGTAAAATTCTCAATTTCAGTGGGGACTTTCCATTTTTAATTTAATGTTCCATTTCCAACAATCGTTTTTTCCGATTATAGCGCCATCTACCCATAATTCGAAAAAATGTTTCAAATAAAAGTTTATTACTTTTACGTAAGGAATGCGAATCTGCAACAAGAAATGGGGCTCCTATTTAAAATTTTAAAGTAACCCCTTACATCACATCCGTGGGGGGTCGTGTTTAGTGCCATTCGATAGATTTTTTTAACATATTGAATAAGTGTATTTTTCAGTTTTTCGATCTGATGTTCATTTCGCGAAATATCGCGGGATTCGTATTTAAAATTTTAAATTTACCCCCACCCCTCTCCGTGGTCATACTTGTTTGTTATCATTCGATAGATTTTTGACAAATATTGACCACGTAATTTTTAGTTTTTAGATCTATCGATTATTTCGCGAAATACTCGCTTTTTTCTTGTGAAACTGTGTGAATAACCCATTTCCTTACGCCCCGCCCAAATCGTCAGATTTTTGAAGTTATACTTCTTTAGGCGCGATAAGGAGGGAATTTTTATTATTCTGAGCGCATGCGCACAGAGACAGTATGTTGTTCGTTGCCGGATCTTTTAAGTTACATGTATCAGTCCAAAAAAAGGTGTGGAGGAAATATATTAGAGTTTGAAGTAAATATATTTATTATAATTTTTGTGTCTTTGGATTTGTCTTCCTCGGGAGTAAGGTAATACGTATTATTAAAACATTTTTATTTCATATTTCACTTCGTCTATTTGCTACTGTGGTTTGTCATAATGTCCGAGAAACCGTCAAAACAATGCCTTCGTAGCCTCATTGGTACAGCATTCGACTACGGATCGAGAGGTCCCGGGTTCAAATGCGGACAATTGCTGTCTTTTTTTTTTAATTTTGGGATTTTTGGAAACTGGTAAGCTATTAAAATCAGTTTAATATTTAATAAAATAAAAATAAACTGTTAAAATTATTTTATTTTGCTGAAATCTTATAATAGAATTATAACTTCTTACGTGCGTACAAAGTACACACACATTCTTTTTTAAATATACACTGTCTTGCATGTACTTAACTTACCTTATCTTAATCTGACGATTTCGAGTTTTTCTATGAATAGATTTTTTTCGACCCCCCTTAACGAACTCCCCTGTGTTTACAGCCAATATATGGTAGAGGTACATCTACAGGGTACCAGGGTTCTCTCCATATGATAATCTGACGCGCTCGAGTTACTGCAAAAATCCCCGCTTGGGCTCCCCTACCATTAGTTCATTACTTGTACTCAAAATATGAGTAACATGAAAATTTAAAAACAGCGTATGTTTCAATTCACCTCTGAACCGAATTAAAAAAAATATAAGCTGTTTTTAATTTTTCATTTTACTAGGAATCAAATTTCGTTGGAATTTTTGCTAGACGAATAGACGGAATGTGACTGTATAGTGTAGATTTCCTTTTGTCTTCTTTATTCATCGTCTCCTTGCCTTATAAAGGGTAGAAGACAGAGATTAAGGCTACCAGAAACTCTTGCCAAGAGAAGTTTCAGGTTTATTGTTTAGATCTAGGACGTCTCACTTCTCTTTTTCATTTCAAGAAAAGTTACAACAAATCTTATGAAAATAGAAAAAGCTGATGATCCCAATTCTGATTCGTCGCTAATATTATTAACAGTCAATGAACATATTATAATAAGAGATAATGAACCTATCTCAATGAATAACATAACAGACTCGGCTAGGTTTTTTTAGAATCACAGCTTTTATTATTATTGTGCTTATATCCTTTTTAAACCCCCCGTTCCTTTCCATGGTTGATCCGAAATATGTAAACTTGTCTACATCTTCTATTTCCTTACCGTTTATTATTATTTTATTATTTAGCTGGTTATTATTATAACGATACGCTTTATTTACTATTTTTGCTAAATTTTTGATAACTTTTCTCAAAACGAAATAACATTTAATATACAAACCATATGCTAACAAGGGCCGTTAAGGAAATGTAACCCTAAGCAGATTGTATAAAATTAATGTTTTTTTCAAGGAAACACTAATAGATTCCGAGGCCAGATTGCCACACTCTTTATGTCAACTCCTTAAGATACAGAAAAGTTCTCAACTTTTAAAACGCCAGATGTAGTAATTTATTGCCTTTTCTAGCCAAATTATAGAAACACAAACATATTAGTGTTTGTGGTTTTTTCAGCCACATCATCAGTATCGACACAGCAGGCGAACGATTGAGTCACGCCCAAGCGGGCGTCGGGATAGACGCGGTACGTCAACAACACACCCTTTTGAGATATAAGCAAAACACGTATTTTCATCGACAGAAATAAATATATTATTGTTCATTGTTTACACTTATTTTTAATTGATCCCTTAAGCTACCATCGGAACATTATTTTTCAGAATTTCGTTTTCGCTGTGTTTATTCGAAATACAATCGTGTCGGAGTACTATACCAACTTGTCAATTTCTTTTTTCGTTTGAAAAATAATAAGCATGTCTGCTTATTTTAAAATATTGAGGTCTTTCACATAAAACATCGTTCCCATTGTAAAACTGACCTTTAACAAACTTTTCCATCGTCGTCAGCAGTGTGGAGCTTTAAAATTTTACCTTTAAATGTTGGAAAACCCGCTGCACTTTTAAAAGTGACAAAGTCGCAACCTTTCAGCGTAAAACTGAAATATTATTTCTGCTGCACTTAAACCTTAAACCCTCTTTTAGGGCCGTCTGGGGATACTGGTGTAATTTCAGTTTTATTGGCCCTGATTCGATAGAGGGAATACAATAGAAAATAAGGGATTTGAACGGTTGTTGTAAATACCACCGAAGGGGATTTTCCCCAGATTTGTTTATTTCTGCAATGATTTCGATAAAAGGATTTGGATACTTTTCTTTAAAAGTTTTTCGCTTTTGATTTTTTTTCGGAGGACTAACAATGATACATACTGTTATATAATTTGTATGGGGAAAATTTAGAAAATTAATTTATGTCAACGACCACGAGATCATAGATTTTCATCGTCCTGTATATGGCCAAAAATTGTAAATAATATAATTTAGTCATAAGCAGTGGTTCGCGGAAAGTGAAAATCGTTCAGTATTAATGATTCTACATATGAACGGACTTATACAAACGGTCGGATTAGAAAGTGCATTTCTTCACTTTGGAAGTGAACAATAGGACTTTATAAATGCTTCTTAGAAGGAAAGACGGTAAACACAATTGTTAAGTTTTAGAATATCGAGTTTTTATAGTATGTAGAAACACAAAAGTAATTTTGGTAACTCCTGGAATTTGACGAAACGGAAAAGTTGTATGCAAAAACAATTTGTTCTTAGGAAATGAAAGTAGGGATGTAATGTGTAGAGGGGATGTTTTGTGATTGGTGAGAGAGACGGATGGAGGGAGAATAGAGTGTTACAGTCTGAGTTTGAGGAGGAAAAATTTCACTGTGTAATGAAGATCTGGAGAGAGCAGTCCAGTTTTTGAAAAGTAAGAAGTCTGTGTAAATTGGTGAAGTTGGCGGCCGTGTAAACAAAATCGTAATAAAACGAAATCGTTGATCGAGTTGAGAGTTTAAATCTCCTTGTGTCCGAAGAGATTCCTGTTTCTGTCTGGAACGAATAGCCGGTCGGTATCAAATTGCGCAAGATAACGAGCAGAGAGAAAACTGAGGAGAGATTTCGAGAGAGTGCTGTTGTTTGTTTGTGAAGCAGTTTGAACGAGAAAGATCGTCGCAGCATCCGAGGAGCACGTGTGGGAGAAACGAGGACTACCTAATCCATGAGAAGAAGTAAAGAAGAGAAAAAAAAGGTTAGTCAGATTATTTGTGAATCGGAGAGAGTTGTTTTATATCACATACCATTTTGTTTATTTTTTATTGAACAGTACTACAGCATCATTTAATCATTCATAAATTCAAAGAAGAAATAAGTAATATATACAAAAGGTGAAAAGTAAATTTTGTTTTTTTTATATAATAGTAAGAACAGTCTAACGCTAACGAATTATTTAAATGAAAATTTTGTTAAAAAAAGGAGATAGCAGAATTAAAGGTTAATTTATTAGATAAGAAATAGTTGCAACAGAATTGAGTTTTAGCATACATTTAAATCTTGTATTTATGGTATATTGGATAAATAAATAATATTTATACAATTTATATGACATTGGGTATATTTATTTTCCCTCTTTTGTCCTGGATGAAGTAAGCAACTAGAGATACTAGAAGCCACAAACTAAAGGTAATACATTAATATAATTTAGCCCTGAGAGTAAATTTTATTGGAAAGTTTTATTTAATTTTGGTTGTGTTTCCATAAGTAATAATTAAAACAATTAATCAAAATAAGAATATGCTGATCAATCTCGTAACAGAGAGAAAATACAGAGCATAACAATACATATTTTTTTGGACTATTATTTCTGCCGCAAAAAACGGTAAATAACGGTGAAAAAACGTTTGTTTTTAAATTGAGGTACTCACAAGCTGTTCCTGATGAGTGGACTCAACTTGAATGTAATACGGAGATAATATGTCTGAAAGCTAGAAAAAAGGATGGATTACACCATTCCATAAAAAAGAAGATAAGGCAGACTACAAAAACTACCGCTACATCTCAGTTACCAGCACTCTCAGTATATTGTAAAAATTATGAAAACATTAATCGACAACGGATATGAACAACAAGATTTTGAGTTAAACGCTCTTGCATCGAACATATTATCTGGACTTTTAACTCAACTAAATGAAAACAGAATAGTTCACAGAACAGGATAGTTCAATGTATCTATTATTTGTGGACGTATTGAAAGCTTATTATACAATATCCAAATATAGACTGTGGCAAGTACTGGAAAACTCATCTATAAATATTACACTTCTAAAAGCAATACAACGATTTTACAAGGATATTCCTTCTTATCTCGATCTTAACTGATAATGAAATACATATCAGATAATACATGTCATTGAAACAGATATGAAGGAAGAAAATAATATTAGCACGGCTCTGGTCAAAAAATATTTCTAAATTGAAAAAAAATACAATAGGGAACTTGCATAAAATTTTAAATTAGAAGAAAATGTTATAAATCACAACAGAACATAATTTAAAACATGTATCAAAGATAAAAAAAGTTGTTTTTGTGTTCCGTTTGGCCCCTAAAGACGATTCTAAATTCAAATTAAAGCAGCTAGCCCAAAACGCGTCGTGACGTCATATGGTTGTGTGTTTACATTCTGCAGCAACAAAGTAATCAGAATTGTATTGGCGATGTTAAGTCACAATGACGACCTCTAGTCGACGAGGCCAATAAGCGGAAGAATAAGAAGAAGAATATACCTAAACATAACCGTAAATATAAATATAACTATACACTTCAACTATGTGACGCCACGGGTCGTTTGAACTATTTTAAATCACAGAAGACTTTAAATTTGTACTTTTAAGTTATTATGAGTTTTTGAAGCGTGAAATTTTGAAATTCTTATTTTTAAACAAAACTGAACATTATTATGTAATAAAAAAATGTGCAAGTTCCCAATTATGTAGGTAATAGCTATTTGTATAACAAGGGAGTAAAGTGCTACTTTTCCTCCCGAGAATGAAGTTTACTGCCCGACGCGTAGCGGAGGGCAGTAACCATTCAAGGGAGGAAAAGGCACTTTACTCCCATGTTATACATATGGTTTTTCCCCTTCCTCAAATTAATAACAAGTCATTTTTTCATTTTTACTTTATTTATGTAACTAACCAACAAAATTTATTAAAACTAAAACTAACAAGTAGGTACAATGGTACAATATAACTGTCAACTGTCAAATATAAGTCAAATTATTAATGTAAACATTGTTAAATCAAAATAACAATTTTACTGTTTTTTACCATTCTGCAAAATACAGGGTGTTTTATAAATAAACGTTAAAATGTATAGATACTTACGTAATAGAAAATAGATATTGTACAGGGCGTCAATAAGTTATATTTCATGAATGAAATACCATGGCGTCACTTTTACTTTTCCTCCCTAGGGAGGAAAAATATTTTTCCTCCCTTCATAATAAGAAAAGTACAACTTTGGTCCCTACAATCAGGTCCGGAAAAGTATACTTTCGATAGAGGTAGGTGGAAAAAGTATTTTCCACCTACCTCTACCGAAAGTATACTTTTCCGGACCTGATTGTAGGGAGCAAAGTTGTACTTTTCCTCCCTAAGGAGGAAAATATTTTTCCTCCCTAGGGAGGAAAAGTAAAAGTGACGTCATGGTATTTCATTTATGAAATATAACTTATTGACGCCCTGTACAATATCTAATTTCTATTACGTAAGTATCTATACATTTTAACGTTTATTTATAAAACACCCTGTATTTTGCAGAATGGTAAAAAACAGTAAATTGTTATTTTGATTTAACAATGTTTACATTAATAATTTGACTTATATTTGATAGTTGACAGTTATATTGTACCTACTTGTTAGTTTTAGTTCTAATAAATTTTGTTGGTTAGTTACATAAATAAATTAAGTTAAAATGAAAAATGACTTGTTATTTGAGGAAGGTGGAAAAACCATATGTATAACATGGGAGTAAAGTGCCTTTTCCTCCCTTGAATGATTACTGCCCTCCGCTACGCGTCGGGCAGTAAACTTCATTCTAAGGAGGAAAAGTAGCACTTTCCTCCCTTGTTATACAAATAGCTACTTTATAAGCGTTGTACTTTATGGATGCTAAACCTGACACCTCACTAATAACACGGAACAAAATCTCCCTGTTCTGGAAATGAATCTTTGACGCAGATCAGCAGATACAGGGTGTCCCAGACTAATTTATCCAGGTTATATTTCTTAAACTAATAGAAATTTTCGAATGGGACAAAAACTGATCAATTTTATTTGTAATACACTTTAATATGGCGTATAAAAAATCATCCCCTAAATATTCATCCCTTAGTTACAACCCCTAACTTTAATTTTTTTAATAGCACCCTGCACATTTTTTTATAGTTTGGATGTGGTCTTCTATCGTCTATTCAACAGATTTTTTAAAAATAAAATCGGTTGGTAAGTAATCAAGAAAATATCAGTTTATTTTTGTTAATTATGCGTCGCATACTAATTTATAAAGGCTATATTTCTTAAACGAATAGAGATTTTCGAATGGGAAAAAACTGATCTATTCCATTTGTAATACAATTTAATGTGGCGCAGAAAAAATGACCCCATCCCCTAAATATTCATCCCTTAGTTACAACCCCTAACTTTAATTTTTTAATAGCACCCTGTACATTTTCTTTTATAGTTTTGTATATGATCTTCTACCGTCTATTTAACAGATTTTTTTTAAATAAAATGGTTTCGTTTTACAAAACTATAAATAATGTACAGGGTGCTATTAAAAAAAATTAAAGTTACGAGTTGTAACTAAGGGATGAATATTTAGGGGATGGGATGTTTTTCTACGCCATATTACAGTGTATTAGAAATGGAATAGATCAGTTTTTGTCCCATTATAAAATCTCTTTTCGTTTAAGAAATATCGCTTGGATAAATTAGTCTGGGGCCCATAATTGAAAAAAATAAACTGATATTTTCTTGATTACTTACGAACCGATTTTATTTTAAAAAAATATGTTGAACAGACGACAGAAGAACATATCCAAAACTATAAAAAATTGTACAGGGTGCTATTAACAAAATTGAAGTTAGGGGTTGTAACTAAGAGATGAATAGCCATATTAAATTGTATCACAAATGGAATAGATCAGTTTTTGTCCCATTCGAAAATCTCTATTTGTTTAAGTTTAAGAGATATAGCCTAGATAAATTAGTCTGGGACTAATATCTAGAATGATGCACGTAAAAGATGATAGAATAAAACAAAACATGGATAGAACAACCACCATCATATGAGAAATACAGTACAGCTGAGCGAAAAAATCGAGGAAGACTGAAAACAACATGGTTTGATGTAGTCCAAAAGCAATGTCAGAGATAGATCCGTTTTCATTATGTTCTTCTAGTGTTTGTAAAATAATTGGTAGATGTCTACTAAGAGCAGAAGAACTCGCAAAGAAAACTAGGCCGGCTGGATGATACCGAGGTGGCATCGCCTTCCATACTATTTTACCCATATACGAGATGTAAAAATATTCATAATACCCGGTTTATAGCGTCCTGATCCTTACGGTTCCCAGAAGCTACGACCAGGAGTTTGGGCCGATAGGCGTGAATGGAGACGAAACCGAAAAGCGCAGGACGCTATAAACCTGGCATTATAAATATTATTACATCCCGTATATGGGTAAAATAGTATTCAGGGCGATACCACCTCGGTATCTTCCAACTGGCCTGACTTTCTTTACGAGTTTTTCTGCTCTTCGTCGATATGTTCCAATTATTTTGCAGGCACTGGAAAGAACATATTAACCCGGGAACAGTCGCCCTCTCTTCTGTCACGTAATCAGTCGCGCGATTAGATTACATTCAACAATACGAATTTAAATACGAATTTAAATCAAATTTTTATTTTATAATATTTTATTTACGTGTAATATTAAAAATATCTATTTTTAACAATTCCAAAGCTACTTGGTTCTCACCAAAGCCATAAATTCTCTAAAAAAATAAAAAAAAATTGAGAAATAAAAAAAAACAAAAAATAAAATACCTATACATTACTACAATCTTCCTCGAGGCACTTACGAGTGGAAAATTATGTTCCAAAATTTTTCATGAAGTTGTCACGAAGAAGAATAAAATGTTAGATTTTTTCTGACGGCGCGACTGCTACCGGGTTAAAACTATTCAAAAAAATATACAATATATTTTATTCCCCTTCTTAAAATCCAGTTTACTTTGCTATGCCACTGATCTACTTGAGCAAAGTTAATGTTTCAAGTCCATTGTTTAGGGGGAAAGAAATGTTTCTTGTTCTTGTGCCCTTATCTTGAAGTGATTCGATGCCGGGGGACCATGAAGTGGCGTTATCTGAGATAACGCGGCACAATGAAGGACAACGATGTCGAATAACGCCAAAGCGAGAACTTTCAAGTTGATTTTCGGGAGATTTAGCAATAAGGTGAGAATTTGTGTCAGCGAAATGTTTCTTAAAATCCTTGTTAAGTTTGGTAATTACGGAAAAGTTATTTTGTTTACCTCATAATCTAAAAAATATTTAACTGTATTAAAAAAAATATTGATCATAATGTAGGTAAACTCAATCACAAGATTTTTAGAAAAAGGGTAAAAATATGTATATTCATATTGGTAGGGGAACCCAATTGTGGATTTTTGCAGTTACTCGAGCGCGTCAGATTATTACATGGGGAGAAACCTTGTACCCTGAAAATGTACCTCTACCATATTATATTGGCTCTTATTGCAGGGGAAGTCGTTAAGGGGGACCCGAAAAAAAATCTATTCTTAGAAAAATTCGAAATCGTCATGAACCAACAAAAAAGAGACTTCTGTTGGAGTGAAAGTAAAGAGAATGATATACTCTAACAGAAGTAAGAAGAAGAAAGATAACTAGTGGAACAAGAATAGAGAGTGAGGGAGTGAGGTGGCTTCTACGTTGAAGAAGCCGAAATAATAAAGAATACTTTGCAGTAGTATTATGGAGGGAAAACTGATAAGATGTAGAAATAGATGTACTGGGGTATGGACTATGAACTGATAATAAAGATATGAATAGACAGAGGCAAACTGAATGGAGTTGGCTAGTAAGAGATGCAAGAGAACGACAACTGGACACTCAAGGATGGATACGGCTCATTTGCATGACTGTCGAAGACGGTAGCTCAAAGTAGTTATTGACGATGACTAGAAAAGGTATGTATTAAGATAAGAATAATGTACTGAAAATGTATAAAGATGAATAAATGCTAAAGAAGAGCCAATTAAATAAAACTAACAAATCATGGGCGCCAAGAAAATGATCTTCGATCACTCTCCCAGGTATCTTACACTGCTGTCAAATATTAAATAAATAAGTATATAAAAATATAAAGGAAATAAGAATAAATGACATAAAAAATGAATCAATATTTATTAAAAATTACTAGATTTTTAACAATCTCTGAGTTAAACCAAATTGAATATAATGTGCCTTTAAAATGACAAAGTTATACAAAAGTCATATCTATCTAAGATAACAACAATAATGTTACCTGTTACAAAAATTAAACACCTCTTACATATATATAGGGTACAACTCACATGAGACTTCTACCAAATGGTTATAGTACGCTTGCTACGTACCACTAAATGGAAACCGACAAAGAGGAAAATAATACAAATAAATAGGCACAAGCCTGACTAAGACAAAATACAATAATAAATTAATCAAAGTTAATGAATGAAAGCTAAAGAAATGAAGTTAGATAAATATACAACGACTTAAAAGGACCAAATAAATGAAGTAAATCGAATAGACAATAAAATATTTGGGAAACAAGCAAGTAATATTACACAATAAATATCCAACCAATAATAAAGTATAAAACCTAATTTTTTTGGGCATATTCCTGTGCACAAGAACTTACCGTAAATACAACAGTTTGGGAACAAAATAGACTAATATTGAAATATGTTATAATAAAAACCAAAGGTAAGCTAAATCTGAGAAAAAATTAATAACATAGTGCATTAAACCAAAAGTCCGAAAAAAAAACGCAACGGTTACTAAAATCACAAACTTAAACATTCCCAAACAAATCCCTTCATCGAACGACTTCAAGATAAAGTTCGATGCTGCAATCCATAGGCTGCAATGAGCACACGGAAAGTGCTAACCTGTCCTATCCGTAATTGCAGGTAGAAAGATGACAGAAAATGAGACCGGAACGCCACATAGCTTGTTCTCAAATTGACATATTCCCTGATCGACTTGGCTGTGGCTGTAATATCCCTAGGTGGTCAAGGGGGCTACGACTTCACATGATGGTTTCTTCCAAATTGCTAAAAACAGATCCCTAGTTTTATTTCCCATATAAACATGTGAGCAAAAAGTAGAGAGAAGAAGAAATAAATCAGAAACATTTTTTAGAAGAAATAATACTGAAAAATTGACCATTAACTGAGACAAAAACTAATCTCATTTAACCTTGAACATGTGAGTGTGAAGATATGAACAGATATAATGACTTTGAAATTGAAATTTGAAAGTAGAATATGATTTATCTGAGAGAATATGATATTTGTAAAAATATATTGAATTTATAAAAATATTGGATGTTCAATCAGTTTAAAACCTACAGCGAAGTAATGATAATTATTTCCAATATTAATTTGAGGACTTCAAAATGTTTGGTTATGTAAAACCAAAAAACACATTAATATACCTATAATTTTCCTTAATGAATGTTCAAGGAGCAAAAACTTAAGTAAATGATTATCTTTTGTGGTGTATAAATAGAAACCAATCAATAGAAAATAACAGGTTTACTTAGCGAATAAGAGAACTTTAACATTTATATAAGTTTAAGTTATACTATATAAGTTTCTAGTGAATCAAACTAATTATAATAAATATCGTGAAGTTTTGACAGGAAACTTTCTACCTAATCAAATCAAATATTAAAATAATTTTACTTTGAACTAGGTAAAGTATTCGGTTCTGCAGTTTCCCGAAAGTTTAAAAAGAGCCCTTATTTTACTAAAAGTCCAAAACTCGTGGCAGAACTCAAAAAGTACAAACCAATTTAAGTTTACAAATTCTAAAATTAATTTCAAAGTAAGAACTTAACACTAAGCTCTCCATCAAATCTTGTTGTTTAGTTTTAATTAAATTACCGTGGAAGACTATTTTTAAATATAACGGATACAACGAGAGGACCTAGTTATATGAGTGTCTAGCAGATTTTGTTTAAATTTAATATAATCAAAATTTGAGCAATACAAATAAATTACCTCCCCTCTGCGAACCAGCGGTAAGAGAGCCTACCATTGGATTCAGGTCCGTGAGTTCGAATCTCATCAGGGGCAGAACATTTTTCATTTATTAAAAATTAATAAGTGAAAACAGTTTCTATCCTTGTAGTCCAGGGTAATAAGGTTTTCTCCATGACACTCGAGCAGCCAGGGTACTGAAGCATTTTTTCGACAGGTAATACCTATAAGAGCAAATTGTAACTATTTCCTGCGTAGGATCTGGCGGCCATTTTTATTTATAAACAACTAAGTGTCAAAAAATGGCATTTTTCCCTTTTTTTTCAAATCAATGGAAAACAGTAAAACTTATGGTTCTTTTAGTACAAATATCTTTGAGATTATGGAAAAAGCTTTAAAATGACGTATTACAAAGTTTGATATACTCATTTATTGTTAATATAATTGCGAAAAAAGGTCGGAATTGCAAAAAAAAATATTTTCGCAATATTTATTGTAAAAATTAGTGTACAGCTTTAAAATTTTTGTCAAATGAGGGTTCTTTGGTGCTTAATATGTGATAAAAATTTCAAAGCGATTCACTCAATTGTTCAAATTTTATTCAAATTGTTTTTCGCAGAGAGCATTTTTTTTGCAATAACATAAGTCAGAAAAAAATGACGTTAGAACCATTCCACAGGTGCCAAATGAAAGAGCATATTTTCAACTTGGTTTAAAAAAAGCGAATAAAAAATGCATTTATTAGTAATAAATAATTATGCAAAAGTATCGTAAATCTTTCCTTATAAACTTTTTATTTTGTTATATAAGAAATTGTATATATTTATTACAATTTTTTATCAAAACAAATTATTCAAAAAGTTTATAAAGAAAGATTTACGATACTTTTGCATAATTATTTATTACTAATAAATGCATTTTTTATTTGCTTTTTTTAAACCAAGTTAAAAATATAGCTCATGCTCTTTCATTTGACACCTGTGGAATGTTCTAACGTCATTTTTTTCTGACTTTTGTTATTGCAAAAAAAATGCCCTCTGGGATAAACAATTTGAATAAAATTTAAACAATTGAATGAATCGCTTTGAAATTTTTATCACATATTAAGCACCAAAGAACCCTCATTTGACAAAAATTTCAAAGCTGTACACTAATTTTTACAATAAATATTGCGAAAAGATTTTTTTTTTGCAATTCCGGCCTTTTTTCGCAATTATATTAACAATAAATGAGTATATCAAACTTTGTGATATGTCATTTTAAAGCTTTTTCCATAATCTCAAAAATATTTGTACTAAAAAATCATAAGTTTCACTTTTTCCATTGATTTGAAAAAAAAGGGAAAAATGCAATTTTTTACAGTTAATTGTTTATAAATAAAAATGGCCGCCAGATCCTACGCAGGAAATAGTTACAATTTGTTCCTATAGGTATTACTTGTCGAAAAAACGCTTCAGTATCCTGGCTGCTGAAGTGTCACGAACAGGGTATATTTTTGTCTTATTACGCTGGCCTATTGTGGAATCGGTACTCACCGAAGGGACCGCAGAGGTTCAGATACAATTAGCTTCTCTTTGTAAAGACAATGAAGTCGACTTTTCAAAGTAACAAGACATTTACTCAACACACAGCACACACTACACTAGATATCTGATTGTAAAATCAACTATACCATGCCAATGGCCATTAGTTGTCGAGGCATTAAGCTAAATAAATAAAAAAAAATTACCGAGTTCAACTGTAGAATTACAAAACTTACATAATAGATGCAACAGAGGACACTGTTTTAATAACTGATTCGGATTATAGTCTCCAGATGCTGTTAAATAGGGTCACTGAGAGTTGTGAAAAAATTGGGATGAAAATCAATACTGCGAAAACCAAAGTTATGAAGATATGAAAAAACAAAGATTTATCCCATCCAACATAGGTAATATGTGAACCAGTAACAGCTTGGATACGTAAACCAATACAAATATCTTGGCTGTTCAACAATAAACTTGTGTTAACATGAAGTAAGAGCGAGAATGTAGGTAACCCGACATTGCTTTATCAAAATGAAAAACTTACTTTCTAACAGTACGGTAGCATTAATATCAGCCTTTGATGTCGTTTTCTGCATTTCTATGTATGGTCAATACTATTTTATGGAACGGAGGCCTGGATGCTCAACATAACGCTGATAAATAAGTTAGAAGACTTTGAACTCTGGCTTTATAGAAGGATCGTGAAAAGACCTCGTACAACCCACACCACCAAAAGAATGGTCTGAGGAGAATAAGTACAGATACGGAGCTGCTAAAGATCATCAAAGTTAGACAAGTTAGCTACCTGGAACACATAATGAGAAACAAAAATTATTACCTCGTGCAACTAATCATCCAGGGAAACATTGAAGCAAAACGGAGTCCCGTTAGGCGCCAGATTTCATGGCTTCATCAAGATATTTTTCTTCTCCTTAGTTCTATCTTTTCCAAATACCTTGCTCTGAAGAATATATCGCAACAAGCCATATCTCTGTTCATTACTTATAACATGGTCAATATATTCTAGTTTGCGCTCTTTGATTGAGAGCAAAGAGACAAGACGAAATAACAAATTATGTACATATCACTTTTCTTCCGAATGTGTTCGTACTTAGTTTTCTATGTAAGTGAGCAAAATCGACAAGTCGCAAGGTACTTTTGACAAACACTACCTACAAATATGTACTTTTTCATTGACCACTCTGTACTTTTGAAAACATAGTTCTGTCAGTAAGTTCCAAGTGACTTGAGATCCTCATCACTGATCCGGGTTTTTTTAACTGATTCAGTTACGCTGATCCGGGTCTTTAAAAAGATCCGTATATCTCATAATTACCTACGAGCCTTTTTCAGTAATTTTATTTAATTAGAATTTCCTAGTAAAGAAATAAAAAAGACTTGTGCAAAGGATCAAATAATACGCAGTTGGCTGCACTTTTGAAAAATTCGCCGTTAAAACAAATGAAAGTTCTGCAATCGGAGCCCTTACACCCAAACGCTTTTAGGACGTTTGGGCATATACAAATTCCAAATTTCCTCGAGAATAATCCCTCTGATCTTTCAATCATCACATCGAAGCATCCTTGTAGCATCCTTTCAAACAGCTTACCGATGCATGAAAGGAGGGAGATGGGGTGATACTTCTTCCCACTTTTGGGGAGCATTACTAATTTAGATATCCGCTAAGGCTCAGGAAAGTCTTTTGGTAATACCTGGTCGAGTCCAGAGGACCTCTGCGTTTTAAATGCGCCCAATTCCTTGACTAGATCGGCTCGCTCAGATAGTACAGTCGACGGCCCGCTCAGATATCTCGTCCCTCCATATTCCACACCATCTGCGGTTCGATAAGAGCTATCGTGTTACCTCGAGCATATCGAGTGCCTATTTTAGCCTAGGTCACCAATTTCAGGCTCTATAATTTCAGCCATTATAGGTATAGGGTTTGAGGACTGCACTTTATTAGTTATTGTTGCCAGCCTTCCAGCTTCAACGGTACCATGAATTTGCGTCAATAGACTACATAACACCAAATTATCTATTGACTCTAAATCCGATAGAAGTTTTCATCAGACTAAGAGGTACTTAGGACCCGAGGGGTATTTAAATCGGACTTACCCATATGCCCCAATACAAAGGAACAGGGCCAGACTTCTCAACGCTCTCTCGGGAAAAATTGGCAAGACACACAAGAAGACTCTCATTCACACTTACAAGACCTTTATTCGACCCGTCATGGAGTACAAATCATGTATCTACTCTCTTTGCTCAAGACAAAAACAAGAGAGGTTGTTGAGGACAGAGCGCAGAGTCTTGCGTAGATGTAACTATGAGCACTGGCGATATCCCTCAAACGAAATCCATAACATCTCGAACATCCCCAAAATCACCGAGAGAATAAACTCTCTGAACAGGAACTTCACAATCAAAGTAATCAACGGCCCCCCTTCCGACACACAAGAATCTCTCAAATGTTCCTGTTCATCTTCCGGCCACGTACTCTACCGAAAGCCCAAACGCAAAAAGATTCACGTACCGTCCGCTCTAATGCAAACATGCATTGACGAACTCCCGGTAGAGTACGAAAACATCCTTGAGGCTACCCCGTTAGCCTACCGTACCCACCTCTAACATTTCCTCTTCCCTACCCCGAACAGGGATAAGTTGGTTTTTTGCGGTTTCCCAACTTCATTGCACAATTATACCTGTTCGTCCCAAGAAAATAGCCGCAACTATTTTCTCCACTCGAACGCTCACTGTCCACGCTGCGCTCAAAGCCACCTCCTGACCGCCGACGAGGGACGCAGGTTCGCCTGTCGTTGTACAATGGTTTCTAGGGAGACTGGTCGAGAGCAAAGCACGGACAGTACACGTAAATGTCTATGGAACCAACAACAATCCATCAAACTTTCTTCTCTGTTGATTCCTAGCCTTCTGGACACCACCGTCCGGCATAACCAAGGATCCAAGAACACCAGGACACGGCGCTTGCCCCAGTGTGTTTTTCGGACTGTTTGCTTTTGCTGCCAACTCTAAACATTCACCACAAACCCTGAAGAGGACAAAATCCTAAACGGGGAAGCACATTGAACGCATTTCTTCTGATTATTATCCAGACAAGCAAATCAAACAATGTAGTAGTATATGCCCCAAAAGGAAAAGCTTTGACCAGTGTATGTTGCCTGTACTCACTTATGGAGCCGAAACATTAACACTCACAAAAAAGGTCGTGAATAACATTCACGTAACTCAGAGGGCTAAGAAGCGCCAGATGTTGGGTGTCTCAAACAACAGACGCTGTCGAAAAAATCGCGTCGCTAAAGTGGAATTGGGCAGGACACATCATTAGATTGTCAGACAACCGATGGACCAAGGGTATTGTCGAGTGGAGGCCACGAGAAGAAGCACTACGGAGCAGAGGACGACCACCAACCAGATGGGCCGACGATCTGAAGCATGTTATCGGTAATTGGATGCAAACGACACAAAACAGAGAAAGATGGAGAGAGCTGAGTAGACATATATGGTTTGTTGATGATGATGAATTTTTGCTTTATTATACCCTTTGTATACCCTTGGGTTATTGCAAACAAAGGCTGACAAAGGCTTTCGATCGCATCCAAGTCGAAGACGTCTTACATTTACTGTATAGAAGAAACATGCCAATCAATATTATACAAACCATTGAAAACATCTATTTTCATAATCGAATACAGGCAAAGATAAATGGAAAACTAACGCAATGTATACCAGTATAAAGCGGAGTCAGACAAGGTGACTCATTAAGCCCACACCGAGAGAACAATTTCTTTTCTCCTAAAACACCGATTTCTTTGAGCAATATTTCTTAAAAGTTAACATATCCTATTAACTTAAACATACCGGTTCACATATAAAGAAACGAGTTTTTTAAACACAACTCAATAATTTCTTACAGATAATTTCTTCAATACTAAGAAATGCATTAATGGCTACATTTAATTTTCTTATCCTAAAGTTTTTATTTCTTAAATTGAAAACTACAAATATTTTGCAGTATAAGAAATATAATGTTAAGTTAATGCATATTTATATTTGTGAACAAGAAATTTTCTTTCAATTAAATAAATATTTTAAACCACAAGAAATAATTCTTCAGAAATACCCTCTGTAGTAACTGTGGTTATAAAATAAAAACTTTGTCATTAATGCCGAAATGTTACTCGCAAAGAGATTTTCTTCCACAAAAGAATTGCGCAGATTAACTATTTATGATTTAGTCGTCAGTGTTTGTCAAGATGGCGTGATATGTTCATGTTCATATAGATGGATGTTGGATTTATTGGTGTACTTTAAAAATTAACGGATATTTTGAAGGTACGTACATATATAGGTATTAAATAAAAGTAAATTGAGTAATTTAAGATGTAATAATAATATTGTTGCGTATCCGAATGGTTAAAAAAGAAATATAATAGTATCTTTATATGCTTTTTAGGTATAATGATGGACGACTCTGAAATAAAGGAGCTTATTTTTCTAACTGGGAAATATGCCACAATTTAAAGCTGGGACAGAATGATATAATATATAGCTTCAGAACAATATTAAGAAAGGAGTTATTAACCAACTGCGGGACCTTCCAGAACTTCATACATGTAAGTACCTTTTTAAAAATGTGTATACTTATGTATCAACTATAATAGGTTTCTTGAATGTATCGTCTTCTATAAAAATATACAATATAACGCTATATCAAACATGGCGGGTGCAACGCTGAAGATTTTTTCTGTTAATTTATTTGAGATAAAGAAATCAGTTAGTCTAAAAGAAATATATGTTTATGGTTAAGAAATGTTATTGCCGAAAACGGTGAATTAGTTAATATGTATTAAATGACTTAGATGTAAACTAATAATACTTTCCCGTAATAAAATTTCTTAATAATTAGGTATGCTGTCTCTTCTAGATTATAAAAATTAAGAAAATTACATATTATTATGTCTGCTTCAATGCTTTACATTGGTTGTATTTTCCCTCTTGTTTTAGCTAACAATGTTTATTGTGTGACTTAATGTTATACAGATAAATAATTAATATTTCATTAACAAAAAGAAAAAAATAAACAAATATATGTAGGTTAAATAATGCCATATGTTTGAACTAAATATGATTGATTATTATTAGTATTAATAGTTCTTACGTGGGGCCGTGTATTTGTTTTTTTTTGTATTTCCTAAATTTGTCAAAATAAATATCTATATCTTTATAAAAATTTTTTTATTAAAGTAAGTTTACTCTTTCTACATAACGATTTTGTTTTAGTGAATTGCTGATATACAAAGTGCTATTAACAAAAGAAGGAAAAATTTGAGGAAGTTGGATTTGCCTCTCCATCCTTTTATTGTTATGTAGAAGCCAGTGGTTTAAGGGTGGAGAAAATATTTGTATGTAATAATAACGTTTTATATCTTGTTTTATTAATAAATAATGATTTTACCTTAACACAATGATTTATTTCGCCGTATGTAATATCACTTTATTTTCAAGAAATATTAACTTAACTCTAAATATACGTTTATCTCTGCGAAATATATTTCTTAACATTAAATAAATAAATTATTAATAGTAAAATAATAATATTCCTTACTAAGAAATATTATTGCTCAGAAAGAACAGTTTTCTAATGTGTAGAAAATATATTTTTATGACTAATAAAATTAATTAACATCAAGTGTAATTTCTTTCTGATAAATGGGTTTGAAGTTTGCCAGAAAGTGATAGTTCAATCATGTTTAAGATATATTTCTTTGGCTATAGTAGAATTTATTTGAAATATTTTAGAAAATTATATCTTACATACAAAGATATATTTCTTAGGCAATATGCTAAGTCGATCTTTCTTAAATATTAATAAAGTTTCTTTATGTCAAGAATTTTTTTCTCTCGGTGCACTGCTCTTTAATATAATAATAGACGAAATAATAGAAGCAGTACGTAAAGGTCATGGTTACAGAATGGGGAATAAAGAAATTCAAATATTATGTTATGCAGACGACGCGACGCCGCAATAATCGCCGAGACAGAAGACGATCTCCAAAGATTAACACACATCTTCAATACAACAGCCAAGAAATACAATATGATAATATCAGCAGAAAAAACCAAATGTATGACAACATCTAAATACCCACTACGATGTAAAATCGAAATTGATGGGAAAATAATAAAGCAGGAAGCAAGGTTTAGATATCTGGGAATTGATATAACCAGTTACGGGGATGTTGAAGAGGAAGTACGACGACAAAGCTTAAAAGCAAGTAAAGCGGCGTGATCTCTTAATGACACAATCTGGAAGAACAAACACCTAAGACAAGACACAAAAGCAAGAATCTAGAAGGAAGCAGCAATTAGACCTATATTGACATACACGGCGGGCGGAGACAAGAACTGACATATCTAAAATGAGACTACTACTAGATACAACAGAGATGA
The DNA here is from genome assembly GCF_917563875.1 of Diabrotica virgifera virgifera. Classification (NCBI taxonomy): domain Eukaryota; kingdom Metazoa; phylum Arthropoda; class Insecta; order Coleoptera; family Chrysomelidae; genus Diabrotica; species Diabrotica virgifera. The sequence goes on from NC_065449.1 coordinate 246,693,834, forward strand.
AAATACTCGACGAATATCAGGGAAAAGTCTGTTGGATAGGGAGAGAAGCGAAAACATAAGAAGATCATGCAATGTAGAAGACATAAATGGATGGGTGACAAAACGGAAACAGGAGTGGAACACATTAGTAGAATGGCAGAGGATATGATAGTACGAATAGCACGAGATAAGTCACCAAATGGACGAAGAAGCATTGGTAGACCAAGAAAAAGATGGAGCGATAACTTAAACAATTTTGGGAGGCTAAGATTAAAGAAGAAACAGGATTTAAATCCTACATACAAGAATGAAGAAAAAGAAGAAGAGTTTTTGCACAGACACCCTTGCTCCGACAAACATACATTTATGTACACGGTTTCGAGTAGGTCCCTATATTTTATGTTTAATCTCTCAACGTATAAGTTTTCACCTATCGCCACTGTATTTCCCAAAAATATGTACCTAGGGGCCTTTCCTAGTACGTTTGTTTAATTAGAATTTTCTGGTTAAAAAAAACCAAAAAAACTTCTGTAAAGGATCAAATGACTGTCGAGTAAAACAACGCAAACGGTTTTATGAGTTCGACACAGTTGGCTGCACTTTTGAAAAATCCACCGTTAAAACAAATGAAAGTTTTCCTGCAATCAGCGCCCTTACACCCAAACGCTTTTAGAACGGACTAGAGCTCCCATCCAATTAATCAAATAAACAATCGAAGTTTGTAAATATCACGGACTGATAAGTTTTAACTAAAACGGCCCCGGATTAAAATCAAAGGAAGTAGCATATTCCATGGCTTATTATGGAGTGAAGCGAAAATCAATTCTGCAATTTCATTAATGGTAAGTTAGGTACACATTTCCAATTGTCAATGCTTGGAAATAATGGCCGTTCGTGAAACTGGGTCAAACTCAGTAACTGCTGTGTGCGAAATTGTGTAGTTTATGCATATCACCACCGAATCCGTCTATTTATGGTCCAAGAGCTGGTAGACAATTTTGAGTAGGTATTTGAGGCGATCAAATGTTTATGTTGAAACTTTTTCTTTTATAGAAGGTTGGAAATCATCATAGCTATGCGGACCCTGTTGACTGCTGCTCTAAATAGCTCTGCACTACTGCATCCGATCCATTCACTTAAGTTCTTAAGCCAGGATATTCTTTGTCTTCCCACATTTCGCTTTCCTCAGATTTTGCCTTGCATAATAAGTTGTAATAATAGGTATTTTTGCCCCCTCAGCACATGTAATAAGTACTCAAGTTTTTGTCTTTTGATAGTCAATATTATCTCCGTTCTATTTCCTATCCTTCTAGTTAGTTCCACGTTTATTGGCATTCTTTGAATCCATAATATTCGTAGGATTCTTCTGTAACACCAAAATTCAAAGACGGCCAACTTATTCAGATGGACTTGTTTTAATGTCCACGCTTCCAAGCCATAAAAAGACTAGAGAACACTTAACACCGAAGCATCCTTAGGTGTAGTTCTAACCTTATAGCCCGACAACAAAGAAACTTTTCAAGTTTAATAAATGATGTTTAAACTAATCCTGGTCAATTGCTATGAATAGAATATTCCTGCACAAGTACTGTTTATTGATTACAAGGCAGCTTATCATACAATAGACAGAAATAAAGTAATACAAAGGCTAAAATAGTTTCAAGTACCAACAAAAATAATAAGTTCTGAAGCTATTTCCTTGTGGCATTTTTATAATTACGTATTTTTTATGGGAAATAAGCCACAATTTTACTAAAAAATGAATTTATTAACGTTTCGAAGCCCAAATCGGGTTTCGTTGTCAAAATACAAAATATTATTAAAATAAACAAACATGTTGCTAAGTAAAAAAATTCTTCTATAATTTATTTAATCTGACTCATTTATATTGGCAATTCAGACGTATATTATACATTTTAAAGTAGAAGACTTTAAAATGATATCGCCAATATTTATGAGTTGCGCTCCTGGGACGACTTTACTAAAAGATAGTTCATTCGATTACATGAAATCAATCCCAACTCAAGAATATCCGTCGCAAAAAAATCATAGCATGTGATCTGTTTGTCATTGTCTTTTTAAAGACAGATCACATGCTATGATTTTTTTGCGACGGATATTCTTGAGTTGGGATTAATTTCATGTAATCGAATGAACTATCTTTTAGTAAAGTCGTTAAAGTCGTCCCAGGAACGCAACTCATAAATATTGGCGATATCATTTTAAAGTCTTCTACTTTAAAATGTATAATATACGTCTGAATTGCCAATATAAATGAGTCAGATTAAATAAATTATAGAAGAATTTTTTTACTTAGCAACAACATGTTTGTTTATTTTAATAGTATTTTGTATTTTGACAACGAAACCCGATTTGGGCTTCGAAACGTTAATAAACTCATTTTTTAGTAAAATTGTGGCTTATTTCCCATAAAAAATACGTAAAAATAATAAGATTAGTAAAAATAATACTTAGAAAAAGTATTATTTATGCTGTGAAATGCAATGGTACAGTCTCAGAAGAATTCGAAGTGAAAAAAGGAGTTCGTCAATAAGACCCATGGCCTTTTATGTTATTCAATATATCTCTGGAAAAACTAATTGTGAGGGATAGTGGAATAAATAGGTGCGGAAGTCTTTTCTACAAGGAACACCAATGCCTGGCGTATCCTGATGATGTGCAAGAAGTAGAGAAGAATGGCAAGTACGGCACAAAAACTGTGGCAGGCTAGTGCTAAGATTGGATTGAAAGTGAATATAAATATTGTTATGCTCTATTATATCTATTTAATTAAATTGATTAGCAAATTCATATTTTAGTTAGTTATTCAATTATTTTATTTACTGCCTATGTAAAACAAAAACTAAATTCAAATTCAATTTTCAAATCAATTTTATTCTCAGGGCTAATTTTGTATTGTAGACAATACCTGTGATCTGTGGCTTCTAATATTTCTGATTGCTTACTTCTTCCGGGGTGGAAACAGGAAAATTGAAAACACTCAATATCATATAAATGTAATCTATTGTTTTTATCAAATAAGCCGTGTACATGTGATTAAAAAAATATTAAATTTAAACTTTGTTGCAACAATTTCTTACTTAATCAATTAAACTCTAACTCTGATATCTCCTTGTTTTGACAAAAAAATTATTTAATTAATTTATTTTTTACTCATATTAAATAAAATTTACTTTTCTTCTTTTGACTTGATTTCTTAAATTTTAAATGACTAACTGCGTAAAAGAAAAGTTCAATAAACAAATAAACAGATATGGGTTTGATATAAACAAATTTTCTCCATTCCGACAAATAATTTGACTGACCTTTTTGTTTCTTCACTGCCTCGTTCTCTGGATTGCGCCGTCCTTGATTCTTCCAAACATGTACTCTCTGGATGTTGCGAAAAAGTCCCTCTCGTCACGACTGCTTCCAAAATCATACAGGATTTACTCGAATTCTGTTACTTAGTTTTCCTTGTTCGATATCTTGTGCAAAAAGATATTTATCAGCTACTCGTTCTAGACAAAACAAAGGAAGCTCCCTCGGACCAGGAAAATTGACTCTTCAACCGATCGACCATTTGGTTTCAACTTGATTCTGCTCGCAAAAGGTCGATTACACACACTCTACACTGATTACTAAACCTTTTAAAACAAAAAACTGGACTGCCTTCCACCGATGTTAATTACACAGTGACCTCTCGTCTCTCGCCAAATTCCGACTCCCCTCTACCTCATCTTTCCCACTCAATCAAAACCACGCCTCTCTCAAAACCTTTCATACCCATTTCTTCTGAACCAAATTTTTTTTCACAGAACTTTCCCATTTTGTCATATTTCAAGAGATATCATAATTAGTTCTTTCCTACTTTCTACTTTAAAATCTAAACCTCATACAATTTGTATAACACATTAAAAACCTTCCCGGAAAGGATCTTAAAGCCGTCTTTGTTTTCGTCAACGATGTCCACTTTCTAATCACCGAAATGTTTGTTCATGACCCGTGCATTTCGTCGAATCACTTATTAGTCGTTTCACTTTTTCCCGAAACACTTGCTTAATAACAAAATTAAATTCTAAACAATTTTGGTGATGAAAATACAGGGTGATGAAAAACTATCATTTCATGGTCGTTGATATAAATTTAATTTTTTCTGAATTTCTTTACAAAAAAAAAACAATTCTACAACAATATATATCCACGTACAAGGAAATTGCAAGGAAAAAAGAAAGAAACAGCATGAGACACTTTAACTTATGGATTGGGATGGATCAGAGGTAGAATGTGAGAGGATGGACAAATATATGTATTTGGATACACTTACTAATACTCTAAGGAACAAGACATAAAAGGAAGAAGCAGAAATCCAATTAAGACCAACCAAGAGTAATAGATGCACTGGGGCTATGAACAACACAATTAAGAGAATGGAGACGACAAACGAACAAAGAAGAGTACCAACTGCATGCTAACCCGCCGATATTAAAAATAGTGAGAAAACGCAGACTAGAATGGCTCGGTCATCTATGTAGAAAAACTAAAGCAGGGCAGACAAGTCAAGAATATTGAGACCAAGATGAAAAAGAGAGGGAGACCAAGAAGGAAATGGAGAGATGCAGTAATGGAAGATCAGCGAGTTCTGACAGCTAATAATATAAAACAATGGAAATTATCCATTCAGCAATGGGCCTAAAAGGCCTGTTAATATATACCTACTACTATGTATACCGGGTGGTGAATCATAGGAAACTGAATGTAAAATTCTAAACAGTTGAATTCCTGCTTCGCTAATTATTTTACATCAAAAGTCATGAGAGAATATTTGTAGAGAATTGAAATCTGTATTAAAATCAAAAGTTAAAATTGTTCTACGATTTAAACGCATTCCAAAATTTTGAAAAATATAATACATTTGCCACAGTAGGTATGTGTGTAAAAGTTAGGCCACACGTTACTATTTAACTAACACTGCTGAATAAAAAATCTTTATTATTAATACTTTCTCCGCAACTGAGGGTATCTTATCAACTCTATTGTTTTTGAACAATAAACGATAAAATAATAATATTGACAGTTCAAAAATGTGAAAATAATAACTGTACTGTGACACATTATTGCACTGTGTGTGGCGTAATTTCGGGCTGAAAAACTGAAAAATGTGTTACATTTTTACAAAATTTTGGAATATGTTTTATTGATGAACTCTACAAATAGTTTTGATTGTCTTTTGATGTAAAATAATTAGGGAAGCAGGAGTTAAACAGTTTAGAATTTTACATTGAGTTTCCTATGGCCCGTTTTTCAATTCACCACCCGGTATATTAACTACTATAGCGTATCTTAGATATTATCTACCTAAAAATTCCACCAGCTCCACTACTATTAGAATCGACTCTTAAAATTCGAACACAAAATTAATTGTTTATATCGTTTAGTTTGTTTAATATGTAACACAAATATTACTATTAGTTTTGTAGTTACCAGTTAGACTAATGTCATTACAAAACGTTAGTATGCAGCAAAAGCATTAATGTATGTTGACGTTTCGATAGCGCTTTGTTCGATTGTTCTAAAATCGTTTATCTGTGGAGTAAATCTGCTTTATACAATTTTATGAAAATAGTATCAGATAATAATAGGCCTGGATCCCGTATACCAAAAAAAGTTGATTAATAGCAAGCTGAAAATTTGTTAATAGCTTAACGGTGTCTAGTCTTACAAACTTTGATGTACGAGAACACTGGAACAGGGGTAGTTTTAATTGTGGAATAGTTTAAAAATTTGGAACGTCAGATTACGAAAACGTCCCCCGTATTTTGTCGGACAGAACATCCAATTGATTTGTTGCCCTTTCATTAAACTCTCATGCAAAAATCAGACTGCTATTTACCACTAGGGTGGAACGAAAGGATAGGAAAAAAAAATTTTTCTTTCATGGAACTTTCTAATAGCACTCCAAAGTTGCCTTATCATGTCTACAATAAAATTACAAAATATTTTTGTTCTAGGTTTACATCTTGAGGTGCCGCAAGAGCTTTGAAAAGATAGGTTTTTAACAAAAAATACAGAAAATTTCAAATATTTTTATTTAACCTGGTGACGTAACTAACATTTCTTAGTCAAATATTGTTTCTAATAACAGTAAACATTGCTATCATTGCTATATGTACACGTAACTAACATTTCTTAGTCAATAATTGTTTCTAATAACAGTTAACATTGCTATCATTGCTATATGTACACGTAACTAACATTTCTTAGTCAAATATTGTTTCTAATAACAGTTAACATTGCTATCATTGCTATATGTACACATTGCTATAAGATTTCTTTAGTTACGATATTCATCTTGATACTTAAATAAAATGGTTTTTTGTCTCAAACTTGGGCATGATCTTTGGGAAGAAATCTTTGCTCTAACAAAGCCATTTTTACTTCAAGACCATAGACGCTAAGAGACGACACAGTCACGAGCTTTATGGCTCTTTTCGCTGCCTGTGTATGACAGGGAAAACACAGAAAATCCACACACAGTACCTGACAACTAGGGTCTCTTGCTTCACTTATATATTTTTTAAGTCCTCGTCAGTTCTATGTTTTGCCATAGGAGGCTAAGTAATTTTATTCTACCGTCCAGTTAATTATATCTATATCAATGTAAGTCATTGGCATTAAAGTTAAGCTTCGGGACAACAAACTTCCTTACACCATTTATGAGTTCCGATCTTGCCTTGAAAAGTCGCAGCAGACCTAGCTCCCTTATATGTTTTCTCTTGTCCCATTCCTTTGAATTACTCGATCAATTATTTAGAGATGTTCCTCACAAAGATAACGTGAAAATTTGATGAGTCTCCATAGATGTTTTGATCCATTTACACAAAATCGTTTCAGTTTGATATGAAATCAGACTGGGACATACACCTTCATCACATACATAGTTATAATTGTCGGATTATTTGAAGGATTCTCTGTTGCAACATATAACCAAAGAAGCCAACGTAAGCCATCGTGAATGAGCTAATTTCCCATGGGTTTTTAAAGAAATATCAGAAGGATATACACCACTGGAGATTGCTTTGCACATTTCAAGTAAATATGTTTGATCTGTGCTTAGATCATCCTTAATCTCTAGAGTAGGGAGGTTGTTTTGTATGGGAACAAAATTAACCACATGAAGCTGGTTACAGATTTCAAGTTCTTTGCCTAAAAGCCCTCCAAATTCATTAAGGTTTTTAGTTTTTCCATCAAATGTGCAAAACAAATGATGCAAATGCAATTATTCATTGGTATAGAGCAAACAAATTGGCCACTTCACGACAGCTGTTATATTGGAAATGTTCAAAAGATTGTCCTCTTGAAAATGCTCCATTATCTTTTATAGCTTCACCTGTTCCGGAAGCAGAAGTTATATACCCTAGCAAGGTTGATCCAGGTTCCTCTACTATTGAAATGTGCTCTTCTGCTATAATCAGAATGTTAAATTGTATTAAGGAATGAAATAAATATTTCCTATTAAATATTTCTTTAAATGTGGAATTCGAGTTCAAACTTTGCCAGTTTTAGTAAAAATAAACAATGGATTGTTGTAAGTTAAAACTAAAATTATCTTGAAAGAGTAGTTTTAGAGTGTGTATTTATCATTTAAAATAGGAATTAAGACATTACAATAGCTATTTTTTACCAAACCATAATCATCAAAATTTGCAAAATTTAACTAAAAATTCTAACTTTCAACCCTTTTGCGGCACCTCTAAAAATATTTTGTTTGGAAAAATATTTTATTTGTGGCGTCACAATGGCTATAGGCAACTTTCTATCACTATTACACGTTGAAATTATAAAATCATTTTTTTCGTTCCACCCTATTTACCACCAATATAATTCCTGTCATTTGACATATTCTACGTGTTGGACTTATTAAAACGCCCAACAGATTTGTCGGACAAACATTTTTTCATAATATACAGTTTGCTATTGAATAAACTTAAAAACAACCTGCTAGTTTTCACAATCATAAACTTGTCAGGATGACACGTTCCACTTCCCTTCCTGTTCACGTAAAACTTCCCCTGTTCCATTATTCCCGTACATCAAAGTTTGTCATATTAGACACCTTTAAGCTATTAGTCTAGCTAGTCGGCAGCATCGTCTTTAATATAATAAATTTACAATCAAGATGCAGTAGAAATAAACAAACCAAGACACGTTAAATGCTACTAGGAGCATTCCTGAATCATAATTTACAATGTATAAACTTTGAAAATGATGATTTGATATTTACAATGTATATATTATAAATTATGATTCGGGAGTGCTCCTAGTAGCTGTACAGTAAGGGAAAAAACCCTTACTGTATAATATAATATGTATCGAAAAAATGTATATAATTTTAAGTAATTTAGGTTGTTACAAAATATATTATTTCTACATACACAAACAAAACGAAGGTTGATTGACGAAGTTTGTTTGTGTAACCTCGCAGAGACTCACGTATAGTTTACTTCCAAAGTCCGAGTTGGAAGAAGAGATAAATAGCCCATAGAGGTATTAAATTGAGCATTATATTATTGTCATTATTCATAATAAGATTAAGATCGTTACTATGCTAGTGAGCCGTCCTGCGAGAAGGGTGTCCTGAAGGACTACCCCGCGAAACAACATCTTAGTAACCTTATGTTGACGGATGTTGTAAATCATTAATAAAATTATAAGTTAGAGTCAGTGTTTCAACTCTACATATCAACCCTGCAACGTATCATGGCAATCTACCAACTTAACATAGCATTTAACGTGTCTTGGTTTGTTTCTGTAAAAACACTCTGTTCAACTGAGTTAAAAAGTTGTGGGCTAATAGTTTCTCAAGAACCTCTCAATTATCTGCTATACAGGATTTGTCCGCACCAATGTCATTTTGTTTTTTTTCATTTGTCATCTCTTTTCCAATTTTGTATTACTTGTTTATAGAGTCTTCAGAGTGAATTTGTCACATAGCCCTCTGTAGTTTGAACATTTATGTCTACCTCCTTTTTTGTAAACGTTGTTGCATAATGTGCTTTTGTCCGCTACTTCGGTAAGGCATGTCGCTTAAGCGCTGGTTTCCTCGAAAGCGGTGCCGACAAACTGCGACCTTAACACTGCCACGAATGACGTCATAAAAAACTGTATCATGCAAAATAATAGCGGTGGTCTTCAAGGATGCGTTGGAAGCCACCGCTTGCTGAGTTTGCACATTCCATTGCCGCAGTGAAGAACCTTGAATTTTTCACCGTAATCTGATGTAATTCATCGCAGTGCTACGGCCGCAGTTTGTCGGTGCCGCTTTCGAGGAAACCAGCGCTTTTTCTAAAATAAGATGTAAACATAAGCTAGTAATTCTCGTAATACTTGTAAGCTGATGGGCTAATAATAACGTTAATTGGTAAATAAATTTTATTATATGAGGAGCATTACACAAAAAATCACTATTTTTTAATTTTTTTGTACACGTAAAATGGCAGCTTTCTTAGGGATGTTGCCTTTTTAAATTCGGTTTCAAAAATGTAATTATTTTAAAATATTTTGAAATTATTTCGATTACTATTGGATTATAACATAGTTTTATTTCATTGAATAATGATTGATAGCTTTTGTTGTTGTGCCAGTTCGATAAAAATAAGCCAATAACACTGTCTAGAAGAAAAAAACTGCATGTGTTTTTTTCATCATCTACTCCTTGAATATTTAATACCCATGTCTCATAAATTTTCCTCGGTTTATTTGGCAATCATTTTTGAAATGATGATTTCGCTGCTTTCACTAAATCGGAGTCAGACATTTTTTGATTTAATATTATTCAAAATAACGCCTAAACAGCCACTAAATTCGTAAATTTAATCAAAGAAGTAAATTGACAGATATTTTATAGCTCATTAAAAGTTTCATTAGCAGTATTAAAAGCCTACTGGTTTAAAAATTAAAAATTCACGATAATTTTCTGACTTCAATTTCGGAAGAATTTTTATAATATTATGGTACTCGAGCAAGTCAGATTATTACATGGGGAGAAACCTTTAACCCTATAACTGTACTTCTGCCATATATTGGCTTAATACAGGGGAGTTCATTAAGGGGTTCCGAAAAAAAATCTATCCTTAGAAAAACTCGAAATCGTCAGATTAAGATAAGGTAAGTAGATGTAAAAGAGTGTATATTTCAAAAACCTGACGATAAGTCAGGAAAGGGCGAGTCACAAAGTTTCACAAAAAAGAAGCGAAAAATTGGTGAAATAAACGTCAGATCAAAAATAAAACATAGGTATATGTTCAATATTTTTCAAAAATCTATCGAATGATACCATACACGACCCCCACGAAAAGGGGTGAGGGGATAATTTAAAGGATAATTTAAAATTTTAAATACGAACCCCGCGATATTTCGCGAAATGAACATCAGATCGAGAAATTGCAAAATACATGTATTTAATATTTTTGAAAAATCTATCGAATTGCACCAAACACAACATCCCAGGTAGGTGGGGCAGGGGGGTTATTTTAAAATCTTAAATAGGTGCCCCCAACTTTTATTACCGATTTGGATTCTTTACGTAAAAATAAGCAACTTTTATTTAAGACATTTTTTCCAATTATGGATAGATGGCGCTATAATCGGAAAAAACCATTGTTGGAAATGAAAAATTTAATTAAAAAATGGAAAGTCCCCCACTTTATGGCAAACTTAACTTAACTTTTTTTTGGTTTTAGGACCACAACCCCATAGGTCCCCATAACGCTGGAGTAACTGCAAATTTAGCATACTTTCCTCTTTTACTATTAACTTTATTGCTTTTTAAACGATAAATCATAAAACAAAAATATTGACAATTCAAATGTTGTTAATATACAGGATGAGCCACGCTCAACGGGATGGAGCCTACCGGGGAAACGGCTAAACATATTAAAAATTCCTTTCGTAGGAGTACGTAGGCCATTACCGGCTACAAATTAAAATTTGTGAAATATATACAGGGTGTCCTAATTTGGCGTAATGATATAAAGTTATATATTTTTAAATGGAACAACCTATATTTCACTTTAATTTTGAATTCTACTGAACAAAATAATGTTACTCTATTCAACATTCCCTATACCTATTTTTGACAGGTTTCGATTTATTTGGGTTTTTCTGAAAATGTACTATTCGCGAAAATAATTAATTACAAATTATCGCATGAATTTTGATTAACGTCTTTTTGTCAGTTAATTGTCAACTGTCCATGCTTTACATCAGAATAATTACCATTTGAAACTAATCTACAGAGTGTTCGCAATCTGAAGTGTCAATGCTGTATAATATTTTGTATAATTACTTTCTTAACTTAAACGGGACACCCTGTATTTTACTTTAATTTTGAATTATAATCAAAAAAATAATATTACTTTATTAAACAATCTCTATACCTATTAGTCTAGGCGCCAGAGGGGTCACCGTGTCATATTCAATTCTGATGGACAAACTCAACGGTTTCTTATAGATTTTTGGCTGCTGATTACGAATTTCGAGGGGGGATTTCGATCCGAGTGGTCTAAAAATTGTTATAAACAATTTAATTGTTTATAAAATTTTTATAAGGCTCTGGCTCATAAACTAAAAGAGATAAAAAAATGTTTCGAATAAAATTTGTTCCTTAATAAAAATCGAAGAAAAAACCGTTTACTAAACTTAAATCTAACAATTAGAACTCAAGATATTGTAAAATTAGTGCACAATGCAAATTGCAAATTGCAAAATAAGTATTTTTCGAAGCTTTATCGATCGTAACTCGGCTTCGACGCATGCAAATAAGTCTTAGAAGGTGCCTTTTTAAAGCTTAATTAACAGGCTTCCAAAAAAAGTTTGCTAAATTACTTGATCTTCATTTGTTTTAAAGTTATAGCCGTTTGAAATTACAATTTTCTTAAAAATATTGTACATTCATTTGTTTATAAGGGTTTCAAGCAAATTTGAGCTACAAACATTTATACTTTAATGAACAATAATGATAGAAAAACTCAAAAGGAACAATTTGAGGTTATGAAATTGTTCATAAGTTTATTTTTGGCCAAGATGTCGATATTTTAATGGCGCGCGCTATGAGGCGCAAGATCGGCTCACCGCTTAAAGTCTCTTGCGCTAACTTCTCGATGCAAATTATAATTTCTATGTATACATACGTTATCTTAATTTTTCATTTTTGAAGATCCTAATAAAATTTTATCATATAATTCTTATAATTAAATCATCATACTCTACCTCGTATCATCTTTCATTCTATTTACATTATCTTCTATTTTTTGCACTAAATGAGAAAAAAACATTAAAAACTAATATTTCAGAAGTATAACTAAAAAGTAAGTTGATATTATTTATTAGTACTATTTTTACAAACATTTTTTTCATGCATCTGCAAATCTGCATAGAGATAATACAGGGAATATCAGCTTTTTTACATCTGCATAAGTTCTTAGCGAAATTTTAACAGTTACATGGTGGTACAAGTCTGTTCTTGTAGGCAGTAAACTAAAACTTTTTGAGGCTTCAGAGTCTAATTATCTATGATATGCATATAAAGTGGATCTAGTTCTTTTGCAGCATCATCAAGGCCCGTCAATTGTGTGTATGCCGCCACATCATAAATGCTCGTTTTATATGCAATGATGATGCTGCAAAAGAACTCGATCCATTTTTATATGGATATCATATATTGGCTCATTTTCATGCGTAGAAGCCGAGTTACGATCGATAAAGCGTCGAAGAATACATACTTACTTGACTGTGAGCCAATCTTGAGCCTCATAGCGCGCCATTAAAATATCGACATCTTAGCCAAAAATAAAGTTACGAACATTTTTGTAAGCTTAAATTGTTCCTTTTGAGTTGTTTTATCATTATGGTTAATTAAAGTATAAATGTTTATAGCTCAAATTTGCTTGAAACCTTTATAAGCAAATTAATGTACAATTTTTTTAAGAAAATTATAATTTCAAACGGGTATAACTTTAAAACAAATAAAGATCAAATAATTTAATAAACTTTGTTTGGAAGACTCTTAATTAAGCTTTAAAAATACACCATATAAGGCTCATTTGCATGCGTAGAAGCCGAGTTACGATCGGTAAAGCTTCGAAAAATACTTATTTTGCAATTTGCAATTTGCATTGTGCACTAATTTTACAATATCTTGAGTTCTAATTGTCGGATTTAAGTTTAGTAAACGGTTGTTTCCTCGTTTTTTATTAGGGAACAAATTTTATTTGAAACATTTTTTTTACCTCTTTTAGTTTATGAGCCAGAGCTTTATAAACAATTTATAAACAATTAAATTGTTTATAACAATTTCTTGACCACTCGGATCGAAATCCACCCTCGAAATTCGTAATCAGCAGCCAAAAATCCATAAGAAACCGTTGAGTTTGTCCATCAGAATTGAAAATGACACGGTGACCTCTATTTGGCGCCTAGAGTATATCTTTGATAATAATTTTCGATTTATTTGCGTTTTTTGAAAATGCACTATTCTTGAAATTCATTAATTACGCTTTATTACATAAAGTTAAACAAAACACACTCGAAAAAATCAATTTACATTAAATGTTCAAAACGGTGTCCATTTTCTTCAATACATAACCTCACTCTGTGGTCAAAATTTTGTTTTACTTTTCGCATTACGAATACGCGTTTTCATGTCTTCAGCGGTTGTAGGTGGAGTTTAATAAACCAAACTTTTAATATAATACCCCAAAAAAAATCCATTGATGTTAACCCAGGTGATCTAGGTGGCCAATTGATAGCACCACCCCTACCTATCCACTTTCCGGGAAATTTTCTGTCTAAAATTCTCTAACATTACGCGTGTAATGTGCTGGAGCACCGTCTGGCTGCAGAGACATTGTTCTTCTAATATTTAAAGGGATATTTTGCAAAAGTATCCAAAAGTCTCTTCGTATAAATCTTAAAAACTTTTGTCCATTTAAATGGCCATTAAAAAAAAATACGGTCCTATCACATGTTCTCCTATTATTCCACCATACACATTAAGGGACCATCGGTTTTGTCGATCAATACATCTATATTCATGTTGATTTTCCGTATTATAATAGTGATAGTTACGTCGATTCACGAGTCCATTATTATGGAAAGTAGACTCATCAGGGAACAAAATTTTGTCAGAAAAATGTTGATCTGCTCTCGTTTTGTCTAGAAACCATAAACAAAACTCTAACCTACGTTCAAAATCAGTTCCATACAAATGCTGATACATTTGAATATGGTATGGGTGATATTTTTATGTTTTTAAGAATTCTGCGTATACTAGTTTGGCTTACTTCAATCTCCCTGGCCATCGTCCTTGTACTTGTATTTGGATTTTCAATAACTGATTGAATAACTTCTAATTCGGTATTTTCATCTTCAGTTATGGTATTTATCAATCCTCGTTTAGTATAAACAACACTGCCAGTTTCACGAAACCTTGTTAAGACTCTTTCAAATACTTCTTTACGAGGATGACGCTTTAAGGGAAATCTCTCAGCATAGACTCTTGATGCTAACAAACTGTTTTGATCACATTCACCCAGTATTAAAATCATAGTTACTCGGTCTTCAATTGAATAATCTGCCATTTCTATTAATTGAACGCAATACAGTTAATAGTTTGACTATTAGTTTGACAGCTAGGTACCTTTTGTTTTTTCATGGCATTCTTTATAATGTATAATGAGCTATGTAATTAACGACATTTAATGTTCGAGGTAACATAATGCAAATAGATCTGAAGATACTAGATATTAGTACTTATAAAATTTTATAATAGTTTGGTTATAATAATTGTTACAGCACTTAAATACAGGGTGTTTGGTTTAAGTTAGAGTAGAACTTTATGTAGTAAAGTTAAAAATAAAGTATAATTAATTAATTTCAAAAATAGTGCATTATCAAAAAAACGCAAATAAATCGAAAATTATCAAAGATAAGTATAGGGATTATTTAATAAAGTAATATTATTTTTTTGATCAGAATTTAAAATTAAAGTAAAATACAGGGTGTTCCATTTAAGTTAAGAAAGTAATTATACAAAATATTGTACAGCACTGACACTTCAGATTGCGAACACTCTGTAGATTAGTTTCAAATGGTAATTATTCTCATGTAAATCATGGATAGTTGACAATTAACTGACAAAAAGACGTTAATTAAAATTCTTGCGATAATTAATTAATCTCGCTAATAGTGTATTTTCAGAAAAACCCAAATAAATCGAAACCTGTCAAAAATAGGTATAGGGAATGTTGGATAAAATAACATTATTTTGTTCAGTAGAATTCCAAATTAAAGTGAAATGTAGGTTGTTCCATTTAAAAATATATAACTTATATATAATATATCATTACGCTAAATTGGGACACCCTGTATATATTTCACAAATTTTAATTTGTAGCCGGTACTGACCTACGTATTCCTACGGAAGGAATTTTTAATAGGGAGTTTTTGTTGCTACGTAACGTACGCATCTCCGTATACGTAAAGCAACTAACGTGTCGTAGAGGATGAATGTTAAAATAGGTAGTTTTTGTAACTGCCTTAACGTAACGTAAAGCAAATCGTAAAGTCATTTTTAAATTCCGTTGACATTCAAAAAAATAAAACAATGTTCACACAATATACAATTAATATACAAATTTAAAAAAAGATAAATGAATGATGAAATTGTATGGTTTTAATTGCTTCTATTTAAATATAAAAATATTATTTTTCCTTAGGTTAAAATTTTTTTATTTTTGTTTATACCTACTTTGTAGTTGTAAATTATTGTATACCTACATCAGAATTCCAGTAGGTATAATGTAAATAGTGTGGTAATATTTATTTGAAAATTTTACTGAAACTAGGTCATTCATTTATCTAGTTATTAATTGTGGTGATCACTGTATTTCTTAAATTAATACAAGATTTGTTTGTTTTGCTTTATTAATAGACAACTTAAAAACAATAAAATTTTAAATCTATTATGAAGTTCCAATTACAAACACAGAATAATTTTACTCAAATAGACTAAACCAATAACCAATATAACCTTAAAATGTTTATAAACAGGTAGTACGCTGATGAAATGTTCATTTGGTAGGTAATCGGGCAAGATCCTCGTGTGCATTCGGTGACTTTCGGCTCGATAGGGATGCGTATGAACATAACGTACCAGCCCGTAACCTTAGGTAATACGTATCGCGATACGGGAGTTCAACCATTAATGCGCAAGCGTATATGTCAAAAAGATGCGTTACGTTTACGTATTTGTGTGCACAAAAACTCCCTAATATCCTTAGCCGTTTCCCTGGTAGGCTCCGTCCCGTTGAGCGTGGCTCACCCTGTATAACTTCATTATGATAGAATGCAACACGATATACACATTATCTACCTACTACGTGTGGCCTAACTTGTACAACAATATTCTGTCAAGCATATTATTATATTTTCGCAAAGTTTTGGAATTTGTTTAATTCGTAGACAAGTTTAACATTTTTTGGTTTCAATACAGACTTCAGCCCTCTCAAACAATATTTCATGACTTCTGTTAGAAATCATTAGTTTATAATTTCCCATGGATTTTTCTATGGCCCGTTTGACGATTCACCACCTGTTGTATACATATAACTATATAGATTTAAAGATATCGGTCTGGATCCCGCGTATGAAAAAAAAGTTGATTAATAGCAAGCTGAAAATTTGATAATAGCTTAAGGGTGTCTAGTCGGATAAACTTTGATATATAGGAACACTGGAACAGGGGCAGTTTTAATTGTGGAACAGGTTAAAAATTTGGAACGGTCACACCACGAAAACGGCACATTTATTTTGTCCGACAGAACAGACTTAAACTCTCCGAACAGAGATTAAACTCTCATGCAAAAATCACACTGCTATTTATCACCTATCACAATTCCTGTCATTTGACATATTATACATGTTCCACTCATTAAAACGCCCATTTGGTGATAAATAGCAGTCTGATTTTTGCATGAGAGTTTAATCCCTGTTCGGAGAGTTTAAGTCTGTTCTGTCGGACAAAATACATGTGCCGTTTTCGTGGTCTGACCGTTCCAAATTTTTAACCTGTTCCACAATTAAAACTTCCCCTGTTCCAGTGTTCCCATATATCAAAGTTTGTCCGAGTAGTCACCCTTAAGCTATTAACAAATTTTCAGCTTGCTATTAATCAACTTTTTTTCATACGCGGGATCCAGACCTAATATTTATAGAAACTGTTGAAAACCAAATTTAAATTCACAACTTTTCAGGACTAGATTGAAAACGTTTGCACTTAAACCATTAACTAGATTGCCACTCTACTTTTAAGGGGTTTTATAAATGAATTTTAAAGCACAACTAAATTGTCAGTGGCAAAACTAATTCTCGAAATGAAAGGGTTTCATTTCCCAGGTTAAAACTTCAACAACAAACAACGCAATTCATAGTTAAAGAGCTTTTAATTTTTCTTCTGTGCATTTAAACAGCCACTGGCCCAATTACAAGAGAACTACTTTATAAAAGCTGTGTAAATAATCACTTGTTGGAAAATAGTCCAGTAACTGAACAAGAAATACCGAAAATTTTCAGGAGCAACTCCCAATTGAACGAAAATTTTAATTTAGTTTCTACTCAGCCTCCACTTCAAAGTTAAAATTTTACCGTTGGTTGCTTTTGCTTAGGGGGTAACAATCACCCCTTCTGGGAGGGGGTGAAAAAACGCGCGTTTAAATAACTTTCGTTCTATGGATATTTTTAAGTAAATCAATACTTTTCGAGTTATTTTCAATAGAAAATGTTGATTTTTCTTTAAAAAAACACGTTTTCAGGCAGTTTTTCGCAAATAACTCAAAAACTAAGTATTTTATCGAAAAAATATTTTTATCAAAAATGTAGCATAGAAAAAAGTTAAAAGAGATGTGTATTCGTGAAGTTTACAGACCTAGCAAAAGCAAAGTTGTAACTCATGAAAAAAAAGTTCTGATTCGACAAATTTAAATTCGAATATTTCAACATGAAATAACCAAAAAATGAAGCATTTTTAGGGAGAACCCTATTTAAACTCTTCAAAGTTTATACAAACAGCTTTACATTAATTTTTTATAAAAGTTTCTGGCATTAAAACTAAGCGAGTTACGCTCAAAATAAAGTTGGCCCCTTTTTTTGGTAAGAAAATCGTGAAAGACTCCCCTATTTAGTACCCCAAATGAAATTAATCGTTAGCGTTTTAAAGAAAATTTACTTTACCTTATGTATTTTTTATGTGATCTGTAAGTTTCACCGGTTTAAAATGCTTATTTTTGAAAGGTTTATAGTCGAAAGGGATTGAACAAGTCACTAATCACGAGTCTATGCAAACATTGGACAGTCATATCTTAACCAATTTTTGTCTTACAGAAAAACAAAATGAAACTAGCATATTTATAAGAGCTAAACTTACATTTTTTTACTCTTTGAGATTTTTCGTATGACTAATACTTTTTAAGTAATTTTGAAAAAACAGCAATTTTCCAAAATTTAAAAAATATTTTTTTTTATTATAAAACCATTTTTTTTCAAAATAAACACATTGAACCGGTCAAACTTACAGATTGTATAAACAATACACACACATATAAAGTAGATGGTACAGCGGTAAAGATTAATTTTCTTTAGGGTGCTAAATAGAGTGAGATTTTCACGATTTTTTTGCCAAAAAAAGGGACCAACTTTTGTTTTGAGCGTAACTCGTTTAGTTTTGATGCTAGAAACTTTTATAGAAAATAAAAATAAACCATTTTATAAACGCTTTAAAAAAATTTGTAAGTTTTTTCCGAGAATTGTTTAATTTTTTGGTTATTTCGCGTTGAAATATTCGATTTGGAATTTGACTAAGAACGTACTCTTCATGAGCTTACAACTTTGTTTTTATTGGATTTATAGACTTAATTAATACACCATTTTGTTTTTTCGCTTTTTTATAGGCTACATTTTTGCTGAGTATTTTTTTCGATAAAGTATTTACTTTTTGAGTTATTTGCGAAAAATCGCTTGAAAACGTGTTTTTTGTAGAAAATTAAACATTTTCAATCGCAAATATCTCGAAAAGTATTGACAATTAAAAAACTCTATGGAATGAAAGTTACTTAAAATTTAGCCTATTTTACCTATTTTAAACGCGCATTTTTTCACCCCCGAGAAGGGATGACTGTCACCCCCCAAGCAAAAGCAATTAACGGCACACGTGAAGTGGAGGGCAGTAGAACGTAAATCCAAATTTTTATGCAATTCGGAATTGACCCTGAAAATTACACGGTATCGACGTATATCCCGTTCATTTACTGGGCTAAAGAGAACTATTTTATAAACGCTGTGTAAATAATCACTTGTTGGAAAACAAAAAAATCAAAAAGGAGACAACGGAATGAAAGCTTTTCTCTAGAAAGTAAATTGAAGGTAGCGAGCTTTTTGGAATTAATCTTAAAGAACAAACATACTTAAAGTAACAAGCTTTAAAGGTTTTGTTTATATTTTTATTTTATAGAAATTGTGGTAGAAACCAAAGGTTAAGAACTACACAAGGAAAATTATTATGATGTCATGGTATTCTTGACATTTTTGTTTTAATATCTACATAGTAAATATGTAAATAACAAGTTCTGAAAGTGATATTTTACGGGAAAAGTAAGAAGTTTGCACAGTTAATACTTACGCAAAGTTGATTTACCATTTTTCATAAAAATTGTTATACAAACAATGACATTGACATTACAAAGAATTGCCAAAATTCTCGCCACTACTTACGCTGGCATCGCAATTCTCACTGCTAATTTCCATTTTTTAAAATGGAAAAGCGAAATTACTTTCAAATCTTTTGATATTGGGTCCTCTACTTTTCCTTATCTTTATTAATGACATCACTAGTTTAAAAATCGATGGAAAAATCTTTCTTTTTGCTGATGATACCAGTATCACTTGGAGCAACTGAAATATTGCAACTCTTCATGCTACTAAAACTTCTGATCTACTTACAATAAAAACCTGGTCTGACTCTAATTTACTCTCGTTTAACGTAGATTAAACAGTAGCATTGTCTTATAAAGGAGCTCTTCAACTCTTACCTCTTAATAACAGCAAGAACAGTACCGTTGATTCTGTAAAATTTCTTGGTATTTTTTTTAGACAGCAACCTTAAATGGTCCCACCATATCGATTTGTTAAGGAAGGAACTATCCTCAGCTTGCTATGCTATAAAATCTGTTTCGAATTAACTCAATTTAGTATCTTCCAAAATAACATATTTTTCTTTGTTCGAGTTACATCTTCGTTATGGTCTTCCTTTTTGGGGTTCTGGTACAGCTGCTCAATTTGATGTTATTTTTAAATTGCAAAAAGGAGCAATAAGATATCTGTTTGGCCTCAGAAGAACAACACATTGCAGAAGTTACTTCAAAGATCACGGAATTTTAACCCTTCCATCTGTGTATATTTTAGAAACTGTTTGCTTAATTCGTAAACATCTATACCTCGTCCAATTTACTTACCGTTGCACGTCATCCGCGCCATAGCCTGTGACACGATACCAACACGAAATATTTAGGCGGTGGGTGTGTTCTTTTTTAGAATCAAAATGATTCTAAAGGGGAACACACCTACCGCCTAGATATTTCGTGTTGGTATCGTGTCACAGGCTATGGCGCGGATGACGTGCAACGGTAAGTAAATTGGACGAGGTATACATGTCTTTCAACCAAGACCTAATCATGACTACTTCTCGAGAAATTCTACGTTTGCGTCTATTTGCCGACCCCGTCGTCTGAGTTAGTAAAGAAATCTATATTATATTCCGCAAAAAACTTTACAACCATCTTCCTCTACAACTTAAATATGCAGCATCTTTCCCCAAATTCCGTAAACTGACAAAAGCCTACCTATCTGAAAGACCATATTATTCAGTAGAAGATTATCTTAATCAATAACTAAGAAATTACAGTACCCTTTGCACAAGTAGTATTTTTATTATTATTTTTTTTTTCTATAATTGGGTGTCATATGCAGCAACTTGACTTTTAAACTTGTTAATTACTAGGTAGACTATGCATTTGCAATTTATTTAAATTTTGCAATTGATTATTTCTGTTTAACTTCATTATTATTATTATTATTGTGAATATATTAACGATTTATATAATTTTAGTAAATTGGATTGTTATTCTCACAATAAAACACTGAAAACTTTTGTTGTTGGATTGTTATTGTTTTGTTTTCTTGACTTTTTATAAGCTTTGTCGATAAAATTGTACAATTTTTCCTGACAATAACGCATATTTCTATTCTATTCTGATATGAAAATCGATTATTCTCTTCCGTAGACCACCACGTCGTATCATGGCTTGGTCTTTTGTAGAAAATTTAGAATAATTTTCGGCATCTGGGTGAGTATGTTCAGTTAGTATGGTATAACTAGACCCAAACCCAGACATCCGAAGAGAAAGTTATCCTCCAACACCAAATTGTTCTATATGGTCCATATAATGTGCAGAAAAAAGTCACACCATTTTGAGCGTCGGATTTGGGGGGGAGAGGGGGGATAAATCGGTCAATTCGTAGTTTTTTACGTTTTTCGTCAATATTTCTAAAACTATGCGGTTTAGCATGAACAACCTTTTATACAAAAATGTTCTACATTAAATTTGAAATAAAAAAGGCTGATGCATAATCCTTCTAAAATAAACGGTTCCAAAGTTACGGAGGTAGTATTGTATAATTGGTCCAAAAAAAGGTCCAACCCAAACATCCAAAGTAAAAGTTTTCCTCCAACACCAAATTATTCTATATGGTCCACATACTGTTCAGTAAAAAGTTTCACCACTTTGAGCGTCCGGTTTGGGGGGGATATGGGGAGAAGTCGGTAAATTAGTAGTTTTTTACGTTTTTCGTTAATATGTATTTCTAAAACTATGCTTTAGCATAAACAATGTTCTATAAGAAAATGGTCTACATCAAATTTAAAACAAAAAAAGGTCCTTTATATAATTGTTATAAAATCAACGGTTTCAGAGTTACGGAGGGTGAAAAGTGGGGGTTTTCGATACTTTTTATATTTTTTGGGCAATTTATAATATTATTACTGATGAAAGAAATTTTCTTTAACAAGATTGTATTTTGTAAATAAAATTTGCTATTTCAGTGGCCGATGGTATGTTAGTGATAAGCCCTTGAAGAAACGTCAACCTCACCACCCAAAATCATCATCAATTGCCCAAGAAATATAACAAGTATCGAAAACCTCCACTTTTCACCCTCCGTAACTCTGGAACCGTTGATTTTATAACAATTATTTATACGACCTTTTTTGTTTTAAATTTTATGTAGAACAATTTTTTATAGAACATTTTTTACGATAAAGTATGGTTTTAGAAATATTGACAAAAAACTTAAACTACTAATTTACCGACTTCTCCCCCATCTCCCCCGCCCCCCAAACTGGACGCTCAAAATTGTGTAACTTTTTACTGAACAGTATGTGGACCATATAGAACAATTTGGTGTTAAAGGAAAACTTTTACTTGGATATCTGGGTTAGGCCTTTTTTGGACCAATTATACTATACTACCTCCGCAACTTTGCAACTGTTCATTATAGAAGGATTATGGATTATGCATAGGGCCTTTTTTATTTTAAATTTAATGTAGAACATTTTTGTGTAGAAGGTTGTTCATGCTAAACCTCATAGTTTTAGAAATATTGAGGAAAAACGTAAAAAACTACGAATTTACCGATGTCTCCCCCCCCCCCCACACCTCAAACCCGACGCTCAAAATGGTGTGACTTTTTTCTGAACATTATGTGGCCCATATAGAACAATTTGGTGTTGGAAAATAACTTTCACTTTGGATGTCTGGGTTATGTCATCTTTTGGATCAATTGTACATACTAAGTAGAGTTGTGAGTAGAATCCTCGTTGTTTGAATTTATTTTATTCATTTTCTTAATCAGCACTGAGCCGATCCTGTATTTGGTTCAAAAATTAGTCAAGACCCAACTGGATTTTCTTCTTATCTCTTTAGGTAGGTAGTTTTTTAAACGTTGTCTTCTCGTTATTACACAAATATTACAAAATAAAGTAACTTAGAATAAAATTGTCAGCACTAAATTCAACATATATAAATCTAGAAAGCGAATTTTAACACAGCTTATTTATTTGACGTTTCTACTCAATCCATAAATTGTGTGTTATATACGGGAAAAATATTAGATTTTAGCTCCCAGTTTTTTGTCAACACAACTTTGAAGTAAATCTAATAATTTTCCCTCGTACAATAAATAACTATGTTTCGGAAGAACTTTCTATAATTTTTTTACTTTAGTTTATTTTATAATAAAGATGTTTTTTTGCAGCTGTCCCGAAAATTAAACTTTGGGTATGATGTATAATTTATTAAATAGGAAGGTCCACTTTACACAAATAAGATTTTTTTCACTTTTGGCACGATTTTAAGTGTCTACGTATGTGGCCCTGTATTAATCAAAAATTGACTAGACAAATATGTGGAGAAGAGTCTAGGAGAATACCAAGGAGGATTTCGTAAGAAAAAATTAATAACCGATCAAATTTTTATGTTGAAACAAATCCTGATCAATTGCTAAGGATACAACATTCCAGCACAAGTACTGTTTATGGATTACAAGACTGCTTACGATACAATAGACAGACATGAAATAATAGAAATGCAAAATAGATTCAAGTACTAGCAAAAATAATAAGATTATTAAAAATGAAATGAAAAACCATTTGTGCTGTGAAATACAATAGTACAGTCCCAGAAGAATTCGAAATAAAAATAGGGGTTCGTCAAGTAGACCCCCTGTCCATTCTGTTATTCAATATAATGTAGCTCTGGAAAAGATTGTAAGGGATGCTGCATTTCTGGGATAAATAGGTCCCGTCCGGTACTCTTTTCTACAAGGAACACCAATTAGCCCGATCATGGAACACAAAATTTTACGAAAACCTCCAAAAAAATAAAGGAAGATGAAAATTTGGAAATATATAGTTGAAATTGTTTATTATTATATAAGAAAAAATTTACAATTCTACATCCCCTCCATTTTACAAAAATTGGGAAATACGGAGTGAAAAATATTTTCTCGTGAGTGAAAACATATACGTTCAAAATAGGCCCGGAATTGGATAAAATGACTAATTCTAAGCAACTTTTGTGCTATAGAGCTTTTTCACCAAGTCAATACTTTTCGAGTTATTTGCGAGTGAATATGTTCATTTTTAACAAAAAAAAAATGTTTATGGACGGTTTTTCGCAGGTAACTCAAAAAGTAAGTACTCTAGCGAAAAAAATATTCTTAGTAAAAATATAACTTATAGAAAATTGAAAAAAATGGTGTACACGCGAGGTCTGCAGACCCAGTATAAGCAGAGTTGTAGCTAATGAAATGTAGGTTCTTCTTCGTCAAATTCCAAATCTAATATTTCAATGTGAATTAACCAAAAAACAGAGCACATTTCGGGGAAAATTCATTACAACTTTTTTAAAGTGTTTAGAAAAAGGTTTATTTTTGTTTTTTAAAAAAATTTCGAACATTAAAAATGAGTGAGTTACGCTCAAAATATTGTTGGTCCCTTTTATTTTTTGGTACAAAAATCGCGAAAATCCACCCCAAATTCGCTTTAAAATAAAGGTAATCGTAACCTCTTCACAAGTTACTTTACTTATGTATTGTTTATATTATCTATAAGTTTCATTGCTTTAGAGCGCTCAGTATTGAAAAAAATTGGGTTTAAAAAAAACATTTTTTTTAATTTTGAAAAAAATGGAATTGTTCAAGGAATTTACTTAAAAATTATTAGTAATACCAAAAATCTTAAAGAGTAATAAAATGTACCTTTTGCCTTTCTGAATATTTTTTCTTTTCTGTCTTCTTGTTATACTAAAATTGATTATGCTATGGCTGTTCAAAATTTGCCTAAACTCGTGATTAGTTACTCGTTCAAGCCATTTTAACTACAGCTTTTTCAAAAATAAGCACTTTGTACCGATGAAACTTACAGATCATATAAATAATACATAATCAAAGTAACTTGAGAAGTGGTAATGATAAAATTTATTTGTGATGCTAATTAGGGGGTGATTTTCGCGATTATTTTACCAAAAAATAAAAGCGACCAACAATATTTTGAGCTTAACTCACTTACTTTTAATGCTATAAGTTTTTTTTTAAACAAAAATAATTCTTTTTTTAAACACTTTAAAAAAGTTGAAATAAATTTCCTCAAAAAGTGCTCCGTTTTTGGGTTATTTCACATTGAAATATTCGATTTGAAATTTTATGAAGAAGAACCTACTTTTCATTAGCTACAACTCTGCTTCTATTGTGTCTACAGCCCTCAAGCATACACCATTTTTTTCAGTTTTTTATAAGCTATATTTTTGCTAATACTTTTTTCGCTGAAATACTTACTTTTCGAGTTATCTCCAAAAAACCGTCCAAAAACATGTTTTTTTCTGTTAAAAATGAACATATTCACTTGCAAATAACTCGAAAACTATTGACTTGGGGAAAAACTCTATAGAACAAAAGTTGCTTAGAATTAGTCATTTTATCCAATTCCGGTCTTATTTTGAATGTATATTTTTCACCTTCGAGAGGGAGTATTCCTCTCTATTTTTGAAAAATGGAGGGGATGTAGAATTGTAAATTTTTTCTTATATAATAATAGACAATTTCAACTATCTATTCCCAAATTTTCATCCTTCCTTTATTTTTTTGGGGTCAGATTTTTCTTTGATCGGGTTAAATTCTTGGCGTATGCTGATGATGTAGTTCTCAGTTCAAGAAGTGGAGAAGAACTGACAAAAAGACTGTTTCGGCCTAGCGCTAAGATTGGACTGAAGACGAATATAAATAAATCCAAGTATATGGAAATTTAGAAGCAAAAAGAAACAGCAGGGGACACTTTAAGTTAGAGGTGGAGGACGGATCAGAGGTAGAATTTGAGGAGGTGGACGAATATATGTTTTGGGTACACTTATCAATCAGGCATGTAAGGAAGAAGCAGAAATCCAGTTAAGACTGCCCAAGAGTAATAGATGCCCTGGGCTATGAACAAAAGAATTAAGGCTAAGAAATATCGCGTAATACAAAAATAAGATCCACAAGGAAAGAATTTTCCTGTAGTAAAAATGAAACAAAAATAAGTCTATACAAAATGATAATAAGACCCACAATAGTATACGGAGCCGAGACATGGACTATGAATAAAACCATACAGAAATATATTGTAAGAATAAGAAAGAAAGATACTTCGCAGAATATTTGGCAGGAAAGTAGTAGAAGGAAAATAGAGAAGACTAATGAACGAATACCAACTGTATTCTAACACGCCGATATCAAAAATAGTGAGAAAACGCATGCTAGAGTGGCTCGGTCATACATAAAGAATTCAAGAGGGCAGACAAGTCAAGAATATTGATCGGAGAGCAACTGTGGGACAAAAAGGGGAAGACCAAAAAGGAAATGGAGAGATACAGTAATGGAAGATGACAGTAAGTTGGGAATCATATATTGAAAGCTGATAGCTTCGAACAAAAAACGATGGAAAATTTTCATCCAGAAATGGGCTTGAAAGGTCTGTTAACGCTATACATACATACGTAGGCGGTCTTAACAATAGCATTCACTTGTATAATATAAATTTTTTTATGACAAAGCTTGCCATATCTACAAAGATTGCTATCGAAGATTGACATGATCAACCAAAAAAAAAAAGATGTATTTGGTGATTTTTCTAGTAATATTATTAGGTGTGAATCTGTGTTTTGAGTTTACTTCTCCTTGTTTAGAAACAGTGTTATAATAATTAAGAAAATCTTAATAACTTTATACCCCCAGAATACACCAAGATCTTTGTATGAACAAGGATAGATTATTTTCTTCTAATGGGCACTTATAAACTACTAAGAATATCTTAGAGTTCACTCCAAAATACATTTAGATATTCAGTCTCGTATAAATGGTGTTTGTAATCTCCCACACGTCGGGAATTGCCAAGAAATGATATATTTATTAGAAGCCGAATTACTTTGCTATTCGCGTAGGTATAATTATTCGGGAGATTAGGTTTCCTCTGTTTTATTTAATTTAATAGTAATTGATACGTGAAAGAGAAGTCAACGCCTGCCGTTTTAAAGGAAAATTTTTAAAAAATTTTATTTTGAAAAAATGCTTTTTTTCAAGATAATTTAAAAATTGTTAGAGATACCAAAAATTTTAAACAATAAAAAAAATCGGCTTTACTTTTCTGAATATTTTGTATTTTTTGTTTTCCTGTAAGACAAAAATTGGTTAAGATTCGGTGTTTCTAAATTTGCATACACTCGTGATAAGTGACTCGTTCAAGCCCTTTTAACTACAGCTCTTTCAAAAATAAGGACTTTGAACCGATGAAACTTACAGATCATATGATCAATATATACGCGAGTAAAAAACTTGTGAAGTGGTAACAATTAAGTTCATTTGAAATGCTAATTAGGGGATGATTTTCCCGATTTCTTAAAAAAAGGGACCAACTTTATTTTGAGCGTAACTTGTTTATTTTGATGCTAAAAAATTTTTTTAAAAAACAATTATAAGCATTTTTTTAAACACTTTAAAAAAATTCAAATTTTTCCCCAAAAAAGTGCTTCGTTTTTGGTTATGGCACGTTAAAATATTCGATTTGGAATTTGACGAATATGAACCTATTTTTCATTAGCTATAACTCTGCTTCTACTAGGTATAGTTCCTAATATATACACCATATTTTTCACTTTTTTTCGTGCTATATTTTTGAAAACGTGGTTATTTTGTAGAAAAATTAACACATTCACTCGCAAATAACTCGAAAAGTATTAACTTGGTGAAAAAACTTTATAGAACAAAAGTTGCTTAGAATTAGTCATTTTACCCATTTCCGGACTTATTTCGAACATATATTTTTCACCCCCGAAAGGTGGTGAAATTCACCCCTAGGGCAAAAGCACAATATCACCTTTCTTCTTTGACTTGTAAGTTACCTGTATGCCAAATTTCATGTTAATCCAAGCGGTTGTTAAAAATTTAGAGGTTTTGCAATATTTTACCTTTAAAGAACGTACTAGGATAGGACAATGAAAAAGTGTCGTAGATTGAATGTTAGTTACGTATTCATTATTTTTGAGTCAAATATAAGCCCAATATATTTTATTTTGGAGCCAGTAGGGAATGTAAGGGATGACTCTAAAATACAATAAAATCAAGAGTCATTTCTCTTTTATTGTTGTTCTGAAGCTATTTCCTTGTGGCATTTTTATAATCAACTATTTTTAATGGGAATAAGCCACAATTTTACCAAAAAAATGATTTTATTAACGTTTCGAAGCCCAAAACGTGTTTCGTTGTCAAAATACAAAATACTACTAAAATAAACAAAAATGTTGTTGCTAAGTAAAAAAAATCTTCTAATAATTTATTTAATGTGACTCATTTATATCGGCAATTCAGACACGTATTATACATTTTAAAGTAGAAGACTTTAAAATGATATCACCAATATTTATGAGTTTCGTTCCTGGGACGACTTTTAACTAACGCGAGAATTTTACCGTCATCGTTGCATTTGGTTGTCTTTTTAAAGACAGGTCACATGCTATGATTTTTTGTGACGGATATTCTTGAGTTGGGATTGATTTCATGTAATTGAATGAACTATCTTTTAGTAAAGTCGTCCCAGAAATGCAACTCATAAATATTGGCGATATCATTTTAAAGTCTTCTACTTTTAAATATATAATATACGTCTGAATTGCCAATATAAATGAGTCAGATTAAATAAATTATTAGAAGATTTTTTTTTACTTAGCAACAAAATTTTTGTTTATTTTAGTAGTAGGTATTTTGTATTTTGAAAACGAAACCCGATTTGGGCTTCGAAACGTTAATAAAATCATTTTTTTGGTAAAATTGTGGCTTATTCCCATTAAAAATAGTTGACTATTTCTCTTTTAATTATAAAAAGAGCCCAATCTGTAGAAGTGATTCGTACGGCGCCAGGAATCTACTTATTCTTGGTGAATCTATTTATATCTTTCTAAAATTGTAAATTTGATGACAACAAATAAAAACCAATGATCAAATTAAAATTAGTTATCCTCTATACTTACATACTTTAAACGTCACTATTTCCTAGTCTATTAGTTTCTGTTTAATTAAATTAGCTAATTGAACGGCGAGGAAGAAATATTTATTCCTTCAGCTATGGAGAAACATTTAACTAAGTTACTTCTGAATTACTTCATATTTGACGTCTAGATTTCGGCTCGTTCTCATTATTATTAATGGCATCTTATGGCTAATAAAATACTGCATATATACAAGGTGGATCAAAAGAAATCAATATTCCCAAATGTTCTCTTGCTATATTTTTTTCTTAATAAAAAACTGCTTGTTTGTTCTGCTTGTGAAATTTGTTTACTTAATCCGTTAGAATTTGTTCCATCAAGTCAAGAAAATTATATCGGCCAAATAGAAAGTTAATGACCATACGGGCCCTTTTTATAGAATGATCTATCACTCTTAATAGAACTTCTGAGGGACTGGCATAGGGACCCTTTTTGGTACTTTTATTGTTTAATTTAAATATCGAGGACCTTCCTGGGACAACCTCGCAGAAATTTGGCTACGTTGACTACTGTGCCATTGCAGCAAGACATAATAACATGGGCGTTACGGAATCAATACCAACGAATGACCTTGCCATTATTAAAAGGAGAATACTACCTCAAATTGAGGTTATGGCCTAATGCAACGAAAATCGAAGTGTACTTTTGCCATCTAAATAATAATGCTTAAGCCAACAAAAAAGTCTCCATTTACTTTGAAAACAAACTACTGTCTCATGTGTAACTCAACACCAATATATTTATCTTGAATGAGTAACTCTTGACATAACTCTAAGTTTTAAAGAATACCTACAAAGAACGGCAGCAAAACTAAAAACGCGAAATAATATACTCCAAAAGCTATATGGCACAATATGGGGTTCCTCAACCTCTGTACTCAGATTATCCGTTCTCGAACTTGTATGCTCGGCAGCTGAATATTATGTTTCCCCGGCATAGGTCAATACCAAATACATGTAGTACATTCTTTCACGGTTTTTGCTCTAAATTTTAGAGAACCGCTTGGATTGACATAAAATTTGGCATACGCATAGCTAACATGTCAAAGAAAAAAGTGATATTGTGCCGATGTGTGCTTTTGCCCTGGAGGTGAATTTCACCCCCTCTCGGGGGTTAAAAATATATGTCCAAAATAAGTGCGGAAATGGATAAAGTGACTAATTCTAAGCAACTTTTGTTCTATAGAGTTTTTCGCCAAGTCAACACTTTTCGAGTTATTTTCGAGTGAATATGTTCATTTTTCAACAATATAACCACGTATTTAGACGGTTTTTTCCCAAATACACAATTCAAAAAGTATTTTAAAAGTTTTTAGCAAAAATATAGCCTGTACAAAAGTAAAAAAAATTGTGTATGCATGACGTCTCTAGACCTAGCAGAACCAGAGTTAAGGTAATGAAAAATAGGTTCATATTCGCCAACTTCCAAAGAGAATATTTCAACATGAAATATCCAAAATACGAAGCACTTTTTGGGAAAAACTCATTCCAACTTGTTTAAAATGTACAAAAAAAGCTTTATTTCTGCTTTTATAAAAAAGTTTCTAGCATGAAATGTAAGCAAGTTACGCTCAAAATAAAGTAGGTCCTTTTTGTTTTGGCAAAAAAACGGGAAGATCACCCCCTAATTAGCAACTTAAATAAAATTAATCGTTACTGCTTCACCAGTTATTTTACTTATGTTGTGTTTATATGAACTGTAAGTTTCATCGATTCAAGTTGCCTATTTTTGAAAAAATTTGGTTTTAAAATAAAATTTTTAATTTTGAAAAACCTATTTTTTTCAAAATAACTTAAAAATTGTTAGATATACCAAAAATCTTAAGAAATATAAAAAGTCTGCTTTGCTTTTGTGAATATTTTGTATTTTTTTGTTTTTCTGTAAGACAAAAATTGGTTAAGATTTGGTGTTTCTAATTTACATACACTTGTGATTAGTGACTCGTCCAAGCCCTTTTAACTACGGCTCTTTCAAAAAGAATTACTTTGAACCGATGAAACTTACAGATCATATAAACAATATATACATGAGTAAAAAAACTTGTGAAGTGGTAACGATCAAGTTCATTTAAGATGCTAATTAGCAGTGGCGGCTCGTGATTTTTACAATAGGGGAGGCTATACCTAACTGTAAAATATCTAGACAAATTTGCACAAGCAAAAAAAAATCCGCCAAAAAAATCTAATTTAAGGCCCTATTTTTTGACCATTTTTTAATTACATTTTATAATATCATCATAATTCACAATTTCATAATATGATATCATTTTAAAAATAGTTAGTCTAATTGTAAAAGTGTATTACCAAAGTTTGTGTCGTTTATTTGTTAACAATTCTATCACTGTAAGTAGATATGCATATCAAAATAAATACAGATTTGAAGTTTTGCAGTCCATTCAGGTTGACGGTTCACATTTTTAAGATAATCAACTGAATTTTTTTAATTCTAAAAGCGGCCTACTGCGAATCCAAAAACACGGTAAATTACCGATATTTTGTTTTGTATTACATATATCGGAAAAAGCTATTTGAACAAGTTGTTCCAAATATTATTCTAATCCCACATACCAAATTTCATCACAAAATTCGCACTTTTAGTTTTTTCATTATTTGTAGTCAGGATCCTAAAATCGTAGAGGGAGGCCGCTTGCCGATTAGCTGCCCTTGCCCAATCTCCGGGCAGCGTGTGCATTAAACGATGCAGCTCTAAAGAGACCGGCATAGGGATTTTACGTACACTCGATACGCATCGTATCCGCCATGTTTTCCCATAGCGCCTTACGGGAAAACATGGCGGATACGATGCGTATCGAGTGTACGTAATCCCTATGCAGGTCTCCTTAAACTACCATGCTTAAATAAACGCTGATGGGCTGCGCGGAGCATTAGCAAGTGAGATTTTTCGGCCAGCAGCCTCCTCTGCGATTTTAGGATCCTGACTACAAATAACGAAAAAACTAAAAGTGCGAATTTTGTGATGAAATTTGGTATGTGGGGTTAGAATATTATTTGGAATAACTTGTTCAAATAACTTTTTCCGGTATCTCTAACGCGAAGAAAAATAGCGAAGTAAACAAAACAGTGTAGCACGTGTAAAAAAATTATAGCGAGGCTAAGCCTCCTTTGCCTCCTCTGACCAGCCGCCACTGCTAATTAGGAGGTGAATTTATTGATTTTTTTACCAAAAAAAAAGGAACTAACTTTATTTTGAGCGTAACTTGTTTATTTTTATTGCTAGAAATTTTTTTAAAAAACAAAAATAAAGCTTTTTCCAGACACTTTAAAAAAGTTATTATGAGTTTTTCCCAAAAAGTGCTTAATTTTTTGGTTATGTCACATTAAAATATTCGATTTGAATTATGAACCAATATGAACCTATTTTTCATTAGCTATAACTCTGCTTCTGCTAAACATAGAGACCTAATATACACACTGTTTTGTTCACTTTCTTACAGGCTATATTTTTGCTCAAAATTTTTTTCCTACCAAATACTTACTTATTGAGTTGTTTGCGAAGAACCGTCTAAAAACGTGGTTATTTTGTTGAAGAATAAATATATTCAGTCGAAAATAACTCGAAAAGTATTAACTTTGTGCAAAAACTCTATAGAACAAAAGTTGCTTAGAATTAGTCATTTTATCTATTTCCGGTCTCATTTTGGACATATTCTTTTTAATCTCCGAGAGGGGGTGAAACACACCCCCAGGGCAAAAGCACACGTCGGCACAATATCACTTTTTTTCTTTGACTTGTTAGCTACGTGTACCAAATTTCATGTCAATCCAAGTAATTATTTAAAGAGAGGTTTTGCAATATTTTACCGTTAAAGGACGTACTAATGATGATTGTTGACATCCAATTAAACCATACAATGCGAATGATCGTAGATGCAGTTAGACCAATACCAAATATTGGCTTTAGATTCTGAGTGACATTCTACCGCCCAAACTACGAAGTCATTCTTTTCTCAGAGAATATAGAGAAATAGATGCTAACCATCAACTACCCATCCACCATGATAAGCTTGATGTCGACGCTGTTGGATCAACTGCGCTCCTGATATCCTCCATTGTTAATGGTCACCTTTTTACATCAGGAATATTTTAGCCTCACCAATCTGGAGAAGACATTGGGAGAGCGACTCACCATAGAAAACCACGCTTTGGACTGCCCCCAATACATGGACAACGCTGAACAGAATAAGAACCATCTACGGTAGATGTGCTAACAGCTTACATAGATGGGGAAAGCCCTTACTCCGGAGTGTGACTATCCGTCAAATTGCTGAAGAATGCCCCAGAAGGCGATTCCCTGGAGTTCTAGATGAATTCCTGACTGCCACCGAAAATTTTTTGATAAATAGTATTGATACATTAGATGTTTATTTATAATACTCCATTTAAATTTGTCTATTTTTTTTTAATTATGTATTCTTATTGTATGCCATATGCTAAATTAAACAAAATATGTGCCCCCTAGTACTAAAATATTATTTAAAATAATTGTTTGCAAATACTGAAATAAATGTATATCGAATAAATGTGTATCTATGTAAATTGCACTTTATGTTTAGCTACCTGCAAAATATAAAGTTTAAGCAAGCAAAATTTTATATGCCCTACCCAATGTAACTAAATTTCAATTTACTGATGAACAAGTACATCTAATTTTGCAGCTGCAGCTAATTACATCCTCGCAAGAGGAATTATTTTTCTTATTTTTCTTACTCTTTTAAAGTAGTGCTGTCTCGTTCCACGTTCACAGTATTTCAGTTTTGTTAAACAGAAGGATTAATTATGTATTCTCTTTTTAGGTGCTCCGTGTTTTGCATTAAATAGGTGAGTATTAACTAGGCATTATGTTAAATAACGAGTCTTCTAAAGTAAATATCTTATTTAGAATGTTATTTACTTTGGTTAATTATATAGAAAATAATAATTTGTATAATTTATTAGCCATCCTTTGGATTTGATGAATTTTATAATTTAGTATATTTAGTTATTCTATTACTTATTGGATTTGTATAATCCAGGTGATAATTTGCACCACTTAGTATTGCAATGATAATAGTGGTATCGTTAGTAATTATAGTACTACCATCTTTCTAAGAGACTCGTTATAATTTAGCTCAATGGGGTACTATTAATACAGAATCTTTTAGAATACACTTTAGAAAATAAGAACAATGAAATGCCAACCAAAGAAAATAAAAAACGTCATTCCTAAACTTAAATGAAACGATGATAGCTAACGTTTAAAATAAGGCCATAATAACATGTAATTATGAGAAGAGATTGAACGACGCATTTAGATGGCCAGAAGCGCTTTTAATGAGATGAAAACAGTAGTATCATACAATTGAAAACTGGGAATAGAAATTAGAACTAGGGTATTGAGCTGGTATGTATTATTTGTTCTTTTAAATGGAGTTGAAGCCTGGACAATAATTATGGACTCAACTGAAAAAAGACTTGCGAGATTAAGATGTGGTGTTATCGAAGAATGTGGAAAATATAATGGACACTGTAGCACAACAAATTAAACAAACATAAAACTACCCCGGTAAGCTACAGTCTCAGAGAATTAAGGGAGTGAGTTTTTGAAATAATATTTTTTATTTTAAGAAAAAAGTATTAATTATTGGGCGCTATCAACAACTCAAAATATACTGCCATAAACCTATACGCTCTGAGCTTCGCTGGTATCTCTCCTAGCGGATTAGTAATGCAACTTTCACCGGTAATTTTTAAATTTTTTATTTAATTGTTATCGCTTAATATTTACAACGCAAAAAGGGAATTAAATTGTAATCGATTTTTTTAAGATTTTGCTAATCATTTTGACGTTCTATTGATGAAATATTAATTTCTTACTTCGGATACTTTCACAATTATCGTGTAGATGGCGCTAAGGTAAATAGATTAATTTATAATTACATATTACGGAACATTAAAAAAACTTAAATTCAGTATTTAAAACATAAGTATATTTAAGGTAAAAATATATACCACAGCTTTGACCAACTAATATTTTTTATAATTAATGTTTTTAATTTTAATTTTAATTTTAAATTAATCACTTGTGTCAAATTTCCAGTAAACGTTTACAGACTTGTCACTACTGGCACTCGCGAATTTTTAAGTATCCCCTCTACGTACGAGCTCACAGCGTATACAAAAATTACAAAAAAACTACTTGCAATGGCATTCCATTAAATAGAAATCGGTACTTACCATTGAGGTCTGAGGTAGTCTGTATGTTTTATGACAATAAGGATCAGAGATATATTGTGCAAAATAAAAAGACATATAAGTTTAAAACATATTCATTGTTTATTTATAAAAAAAAATGGTTAAAAAGCAAAACCGAATTGGCAAGAAATGAATAAACATATTTAAAGTCCTTCACGTTTTCAAAAGTTCGAAGAGAAAGAATTAAACAGTTCGTTACAAATACCTGATGATCTGCGGTTGTACTGTTGGCTGGAGCTGCCTCGGCTGGAACTTTGGTAGAGCGACACTTCACTAACCCTTTACATTTTCTGATCGAGTAGTATGATCGAGTACTATGAAGTAGTATTACACAAATTGTTTTAATACGAAGAATAAAATTCCACAGTCTTGTTTTATTTTTAAAAAAGTAACTGCTTAATTTGATTATTAATGAAACATTTCATCAATTTAATGATTAAAAAAAATGTGTTTAAACAATTGATATTTAGTTAAAAGGTCGGGAACCACGTCCCGCGAAGCTTGAATTAAGTTATTCTTGAAAAAGGCGTACTTTACGCCTCTACTAGATACACTGTTCCATTTATTTTACTGGAACAACAACACAAGAATATACGGGTATGGTATTTACGACAAACACATCGTTCTTGCTACTTTCACTACAGAATCTACTCAAGATTCTATCTGAGCCTAACTTTGGCACAGACCAAAAAAACTGGACTTCACTGCATGTCTGATCAAACTTAACTTCTTTTCCTCAGAACTTTGACTTTCTGTCCTAAACTCTATTATCTCTCCTTTCTATCACCTAATTCTCTTTTTTGACCAATAAAAAATATCTAAGCTTCCTACACTTATTATTAACCAATAGCGAAAATCAAAACATATTCTAAATCCAACCTCTTTGGTAGGGAATTATACTCTTTAACCAGTAGCGCCATTTAGCCATGTCAGCGAACCTCACTCAGTTCTAACATTTTTAAGAAAAATATTACTCAGTCCACAATTAACACCAGCGCTCTCTGATACCCAAAGCAGCACGTATTGTGTATATAAATGCGTAAATTCGTGGCTCCAAAGACCATTATAATACAATGTAACTCTTTTTTACATCACAAACTGAACAGGCGAGAAATTAAACACAGGAAATCGAATGTAGAGACCTACGATTGTAAAATATAATATCGTCTTTTTTAACAAGACGGATAAATTACAATTCTCATGTTGAACTATTCTCACGTTTTTTTCGGGCCAGGAATAGATTCCTTCAATTTATTCTTATGTCTACAGGGTGAGACAAAATATGTAATAATGACATTTACGATTTTTGGCTTCTGGATAAGGCAAAATGATTTTAAGAAAGATGCAAAAAGAAACAGAAATACTAAACACCGAAAGAAAGAAAAATGAGCTAGTTTGGTCACACACTAACTAATGAAAAATTTGAGTTGATGAGATTGGTTATACAAGGGAAGGTGGAAGGAAAAGGAGAACCGGAGAGACGACGTACGTTTTGTCAATGTCCTTAAAGTATAAGGCACATAAAAATGAAGAAGAACGTTAACCATTAATATTAATGAAAAGCAAATAATAATTTTTTATTGTACAAATATAAGTGAATGTACAAAAAATAACAACTCCGATATATTATATTGAACAATAACACCTGCTGAAAGTGATTACAGCAAACAAATATACACTTTTATCTCGTAATAACAAGACAATAATCTAGAGTTTCGAAAACTCTACGAAACAATGGAAAGCGGATAAAAGTTTTGCGCGAGCACAAAGTAGACTAATGGCCATTTTTCATTCAATTTTATCAAACTTTTTAACAAGGCTTCTGAAATTAGGAGCTTGTGAATGGGACTTTTAAGCATTTCAATTTTGCCAGAAAGATAAATAAATTATTATGTAGGAGTCAAGATGTTGGGTTGTATCTTTGTGTTCTAGTAGAGTAAATTGTAATTGCTAGTTGCGTACATTGGTTGATACAAGGAAACCTATTACCTTAATTTTTCACTACCATCTTCGTCTCTTGACAAATAGAGAGAGAAAGACGAAATTAATGTTATCCGAGAGAAGAATGAAAAAAAAACAGATTAAAAGAGTAATAATTAAATGATGACTATGTTTTGTTTTTAAACCAGGAGGAGTAAACTAAAAAGACAGATTCACACCAAAGAAAGTCACTAGAAAAATCACCAAATATATCTTCTTTTTTGGATGATCATGTCGGCCTTCCACGGTAATCCATAAATATTATATTTTAGTAATTAATACGTCGCTAAGATTATAAAAACAACTATTTTTTTTATCAAAGCAGACAAACAATCTAAAAATTAAAGTAACAAAGCAGATAATACAAAACATCGCCGATATAACTTAATTAAACCATGAAATGCCAATAGTGTCAAAATTTCATAAATGTCAACAGTGTCAAAATTTCGTTCTTCTACTTGCAGTACCGTCTAATATCGGAGGTTGGCTAATATCACAGCAATCTTAACTTTGTTGGCTGCAGCTCTGAACAACTGTATTGAACTACACCCATACCACTCCCTTAAATTGAGCAACCAGGAAATCCTCCTACGTCCCACATTTCTCATTCCCGAGATTTTTCCTCGGATTGAGTCGGATGAGTCTTAGCAGAGAGTACTTTTCTCCTCTCATTATGTGGCCTAGATATTCCAGTTTTTCGTTTGTATTGTTTTTATGACTTCGGATTCCTTCCCCATCTTCAACAAAACATCTTGGTTTGTTACTCTCTCTGTCCATGGTATTTCAGGCCCTGTTGTATCGTCTGTAGGTTCTGCCACTGCTATTTCTGGTCTTTCGTCTGCAAAAAGTTCTTCAATGTATTCTGTCCATTTTGCCAATTTTCCATTTAAATCTGTAATTATTTTACCTTTTTTGTCTTTTACGATGGATGCTTGTTTCACTATTTTACCTGTTATTTCCTTGATCTTTTTATGCATGTTAAAGCTGTCGTACTTTATTTCATATTCTTCTATTTCCTTGCAGTTTTACAGAACCCACTTCTCTTTGGCTTCTCTAATTTTTCTCTTAATCTAAGGGTTCACTTCTTTGTATTTTGATTTCTTTGTTTCATCTCTTCGCCTTTCCTCCATGAGGTACAAAATTTCTTTTGTCATCCATTCCTTTTTCTTAATTTTGCTTGAAGCTAAGGAGCCTTCACCAGCTATCCTAAGGGCCTTTTCTATTTCCATCCATTTGTCCTCTACATTACCTGTGTTTCTATTTTTTGCAGCGAGGTTTCTAAGATTGTTGTTTACCTGTTCTCTTGTCCTTTCCAGTATAGTTGCGTCTTTCAGTTGCTTAACGTCTATCTTTTGTTTAGCTGCATTTTTCTGTAGAATCTTATATTTACTACAGCCACCACCGGATTGTGATCCGATTCTATATCAGTGCCTGGATAGGTTTGTGTAGACGTGATGGAGTTTGTAAACCGGCTTCTGATTAGTATATAGTAGATTTGATTCCTGACGATGTTGTCTGCATTATCCCTTGGTGATGTCCACGTGTACAATCTACGGTTTGGTAATCTGAACATTGTG
Organism: Diabrotica virgifera virgifera; assembly: GCF_917563875.1. Lineage (NCBI taxonomy): Eukaryota > Metazoa > Arthropoda > Insecta > Coleoptera > Chrysomelidae > Diabrotica > Diabrotica virgifera. The sequence continues at coordinate 246,732,858 of NC_065449.1, forward strand.
TTCATTACTACAAATTCTTTTTCTTGGCAAAATTGTACCAGACGTTCACCAAGTCCAAATTCACCAGTGCATCCATCAGTTTTCACCTTACCAACTTTAGCGTTTAAATCGCCCATGATTTTGGTGACCTCTTCTTTTTTGGTCGATTCCAGAATGTATTCTAGTTGCTTGTAGAATTCTTCTATTTCCTCATCCTCTTTCTCCGCTGTCGGCGCATAGACTTAAATAATGTTAATTTTTCATTTGTTCGACTTTAGTTGGATTGCTATGATTCGTTCTGAATATGGGGTAAAACTTAGTACCGATTTGTTGACTTCCCTTTCGACTATTATTCCGACGCCATAACGGTGGTTTGTATCATCAGTTCACGAATAGTAGAACATGCCGTTTCTAGTTGGACATTTGCTGGATTCTTTCCACTGTACGTCGCTGATACCAAGTATTTTCAGATGTAGTTTTTCCATTTCTGTTGTTACGTTTACTAATTTCCCGGCTGCATAAAAGTTTCTTGCATTCCAAGTAGCTATCCTCATAACTTTATTTTTAAGTTTTACGACTTTGTTCGCCCCTGTTCCCCCCGGAGATCCGATTGGGGAACTTTTTACTCCGGAATATTTCGTTTTGAACATTGCCATTGATGGTTTTTTACAAGGGTTAGATATTTAATGCAGTGGTTTCTCGTTGCCTTCTGCATCCTGATGCCGTTGACCACTGTCTTGGTTCCTCCGCCATCGAGACCGATTTCTCAGTCTCAGGACAACAGAGTGATCTGCCATTTACCAGCTCATCCGCTCGAAGCCGTTGGCCGGTAGATGGGGATTACTTATACCGGTAATCGCTCGGTTACTAGAGGGTGTAGTAGAAGGAAATATAGACACCCGTTTGCTTTCGGAAACCTAATCGCCATTCGGGGTCAGAAGAAACGAGAGTTAGCCAAGAGAGGCTGATAGGAAAGATTAAAGACTTTTACTCAAGACAAGTTGAAAAAGATAAAAAATGTGAAGGCCCTTATGATGCGCCAGGTGCGTTTCATAAGCGTAAGAGTATTGATACACTGTGTGTTCCCGCTCATACCTCGGGGTGTTGACTACAGACTGTATGGCTCGTCCAGCATGACATAGCATGGAGGATGGGGTACACGACATTTTTATAATGTAGATACTCCAACTCCATGGCCTAACTCAAAATTTCATAACAATGGAGTAAACTTGCCTGACGTTGGACCAATTACAAGCAAGCATTACGGCGCGGTAAATTTGAATTACCCCTCCTGGTTTAAAAACAGAGCATAGCTGGAATGAAGGCTCGAAAAGAATAAAATTTGTCCTTTATACATCTACATCCTTCTCTATCTCCAGCTATGTCCATCTACGACTTACTTTTTGTGTCTTATTTTAGAACTTTTTCTTAATTTCTCAGCGTTTTGTTCTTTTTCAAATTTCTGGTATTCTTTCCCTAGAGGCGAATAAAAAAATAGTCCACAGTAAATCGTTCTTTTTGGAAGATGATTGAAAATGTCTTAAAAATGGTTTTAAGTTCTTCATTCGAGCGAGTCTACCACTTTCTGAAAAATTTCAGAGTGCAGGTTGGACGCGTTACCACACGCCCCACCCCTAAACCTGTAGCTGTAGCGCTGTTAGGTTTTAGTCCAGTCGGGTTAGACGAATAAGAGGCCTAACCTTGCATTAGGAGCTGCCCCAAATTTTATTTTTTACTCTTTAGGGGGGGGGGGTCAATAGTAGTGTAAATTTAAAAATTTCGCCATTGCGTTAGCCGCCATCTTGATTTTAAATGAGAACCGTTTTTGCCCAATATCTCCGCCATTTTCGACTTCTCGACAAAAAGTATAACAACCAAAATTTATGAAAATGTAATTTTCTATCATTTCTATTTTTACAATTTTTTCATGCAATCGATATTTTCCGAGTTATAGCGGAAAATATTGAGTTATATATAAATAGAGCGTAATTATTGAATTATCTCGTTTATTGTAAGTTTTACGACAAAAATGTTCCTATACAAAAATAGAGAGGAATGGATTCTACACAATTTTATTATCTTTCATTTTTTGCTAAAGTTAATATTTAACGCCATTTTCAACTTAAATTGTTCCAAATATGATTTCTAACAATTTCTTTTTAACAATTTTTTCCATGCGGTTGATATTTTCCGAGATAAGTGGGAAAATAATAAAAAGTGGTGGGGGGAGCATAATTACTGAATTGAATATTTTTTCCGAGGTGCCCCAAATTTTATAATTCTATCCTTTAGGGAAGATCAATAGTAGTGTAAATTTAAAATCTCGACTGAATTCCGCGGTTGCATTAGCCGCCACATTGACTTTAAAGGAGAACCGTTGTTGCTTAATATCTCCGCCATTTTCAACTTTTCGACAAAAACGGTAGGAACTGAAATTGTTGGAAACGCAATTTCCTACAATTTTTCCACAATTTTTTTATGCGGCCAATATTCTCCGAGTTAAGAAGGAAAATATTGGAAGCGGAGGGGAAGCATAATTATTGAATTGTCTCATTTATTATTAACTTTACGACATAATTGTACATAAACAAAAATAAAGAGAATTATATTTTATACAATTTTTGAAACTTCCAATGAAACACCAACCAAACTAAGTACATAAAAGACAAATAATAACTTATGTGCATTAAGTTCACTTAATTTTATTAACTAGCGGGTTTTATTGGTTGAATTTGTCTATCGATAATTAAGTTTCATGTCAGCTAACATATTTTAATATTTCAAAAAATTTTTTTTTAATTTTGGACCCGTTGGGGGAATTTTCCCATTCCCCCCTCTTAGACCCGCCACTGGTTCCCTCAAAAAATTGTAGTAAATCGTAATTGCAACAATTTCAGTCCTTACACTTTTTGTCGAAAAGTTGAAAATGGGGAAGATATTGAACAAAAACAATTGCTTTAAAATCAATCGGGTCTTACGCTCGCGCTTTTACCGCATACGTACTACCTTAAATATTGATTTTATCAAAAAAATGAAAGTAATCCAAATTGCACAAAAATTAATTCTCTTCATTTTTGCATAAATTAAAATTTGTTGTAAAAGTAATAATAAACGAGATAATTCAATAAATCAATAATTATGCTTTAACTGTCACTGTTTTCCCCATAACTCGGAAAATATGGACCACACGAAAAAATTATACAAAACGAAATTATAGAAAATTGCATTTTAAACAATTTCAGTTTATATTTTTTTTTTTTGTCGACAAGTTGAAAATGGCGGAAAAACGGTCAAATTCAGTCGAGATTTTAAATTTATACTACTATTGACCCCCCCTAAAGATTAAAAAAATCAAATTTGGGGCAGCTCTTAATGCAAGGTCAAATGGTATCCCGACTGGGCTATTTTGTTAGTTCAAAACTATAAAAATTTTAATTTTAATCAAAATCATAAAGTTTATCTTACTTTAAAATAATATAAATTTTATTTTTGTCCGACAAAAAAAGACATCGCGATCGTAGAGTCCGACACTCGCAAGATGTCACTCAATCGTGGTAGTTTTGTTATTACAAAATTCTTAATTTTCAATTGAAAGTACCTATGTTTAATTAATAAAGATTGTCGATCTCTTGTCTGACCAATTTACAGCCTCGTTTTATTAGTCCGACAATGTAAATATTATGAGGCGGGACGCGGAAATGCGTCTAACCTGCACCCTGAAATGATTGAAAAAGTGGTAGACTCGCTCAAACGAAGCAGTTAAAACCATTTTTAAGACTTTTGTTATCATCTTCCAAAAAGGACGATATACTGTTGACTAAAATGTACTCTGGGCTAATTAGCAAAATACAAGGAAAAGTTATTTACCAGCAATTTTATTGATGGAATCGAATCTTATGATTGTATATATTAAAAATATAGGTATGCAAAGTCCGCAGATAGTGTGCTACTTTTTTTATAAACAAAATGGCGCCCGTAAATCGTGTTTTTTTTTCAATTTTTGCTCTATAACTCCAAATATTTTAAGTTTACACCAAAAACACCCAAATAAAAATTCACCGTAATTAAATTCTGCATAGGGACCGATTTTTCCCGATTTACTTTGACGAAAATTTTCCCCGGAAAATGCGGGTTTTTCCAACAAAATCTTTAATTTTCAACTAAAATTTTAGATAAGTAATTGTATATCAATAATTAAATAAATTGGTAATATAAAAGCTCTTTTTATATAGATTATAATTCCAGAAGACGATGGAAATTGAATAAACAGTTTAGCAACAATTGAAATGTTAATTAAAAATTTACGGTCGATATTATAACCACAATAATTGTGATACATAATAATAACTATGATTTTTGTATAAAAAGGCACTCTATCAATCTAATGTAGTTTACAGAATTGAAATTGGACTATTTTAGCGGCCTTAGGAATATTTTAAAGTTATAAACATTTTTTGGCTTATAAACAAATAGAATATCTCGGTAAATATTAAATTAAATTAAAACTATCGATATTACGAGTGAAAATTGCCAAAAATAGCAAAATTCCAATCAAAAATTGGGTTGGAGAAAATGTAATGTCAAAGTTCAAAATCGGTATACGTTAAAAAATGCATTTTTTCCGCTTCTCATGGAGCAATTTTCTTCATTCTTTTTTTGTTCCCAAGTAGCTCGAGTAGAGCCATCTAACTAACGTATTATTAAATGTCACACTTGCTTTTGTTTTGTTATTGGAAATTAATTTATTTATAAGAAAGAAAACTACATATTTTTTCCGTTGTAGACTTTTTTTAGAGAAACTTTACAAGTGTACATGTTAACGTTAAAAACACGAATATTCTCATTTGAAAGCTGTATTAATTATTTAAGCAATATTTATTTAAACAAATTAAAAAATTTTGTTATAATAAATAAACTAATTTATTACAACAAAACAAAAGCAAGTTTGGCATTTAATAATATGTTAGTTAAATGGCTCTACTCGAGTTACTTAAGAACAAAAAAAGAATGAAGAAAATTGCTCCATGAGAAGCCGAGAAAATGCATTTTTTTAACGTATACCAATTTTGAACTTTGATATTACATTTTCTCCAACCTTACATTTGCTAGTTTTGGCAATTTTCACTCGTAATATCGATAGTTTTTATTATAATAATATATGTTATGAGTATTTTAAAGATATAAAAATTGGTGTGGAGAAAGAGGACAAAAACTAAAAGGTGATGGTTCGAAAATTATGATGATATTTTTTATATCTTTACCGTAAATGCCGGTCAGTTTTAACCGGTTGTATCTCAGGAACCACTCATCACAATTAAACGTTTTTTCTTTTAAAAGAAGCGTCCTGCCGCTTTTTGTCCAATACCGTTTTCATGATTTAATTTAATTTAATATTTCCCGAGATATTCTATTTGTTTATAAGCCAAAAATTGTTTATAATTTTAAAATATTCCTGAGACCGCTTAAATAGTCCAATTCCAATTCTATAAAGTACTTTAGATAGGTACAGTGCCTTTTTATACAAAAATCATAGTTATTCTTATGTATCATAATTATTGTGATTGTTATAGCGACCGTAAATTTTTAATTAACATTTCAATTGTTGCTAAAATGTTCCAATTTCCATCTGCTTTTGGAATTATAATCTATACGAAAAGAGCTTTTATATTACCATATTATTTAATTATTGATAAACAATTACTTATCTAAAATTTTAGATGAAAATTAAAGATTTTAATGGAAATAACCCTCATTTTCCGGGGAAAATTTTCGTCGAAGTAAATCGGTAAAAACACGTCTCTATACAGAATTTAATTACGGTGAATTTTTATTTGGGTGTTTTTGGTGTAAAGTTAAATTCTTTGGAGTTATAGAGCAAAAATTGAGAAAAACACGATTTTCGGGCGCCATTTTGTTTATAAAAAAAGTAGCACACTATCTGCAGACTTTGCATGCCTATATTATTAATTTATACAATCATAAGGGTCGATTCCAGCAATAAAATTGTATTTATCCCATCGTAGGCAGGATTGACCTCCAGTAAAGTATTGTATTCAGGCTTATAACGTATGTAGGTCTACATTTACAAACACATTTCTAATCGTAGTTTAGTATCTGATTATTGGTTAATAAGCCGCTCTCCAAGTATGAACTTACGATGGTATGGCATTTCCATTCAAAAAGTACTTATAAACGAATAAAAGCTTCCCAGTAAATAGTTACATACAATGCTTCTCCAAAAGGTCAGTAGTTTGCTAGCAGCCATTTTTACCGCAATTTAAAATCGGACCAGAGAAAAATTGTAAATAGTACAAGGAAGGTTTAATTTCTACTACAAGATAGGTACAACTAATCCTAATAAGAGGAAACTTGAAAAAAAAAATATGTCTTTAAGAAATCCATCAAAAGCTTCTACATAAATAAAATAAACAAAGAGTTGTGTTTTTGTCAAGAAATGTATTATCAACAACAGCGTAAACAACTTCAAAAGAATCATACAGGTTTGCTTTTCTCTTTATCGCTAAAGGGATATAAAAATATTTGTTTAATTTTTAGCACAGTGATGAAAGGCAGTTAATGAAATTTATTCAGTTTTCACTTCTGCTGGAGTTCCATAAAGTTTGCTTTTGCTGTAGATCTCTGAAACGAACTTTGATACTTTGTTTGATGCATTTTCCGCTTAACTTCGTCAGTCACCAAAAACGTAATTAAATTTCAGTACCATTAAAGTAATTAGAAAATTACGAAATGCATTTATGTATTAAATTTGGTATAAAAGTTAGTTCAGCTTACTTTGCGTTGTACAAATTTGAGGTCTTTTGAGCTAGTGAAATGAGATTTTTGGAACAGACAAGGTGAATCAGATATGTTTGAATGGTAACATGAACCGAAGATTTTTTGAAATAGTGAATAAAAGATTTATGTTACCAATATTTGCTTTACATATTTGATTTATTTCTTATTTTACTAAGTATAAATGCAAGTTTAACAAAGTCAGTTCTTTTTTATAATTGGCTGTAGTGACTCCTATTGCCACATATAACTGTTACGAATCTGACTTGATAACAGTAAAGAAAAAAAAAACTGGTCAGCAGAAGAATATTGATTATCCAAAGGCTGTCTCTTTTTACAGACAAATAATGTAGGATATTGATCGGGCAGACCAATTGGTTGGATTATATTATCACGACCAGAACTCAGCAAAGTGGTGGAAAAATGTGTTCCACATATTCCTCAATATCTGTACAATCAATTTCTGGATCATGTATAACCAGTTACGGTGTAGTAAATCCATTTACAGTATTAGTAATGCGGAAGGTATATACAATTTCAAGATTACCATTACCCAAGCAAGGTGCAGCTTCAAAAAAGGAAACAAACAAATTGTATGAATCTTCAACGGTACATTTTTAAATTGAGGGTTCAATCAAAAGAAGACGCATGGGTTTCTAAAGGGAAAAGGAATAAGAACAAAAACTATTTGTCAGGAGTGTAATATTCCATTGTCTTTATGTTATATCACACCGAGCAGTTAAAAATTCATTTTCTATCTCAGGATATGTTTCGGCAGAAGATGAACTTTTTTGTAAATATACTGAGGATACCTGCTGGTACACATATGTACCGACATAAGTACCAATTGGTAAATATATTTACCACCATAAGTATCTGCTGGTACATATATGTACCATCTTATCCACTGTATTCTATGCAATGTAGAAATCAATAAACTTTAATTAACACCTAACAAAAAAGCCTTTTTTGTAAATATACTGACAGTAGCTGTTGTTACGCATGTATAGCACCATAAATACCTGTAGGTAAGTATATGTACCACTATAAGTATCTGCTGGTACATATCCATCCCTTTGTAGAAATCGTTAAAACCGAAACTTTTCACGCGCAATTTATGATTTTTGTTATATCCTCAAAACATTTATTTTTACGAACAGTAAAAATCGAGGAAAAAAATCAGTTCCCTCGTTTCACTCCCTACATAGAAAATTAATTCTTATCGCGTTTAAACACTGTCTTTTTATGGCATAAATAATGTAGACCGGAAACATCGCTTTGTTAATTGCCGAAGATATTCATCTACTCGTGCGGAAAAAAGCTGTTACTGCAGATTTTGCTTGCCAATATTAGTGTATACAAATGATCGCTTTGCGTGCGGTCTACGCATTAAAAAGCGCCAAGGGATGAAACAATGCATTCAATCACCTTCGAGCTTTCACGTTGCCATCAAATGTATGTTATTAATGGATGAAATTCGAGGTAGTATGCATTTCTGATTTTTAACATTAGACGATTTTTCAGTTTTATGGCTATACATGGTTCTAGTTTTAAATGATTTAATCGAATGTTTGTATACGAATTTTATTGATTTAAGAGTTACTTATGACACGGAAAAAACCAAATTAAAAGTCATGGGAAAATACGAGGCAGCCTAAACAAATGAAAATTGGGAATAGGTATTAGAATTCTGCGAAAAGCACTCTTAAAATCCTAAACGGATTCTACCAACATAAAAACATAATTTATAGAAATATACATGGGTCGAACCAACAGCAGAGCTTGGTTTTATACCAAAATAAAAAAACTCACATACAAGTAGAAGACATGAGAATATATGAAGGGGACCTAAGTACGGAACTGACCAACAAAACAACATCTACAGTATCGACTCAACATTATGTTTATAGAAATTACGACTTGGCCTAAAATTCACAAACTCGATCTAGTCCTCACTGTCCTCAGCTCATAATACCTACCAAAAGAAAATATATAAAATCAATGAAGCATGAAAAAAAAAGAATATTACATCGTGGTGGGCATATGACATCGCTAATGCAGTACACAGCAAGAAATGGGTGTAAACAGAGTAACCTACATGAAAGACGAAAACCTGCAAGATCAAACAGAGTAGTAAAAATGTACTACCTGGAATAAAAAATACTTCTTGAGATAGTAAATGCGAAGAACTGAACAATTGTCAAGAGAGAATCAAGAGAAGCATGAAAAATGATAAGAGGAAACCAGAGGACAAACAGAAAAAAGCGAGTAGAAGAGATTTAATAAAAGAAAGATCTTGGATCAAATATTCCTCACAACTGTTGACTGAACCAAGTTTGCAATTTACGAACACCATTACAACAACAAATGCTGTGGAATACAATAAAACAACAGTACAGGAAGTCGAATGTGCAATACTAACTTAAAAACTCGAAAATAATGTGAACCACAAAGTATAGGCACCGAAGTAGTTACTAAAAGTCAGCCCACGAGTAGTACGGGAATTACTACGGTACGTTTGCACCTTATTCTATAAAGAACATAATGTACCACCAGAGTGGACAAATGGAGGGGAAAGATGGTTCAAACTACAGAGAGCTAAGTGTCATAAATTTGCTTTCAAGACTGTAGGAAAAAATAATAATAAATAAAATTGAAAAAGAGACGACAGATTGTAGACCCTATAACTAAGCAAATGGAGAGCACATTCAGTATGCCGAAGTAAAAAAAAAACAGAAATATATATTCAATACTTGTAATAATGGTGTTTTCCTGAATGAAAATAGAGATGAAAACATAAAGAGAGCACAACAAAAATATTGGAAACAATTTTTGAAAATTGTCGACCCTGTTCTACAGATACTAATTTTTGGAAATATTATAATATTGTTTTAATATTTAATAAACTTACACATTATAATAAATAATTGGTGTACATACACCTAAGTGGTATTCGATGTATACACATTATTTTACTTTAATAAATAATTTAGGACGAAACTTCGCAATCCGTCCTTAGGCTGAATAATGAATAAAGGGGTCTTATTAATAAATATGTCATTAAATATGTAGATACCTAAAAGTCGTGAACTTTTAGGAAGTTGATCAGTAGAGAGGGTGTTGAGGGAGTTGTTGACATTTACCAAAATTTCTCAAATATGTATACGATGTTTGTATACATTATGGAGCACAGGTTAATAATGGAGTATAGTCCTTAGAACTTGGAAATGGTTTTAAATATTAATTTCAGAGAATTTTGGTTATATCCTGATTTTAAATAAAATTATTTAAGAGGAATTTTACTACTTACGCATTAACTTTTAAAAATTTTAATATTTATTGGAAGGATGATGTATCTTCGTATATCTTTATGTTACAATCTCCTTCTAAAAATGATTCGTTATATAATATGTAATAATCTTTAGCAAACTAGTTCCTTTTATATCCACAGAAGTAAAAAAAATATACAGGGTGTCCAGAAACTCTACCGACAAACGAAGATAGGAGATTCCTCAGATAATTTAAGACATTTTAACCTAATTTCCTAAGGGAGCTAAAACTCTTTGAACATGGCGTCTTGTAATCAGTTTTTCTTAAATACCTCCACAACGGTTATATTTAGAAAAACGAAAATTGGTATAAATATTTATCTTCCAAAGGTAAATCGATTCCATCTAGTGCGAATTTCTAGTACCGGTGATAGGCGTCCGTTTTGGGTAGGGCAACGGTTAATTTATCCATTTAGGGCATGACTTTTTTCTTTAACTTATAAGCATTTTTGATACTGGATTATAAAATTGTAAGATATTCTAGTGCTAAATTGCTTTGGTAAAGTTGGTAAGTCACATTGTTTTCTAGAAAAATCAATTTGAAAATTTTTCGTTTTTTGAATTTCCAAAAAATATTTTTTTAAAAACCATTTAGAGAAAAGAAAACTGGTACGTTTTATTTATATTCCAGAGATGAATCGATTTCATTAATTTCGAATTTCTAGTATCTGTCATATGCGTCCGTTTTGGGTAGGTTAACGGTTATTTTATCGCATAACTTTTTTGTCTTTAATTTTTGAGCATTTTTGGCTCTAGATTATTAAATTATGAAGTATTCTAGTATTAAAAGTTACTCTTTCTTTAAGTTGGTGAAATACACCGTTTTTCTTTAAACATTTTTTTCAATTATTTTTTTCAAATTAAAAAAACGAAAAATTTTCAAATCGTTTTTTTCTAGAAAATTGTGTATCCTACCGACTTAAATCAAGAGTACCTTTTAGTACCAGAATACCTCACAATTTAATAATTCAGTATCAAAAATGCTTAAAAGTTAAAGACAAAAAAGTTATGCGATAAAATAACCGTTAACCTACCCAAAACGGACGCATATGATAGATACTAGAAATTCGAAATTAATGAAATCGATTTATCTCTGGAAGAGAAATAAGCATACCAATTTTTGTTTTTCTAAATAGAAGCGTTCTGGAGGTATTTAAGAAAAACTAATTACAAGACTCATTTTCTAAGAGCTCTAGCTCCCTTAGGAGGCATTTTCGGACTAAATGAATTGGTTTAAAATGTCTTAAAATTACCTGAGCAATCTCCTGTCTTCGTTTGTCGGTAGAGTTTCTGGACACCCTGTATAAAGTAAAAGTAAAGATGATAAAGGTAAATATTTTATTACGGAACAGCGCCTCCACTATATGCTATTCTGGTCAAAGCACCTGCGTAGAGGCACTGAACTGGAATCAAATCTTTTCATGTCTTCAGCGTTTTTATAAAATAATTACAAGAGATGGAACTAGTACCGTCTATGAATCGTAAGTCAAAATGGAGCATGAACTATTATAATTCGAATTATTTATCCTTTGCTCTTTTTAATATGAAAAAAATAAATCAGAACAGAGTAGTGAAATACTCGACAAGGGAATCTATAATTGCATTCATGACCTGTCGTTCACCGTGATAATGATCTTTAGCAAACTACTTCATTTTATACCCACAGACGTGAATAAAAATATAAACTAAAAGTAAAGATGATTCAGATTTGATTACAAAACAGGGACTCCACTAAGTGAGTGAAAATAATTTCGACCAGGAGTTAGTAATCTGTTAACCGAGATACAGTAGTACCAAGCGGCGCCGCTAGGAGAACACTCCAATAATGCGTCGCAGATTACTTTAATGAAACGTGGTCATTTGTACTCTTAAACCGAGTAAGGTGTAACAAAAAACAAAATAATCGTTTCGTTCTGATTCAATTCGAGTCTCTTGCCATCCCCTGACACCTGGTGTCCACTATGTGCTTATACATATTTCGAATTTCATTATTCTCATCAGAGCAACTATGTAGAGGCACTTATATTTACTGATTTTTTTATTACTGCATATATAAACTTTTATTTTTATGGGAAAATTGAAAATTGTATTTATTTTGTGTAGCAAGTATTATTATCTTGTCTTTTATACTCCAAGTTTCAATGTTTCTCTCACTGTCACTACCACTTTTCAGGACAGTCGTTAAAAGTTTTGTATCTGTAGCAATTCTTCGCTAACTTATAATAAATTGTTGGTCCATAGGACATAACTGAAAGTTTAACAAAACGTACCTTTATAAGTTTGATAGTTTGCCGAAAAGTTCAATATAGAACAAATTGTGATCTAAAGTGATATTTTGATACGTTTTCGAGATTAACTTAGGTACAGAAGTCTGTTATACTGGCATAAATTTTGAGTCAAAGACAATTTTTAAAATTTTTGTTTAAATTGTTTATTCTCTTTCGTAGCTTTTACTCCTCTACATGGTCGACTTTCTGGATTGCATTTCTTTACATGTTTTAATCAGAGGCATATCTACACTGAAATATCAAATACAAATTTTATTTATAATAATTATTATCCTATCACTCGGTACATCAACATATTTCTTGTATTGTTATATACGTTACATTTTTTATTATGATTGAATAACTATTCTATTCTTATTATGATCCACAATGTTCAAGAAGATTGTCTTTGTCGTTTCAATTACTGCCAAGAGGCATGTAGGTGACAGAGATATTGAACATTTTAAAGTAAAATTGTGAGTTCTTCCCAAAACAATTAATTGGACTTCGTAAGTCCTAGTTTTCACCCAAAGTGATCGAAAATAGAAAGTATTTGAACTATTAGTGTGACGTCGCGTTGTTTGATATACGATTTCACTAAGTTTGAGTCATTTTTACTAAACTTTCGGTTATAAATGTAGAAATGGCTTCAAAACCGGAACTAAAGATTCAAGCTTGACTTTTCAATACGCTTCGATTAATGGCACTACTGGTTAGAACTTTTTAACCGGAAATGATATAAAAACCAAAAAGTATACATTTGTCGGCACGTCGAATAATATATCGCTAATACTATTTCGGCGACTTTAAAACAGCTTTTCCCGTTGTAGCTCTAAAAACCGGAAGTTTGAGCTCAAATTTCTCATCTTTAATACCATCCTTGGGCTATAAGTTTTCATTCGACACCTCATTTGTCATTCTGCCTATATTAATAACGGAGGAGTTATATTCGCTAATGGACGGACACACGGACAGACAGTCATGAAACCGGAAGTATATATTTGTTCTCGTCTTTTTAAGGCACGTCGAATATTTTATCGCTTGTACTATTCCGGTGACTTTAAAACAGTATTACCCGTTGCAATAATTCTAAAACCCAAAGTCCCAGGTAAAGTTTATTACTTTCAGTAGGTACCATCCTTGGATTATATGTAAGCTTCCATTCGACACCTAATTTTTCATTTTACCTGGTGTAATGACGGAGTTGTGTTTACGGATAGATGGACGGACGGACAGACGGATGTGGATAATTCAACGTTTTCACATTTTTCAAAATTGAGTGAAAAAAATAGTAAGCTGTCATTTAAATTACTTACTCTAAATTTGGTTGCCTTAGCACATTTTCAAATGCTAAAAAAACGACAAGATAGGTTCCCTGTTTCCTGTTTCCTCTTAGTTTGCTCTCCGATTCCTGTGCTTATAATTTTTTGCTCTGCTATATGTACACATGTACAGTATAAATATCAGGTATATACGATATCTATCATCATCATCATTCTCTTTGCTTTATCCCTATGCGGGGTCGGCTTCCCTAATTGCATTTCTCCACACAATTCTATCCTGGGTCATATAAATATTAATCCCCTTTACCAACATGTCCTGCCTAATCGTCTCCCCCCCACGTCTTCTTTGGTCTTCCTTTCCTACTCCTTCTAGGAATCTGCACTTCAGCTACTCTTCATATTGGATGATTAACGTCTCAACGTTGAACATGACCAAACCATCTCAACCTACGCTCTCTCATTTTGCATCAATTGGTGCCACACATACACTTCCCCTAATATACTCATTTTTAATTTTATCCTTTCTTGTCATTCCATACTCCACTCTTCCACCTAAGCATTCTCATCTCCGCCACATGCATTCGTTGTTCCTCTTTCTTTTTCACTGCCCAACATTCAGTTCCGTACATCATAGCCGGTCTTATGGCTGTTTTATAGAATTTTCCTTTCAGCTTCATTGGAACTTTTATGTCACACAACACACCACTCGCTTTCTTCCACCTCATCCATCCAGCCCTATTTCTACTGCATGCATCTCCATCTATTTCTCAATTACTCTGTAATACCGATCCCAGGCACTTAAAACTATTGCTTTTTACAATCAGTTCACTATCCAAAGATACCATTTTATTTGTAGTAACTCCATCTTTAAATAAGCATTCCAAATATTCTGTCTTTGTCCTACTAAGTTTTAAATCTTTTTCCTCCAGAGCTCGTTTCCACTATTCCAGTTTTTGTTTTAAGTCTCTTTCACTATTTCCTACTAACACGACATCATCAGCATACATTAAGCACCATGGAATGTTACCCTGTAGTTTCGCTGTTATCTGGTCCAAAATTAATGAGAATAAATACGGACTAAGCACCGAGCCTTGGTGCAATCCTACTTTCACATGAAATTTATCAGTCTCTCCCACACCTGTCCTAACACTAGTCGTTACTCCCTCATACATATCCCTCACAATCTTTACATATGCACCAGGGACTCCTTTCTTATTGAGTGTCCACCACAGAATCTCTCGAGGAACTCTATCCTATGCTTTCTCAAGATCAATGAATACCATATGAGCGTTTGTTTCTTTATTCCTGTATTTTCCATCAACTGCCTTATAATGAAAAATTGCGTCTGATGTTGATCTGCCCTGCATAAAGCCAAATTGATGCTCGGATATGTCGGTCTCTTCACGTATCCGTCTATCAATTACTCTCTCTCATATTTTCATGGTGTGGGCAAGCAGTTTTACAGCCCTGTAGCTTGTACACTGCTGTATATCTCCCTTGTTTTTGTATACTGCTTCTCCATTCGTCTGGCATTTGTCCAACTTCCATAATTCTATTAAATAAACCTGCTAGCCATCTTGTTCCTGTCTCTCCCAATGGTTTCCATACTTTCCCAGGAATATCATCTGGTCCTACCGCTTTTCTTTCTTTATTTTTTGAAGCGCTTGAGCCACTTCCTCGTTTGTTATTTTGGTGACCATTGTTGCTACTGTCTCCGTTGAGTCTACAGGCTGTCTGTCAAATTCTTCATTTTATAAGCTGTCAAAGTACTTTCTCCATCTCTTTTTGACCGATATACGATATCTATGTATCATTTATAAATAATAAAAATATTACAAAACGAAAATCGTTTCTAAGCGACTGCCTAGTTTCGTTCGTCAACATTGACTATTCTCTATTACAAGATAAACGTCGCGTAAAAGCGTAGTATGTAAATTTTGCTCTTACGAAAATTATACCGCTTTCTAAGAGAATTAAAGTTACATGGGGAACCTGATACAACCTGATACCTTTCAAAACCTTGATAGTTTCTCCTCAGGCGTGTAATGGAAACTTTATACTCTTAGTTAATTTCTGGGTAATTGATGTATCAGTAAACGCTATTTGTTGTATTTGGAATTTAACCCTCAACAGCGAATTAAGTGGCCCTATACCTAAGAGCTATAGATCTATTAAACTATAAACAGTTTAAGGTTTCCGGAAACTATGGATCAAGACAAAGTGGATAAACTTAGAAATCATCTCTTTTACATTAAATTTCAGAATTAAAATAAGAAAATATGCTGGTAGGGTGGAAACAGCTGAGAAATATTGTGCACGTGAAAAACAAGGTTTATTTTATTAACTGTAAAAGAAAATTGTATTAAAATCTGACTCGATTATGCACGAATGAAGAAAAATTTAACATAGTCTTTTGTTCAGACCTACACGTGGTCACCGTTTCGAGTAGGGATCAGTATGTTCACTTTTTTTATCTACCTATATTTTTTTTTCGAAAGTTCTGCGAACTTTCAACAGTGCAGCAAAAGTGCGTCGGCAGTACGTCAGTGACAGTGACAATATAATATTAAAAACGAAGGTACAATATTGTGATAACAATAATTAGGGGAGAATGGGGGAATGAGAACCACTTAACTATATTTAATAAAAAACAAATTTTAAGTTATATAAAAAATCGGTCCAGGTTAAGAGCTAGTTTAAAATGTTAATTATCCTTCCCTATTATTATTGCGTCAATTTATTTAGTTATGTTAAAGTTATTATGGAATTACTAAAAATAGTGAATGGCTCCAATTGCCCCAATAGGTCGGGTAATAGGAACCACAATTTATTTTAAGTTTTATCTGTATTAAATTTTTAATTTTCATAACAAAAATAGTAATAAACTGTTTTCAACTCATTTTGTTTAAACAAAAGTCACAGAGATAATCTTTAGCTGTGTCAACCCCCGAACAATCTGCACGTGTACCCATCGACCACAAGCTGTACAGCGATACCACAGTTCTGCCACTAAACGCCTAATGGTTCCCATTACCCGTTTTGTTTAGAAAATTTTAACCTATGAAAAAAATTACCAAAACCAAGTGATTAAAAAACAAATCACATGTAGTTATTCTTTAGGTAGTTAAGTTTAGTTTGCATAAAATAGTTTTGAGGAAAAACATATTGGGACCAACTTACCGTGAATTTTGTAAACCACGTGTATTATAACGATTTCTGCAAAAAGTCTATTATGCTCACACAAGAATCAAACAACACTGAATAAACATCTGCAACGATGTCGCTGCTTCTCTGCATTGTTGGTAGCGTGTCGCCAGTGTCAGCAAGTATTTAAAAGCGCGTAATTTAAATAAAACTGTGTGGTTCTCATTACCCGATGACTCCCATTCCCCCATTCTCCCCTATAATCGTAGGAGGGCTAAATGTTGCCAAGTCAGTCAAGTTCGATTTCTTGTTTTAGATAATCGATTTTTAGTAATTCCAATGTGACACAAAATCTACCCATGGGATAAAAAATTTGAAGAAAGTGTATTTTTTGTTCTTGTTAATGGCTATACAGACTCGTTTTTGTAATATTTTATTAAATTATAAAGTAATTTGCACATACTAACATATTTCTCAAATTAGGCTTTGTACCGCCATTCTTTACTATTAGAACCGTGCAAGTTCGGCAAAGCGACACCTGGTTTCTACGCTCAGCAACTTTCTTCGCACTTTTAATTATATTGGCCAATTATATTAGTCCTGGTTACTGGATAATTGTCAAGGCTATAGTCCAAAAAAATAATAAGAAGACAAAGTAAGATTCATCTTATGTTACAAAAAATTAAACAAAATTGTATATAGTAAATAAAATTAGTTATTAAAATGCAGTACTGCAAACAAAATACAATTAATTAAATGTACCTTTATATAATGATTACATATCAATCATATTCATATTGTGGAGCAATATATAATTTTTCTTCTTCAATGACAGTATAGGTATGAAATGTACGTCAATTTGACAATTTCAATTGACAATAATGAATTATTTAAGAAAGTTGCAATATTTCTCCGCTATTCTTGCACGATCGTTTCTCGTATCCCCTCCAAGTACTTGCACACCGCGAATATTACGAATATCTGTGCAAATATCTCAACAAAATATTCAAAATTAAAGCTATCATCTTGCAACGTGTTTGTTTTGTAGGCACACAATTTTGGGCCAATACTTTTTAAATGCATTTATTTTTTCAAATCCTGAAAAACCTAATAAATATTTTGGAAAAATTTAAACGCAAAATGAAAGATTGAAACAGAAAAATTGTATTTTCTCTTCTTTTCACCCCTGTACCTTATTAAAATAAACACTTTATAAGTTTTTTAGGTCTTTCGGCCGCGGTAATAATACAATCTTTTATTCTGCGTGTAAATTTTTCAAAAATAATTATTAGTTTTTAAGGATTCGAAAAAAAAAATGAAGTCATTTAAAAAGTATTGACCCGAAATTTTGCGCTAACGCTCTTAAATCTCAAAAAATCGAAACACCAAACATCAGTTATTTAAAAATGTAATTTTCATTATAATCAATTGTTAGGGGAGTGCATATAGATTTTCACTTCGGAAAAAATCAAACAAGATAGAACTTTTTGTAATTTCATTAATAAATGTTTAATAAACAACATATCAAAAAGTTCTACTCGAGAAGTGGGTGCTTCGTTTTTTATTAAACAAATGAACTACGAAATTAGATGTTTTTTTTTTAAATAAATCCGAAAATATACATTTTAGAAAAAAAATTACTTACCCATTGAAAAATTCAGAAAACTTTACAAAAAAAACCTTATATAAAGAATTTTCTAAAATTAAATCTGCATCTTCTATAATTTTTTATTTATAACGTTAAAGTCACCCTTCTCACAAACATTGGCGCACTGTAAACTAGCGTACGGCGAAGTGCACGGTTGAGTTATTTTAATGTAATTCTTTAACTAATGGATCGAATTAAATTTTACAAATTGAACTTGAAAGAAGAATAATTAAGCTATCTTAAGGTTATAATAAAAATACATAAAATATATGGGCATAAGTACGGTGGGGGCGGAAAGTGAGCCTTGCATGAATTTTGTTTAAAAATAATTTAACAATGTGTAACTAATACAATTTTTCTTACAAAACTCTCAATTTTGCACAACTTACCTTTAAGGTATCTGACTAAATGATGTTTTATTAAAAAAAAAAACACAAAAATTTAATTCAAATTATATGACGTCTCAAAAAATGTACTTTTTGAAATCTTCGTAACTTTATAGAATTACCACCATTTTTAGACGGTATTACTTAAGTTTGAACAGATCTATTACAGTTTTATAAGTGTTTTTTAAAGCTTAGGATGTAGTCTTTAAAATGCACTAAATTATTTTACTTTATAAATGAAATATACTATTTATTTTTGAGAAAATTAAGAAAGATAACAAAAATGTAATACAAAAACCGAAAATTACCAACTAAAAAAATTTTTATACAAAGTGATCAAAACTTTTTTCTGTAAAACTTACCTAAAATACATTTAATAATAAGCTTCAACAATAATACATATTCAGCACAAAAATTTTTTTAGCTCTTATACAGTATGTCTGCCTAACTTGGAACCTATTGATAACTTTTTTATTATCAGTTTTACGAAAAAAAGTTATTCTTTATAAAATACTCTGCATCGTAATTTGATCTAAGATGCAATTATCAAATATTAAATTTAATTAATTTTATACGAGGTATGTCAAAAAATATGAATTTCACTTAAGAGTAAAGTACCGTTACATTTCACAATATCGAAAATTATTATTAAGAAAAGTTGTTTGGGATTAAAAAATTTGTTTTTGTGTTCAATAACATCCTTCTAATTAAAATATTGTGAATAATAAAGGCACTTAACTCTTAAAATAAATTCATATTTTTTACATACCTCGTATTAAATTAAAAAATTTGATATCTGATGGTTGTATCTTAGATTTTAGACCAGGGAGGGCATTTTATGAAGAATAACTTTTTTTTCGTAAAAGTGATAATAAACTGATTATCATAATTGTAATAAAATGATGACGAGTATTCGTAATTTGAAAAAAAATTGAAAAATTTATTTTCGATTAGAATGATGTAATTGTATATTTAAGCATATTTTTTAATTTTAAACAACTTTTCATAATAGCATTTTTTGATTTTCTGGAATATAAAGGTACTTTACTCTTTAAGGAAATTCATATTTTTGACATAACTAGTATAAAATTGATAAAATTTGATATCTGATGGTTGAGTTTTAGATTTTTGACTATCCAGAGCATCTTATGAAGAATAACTTTTTTTCGTAAAATTGATAATAAAAAAGGTTTCCATGTGGCTCCTAGCTACTTAGACATACTGTATAAGAGCTTCTGTATAAAAATTTTCAAATTGCAATGCCATATCCGGATTCAACATAATCAAAAACAAAATAGAAACATATTTGATCAAAGTAAAATGACGAATTTAAAGATATTTTTAAAATTATTTATACAAAACAATTGTTATTGTTTAAAAAATTAATAAACAATTAGCGGCCAAATCTGCGAGTAGAACTTTTTACTTTAATATGTATATAAACTAGCAAAAAAGTTTTAGAAAACTATAAGCTTGTTTGAATTTTTCCGAAACAATGCATGTTTTCGTTCTAATTGCACTCCCCTATGTGGCTTAATCACAGAAAACAGTTTCACAGCCTTGTAAATTAATGTTGTTAGTCCATCCGTCATTGACGCTCCACCATACTTCAATAATTCATTTGGTATGCCATCTTTGTCTGTGTTGTAATGATAGGTAAAGATTGGTATTTAAACTGCCTTTTGATACTTACTAAATAAATTCATGATCAACGTCTTCAGTTCAGTTGAGGTCGCGTTAAACAAATAACAATACTGATCTATCTAATATGATTTCGACATCTTCACGTCTACCAACAAAATACGAATGCCTTAGCCAAGCCGCACACCAAAGAAACATGAAACGAAAAACATGAAACATGAAACGAAAAACATGAAACATGAAAAGAAAACACTGCTAAACAAATCTCAAAGTCCGCCTACCAATGAAACGAGTGTGATTCATGCTCATGACACATTTTTATTTTCGGAGAGTTTCATAAATGGCCGGACATATATTTGTTTAGCAGTGGTTTATTTCCATGAAACGTAATTTACGTTTCATGTTTCTTTGATGTGCGGCCTGCCTTACACCTACTTCTGGTCTGTGTTTTATACACACATGAAAACATTGCAACAGCACGAGCATTTTACGTTCAAGTAATGTTTTATGTTTACTAATGGTCACTAGCTTTGGATAACGTTAATAACATTTTTATTTAGAATTACGCGTAAAACATATTTTATCGCCAATCATCACTAAAGTCATTCATTATTGTACTCATTTGCCGTCATTTGCGGCAGTAAAGTAAGAATTCATTGTACTGAAAGAAGAATTTTACTTTACCTGCCGCGTTTATTCGAGATTGAATGGAAGTGGTCGATGGCAGTAATCGATTATTTATTTGAGTTAACTTACAATTTATTTACTTTAATTAGTAAAAATATTGTACAAAATTTACGACATTGTTAATTAAATTTATGTCAAAAAGTGAAATTCCGTAGTATTTTATAACTATATTCATATAAAATAAATTAAAATTTTACCGATTTAGTAATTATTCGATATTGATAACTATTGATTACAAATCGAAAGCGGCCATCATGCAAAAGTCATCTGTCATTACTGCCTTGAAATTTTTATTACGTCTAAAATTTAAAAACATTTAGTGTTAAAACCAATATCAAATTATTAGCGATAAAATTTTGTATGCACCACGTCAGTAAAGATAGACTAAGAGCCGCAATAGGTGAAATTTCTTAATCATTTTAGGCACAATGGGACCCTATAACTTAAACAGTAGAACCTAAAAGAAAACGTTTGAACACTGTGCCGTCACTGTTCAGTGGCACATGCGTCGACAGTGGCGCATCAAACTTTCCACTTATGGACGGGATAAATAAATTAAAAGTTTAGCTCCCTTACAAACAGAATTAAATTTTTCTTATTTTTTTAAGTTCAATGGATTAACACATAGGATTCAGCGTAATTTTAACCCACCACCCCCTTCCCCTTGCGCCCACCATCAAAAACTTCATTTTTCGTTTTTATTTTTTTTTTGGTGGGATGCAATCAATTTTACAATTTCAAAAAATTCACACGCATAGCTGAGGCTTTTATAAAGCATGCCTATTTTTTATAGACCCATAAGTAGAGTGTACATAACATCAAAAAAATTTAAAAAAAATTTTTTTTCAAAAAAGCTTATAACTTTTTTTGAGGAATAGCTGCAGGTCTAATTTTTTCTTAATCTTCTGTGTTTTATCAAACACTATATTTTTAATTTTTTTCAGATTTTGCCGTAAGGCTCCCCACCTTCAAAAATCCGAAAAACTGTTTTTTGCGGGGTTTTGGGGGATTTTCCCTATTTTATAGACTTCATAATATATCAAATCAATTTTGTTTTTATAGGTGATATGTAACTTGAAGTAACTGAGTCCTTTAAAATATTTAAAAATCAGAAAAACACGTTCAAACCCCCCAAAACCCCTTTAAAAAATAGTTTTTTGGATTTTTGAAGGTGACCAGCGTTACGGAAAAATCTGAAAAAAATTAGAAATATAGTGTTTGATAAAATACACGAGACTAAGAAAAAATTAGATCTGCAGCTGTCCCCAAAAAAAAGTTATATACTTTTTTCCAAAAAAAAAAAAAATTTAAAAATTGTTTGAGGTTATGTACACTCAACCTACAGGTCTATAAAAAATAGACGTGTTTTATAAAAGTCTTAACTATGCTTGTGAATTTTTTGAAATTTTAAAATTGATTGCATCCCACCAAAAAAAAAATAAAATCGAAAAATAAAGTTTTTGATGGTGGGGCAGGGAGAAGGGGGTGGTGGGTTAAAATTACGATGAATCTTATGTCTTAATCACATAGAACTTAAAAAATGAAAAAAATTAAATTCTGATAATGAGGGAGGGTATTTTTTAATTTATGTATCCTGTCCATAAGTGGAAAGTTTGATGCGCCACTGTCGACGCATGTGCCACTGAAAAGTGACGGCACAGTGTTCAAACGTTTTCTTTTAGGTTCTACTATTTAAGTTATAGGGTTTTATAGTGCCTTAAATGATTAACAAAGGGGCTAGCCGGGTAAGATGATGAAAAGTGCCCCCAACTCGATTCGAATTCCATATAGGTCACCGTTTAGCATATATAGTGAAACTAACTTTCTGAAATTTTTAGCCCCCTAGGTGGTCATGTGACCCACCTAGAGCCTAATTAGGCTTTTTATGTTTTTATTTTTTATCTCAGCAGCATCGAGAACTGGCGAAAAACTTTAAATAAAAAATTTGTAAGATTTAAAAAGTTCTGTGCGAAAAAAATTTCTTTTTTAATTTTTGGCGGGAAATTTAAATTTTAGAACGATTTTAAAATTTTAAATGAGTATAAAAAAATAACTAAGACATTCGTTTTCACGAAAAAAATATATAACGCACCTTTATATATTGGTGAAACGCACCTTCAAAAATAAAAAACCGCATTTTTCGGTTTTTCTTTTTCGTTTTTTGATACAATTTTATACATATTTTTCAAAAAAGGTAACACCGTCACTGGAGCAGGTAAAAAATTTAAAAAGAATTGGGGTTTGCTTAATAAAAATTTTTTGTAACACCATCCATTTTCAATATATAGAGCGTTGAAGAAAACAAAATTTTACAAATTTTTTACGATTTTGCCGAAACTACTGGCAAAATTGTAATAAAACTTGGCGGGTTTTAACAGGTAGTTATTGTGCATGTTTTGACATACAATTAAGGATTTGATATTCATCATTGGCGCGCTTAAGGGTAATGGTCTGAATTTTCAAAGAAAAAAAGATAGTACGCCACTGATATATTTCAAATTAACAATCATTCTTAAATTCCTCATTCAATTTGCCATAAAAAAATATCTTATCATTTTTTTCATACGAGGCGCCGTTTTGCTGCAAAAAATAAAATATCTTAACGCTTCCAAAGTATTCGAATTAGTTTTTATAATGGACGTACGAGTTTACATAAATATGAAACTACTAATAGAAGTTCGAATACTTTGTAAGGGTTAAGATGTTTTATTTTTGAAAAAAATGGCGCGTCGTATGAAAAAATAGGAAGATAGATTTTTGTCACAAATTAAACGAGGAATTCAAAAAGGATTGTTAATTTGAAATATGTCAGTGGCGTACTATCTTTTTTCTTTAAAAAGTTCAGACTATTACCCGTATACGCGCCAATGATAAATATAAAATTCTTAATTGTATGTCAAAAAATGCACAACAACTACCTCTTAAAACTCGCCAAATTTTATTACAATGTTGCCAGTAGTTTCGGCAAAATCGTAAAAAATGTGTGAAATTTTGTTTTCTTCAACGCCCTGTATATTGAAAATGGATGGGACTACAAAAAATTTTTATTAAGCAAACCCCAATTATTTTTCAGTTTTTTACCTACTCCAGTGATTGTGTTACCTTTTTTGAAAAACATGTATAAAATTGTATCAAAAAACGAAAAAAAACCAAAAAAATGCGGTTTTCTATTTTTAAAGGTGCGTTTCATCAATTTTAAAAATATGAAAAAATTCAGGGTGAAATATTATGCAAAAATACACGTTATATATTTTTTTCGTGAAAACGAATGTCTTAGTTAGTTTTTTATACTCATTTAAAATTTTAAAATCGTTCTAAAATTTAAATTTCCCGCCAAAAATTAAAAAAAAAATTTTTCGGACAGAACTTTTTAAAGCTTACAACTTTTTTATTTAAAGTTTTTCGCTAGTTCCCGATGCGGCTGAGATAAAAAATAAAAACTTAAAAAGCCTAATCAGGCTCTAGGTGGGTCACATGACCACCTAGGGGGCTAAAAATTTCAGAAAGTTAGTTTCACTATATATGCTAAACGGTGACCTATATCGAATTCGAATCGAGTTGGGGGCACTTTTCATCATCTTACCCGGCTAGGCCCTTTCACCTATAGCGGCTCTTAGTCTAAGACCCTTTATCGAACTCGTCTGTTATTCGCCTCGCTCGCTAACCCTAGCTCTGTTCTTAATATCAGACTAGTTCGATAAAGAGTAATTTTACTGACTTGGTACATAAATAAATATTATATTAACCCCTGGGGTGAGAGCACGCCAAATAGAATTCTATTTTAGTGACGTCCCGTTGCCTAGCAACCGTCGATTCTCCCATTGTGAAATTCTATTTTGTGACGTCAGCAAAATAGAATTCTATTTGTCGTGTTCTGGGCCCTGCATACACATTTAAGATAAAAACAGTAATTTGTTATTAGTCCAGAAAGCCACTGCGCATCCGCTAGCAAAAATATTCTGATTCGGATTTTTTGCACAATAAACCATTCCAGGGTGACGTCATTTGACAACGACTAGTGAGCAAAATATTGTAAAGAAACTAGGTTAAGTGTAGAAAACCATTGTTTAATTTAAGAATATTATTAAAATACCAGCGTTTTGTTCAGTTTGAAAGTGTTCCAGTAAAGGTAAAAGAGATCAAGTAAGTTTTTTTTATAATACCAGCCGCATTTAAAGACCGAAATGTTTTAAATCACTATAATCACAATACACTGTAAACAGAACGACGATATGGGCCAAGAAAACTGATTTTCTGATTATACCGGGTTTTTGCATCCCCTACGAGGGTGTCCTATATCCAATATTTGAAATTTTTGTAATTAAAACCACAGATTTTTTATAATAAAACGAGAAAATAGCAAAAATAACACCAAAAACACAATTTTTGCCCTCCAGCAACGGTGTCGAAAGTCACGTGACCTGGAATGGTCAATCTTACTCAAAACTTACTCTTTTAACAAATTTGCATGTTGCCAGGACCAAAAATGGGGCAAAAATTTTTTAAACGTTTTTTTTTATTTTTTCCTAAAATATTTTTTTTTGCATGGAACAAAATTTTTTAGGATTTTTGGATCATTCCAAACAGAAAATGTCTTTAGTGACATTTCTCCAAAGTTGATAGTTTTTGACATATAAGCGACTAAAAATTGAAAAAATGCGAAATCGGCCATTTTTAACCTTCAAAAACTATGTGAAAAACTTAAAATTTTAATGTTACCATGGTAGGTAGATATTCTTTAAACATCGATTGATGAAATCCCGAAGAGTTTTTTGCAATACAGTATTCAAAACTCCTTTGTTTTTAATTTCTAATCACGCATGCGTGACACTAATTTCCACCGTTGCATGTATATCGGGTGGTGAAATAAAAAACGGTCCATAGGAATCTCAATGTAAAATTCTAAATTGTTGAATTCCTGCTTCCCTAATTATTTTACATCAAAAGTCATGAGAAACTATTTGTAGAGGATTAAAATCTGTATTAAAAACAAAAGTTAAAATTGTTCTACAATTTAATCGTCTAAAATTTTGAAAAATAGAATACATTTGCCATACCTAAGTGCGTAAAAATAAGGCCACACGTTACTATTTCTGACAGTACGCAAACTATTGACTGAATAAAACATCTTTATTATTACTACTTTCTCCTCAACTGAGGACATCTTTTCGGCTTTATTGATTTTTAAACAATAAAAACGATAAAATAAAAATACTGACATTTCAAAATATTGTTAATATAATAATTTCATTGTGACCGAAGGCAACCTTATACACATTCTTGCACTGTGTGTGGCCTAAATTTGGCAAATACTTTGATCAAATTTATTATATTTTACAAAATGTTGGAATGTGTTTAATTCCCAGAACAATTTTAACTTTTGTTTTCAATAAAGATTTCAATCCTCTACAAATAGTTTCTCATTTCTTTTGATGCAGAATAATTAGAGAAGCAGGAATTCAACAGTTTAGAATTTTACATTAAGTTTCCTATGGCCCGTTTTCCAAATCACCACCCTGTATACAGTATGGTGCAAATGAAATGAATAAATTCGTTATTTCGTGAACCGGCGACTTTAAGGAAAAAACCCGAAACAGGTCGATTTTTATTTTTAAGTTATGATATTGTGGCATATATGATATACTAGTGACGTCATCCGCCTGGGTGTGATGACGTAATCGACGATTTTTTAAAATGAGAATAGGGGTTGTGTGGTAGCTCATTTGAAAGGTTCTTCAATTCTCTATTCAGTAATGTAAACATTTACATAATTATTTATACAGGATGCCCAAAAAATTTTTATTAAATTAAATTATTTGACAAGAAAAGAAGTAGAAGGACACCCTGTATAAATAATTATATAAATGTTTATATTACTGAATAGAGAATTAAAGAACCTTTCAAATGAGCTAGCACACGACCCCTATTCTCATTTAAAAAAATCATCGATTACGTCATCACGCCCAGATGGATGACGTCACTAGTATACCATATATGCCACAATATCATAACTTAAAAATAAAAATCGACCTGTTTCGGGATTTTTCCCCAAAGTCGCCGGTTTACGAAATATCGAATTTAATCCTTTCATTTGCACCATACTAACTGTCATGCCGGTGGAAATTAGTGTCGCGCACGCTTGATTAGCAATTAAAAAACAAAGGAGTTTTGAATATTGTATTGCAATAAACTCTTCGGGATTTCATCAATCGATGTTTAAAGAATATCTATCTATCTTGGCAACATTCAAATTTTTAGTTTTTCACATAGATTTTGAGGGTTAAAATGGCCAATTTCGCAATTTTTCAATTTTTAATCGCTTATATGTCAAAAACTATCAACTTTAGAGAAATGTCACTAAAGACCTTTTCTGTTTGGAATGATCCAAAAAATCTAAAAAAGCTTTGTTCCATGCAAAAAAAATAATTTTAGGAAAAAACAAAAAAAAACCTTTAAAAAATTGTTGACCAACTTTTGGTCCTGGCAACATGCAAATTTGATAAAAGGGGTCCTTTTTCAGTAAGATTTCGCAAAAAATCCGAATCGGAATATTTTTCCTAGCGGATGCGCAGTGGCTTTCTGGACTATATAAGAATTGAATTTTCACATATTTTATAAATTCACTGAAGTTAAGTATTGTTTATTTACACAAAATATAAAATTAGTTATGAATTAAACTGTTAGTTGTTATTCCCCCAATAATTTTCAATTTCGTGCTACTCGTATAAACCTCGTTAAGATAAAACCAAATTGCACGGTTTAAAGTTACGTTACCCGCATACGATAAAATATCAGTTTAATTTAAAAAGCAACCGCATTACTAGATTGAATAAGTTAATCAAGTTGAAAATTATAGATCGGCGAAAGAAGTTTCGCAAAACTGATCGCATCTACCTAGTTCCATCTAAAATTTACCATCAGCCGTTCCACCGCACCAGCAATTTACGTGGATTAAATTAAACTTCAATTCGATCGGTTTCGACGAATCAGATGAAAGTTGTACTTTTTTATTAATATATGAGTGCAAGTAATCCTACAACTTGTTAATGGAAAAGTAAACTTTGGTGGAATAGGGTTCTTTTGTATAAGTTATTGCGGTTGGTTGTTCTCTGGAAAGGCATTTAGAAGTTGTAAGCTGTTATTTAGTCAACCAATTCAACAGAAATCTGCATTAGAATTAAGAGGAAAGTCATATTGTTCAGCAATCTACCAAATACGTTCATGAGAAAGTATTTTCAACTGTTTTCGGAACAATTATTTATAGTCCATTCTTTCACGGTTTTTGCTCTAAATTTTAAAGAACCGCTTGGATGGACATGAAATTTGGCATACGTATAGCTTACATGTCAAAGAAAAAAAGTGATGTTGTGCCGATGTGTGCTTTTGCCCTGGGGGTGATTTTCACCCCCTCTTGGGGGTGAAAAAATATATGTCCCAAATAAGTCCGGAAATGGGTAAACTGGCTAATTTTAAGTAACTTTTGTTCTATAGAGCATTTTCGCAAAGTCAACACTTTTCGAGTTATTTGCGAGTGAATATGTTCATTTTTCAACAAAATAACCACATTTTTAGACGGTTTTTCGCAAATAACTCAAAAAGTAAGTATTTTGTCGAAAAAAACGTTCTTTGCAAAAATATAGCCTATAAAAAAGTAAAAAAAATGGTGTACGCGTTAGGTTTCTGGATCTCGTATAACCAGAGTTATAGCCAATGAAAAATATTTTCATATTCACCAAATTTCAAATAGAATATTTCGACGTGAAATATCCCAAAAATTAAGCACTTTTTGGGGAAAATCCATTATAAATTTTTTAAAGTGTTTTAAAAAAGCTTTATTTCTGTTTTTACAAAAAGTTTCTAGCATTAAATTTAAGCAAGTTACGCTTAAAATAATGTTGGTCCCTTTTGTTTTTGCAAAAAAAATCGGGAAGACCACCCCCTAATTAGCAACTTAAATGAAATTAATCGTTACCGCTCCACAAATTATTTTACTTATGTTGTGTTTGTAATATGATCTGTAAGTTTCATCAATTCAAAGTGCTTATTTTTGAAAAAATTTGGTTTCAAAGTAAAATTTTTAAAAATCTAAATTTTGAAAAATATGCTTTTTTTCAAAATAACTTAAAAATTGGTAGAGATACCAAAAATCTCGAAAAACAAAAAGTCAGATTTGCTTTTCTAAATATAATGTATTTTTTGTTTTTCTGTTAGACAAAAATTGATTAAGATTTGGTGTTTCTAAATTTGCATACATTCGTGATCAGTGACTCGTTCAACCCCTTTTAACTACAGCCCTTTCAATAATAAGGAATTTAAACCGATGAAACTTACAGATCATATAAACAATATATACACGAGTCAAGAAACTTGTGAAGTCGTAACGATTAAGTTCATTTAAGATACTAATTAGGGGGTGATTTTCTCGATTTTTTTACCAAAACCAAAAGGAACTAACTTTATTTTGACCGTAACTTGTTTAACTCTGATGCTAGAAATAAACAAAAATGACGCTTTTTTTAAACACTTTAAATAAATTGTAATGAGTTTTCTCCGAAATGTGCTTCATTTTTGGTTATTTCACGTTAAAGTATTCCATTTAGAATTCGACGAATATGACCCTATTTTTCATTAGCTATAACGCTGCTTCTACTAGGTGTAGACGTGATATATACACCAACTTTTTAAATTTTTTACAGGCTATATTTTTGCTACGAATGTTTTTTCGACAAAATACTTACTATTTGAGTTATTTGCCAAAAACCGTCTAAAAGTGTGGTTATTTTGTTGAAAAAATGAACATATTCACTGCCAAATAACTCGAAAATATTGACTTAGTGAAAAAACTCTATAGAACAAAAGTTTATTTAGTAACATTTAGTAATATAGTAATATTAGTAATATTTTTTACCTCCAAGAGGGGGTGAAAACCACCCCCAGGGCAAAAGCACATATCGGCACAATATCACTTTTTTTCTTTGACTTGTTAGCTATATGTATGCCAAATTTCATGTCAATCCAAGCGGTTCTTTAAAATTTAGAGGTTTTGCAATATTTTACCGTTAAAGAACGGACTATTAGCAAAAATGATTATCTCGTCATAAATGACTGGACAGCATTCAAATGATTCTTTTGATAGACCAAACGCATAGTAATCACACGGTAAATAATCGGGACTGTAAAGTGGGCATGTTAAGGCTTTCACGACCAAGTAGATCATGGACTATATGAATAAATTATTATACACAAACACAATACTTAGAAATTTCTGGGTTATTGAATCTTAAACTTGACACTTTTATTTTGGACATAACATGTGTTCATATACACACAATATAAAAAGACTCATTATTCAAGGGAAGGTCCAAGATTACGAAGAATATCTTCAAAAATTTTGATTGGTCACATCACAAGAATTAATGGCAGTGACAGAGACAAATTTTTATTGAGATGATAATCGACATCATATCAATCAATATAAGAAACTATGTATCGACAAAGTAGCTTATGGAATTCCAGTCAAGGAAAAGCAGGAAAGGATTATGACAATGGAATATTCAAGTTAAAAATGCAGTAATTGTAAAAACATTAAAAATTATCTTGTAGGCGTATGATTCATACTGAATGAACTTGTAAAATCATTGGCCATACCTTTTGATCCAAGAAGTCCAAGGCTATGTATAGTCCGAATAAAAAGCAGGTTATTTAACTAGAGTATCAGCAGTATCTACACTAGAATAGAATAGAAATATGCTTTATTGTCACTGAAAATTTTTACAATTTTATGGACAAAGCTTACATACAGTCAAAAGAAAAACATAATATAAATAACAACTACAATTTACTAAAATTAGATAAATCGTCAATAATGTACAGTATAAGATATAAAAGCCAAGACAAAAACAATTTACTGCAAAATATATATAAATTGCAAATTGAACATACAACAAATAAAATAAAATAGGTACACTATATAATATAATAATTGAACATACAACATAAGGAACTGACAAGTTTATGCTACTTTGACAATAATAATTGAACATACAACATAAGGAACTGACAAGATTATGCTACTGCGCATGGAACCCAATTTTCTTAGTTATTCATTAAGAAATTCTTCTATTGAATAATATGGTCTTTTGGATAGATAGGCTTTTGTCATTTTACGGAACTTAGGGAAAGATGTTGCAGATTTAAGTTGTAACGGAAGGTGATTGTACAGTTTCTTTGCGGAATATAATATAGATTTCTTTACTAACTCAGTGGATGAAATCGGTAAATAAATATCAAAGATTGAATTTCTGGTGGAGTAAAGATGATTGGGCCTTGATGGAAAGACATGAAGGTGTTTACGAATTAAACAAACCGTTTCTAGAATATATAAAGATGGAAGTGTTAAAATTTCGTGATCTCTGAAGTAACTTCTGCAATGTGTAGATCTTCTGAGGCCAAACATATATCTTATTGCTCTTTTTTGCAATCTAAAAATGACATCAAATTGAGCAGCTGTACTAGAACCCCAAAAAGGAAGACCATATCGAAGATGAGACTCGAACAACGAAAAATATGTTACTTTAGAAGATGCTAAATTGAGTTCCTTTGAGACAGATCGTATTGCATAGCAAGCTGAGGCGAGTTTCTTACTTAACGAATCGATATGAAGGGACCATTTGAGGTTGCTGTCTAAAAAAATACCAAGAAATTTTACAGAATCAACGGTACTGATCTGGCTGTTATGAAGTGGCAAAGGTTGAAGAGCTCCTTTATAGGATAATGCTACTGTTTTATTTACGTTAAAAGAGAGTAAATTAGAGTCAGACCAGGTCTTTATCGTCAGTGGATCCAAAGTTTTAGTTTCATGAAGAGATGCAATAGTTGAGTTGCTCCAAGTGATACTGGTATCATCAGCAAAAAGAAAAATTTTCCCATTGATTTTTAAATTAGTGATGTCATTTATAAAGATAAGGAACAGTATAGGATCCAATACTGAACCTTGTGGTACTCCACATACGATGTTTTTGAGACTAGAGTCAGTATCATTTGCTCTAACTAGTTGTTTCCGATTATTCAAGTAGGATTGGAACCAATTCAAAGAAATACCTCGAATTCCATAGAAATTTAGTTTTGTAATAAGATGTCGTGATTTACACAATCAAAAGCTTTGACATAGTCGCAGAAAACAGTGGCAGTATAAAGATTATTGTTTAGTGCTTGGTAAACCTCATGTAGTACAGAAAACATGGCATCAGTGGTACATTTATTTGTTAAAAAGCCGAACTGATTTTGTGATAAAATGTTGTTATCAACGATAAAGGACATAAGTCGAGTTTTAACGAGTCTCTCAATAATTTTGGAGAGTACCGGTAGTAAAGCAATAGGTCTATAGTTGCAGGTATCAGATTTTTCGCCACCCTTAAGAAGAGGAATAATAAAACTCTCACTAAAGATAAAGAAGAACCTATTTTATGAAAAACTACAGAGCTATAGAAGCTACGGAGATATAGAACTGTTAAAGACTGCTAAACATCGAAAAACGTCTTATCTGAGACATATAGTGAGGGGAAGTCGATATAAAATATTACAACTGATCCTTAAAGGCAAAATAGAGGACTGCAGAGGTGTAGGGAGAAAACAAGTTTCTTGGTTAAAAAACATTCGTGAATGGACTCAGATATCAAATGCAGGACAATTATTCCATATTGCAGAAGATCGAGAAGCCTTCGCAATGGTGATCACCAACGTGGGACAATTCTGATATGGCACGTAAGGAAAAAAATAAACGAGCGGTCACTAAATACTCAACATGCAGCTAGTGAACACGGGTATTTTATCAAGATCTGAAGAGTACTCCTTGTTACTTATTAGATAATATTATACTTTTTATTTAATATCATCTATATCTCCTCATACATGGTGTTTCATTAATAATTGTCCATAGAGTAACTGGAGAAACCTTAGCCCAAAATACGAAGATTTAACCTAAAACACTTAAATAAAATGTGGTTCCTTACTGAGTTACAGGGTGTTAAATCTAAAAATTTAAAAAGTATTTTTGCTCAGCATTTTAAAACTATTCGACCTATCCTTTTCGTATCTGGCAGGAAGTATAGGTACTGTAGAAACTACTAAATTATGTTAAACAAACGTTTCTGTCTATTGCCAGAGGCGTACGACGGGGGAAAGTGAATGGTTAACCCTTTCCAAATTCTACGCCACTAGCGGAATTGCTATTTTAGTTCAATTTTTGGATTCTCCAATACTTTTTATGAAAATAATATACTCTTCATTAGTAACGATAAAGTCAATAGTTTTCGAGATCTTTGAAGTTAAAGATGAAACGACACGGTTATTTTGATTAATGTATTGTGTCGCTTCATTTTTAGTTTCAAATATCTCGAAAACTAATCATTTTATCGTTACGAATGAAGAGTATATTATTTACATAAAAAGTATTGAAAAATCAAAAAATTATACTAAAATAGCAATTTCGTCAGTGGCGTAGAATTTGGGAAGGGTCAACCAGCCACTATCCCCTGTCGTACGCCTCTGGTAGTAGCTAGAAACGTTTATTTATCTTAATTTAGTAGGGTGTACAGTACCTACACTTTCTGCCAAGTATGATAAGGATACGCCAAATAGTTTTAAAGTACTGGGTACAAATAATTTTTAAATTTTAATCAT
Organism: Diabrotica virgifera virgifera; assembly: GCF_917563875.1. NCBI lineage: Eukaryota > Metazoa > Arthropoda > Insecta > Coleoptera > Chrysomelidae > Diabrotica > Diabrotica virgifera. Next base: position 246,766,695 of record NC_065449.1, read on the forward strand.
ATGAATCATATCATAAAATAATCAAAATAACTGTGCCGTTTCATATTTAACTTCAAATATCTCGAAAACTAATGACTTTACCGTTACCAATGAAAAGTATATTATTTACGTATAAAGTATTGGAGAATCTAAAAATGGCACTAAAATAGTAATTGCACCAGTGGCGTAGAATTTGAGAAGGGTCAACCATTCACTATCCCCTGTCGTACGCCTCTCATAGTAGCTAGTAACGTTTGTTTATCACAATTTAGTAGGGTGTACAGTAGTCGCACTTTCTGCCAAGTACGAAAAGGATACGTCGAATAGTTTTAAAATGCTGAGCAAAAATAGTTTTTAAATTTTTAGATAAAACACCCTGTAACTCAGTAAGGAACCACATTCTATTTAAGTGTTTTGGGTTAAATCTTCGTATTTTGTGCTAAGCTTTCTCCTGTTACTATATGGACGATTATTAATGAAACACCCTGTATAATATTTTTTCTACAACCACTATTCAAAGTGCACTTTTCTGCACGGTTTTATGTTAGCAAATTTGATATTTTCTCACAGTATAAGATATTTGACATTAGTGTGCAGAAAAGTGACGTTTCTGTGCCGCAAAGTGACGTTTCTGTGCTGCAAAGTTCTTTTCTGCACAGTTGACTACCTCATTCTGAGTAACGTTATACTCTGTTTACATCCGTGGACTACCGCATTCTGAGTAACGTTATATTCTGTTTACATCCGTGGTTAAACTTTAGACAAATATATAACCTATAAGACAATTATTATATTTAACTATAGCATAGAAACTAAATTATGGATGTTACAACTGTTTTATTTTACAATTTAATTCTTATTAAACATTTTATAATTATCAAATAACCAATAAGGATTTAGCAACCTGTGCAAGATACGTCGAATGAAGTAGGTTTTGTGTAAATCCGTGACTGCATAAATATAATGTCAATAATGTGTAATAATTGTTTAAATTTAAACAAATTAAGGCAGTGCATTAATTTTTTAACTGATTTCTGTGCAATTTATTTAGGTATAAGGAATTTAAATTGATTAGTAGGTATTAATTAAATACAGTTTAAAATTTATCACATAGCTACCTATTATAATTAATCGTCGTTTGGAAATTGTGATTTTTATTTTTAGGAAAAACTGTGCTTGTAGAAAAAGTATAGTGTGAAACACGTGCAGAAAGGTAATTTCTCACTCGTTTGAATTGCAGCACTCGCTTGCGCTCGTACCGCAACTTTTCAAACTCGTGAGAAATTAGTACCTTTCTGCACTTGTTGCACAATATACTATTGTTCAATTAATCACCTGTTTGTGTTGTTTATTTTTAGATATTCAGACTTCATTAACCTTAACCTGGTTCCACAGCATCTATATTTTTATTTTACCACCCTCTACAACCCTTAATTTAATTTCTAAATTTCTCATTTTCCTCTAACAAAATATTTCATTGACGTTAAAGAAAATAAAATAATTTTCACCTTGAAGGCATCATCCAACGCACACGCCCACACAAATAAGTTTAAAGGAACGTTATTAAACTGCCAGACTTGAGCTCCCTTTTTGCAAAAGAATACGACAACACACATCTGAAGGAGGTGCCGAACTTTAAAATATCCCACTTTTTTAGGAAAGATTGCTTCAAGCAATAACAAGATTATTTTTGTTGTTAAGCTGAGTTGGTGACAAACATTCCGTCAAGATTTTATTAACGCGAATGAACGGCTGAAGCTCTTGAAAGCTTACATATATTTCATGAATAAATTTATTCATATTCATATTATTGTAAAACGAACTGACATAATATGTAGTATAAGGTGGAAAAGTAAATGAAGCACAAAATAAATTAAACTTGGAGAAGAAATCGCAAAATATATCTTACTACTATTGTCTATCTACATAGAAATATATGGCTAAGAATGATTGCCAATATTGGATGATTGCTTTCTTTATTACATTTCATTATAGTACAAAAATTAAATTATCGTTAAAATCTAAGACATTCTTAGACACAATCTCTTGCCTCAGAAGTGAGATGGTGGATGTATTGCAGGTTGCCTTTGAATTTGTAGTAGGTACCCTTTGGCTTAGCGATTTTTATACAATCCATGGTCAACTCTTATTATATTCAAATTGCACCATTGCATCAATGATTGACTAGTTTGATAATGGGGATCTTTACACTATCCGTTGGACTCCATTTGCTCTTGAATCCAGTGGTCTTCAGATGTAAAATTTGCCATGTTAGTAGCAGCTCTTATTTGCTGTTAGTTTTATTTTGGTCGCAGTCGTCCTCGACCTACTTGTTCTCTTCTCTCTTCTTCTTCTTTTTCTACAGACATGACTTGGTTTTTTCAATGTGCCTCTAGTAAGTTGTCGTTCCATCGTTTTTGTGGTCTTCTCACTGATCGTCTTCCTATTGGGGAACCGTCTCTCGCTGTCCTGACTACCCTATTTGTTGTCACTCGGCTTGTGTGGTCATTCCATTCTATTCTTCTGTTTCTTATCCAGTTGTTAATGTTATCCACCTTTGCATCTCCGTCGTATATCTGTACTTTTAGCTCTGTCCCATAGAGTCTTACCATCGATTTTTCGAAGGGTTTTCATCTCCGCTGTTTCGAGACATCTTTTTGTCCTCTCTGTGTCGGGTCGTGTTTCTGCCGCGTATGTCATTATTGGTCGGATGACTATTTTGTAAATTCTGCCTTTCATTTCTTTTCTGATATTTTTATTTCTCCATATTGTGTCATTCAGGCAACCTGCGCCTCTGTTTGCTCTATTCACTTGATCTTCCACTTCTGTTTCGAGATTTCCGTAGCTAGATAGTGTGATGCCTAGGTATTTAAACTCCATCACTTGTTCTATTATCTGACCTTCCAACTCCAATTTACATCTTATTTGATCTGCTGTTATAACCATGCATTTTGTCTTTTTTGAGGAAATTACCATGTTAAATTTTCTGGCGATTATGTTGAATTGGTACAGCATACGTTGTAAATCATCTTCACTTTGAGAGATTAGTATTGCATCGTCCGCATAGCAGATTATTTTAAGTTGTTTTTCTCCCATTTGGTATCCTTTTTTAGTTCTTACTTTTTTTATTATTTCGTCCATGATCAGGTTGAACAATAAAGGACTCAAGGAATCCCCCTGTCTTATCCCATTGCCGGCTTCAATTGGGTTAGTTAGTTCATCTTCCACCTTTACTTTTATTGTGTTGTTCTGGTAGATGTTTTCTATCGTTTTAATTATTCCCAGAGGTACCTCTCTCGAGTATAACAAGTGGATAACGTCCTTTAATGTGACCCTGTCAAATGCTTTCTTAAGGTCCACGAAACATAAATATGCCGGTTTGTTGTATTCCAACGATTTCTCTTGAAATTGCCTCATTATAAATATAGCGTCAGTGCATGACCTTCCCGACCTAAAACCTTGTTGTTCTTCTGCTAATGTTATAATTTCATTCAATTTGTTTGTTATCACTTTTGTTGTTAATTTTAAGGTTGTGTTTAATAAGTTAATCCCTCTGTAATTCTCCAGGTCTGATTTGTCTCCTTTTTTGAAGAGAGGTATTAGGATGCTTGATCTCCATTCTTGTGTTATTCTGTTTTGTTCTATTATTTTTTGTATTAGTTTTAATAGTTGTTTAGTTAGATCTTGTCCTCCGTACTTTAGGAGTTCATTCGATATTCTGTCCTCTCCTGGAGATTTTCTATTTTTCAATTTGATTAATGCTTTTTGTACCTCTCCCTCCTCGATGTTTATTTCTTTATTTGTCGTAACTTCAGGTGTTGGTGGTTCATTATCGTCGCCTTTAGCAAATATAGATCTGAAGTAGTCTGCCCATGTTTTCTTCTAAATGTGTTTCGCTTTTATTAATTCGTTCATCTCCTTTCTTGGCCCTCTGATCATTCTCCATACTTCTTTTTGTGTTCTGTAGAAGTCGTGTTTCATCTGTTTTGAGAAACTCTGCCAGTGCTCCCTTTTTATTTGTCTCACTAAAGTATTCGTTTCGTTTCTGATTCGTTTGTAGTGGTTGTATGCCTGTTGTGTTTGTTTCGTTCTGTATTGTAAAAAGGCTTTCTTCTTTTCTTCACATTTTATCTTAACTTCCTCTCTAAACCACGGAGTTTTCTTCTTTAATATGTGAGTATTCGTTACTTTTCTCTCTAGGTGATTCAGTTGCAGTGTCGAGTAGGTTATCTTTGAGTTTTTGCCAGCTTTCACCGATGTTATCGTTTTCTAATATTCCATTCTCACCTACTTGTTGGATGTCTATATTTATCGGCAGTATTAGACTTTTTGACTACAGTTTTTAGGGCTGCTCGTCTTGTTTAGGAAGCGATTATAACATTAAAATGATATTCATAACGCATCATTTAATCTAACTCAAAGTCAGACAACTCTTGATATGAATCTTCACAAGAATAAATAATCATTACACTAATAAAAATGGGTGTTAAATCTTCAATGTGTCAATTAGCAGTACTAGGGCAATTCAAGTTATTAAACGAAAGGTGATTTCAAACTCGATATACTAAACATAATTTCCCAAAATTCAAAAAATATATTTCACGGCAGAAGCTCCACCATCTGATCTCAAAAACTAACAAAGGGAATTACCTCACAATACACTGCACTCAAATCTTTTGCCGTTGACTTACATCATATCATCAAAATAAATATATTGCAATCAAGGGCACAGGCAGAGGCGGCTCTAGCCCATGTAGCGCCCGTGTGCAGTCGATGCCCTGGCGCCCTTTGGTGGATGCGCAGTCAAAATGGAATAGTCGAATAGGTACCTACCTAGTACTAGTACATGGGGTATTAAAACTAAGGAATTAATTATTAATTATGCAGATGACAGTACACTGTTGGTTTCTGCTCGAAATTTACCTGAACTAGTTCTGGAAGGTAACTCTTTGATGTCAGAAGTAGAAAACTGGTTCTTGAATTCAAGACTAGTTTTAAATCCTGAAAAAACTAAAGCTGTATTCTTTAAAACAAACCGCGGTCCAGACACACCTGACAATATTAACCTAAATGAACATCTAATACCCTTTTCTGAATATGTCAAATGCTTAGGGGTTTGGATTGACCAAAACTTTGATTTCACATATCATATCGAGAATCTTTGCAAAGAACTAAGCAGAGCTTGCTATGGTTTGAGAATTCTTGTAAAAAATGTTGACATGAATGTAGTAAAGTCTTTTTATTTTTCCAATTTTTATTTGAGAGCTCGATATAACATCATAGTATGCGGAGGTATAGTCTGTTCGTTAAATTCAGACACAACTGGCTAGTGATTTTAGTAAGCAATTTTGCCAATTTTGGTAAAAACAAACAAACGCCGGGAGATACTTTACCGGTTGGCAGTTATCGTTTACAGGTTTTCGCTTGGTATGATATTATTTGTGTGTCTGAGAAAATAAGCGATAACTTTTTTTCTTGACAGACATAAAGGTTAAATAGTAGATACTTATATCCTTTATTTATTTACCGTTTAAACACTGAAATAGTTAGTTTTGCTCGATTCTTTTTTGTTTTTATCAAATTTTGTGTTATGTGGTGAAGTGTAACGTCGTCTAATGGTGCGTATTGCCCATAATTAGCCGGCAAGGTATATAAAGGCATTTTTTACGTTTTGTGACTGCGCCATAAATCGTAAACAAGCGTTAAACAACCGTCAAAGTAGAAAAAGGGGCAAAAAAAAACCACGAAATTGAAAAAAGGTATAAAAAGAAAAATTTTTGAACACAGCAGCTCCGAAGTTATTTCAGAAAGTTAACTGTGCCATAATGATGAGTTGGAAGATCTCGTGTCAGATCAAAATGACTTCTGTGTATTGCGGTGATAATAGCAAAAATATGAGGTATGGTGCAAGTATTCAATATATTGCCAATGGTCTCGTGCCATGTGTATACGACAGGATAGTTCAGAAGGATATAATTGTGAATTCTGCAATACTTAGATTTTTTTTAAATATGTGTAACTTGGTTTCTTATCGTTTTCCGTATATTTGTTTGTCCCTTTAATATTTATATTCAATAAGCTACATTTTCGAAGGTCATTTTTAAGTTCTATTATTGCGCACAGTTATCCGACATATGCGCACCATTAGCCGAATAGGTCAAGTAATTGTGCGCATTACACTCTTTGGAAATTTCACCTCTCACTCTTCTACTGTTCAACCATTCATTAAATGAGGTCACTATCAATATACCTAAGCCTTTGAAGTATATCTTCAAAAAATTTGGAAACTGAAATGTTTCAAGTTTGTGGAATATCCTGAAGTAACCTTAGGTGCGCACCAATAGCCGACTCTCCCCTACTTTTAGAAAGGAATTGGTTAGATGAATAAAAAAGAACAAACTTGTGATTATTTAAAAAAAATAATTTATTAACGAATTATAACAGGACACACATACTACAAGATAAAAAAGATAGATACATTTCGTGCTTTTGCATTAGCAAAATCTTGAATAAATATATCATCACCTACTTCAATTTTTATTTCATGTTCAATACTTACTAGTGATAAATTTGTCAATCGACTTTGCGACAATGTTGTTATTACTTAGCGACAATTATTTTTAATTTAGAAAATGATCTTTCACTGTGCGCTGCTGTCACTGGCAATGTGAGGTAAATTCTAAGAGCAGTGAACAAATTTGGGAACAATGAAAGTATTTTATTTGTATACAAGTAATTTAAAATATCCAAAGGTGTAATAGAATCCAATGTAATTTTTCATTAATCGTTTTAAAGCATATTTTTTGTTGAAAAACAAAGTAAAGGACCCGCTCTTTGGCGCTCGGCGCCCCCCAACATCCCGGCGCCCGTGTGCACCGCACACCCTGCACAATAGGTAAAGCCGCCCCTGGGCACAGGGTATTTCACCTGAAACTTATATCGAATAAAAAACACATAAATTAGTATGGACAACTACAGAGTCTTTCATCTGACGCTTACGTCATATCTCAAAAACACATATATCTGGATGGATGGCTGCAGAGTATTTCATCTGAGACTAACATTACATATCGAAAAGCAATGAAAACCCTATTCAATGTTTGGAATGGAAAAGCATACGTGATCTACTACAATATAATCACAAATATTTAAAATTACAAAACAGAGAAATCACTAAAACAATATCATTTTTTAAAGTCGTCAAGATCGATAATCCCTAGACGAGAAGCGAGTAACCATGTTTATTCCTAGTATGGTACTAATATAGTAAGATAAGCTGCGCGTCATAGAAAACGGGCACCCTAAAAAATGGGTCATTTTTGATGTCGCGTATCTTCTAAACCTGTTGTCCGGTTTAAGTGATTTTTTGAAAATGTTATAGCCCTATTCTTTGTCAATATACCTGTATTAATATTTTTGCAAAACAGGTAAATTTTCATTATATACCGGGTGTACGAATCAAACTCTATTTTTTTCTCAAAGTTCGCAACACCCTATGGCATATTCTAGCATTTATAAAATACTGAAATTAAAACCCAACTATTGCCTCAGGTCTTCTTAACATTCTGTTTTTTGATTCATTAATTTATGATGGATAATACAAAAGTTATGTACTTTAACAACTAGGCATGCTCTTTATCAGTACAGGGTGTTTCTAAAGAAGTACGACAAACTTTAAGGGGTAATTCTGCATGAAAACATAATGACCGGTTGCTTTATAAACATATGTCCACAAATGCTTCGTTTCCGACATACACAATGTTGAATTTTTTCTTAAAAACTGACGATTTATTTATTGCCCTAAAACCGGTTGAGATATGCAAATGAAATTTGGTGGGTTTTAAGACGTAATTTTTGAACATTTTTTGATATACAATTAAGAATTTTTTATTCACCATTGGCGTACATACGAATAATATGATCCGTCATATTACCCGTATGCGCTCCAATAGTGAATATAAAATTCTTGGTTGAATGTCAAAAAATGCGCAATAACCATCTCTTAAAACCTACCAAATTTCATTTGCATATCTCAACCGGTTTTAAAGCAATAAATAAATCATCAGTTTGTAAGAAAAAATTTAACATCCCGTATCTCGGAAACGAAGCTTTTGCGGATATATGATTATAAAGAAAACTGTCATTATTTTTAATGCAGAATTACCCCTTAAAGTTTGTCGAACTTATTTAGTCCCTAAAACACTTTAGACTTATAACACCCTGTACTGATGAAGAACTTTTGTATTATCCAACATAAGCGAATGAATCAAAAAACAGAATGTTAAGAAAACCTGAGGCTATAGTCGAATTTTAATTTCAGTATTTTATAAATGCTAGAATAATCCACAGGGTGTTGCGAACTTTGAGAAAAAAACACAGTTTGATTCGTACACCCGGTATACAATGAAAATTTACCTGTTTTGCAAAAATATTATTACAAAGATATTGACAAAGAATAGGCTATAACCTACTCAAAAAATCATTTAAATCGGATAACAGGTTTAGGAGATACGCGACATCAAAAATGACCCATTTTTTAGGGTGCCCGTTTTCTATGACGCGCAGTTTATTTGATCACGTGTTTAATTCTGTCCAATCAGATTAAAATTATACTGAGGATTATCTACTGTAGAAAATTACCGGTAGAATTTTTGTAAGTAGATTTTTTCTGTTTAATGGCAACTAGTTTCCTAGTTTTGACAACTCTAACATTTAAGAAAATATCCATAATATACGTATTAAAAAATAATCTTACGAATATCACACGACAGTAAGAATAAATAAGAAAATAATGCTTCATTGTTACTCAAATTTGTTGTCATTGTTCAATAGCTACTCGAGCCCAGCGGGCTCTCGTGTCTATTGCCAGACAACAAATTTTCGAAAAACTGTCGCATTATTTTCAATTTATTCTCACTCTCTTGTGATATTTTACCCGATTATTTCATTCATAGGAGATTCTGACCAAGAGAAAGCTACAGAAATCTAAATTAAATCGAGAATTTTTGATAATTTCCCGTCGTCAAGTATATTACGTCAGATGCCCTTCGTTGCTACGAAAAAATACATTCAGTGACATTAATGACAATTAATGTTTTAAAAACTATAAAAGTGATGACTTCCAACCGTCAAATTAATATTTATAACTTTTTGTTTCATCATCATTCTCTTTGCCTTATCCCTATGCGGGGTCGGCTTCCCTAATTGCATTTCTCCACACAATTCTGTCTTGGGTCATATCAATGTTAATCCCCTTTACCAACATGTCCTGCCTTATCGCCTCCCCCCAGGTCTTCTTTGGTCTTCCTCTCCTACTCCTTCCAGGAATCTGCACTTCAGCTATTCTTCGTATTGGGTGATTAACGTCTCGACGTTGAACATGACCGAACCATCTTAACCTATGCTCTCTCATTTTGGCATCAATTGGTGCCACACCTAGACTTCCCCTAATATACTCATTTCTAATTTTATCCTTCTTTGTCACTCCACTCATCCATCTAAGCATTCTCATTTCCGCCACATGCATTCGTTGTTCCTCTTTCTTTTTCACTGCCCAACATTCAGTTCCGTACATCATAGCCGGTCTTATGGCTGTTTTATAGAATTTTCCCTTCAGCTTCATTGGAATTTTTCTGTCACACAACACACCACTTGCTTCTTTCCACTTCATCCATCCAGCCCTAATTCTACTGCATGCATCTCCATCTATTTCTCCATTACTCTGTAATACCGATCCTAGGTACTTAAAACTATTGCTTTTCACAATCATTTCACCATCCAAAGATACCATTTTATTTGTAGTAGCTCCATCTTTAAATGAACATTCCAAATACTCTGTTTTTGTCCTACTAAGTTTTAAACCTTTTTCCTCCAGAGCTTGTCTCCACTGTTCCAGTTTTTGTTCTAAGTCTCTTTCACTATTTCCTACTAACACGACATCATCAGCATACATTAAGCACCATGGAATGTTACCCTGTAGTTTCGCTGTTATCTGGTCCAAAACTAATGAGAATAAATACGGACTAAGCACAGAACCTTGGTGCAATCCTACTTTCACATGAAATTTATCAGTCTCTCCCACACCTGTCCTAACACTAGTCGTTACTCCCTCATACATATCCCTCACAATCTTTACATATTCACCAGGGACTCCTTTCTTATTGAGTGCCCACCACAGAATCTCTCGAGGAACTCTATCATATGCTTTCTCAAGATCAATGAATACCATATGAGCGTTTGTTTCTTTACTCCTGTATTTTTCCATCAACTGCCTTATAATGAAAATTGCATCTGTTGTTGATCTACCCTGCATAAAGCCAAATTGATTCTCGGATATTTCGGTCTCTTCACGTATCCGTCTGTCAATTACTCTTTCCCATATTTTCATGGTGTGGCTAAGCAGTTTTATAGCCCTGTAGTTTGTACATTGTTGTATATCTCCCTTGTTTTTGTAAACAGGTACCAGTATACTGCTTCTCCATTTGTCTGGCATTTGTCCGACTTCCATAATTCTATTAAATAGACCTGCTAGCCACCTTGTTCCTGTCTCTCCCAATGCTCTCCATACTTCCCCAGGAATATCATCTGGTCCTACCGCTTTTCCTTTCTTCATTTTTTGAAGCGCTTGAGCCACTTCCTCGTTGGTTATTTTGGTGACCATTGCTGCTACTGTCTCCGTTGACTCTACAGGCTGTCTGTCAAATTCTTCATTTAATAAGCTGTCAAAGTACTTTCTCCATCTCTTTTTGACTTCCCTTTCGTGAACTAGTATTTTATTATTTTCATCTCGGATACATCTAATCTGATTAAAATCTTTTGCTTTCCTTGCTCTCTGTTTGGCTATTTTATATATCTTCGTTTCGCCTTCCCTGGTATCAAGTTGATCATATAGGTTTGAATACGCTTCTGCTTTGGCTTTTGCTACTGCTACTTTCGCTTCCTTTTTCGCCACCATATAGTTTTGAAGATCTGTGTTGGATCTGGTTTCTTGCCACTTTTTATATAATTTTCTCTTCTCTTTTATTTTTCCTTGTACTTCGTTTGACCACCACCAAGTCTCTTTATCCTCAAACTTTTTTCCTGACGTTTTCCCAAGTATTTCAATAGCAGTCTCTCTAATACTACTGGCCATTTTTCTCCAAATTGTATTAGGGCTTCCTTTCATGTTCCAACATATTTCTTCTACTATTCTTCTCCTGAATAGACCTTCTTTCTCATCTTTCAGCAGCCACCATTTGATTTTTTGTGGTCCTCTCCGATATTTTTGTTTAGTTTCGCTTTTTACTTCGATGTCCAGAACAAGCAGCTTATGTTGTTGGCTTACTGTCTCACTCACTATTACCTTGCAGTCCTTGCATTCACGTATGTCTTCTTTCCTTATCATGAAGTAGTCTATTTGGGATTGATGTTGTCCACTTTTGTAGGTAATAAGTTGAGTTTCTCTCTTTTTAAAGAATGTGTTAACAATCGCCATATCCAATGCTGTTGCTAATTCAAGCATGTCATCTCCAGCTTCATTTCTAGTTCCAAAGCCTAATCCCCCATGTATTGTTTCATATCCTGTCTTGGTTTGGCCCACATGTGCATTGAAATCACCTCCTATTATAACTTTCTCCTCTGCTGGAATATCACTCAGTACGTCTCCTAATTGATCATAGAAAGCTCTTCTTTCATTCTCACCCAGACCTGTTTGGGGAGCATACACACAAACAACATTCAATACCTCTTTATCAATTACAAATTTCACTGACATCATTCTATCACTCGTTCTTACAACTTCTACTACGTTACCTTTCATTTCACTATCAGCAATTATACCAACTCCATTTCTAGTGTTACTACTCCCTACATACCACAATTTGTATCCTTCACCTAGTTCTTTCGCCCTTTGTCCTTTCCACCTAGTTTCTTGAATACAAGCAATTTGAACTCTTCTTCGTTTGAGCGCATCCACTAACTCCAGACTCTTACCTGTAAGACTACCAAGATTCCAAGACCCTATCCTGATTTTTCTAACCTGCAATGGTGTTCCCCCTGAGATAGTCCTCACCCGGAGATCCGAACGGAGGCTCATTTTACTTCCGGAACATTTTACCTCAGGAGATGCCATCATTTCAGTATAAGTTTTTACTGCGTTTGGAGAAGGTCTTTTCATTATTATGGCCTGAAAAGATTTTTGGATATTTGATGCCTGAATGCCTTTTCTATCAGCACCATACCCTGCCCTGCACGTTTAGCCAATACACCACCAATGCAACCAAAGTGCAGTATTACCCCACACCCGCCTGCATTTTTCTGTATAGGCCAGGATCCCTACTGTAAGGACTGCCCTATAAGCCAATGTATTGTTGCCCGTATCCCGCCGCTAGGAGGCACGTACTTTGGTTATTTCGGGATATAACTTTTTGTTTAATTGTACTAATTTGTACTTACATAAAGAAATTATAATAAAATTTTGGTTTTGAACAGTTTTATTCATGAAATAATCGCAACAAATTGCACTCGATCTCTAAAATTAATATAAAATTTTTGCCCTCGTCACACTTTGACATAATTTCACTCGCCTTCGGCTCGTGAAATTAAAACTGTCAAAGTGTCACTCGGGAAAAATTCATTAATTTTAGAGCTCTTGTGCAATTACTACTGATAATTTTTGATAATTTCCCGTCGTCAAGTATATTACATCACATGCCCTTCGTTGCTACGAAAAAATACATTCAGTGACATTAATGACAATTAATGTTTTAAAAATTATAAAAGTGATGATTCTCAACCGTCAAATATTTATAACAACTGTGTGTTTAATTGTACTAATTTGTACTTACATAAATAAATTACAATAAAATTTTGGTTTTGAACAGTTTTATTCATGAAATAATCGAAACAAATTGCACTCGATCTCTAAAATTAATATAGAATTTTTGGCCTCGTGACACTCTTACATAATTTCACTCGCCTTCCGCTCGTGAAATTAAAACTGTCAAAGTGTCACTCCTGAAAATTCAATAATTTTAGAGCTGTTGTGCAATTACTACTGATAATTACTTTCTTTTCTTTGCTTTAGGAGGATCTTAACAATTTGTGACTGGCTGAATGGCATATGTTTGTACCAAAAAAAGAGATCGATAATAAAACCAGATATTATTTAACGAAGATATTCCAACTTTGACTTTGATGTATTTATGCTAAGTCCGTTATTGGAAAAAATTTTAGTTACTCGACCTGTAGCAAATTGAAGATCTTGCATAGTTTTAGCCATGATCGCTGAAGGCTATGCCTCCCAATTATTCCGATGTATAAGTTCCCTTTTTAAAGTTGTAAAGTTCTATAATCGCAATGAAAAACCTTCAAATTGCATTAAAAACATTTTTTTGTTCTCTTGTTACTTAGCCCTAACATTTAATTTAAAATGAATTTAAACTTGCACACTACTGATTAACCAAATTAAAAAACAAGGAAAATGGAAGAAAAAACTTGTTATTACATTCTGTAACACGAGTCACTGGTTCGGCAAATACGGGCAAACTTTTCCAGTAACTTTAGGTTTGTGGGACCATAAATCAGGCAAATATAGCATTACCGTAAAGCTACTACCAACGAAATTGCGGCTAAGGGATTAAACTTCTAAATCAACTATGTTCGTATTAATACAGTGAGTTCAGGTAAAAGTAACTAACTCTGTTAATAAAATTTACATAGTTGGCTTACTTTCATGACAAACTGCTACTCTTTTTACTCTTCTGGTCTTTAAATATCTTTTTAGTAAATGGAAATTGCCTAGCAGTTTAAAATTATTACACAAATAAATGAATGAATAAACACAAAAACTAGATTCCAATTAAAAAATTAAAATTAGTTATTTAGTGAATTGGGGAAATGTAGTGCTACCTCCCATCAAAAAAATTTTTACCAATTATTGTTATGTCTGTGTATTTTTAAAATTCTATGTGTTATGTCTAAATTTATTTATTTATTTTAAAACTATTCTCAAGTAAGTGCCCACACCCTACCATTAACTTTCTTTCTGAACATATTCCATCATACAATAGCTCAAACAAAATAACCCTTGCCTTTTTCAGATCATTTTACAGTTTCTTAACCAATTGTTTTTGACAACTTTTTTAACTATCTTTTTCATCTAATTATTTTTCTTATAATTTCTATACATTTCATAGATTTCAAAGTGTTAGGCACCTACAATTTTATTAAATATATGACATCCCTTAGTCCTTTGACCGAGAACAAGACATTTTAATTTAATTTATAATCAAGTATATTCAAATGGGAAATAAGCCACAATTTTACCTAAAAATGATTTTATTAACGTTTCGACGCCCAAGTCGGGTGTCGTTGTCAAAATACAAAATAATACTAAATAAATAAAAATGTTGTTGCTTAGTAAAAAATTCTTCTAATAATTTATTTAATCTGACTCATTTATATCGGCAATTCAGACACGTATTATACATTTTAAAGTAGACGACTTTAAAATGATATTGCCAATATTGATGAGTTGCGTTCCTGGGACGACTTTACTAAAAGATAGTTCATTCGATTACATGAAATCAATCCCAACTCAAGAATATCCGCCACAAAAAATCATAGCATGTGATCTGTCTTTAAAAAGACAACCAAATGCAACGGTGGCACTGAAATTCTCGCGTTAGAGATTCCATAGTAAATCACGAGGGAAAACCAGGAAAAACCTCGTGATACTATCCCGACATCGTAAGTATTTGGGTTTACATTTAGTTTACTCTCAAAACTAATACCAAATTCTGACTTGATATTTTAAATTTTAAATAATACTAAAATACTAAATATGTACTAACTCGATATGTTACTGATTTACTCATCATCATAGTCATTAACATCTTAGTAGATGTGTTGTGGTTCATAATTGGGCTTCAGCAGCTCGGACAGTTTGATTGATAATATTTCTCCACTGGTCGCGGTCATCAGTTACATGTATTGCCTCAGTATACTGATTTACTAATTGTGGTATTTTCTTTCTATTGACTTCCTCCTTTAATATGGGTAACCACATCCTATTGCATTCTACCGAGGAATTTGCGACACAATTGGTTTCATTTAGCATAATTAGAGCCGCTTCTTTGATTTTTCTCTTTTTACTATCTGCTTCTTTTAGGACTATACTTGAATCTCTCCACTGAACTCTATGTTCATTATCCCATGCGTGTTGACATATTTGAGATCTATCAAATTCTCTATTTTTTATATAAGACTGATGTTCATTTACTCTAACGTCTATTGGTCTTGACGTTTCACTTATATAAAATTGTTCGCATTCACAAGGTATTTTATAAATACAATTCTTTGTTCTTTCTTGTTCACTGTTAGGTTTAGTTTTAGATAGAATAGATCTCAAAGTGTTTGTTGTTTTGAATGTTGTTGATATGTTGAATTTATTTCCTATTGTTTTAAGTTTCTCGGATAGTCCTTTTACATATGGTATTGATATTTTCCTCGTATTAATTCTTGTGAATGTTGTAGGATCCCGTTCTAAGTTGTTCTGTTCCATTCGATCCAATCTTGACAATTCCTTATTTATAAACGATATGGGATAATCATTTTTTAATAAAACAAATGTTAACAATTGTTTTTCTTCTAAAAATGAATTTTCGTTAGAACAAGTAATTTTGGCTCTATCATATAAGGATTTAATGATTCCCTTTTTAACGTTAATGTTATTTGATTTGTAATTGAGATATCTGTTGGTGTGTGTTGGTTTTCTATACACTTGAGTCTCATATCCAGTATCCTTCTTTGAGACCAAAACATCGAGGAAAGGTAGGGTGTTATTGTATTTCTTTTCCATTGTAAACTTTATTGTCTCTTCTTGATCGTTTATAATATTGAGGAACGTATCCAACAATTCCGATCTATGAGGCCATATGGAAAACACATCATCTACATATCTCCACCATACTCTAATTATGCTAAATGAAACCAATTGTGTCGCAAATTCCTCGGTAGAATGCAGTAGGATGTGGTTACCCATATTAAAGGAGGAAGTCAATAGAAAGAAAATACCACAATTAGTAAATCAGTAACATATCGAGTTAGTACATATTTAGTATTTTAGTATTATTTAAAATTTAAAATATCAAGTCAGAATTTGGTATTAGTTTTGAGAGTAAACTAAATGTAAACCCAAATACTTACGATGTCGGGATAGTATTTCGAGGTTTTTCCTGGTTTTCCCTCGTGATTTACTATGGAATCTCTAACGCGAGAATTTCAGTGCCACCGTTGCATTTGGTTGTCTTTTTAAAGACAGATCACATGCTATGATTTTTTGTGGCGGATATTCTTGAGTTGGGATTGATTTCATGTAATCGAATGAACTATCTTTTAGTAAAGTCGTCCCAGGAACGCAACTCATCAATATTGGCAATATCATTTTAAAGTCGTCTACTTTAAAATATATAATACGTGTCTGAATTGCCGATATAAATGAGTCAGATTAAATAAATTATTAGAAGAATTTTTTACTAAGCAACAACATTTTTATTTATTTAGTATTATTTTGTATTTTGACAACGACACCCGACTTGGGCGTCGAAACGTTAATAAAATAATTTTTAGGTAAAATTGTGGCTTATTTCCCATTTGAATATACTTGATTATAAAAATGCCACAAGAAAATAGCTTCAGAACAACATTAATTTAATTTAATTAAAAAAATTTTTTCCTATTTGTCATTTCCCATACTTTGACCTCTGCCCATATCGAAAAACATCAACGAGCAAACACCATCACATTAGTACAAGTGTCTACAATAAATTGATTTCAAACTTGGCTACATTTAAAACACACCCACTCGAACGTTGTCTTTCTCTTTTCTAACACAACATCCTCTGTTTCTCAGCACACATCTTCCTTCAGGATCCATTCAAATTTCAAAAAATTTACTATGTTTTGACCTACGTAACATGTCTGTTTGCCCTGTACCTCTCCCAGCTAACCAATTAGCATAAGTTGGACGTATAAACATGTTATCAACGAACTGGCAACGCATCCCTTGTATCGGCATGTAAGTGGATCAAAGCAATATTACTATTTATTATTATTTTTTGAATTTTGGAAGCATATATAATTTTGATTAATATTTTTTATTAGTTTTTTAATATTTTAAAGTTTTTACCCTTTTCTCAACAAATAGTCATAAACTGCATGCATCCATGTGCTTATGCATGCTTATGAGTATCTGTTTCTCATAGGTGTGCATTTGTAGGTATCAAATTTCTGAAATGTCAACAGTTGCAAACCTTTATTTCAAAAATTTTAAAATTTTTTCAAATTTGGCTTTCTATTAGCATCTGTGCAACCATACAATGTTCTAACTCTGGTTTTCTTTAATTGTAGCATTTAACTACTTGTAACGCCGACCTGAAGATGATCTGAATAATGTAGAGATCGAAACCGGTCGTCAAAGTATAATTAAATGATTGTGAGTAAGTCTGTGTTTCATTACTACATTTATTACACAAATGTTACAAATATATTGAATCGTTTTAAGAAAAATCAGTTGTAGAGGTTTTAGTTTCATACAATGACATAAAGGACTATTGATTTAATAAAATACTAACTGACGAAAAGGATTTCAAAAAGAAATGGAACAAGTGCTTCGAGGGAGAGAGAGAGAGAGAAAGAGGGAGTACAAGAGAGTACATAATTGATAAATAGATACAGAATGATAGAGATGCAAGAATGATAGGTGTTGTCCCCAAGACAGCCACACCAGAACCAGAAGTGCCGCTCTCGATTCAGAATGTTATCAAGTCAACACATGGCACTTTCTCTTATTTCGAAAAAACTAGAAAAGATAGCCTACTTGGCAACCATTGAAATCTATTAATGTAGAAAGAGGCACTAAAAATTATTATAGTAAGTAGATGTATCTAATTGGAAGCTTTCGAAACTACCCTCCCCCACCACGGTGGTAAAGAATGAACTTTTCTGTACAATTGAAATTTCTTAAGCTGCGACATAAATTCTGTTGCGTTTTCAAAAGTCAGCCAAAAGCACTGAAAAAAGGATTTGAAAGCTTATAATCATCAGTATAAGTAGTAGAAAAAAAAAACTAAAAATTGGAAAATTAAGTTTTAAAAAATCTTAACAACAGAAATGAATATAGGATACTTAAAAAGAAACAGTAACAACGGATGCATGTGGTGTAAATTAAAATGCTGAGATAGATGAGTGGGGTGACAAAGAAGGATCAAATTTAAGTATATTAGGGGTAGTCTCATGGTGGCACCAATTGACACCAACATGATAGAGCATAGAGCATGACTGTCGCCACCTAATCGTTACGCAGACAGGGTTTCTCTCACCCCCCATGGTTCGCTCGGAGATCTGTACCTACTTTTATTTCTCTTTTCCGTATTCAGATCGGAATTAGGGCAGTCAATGGGGGTATTTGGCTCCGAATTCCATCCTACTACATCGATTTACTTGATGTTTTCACAGTAAGTAGGGAATAACCCGTGAAACAAAGTCTACCCTATGGCGAGGTGCGCTTTTATCTTGGGGGTGGTTCCCACTCCTTCTCGGTGGTGAAAAATGTTTTGGTTAAAATAGCCAAGAAAGAGGCTATAGAACCTAATTATAAGCAAAAACTGTTCTATAAGTATTTTTTGAAAACTCAATATTTTTGAGTTATTCGTGGTTGAAAATTGGCCATTTACATTGAAAAATGACACCTTTTCGGACAGATTTTTGGGAATACTTTAAAAATTATGCATCTAACAAAAAAAATATATAAAATATTTATATAGGTTATAAAAAAAACAAAGAGATTCGTTCCTTTATAAATCTTCTAGTTAAAATACAAAGAGGGATATGGTAGGTAAAAAAGTTTGTTTTTTTGCTGCATTCTCAAATCGGTGTATTCAACTTGAAATCACGCTTTCAACAGAGAAACTGTCGATTTTAGGTGTATAAATGATATTAATAACTTTTGTAGTGCTTGAAAAGACCTTTAAAATAAGCAATACTAAATGTCGATTACATTCAAACTAAGCGAGATATTCTGCCAAAAAGTTGATGACTAATGTATTTTAAGAAGAAATGAGAAGTATATTTAACCCCTCGTCCATCAGAATTTAAATACATCGTTTTGCTTCTACAATACTTTTTATTATAGTGTTATATCTATGTTCAAAAAGTTGGACTGGAATAAAATGAATGGTATTTGAAAAAAATAAGATCAAATTATAGAGGGCATCTTTAAATTTTCTTAAAAACTTTCCTTTTCCTCCATGTAACTCGAAAAAGATAAGAGATACGAAAAAAAGATACTACACAAAAATGTAGGGCTTTTTCAAATAAAAAATTCCTTTTTATTTTTCATTACTGTGTCTCTTATCATTTTCAAGTTTCATGGAAAAAAATGAAGATTTTTAAGAAAATTAGAAATGCTCTCTGTAATTTGATCTTTTGTTCCAAAAACCATTCATTTTAAAAGCGTCCAACTTTTTGAACATAGAAATAACACTACAATAAAAAGTATTGTGGAAGGAAAATAAGGCATCTACATTTTGGTGGGTTGGGGTTAAAATTACTTCTCATTTTTTCTTAAAATACATTAGTTATCAATTTTGTTTACAGCATATCTCGCTTAGTTTTAATGTAATGGACCTTTATTATAGCTCGTTTTAAAGGTCTTCTCAAGCACTACAAGGTATTAGTAGCATTATATACCTAAAATCTACCGTTTCTCTGTTATTTCAAGTTGTATACACCAATTTGAGAATGTACCAAAAAAACAAATTATTTTCACCTACCCTATCTCTTTTTGTATATTAACTAGAAGATTTGTGAAGGCAAGTGTCTCTTTGTTTTTTTATAACCTACGAAAATGTTTAATAAAGTTTTTTTAGTTAGATGCATAGTTTTTAAAGTATTCGCAAAAAAACCGTTCGAAAAGGTATTACGTTTCAATGAAAATGGCCAATTTTCAACCACGAATATCTCAAAAAGAATTGAGTTTAAAAAAAAATATAGAACAGTTTTTGCTTAGTTTCCAAACCAAAAAATTTTCCACCCCTAAGAAGATGTGGGAAGCACTCCCAAGATAAAAGCACAAATCGGCATATCGACTTTGAATTAGGAGGTAAGTAGTGGCTAGGTCCAAAATTTCATTAAAATCCATGCAGTAGGATAGAATTCGGAGGTAATATCCTATTCTTCCTCCCATTGACTGGCGTAAATTGAAATATGTAATGTGCAGCTTTTAAATGTGTAATTTTGTTATTAAAACTGCAATACTTTATAATATGTAATTAATATCCTAATGAATAGAAAATGTAAATATTAAATCAAACGACATCGGCATATTTAATGAAAATACCAATTACTGTAATGAAAATAATTAGTAGAGCATAATGTGGCTTGTGTATGTAAATGTACAAAATGAGCATATAAATTATGTACAAAAGTACCAGCTAAATCCAGCTTCTGTAATTATGGATTTACGAGCTGGGATTCAAAAGCCCAAAAAGACGAAAAAATATACACGCTGCTTTTTCTTTGTCTATCTCATTATTCCTCTATACGTATTTCATGATTTCCCAATCATCAGAAGGACTTTGTGAGAGGAGAGCTAAAATAAAAAATAAAATAAATAAAATCAAGGTTAAAGAAATAAATATTAAATTTACTCACAATTAGTTCATGCAAATGGAAGAGGCCTATGTCCAGCAGTGGACGAACACAGGCTGAAGAAGAAGAAGAAGTTCATTTTATCTTGCACGACCGGTTTCCAACACTTTATTTTATTGTGCATCGCCAGTCTCTGGAAAGGTTACTTAAATGATAAAATTACAAATTGTAACAGGGTCTTACTCATATTATAAATAGTGCCAATATTATGTTTGAATGAAAAAGTATATAAATTGTACTTGCATGCCGACGCATGCATATGATAGAGGAACTCGCAGGCAGCTCCCAATACGTCGGTCTAAAAATGAACATGAAGAAAACAAAAATAATGACAAACACAGATGACCCCAGACGCATAACTATAAATGGCAGTGAGATAGAAAAAGTCCAGGAATATATCTACCTAGGCCAAATCCTGAAACTTGACAAAGAAAACCAAAGTGCGGAAATTAATAGGAGAGCAAGACTAGCATGGGCAGGATTTGGAAAACTTGGTTGGATACTTAAGAACCGCAAAATACCTCAATATTTGAGGACCAAAGTGTTCAACCAGTGCATCCTTCCTATCATGACATATGGGTGTCAAACCTGGACCCTAACCAAGGCAAATATGAATAAACTAGCTACAACAGAAAGAGCTATGGAAAGAGCAATGTTAGGTATACGACTGTCAGATAAAAAGAGGAGCGACTGGGTAAGATCAAAAACAAAAGTCGAGGACATAACAACAAAAGTTGCCAAACTTAAATGGAGCTTTGCAGGCCACACTGTTAGACAAAAAGACCAACGTTGGAATGCCACGATACAACATTGGAGACCTTACCAAAGTAAACGACCGAGAGGAAGACCACAGATGAGATGGGTTGATGATATTAAAAGAGTAGCCGGAACGAATTGGAAATATGTTGCTCAGGATAGAGACCGATGGAAGGAGTTAGGAGAGGCCTATGTCCAAACGTGGACGATAGAAGGCTAAGAAGAAGAAGAAGAAGAAGAAGAAGATGCCGACGCAAGAAATATAGGTGCATACTAAAGCGCTCAACTATGCTAGGCTGTAGTCTGAGGTTTACCAGCTTTACTGTAAATCTAAAATTGTGGAGACTTAAGGAGAAAATTAGGAAACACACAGAAATAGGAGAAAACTATCGATAACGTTTTTTAAACAAAAAGTGATTGGTCAGTGACAATGCTAACTATTTCTGTCGCAATTTAAATAGACCGGGCAGTATCGTCGCCCCCGCTAGCGCAATTATTCCGATTCGATTTTTGTGCACAAACTTACTCAAAAAGAGGTCCTTATAACATATCCACAGGGTGCCGGGCGGTGCCGTGGTCGAAAAATTTTTTAAACAATTTTTTTTAAACAAATTCACAAAAATAATTTTTTTATTTCCAAAAATTTTTTTTAGATAATTTGGGTCATTCTGAGCAAAAAAGGTCTGTCACTTTTTTCTAAAATTTACTGTTGTCGAGTTATACGCGATTAAAAATTTGAAAAATGCGAAAATGGCCATTTTCAAGTCTTCATAACTCGATCAAAAATGATTATTATGAAACTCAAGAAGTGACAAAATCAAGATTTAAATACCTTCTTCAGCGTTCTGAAGAGATTTTTGTCATTAATTTATTACAAAGCTGTCATTTTTAGTTATTAACAAATAGCGCTATAGTCCAACTGTATCGTCGCCCCCGTTAACGGAACTATTTCGATTAGATTTTTTTGCACAAACTTACTCAGAAAGAGGTCCTTGTAACATATCCATAGGGTGCCGGGCGGTGCCGTGGTCGAAAAATTTTTTAAACAATTTTTTTTAAAGAAATTCACAAAAATAATTTTTTTATTTCCAACAATTTTTTTTAGATAATCTGGGTCATTCTGAGCAAAAAAGATCTCTTGTTATTTTTCTCTAAAATTGACTGTTGTCGAGTTATACGCGATTAAAAATTTGAAAAATGCGAAAATGGCCATTTTCAAGACTTCATAACTCGATCAAAAATGATTATTATGAAATTCAAAAAGTAACAAAATCAAGATTCAAATACCTTCTTCAGCATTCTGAAGAGATTTTTGTCATTAATTTATTACAAGGCTGTTATTTTTAGTTATTAACAATTAGCGCTATAGTCTAACTGTATCGTCGCCCCCGTTAGCGGAACAATTTCTATCAGATTTTTTTTGCACAAACTTACTCAAAAAGGGGTCCTCATAACATATCCACAGGGTGCCTTGCGGTGCCGTGGTCGAAAAATTTTTTAAACAATCTTTTTTAAACAAATTCACAAAAATAATTTTTTCATTTCCAACAATTTTTTTTAGATAACTTGGGTCATTCTAAGCAAAAAAGGTCTCTTGTAATTTTTCTCTAAAATTGATTGTTGTCGAGTTATATGCGATTAAAAATTTTAAAAATGCGAAAATGGCCATTTTCAAGGCTTCATAACTAAAATGAGTGACAAAATCAAGATTGAAATACCTTCTTCAGCGTCCTGAAGAGATTTTTGTCATAATTTATTACAAAGCTGTTATTTTTAGTTATTAACAATTAGCGCTATAGTCCAACTGTATCGTCGCCCCCGTCAGCGAAACCATTTCGATTCGATCTTTTTTGCACAAACTTACTCAAAAAGAGGTCCTTATAACATATCCACAGAGTGTCGGCCGGTGCCGTGGTCTAAAAATTGTTTAAACAATTTTTCGACCACCGGTCGGCACTCTGTGGATATGTAATAAGGACCTATTTTTGAGTAAGTTTGTGCAAAAAAATCTAATCGAAATAGTTCCGCTAACGGGGGCGACGATACAGTTGGACTATAGCGCTAATTGTTAATACAGTCGGAAAAATGAAAGAATACCCATGAACGAACATATAAAACACGCTGTATTTTCCTGTCACCGTGTCACAAAGAAAATTGCCCAGCGCAAGTACATGTAATAATAATTATTACATCTACTTGCGCTGGTCAATTTTTTGTGTGACACGGTGACAGGAAAATACAGCGTGTTTTATATGTTCGTTCATGGGTATTCTTTCATTTTTCCTACTGTAACTAAAAGTAACAGCTTTGTAATAAAATAGTGACAAAAATCTCTTCATGACGTTGAAGAAGGTATTTGAATGTTGATTTTGTCACTTTTTGAATTTCATAATAATCATTTTTAATCGAGTTATGAAGCCTTGAAAATGGCCATTTTCGCATTTTTCAAATTTTTAATCGCGTATAACTCGACAACAGTCAATTTTAGAGAAAAATAACAAGAGACCTTTTTTGCTCAGAATGACCCAAATTATCTAAAAAAAATTGTTGGAAATAAAAAAATTATTTTTGTGAATTTGTTTAAAAAAAAATTGTTTAAAAAATTTTTCGACCACGGCACCGCCCGGCACCCTTTGAATATGTTATAAAGACCTCTTTTTGAGTAAGTTTGTGCAAAAAAATCGAATCGAAATAGTTCCGCTAACGGGGGCGACGATACAGTTGGACTATACCGCTAATTGTTAATAACTAAAAATAACAGCTTTGTAATAAAAAAGTGACAAAAATCTCTTCAGAACGTTGAAGAAGGTATTTAGATCTTGATTTTGTCACTTTTTGAATTTCATAATAATCATTTTTAATCGAGTTATGAAGCCTCGAATATGGCCATTTTCGCATTTTTCAAATTTTTAATCGCGTATAACTCGACAACAGTCAATTTTAGAGAAAAATGACAGGAGACCTTTTTTGCTCAGAATGACCCAAGTTATTTAAAAAAAAGATTGTTGGAAATAAAAAATTATTTTTGTGGAATTGTTTAAAAAAAATTGTTTAAAAAATTTTTCGACCACGGCACCGCCCGGCACCCTGTGGATATGTTATAAGGACCTCTTTTTGAGTAAGTTTGTACAAAAAAATCGAATCGGAATAATTACGCTAGCGGGGGCGACGATACTGCCCGGTCTAAAACTAAGATCGCTAAAACCAGATACATGACAGTGAAAAGCTAGTGCTCCTACATGGTTTATTCAAACGGTTCTGCTTCAACGCGCCTACGTGCGTGGCACATTAAGATCACACACTCATATCTACTTTTGAGCACCGAACGCCCGTTGTGCAACCATTGTGCTGCGCGTCTTACCGCCATTCATTTGTTAATTGAATATTTGAATGTCCAAAATACCAAAGAGAACGTTCAATAAACAATCTACTAAACACTATACCAGTTCTACTAGTCCAAGTAATGAAGCTTACAATACGACAAAACCTCGCAATTTTTACAGAATGGATCGATTTGCTTGAAAATTTGAGAGTAAGTAGTGGATAGTCCAAGGATCAAAATCTATATCATGACGAAAGGCGCTTTTACCATGGGGGTGGTTGCCACCCCATCTCGGGGGTGGAAATTTTTTATTTTAATTTGACCGCAAGAGTTGGTAAACACATTCACTCTAAGCAAAAAACGCTCTATACATTTTTTTGATAAAGGTAATAGTTTTCGATTTATTCGCTATCGAAAGTGTTGGTTTAAATCGAAAAAATCATTGTTTTTAATCAGTTTTCTGCTAATAACTCAAAAAGTTTTCGTTCTATCAAAACAAGTTTGCTTAACAAAAATGTACCTTTTGAAAAAATAAACAAAACCGTTTTTTATAATTTGCTTTAAGATCAATAATAATCGAGCTATAATTTATTATATGTTAGCTCTTCTTCGTAAAATGCTAAATATTGTTGTTTCAAAGTCAAAAGACGAGAAAACTGTGCATTTTTCGAGGATAACTTGTTCAAGCTAATTTAAAGTATTTAAAAATATCTATCTCCAGAAATAAAAAAATAGTCCCTAGCTCAAAAATTAAGTGACTTATAGTAAAAAGAATGTCAGTCCCTATTTCTTTCAGCGAAAAAGTGATCGGAAACTTCCCCCTACTCTCCACCCTAACCTAATTAAAATTGGTCATTAACCTTATTTGCTCTTCTTAATTTATATCTTATTAATACGTTCTAGAGGTTTGACCGGCTTAGAACGAGTAGTTTTTAAAAAGAATTGAGTTAAAAGCGAATAACGAATTTTTGTAGTTTGGTAAAAAATACTTTTTCTTCAGAATAGAAAGACTAGCATCAGAGTTACGAAAAAAATTTAAATATAAAATTGTAGCTTATTTAATTCCCAAGAACTTGGATTGCAAAAATTTTTACTACAGCAAAAATTGAGTGAGGTATTGAAAATTAAAACTTGTAATAACATGCAAAAACCACCTTTACCAACCCCTTCAAAGTCACCTCTTTTTGCGAATGAGGGTTTTAAAAGGATTTAATATTGATAGCGTTATAGGTCCTGTAAAAACCTACAAAATTCTTTTTTAACAAACTTTCTAGGATAAAAAATAAAAAAGTTACTGTTAAAAAATTAATATATTTTTTTGAAAAAAAAAGGAGATATTCAATTGGAAGCATAATAATGTAAGTTAGCGGTGTTCCTAGTCATCGGCCTTATTCATTCTTCTTTATTTATGTATTAATAATATATTCCAGAAGATAGACTGGCTTAGAATGATTATTTTAAAAAAATGGAGTTAAAAACGAATAACGAATTTTTGTAGTTTGGTAAAAAATGCTATTTTCTTCAATTTCAGTTTGGTTCAGTATTTCAGTTTGGTAAAATTGTAGCTTATTTAATTCCCAAGAACTTGGATTGGAAAACTTTTTTCTACGGCAAAAATTGAGTGAATAGTAAATGAGTATAATACCGAAAAACATTGATTTTTCGATATAAAACTAACACTTTCGATAGCGAATAAATCGAAAACTGTTATTTTCATCAAAAAAATGTATAGAACATTTTTTGCTTAGTATGAATGTTTCTATCAACTTTTGCAGTCAAAATATAATAAAAAATTTCCAACCCCGAGATGGGGTGGAAACCACCCCCATGGTAAAAGCGCCTTTCGGCATCATATAGATTTTGATCCTTGGACTATTAACTAATTATTCTCAAATTTTCAAGCAAATCGATCCATTCTGTAAAAATTGCGAGGTGAAAAGCTTCAGTTCCTGAACTATACTTAGAAAAAGCTGTCCAGTAAAAAAATTAAATTATATGAATATTTTTTACCAAAATTAAGCTTTGTTTACTGAGTACCGCCACGAATAACCTATTGATGGATGCAGCAACTTTGCTTCAATAAAAAATGCTAAAAGATTTTATTTAGAGAAAAATTTTATTTTATCCGATATTGTCAGTCTATTATTAGGCCTGGATACCGCGTACTAAAAAAAGGTGATTAATAGCAAGCTGAAAATTTGTTAGTAGCTTAACGGTGTCTAGTCGGACAAACTTTGATGTACGGGAACACTGGAACAAGAAAGGTTTGATTTGTGGAACAGGTTAAAATTTGGAACATCACACACCATACTACGAAAACGTCCCATGTATTTTGTCGGACAGAATTTTCAATTGATTTTTTACTCTTTCATTAATAGGCTATTGATTATGTATTTTAGAAAGGAACTACAACGTTAACGGGGTTTTATTGTTTCATATAGTCAATGGACCTAAATATGAAAAGATAGCGGAGTGCTACCATTTAAAGGGATGCGTTTTTGAGAAAGGGGTGAATTCGTCCCTAGGCACAGGGCGAATTAGGGTGAGTTCTATGCACGTTTGGTACAAACACGTCTACAGGAAAAATTTTCCAGGATAAATTTACCATCAAAATATCACATTTTAAAGTCAAACATTTCTTTTACAAAAATATATTCAAAATAAAAGCAAGAAAAAAACACGAAAGGTAGCATTTTTATTTCATGCCCTATAACTTATTTTCACGGGGATATAGGTATAGGCATTGCTTCACAGAAAAAAAACTTCCCATCCT
Organism: Diabrotica virgifera virgifera; assembly: GCF_917563875.1. Lineage (NCBI taxonomy): Eukaryota > Metazoa > Arthropoda > Insecta > Coleoptera > Chrysomelidae > Diabrotica > Diabrotica virgifera. The sequence continues at coordinate 246,794,213 of NC_065449.1, forward strand.
TCCTCTTTAAAATGACGTTTTTTGTAAGTCTTTATGATTTATAGTTTCCAAAATATGATTTTTCAAATTTCGCCACTCACAACAATTTAGGCCATTTTCCTTGTTACTTCGCAAACATTGTTCTGTAACTTTTTTTGCAGCTTTAGGTATATACAATGTTTCATTTAGTAGGAATAAAAGTCAATTACCTTTAAAATGGTCTTTTGTAGAAGCAAGATATGGTTTTTCAAAATTTTATACTTTTAATGAGTTTTGATATATTTTACGATTATTTTTAAATTTCTCATTATAACTTTTTTATTGTATATTTAGGTATATATATTGTGCAATAAAAAGGAAAGCTTATTTTCTTTACTTTAAAATGGTGTATTGTAAAAAATTCTAGGTCCATTTTTAAACAAGATATGCTTTTTCAAAGTTTGACATAATACACATGCAATACACACACAACTAAGCTGTAACCATATGGAAAACTTTTTATGATTAACTTTATGAAACAAATCATTATTCATAAAATGCTCTGCATAGTTTAAAACATAAGATGTAATCATCAGATATAAAATTTTATCAATAGTGTACGAGGTATGTTAAAAAATATGAATTTCGCTCAAGAGTAAAGTACCTTTATATTTCACAATATCGAAAAGTGTTATTAAGGAAAGTGATTTGGAATTAAAAATTATGTTACAATATGCAATTATATTCTTCTAGTTGAAAAAAATTAAAATTTTAAAATTTTCCTTAAATTCCGGATACTCTTGGATATCCTACGGATATCTTGTTTAAAAATAGTCCTAGAGGTGATTGCAATACACCATTTTAAAGTCAAGAATATTTTTTTTGTTCCAGAGTGTATATAACTAAATGTACAAGAAAAAAGTCATAAGGAGAAATTTAAAAAATATCAAAAATCATTAAAAGTATAAAACCTTGAAAAAGCATAACTTATTTAAAAATAGTCGTACGACCTTATACCATTGTAAAAGAAATTGACTTCTCTTTCTACTAAATGTACCATTGCATATACCTAGAGATGTGTAGAAAAAAAGTTACAGAACAATGTTTGCGAAATAATGGGGAAAATGGCTCAAAAATTCTGTGAGCGGTAAATTTTGAAAAATCCTATTTCGGAAACTGTAAATCCTAGAGACTTCAACCAAACGTCATTTTAAAGAGGAAGGATGGAAGTTATTTTTCGCTGAAGCAATGACTATACCTATATTCTTGTGGAAAAAAGTTATGGAGCAAAAAACAAAATTGATTTCTTTCGTGATTTTTCATGCTTTTTTTTAATGTATTTTTGTAAAAAAAATACTTTTGACTTTAAAATATGATACTTCGAGTAAATTTAACCTGGAATAATTTTCTTGTAGAAGTGTTTGTACAAAAGTGAACAGAACTCACCCTAATTCACCCTGTGTCTAGGGACTAATTCACCCCGTTCTCAAAAACGCACACATTTAAATGGTAGCACTCCGCGGTTTTTTCAAATTTAGAGGTCCGTTGACCATATGAGACAATAAAATCCCGTTAAAGTTGTAGTTCCTTTTAGTTCTCTTATTTTGAACATAATCAATAGGCTATAAGCTCTCATGCAAAAATCAGACTGGTATTTATCACCAACGGGGCATTTTAATAAGTCCGACACGTGGAACATTTCAAATTACAGGAATTATGTTGGTGATAAAGAGCAGTCTGGGTAACAAATCAATTGGAAGTTCTGTCCGACAAAATACATACATGGGAGGTTTTCGTAGTCTGACGTTCGAAATTTGTAACCTGTTCCACAATTAAAACTTCTCCTGTTCCAGTGTTCCCATACATCAAAGTTTGTCCGACTAGACACCGTTTTTTTTTTTATTTAATGGCATAGACATTAGTCATTCAGCCAGTTGCAATAAAGAAAGACACCGTTAAGCTATTAACAAATTTTCAACTTGCTATTAATCAACTTTTTTTGGTACTCGGGATTCAGGCCTATTGGGACCGTGTAAGTTGCGCAAAGCGAGACCTATTTCTACGCTCTGCACTTTTATTCGCACTTTTAATTGTATTGACCAATTACGTTAGTCCTGGTTGCTGGATAATTGTCAAGGCCATAGCCCAAAAAAATAATAAGAAGAAAAAAATTCAGGTTATGTGACGAAAACGTAAACAATTGTATGTAGTAAATAAAATTAGTTATTAAAATGCAGTACTGCAAGCAAAATACAATTAATTAAATTTACCTTTATATAATAATTGCATATCATATCAATATTGTGGAGCAACATATAATATTTCTCCTTCAATGACAGTAGATATGAAATGTACGTCAATTTGACAGTTTCAATTGACAATATGAATTATTTAAGAAAGTTGCAATATTTCTCCGCTATTCGCGCACGATAGTTTCACGTATCCCTTCCAAGTACTTGCACACCGCGAATATGTGACACTGTTTTTCGTGTTTCTTTAACAACCTTATATAACCGTTTATTTTATATTGAGTGGTTTAAGCCGATAAAATACACTTTAAATCAAACGCCATATTGACCTGATGTTCTATTTCATCCAATACTCCTATTTACTGAACTATAAAGTTGAGACTTTCCGATATCGCCATACATTTGGAAATTACTTTCGAACGTGCAACCAGTTCAAAATATGCTCTATGGTTCTATGATTTATATCAAAAAGCAAGTATCGCAATTAAATTAGGGAGTTGCGGGGAGTTTTATTCCTGCTTTTACAAAATTATATAAGGAGAGTTACAGCTGATATTAAAGTACCTAACCGCGGAGTTTATGATGCAATTTTCTATTATCGGAAAATTATGTTACAAAAGACATCATACTATAATGTGATTATAACATTAGGTAATAAATAAAAATATTTTGAATAATACACATATTGATTTATTTATATCATTTTAAGTAAACTGGTCTTCTTCTTCTTCTTCTTTAGATGCTAATCCACTAATTATGTTGGCGATCACATTTTCCATTAACTCTCTGAGATTAAATTAAATTATTAGAAGATTTTTTTTACTAAGCAACAACGTTTTTGTTTAATTTATTAATATTTTGTATTTTGATAACGACACCCGAGGTGGATATCGAAACGTCAATAAAATCATTTTTTAAGTTAAATTGTGGCTTATTTCGCAGTTAGAATAGTAAAAGAAATGAATTGAATAAAATATTACGTATTTCCAAAATAATTACCAAATACAGTGGAACCCCGATAAGTCGGCCCCCGATAACCCGGAAGTCCGGCTAACCCGGACCGCTTTTCATCAGAAAAACGAATATTTTTTCACTTTTTTTCCAAGTTTCCAAGTTTTTTATCAAGAAATAATACTGTATACAACTGTATGTAATTTAGATATACTGTGCATATGTATTTAATTAAAAAAAAAATAATTTAAGGTGGAGTACTATTTTCGGTAATACGGAAAAGGTCACAAAAACGGTCCAAGCTTAAAATCAATAATGGTTTCAGCAGAAGGGGATAACCTGTCACATTGCCAAGGAATTTCTTAGAATACTGCGCGACCATTTTGAGAGTTGCCACTAACCGGAACTAACGCCACCAGGTGCGTACATATGGGGAATTCTAAACGAGTTAAACAGATCTACCATCTGCCATTTTGGGATTGCTAACTAGAATTAAAGATTTTTTCGTGCCAGAGGCAATAGCGGATCTAGAAATTTGCCTTGGGAGGGCAAATTTGTCTTAGGGGGAACTTCCAATAAAAAACCAACAAGAGGACATAAAAAAGATAAACTCAGATTACATAAAAGACATAAATAATAACTTATAGGCATTAAGTTTCCTTAATTTTCCTAACTAGCGTGTTTATTGGGTTGAATTTTTCTTTCTGTGGTTTCGGTTTCATGTCAGCTAATATATTTTTATGTTATTATGTAAACAATTTTTTGCTTTAATTTTGGACATTGTTATGGGAGGAAATTTCCTCATTTTCCCTCCCCGTGGATCCGCTACTGGCCATCTTAAACATCTGTTTTATTGGGAACGTGCGTCGTCATGAATAATGTTTGCAAGGGTGTATAATATATACTAAATATATAAATAATCATAAACATTTTAATATTCATTTCAGTACTGTTTATTTTGCCGCATACTGTAATATACATTAAGTTTCAATAGCACATAGAAAAATCAAGCGACTCCTAAGTATCCAAAGAAAACATGATAACGCTTAATTAGTGTGATTTCATTTTGCGTCATTCGTCCATGTTTCGCAAAAAAGAAGATAATTAGAACAAGAAATTTAACAAGGACCAAAACCGGGTGCAGTTTGTCAAGCGAAATGACAATTAATTTCGTTGGGATTTAAAAGTGATGTATATATATTTAGGGCTGGTGATAAATTTTTCGTTATAGAGCTGAACATGGCGGAAACGTGATTTTTTCGAATATGGGCGAGTATAATTTAAACGAGCATTGAAAGGAGGATAATGTGAGGGCTGAAATTTTTTTGAATAGGTGATGTGAGAGTATATTTATCCTTATAGACATCTACAGAGTGTTTTTAATAATCATCATCGGGTCGGTTGTGTCTAGATGCTAAAAATGATTGCATTTGGTTCTTTTATTCTGCTAACTCTTCAGTACTAATACAATAAATTAATTACATTTACAATATCACGCCGCAATATAGACGTTTTGTGTTTTTTTGTACCCCGATATTTATGTTTTCTTCAGAAATCTACTAATTTTTATTTGAATATGATCAAAACTATGCAAAAAATACTACCTGACGCGTTTTTTGGAAAAAATACTTCGAGGAATTACGTGTAACCCTTACTTTTTGACATATTTTTCTTTGACAATGACCCAATAAAAAATATAAACGAAAAAACCTTTTTTTTAATAAGGATATATCAAACATAAAAATTTATCTAGAAAAATAAAAAAAAAATCATTAAAAAAATTGCTAGGCCTAAAAATTAAGGTTCTAGCTTCTAGCATAGAGGTTAAGGAATTCCTTAAAAACAGCTTTAGTAATTGTTTGATTGGACATAGCTGTAACATTAAGTGGTCCCTGAGATTGGTAGAACTAGCCCGATAAAATTATTTTATCTGGAGGCATCTATAATCCAAAATTTATTCTGCCCAAAAATGTACAGGTATTGAAGCATTAATAGGTACGTCTAAAATTTGCATTTAAAACTAAAAACGGCACTGAGCATGAGACACTTAATCTCAAGGTCGTGGGTTAGTGCGCCACGTTGGGCGCCACGTTAGAACTACCACAGATAGCTTAGGAGTTATTGTAGAAGAATAAAATTCTATAAAAAAATAACTAGGAAAAAATAATAAACTGTCTTTGAATGCGAGCAAGATAAAGATAGAAGATATAGCTTATAAAAAGAGAGGGGCGCCAATAGTTTTTGTAAGAAAAAATAGTAAAACAAAACAGAAAGCTAAGATATTAATTAATAAATTGAGTAGAAATTGGATTACAGTAATTATTTAAATTACCAGAGAACCGCAGTTCTCTTTAGTGGCGCACAATACCCCTGCATGCGGCACTATATACAGTGATGAGCTCGCTAATAACCGGCAAAATAGCGCAAAAGATGGAAAACATTATACATTGCGAATCAAAAAGAGATGTAACTAGTGGAGGTGGAAATGATCGTTATAAACCTATAAATTAACATTACATTATATAGTTTCCCACCTTTAGACGTCCGGGACAGGAGTATTTTATAAAATTCTACTGTCACAGTGACAGTTGTCATACTCCTCTGATACATCTAAAGTTGGAAAACTATGTAATGTAATGATAATTTATACGTTTATAACGATCACTTCCATCTCCACTAGTTTCATCTCTTTTTGTTTCGCAATGTATTATGTTTTCTATTGTGCGCTATTTTGCCGGTTATTAACGCCCTCATCACTGTATACACGAAATTTTTGATTTTCTAAATCTGACTGAATTTAAAATGGGCCAAATTCCATCTTAAAGTTTAGGAAAAGACTCGCCCAACCATATGTCAACTCTCTATTTTGGTTCAAGGGTGTGGATTTTACTCCATTTAGGGTCTGGTTTTCGTTCTCGTTACAAAAACTCCCAAAAATTTTAAAAATTTAAGTCCGACCTTTGCGGCTTCTAATAGTACTGATAATTGCATTTCCAACGCATGTCTAATTTTGAAAATCGGTTACACCATTCAAAAGTTACCGAGCTCAGAAATATGACACAATATTTATTTAAAAAGGGAAAAATGTTTGTGGATATGTATGTATGTATGTGGAAAAGTTACACCGATCTGATTTTTTTTCTGTGTTTCAAGAGGTGGTCAGGGCCGATTCAGAACCGGTGTGTAGTCTGTGACTTGTGATCACCTGCCAGCTATAGGGGTAGGTAAATACAAAATGGCATATCTTTGGGCGTATATATCTTAGGTTCAAAGAGTGACAGAAAAACCGCAAATATACCAAATAAATAGCGTCGAGTTGAGCTTTCAAATGGTGTATAAGCGGTCAAGATAATTCCTACACACGGCTCAATATAGACGAAAAACTGTAAAATTAAACTTTGAAAATCTTGGTTTTTCGACAATTACTCAAAAAAAACTTGCTAATTGCGCCAGTAACTGAGCGTTTGTAGGAGGACTCTAGACGCATTTAACGGTGTATACCTCATATCTGGGAAAATTCGAATTTCTAAGTTATAGGCTTCATAAGTATGATCAAATCTATTTCTTATGGGAAAAACAGTTTTTCAAGCTCAATAATTCCTGTAATACCTTCAGTTAGCATACTTGACCTTGGATGCATCAGATACTACTCCTCAGTACGTTTCAAACTCATGTTTAGTGATCAAAATCGGTTAAGCCGTTCAGTAGTTATTGTTGTCCAAAAGTATAATCCATTTAACCATTATTGCCGAAATGGTTTATGTAGTTGTAGTGGTTACGACGCTAAGTTTTATTGTTCAATCTGAGTTCATTTGCCGGCCATAATTATTAGGGTGGCTGAAATATGAACTCGGATTGTCTTATCACAAGTCTGGTGTCGTAACTACTAGATCATTTAGGAGAGAATGCGACAAAGGCAACCATTTATAACGCTTGTCGTGTAATCGAGAAACATTCAACTTCATACATTCAATTTTTAAAAAGCTTTGAAGATCTCCTGATAAAAGAATAATTAACCGCTAAACGGCGTAAAAATGAGTGGCGCATACAATATTCCAGCTACAAAAGAGCTGGTATGAATATTACGTGGCGCGAAAAAGTATTTTCATTTTGATGGAAAATAAAATTTTAGATTTATTTTGTAAGATATTTCCATAATATTTGCTAAATTTGAAGTAAAACGAGCCACAAAAGAGTAACTTTGATACAGTTTGCATTTTGAAGCTCTTTTGTGGCGCGTTCTACTTTATATTTAGCAAATATTATGGAAAAATCTTTCAAACTGAAACTAGAATTTTATTTTGCATCAAAATGAAAATACTTTTTTCTACGAGCGTGCAAAAATGTCTACTTTCGCGCACGCATTTTAGTTTAGAAAGTTTCACTTTTCCGCACGCGTGTTACTTTTCCGCACGCGTTTTACTTTTCCGCACGCGTGTTACTTTTCCGCACGCGTGTTAATTTAGATATGTTAATATGGCCTTAAAGTAATTATAATACATGCAATAAACTAATATTTAGTTACTTCAAATATATCTTATAGACTGGGAGATATTATACAGAAGTTCAGCCACGATTTTCTAAGTCCTGCCTTTGGCAATACTGGAATGGTAGACGATATACTTACAATCTGTGGAAACATCCACAAATTTCCTGTGACATTTTCCTGTAAAAATTAGATTTTCCCAAAAAATAAAAATAGGGTTTTGCGATGAATTTCTAAGTCCTGCCATATCCGTAGATAGACAGGATACTATCGATTTTATGAAGAAAATTTTTTGGGCAGGAGGGTTGCAGACGGGGTAACGGAGTATATATGTATACAAACATGTAAGGAAAATAATGAAATTTTCATGATTTTCTAGGTCCTGCCAAATAAATAAACTAAACATATTTATTTCAAAATGATAAAAAAAATATTGGCATGACGTCTCCTAATGTTTAAGTATACTTGTCCCTTGGAAAGTTCTGCGGAAAATTTTCACCCTGATTCCGTGATTTTCTTAGTCCTGCCTTTAAAAGGTTATAATACTCAAATGGAATCAATACTTTTTCGGTACTCGGCAGGAAGGTTAAACGGTTCTTGTAAGACGGCAGGAGTCCTAGATTTGTAAGAAAATTTGTGAAAAAGTCAACGATTTTCTGAGTCATGCCATTTTGCACATGTTTCAAGAATCTTAATATAAGTCTATTTACAAAGAGGCAGGATGGTTTTATGGTTATTTTGTATACAGGGTGGGGCATTAGTGTGACAAAGCCCAATTACTCGTTTGTCGTAAGATATACGAAAAAAGTTATGTAGGTAAAACATGGGCCACGGATAAGACTATGATTTAACAGTATTTTCTAATATACAGGGCTACCCGTTTTCACAGGGTGACACAAATTTTTGTTTTTTTAAATGGAATACCCTGTATATTTTTACATTTTTGGATTCTACTCGATGTTCTCTTTAATAAAATATAGTGTTTTGAAATATTATACGAGGTAGTTTAAAATATAATTACGTTTTTTTGTTAATTTTGTAGGAACATTCACACCCTATACATATTGTTAGTGATTTGATATCCAAACTTCTATTAATTTATGTTTAAACGATTTTTAATATAGTCTACTATTGTCAGTTATTGATAGTATACCAAAATGTTTAATTTTAGTATACGGGGTTGGTTGAAACTCGGAATGAGTATTTTCTGAGTTTTCTTAAATGGGACACCCTGTATTTTAGTATTATAATAAAATGATATTTTATGGTACCTTTTTATTTGTTAAGCATTTTCTGTACCATATTTATATATTAATTTCGGCAGTAAATTGATACAGACAGATTACTCAGGTGGTTTTTGGGGTTTCTGAACAAGAATGTCACATTAGAACAGATCTTTACCTAGTGCTCGGGGTGACTAATATACACGCCATATTCTTAAATTTCGAGGCTTTTAGACACTAAAGTGATGCAAGTAGATTACTCGAGGAGTTTTGTGGTTGATGAACATGATGAATACACCATCAGAATCGACCTCCAAAAACTCTCTAAATTCGAGATCAGTCACCCTGGGCACCAGGTGCTCCGAGGGTCGGTTGTAATGTCATATTCGTGTTCGGCCATCCCAAAAACCCTCGAATAATCTGTTTTCTTTAATTTATTGCCGATATCCCACGAAACTCCAAATGACGTGCCTTAGCGGCAACTCTGGGCACTACGTAATTCGGAGGTCGATTCTGCTTGCGTATTCGTAACTCCATAAACCTCCCAAATAATAAAAGTTTGCCCTTAATACACTGATTTTGACAGGTTTATGCACTTTTGGATGCATGTTATGCACTAAAATGCAATTTCCACTCATTTTTATATTGTACACCTTTTATTTGAATTTGAAAATTAAAAAAAAAATAAAAAAAAAAACGGTGTATTTGCCGACTTAAAGCAAGAGTAACTTTTAGTACTAGAAGACCTCATAATTTAATACTTTACTCTCAAAAATGTCTAAAAATTTAAAGACCAATAAGTTATGAGATAAAATATCCGTTGATCTACCCAAGACCAGTACTAGAAATTCTAGTACTGGCCTATGACCAGTACTAGAAATTCACAATTTGATAAAATCGATTCATCTCGGGAAGAGAAATAAACGTAGCAGTTTTCGTTTTCCTAAATAGAATTTTTCTAAATTCTTTTAAACTTAAAAAACCAAAAAACGAAAAAATTTTTAAATCGATTTTCTAGAACACTGTGTATCCTTCTGAGTTAAAGCAAAAGTACCTTTTAGTACAAACTATCCCAGAATTTAATAATCCAGTGTCAGAAATGCTTAAAAGTTAGACAGAAAAGTTATTCGATAAAATATCCGTTTCCGTACCCAAAACGGACCCCTATGACCGGTACTAAAAATTGACAATTGATAATTGATATTTGACTATTGATCTCTGGAAGATAAATAAGTGAACCAGTTTTCGTTTCTCCAAATAAAAGCGTTCTGCAGCTATTTTAAAGAAATTATTTACAAGACTTCGATATGCTTCTTCTAGACGAAGCATACCGAAGTAGAGGTCGTCCGCCAACCAGATGGTCTGATGACATCAAACAGATCGACAGAAACATGATGCAGACAGCACAGGACAGAAATACATGGAGAAGACTGAGCGAGACCTATATCCAGCATTGGATAGATCCGGGTTGAATTATGACGATGATGAATTACAAGACGCCATCTTCAAAGAGCTTTAGCTTTCCACGGAAGCATTTTTGAACTAGGTGAATTGAGTTAAATTTTCTTAAAATTATCTGAGGAATCTCCGGTTTTCGTTTGTTATGAGAGCTTCTATACCCTGTATAATATAATGGGTAGATAAATTCCCTACTATAACCAATAAATTGTAAAAATTGTTTATTTACTTTTATTGCGTTTACTTAGATAAAAATATGATCTAACCACTTAAAATAAAGATGTTACAGTTTGCTATTAGATTTTAAAAGTGTGTAAAAATTCCGAGACATTATTCAGGAAAATAATATTTAATAGGATACGATTGTTTTAATGATATACAAATTAATTTTTAGTATTATTTATCTTTGTGGTTATCCTGCCAAGTTGTATACGGTTTTAGATTAGTGTTTTTTAAGCATACTCGACATGGTATGACCACAGAAAATTGTAGTGATATGAATATGTTTGTATAACACCCTGAAATAATTTTACAGACACACAATTTAATATTTATATACGAAATAACTATACAACCATCCTGCCTCTTTGAAAATAAATTTATATTAACCTTCTTGAGATATGTGCGAAATGGCATGACTTAGAAAATCGTGTAATTTTCCACGGATTTTCTTACAAATTTTTTAACTATATGTAGTAAAAAGGTGTAACTAAACATCCTGCCATTTTGAATAATGTCTACTGAAATTATTTATTTTATAACAAAATTTATTTTATGACTTAGAAAATCATGGAACCAGAGTGAAAATTTTATACAGAATTTTCCAAGAAACAAGTGCAGTTAAACATTAGGTGACGTCATGCCCACATTTTTTTGGTCATTTTGAAATAAATATGATTAATTTATTAAGTTGGCAGGTCTTAGAAAATTATGAAAATTTCATTATTTTCATTACATGTTTCTATATCTGTATACTCCCTTAGTCCTTTTGCAACCGTCCTGCCCAAAAAATTTTCTTCATAAAATAGATAGTGTCCTGTTGTTCTATGGATATGGCAGGACTTAAAAATTCATCGCAACTCCCAATTTTTTTTTTTCATGGAAAATCTAATTTTCACAGGAAAATGTCACAGGAAACCCGTGGATTTTTCCACAAATTTTAAGTACCTTCTCTAACCTTCCAGTATTGCAAAGGGCAGGACTTAGAAAATCGTGGTTGAACTTCTGTTAATATCTCCCGGTTTATTATTGTGTTCCTGTTTTAATGAAATTAACGCGACAATTCGATGAAATAAAATTATTTTGACATAATATTCGAAAGTCAAATCGGTAGACAATAACAGTCGTTTTGAATCATCGTCATGGAAACCAAGATCGTCTTCATGCTAACTAATTATATTGAAAGTTTGGTTTTGACAACCTTGTCAAAGAATTAATTTGTGTATGGATTTTCATATTAATTAAATTAATTGATTAAGATTTGGTAATTTTTTTGAAAGGTATCAGGTTGTATCAGGTTCCCCATGTAACTTTAATTCTCTTAGAAAGCGGTATAATTTTCGTAAGAGCAAAATTTACATACTACGCTTTTACGCGACGTTTATCTTGTAATAGAGAATGATCAATGTTGACGAACGAAACTAGGTAGTCGCTTAAGAAACGATTTTCGTTTTGTAAGATTTTTTTTCTACGAGCGTGCAAAAATGTCTACTTTCGCGCACGCATTTTAGTTTAGAAAGTTTCACTTTTCCGCACACCTGTTACTTTTCCGCACGCGTGTTACTTTTCCGCACGCGTGTTAATTTAGATATGTTAATAAGGCCTTAAAGTAATTATAATACATGCAATAAACTAATATTTAGATATTATTTACTAATTTACTTCAAAAAAATATATCTTATTGTGTTCCTGTTTTAATGAAATTAACGCGACAATTCGATGAAATAAAATTATTTTGACATAATATTCGAAAGTCAAATCGGTAGACAATAACAGTCTTTTTGAATCATCGTCATGGAAACCAAGATCGTCGTCATGCTAACTAATTATATTGAAAGTTTTGTTTTGACAACCTTGTCAAAGAATTAATTTGTGTATGTATCTTCATATTAATTAAATTAATTAATTAAGATTTGGTAATTTTTTAAAGACTCTTAGAAAAAATATTGTTCCTAACTCTTGCAGAAAGTCTCTTTTCTGCTTGCCGAACTCCCGCTTCGCGTCATTCGGCAAACTGCAGTCGCGTGCGGAAAAGAATGACTTTCTGCACTTGTTAGGAAAATAATTATTTCGCGCCACGTAATATACATATCAGCTTTTTTGTAGCTGGAATATTGTATGCGCCACTCATTTTTACGGCGTTTAGCGGTTTATTATTCTTGTATAAATTAATACAGATGTTACGTTTATAACGTTATAACTGTGTATATCTAAAAGAGCGGAAACTAGCTGCTGTTCATCAACTATCTTAATATTTCCATCTACCGTTTCCTCTTGACAAATTCCGATGATCTTACTGATCTATAAAGTAATAGATTATTATGTATACATATTGAAAATCATGATTTTTGTTCCTTTTATGGCCACATTATGAATGACTACCAATGCGTAAGTATTTAAATGATTCTATAATTAGATCTATGTTGTCAGTCTATTTTTAACCATGTACTTACACTAACAAACGATTTAATTGTGGCTATAAAAACATCGTAAATTCAATTGTCACACGAGTTAGGTATTCTTATTGCATAAGGGATAATTAATGGCTAATAAACCACTCTTTGGTCATATTACTGTTTGATGATCTTTATGGACAACCGGAATGAATGAATAACGAATCATTAAATATTGTTTATGCAAAACGCATTACGTAATTAATGAATAATTAAATGAGTATACATTAGAACACATACAATTCAATAATAAATAAATAAATAAATAGTTTATTTACGGCCAAAAATACCATTTACAAAAATACCACATATCACAATAGGTATAGGTAGTATCACAATCATAAATACATATTAAATATAGAACAATATAACTATATAAAGACTGAGAAATTAAAATATACATATATTTTAAATACAATTTAGCATTTTTTTTCAATTTTTTCTTAAAACTAGTCAATGAACAGTCAAAAAAGTCAATATCGATATTATTGGCCCCCTTAGACATTCTTCCAATTGCTTTGTTCTGTACATAATTGGTGCAATGAAAGTCTACAAAAAATAGTTCTTTACTACGAGTATTACATTGAGGAACTCTATATTTTATCTTCTCAAGAAGTGTTGAGCAATCAAACAATCCATTAGCAATCTTATATAAGAAAACTAGATCAAGAAATGATCTTCTATTTTCCAGTGATGATAAATCTAATAAATTGAGAATTTCACTATAATTGATATTTTCAGATGGTATATTTAGTTTATATGCAATGAATCTTAGAAATTTTTTTTGGACTTTCTCTATATTATCGATGTGGCATCTGTAGTAGGGTGTCCATATGCAGCTTGAATATTCTAATATTGATCTAACTAATGCACAATAGACAGATTTAGGACAATTTATATTATTAACATCAGAAAGACTACGTTTTACAAAACCAAGCATCTTCAAAGCTCTATTAACAACAAACTCAAAGTGCTTAGTAAAACTCAAAGATGAGTCAAAAATAATGCCTAAATCTTTAATGGATGTTAAAATTTCTAAGTTTTTGTTGTCAATAGAATAGTTAAAGAGTGTAGGTTGTAAGATTCTGTGATATCTCATTATTTTACATTTATCAATATTTAAATTCAGTTTATTGTCACAACACCACCTGAAAATATCAAGATTCTCTTGTATTAGAAGACAGTCATTTAATCTTTAACTACCCTAAATATCTTTAAATCATCAGCATACAGTAATATTTTACAATCGGAAAAACAGTTTAAAACATCGTTGACAAAACAATTAAAAAGCATTGGAGAGAGATGACTTCCTTGAGGAACTTCTGATAAGACTTTAATTTCTGATGATAAGCAATCATGAATTTTGACAAATTGTCTTCTATTTGTTAAGTAACTTTCAAGCCATGATAATAATGATCCATGAATTCCTAATGCAGATAATTTTTTAACTAATATATCCTTATTCACCCTGTCAAATGCCTTGGAGAAATCGGTGTAGATCACATCCACCTGCCACCGGCTCTCCAAGGCATCTAAAATGAATTCCTCCAATACAAGTAGGTTTGTAGATGTAGATCTACCTGACATAAAACCATGTTGTTCATTTATTAGTATGGATTTTATTTTTGGATGTATTTTTTCAGTTATTAACATTTCAAAGATTTTGGCAAAAATAGAGATTTTTGAAACTGCTATGTAGTTCTCAATAGATTTCTTATCGTTATTTTTGTGTATCGGGGTAACATAACTATCTTTCCATTTATCAGGAAAAACACCTTGAGACAACGACAAATTAAAAACTTTACATAAAACCTGAGAAAGGATGAATCTACAATTATAAACAAAAATGGGTGAAATTTTATCAGGGCCGCATTTTAGATTAAGGTTTACTTTTTCTATGCTATTATATACATCTACTTCACTAATATTACAGCTATTAATATCGACATAATTATTATATAAAAACGATGTTGCTGTATCTAAACTAGAATTCGAAATTGTATATGCAGAGGCAAAAAAACTTCCAAAATAGTTACAAATTTGTTGAGGATCATTCGTTGAAATATCGCCATAATTCATAGTACTAGGTAATTCATAATGATTCCGTTTACTATTTACAAATTTCCAAAATTCCTATTTATTTGACACAATCCCTTCGAGATCCCTAACATGTACACTATAGCTATTTACTGATTGAGTTTTACATTCTTTTCTAAGATTTGAAAAAATTATATAATCTTCAGGTAATTTTGTTAACTTATATTTTTTGTGAGCTTGTTTTTTATAGTGCATATAGAGTGCATATAGATTTTCACTTCGGAAAAAATCAAACAAGATAGAACTTTTTGTAATTTCATTAAGAAATGTTTAATAAACAACATATCAAAAAGTTCTACTCGAGGAGTGGGTGCTTCATTTTTTATTAAACAAATGAACTACGAAGTTTGATGTATTTTTAAATAACTCCGAAAAAATTAATTTTAGAATAATCTTGACTTGACCATTGAAAAATTTAGAAAATTTTACAAAAAAAACCTTATATAAGAATTTTCTAAAATCACCCTTCTCACAAACATTGGCGCACTGTTAACTAGCGTACGGCGAAGTGCACGGTTGAGTTATTTTAATGTAATTCTTTAACTAATGAATCAAATGAAATTTTACAGATTGAACCTAAACGAGGAATAACTAAGCTATCTTATGGTTATACTAAAAAGAAATAAAATGTATGGGCATAAGTACGGTGGGGGCGGAAAATGAGCCTTACATAAATTTTGTTTAAAAATGATTTAAAAATGTGTAACAAATACAATTTTTCTTATAAAACCCTCAATTTTGCACAACTTACCTTTCAAGCATCGTACTAAATTATGTTTTATTCAAAAAAAATCTCAAAAATTTAATTCAAATGATATGACGTCTTAAAAAATGTAATTCTTGAAATCTTCGTAGTTTTATAGAATTACCACCAATTTAAGACGGTATTACTCAAGTTTGAACAGATCTATTACAGTTTATAAGTGCCTTTTTAAAGCTTAGGATCTAGTCTTTAAAATTCACTGAATTATTTTACTTTACAAGTGAAATAGACTATTTCTTTTTGAGAAAACTAAGAAAGATAACAAAAATGTAATAACAAAACCGAAAATTACCAGCTAAACAAATGTTTATATAAAGTGATCAAAACTTTTATCTGTAAAACTTACCTAAAATACATTTAATAATAAACTTCAACAATAATAAATGTTCAGCAAAAAAATTTTTTTTTAGCTCTTATACAGTATGTCTGCGTAATTTGGAACCTATTGATAACTTTTTTATTATCAGTTTTACGAAAAAAAGTTTTTCTTTATAAAATACTCTGCATCGTATATAATCTAAGATTCAATCATCAAATATCAAATTTAATGAATTTTATACGAGTTATGTCAAAAAATATGAATTTCACTCAAGAGTAAAGTATCGTTAAATTTCACAATATCGAAAATTATTATTAAGAAAAGTTGTTTGGAATTAAAAAGATTGTTTTAGTGTTCAATTACATCCTTCTAATTAAAATATTGTGAATAATAAAGGCACTTAACTCTTAAGAAAAATTCATATTTTTTACATACCCCGTATAAAATTAAAAAAGTTTAATATCTGATGGTTGTATCTTAGATTTTAGACCAGGGAGAGTATTTTATGAAAATTAACTTTTTTTCGTAAAAGTGATAATAAAATAGTTATCATAATTGTAATAAAAGATGATAACTATCCGTAATTTGAGAAAAAATTGAAAAAAATTTTTCGATTAGAATAATGCAATTGTATATTTAAACATAGTTTTTAATTTCAAACAACTTTTCATAACAGCATTTTTTGATATTCTGAAATATAAAGGTACTTTACTCTTTAACGAAATTAATATTTTTGACATAACTCGTATAAAATTGTTAAAATTTGATATCTGATGGTTGAGTTTTAGATTTTTGACTATCCAGAGCATTTTATGATGATTTCGTAAAATTGATAATAAAAAAGTTTTCCATGTGGTTCCTAGCTATGCAGACATACTGTATAAGAGCTTCTGTATACGAATTTTCAAATTGCAATGCCATATTCGGATTCAGTATAATCAAAAACAAAATAAAAACATATTTGATCAAAGTAAAATGATGAATTTAACGATATTTTTAAAATTATTAATACAAAAAAATTGTTATTGTTTAAACAATTAATAAACAATAATTTTCCCGAAACAATGCGTGTTTTCGTTCTAATTGCACTCCCCTATATTATGTCCATAAGGAGTATTCTTTGTGTAACTGCTAAACATTCGATTTGATTTATCTGTCCACACAAGAACATAGAGAGATAATAAAACAATTTTGACATTATTTATATTCATGGGCAATCAAAATGATGAATAATAAATTATAAATATATATGCAGAACCTCTCACGTAATTAATGAATAATTGATTAATGCGTATTATCGAACTACTTAATACCAAATGGTATTCATAGTTTTATTCTGTAAAATTAATAGTTCTAATCAGTACATTCATTACAGCTGTGTATGGATAATGCATAGACGAAGTCTGCATAAGCTAATCCGAAACCAATAATGACAACAGGGTAAATTAGCCCGTACCTGACAATAGGAATATTATATAAAGCAGATCCGAAATCAACATTTTCAAATTGATCCATAAAATATTATTTTAATATAATATCGTATAATATAAATACAGTATGATGCAAATTTATGGAATATTTTTTGCAATACAAACCGAAGTCATGGGAAACCTCATTTCAAATGTCTCCTAATCTCTTTTGTCACGATGCAATTATTTGAATATTTATTTATATAGTGTTAACATAACCCATTGGTTTATTAAAATAATTGCTTTTAATAAATGTTATATAATCAAATGACTCAATACAGGTTACAAAATATTTTCGAGTATCTTATATGGTCGCCTAAGTGCACATTCAGAGGAGGTTCTTGGAAAATATCAAAGTGGTTTTAGGCCTGGTAGATCAACAACAGACCAGATCTTTGTGCTAAGGCAAATACTGGAAAAAACCAATGAATTCAATATCGACACATACATACCACCTTTTCGTAGATTTTAAATCGACCTACGATAGTGTCCTAAGAAATAAATTATTTGAAGCCATGGATGAATTCCACATCCCAGATAAACTGATAAGATTGGTCAAGGCTACAATGCGTAAAGTTGTTTGCAAAGTACAGGGCGAAAAATCATAGGCGTTTGAAACGCATGTTGGGCTGCGACAGGGAGATACGCTAACGTGTCTCCTTTTCAACATAGCTCTGGAAAAGAAGGTCAGAGATGCCCGAATAGACAACAGAGGAAATATTTTTAATAAATCATCCCCAATTTTGGCATATGCAAATGACGTGGACCTAGAAGCACAACACGCAAGCTAGAAGAAATGTACACCACCTTCTCAAATGCCTTAAAAATATGGGCCTGTAAGTAAACGAGGAGAAAACTAAGGTAATGTCATCAACATCCAAGAATAGAGCCAAAAACAGTTCACAGTGGATAACTCTACCTTGAAGTGGTGGACAAATTCACATACTTAGGCTCCCTGATCACCAAGGAGAACGTCATGACGGAATAAATCAAGCAAAGGATAATCCTAATAAACAAATGCTATTTTGGACTGAGTAGAGATATGAGAAGCAGAAACTTAAGCCAAAAAACAAAAATAACCATATACAAAACCCTTATACAACCAGTGTTTACATATGGATCGGAGACAAGGACCATCTCCAAGGCAGATGAAAACCTTCTGATTATATTTGAACGAAGGATCCTGAGACGAATATTAGGTGGCATCTGTGAAAATGGTGTTTGGAGGAGAGGTACAACTACGAGGTATACCACAGATATAAACATAAATTTGGTGGTAAAGACGTGGTATCTCTTATAAGAATAGCTGAGATGGGCAGGACATCTAGAAAGATCACAACAGAACAACCCTCCTAGAAGAATCCTTATGTCCCAACCTGTGGGAAGTAGAAATAGAGGTAGGCCAAAATTCAGATGGAAGGATGGTGTAGATAAGGATGGGAGAAAAATAGGCGCAGCAAAGTGGTAACGGTTAGCAATGGATAGGACTGACTAGCGTTATAGACTTAGGAAGGTCGAGGCTCTTTCATAGGGCTGTAGCGCCATTGATGATGATGATGATACAATGAAATTATAGGAACTGTTGAAACTGACGAGCTTCAGCAATGATAGAATACGAAAGACAAGGTGTAAATGCGTTCTAAACATTTTCCATGGCTGCAGGAGATAATATAAATTTTTTGGGTTTACGAACATTATTCTGATGACGTATTCCATACATTTATTAAACAGAGTCGGTGTCAGCCCATCTCCCTGTTTTAGCCCTTTAGTTATCTGATAGGAATTTGTCAATTTATTTTGAATTCGTACTTGTGCTTCTGTGTGAGTCATGGTGGTTTAATCTAACTTTACCAATTCCTTTGGTATACCAAATTCTTGCATAATTACATATATTTTATCTCTATGTATGTTATCATAGGCTTGTCGAAATTCTACAAAGATTTAGTAGATGTCTATGTCGTGCTCCCAGTCTTTAGCTAATATTTGTTTCTCACGTTGAACAGCTGGTCAAAAGTAGCTGAATCCGGCCTGGTGTTCTCCTATGATTTGTTCTGTGAAGTGGCTTAGTCTTCGGTTTGTGTATGATCCACGTGAACACCTTATAACTCACACAGAGTAAGGATATATCATCTACCGAGTTTAATTTAATTTTAGTTGTTTTTTTGAACTGTATCGCACAAGTGTCTCTTAACACAATACCTATATATCCAAATGAGAAATGAGTAATAAAAATGTTTGTGTATTCCATCATGAAGTACATCAATTGTTAAAGCTTGATTAGCTTTTATGTAATTCGACGTTTGAAGTGTAAACTGAACCGCTAAAATAGCATTTATTCCCCGTTAAGCTATGTTGGAAAAACAAGCTCACTTAATTGAGTTTTTAAAAACAAATATACATTCTCAGTGTATTTGGGTTTATTTCTGTCGACAACAGGTGCCTTTATAATAAAAGTCAAACATAAAACAAGCTATTTCATATTTTTGGTTTGAAATGTCGTGTTTTAGCAGATCTAAAAACACGCTTGTAGTGTAGTGATATATAATATCGTTTATTACTTTATTTGTGTTTAAAAACAACAATCTCATTCACGAATGAAATAAGGAGTTGTCTAAAATAAGTACCATGTATAAAGGAAGTCGAGACTCAATTAAAATCTACTGCTTCTTGTATATGAGAATCAAATACGTATCTTGTACCAAACAGTCAGAAATATGTAATTCTGACTATTTGGTCATCATCAGAAATGCATATTATTAGGGGTTATCTTTCATCTTTTGTTCCTTTATATACAGGGTGTCCCGAAAAGATTGGTCATAAATTATACCACACATTCTGGGGTCAAAAATAGTTCGATTGAACCTAACTTACCTTAGTACAAATGTGCTCGTAAAAAAAGTTACAGCCCTTTGAAGTTACAAAATGAAAATCGATTATTTTCATTATATCGAAAATTATCAGAGATTTTTTATTGAAAATGGACATGTATCATTCTTATGGCAGGAACATCTTAAAAAAAAATTATAGTGAAATTTGTCCAATCCATAAAAAATTTATTGGGATTTTGTTCCCTTAAAACCCCCCCCAAACATTTTTGTACGTTCCAATTGATTCATTATTGTGGTACCATTAGTTAAATACAACGTTTTTAAAACTTTCTTGCCTCCTAGTATTTTTTCGATAAGCCAGTTTTTATCGAGATGCGGCTTCTTTTTCTATATATTTACGTAAAAATGTTATGAGGGTTTTGTTCCTTTAAACCCCCCAAATGTTTGTGTACGTTCCAATTAAACTATTATTGTGGTACCATTAGTTAAACACAGTGTTTTTAAAACTTTTGCCTCTTAGTCTTTTTTTCATAAGTCACCTTTTATTGAGCTGTAGCATCTTTTCCAAAATATACCTAAAAATGTAAATTACATATAAATAAATTTTCAGATTAGTAACAGGTCTCTAGGTCTCTATAATCGTACGTAACCATTATACAAATATGTGGTGGATTCGACAAATATTCAAAATATCCCGATAAACACTGGCTTATCGAAAAAGTACTAAGAGACAAAAAGGTTTTAAAACATTGTGTTTAACTAATGGTGTCACAATAATAATTTAATTGGAACGTACGCAAGAGTTTGGTGGGGTTTAAGGGAACAAAACCCCCATAACATTTTTATGGGGTGCACAAATTTCACTTTAATTTTTTTTAAGATGCTGCTGCCATAAAAATGCCACATGTCCATTTTCAATAAAAAATCTCTGAGAGTTTTCGGTATATATGAAAAAAAATCGATTTTCCTTTTGTAACTTCAAAGGGCTGTAACTTTTTTTGTGTGCACTATTGTATATAGGTAAGTGAGGTTCAATCAACCTATTTGTGACCCCAGAATCTATGGTATAATTTATGACCAATCTTTTCGGGACACCCTGTATATCATCATCATTATCATCTTGGCATATACAGTGCTAGCGGGGCGATTGCTGTCCTCTTTGGGCTAATCCGATTCATTTGTCCCGGGGAATCAGTCAGTCTTAACATTTTGATTTGATAATTGGTTGTGTGATTTGGCGTCTTTAACAATATTTCTGTATTCGTTCCTGTTTTTCCTTAAGGTTATCCAGTCTCTAACTCCCATCTTTTTAAAGTCTGCAATTATCTGGTTGTCCCATCCCGTTTTCGGTCTTCGTGGTATTTCTGATACTGATCTCCATTTGATGATTTCCTTGACAAGATCTTGGTGTCTGCTTTCTATATGTCCCATCCACCTGAGTCTCTGTATCTTGATAAAGCTGACAATGTCTTCTCCAATTTAAAGTTCTCTTACTTCGTAGTTCATCAGTTTTCTAAATTTATTACTTAAGTTTAGTGAACCTGCTACTCTCCGACTGAGTTTTTTCTCTCAATATATCCTCAATATATCTTTATCTTTCTGTACCATGTATTACTTGAGCACCATAATATGTGATTACTGGTCTAATTACTGCTCTGTGAATTTTCAATTTATTATTCTGAGTAAGCTTCTTTTCTTTGAGGAAGTTTTTTTATTTGCAGTGGGTTCTGTTTCCTACCAGGATTTGTCTAATGATTACTATGATGCTGTCAGTAGTTTCATTAACTGAGACCCCAAGGTATTTAAAGTGTTCTACCTTTTCAAACTCATATTCACCCATATTTAACCTTTGTCATATTAACTGTATTTTTTCTTAAGCATATTAGGTATTTTGTTGTATTTTGAATTACATATTAACAAACTGTTGGATGCTTCCTGGCATATGTTCGCAAATTCTTCCTCTAAACGTTTAGGTTTCTGCTAATCAATGCTGAATTTGAATAGTTTGAATGCAAAAGTGCAGAACTACATTTATTTTCACACCATTTTTACTACAAATTTTCCTATTTTATTTTCATATACTTTCTATTTATATTTTCCTGTTTATGTTATCACACCAAAATGATAAACAGAAAAGGCAATTTTTCAAAATAAAGTGCTGAAAATATACCAATTCGACAGACAAAATGGTAAATACTATGAAATAGAGTTGTTTACAAACGATTGAAGCTCCATTGCATGTCACGACGAAAAATGAATTCCCCATAGTCACCAGTTATTATTTGCGACATTCAATCAATCATCAATGAAGTTTTGAAAATATCGAATGCACTGTATCCGCTACGGTTAAAAATATTGTGAGAGGCTTTTGTTTTCGATTCTACACTAATGAATGATTTTTGCAACAGAAAAAAAGTTTAAAAATAATTTTTAATTTTTAGCGGATTGATATATTACTCGTCTACCGTCTTCATTAAATGTCTACAAATCAATAACATTTCAAGTTAACGCGTGTTTTTGCAGAAAAAAACCGCAAACAAAACGTTGTTAAAAGAGAATATGACGAGAATATTTGCGTACACGTCCTGTTACAGCTAGACAACTGCGAAATGATCTTTCCCAGCGCCCTTAATGTTCAAATAAGTGCCGATTGGGTTACAAACATATTAAGGGAATTTGTAGTCAGAGACAGAATGCCTGCTACTACTGTTAACGAGGGCACATCATATGGCACGTTTAAGTTTTGCACCAGAACATGTAGATTGGAATATTAACGACTGGGCTAATATTCTTTTTATTGATGTGATAGTGCAAAGTGTCTGTCGGATCCACAAAGTGCAAATCTTGACTCATCAAATATAATGAATATTAGCCCAGCTATGGGTACATAATTCGCAAATATTTTACGGCTATCCCTACTTTTTCTGTCTTTACACGGCAAATTACGTGTAGTAAAATTCTCACTGGTATGGAAACTGCAGATGTAAACATTAGGTTGACAGTGACATTGTCATTAGAAAGGTAGAGATGGCTATTTCGGTTTCGTTCAGTTTTTGAATGTTCTTGGATAACCTTTACTTGTATAAATGATAGGATTATTTTTTCACTAATTATGTATTCAGTGGTTACCATTATTTATATACTATACAAATAGTCGAAAAAGAAAAAATGTTGTAAAGTTATTTTAATAATGTACTGTTACCATGGAAAGCTTAGATAAGGTTTGAACATGTGAAGAACTGCGTTGTATAAATGTAGTATTACTCAATTAATTTATAAAGACTTTATTTATTTCTTTATTTGCGTAAATTAAAATATGGGACGTTGTTACAGGAAATGTGTTACTGAAAAGCGAAGAAATAGAAATAGGCGAAGAATAGAAAAATGAACAATTGTTATTTGTTAATTTTCTTCACAATTATTAAATTTTATTTAATAAAAGGATGACCCCAAAAATTAAGAATCCTCTTCTTAGTTTGTAAATTTTTCTATGGCACACATTCATAAATGATGCCATATTGTAACAAAAAAATATCTACGCCGAAGACGTCCACCCACCAACTTCACTTAAACTGAAGCAAAATATTACTAAACAAGCACTTACTTCAAAAGCTTAGTACATTTTTCTATGTAGTCTGGTAAATAGTAGCAAATACTACGGAGAAAAGCAAATGCTTTTTAAGTGTAGTGAAATCTTCAAAAATGTAAAACGTACTTGAAGCATTAGCATTTACTACATTTTATGCCATCATAGGCACTTTACTTTATAGCTAAACTCATACCTATTTACGGTTATCGGAACAAACTCTTATAAAATAATACTTTTATTTGAACTTTAATGACTTGAAATACTTGGATTTTTCATAAATAATATATAAACAATAAATAACTTTTTATTAATTGTACGCCTTAAATCAATTATTATTTTTCAAATACACTATCAATACTATTTAATAAACAACTATTTGATTGATTTTATTATCATCGTAAAAGCCTTAAAAAGCAGTAGCAGAATGAACTGCTATATCAAAATAGCGGGTCGGACACATCTCTACTTGTCACTGTCTTGAGTCTTGTCATAACATTATATTCGAATGAGTGCGTTGTATGACAAAGATAGCGAATGTTCGATTTCCACGGACATGGTGTCCATTTTTTTTCGAATCCTGAAAAAACAAATACATATTTTTAAAAAATTTAAACACAAAATGAAGGACTACATTATTTTCGAGGGCCGAAAGTCCCTTAGAATATATAAGAAGTTTCTTTCGAATGAGATATTTGAAATTAAAAATCACACTACATTTTCTCTTAGTTTTTCACCCCTGTAACTTATTAAAATAAACATTACAGAAGTTCTCAGGGACTTTCGGCCCTCGCTAATAACGTAATCTTTCATTCTGCGTTTAAATTTTTCAAAAATACTTATTAGTTTTCTCAGGATTCGAAAAAAATGAATCTCCATTTGAATAAAATTGCAGCCGAAAATACGTACCGATCCTCTTAAACGTGCCATACGATGTGCCCCCGTTAACAGTGGAGCAGTAGCAGGCATTCTGGCTTTGATTCTAAATTCCCTTAATCTGTTACTAACCGAACTGACGCAAACCTACAATTTGGGATGCTTGTTCTGTCGTAATATTACTCATAATTTTGTAAGAACGCTAAAAATTCTGCTAAAAATGAAAAATAATTTTTAAATTTTTTTTCTGTTTCACAAATTACACGATACTTTTTGTGATTAGTGTATTTTATAAACCATAGATAGAACGTACCGCTCGAAATTAGTACGGTTTATTAGCCAGATTTTTATGTATACGCAAAATCAAGTGAAAACTCGTAATTGAGTTTGTTATTGTGCGATTTTTTATGACAACTGTTAGAAACAAACTGCATCTTACTTAAATTTTAACGTCAGACAGGGAGTTTTACTGATTATACTAATATGGTTCTAGTTCTTCTTCTTCTTCTTCTTCTTCTTCTGCTTCTTCTTCTTCTCCTTTTTGCATAGACATGACTCTATCTGTTTTTCAATGTGCCTCTAGTAAGTTGTCGTTCCATAGTTTTCGTGGTCTTCCCACTGATCGTCTTCCTATTGGGGAACCGTCTCTCGCTATCCTGACTACCCTATTTGTTGTCATTCGACTTATGTGGTCATTCCATTCTATTCTTCTGTTTCTGGTTCTGGTTCTGGTTGTTTGAGTTAAAATCATCATGTTAAATTTTTATGCTGTAATATATTAAATCTTCCAACTATTAGTCTTTGAAGGCAATCTTCATTTTGTGCTATCAAGATTGCACCGTCTGCGTAGCAGAACATCTTAATTTCATTATTAAAAGTAACAACTAATACGCCAGTCAATGGGAGCAAGAATAGGATATTACCTCCGAATTCTATCCTACTGCATGGATTTTAATGAAATTTTGGGCCTAGCCTCTACTTATCTCCTAATTCAAAGTCTACCCTTTACCGATGTGTGCTTTTATCTTGGGGATGGTTCCAACCCCTTCTTAGGAGTGGAAAAAACTGTTCTATATTTTTTTTTTAAAACTCAATACTTTTTGAGATACTCGTGGTTGAAAATGGGCTATTTTCATTGAAACATAATAAATACCTTTTCGAACGGTTTTTTGCGAATACCTGAAAAACTATGCATCTAACTAAAAAAACTATATTAAACATTTTTCTAGGTTATAAAAAACCAAGAGACACTTGCCTTCATAAATTTTCTAGTTATAATACAAAAAGAGATATGGTAGGTGAAGATAGTTTGTTTTTTGGTATATTCTCAAATTGGTGTATTTAACTTGAAATAACAGAGAAACGGTCGATTTTAGGTGTATAATTCCACTAATACCTTTTGTAGTACTTGAAACGACCTTTAAAATGAGCTATATTAAAGGTCCATTACATTAAAATTAAGCTAGATATGCTGCAAACAAAATTGATAACTAATGTATTTTAAGAAAAAATGAGAAGTAATTTTAACCCCCATCCACCAAAATGTAAATGCATCGTTTTCCTTCCACAATACCTTTTAATATAGTGTTATTTCTATGTTCAAAAAGTTAGACGGGTTTAAAATGAATTGTTTTTGAAAAAAAAAACATCAAATTATAGAGCGCATTTTTAAATTTTCTTAAAAATCTTTTTTTTCTCCATGTAACTTGAAAATAAGAGATACAGTAATGAAAAATAAAAAGGAAATTTTTATCTGAAAATGCCCGACATTTTTGTGTGGTATCTTTTTTTCGTATCTCTTATCGTATACCCCCGGCAGTATATAATTTGATCTTATTTTTTTCAAAAACCATTCATATTAATCCAGTCCAACTTTTTGAACATAGAAATAACACTATAATAAAAAGTACTGTAGAAGGAAAACGATGTATTTAAATGCTGATGGATGAGAGGTTAAATGTACTTCTCATTTCTTTTTAAAATACATTAGTCATCAACTTTTTTGCAGAATATCTCGCTTATAGTTTGAATTTAATCGACATTTAGTATTGCTCATTTTAAAGGTCTTTTCAAGCACTACAAAAGTTATTAGTATCATTATACCTAAAATCGACAGTCTCTCTGTTATTTCAAGTTGAATACACCGATTTGAGCATGCAACAAAAAAACAAGCTCTTCTTACCTATCATATCGCTCTTTGTATTTTAACTAGAAGATTTATGAAGGAACGAATCTCTTTGTTTTTTATAAAGTACAGAAATATTTTATATAGTTTTTTTGTTAGATGCATAGTTTTTAAGGTATTCGCAAAAATCCGTCCGAAAAGGTGTCATTTCTCAAAGAAGATGGCCAATTTTCAACCACGAATAACTCAAAAATTATCGAGTTTTCACAAAATAATTATAGAACAGTTTTTGCTTAAAATTAGGTTCTCTAGCCTCTTCCGTGGCTATTTTAACCAAAACATTTTTCACCCCCGAAAAGGGGTGGGAACCACCCCCAAGATAAATGCGCACATCGGCATAGGGTAGACTTTGTTTCTTGAGCTATTCCCTACTTACTGTAAAAATATCAAGTAAATCGATTTAGTAGGATGGAATTCGGAGCCAAATACCCTCATTGACTGCCCTATAAGGCAGAAGATTCTGACTATAATGTATTAAAAAAAAAACAAAGTGTGTAAGGTATTTGGAAAGGAGGAACATCTTAGAGCAGACCAAGTTTTTGAGCTAACGACATTAAAAATGCTGATTTTTTAAAAACTGCTTTTCTAAAAAATAAATGTTTACCTTCATTTTAATAATTCGATATTTTTATACATTTTACTGAGTCTGTAATTGTCCATTAAACCTGTACGATTTATTCTTTTAGTTTTATTATCTGCTATATTAAAAATAGCGGATACGTGTTTCAACTTTCGATCCAGCACCTTCAATTTTCGGAATAAACTTGTCATAATGCCGACTTTAGGACGCTCAAATTGAAATTCTACATCGGTTTAACACGTAGCCTGTAAACGGATCTCCGTTTTATGGTTTTTTCATTTTTCGTGTTGTGCGAACAGTTTTATGTCCGTAGGAGAAGGCAACTCGATCCAAACGGGAATTGATTGAAGGCGCCAAAATGCCACTTCCTCAATTTAGAATATTGTTTTATATTTTTTCGTTTGTCGTAACGTTTCAGCGAAAGCCGGTCGTCAAATTTTTACGAGATTTGATACATCTGCCATATGGTGGCGAATATTTCAAATTTTTTATTGTTCCAGATTTTTAACAATGTTTCCTTAAAAAAGGTGTTAAGTGTTAAGAACTGCAAGCTAGCTTGATAAAAATTCACACTCATATAAAGTTGTACAACGATCTCATTGTTTGATATTAAAAATTAGTAATAAACCAGGACTAATCTGTAAAAAACATGTATTTTTGGATGTGAGAGGTGGCATTCGGATTTTTGCAGATAAAGTTAGGTGACGTATTCAGTAATAATAATTGACTTAAGCTCCTTCTCAAATATGCCCGGAAGATTAATAAAAAAATTAAAACATTTAAAAATTTCGAAAAACATCGATTTTTTCTGCTTTCTTTGCTTATAACTTTGAAACGGTTCGTTTTGGATCAAAGTAGTAGAAAAATAAAATAAAGATAATTGAATTTTGTATGATATACGACTGGTCAAAAATTTCTTAAGGTGCTACCTTTTCTGCAATATAGCAATAAATACAAAATAAGGGGGCAAAATACGCCTGTTGTTATTCAATGTTTCTTAACCACTTTGGTGGCACTTAGAACCTTAGTAATTCGCTCAGAAAATTCCTATAACTTACTTAAATGGTCTACTAAATTTAATTAAAATCGACCGAATAGATTTTGCATAATACATTTGCAATATAAATGTTTTTAAAAAGTTCAATTTTTAAAAAATATTTCTGAACAAAAAGTAGACCATTTAGAAGTTGGCTAATTTTTTTACATAAAGAGGTGCTCTACCTACTAATACACTTTACAGAATTTAAATCGGATTATTTAAGGGGCCTCAGCAATGTTTTAAAATTATAAACAATTTTTTGGCTTATAAACAAATAGCTTTGTTTAATAATAAAAAAATTAATTTTTAGCAATGCCAATAATTAAAACCGGTATAATTTGACTTAAACTTTCAAATGCTCTCAGCAGAATTGCTATTTTATTTTTTAATCAAAAGTTATTCTCGTTAAAAAATTGCATTTTTCTATTTTTTGAATGTTACACCGCGTTTATCTCGAAAACTATGCATCCTACGAAAAAACCTGTAAGAACATTTTTTGCTTAGAATTACCCAAGAAATACAAAAAAATGTTTTATTTTGCGAAAAATCGATGTTATGTAATTCCTCAAGTTCTTTGTTTATAACACTCTTATCGACATCCGGATCAACTGTTACCCAAAAAATTCGTGTTCTACGGGTCAAATACATAAAAAAACATGGGTAAGTTCATCTAAATAAAGGAGCCCGTAGCACCCCCTCCTGGACACAGCACTAATTGGTTTATAAGCCAAAAAATTGTTTATAAATTTAAAACATTGCTGAAGCTGCTTAAATAATCCGATTTTAATTCTGTGAAGTGCATTAGATAGGTAGAGTGCTTCTTTATATGTAAAAAAATTGACAAATCTTTGTATGTTCTAGTTTTTGTTGTGCAAGATTTTAAAAAATTTTAATTTTTTAAAAAAAGTTTAGATTGCAAAATTATTATGCAAAATCTAGTAATTCAACTCTAATGAAATTTGGTAGACACTTTTAGCACATTATAGAAATTATCTAAGCGAATTAGGAAGGTTCCAAGTGTAACCCAAGTGATGGAAAAACATTAAATAAGGACAGGCTTGTTTTGCCCCCTTATTTTATATTTATTGCTATTTTGCAGCAAGGGTGTTAAATTAAAATATTTTTAACCAAGCGTATCTGATAGAAAATTTAATTTTGTTTTATTCCTATACGACTTTCTTTTAAAATGAATTGTATTAAAGTTATAAGCAAAGAAAGTAGAAAAAAAAAAGAAATTTTTTGAAATTTTTAAATTTTTATTTTTTTCATCAATGTTCCGGGCATATTTGAGAAGGAGCATAAGTCAATTATTATTAACGAAGTTATCACCTAACTTTATCCGCAAAAATCCGAATGCCACCTCTCAGATCCACCTAAAAACAGATCCTTCCTGATCTATAAGTAGTATAAGAATTTGTTCACTATACAACAAGGCTAACTAAAAAATTGTAGAGTAATAATTATCTTTTAAATACCTTATAACATTACAAAACCTTATATTTAAGAAACGAATCATCCAGCAGATACCGAAAATTTAAAAATATATAGGGTTTAAGAAAACATGTTTCTGTCACCATGTCAATACGGTTGACCCTCTAACCCTAACAATTTCTATCAACCATCCCTATTAATCCCGAAGCATTAATCCAGGAAAACCCATCTAACCTTAGAGTTCATCATAAAATCAATCAATAATTTTTTGTATCAAAAGGAAGTCACGTATAGCAAGTTAGTGCGTTCGTAAAACCAATACACCCTTAAAGCCATTGTAAAACCAAAATACTCTTAACTCAATCAACCCTAGGAACCAAAATACCTCAAACCCTATCAACTCCTATGAGTCATCCCTTTTAATCCAGAAGTATTAATCCAGGAAAACTCACTTAACCGTAGAGTCCATAAGATCAATAATTACTAATTTTTTGTGTTAAAATGAAATCACGTACAGCAAGCCAGTGTGTTCGTCAAACTAATACACCCTTAAAGCCATTTTCAAACCAAAACACGCCTAACTCAGTCAACCACCTTTCAGTCCACAAGCAGAAAAACCACTTAACTTACGAACCCGCGAGATCGATTTCTTTTTATTTTATCCATCCCTTTTAACCCAAAAAGGAGGAAAATCAATCTAATCCTGGAACCTGAAAGACTAATAGCAAAATTTGTTAATTTCTAGAAACTACCCCTATCAACGAAGAAGTATTGAGGAAGGTCAACAAAGGCTGATAAGGGCTGTTAAATACCGGCATATACCGGAAATGTCTATCTGGGACATATAGTAAGGGAAAATCGATATCAAATATTAGAACTGATTCTTAAAGGCAAAATAGAGATCCGTGTAACTATTTAGCTATTTTTAAAACCGCTATTTTTGCACTTTTAGGTTAGGATATCTCAGAAACCAGAGCCAATTTGGCACCAAAAAGCGGGAAAGTATAGTGTATTTCCTTGGTAACTAGCTTCTCAGCTTGTGTTATTATTAATGTCATGATCATTAATATTAGTTTGATAACTTGTTTGCTCTAAGATGTTACTCCTTTCCAACACCTTATGCACTTTGATATTCCAGTTTATCCTAGTCACAATCTTCAAGTCCTGTCCCCCTGATTCCACATATCTAAAACCGGACATATCTTTAGTTTTTTTTTCTACTGGTGTGAGATTGCTACATTCTAAGATTTAGGATGAATCTTTTCCTGTACTTAGCGTCAGTATTTTCTTGTTCAAAAGATAATCGACAGCCTATTCCGGTGGTTTGGTTGACGGAATTAATAAAAAATAAGTGTAACAACGAACAATAATGTATTTATTTATTTTGGGCAAACAAGCGGTGTTTTGCTTATATCTCGAAAGAGGGTTGTTTGTTAGCGCGAGCGAGGGTGTGTCTGCATCGTTCGCATACTGTCTAGAGACTGACTTTCGGACCACTAAATATTATGTCAACTGGTTTTGCAGTATTGCGATAATGGCCAGAAAGGGCCATAAATTACTGCATCTGCCTTTTAAAAGATGAGAACCTTTTTGTATTTTAAGAAATTGACACAAAGAGTGTGGCGATCTGACATCGTAATCGATTAGTGTTTCCTTAAAAAAAACATTAATTTTATACAATCTGTTTAGAGATACATTTTGGTTTCTCGAAATCAACGGCCCTTGTTGGCATATGGTTTGTATATTACATGTGAGTTTTAAAGGACTAATGTTGTTTCGTTTTGAGAAAAGTTATTAAAAATTAAGAAAATAAAATTAGCAAAAATAGTAATTAAAGCGTATCGCTATAAGCCGATGCAACGAAAACAAGAAGAACGGCATATAATATAATTGATATGTAAACATAAAACATGATCAATTGTATTATAAATAATACAAGAACTCTGTTCCAGTGTACTTTAAAATTCAAAATAGAGGCCGCTGAAAATTATCCAGTTCTTTGGTTTAGGATTGTATATTTTTCATTCTTTTTTGGATAGTTATTTTTAAAAAAAATTCTTTTAATTCTGCCTGTTTAATATCCAAAATATTTTCATTACCATCAAAATATTGACAACTTTTTAACATCTGACGAATCAATTTAAAACAAAATAAACTCTCAATTTAAAACTGATAAAAATATAAAAACCCATAAATCTCTCAGCTAATTATCGTAATCAAACCAGAAATAACCTAAACAAACACTTTCTTTATCGTATTTATTACTTTATTTTTAGCCCGGTCTGTGGTTCGCAATATCAACTTCCTTTTCATAGGTCAGTGCTGCACACAAGCAAGGTTTACAAACATACGTGATAAAGATAAAGCCATAATATGCATTATTTCAAACTAGAACAAGGTTGACGGGATGAAATTCTGAAATGTGCTCCGTATAATTAAAACTAAATTCATTGTGCTTGTTTTCCATTGTTTTCGTTTATATACGATACGGGAATAGTGTTTTACCTAAATTAGGTATGTTTACCTTTGTGCGGAATTCAAAAACTATACCATACTAAAGGAAAGTTAAACCAAAATAATTACCTCGATGAGTATCATAACAAGTAAGTAATATTTTGTTGGGTGCTTTGTGTAATAAATAAACAACAAGCCTTGCAATAACAACCTTTGAAGCATTAGCATATCGTACGTAGTGAAGTTATATTTCAAAATGTTTTACTGCTGTTTATTGTTATGAAACTACATATTTTATACTCAACTATACTCTTGCATTCACTTACTCTACTATGACTAGAAATATTGCAGAACCCCTAGGATTCGTATTACAGGTAACCGGAAGTCGTCTGTCTTCTTGTTTATTTCTTTAATTTCTTACGCACGCAATCTTAAAGCGTACAGCCTTTAAGCCTTTCTGACATAGCTTAAGTCACTTGCTAGTCGGTTCATTCTCTCTGACACCATAAAACCCATTCTCAAGTATATATTTTACGCCAATTTACGCCAATTTTAAAATGAGTACTTTTTCCAACTTTCACTCTCTCACTTCTCAGTTGCTTGCTTACTTGCTAGGATATTACTTCGAATCTATATTTCTTGCATATTTCATCTAAATTTCTTGATTTTCGTTCCTGGTAGGCCTCTCTTACGTTCCATCAGTACCCACTTTCAATCCATTTTCAATTTGTTTGTTTCCTTTCTTGCTATCTTCTTTCCTTTCAATCCATTTTCAATTTGTTTGTAATTTTTGCTATCTTCTTTTCCGTGCGCCCAAAGCATCGTCCTCATTGTAGTTATTTTATTACCTCCCTTTTGTAGTTTTCCTTTTTCTGTTTTTAACTCGATTCTTTTGTTAATGACACAAGCTCTTTCATACAGCGTCATTCTATTGTCTTCCTTATTACGGGTGTTTTCACTATTCAAAAAACTTATAAATTGACGTCAGGGACCATTTCGACAACAAACTAAGAAATTATTTTAAATCGGAGGTTGACCTCTATTTTTTACAAATCGCCAGACTAATGTAGAGTAATATGAACATTCCAAAAAGGTTATGTGCACCTGAGTTTATAAAACGTCAATGATTTCATGCACTTTTAACATACACCCAGATATTTTTAATTTTAGAGGAGATTGGGAATGACGTGGTTTGGGCAATAAAACTGTCTATGAAATGTTATACGTGTAGTGCTCATCAAAATATGAAATTCAAGAAAAGTAAAACGCCATGATATGTAAGCTATATTAAAAACCCAAATAAAATTCATTTTTATGAGTTCTTACCACGTCTTTCGAAACCGCCGCCCCACCAAAGCCAATTAAAAGATCCCAGCCAAAAGCAAAATATAAATATACTTAAAAGTATAAAATCTGACACTTTCAAACTTTTGTCTCGTTATTATCAAGAGATAACTTACTTGGAAGGCTCCCAAGTTGCTTTCTAACTTATATAATCACATTTTGTGGGATTGCAAACCAAGATGGGTGGTTTATTTCCCCTCATTACGATCGTGTTTTCCGCGCTAGCATCGAGCCTTTAAGAGTCAAGAAAAGAGGAAAAGAAAAATTTTTTTTTTCTTAATGCGACTTTTATACAAAAATTATTTACTCTGAAGAGACATCCAATTTTCTATTTTTAGCCCTCGAGACTGATCGCATTATTTGTATGTGCCAAGATCTCATTTAACTGTTCTGATTCAACTACTTTAGGAAAATAAATCGAATATTTTTGTTTACATCTTTTAAAAAACAAAACCAAATGGCTTGTTGTGGAAGTAAGGCATTAAATTGAATGTATTAGTCTCTTATTATTTACGTCTTGTAAACCAATGCACGAGGTATGCAGAGATATTATGGTACATCCTGAGTGTTTTATCATTTGCGAATTAGTCATCAATTGGACAATCGCGTCCACGTCTGGACATAGGCTCCCTCAATTATTTCCAGTATTCTCTAAACTGTGACTGGTGTTGCAAAAAATCGGTCTTAGTCTTGCAGTCTTGGTCTTGTTCTTGCGTTTCGCAAGACCAAGACTTACCGTGCAAGACTTAAGCAAGAACAAGACTAAGCCTGCGAGACTCTTGCGTCTTGCAGTTAGAACTGAGACTCGTTTTAGGGAGTATATAAGTTCGGCTATATTCTTTGATACTCTATGAGAAACCAAAAAAAATTGTAAAAAAAATTTTGAAAATTGGATTTACGCGCATTACGAACAATATCATAAACATACATAGCGAATCAAAATATCCATGTACTCGGAGGTCATTATTATAATGTAAAAATAAAATATTTTGTACATCCTTTCCCAGCAGCCGACTTCTTCGCTCTGAAATTAATTGTCCAGGTTTGGAGAAT
This sequence comes from Diabrotica virgifera virgifera, assembly GCF_917563875.1. Lineage (NCBI taxonomy): Eukaryota > Metazoa > Arthropoda > Insecta > Coleoptera > Chrysomelidae > Diabrotica > Diabrotica virgifera. The sequence continues at coordinate 246,829,234 of NC_065449.1, forward strand.
GGTCGTCTTCTAATCATAACATAACATTCCTGTTTCCCATACAGTAATATCGAATGTCGTATTAGCCCAGTAAATGAACGGGAAATACGGCGATACCGTGTAATTTTCAGGGGCAACTCCGAATTGCATGAAAATTTGGATATAGATTCTACTTATCCTCCACTTCAAAGTTGAAACTGTGCCTTTGGTTGCTTTTACTTGGGGGGTGACAGTCACCCCTTCTCGGGGATGAAAAAACATATATTTAAGATAAGACCGGAAATGGATAAATTGACTGATTTTAAGAAACTTTTGTTCTATAGAGTTTTTTACGTAAGTCAATACTTTTCGAGTTATTTTCGATTGAAAATGTTTATTTTTCGACAAAAAAACTACGTTTTCGGACGGTTTTTCGCAAATAACTCAAAAAGTAAATACTTGATCGAAAAAGATATCCTTAGCAAAAGTGTAGCTTATAAAACACTGAAAATAAACTGTATCAGTAAAGTCTATCAATCGAGTAAAAACAAAGTTGTAGCTCATGAAAAATCGTTCTTGTGCGTCTAATTCCAAATTGAATATTTCAAGGTGAAATCGCCGAAAAATTAAGCACTTTTCGGGAAAAACCTATTTAAACTTTTTTAAAGTGTTTATAAAAAGCTTTATTAGAATTGTTCATAAAAGTTTCTAGCATTAGAAATAAGCGAGTTACGCTCAAAATAAAGTTGGCCCTCTTTTTTTTTGTAAAAAAATCATGCAAATCTCCCCCGTGTTTAGCTCCTCAAATGAAATTAATCGCTACCACTTTACAAACACTTTACTTACTTATCTATTTTTTATATGATCTGTCAGTCTCACCAGTTTAAAGTGCTTATTTTTGAAAGGGTTATAGTTAAAAAAGTTTGAACGGGTCACTAATCACGAGTGTATGCAAATTTTGAACAGCCCTATCTTAACCAATTTTTGTCTTGCTGAAAAACCAAATTAAACTACCATATTTATAATAACAAAACCTATATTTTTTACTCTTTAAGATTTTTCTTATCGCTAATAATTTTTAAGTTATTTTTAAAAAAGAAAATTTTTCAAAAATTTTTAGAAAATTTTGTTTTACTATAAAACCAAATTTTTTCAAAAATAAGCACTTCAAGCCAATCAAACTTACAGAACATATAAACAATATACATACAGTTAAAATAAATGGTAAAGCCGTAACGATTAATTTTATTTAGGGTGCTAAATAGAGGGAGGTTTTCACAATTTTTTTTACCAAAAAAAAGGGGCCAACCTTTTTTCAGTGCAACTCGTTTATTTTTGGTGCTAGAAACTTTTGTAAAAAACAAATATAAATCTTTTTTTAGGTACTTTAAAAATATTAATAAGCTTTTCCCGAAAAGTGCTTAATTTTTCGGTGATTTCGCGTTGACTTATTCGATTTGGAATTACACGAATAAGAACGTATTTTTCATGAGCTACAACTTTGCTTTGTCTCAATTTATATACTTTACTGATACACCATTTTTTGTTTTTTTATAAGCTATACTTTTGCTTAGAATATTTTTTTCGATAAAATATTTACTTTTTGAGTTATTTGCGAAAAACGGTCTGAAAACGTAGTTTTTTTGTCGAAAAATCAACATTTTCAATTGCGAATAACGCGAAAAGTATTGACTTACGTAAAAAACTTTATAAAACTAAAGTTGCTTATAATCGGTCAATTTATCCATTTCCGGGCTTATTTTAAACACTGTCACCCCCAAGTAAAAGCAACCAATGGGACAAATTCAACTTTGAAGTGGAGGGTAAGTAGAACATAAATCGAAATTTTCATGCAATTCGGAGTTGCCCCTGAAAATTACACTCCAAAACGGTCATTTATTGGGCTATATACAAACTTTTTAAAAATGTGTCACCTTAGCCAATCGAAAATATACTTAATAAGTATATATGTAATTAATTTTTTTCATTATTACTTTTCTAGGAATCCAAACATCAAAAATCTTATCGGTATACATATTATTATAGTGAGACTATTATGTATTGTTTATGCTGACATAAACAGCGCGACTATTATTTAAAAGTATCATAAGATAAAGATACGAGACAAAAGTACAGATAATGCCGGATATCGTGTAAACAAAATACCGAAATATTATTTTAACGATATACACTTCTCCAAGAAATTAACGCACCACCTTAAAAAACGTGCCATTTTTAATGTTTCACATTTCCTAAGCCTGTTGTCCGATTTAAGTGATTTTTTTTAATATGTTGTCTTATTCTTTATAAATATGTATTGCTGTCATAATATTGTTATAGCACGCAATAGAATACTGAAATTAAAACACAACTATAGCCTAATATTTTCTTAGCATTATGTTTTTTTATTTATTCACTTGTATTGGATAAAAAAAAGTTAGGTATAAATACTTGTTTAACTAGCCATGCTTTTCAAGAATACAGGATGTTTTTAAATAAGTATGGTAAACTTTAGTGGGTACCTAATTCTGCACAAAAAAGTAATGACAGTTTACTTCATAAACGTTTACTTTATAAATGCTTCGTTTCCAGAGGTGTAACCAGGATGATCCTAAGGGGAGGGGGTTACAACTACTTGATGGTCTCTAGGGGTATGGAAAAGTAATGGTGTTAAGCGTATAGAGCTCAAAGTACATCCAAATGGGGGGGTTGTAACCTCAAACCCCCCTGGTTACGCCTATGTTCGTTTCCCAAATAGGGGGTGTTGAAATTTTTCTTACAAACTGACGATTTATTTATTGCTCTAAAACCGGCTGAGATATGCAAATTAAATTTTATAGGTTTTAAGAGGTAGTTTTAAATTTAGTTAGTTAGAACATAGGCAGGTATCACTTAGATCGTGGGTTCAAACCCCACCCGGTGTCAGTTGTTTAGATATTTATTAATTTGGCTGGTATTTACTAAGGCTGTGATATTCAAGCTTAAAATGTACCTCTCTGTTACGTTGTTCTAAGATATGCAATAGGCTAATGGCAACTGCGAGACTGGCAAGACTCTTGCTGCAAGACCAAGACCAAGACCAAGACCGAGAGCGCAATACCAAGACCAAGACCAGGTGTACTGGCGCAAGACCAAGACCAAGACTGTCTCGTCTTGGTCTTGCATTTGGGCAACACTAACTGTGACGCTTGTAGCTAGTTTTCCACTACTCTTTTTACCTATCTAGCCAGTTGTCATCTTGACTTCTTTTATAGTTTCTGGGCCTCCATTCCATGATTCGTCTGGTCCACCAATCATCTTGTGTTCTAGCTATAAATGTTTTTTTTTGGTTAGTGACGCATACCTGTAGTCTAGGAGTTAGACTAGCATGGGCGGCATTTGGCAAACTAAACTACATCTTTAAAAACAAAAGATATTCACAACATCTTAAGACTAAGGTATACAATCAATGTGTACTCCCTATCTTCACTTATGGTTCCTAAACGTGGACGCTTACAAAAACAAGCATGAACAAAATCATAAAAACGCAAAGACAATGGAAAGACAAGCAATGGAAAGACAAATATTGCACATAAGACTAATGATAAAAGAGAAACGAGTTGATAAGAGAGAAAACAAAAGTTAGTGATATTAGACAAGAAGTTGCAGAATTGGAATGGAGATTTGTCGGACACAATATAAGACAAAAAGAAGACCGATGGAATAAAATTCGTATAAATTGGTGACTATGGGAATATAAACGAAGCAGAGGAAGGTCACAAACGAAATGGGCAGATGATATCAAGAAGCACGTGGGCTTTGGGTGAATGACTGTAGCGACAGAAGAATGGAAAAGGATTGGGGAGGCCTATGTTCAAAGATGGACCGAAGAAGGCTTATTAGGTAGATAGACCCGTAATCTCTTTAGCTTTGTGCTTTGATGCAATGCTTCCAGTATTGTATAAAACTTCTTAGATAATTAAAAGCCTTCTTGTAATAATTTACAAATGCACGGACCGGTGGTATGTTGGACTCAATGTAATAAAATATAATATGGTACAACAATTTTAACATTTGTTTTTAATAAATGCAAAAAGATATTGTAAGATGGGGAAGGCAGCGCAAGAGGATGTGGTACAACCATATACGGCGAATGGATGAGAATATACTCCCAAAAATTGCCCTAGAAAACAACCCGACCGGTTTAAGAGCCCCCGGAATACCACTTAAGAGATGGAGGGATAGTTGGCAATCTACCTCCCAGGAAATTGACCAGAGGCAGCTTCAGAATTAAAGAGATCGAAAGATATCCAAGAAGTAAAAGAAGAAGAAGAAGTTTTTAATACACACTTCACTCCTCTACATCTACAAATAGTTTCTGATGATTTTTTATGTAAAATAACTATATATTATGCAAATTATTTTAAATTTAGAATTTTCCATTGAGTTTCCTACGGCCGGTTTCAAGATTCAGCACCCAAATATACTAAAAACTAAAGAAAAATTTATTAGCTTATTTCTTCTGCTTTTTTCCTTTCCTCTTGCCATTTTTTATTCGCAAATGTACAAATTAAGCATCAACCCACCATTTGTTCTCAGACTTCAAGTTTATTCTCCATAAAATACACATTTATTATTGGAAAACAGGCATAAAAAACAAAAAAAATGTTAGGTGGTTTTGCAATAAGATACTTGGGACTACGGGTAGTAGTCTATGTTGTGAGGGCGTTTAGGTAGGAAAAAATTTCTGATTCGGTTTTTTTACGGATTGCTGTCCAAAAAGTCCCCTTTAAACAAATCTGAAGGGTGCCGAACAAAATTTTTGGACAGAAATTATTTAAACAATTTTTTTTTAACAAATTCAAAAGTGTACCTTGTTTCCACGGTATAGTGGTAAATATTTTTTTAGGTTTTTTTGGTTATTCTAAACGAAAAATGTCTCTTGTCATTTTTCTCAAAAGGTGATAGTTTTCGAGTTATAAGTGATTTAAACTCTGAAAAATGCGAAAATACGCATTTTAGAGGCTTGAAAACTCGCGGTATTGGAAAGTTGGTCGAGAACACTTCGTCGACGGAAAATTAGTCGACAACATTTGGTCGACAAACAGTTGGTCGAATGCACAATTCATCGAATGGACAATTCGTCGACGAACATTTGATCGAATGGATTTTTCGTCGACAAAGTCCCAAAGGGAATAATGGTGACAAATAAAGGATTATTGATATTTTTTTTCAAGATTTTGTTTAAATTTTCTGCTATAGTCTAAAATGTTGATAAGTATCAATTGTCCGGAAATGCTCCATTCGCAAGTGCGCCGACACCAAAAAGAGGCACGGTACAACATCACTAATTAAAATATCGGTTTATATTTGCTGTCTACTCTCCCACCGCAGCCAATATTTTCATTAAATTTAAAAATAATTAAGATTTAGAAAAAATATTAACAAAACCCCAAAAAATAAATAAAGAATAAATTCAAATATATATAATACCAGTTAACAAAATAAAAACCAATAATCCGTCGTTTGTCACTATTAATCCCTTTATCCTAAAGATAAATAACAGTTTTTCGACGAAAAATCCATTCCAACAAATGTTCGTCGACGAATTGTACATTCGATGAATTATGCATTCGACCAACTGCTTGTCGACCAAATGTTGTCGACTAATTTTCCGTCGACGAAGTGTTGTCGACCAACTTTCCTAGACCCGAAAACTCATATGTAAATAATTATCTCTGGCGTTGTTAAGTGCCTAAATTGAAGATTAAACATTCAGTTTAAAGAATATGACGACTCTCTCTCTCTCTCTCTCTCTCTCTCTCTCTCTCTCTCTCTCTCTCTCTCTCATCTATCCTGACCCCCGCAGGGAGTGTAGTGGTCGATGTGATGTCGTGTATTGTCCGTCTCCAAAGATCTCTGTCTCTGGTCATTTCTCATGCATAGATATGAACTATGCATGAACTCATGCATAGGTCTTTTGCATATTCCTGTAATTTGATCGATCCATCTTGTTGGGGATTTTCCTCTTGATCTTCGGAATTCGTAACATTCGTCTCCAACAGAATATTACGACCAGTAATCGGGACTTATTTCAATTTAGACCGTTGTTTTCAATAGTTAATTATTCGCGTCCCCGGATTTTTTAGCAGCTACGCCGTAGCGACACGCCTCCGTCCGTCTTACTGTATGTTGCGTCTCTGTCGCACCATATGATTGGCGTATTTAATTAGCACATTGGCAATAATCAAATGAATAAGTAAATAAATTATTATTTTCTTTAATTGAAATAAGCCCGATTACTCGTCAGAATCTTGAAATTGAATGTTTAAATTTAGACACTTGGCAATTCCAAAAATAACAAGTAATTGGACTTCGTCCTAATACAGTCCTACTTTTTCACCCAAAGTAATCGGGCGCGTCGAATAATATATCACTTGTACTATTCCGGTGATTTTAAAACAGTACTTCTGGTTGCTTTTCTCAAATCGGAAGTCCTAGGTCAAATTTTTCACCTTTAGTAACATCCTTGGATCATACGCTTTCATTTGACACCTCATTTGTCATTCTACCTGGTATAATGACGGACGAGTTGTGTTCACAGACGGACAGACAGACGGACGGACAGACGGACGTGCATAATTCAAAGCTTTTACATTTTTTCAAAATTGGGTGAAAACAATAATTTACGTATGACTTTTCAAGACTAGAAAATGCCTATTTTCGTATTTTTCAGACGCTAAATCACTTATAACTCGAAAACTATCAACTTTTGAGAAAAATGACAAGAGACTTTTCTTGTTTAAAATATTTCGAATTTTCTTATTTTTCAGATTGTAAATCACTTATAACTCGAAAACTATCAACTTTTGAGAAAAATGACAAGAGACTTTTCTTGTTTAAAATGTTTCGTATTTTCGTATTTTTCAGATTGTAAATCACTTATAACTCAAAAACTATCAACTTTTGAGAAAAATGACAAGAGAATTTTCTTGTTTAAAATAATACAAAAGAATATTTTTTGGAACAAAAAGGTGATCTTTTGAATTTGTTTAAAAAAATGTTTAAACAATTCTTCTGATTTGTTTATAGGGGACTTTTTGAACAGGAATCCGCAAAGAAAACAAATCAATTTTTTTATACCTAAGCGGCCTCACAACATGGACTATAGAGGTTTCTTTAAGAGTAGCGGGCTAATTCTTGTGCCAATAGGGCGGTATTAATGCATGAATCCTTGGGGAAAATAAGGTCCTTGCCCACGAATATTCCCGCAGGGTACATATTGCGTCTTGGACGTTTAGTTTGCCACAACATGAAGTATTTGTTGTTTAACCCAAGGGATACATTTACTTAACCCTTAAGGCAGGGTACGTACATATTATCTGGTGGATGTATACACATTAGTAGACCTTTGAAGATGTGACATTTCGTTCTTATTAAATGAGCGGTAACTAAGTGTTTGAAGTTTAATCAAGGGGAAATTTGCAATGCTATTTAATTAGACAAAAACTAACTTGTCCAGAATATCGTAATAATTATTATATTGTAATATCTAACAACACTATAAGCTTTGGAACTATGATTAAAAGTATTTTTAAAATATGTAAGTTAAGTAGGCTAAACAAACAATATTTATCAAAAATGAATAACCATTTTCAATTTCGTTGCAACACAAAACTACAGCCGCATCATATTCTAGTTCAATCAGAGAGTGCAGCAAGCGCCTCTTCCGGTTTCGAAACTTATTAGTCTCTCATCAGGAGCCACATATGCTGCTCTTTCTGACCCAACCAGGACAAAATCCTGCGTGCAGTCACGGATTGCACGCAGTTTACTCCTTTAGTCTCAGCATCCGTTATGGCTTGCAAATTTTATAAGCCTCGGAGGTGTAACCAGAGAAGACTTCCATTGTTTTCAATCTGGTAGGATGTAGAGTAATATTTTTGATATTATTTTATGTGCTCTAAGATTGAAAATTTATTCTTTTGCTACCAGTTGACGCTATTGCATCCCTACCATTTCGTTCGTTGCAATCCGTGACTGCACGCCGGGTTTTGTCCTGGTTGGGTCAGAGAGAGCAGCATATGTGCCCTCTGATGAGAGATTAATAAGTTTCGAAACCGGTAGAGGTGCTTGCTGTACTCTCTGATTGAGCTAGAATATGATGCGGCTGTATTTTCGTGTTGCAACGAAATTGAAAATGGTTATTCATTTTTGATTTACATGTTTACCCTGATTTAGAGTACAAAGGGAACCATTCTCGTTGGAACTTTACCGCGCTGAGCAGATGGGACGTAAAATATAAATTGTAAAATTCCCTCATCTTCTTTAGTCTCAGCATACGTTATGGCTTGCAAATTTTAGAAGCCTCGGAGGTGTAACCATAGAAGGTTTCCATTGTTTTCAATCTGGTAGGAAGTAGAGTAATAATTTTAATGTTTTTTTATGTGCTGTTAGATTGAAAATTTAGTCTTAAAAATATTTAATTAACGGAAATAAAGAGACATTGTAAGGTAGGACGTCCATGTTAGATACTTGAACAGGCAATGGTTGAATAAAGACAAGAACTTTTATTTGCATTTCTTTACTATAATTAAATAATTAGATAATTGATGAATTAGACCGTTACTTGATTGAAGTTGATTTTATCTAACAATAAAACACTGAAAAACCTTTTTTTTTGTTTTCAATATTTCCACAAAATTTATTACAGATGAATTTCACTACAGCTGTTTCGGCAAAGTGATTTTCTCAAGCAATTTATTTTACTTTGTTATGTTTCATTTTAAAGTGACTGAATAGTTTGGGAAGTGGTTGAAGCAGCTATTAGCGGGACATTAATTTGTAAACAATTCTGTAGAAGTATTAGAGACAAAAGTTTTCAGTATTTTATTGTTAAACAATTAGATGTTTACTTATTTTTGTTTGAAGCTCTCCAATACAAAATGTTGCCTATGGTCACTTTTTAAATTCACAAGTAACGAAGACACCTTACTCATTTTATCCTAATTAGCTAACTTTAGTATAATAGTACCTATGTACAGAAAAATAAAGAAAAAATTATTAGTACATTCTCTCATGGTTTTTGCTCTAAATTTTAAAGAACCGTTTGGATTGACATGAAATTTGGCATACGCATAGCTTACATGTCAAAGAAAAAAAGTGATAGTGTGCCGATGTGTGCTTTTGTCCTGGGGGTGAAAAAATATATGTCCAAAATAAGTCCGGAAATGGGTAAACTGACTAATTTTAAGTAACTTTTGTTCTATAGAGCTTTTTCGCCAAGTCAACACTTTTCGAGTTATTTGCGAGTGAATATGTTCATTTTTCAACAAAATAACCACATTTTTAGACGGTTTTTCGCAAATAACTCAAAAAGTAAGTATTTTGTCGAAAAAAATGTTCTTAGCAAAAATATAGCCTGTAAAAAAACTAAAAAAAAAATGGTGTTAGGTCTGTGGACCACGCAGAACGAGAGTTATAGCCAATGAAAAATAGATTCATATTCACCAAATTTCAAATAGAATATTTCGACGTGAACTATCCAAAAAATGAAGCACTTTTTGGGGAGAACCCATTATAACTTTTTTAAAACGTCTAAAAGAAGCTTTATTTCTGATTTTATAAAAAGTTTCTATCATTAAATTTAAGCAAGTTACGCTCAAAATAAAGTTGGTCCCTGTTGTTATGGCCAAGATAATCGGGAAGACCACCCCCTAATTAGCAGTTTAAATAAAGTTAATCGTTACCGCTCCACAAATTATTTTATTTATGTTGTGTTTATATGATCTGTAAGTTTCATCGATTCAAAGTGCTTATTTTTGAAAAAATTTGGTTTTAAATTAAAATTTTAAAAAATTTTAATTTTGAAAAATATGCTTTTTTCAAAATAACTTAAAAATTGTTAGAGATACCAAAAATCTCGAAAAACAATGAAAGTCAGCATTGCTTTTCTGAATATTACGTATTTTTTTGTTTTTCTGTTAGACAAAAATTGATTAAGATTTGGTGTTTCTAAATTTGCATACATTCGTGATCAGTGACCCGTTCAACCCCTTTTAACTACAGCCCTTTCAAAAATAAGGACTTTGAACCGATGAAACTTACAGATCATATAAACAATACATACACGAGTCAAGGAACTTGTGAATTCGTAACGATTAAGTTCATTTGAGATACTAATTAGGGGGCGACTTTCCCGATTTCTTACCAAAAAAAAGGGACTAACTTTATTTTGAGCGTAACTTGTTTACTTTGGGTGCTAGAAATTTTTTTTTATAAAACAAGAATGAAGTTTTTAAACACTTTAAATAAGTTGTAATGAGTTTTCCCCAAAATGTGCTTCATTTTTTGTTATTTCACGTTAAACTATTCCATTTGGAATTTGACGAATATGAATCATTTTTCATTAGCTACAACTCTGCTTTTACTAAGTATAGAGACGTGATGTATACACCATCTTTTTAAATTTTTTACAGGCTCTATTTTTGCTAAGCATGTTTTTTCGACAAAATACTTACTATTTGAGTTATTTGCGAAAAATCGTCTAAAAGCGTGGTTATTTTGTTGAAAAAATAAACATATTCACTGGCAAGTAACTCGAAAAGTATTAACTTGAAAAAACCTTTATAGAACAAAAGTTACTTAAAATTAGTCAGTTTACCCATTTCCGGACTTACTTCGGACGAATATTTTTTTGAAAACCACCCCCAGGGAAAAAGCACATATCGGCACAATATCACTTTTTTTCTTTGACTTGTTAGCTATGTGTATGCCAAATTTCATGTCAATCCAAGCGGTTCTTTAAATTTTAGAGGTTTTGCAATATTTTACCGTTAAAGAACGTACTATATAGCTCTGGATAAATAAATATATGATAAGTACTGCTTTGTATCCATGTCAGAATGTAAGTATAAGAACCTGGAAGATTTGTGGTATATATGTATATATTGGTAAATCCCTTAGAACGCAATCTACGGAACATAAACTAATCCAATTAAGCTGGTGTGAATTTTAATTGGCAAACCACTTCAGCTGCTTTAATATGCTCATTAAATTTTCAGCTTCCGCAACCACTTGATGCGTTTAATATTTAATTATACAACATTTTATAAGCTGATACTCCTCTAATATTCATTATCTAAAATAGTTTTCATTTCTGGATTTTTGTTTGCTGGAATTTTGATTTTTTTGTCAATTTAATTGCGATTTGTGGATAACTTTAACTATGTTATATACAGGCTAAAGAGTTATTTATTTAGTTTGGTTTAGAGCTCCATTTTCCCGGCCCCTTTTGATTTCTCGGGAATCGAGAGTTGGTAATTTGGATTTCCCGGGAATTCCCGGGAATCGGGAAATTTAAAAATAAAAATAAGAAATTGTTTTGTTCTAATTGTTTAATGCAATTAGTATAAAAAATTTGATTACTTTACAAATTAAAAATGTTTAGAAAAATTCAAAAATTTAAAAGAAAATTAAAAAGTTTAAAGAAAATTTTAAAAATAGAAAAATTATAAATTGTGTTATCTGAATTTTCGTTCGCCTCGATAACTTGAAGATTTTGTAACATAACTTTTCACTCGAAAGTGCCTCGAGGAAGATTGTAGTAATGCGTAAGAATTTAAAAAAAAAAACAATTTTATTTTTTTTTGTTAAATTTACGGCTTTAGTAAGAACCAATTAGCTTTAAAATTGTTAGTAATCGATATTTTTAACGTAGCAAGTCAATAAAAATATTATAAAATAGAAATTCCTTTTAAATTGCCATTTAAATTCGTATTGTGACATTTTTTCTCTACGCGCGACTACTTAGGTGACAGAAGTGAGCGCGACTGCTCCCGGCTTAAAATATAATTGAAAAATAAATATTTTAAGTGGAATGATTTAAAATGAATATTAAGCAGAGATAATAATTGTATCAGAATGATTTATCCATTGTGAGTTAGTAATATCTCCGCTCATAACTTAAAATAAAATATTTTTTCTTCAAACGTCAAATAATGATGACATTACTTATCTAACTTGATCCTGTCAAAGTTTGATGTCTCCGCCGGCAGCAGTTTTTTTTTCCCATTTCTTTACGGCGGAGGGAAAAATGTTGTCATGGCAACAATATGAAACATGTCACAAAGCAACAATACAAATGTTATTAACAACAATTAAACATCATTTTTATTTATAGTAATATTAAAAGTACAATTATTAGTTAATGAGGCATTTTCAAAATTGAAACCGTGCAAAAATGTTTCCGACTCTTGATACGCATTGGTAATTGTTGATGATACTGATGGTCGAGCATAACTTTCAGCAATCATTCCCGATGTTGGCGAATCATGAGGGTTTAAAATTTTTTGAGCATTATCGTTCTTATTTCTTATTGAATCCTCTATATATCCTTCGGCAACCGTGCTTGATTTCCAGCCCCCATGTCGTTTGAGGCATTCTAGATTTCCGCCTCCATCAATTAAAAGTGTTGCTGAAGTTCGTCGTAAAGAGTGACCCGTGTATGCGCTTGCATCGTTTAAATTTAAATAACTAGCTACTTTTTGGGCTACTGCGCTGATCGAATGTATTCCCATGCCGCTTCGGTAACACTTTCCATTTTGGTACTTGATAAAAAATCGGTTTTCTGTGAAATTTTCAGGCCGCAGTGATGCATATTTTTTATACAGTTTAATGTAGTTTTGACCAATTATCGTAAAAGATCTAATTTGTCGTGTTTTACTGTCTGGGATTTTGATAATTATTACATTTTCTTTATCCTCAATGTCCACAGTCTTCATTTTTACCATTTCGTCGCATCGACAGGCGCCGGTAACCCCAATTAACAAAACAATCTGAAATATTTTTATAATTTAGTAGAGTATACTACATGCTTTGCAATATAATTTTTTTTACCTTTAATCCTAAATACAACTTATCTGGCGCTTCAAACAAAAATTTATCAAACTCGTCTTTAGTGAAAACTTTAGACTTCTTTGCAGTATATCCTTCGCTTGTCTTTTTCAGAAAGGCACGTAACTTTAAAAATTTGCTTATATCCGCATTTTTTCTAATAACTAACTCGGATTTTATCATAGAGTATCGTGACCACATTGTAGAAGATTTCCATTTATTTTCATTTTCCATTATATTAAAATATGCCAGTAAAACGTCTTCGGTAACTTGCCGTATTCCTCTTGTATCGCACCACTCTTGGAAGTGCTTGTACGCTAACCGATACTTTATTCCGGACTTGGAGGGCTCCAAACGTGATACTGCATCATTAGCCGCGGACTCAATTTCGTTTAGGTTTTACATTTTCGCACTAAATTTGCGCTTGCGGTTGCAACAACAATAAGCTGTCTTTAATAATTGCAAACAACTGTCAAACAACTGTAACCAGGGAGACGCAAATCCCACCGACGACTTAATTATTTTAATTTCTAACATCTAGACGACTTTGATAGTTGTCACAGTTAATTTCGAGTAAAAATAGCGTATGAATTGTACTATTTATGGTTGAAAATTGCTACGTTTGAAGAAAAAATAGTATATTTCATTCGGCAAAGAACTCCGCCTTATAAAGTAATATACTATTAAAATCCAGCGAAATCTGTAAAAATTCCTGGGAATCGGGATTTCCATTTTCTACTGATTTCCCGGGAAATGTGTCCCGGGAATTTCCCGGGAATGCAGCTCTAGTTTGGTTATATGTATCCATAAACAAACGATGTATTTTTAAGTACAATAATATTTTAACTAAAAAAAGTCTTAAAAAAGTATAGTATTCTACTCGCATATCCAATTAACTTAGGTTAGAAAATGCTTCCTAAATGCGCTAGAGCCCTTGCAATGGCGCCTCGTAATTAGTGATTTTTTAAATACCTCCAGAACGCTACTATGTAGAAAAACAAAAACTGGTGCGCCTATTTATCTTCCATAGATAAGTGAATAGCGAGTTTCTAGTACCGGTCATAGGCATCCGTTTTGGCTAGGGCAATGGTTATTTTATCACATAATTTTTTGGAAGCATTTTTGACGCTGGCTTAAATTACGTACCAATAAACGTACCAGTTTTTGTTTTTCTAAATATTTTTTTTTGAAAATTTTTTCAAATTCAAAAAATCAAAATTTTTAAATGAAATTTCCTAGAAAACGGTGTATTCTACCGACTTACGAGTACCCTTATCTACTAGAATACCCTACAATTTAATGATCCAATATCAAAAATGCTTAAAAGTTAAATACAAAAAAGTTATGTGACAAAAAAATCGTTGCTCTACCCAAAACGAACCCTTATGACCAATACTAGAAATTCGCCATTGATAAAATCAATTTGTCTCTGAAAGATAAATAGGCGTACCAGTTTTCGTTTTTTTTTTATAGAAGCTTTCTGGAGGTATTAAAAAAACTAATTACTAGGCGCCATCTTCAAAGAGCTTAAGCTCCCTAAGGGAGCATTTTCGGACTAGATGAATTGGGTTAAATTGTCTTAAAATTATCTGAGGAATCTCCGGTATTCGTTTATCAGGAGAGTTTGTGGACACCCTGTAAACATACTACTAAATTATTTAAAATATAGATGACTCCAAGTAGAAATATTATTTACCGTCACTAAAGTCATTCATTATTGTACTCATTTGCCCTCATTTGCGGCAGTAAAGTAACACTTTATTGTACGTCTAAAATTTAAAAAGTTCCTAAATTGTAAATTGCAAGTAAGTGTTAAAACCAATATCAAATTATTGTAGAAAGTGAAATTGTAGATAAAATATATTTTGGCATTATCCAAGCTGTCCAGCTTTCAGTACTTCATTTTCCAGTTTTTTATTCAGGGATTATTTAGCTAAAGATGATTAATTTTATGAAATAATGAAGATAATCAAATTAAAAAAAATGTGTAGTGTTATAATGAGATTTTAAAGAAGTTAAATAAACGACAGATTTTTATTCAATTTATTTTATAAATGTTATATTATTTTTAAATAATTACATAGCCCAAACTCTTACGTAGTCAACTTTAAGGTGCGAATCATTGGAATTCAAATTCCAAGTTGATTTCAAATCAAATTATGTTGGCGATAAAATTTTGCATGCACCACGTCAGTAAAGACTCTTTATTGAACTCGTCTGTTACTCGCCTCGCTCGCTACGTTCGCTCTTCTCGTAATATTAAGACTCGTTCGATAAAGAGTCACTTTACTGACTTGGTACATAAATAACTATTTTCTATGGGTGCTATAAAATGTGCAACTTCTCTCACTACTTACATATATTCAAAAAGAAAAATTTTTCACGCAGTGAGAAAAGTCGGCCATTGCAGTGAGAAATATTCTTTCTCACTGGTTATCCGCCGGTTTTCATACATATGATAGCCGTTTCCATGGTAATATGCATAATACAAACACAATTATTTTTGTCAAACAAAATCTGTTGAAGCAAAACTTACCAGGAATTACCTTTCAAAACTGTTCAAAAATATCTGTTAATAAATTTTTTAAATAAATAACGTATATAAATTTTAATAATATTAAATACCTACAGTAGGAAAAATGAAAGAATACCCATGAACGAACATATAAAACACGCTGTATTTTCCTGTCACCGTGTCACACAAAAAATTGTCCAGCGCCTTTTATAGCACATATATTTTCACAAGCACATGTAATAATTATTGTTACATGTACTTGCACTGGACAATTTTCTTTGTGACACGGTGACAGGAAAATACAGCGTGTTTTATATGTTCGTTCATTGGTATTCATTCATTTTTCCGACTGTACATGTATTATGTATTTTATTTCAATTTATGCATATAATATACCTAAAAACACCCAAATTATTTAATTTTGAAGTTTTAACTCTTGACAAAACCGCATCCATAGAAAAAGTACAGTGTACAACACATGAGAAAATGACATATTTCTCTCTCGCTTGATTTGCGAGAAACTGCTGCGCTCGTGAGAAATATGTCTTTTTTCTCACTTGTTGTACAATATATTATTTTTTTTTTTTATAAAAGAGTCACACAAAATTTGCATCTTGGAGCTTTTTAGAGTACTAAAATAATTTATTTTAAAGCCATTTGCTGCTTTAAATCACGCGTTAATTAGCGTTATCATTCAAGTGTCTTATTACTCATGAATTAGAAAAATTCCGAGGGAACCTGTACTGTTTAAGAAAGAAAAATTGAAATTCTTGCCTGCTCCACTTCCTGTCCCCCAGGGAGAATTTCAAATGGCAATTAACTCCTGTACAATAAATATATTATACACGGCTCACTAAAATAATTAGTTACGCCCCTGTACTACTGATTACTTAAAATTCAAGTAGTATTTATGTAACCTTTCTGGAAACTCCAGGTTATTGTTGAGACTCGCATTTGAACCCCTCGCCGGGGCAGATCGTCAAAAGCTTCCTAACGAGAATCATCTCTAATCTATCGACGCTCCCGCTATTCGTAAAAAGGCCGCATTTTACCGGCTTTTTTTGCTATCGTTTTATACCGCTCAGATAATTCAATCTGCTCAGTATTATCGACGATGATTTATTTAGCGTATTAGTGAGTGCCTTACAAATGAACCAAATGGATTATGGAATTCAATCAGAGCTCTGATGTGACACGTCATCAAGGAATAAAACTGTAAGTACTCTACATGTATGTGAACATAACTTATTAGTCGTGATACTGTATGCATTTTGAACCATATACCTCTCGTAGCAAATATTCTTTGTGCCATTTATGCAGATAATACTTTAAATTACATATGAAAAATCGTTATCTACTCTTAACCAGCTTACCTATGGGAATATACTCTATAACCGTACAATAAGTATAGGTTACTATTGTTAAGGATACTTTACGTATTGCCTCAGACACATTTCTGTTCCATCGAGCCGTATCATATTAATTATTTATTAATTAAATCCTCAAGGTCCTTCGTATTTGCATATTTTGATAATCTCTATTCTGAGAATAACGGTTTTTCATTTATAGTGTCTTTCTGTTGCATTTGGAAATTTCCAAGCCACGCCGCCCCGGCACAAAAATAAAATATTCCTCTCTTTCTGCACTCAAATTCTCAGTATTTAACCCAGCACGTCTCTACAATAGCTGGTAGGTTGTTAAGCCCGGTCTACACGTGCAATTTCAGAAACTACTTGCTTTGTTCAAATAAAGGAGTCGTTTTGTTTGTATGAAAAAATATTTGCATATATTACATTATTTTATTTTCGTAAATATATTTTTCTGTTTATAGTATACAAAAAGTGTACTCATTTCTTGGCTGATAGTACGGGTGTTATAATTTTAACATTGTTTGTTCAACCTTTTGATTTAAATTAAATTTATAATTTTGAATCCGATTAAGCCTGGTTCACAGGTTACAAAAATTATTAAAAATAATTTTGTTTTCTTGCATAAATTGTAAGTTTTTGCTACATTTAGCTTCGCTTAAGCTCATTTTACACTTCTAGAAAACTATAGAAAATAAATAATTGTTTTTTCCTTCAATTTAATTAATTTAAATACTTGTTAAGGGTGTCTCACACTTGCTGAAAAATACCCATTTTGGAAAATTGCATATATTTTGAAATTTTATAGTTTTGCATTTCATATACTAATCTGCGCTCATACAGGGTGATACTATTAAGCCAATCTCACACTATTAAACGTGTAATATATAATATATTGTACATATTCTCTCATTTTCGCATCGATTTATAGGTTTAGACATTTGCAAATAATCTATCTAATCTCACATTCTCGCAACATGGCTGACCGATCAAAATATAACCGACAGAGGCTCACCGCAAAACTTGATATAACCAAGTTGGCTGATTCGGTTCCCACAACTCTTAATTCTCTAAACAAATATAAAATTCGTGAAATAATTTCACAACTCAAACATTCTTACGGACTTTTCCGCGATGCTCAAAATGTGCTGGAGACGATCCCCGAGGAACCTACCCCCTCTACTGATTCCTCTGTGGTTTTTGATAAATATTTGGATACAATTTCTCTATTGGAAGAAAGGTTAGAGGTCATTGAAAGTTCTAATGTGACTGCTACCCCCTCCCTCCAATTTGACCCTAATTCTTCTCTAACCTCACAGTCTATGGCTAGGCAACGAACAGTAAACCTCCCTCGTATTCAGTTAAAACCATTTAGTGGCTTAGTTACTGAATACAATTCATTCATTGAGACCTTTGATACAATAATAGGATCTGATACTACATTAAGTGATCTGGAAAAACTCATTTACCTCAAAAGTTTTCTAACTTCCGAGCCTTTGACGCTTCTCGAGCATATCCCACTCACAGGTGACAATTACAAAATAGCCCGGGATAACCTGACACAAAGGTACGCCAACTCTAAATCGCTTATCAAAACTCTCATCTCTCAAATTCTTGATGCGCCTCCTATTTCTGGAAACGCAAATCACTCACAATTAAGAAACTTTCATACGGTCATGTCAAATAATTTCAAGGCCCTATTGAACTTGAATAGGCCCCCTTCAGATCTCTTGCATTTACTTCTCATACATATCGCTACTCAGAAACTCGACGCACCTACCATTAGGGCTCTTGAGTTCCAATCCGGTGGTAGCCAAGCTACCCCTGATTTTGTCCATTTTCTAGGGGAAATCGAGACACGCGTTGTTCATCTTGAGAATATTCAATCTCAATCAAAACCAAAATCGACTACTACTTCCAGACACTCTTTACACCTAGCCTCAGACACTTCTACCAGTAACCTTTCGCCTCGCTTAGGTCCTAAGAAATGTTCCTATTGCAACGACTCTCACTCGATCTACTCTTGTCCTCAGTTCAAGCAGTTGAATTCTAAAGAACGTTTTAGTTTTGTCAAACAAAATAAATTTTGTATTAATTGTCTTGGGTCTCACATGCTCGATCAGTGTAAATCCAAATTCTCTTGCATAGTTTGTAAATCTCGTCATCACACGTTGCTCCATTTCGACAAAACGGGTCATAGTAACCCTTCCGCGGCTGTTGGCCAACACAACTCAAATAATCATAATAAAACCGCTATCTCAAATAACTCCCATACACAGGGTAATTCACAACAGGGGCCCTCACATGTTAGAGCTCCTGAAACGGAAGTTAATCTTCAAAATTCGACTCCACATTCAATGGCTCTATCTGCAGCCTCGCTTGATAATCATTTGGTGTTATTAAGCACACTCCAGGTCTATCTTGTCGCTCCTAGCGGCAAGAGGGTCTTCGCAAAGGCACTTTTAGACTCGGCCTCACAGGTTTCATTTATTAGTGCTGACCTCGTAAAGGAACTGTCACTCACCACTAGAGATGGAAAATTACGGATCAATGCAATTAACTCCACCTCATCCTCGTCTCAATCTATTGTAGATACAACAATTTTCGCTGTCGCTAACGACGTTCCTTTTGACATCTCGTGCTCTGTACTCCCAAAGATAACAAATCCGCTTCCTCAAATTTCTATTTCGGCGAGCAAACTAAACATACCCTCAGAGATACCATTAGGTGATCCGATGTTCCATGTAACATCCCCAATTGGTATCCTGCTCGGTGCAGACCTGTATAACGATATCATTCAACCTGAAATAATTCGTTTGGGAAAAGGTCTTCCCGTTCTTCAACGCACTCTACTCGGGTACACGATATCAGGGTCAGTTCCAGACTTTGCTCTTAAGTCGAAAAATACTAAAAAGGCTTTGGAATTTTATTCAAACTCTCTCGTTACTTGTTGTTCTCATAACACTCCTTCCGCCGTAAATGAGCCGGTAGTGTCCAACGAGGAACTATCCGATCATTTACAAAAATTCTGGGAGCTGGAAGAAGCCGCTCCTCAGAACACCGATCTCATTAATGATCACCCCGCTGAAATTAATTTTGTAAAACATGTTAATGTTCTCCCCAATGGACGATATGAGTCCACACTCAATCTCAAACTCCCTATCGAAGATATAGACATGGGAAATTCGTTTCTCTCGGCAAAAAGACGTTTTCTCAGTCTCGAGAAACGTTTTCAACTCAACCCTGATTTATTGGAAAAATATCAGGACATTATATCGGAATATCTCAATAACGGACAAATAATTCAAGTGCCGTTAAAAATGCTAAATGACTCAGGTAAACCTAATTACTTTCTCCCTCACTTTCCCGTTTTCAAATCCAACTCTACTACTTCCACTCGTATAGTTTTCGATCCAAACAATAAATCGTCTACGGGAATCTCCCTCAGTGACGTCATAGACAAAGGTTATGTCGTCCAACATGAACTTTTTGACATTCTCGCTAAGTTTCGTCAGTTTAAATTCGCACTAGTAGGCGACATCAAGGCTATGTTCCTACAAATCGCCATTTGTCCCACTGAAACATTTCTGTTAAATTTTCTCTTTAGGGACAATATTCAGCAGCCTTTACGGTGCTATCAATTTCAAAGATTACCCTTCGGGCTCCCAAGTAGCCCATTTATCGCTCAAAGAGTTATCAAGCACATCGCTGACAACAACAAACATACCCACGAACTTGCTACTAGTGTTCTGCAAGAATCTATCTATATGGATGACCTGATCAGCGGTGCTGACAGTCTTCATGAATTAAGTTGTCTTTTCGAACAATTAACTTCTTTGCTAGAAACCCATGGTTTCCTCCTCCACAAGTGGAACTGCAGTTCTTCAGAATTTCTGTCTCAACACAATTTAAATCCCGTCTCTGAAGTCAGTCTTAACTTCACGGGATCTGATAAAGTCTTAGGCATATTCTGGGATTCAGAACGCGACCACTTTTCGTTTAAAACTCCTATCTTCAAATTGGCTAATGTTGTTACTAAACGTACTATTCTCTCCTACATTGCTACTTTGTATGACCCGCTAGGATGGTTATCCCCTGTCCTTGTGAACGCTAAGCTCTTGATACAGGAAATATGGTCCCAGAAATTGGACTGGGATCAACCCATTGACTCACCCATCATTATGAAAAATTGGCAAAACCTCTTATCGACATTCAAAACTATAGAAGAGGTCAAGGTACCTCGATGCTTACTTTTACAAAAGAAAGTTGTTGATGTTCAATTAATTATTTTCACCGACGCATCGGAAAAAATATACAGCACTTGTGTGTATCTCAAAGCGACATACTCAGACTTTTCTGTATCGTCGCGGCTTATCGCTTCTAAAAACAAAATTTCTCCGCTAAAAAATAAACTCACCATCCCCAAATTGGAACTTTGTGGAATAGTGTTGGGAGTCACTCTGGCTCATAGACTTTTTCACATCTTCAAGAAAAATTTGAGTATATCTTCATCTCATCTCTTTGCTGACTCTACAATTGCCTTGTCTTGGATACTTTCTAAAAAACACATTTGGAACATTTTTGTACAAAACAGAATTCAAAAGGTCAATTCCTTGTTGGAAACTTTTCCTTGTGATTTCCATTTCGTCAGAAGTCACGAAAACATCGCTGACCCCGCTTCCAGAGGGATAAATGTCTTTGATAATCCCCAGACCACCGAAGACTGGTTATGCGGACCTAGCTTTATTAGAGACAATCCCATCGATTTTTCTCTTCATCAAATTCCTCATTTTCAGGATGATCTTCCTGAATTAAGGAAGTTAGTTGTCTCAAACATAGCAACAAATCACGAACTCAACGACACCTTTGAAAATCTATTCGCTAAATCTTCTTCTTTTCGTAAAATTCAAAGAATTGTCGCTTATCTTTTTAGATTCATCAGTAATATTAAAAAGAAAATAAATAACTCTCCACGAGATACGGATATATTGACGCCACCCGAAATGGAGATCGCTGATCACGCGATCATCAGGTATATCCAAAGTATCTACTTTAAAAAAGAGATTCTTGAATTGAAAAATGCTAAACTCGTGACCAATAAAGCCATTCGTAAACTCAACCCCTTCCTACAACATAATGATGGGCTGATTCGTGTGGGAGGACGTCTCCGACACGCCCCCATATCGTATAATCAAAAACACCCCATTCTACTTCCTTCTAAATGTCGAGTTGTAGAACTAATCTTGACTCAAGCTCATCATAAGTTATTACATTCAGGCGCGCAAACAGTACTTTCGTATGTCAAAATGAAGTACTGGCCAATTGACGGATTAAGACAGATTAAACGCTTAATTCGTAAGTGTGTAAACTGTTTCCGATTCATGACACCCAATTCTGTTCAACAGATGGCAGATATGCATCCCGATCGTGTACTCCCCACTAGACCCTTCCAAGTCGTCTCAGTGGACTATGGGGGGTTCTTCTTAATTAAGTCCTCACATTTGAGGAAGGCACCGCTTTACAAAGCATACGTAGCCTATTTCATTTGCATGAGCACTAAATGTGTTCATATCGAACTCGTCACAGGATTAAGCGCAGAAGCCTATATTCTTACTCTGAAAAGGTTTATTGCCAGAAGATCCACGCCCAGTATTATTTGGAGCGACAATGCCACAAATTTCCATGGGGCAAAAAATGAAATGCGCGAATTCTATGATTTTTTCTTAAATCAAAATAATTCGGAACAGATTAAGGAATTCTGTACTCAAAACTCCATAACTTTCAAGATGGGTGTTCCCCGCAACCCCCATCAATTCGGCCTCCATGAGGTAGGAATAAAGAGTGTGAAGTATCACCTCTATCGAATTATAGGAAATTCCCACTTCACCTTTGAAGTGTTTAACACAGTATTATGCCAAATCGAGGCTATTCTAAATTCGAGACCCATCACTAGGATGTCGTCTGACGCCAATGACTTCGCTTTCCTATCTCCAGCTCACTTCTTAGTTCAAAGAAGTTTAACCGCGCCCCCTGAACCAAGTGTTTCAGAGATACCTGAAAATAGGTTGAATCTTTTTCAGCGTATTAGTAAAATTCAACAGCAATTTTGGAAATTGTGGAAAAAAGACTATCTTTGCCTCCTGCAGCAAAGAAATAAATGGACCGACCCTACTGACCCTGTCAAGATCGGGGATTTGGTTCTGTTGAAGGAGGATGGTACTCCTCCACTCTTATGGCCAACTGCCAGGGTAATAGATGTATTGCCTGGTAAGGATGGTCTAGTTCGTACTGTCAAGATTCACACTACTCACGGTGATTTTCTTCGTGGTATTACGAAAATCGCTGTGATTCCCCTGGAAGATTAAAATCTATCCCTAGGGGGAAAACTTATCGTTTTCCTCCATTTTATCGTTGTTACCCCTTGTGTATATAAACTCTAATTTCTTCAAACATTTCTTATCGTTGTGCACATCTTTGCCAATCCCCTCTCTTCGAGGTGATATAGGCCATCTCTCTCGCCTGTCGCCCCCGGCAATATGTACAATAAATATATTATACACGGCTCACTAAAATAATTAGTTACGCCCCTGTACTACTGATTACTTAAAATTCAAGTAGTATTTATGTAACCTTTCTGGAAACTCCAGGTTATTGTTGAGACTCGCATTTGAACCCCTCGCCGGGGCAGATCGTCAAAAGCTTCCTAACGAGAATCATCTCTAATCTATCGACGCTCCCGCTATTCGTAAAAAGGCCGCATTTTACCGGCTTTTTTTGCTATCGTTTTATACCGCTCAGATAATTCAATCTGCTCAGTATTATCGACGATGATTTATTTAGCGTATTAGTGAGTGCCTTACAAATGAACCAAATGGATTATGGAATTCAATCAGAGCTCTGATGTGACACGTCATCAAGGAATAAAACTGTAAGTACTCTACATGTATGTGAACATAACTTATTAGTCGTGATACTGTATGCATTTTGAACCATATACCTCTCGTAGCAAATATTCTTTGTGCCATTTATGCAGATAATACTTTAAATTACATATGAAAAATCGTTATCTACTCTTAACCAGCTTACCTATGGGAATATACTCTATAACCGTACAATAAGTATAGGTTACTATTGTTAAGGATACTTTACGTATTGCCTAAACAACTCCCTTACCTAACTTTTCGAGCTAATTCCTAAGAAGTAACATAAAAAATCGTTTTGGCTCTCATCATTTGTCCAGGGGCGTTTTAGGAGTATACAAATAAAAAACAAGAACAATGAAAAATTCTTATACACATTAGACATCTTCAAGTACTCAACAAAATTAAATCCACAAGGAAATAGCTTCAGAACAAAATTAAAAACATTTTTAAATACCTCAAAGAAGATATTAGATTAATTTTCCTTATATTCTTATTTTTATAAATAAAATATTCTTTGGAACGTGGAATGAAGTAAACACTTCTGTTGTATGTAGGTATATGAATTTATTAAAATTCTTGAAATTTATCCACAAGGGAGTGGAAGTACAAAACGTTTTCGGTCAAACTGACCATCATCAGTGTAAACGTCCAGTGTACAAGATGACGTTTACACTGATGATGGTCAGTTTGACCGAAAACGTTTTCTACTTCCACTCCCTTGTGGATAAATTTTAAGAATTTTAATAAATTCATATAAGTAATTAAATAGAACAGAAGTGTTTACTTCATTCCACGTTGTTATATCGAAGGTATATAGAAAACTACAGGGTTTACCCTTTTTAAAGTTTTAAAATATTCTTTAATTTTACTTATATTTACATTTCAAAAAGGAGACAAAAAGACTAATAATATTGTTTATCGCCAACCGTCACTACTATTTCGTTATTTTACTTATTTGCCCTCATTTGCGGCAGTAAAGTAACACTTTATTGTACTGAAAGAAGAATTTTACTTTACTTGCGGCGATTATTAATCAAATTAACCGAGATTCAATGTAAGTGGTCGATGACAGTAATCAATTATTTATTTGAGTGAACTTAAAATTTATTTACTTTAATTATTAAAAATACTGTACAAAATTTACGTTATTATTAATTAAATTTATATCAAAAAATGTAATTCTGTAGTTTTTGCAATTATATGCATACAACATAAATCAAAACTTTACAGATTTAGTAATTAGGTATTCAATATTGATAAGAACTATCAATTAAACATCGAAAACGGCCAACATGCAAAAGCATTCTGGCATTACTGTCATACAAAATTTTTATTTCGTCTAAATTAAAAAAATATTAAATCTTTGTTAGTTAAATGCATATTAAAAAATTGTGAAATAGTGTTTTTGTTAATTCGTTTATACATATATGGGACGGTGATAGATATTAAAATTTATTTCGTTGAAATAATAATAAGAGAAGTATAACTTCTTATGTACGTACAACGTACACACACTCTTTTTTCATTAAAAGGATGTAATTAAGTATGTAAATGTTCATGTTTTTTATGATTGGCAATAAACTTTTGTATGCACCACGTCAGTAAACACTCTTTATCGAACTCGTCTGTTACTCGCCTCGCTTGCTTCGCCCGCTCTGCTCGTAATATCGGACTCGTCCGATAAAGAGCCACTTTACTGATTTGGTACATAAATAGGTAACTATTGCCTACACTACAAAAAACACTAGTGTCTAATTATTGCAATAAATCAGTATTGAGAACTACATTATGCAGTATTTGCATGAAATGTGCATTCCATGATTATGTGAAAGAGATTCGTACTGAGACTATCCCACTACCTGATTTTTGCCGACACGTTTGTTTCTTCGGTCAGTCCATGTTACGTTTTTATGCTTGCTTTATTGTGACTGTTAAGTTCTCTGATTATTGCTATGTGTTCTTTATTGGATTTTTTCTGCTTCATAATTTGTATTACTCTGTCAAAGTTTTTTGTGGCATCCACAAATCACGGGGAGTCACACGATCTTGTCACTTGTAGATCCATTAGTCTTGAATCATTGTTGTTCTCCTGATATGCCTATGGTGTTAATTTTAACTTTTAGTCAATAAGGATATTATGTCGTGATGTCTAGAATACTATCCTTCCAAACTCTTGTACTGATTTATCTTTGTTCAAAAATGTGTCTTCTTGTTTACCAATTAGAGAAAAATTAATATCTTTGAATCTAGTTAGTTATTCAGAATCATTCATTGATAAAAAGTATCAGCATCTAACAAATTACACTATGTATTTATCTCACAATAAAACACTGAAAAACGTTTGTTTTCTATACTTCCACAAAATTTATTACAACTATGTTATTACTACAGCTGTTTCGGCAAAGTGCCTTTCTCAAGTGATATATTTTACAATGTGTTTGCCTTTTTAAGTCTTTAACTGAAGAGGTTGAGGAGTGGAGAGCTGTTTGTCTCAAGTTGGTCATTCAGAATTATATCTGTATTTTTCAATTTATTAATTTCCATTGATTCTAAAAGTGATAGCTTAAGGCCTTTATTTTGAATATGTAGAATTTGAAACTCTTCATTGAAAGAATGATTATGATCTAGAAGGTGAAGTGCGTATGTAGAAGTGTCTGTTTTTCTATTGTTGAAAGCCCTTTTGTGTTCTGCTATCCGTTTGTCAAAAGTTCTGCCAGTTTGACCGATGTAAGTTTTCGGACAGTCACCACAAGTTAGTTTGTACACACCACTCTGTAGTTGCTTTCTCTTTCGGCTTTTATTGTTTTTAATATGTTTGCTTAAGTTGTTGTTAGTTCTGAAAGCTGGTGTTATTCCTTTCTTTTTTATGTATCTGGCTATTTTTGTTGTTATTTTGCCAGTATATGTGAGAGAGCAGAAGGTACTGGGTTCTTTCTGTGGTGGTGGATACACTAATTTCAAGGCTTTCTTATGGAGTTTTTGGTTTAAAATGTTGTTAACTGTTTGTTCGTTATAGCCATTGTTTACTGCTATTTGTCTAATGATATTTAGTTCTGTCTCGAAGTTATTTTTTGTCATAGGAATTTTTGTCAGTCTATGTATCATGCTATGGTAGGCTGCTAATTTGTGTTGTGTAGGATGGGATGATGAATTGTGTATAGTTGTGTCAGTATGGGTAGGTTTATGATATACGGAGAACTCATGTTTGTTGTGTAGTCTGGTAATCGTTACATCTAGAAAGTTTATGGAATTATTCTGTTCTGTTTCTATTGTGAACTCAATATTACTATGAAGTGAATTAATATATGATAGAAACAGAACAGAATAATTCCATAAACTTTCTAGATGTAACGATTACCAGACTACACAACAAACATGAGTTCTCCGTATATTATAAACCTACCCATATTGACACAACTATACACAATTCATCATCCCATCCTACACAACACAAATTAGCAGCCTACCATAGCATGATACATAGACTGACAGAAATTCCTATGACAAAAAATAACTTCGAGACAGAACTAAATATCATTAGACAAATAGCAGTAAACAATGGCTATAACGAACAAACAGTTAACAACATTTTAAACCAAAAACTCCATAAGAAAGCCTTGAAATTAGTGTATCCACCACCACAGAAAGAACCCAGTACCTTCTGCTCTCTCACATATACTGGCAAAATTACAACAAAAATAGCCAGATACATAAAAAAGAAAGGAATAACACCAGCTTTCAGAACTAACAACAACTTAAGCAAACATATTAAAAACAATAAAAGCCGAAAGATAAAGCAACTACAGAGTGGTGTGTACAAACTAACTTGTGGTGACTGTCCGAAAACTTACATCGGTTAAACTGGCAGAACTTTTGACAAACGGATAGCAGAACACAAAAGGGCTTTCAACAATAGAAAAACAGACACTTCTACATATGCACTTCACCTTCTAGATCATAATCATTCTTTTAATGAAGAGTTTCAAATTCTACATATTCAAAATAAAGGCCTTAAGCTATCACTTTTAGAATCAATGGAAATTAATAAATTGAAAAATACAGATATAATTCTGAATGACCAACTTGAGACAAACAGCTCCCCACTCCTCAACCTCTTCAGTTAAAGACTTAAAAAGGCAAACACATTGTAAAATATATCACTTGAGAAAGGCACTTTGCCGAAACAGCTGTAGTAATAACATAGTTGTAATAAATTTTGTGGAAGTATAGAAAACAAACGTTTTTCAGTGTTTTATTGTGAGATAAAATGAACTTCCATCACGTAACAGTCGAATCCATCAATTACTATGTATTTAGAATAAAATATCGTATTAGCAGCATTTTGTTCATCCTTTTAATCCCATATTTAAATTCGTCTTTTGTGGTTACCTGAAGCATTTATCAGACCAATTTTCCATAACAAAACGAGCGCGTTTGCATAAGAATTGCAGTCAAATTCTCCGCTAGACTAGTGCGCTTTGCAGTAATGCAGCAATTTGTTTGCTAAAGAGGCCAGGCGTGTTAAATATTTTTACTAAAATGGTGGAAAATGGGGACTAAAGTTACAGTTTTATTTATAAATGAAGGATCGCTGCTAATCGGTAATATTATCTGAAAATTCTATTACCAAGCAAGCCAAAGGTAAAATGGTACTCGTAAAACACGGCCTGGCCTGTTAGTCCTGTCGCCAGGGGGGGTACAACGGCCTCCTTAATTCAGATGGACTTACCCAAGTTTTTTTTATATATTTTGACCCGTAGAATACGAATTTTTTGGGTAACAGTTGATCCGGATATCGATAAGATTGTTATAGACAAAGAACTTGAGGAATTACATAACAGTGATTTCTCGGAAAACAAAACATATTTTTGTATTTTTTGGGTCATTTTAAGCAAAAAATATTCCTACAAGTTTTTTCGTAGAATGCATAGTTTTCGAGATAACCGCGGTTGAACTTTCAAAAAATCGAAAAATTGCAATTTTTGAACCCGAATAACTTTTGATTAAAAAATAAAGTAGCAATTCTGCTTACCGCATTTGAAAGTTTAAGTCAAATTATATCGGTTTTGATTATTTGCATTGCTAAAAATTAATTTTTTTATTGTTAAACTAATCTATAAACACATAGGTTTCCCGTGCCTAATACATGCGTTTTAACGCATGCTACGTAGAAATTGCCTCGCTTGCACTTGTAGCTACTCTACCTACTCGTTCGATTTTAAATGAGAAATCATAGAAAACATCACTCACATACTGGGTGTTTACTACAGTTTACAGCTTTGTTTAGAAATAAAATAATAAATTTTTAGCAATGCAAATAATCAAAACCGATATAATTTAACTTAAACTTTCAAATGCGGTAAGCAGAATTGCTACTTTATTTTTTAATCAAAAGTTATTCGGGTTTAAAATTTACAATTTTTCGATTTTTTGAAAGTTCAACCGCGGTTATCTCGAAAACTATGCATTCTACGAAAAAACTTCTAGGAATATTTTTTGCTTAAAATGACCTAAAAAATACAAAAATATGTTTTGTTTTGCAAGAAATCGCTGTTATGTAATTCCTCAAGTTCTTTGTCTATAACAATCTTATCGACATCCGGATCAACTGTTACCCAAAAAATTCGTATTCTGCGGGTCAAAATATATAAAAAAAACTTGGGTAAGTCCATCTGAATTAAGGAGGCCGTTGTACCCCCCCTGGCGACAGGACTATGTATGAGCTCCTTTTTTTTGTCAATATCTTGGTTTGTATGAAACGCAGTTATTTTGATTTTTTTTTAATTGCGCTGGCTCCATAAAATAAAAAAACTGCTAAAAATCAATACATTCAATTTTTTATAAAAAAAATACTAATAGGTACATATTACTAAAATAATATACTAATATAATAATTATTATTAATTATTCTAATAAAGTGCAAAAAGAATTCGCTTCCAAATTTATTTAAAAAAAAAATATTCAGATAGTGTAAAATCTTCTTAAAAAACTGGTAGGGGAGCCCAAGCAGGGATTTTGCGCGGTACTCGAGCGCGTCAGAAAATCACATGGGGAGAAACCTTGTACGTTGTAGATGTACCCCTACAATGTATGGACTCTTAATACAACGGAGTGCGTTAGGGACAGTCGCAAAGTTTCACAGAAAAAATAAAAGCGAATATTTGAGATCTCAAAACTGAAATAATGTGTTCAGTATTTTTCAGCAATATATCCAATGGTACTAAACACGACCACCGTGGTAGGGGTGATTTTAAAATTTTAAATAGGAACCCCGCGATATTTCGCGAAATGAACATCAAATTGAAAAATACGTGTTCAATATTTTTTAAAAATCTATCGAATGACAACAAACACGACCTACTGTACTTAAAAACCTTAAATAGGAACCCTGATTTTTTTATTGCAGATTTGGATTGCTTACGTAAAAATAAGTAAATTTATCCGAGCTACTTTTATCCGATAGATGGCGCTATAATTTAACCAATTTCAACCAAGAACTGAAACATGTAAAAGACATTATGTTTTACAATATTTAAAATAGTATACTAAATTGTACACTTTGTATGAAATTCATTATCATCATCATCAATGGCGTTATATACAACTCTTCGTGAGTCTTCGCCGCGTTTACTATCGCCTTCCATGTTTGTCGGACCTGTACCACTATGGCCATTGTTTCACACATATTTTCTCCAGATCTTCTCTCACCGTATCTTTCCACCTTTTGCTAGGCCGTCCTACAGAACTTCGCCCATCTGGCCTTTCCCAAAACACATTGTTTATAAGTAGGATATATCGTACTTAGTGTTGCCCAAAATGGGTCTTGGTCTTGCAGACTTGGTCTTGTTCTTGCATTTTCGCAAGACCAAGACCAAGACCAAGACCGCCTAATTTTAGCAAGACCAAGACCAAGACTGAGCATGCAAGATTTGAGCAAGAACAAGACTAACCCTGCGAGACTCTTGCGTTTTGCAGTTAGGACCGAGTGTCATTTAAGTAGTATAATATTTCGAGTATATGCTTAGATGTATAGAGACTCTATGAGGCGCAAAAAAATATGTAAAACAAAAATTTGTAGAATTGGACTTAAGCGCATTACGAACAATACCATAAGCATACATAGCCAATCATAATATCGATTAAAAGAAAATTTGCCACATTTGATACGTATAGTCCATTCTTTAACAGTAAAATATTGAAAAACCTCTAAATTTTAAAGAACCGCTTGGATTGATATGAAATTTGGCATAGACATAGCTAACAAGTCAAAGAAGAAAGTGATATTGTACCCATATGTGCTTTTGCCCTGGGGGTGGTTTTCACCCCCTCTTGGGGGTGAAAAAATATTCGTCCAAAGTAAGTCAGGAAATGGATAAACTGGCTAATTTTAAGTAACTTTTGTTCTATAGAGTTTTTTTACTAGGTCAATACTTTTCGAGTTATTTGGCAGTGAATATGTTCATTTTTCAACAAAATAACCACGCTTTTAGACGGTTTTTCGCAAATAACTCAAATAGTAAGTATTTTGTCGAAAAAACATTCTTAGCAAAAATATAGCCTATAAAAAATTTAAAAAAATGGTGTATATATCACGTCTCTATACCTAGCAGAAGCAGAGTTATAGCTAATGAAGTGAAATAGCCAAAAATAAAGCACATTTCGGGGAAAACTCATTACAACTTATTTAAAGTGTTCATTTTTGTTTTAATAAAAAAACTCATTACAACTTATTTAAAGTGTTCCCTTTTTGGTTTTATAAAAAAAATTTCTAGCATCAAAAGTAAACAAGTTACGCTCAAAATAAAGTTGGTCCCTTTATGTTTTGGTAAAAAAATCGAGAAAATCACCCCCTAATTAGTATCTTAAATGAACTTAATCGTTACGACTTCACAATTTTCGTGACTCGTGTATGTATTGTTTATATGATCTGTAAGTTTCATCGGTTCAAAGTCCTTATTAGTGAAAGGGCTGTAGTTAAAAGGGGTTGAACGAGTCACTGATCACGAATGTATGCAAATTTAGAAACACCAAATCTTAATCAATTTTTGTCTAACAGAAACACAAAAATGTACGTGATATTCAGACAGACAATGCTGACTTTTTTTGTTTTTCGAGATTTTTGGTATCTCTAACAATTTTTAAGTTATTTTGAAAAAAAGCATATTTTTCAAAATTAAAATTTTTAAAAATTTTACTTTGAAACCAAATTTTTTCAAAAATAAGCACTTTAAATCGATGAAACTTACAGATCATATAAACACAACATAAGTAAAATAATTTGTGGAGCAGGAACGATTAATTTCATTTAAGTTGCTAATTAGGGGGTGGTCTTCCCGATTTTTTTTGCCAAAACAAAAGGGACCAACTTAATTTTGAGCGTAACTTGCTTAAATTTAATGCTAGAAAGTTTTTGTAAAAACAGAGATAAATCTTTTTTTAAACACTTTAAAAAAGTTATAATGGGTTTTTCCCAAAAAGTGCTTAATGTTTTGGATATTTCACGTCGAAATATTCTATTTGAAATTTGGTGAATATGAATCTATTTTTCATTGGCTATAACTCTGGTTCTACGAGATCCAAAGACCTAAGGTGTACACCATTTTTTTTACTTTTTTATAGGCTATATTTTTGGTAAGAACGTTTTTTCGACAAAATACTTACTTTTTGAGTTATTTGCGAAAAACCGTCTAAAAATGTGGTTATTTTGTTGAAAAATATACATATTCACTCGCAAATAACTCGAAAAGTGTTGACTTGGCGAAAAAGCTCTATAGATCAAAAGTTACTTAAAATTAGTCAGTTTACCCCATTTCCGGACTTATTTTAGACATATATTTTTTCACCCCCAAAAGGGGGTGAAAACCACCCCCAGGGCAAAAGCACTCATCGGCACAATATCACTTTTTTTCTTTGACATGTAAGCTATACGTATGCCAAATTTCATGTCAATCCAAGTGGTTCTTTAAAATTTAGAGCAAAAACCGTGAAAGAATGTACTAGTACTCAGAGAGGCAAAAGTGAGACTCTACCGAACAGGGATCCAGCCCACAGTTCTTTACGTAAACGAAACATGGGTCATGAACAATAATCAAGAAATTATGCTGAACATCTGGGAGAGGAGTATCGTAAGGAAGATATTCGGGGGAGTAAAAAACGATGAAGACGTTTGGAGGAGACGAACAAATACAGAGATCAGACAGCTGTACCGGAAACCTGAAATAAGCCAGATGGTCAGAAAAAAGAGACTTAGTTGGTTGACTGAAGGTGGGCAAAGGACTCACTGCTGAGAGGGAAAGGAAAGAGGAGAAGAGGGCGACTCAGGAAAAAATGGCTAGAAGCGTGTAAAAAAAAACTTGAAATCGGGAAACAAATTGGAGAACTGCGGCCATGGACAGGAGAAAATGGAGCCTGTTGAGGCCTGTTGAGTTATATTCTATAATTATTTTAATTTGTGTTGTAATCCTCAGCTAATAATTTCCACTAGTTAATGCAGGAATATTTTTGCTTAAATGAAAAAATTAAAATTAATATTCTGGAACCTGCCCTGTCTGCATCACAATTGGGAAATCCATTTTATTTGATCCATTGTAAGCTTAGGTAGGACCCTTTCTATTATCTGTAAGTGACTTCTCATTACCTTTATTTTTCAGTTTCGTCTCAACTCTGAATTCAAATTGTTTTATTTTGTCATTTTCATTTTTTACTCTTCTGGAGCATCTGTGCACCTTCAAATGGCTCTCTTACAGCAGTGTAAATAATTCCGCTCTGAATTAGAGTCATCAGTGAAGCGTAAATATTATTATCTCGGAATGGAAACTTTTAGAGCTAAATCCAGGAATGATTCTTAAATAGCCATTCTGACATAAACAAATGTTAGTTTCTTTCTTTAATATTCAAAGATTACATGTTTCGCAGCTATTTTAAATGTAGTTCATAATATTTTATATAAACTTGTTTTATAAAACTTTATATCATTTAATTAAGAATTATTGTTCTACAGCTTTAACTTTAACAGCTTTCTTTATTTATTTAGAATAATGTTTTTGAAGCGAGTTATGTATCCCCAAAAGAAGCTTAGGCATTTAAAAAGCAACCGGGTTAGTGGCTTATCCAGGATGTTACTTTACCTGAAAAACGGAGACAATTAAGGGATCTTCAAAATCGATATTTAATGGGTCTTGTGTAGTACTGGGGAATCAGATATACTTGCTTTACTCTTCTTGATTCCATTTAGAACATAGGGCCTCTACAGTCCCTCTCCATTCATCTCTGTTTCTGGCCAGGGCTTTCACTTCTTTCCATGTTAATCCATTGTCTTCTAGCTCTCTGGTAATATTTCTTTTCCAGAATGTCATTGCTCTGCCTAGTTTTCTTTTTTCAGTTGGTTGGTAATCCAGGACTTGTTTGGTTATATCATCTTCATGTTTCCTTAATGTGTGTCCAATAAACTTCCATTTGCGTCTATTTATCGTTTTGGTATCCGCTCTTGATTAGTTTTTCTCCAAAGTTCCGTGTTACTTATCCGATTTGGCCAACATATTTGCAATATTCGTCTAAGGCATCTATTTACAAACATTTGAACCTTTTGTATAATATTTTTCTCTATTTTTAAAGTTTCTGCTGCATATAGCAAAATTCTCTTTACATTTGTATTAAATATCCTGATTTTGATTTTGGTTGTTAATTTATAGGACTCCCATGTTTTCTTCAGCATATCGAACGCATTTTGGTCTTTAGTTATCCTTCCCTTAATTTCCTCTTCTATTTCACCGCTAGCGTCAATTATGCTTCCCAGATAGCAAAACTTCTCTACATTTTCTACTTCTTCTCCTTCAATAGATATATCTATAAATAAGTTTGATTTTTCTTGTTTTAATCTCTAATCCTATTTTTCTTGCTTCTTTTGTCACCTCTTCTGTTTTTTTTCTGCATATGTTGTCTTTTTTCGGACACCAGACATATATCATCTGCAAAGTCTAGATCTTCAAGCTGACCGAAAGCATTCCATCTAATTCCTGTTTTATTTTTCGTTGCCTTCTTCATGACCCAGCCGATTAAGATCAAAAATATGGTTGGAGATAAAATACACCCCTGTCTGACTCCACTGTCTATGTTGATTGGTTCTGTGTTTCCCATTATGCATGATTTGTGCGGTATAGTTTTCATAGAACATTTTGATAATTCTTATGTATTTTAATGGAATTCCATATGTCTTTAATATTTCCCACTTTTCTTCTCTGTTAATCCGGTCAAAGGCTTGTCTAAAGTCAATGAAATTTATATAGATTTTGCTCTGTCATTCTATTGTTTGTTCTACAATGTTTCTTAATGTGTTAATATGATTTGTGGATGCTTTATTACTTCTAAAGCCCGCTTGGTTTGGTCTTAACAACTGGTCTATAGTTTCTTTCATTCTTTCTAGTATCATCCTTGTCATGACTTTACTCACTTTAGAAAGTAGTGTTATTGCTCGCCAATTGTTGCAATTCGTTTGATCTCCCTTCTTGGGTATCTTAACAATTATTATACCTTTTTTCCAATCGGCAGGTATTCTCTCCTCCTGCCATATTTGGTTTATTAGTACATACAGGATTTCTTCAAATGGTAGCTTCTTTCTTTAATATTCAGAGATTACATGTTTCGCAGCTATTTTAAATGTAGTTCATAATATTTTATATGAACTTGTTTTATAAAACTTTATATCATTTAAGAATTATTGTTCTACGGCTTTAACTTGACATTTATTTAGAATATTGTTTTTTAAGCAAGTTATGTATCCTAAAAAAAAGCTTAGGCATTTAAAAAACAACCGGGTTAGTGGATTATTCAGGATGTTACTTTCCTGAAAAAACGGAGACAATTAATGGATCTCCAAAATCGATATTTAATGGGTCTTGTATAGTACTGGGAAATCAGATATAGACAAAAAAAAATAAACTATAAAGAGTATATTATTATATCAGTATAGTTAATTAGATAATGACATATGGGTCGGAAACCTGGATTCTTCAAAAGAGAGATGAATCAATGATAAACGCGACCGAGATGAAATAGGTACATAAGAAAAATAGCTCGAGTTATTTATTTATTTTACAATAAATTTGAGCAGGGGTCGCAAAACCCATATGCCCATTTGACTACAGTGTTATATAGTGTGTAATAAAATGGTTAAATTACAATAGTTGCATATTAAGCAAAATAACTAACTAAATATACAAAAACATAGGTAGTAGCAAGTGTTTAGTACAAATTAAAAAATGTTCAACTATGGAGCAAATGATTATCCAGTTTATTTTTGAAAATATTGACAGATGGA
Source organism: Diabrotica virgifera virgifera (assembly GCF_917563875.1). Classification (NCBI taxonomy): domain Eukaryota; kingdom Metazoa; phylum Arthropoda; class Insecta; order Coleoptera; family Chrysomelidae; genus Diabrotica; species Diabrotica virgifera. Next base: position 246,865,186 of record NC_065449.1, read on the forward strand.
GCATCTATGATTTCAGCCGGAAGGCTATTCCATATCGAGAACACTCGATTACAGAGAAAAAATTGTCTAGTTGTTGTTAAAAAAGTTTCCTTTTTAAACTTGATTTTGTGGCCACGAAGAAGAGTGTCATTGTCTAGTATAAACATACCCCTGATATTTCCAAAGTTGTATTTTACTATTCGAAACGTAATAATTAAATCGCCTCGAAGTCGACGTACGACGGCTGTGGGTGAAAAAACGTGATATAATTCAGGAATTTTTGAAACCTATTAGGTGTTGTAAAGGACGATGCCAGGAATAACTTATACTAAAATGTAACCAAAAATTTTGTGCGGTTTTTTATTTATGACGATTTTCATTTGTTAAATTTACAATTGTTAAAGATGTTTAATTTTGCAGTTTAGGATATTCATTTTAGAGAAAAACTTTTAAATAGAATTAAAGTCAAATTAGTCAAATTTCAAAGTGAATTATTTCAACGTGAAATAATCAAAAAATCATGTACTTTTTGGAGAAAAATCATTTTTTAAAGTATTTAAAAAAATATGTATATCTGTTTTTAAAAAAATGTTTATAGCATCAAAAGTAAGCAAGTTACTCTGAAAATAAAGTTGATCTCTTTTTTTTTGGTCAAAAAACTCGAAAGTCAACCCCCACTTAGGGCCGGTTGTTCGAACGCTAATCAACAATGATCACTATCAAATATTTAATTACTGTCACCAAAACTGTCAATGTCAACTTTTATTGGGTTGCTGAAAACATAATTGATTAAAATTATGAGATTAGTTAATCAATTAACATAACAATTATTAACATTCTTTATTAAGTAATTTCATAATTGTAATCAATTATGTTTTCAGCAACCGAAACAAAGTTGACATTGACAGTTGGTGAGAGTAATTAAATATTTGATAATGATCATTGTTGATTAGCGTTCGAACAACCGGCCCTTAGCATCTTAAATCAAATTAATCATTACCGCTTCACAAGTTACTTTGCTCATGTATTATTTATATAATCTGTAAGTATCATCGGTTCAAAGGGCTTATTTAAAAAAATAGTTTTAAAGTAAATCTGTTTTAATTTTTAATTTAAAAAAACATGTTTTTTTCTAAATAACTTAAAATTTATTAATGTGACCAAAAATCACAAAGAGTAAAAAAATTTAATTTTTGCTGTTATTAATATTTTGGATTTTTTGCTTTTTTTGGAAGGCAAAAATTTGTTAAGATATGGCTGTTCTAAATTTACACACACTCGTGATTATTGACTAGTTCAAGTCCTTTTAACTACTGGCCCTTCAAAAATAAGCACTTTGAACCAATGAAACTTACACGAGTAAAGCAACATTAAAGTAAAATTGATTAATTTCATTTTTGATGCTAATTAGGGGGTGACTTTCCCGAGTTTTTTGACCAAAAAAAAAGAGATCAACTTTATTTTTAGCGTAACTTGCTTACTTTTGATGCTATACATATTTTTTTAAACACTTGATTTTTCAATGATGTGCATGATTTTTCGGTTATTTCACGTTGAAATAATTCACTTTGAAATTTGACGGATATGAACCTCCTTTTCATTAGCTAGAACTTTGTTTTTATTGGGTCTAGAGATTTCACGCGTACACCATTTTTTTCAATTTTTAATTTGCTACATTTTTGTTAAAACTCTTTTTTTCAAAAAAATACTTACTTTTTGAGTTACTTGTCAAATCCGCCTAAAAACGTGTTTTTCTTTGTTGTTGAAAAATGAAAGTATTTACTCGAAAATAACTCGAAAGGTATTAACTTGGTGAAAAAATGCTATAGAACAAAAGGTGCTTAGAATTAGACGTTTTATCCATTTCCGAACTTATTTTGAACATATATTTTTTCACCCCTTATAAGGGGTGAAACTCACCCATAGGACAAAAGCACACAGATGCCCAATATCATTTTTATTCTTTAACATATTATCTATGTGTTTGCCAAACTTCATGCCAATCCAAGCGGTGCTTTAAAATTTAAAGCGAAAACCGTGATTCAATGTATTATAAGTTGCTAGCAGTTGTTAAGGGCTACCGACACAATAAATCACAGTCGAAACGAAAAATAAATCTCCACTGCATTTTAAAAATCATTTTTAATAATTGAATGTAACTTTCGGTCAAAATAATTTTCATTTTAAAATAATATCAGTCTTTCTTTAGTCAATGACTGTGAAATAATTTCTTAATTGTTATAAATAAAGTCACTACGATTTAAGAAAACAAAAACAATTATCTCGGCTTCAGTTGGTCGTAGAATATTTTTATTTGGTTTTGAATCTTTATTTTGGCTTCAGAAACAATAATCTGTAAGTTAGAAACTTATAGGATGTACAGGGGCGGCTTCAGTTCTAAATGTTTATAACGAAATTTGCCCCCTTATTTTCAAACCCGAAATGAGAGTTTGAAAAATTTTATACGCATTTATATACATTACAATATGAAAATATATGTCTTTAGAAGGAGAGTGGATCTTGGATTAACTCTGTACGAATATTATTCAAAAAGTTATAGCCTTGGACATTTGACCTCTTGGGATAAACAAATTATAATATCTAAGCAACAAGTTCACAAATCGGGCACTACAATTTTTTTTATGTTTAGTATTGAAAAATCTTCATTTTAAAGCCTTGAAAAATACAAAAAAGTTATTTTTACAATAAATAACGAAATTGCAAAAAACGGCCATTTTGGACATTTCGAAGGCTGTTTTGCAATAACATGTTAACGAAATTTAACTTGCGATAGCTCAAATTGTAGGTTTTTTAATTTACTACAGTTTTCTATTTAAAACTTTTTCTCTAAAATTATTATCCTAAGCTGCAAAATTAAAAATCCTTAAAAATTGCAAATTTAACAAATGAAAATCGTCATAAATAAAAAACCGCACACAATTTTTAGTTACATTTTAGTATAAGTTATTTCTGGCATCGTCCTTTACAACACCTGATAGGTTTCAAAAATTCCTGAATTATATCCTGAAATCGACCTATTTTTCACCCACAGCTTGGACTAACGTTGTTCAAATCGAGTGATGTGTGATAGCGAGTAGACGTGCTTTGCCCGTGCTCCCAACAATTTAACAGTGAAATCAGTTGAAGTCATATTAGTATTACAGTTTGGTCATTTGTAAATCATCGATGTTAATTTCTATATAAAATGGTTGTAGCTAGAGAAATGAAAGAAGAAATTGAAAAAGCAGTTCAAGCAGCAGTAATTAGTGCTTTCAAATCTGAATCATTTTTAAAAATTATTACTACAAATGTGACCGAGGCAACCATAAAAACGATAAATGAGCTTGAAAAAACTGTAAACAGCTTAAGTGATAAAATAAAAATAATGGAAAGTGAACATCAAAATTCTATAAAGCAGGTTAACCAAGAGTTATCGGATATGATAACGGATAATCATAATTTGAAAGGAAAAATTAATATATTGGATCAAGCAAATAGAAAATTTAATCTCAGAATCTTTAATTTAAATGAAAAATCAAATGAGAAGGTAGAAGACGAAATTATTAAGCTTTTAAAATCAAAAATAAATATCGATATAACTAATTATATTGCAGTATGCTACAGGGTTGGACAAAAACAACAGAATAAGGATAGAGGAATTTTCCTCAAGTTAACAACGTATGAAATGAAAAAGAGAATTTATGCAGGAAAAAAATTATTTAAGGGTACCGGCATCGTTGTTAGAGAAGATCTAAGTGCTACGAACATGCAATTATTAAACCAGGCAATAAATAAAGTGGGCGCAAAAAACGTTTGGACTATGGATGGAAAAATATACATACAAAAAGATAATAAAATTATTAGTTTAAAAGACTGTACTCATCTGGAAAAAGTATTTACGTAGTAATTGTTGTTGAGTTTGTTATGATGGTTCACTAGAAGTTATTTAATTTATGTTAAAGAGTAATATTTGTTTTAGGTTTTTAGTTACAATATAATATATTATGAATAATTAAGGCTTCTTGTCTAAATTCATTATCGGTTGACCGAGCTGGAGGTAATTAAGCATGCCATCAAAACAAATTCTATGATTGAATTCCTTAATATACTAGATAACAATTTAACAATTGATACAAATATTATTAGTAATATGGAAGCAATTTTTAATATGGAACAGTTTGTTGGTGAGAAAGACACGGACAATCTATCAGGTATGGGTATTGTTCATTTTAATATTCGTGGGCTCAGAAAACATCTTGATGAATTAACCATATATGTAGCTACTATGGAAAAATATTTTGATTTAATTGTTCTCTCTGAAACGAGAAATCTTTTTGAGGTAAGCAATTACAATATTCCTGGATATAATCTGTTTTATAATGATTCTAAAAAAAATATATGTGATGGTGTTGCCATCTACATAAAAAATTCAATTAATGCAGACGTTAAAGTAATATCAATAAATGATAACAAATTTCTTAGAGTTACATATTTATTAAATTCTACTTATTCTAAGTATTCATTTGGTGTAACAGCTTCATACCGATCACCTTCTAGTAAAATTGATACTTATATTAATGATTTAGAATCATATTTCTCGCAAATTCAAATGATGGATATTGAAATACATCTAGGTGATATCAATATTGACTTACAAAATCAAAACTCTCCCGAAACAGTTATATATTTAAATATGCTAAATATGTTTGGCTATACTTCTTATATTAATAAACCTACAAGAGTAACTAAAAAATCAAGTACTACGTTAGACCATATATTTATTAGACAGAATAGCGCAATACAAAATTCGTTTAGAATTGATCCTGTAATTTTTACTACTGATGTGACAGATCATTATACACCGTTTGTATATTTTAATACTGAAAATGATAAACCGCTGTCCAATTTAAACGATACCGCCCAGATAATAGATTATAAACAATTAAACGTAAAATTGTCCGGTGAATCATGGAATTACTTATATTCAAGTAATACAACGCAAATTGTTTATGATGAGTTTATAAATAAGTTAAATAATTTCATCATAAACTCAACAAAAACTATAAAAAGAAAAAATAAAGAACAATGTAAAAAAATTAAACCCTGGATTAGTTCTGGTTTAATAGTGTCTATTAAAACTAGAGACAATCTAAAGCGAAAACTATTAAAAAACTACTCTATTGAACTAGACAAGGAATATAAAACTTATCGAAATCACTTAAGTAATCTAATTAAAAAGACAAAAAATGATTTTTATAAAGCTAAAATTAATGAAACAAACGGTGACTATAAAAAAATGTGGTCTATTATAAATGAAATTTCAGGTTGCAAAAGTAAACAAAACAACCAACTTGAAAATATTCCGTTGATTAATACACAAGGAACTCAAATAACTAATAATATTGAGAAATCAAATATGTTTAACAATTATTTTACAAGTATTGGCCAAAAAATGGCTGATAGTATTACAAAAACTACATTACCACCGGGTTTTGAAAGAGACTTAGAATTACAATCATCAATTTTTTTGGAACCTGTAAATATAAATGAAATTGTTTTACTAATATCTAATTTAAAAAATAATAGTGCGCCAGGACCAGACGGAATTACTTCGAAATTAGTTAAAAATATTCATGTGCACATTGCTTCTCCATTAGTTCATATCATTAATCTCTGTTATACAACAGGTAAAATCCCAACACAATGGAAAGAATCACTTGTAACACCTGTTTTCAAAGCCGGTAATCAAAAACAAGTCGACAATTACCGTCCTATATCAGTCATTAATAGTTTTTCGAAAATTTTTGGACAATCTCTCAAAAAGAGACTAATTACATTCTTTGATAAATATATAATTATAACCGAAAGGCAATTTGGATTTGTGAAAAAAGCTAACACAGAGAAAGCTATAATTGATCTTGTTGATCAAACAGTACAATGTCTAGAAGAATCAAATAAATGTCTAGCAATTTTTCTGGATCTCGCTAAAGCTTTTGATACTATATCACATAAGATTCTTCTAAACAAATTATATAAAAATGGGGTAAGAGGTATAGCTTTAAATCTTATTAGTAATTATTTATCTCAAAGAACACAAAAAGTCAAAATAGGTAATTGTATTAGCTCAACTAAAGAGATTACTGTTGGGGTACCCCAAGGAACAGTACTAGGTCCGATTCTATTTATACTGTACATTAATAGTATAACCGAAATTCATGGGTTTTCAGGGCGAATTTTATGCTATGCTGATGACACAGTCTTAGTATTTAAAGATTCAACATGGGACCGCGTATGTAAAACAGCTGAATCTGGCATAAGTAAGATACAGTTATGGCTTAACCACAATCTGCTCAGTCTGAATATAAAAAAAACTAAATTTATTACTTTTTCTCCCACTATGTCTGATCAGCCAACTAATATTAGTTTAAAAATTCATAGTTCAGATTGCAACAGTGTGCAGGCATGTCCATGTCCCTCTTTAGAAAAAACTAAATCTATTAAATATTTAGGAGTTATAATTGATCAGCATCTGAGATGGCGTGAGCATGTGGCACACGTTGCAAAAAGAATTAGATCCTTAATGCCTAAATTTTATTTATTAAGAGACATTCTCTCAAAAAAAACCTTGAGTATCCTATATAACTCTTGGATTGAATCTATAATACGATATTGTATTGTTGTTTGGGGTGGTACATTTAGTAATACCTTACATATTTTACAGACAGCTCAAAATACACTTCTTAAAATAATATTTAAAAAAGTAAACTTTTTTCCACATCACTTTTATATAAAGAGCTAAAACAAATGAGTGTCCGATCTATTTATATACAGCAATCATTAATTTGGGTATTTTCCAATTCAAGTAAGATAAAAATAAATAAAATAATGCACAGTTTATACAGATGAACTGAGCTCATAAATGACACTTTCGCGAACGTTTTATTTAGTAGATATAATTTACGGTTAGCTTTTTACTGTTAGCCAAGCCGCACACCAAAGAAACATGAAACGAAAAACATGAAACATGAAACGAAAAACATGTTTCATGAAACTAAAGCACTGCTAAACAAATCTCAAAGTCCGCCTACCAATGAAACGAGTGTGATTCATGCTCATGACACATTTTTATTTTCGGAGAGTTTCATAAATGGCCGGACGTATATTTGTTTAGCAGTGGTTTATTTCCATGAAACGTAATTTACGTTTCATGTTTCTTTGATGTGCGGTCGGGCTTAGAAATATGCAAAATATGTTCCGACCAACTTAGATTCTTATTAACCTTTAACTACACGCGCTGGCGTATTTTGTATGCCAAATATAAGAATTATACTGCAAATATATTTAAAAATTTAATTTTTGAACTTGTTTATGTCTCTAACCTATCACTCGAATGTGCTTTACAATTTGGTTTTAGTTTCGTTATAATCGGCGTTCTAAAAAGATCGTAATTTACAGTTTATTATTTGTTGTTTCCGGTGGCGGACAATATGCGCCACGATTATATTAATATAAGTAGTAATATAAGTACACATTTCAAATGTTTTTTGGTCGTTATGGCACAAAATATATTTTTCTTTATAAACAATACTTTTTCTCCCGTAAAAAATCACATTTCAAAAAAATTTTTATTAGCAATTTTATTTATCATGGAATCCAGTTATTCCATGATTCCAGTTATAAATCCCAATTGGCTTACTGAGAAGGAACTCTAAGTATTTAATAATGCCGAATAAGGTTTATAACAAACAACTAAGTGTATTTAAAAAAAAAATAAACAAATCCGATGTTATTGTGTATTTTCTTGTGGCGTATAAAGTACGCCACGCGTGTAGTTATGTCATAACTTGATGCGCGGGTAGTTAAAGGTTAATTATAACACCTAGATAATTATGTGATTTCACTGTTTTTAACACGCGTCCATTAATAGAGTAAGGAAGACACTGATTATTTTTACCTATATGAAGAACTACACATTTCTCCACATTAAGTTACGGAGTTTGTTCTGGAGTTTGAAAGATTAAGAAATGAAGATATAAGGAGAGATCTGGAACAAGAAACGATAATGGGGAAGATCGGAAACAAACAATGGAACAGGATTGGCCACATAGAGCGAATAGAGCAGAAGAGACTAACAAAGAAGGTACATGAAGCCAAAATTGGAAACAAACGAAAAAAGGGAACGTCGAGGAAGATATGAATAGACATGAAAAAAAAGAGGCATAGAAAAAAGAGACATGAATATAGGAGATATGAAGAACCTGGCTACCGATAGAAGTGTATGGAAGATATGGATAAGAGGCAGAACCCCACATCCGACTCCCTGAAGAACAATAGGGATTATAAGAACGAAGAAGAAGAGTGTAGTACTTAATACGTTTCTTATTCTTTCGGTGTCATATTAGGTCCTCTTAATGTTGTCAGTTACATTGGTGAGTTGTTTACGGTCTTCAGCTATCGAAATAGTTGTTAGATACTGCGCATTCCCGTTCAATCACAAATGTTCTTGGGCCATGAAACCTGCTTCTTTCCACTTCCGCTGCTCCCTCCGATTTTATCGTTCATGATAAGCTGAATGATTCTGTACTTTGGTACAGAAATTCTTCTTCTGTACTAGGTATGAAATTTGTCTTATTTAAATTATTTTCAGGAGCATACCAGCAGCATTTGATCTATTTAACACAGCTTAGTTCAGTGATACTCAACCTGCGGCCCGCGGGCCGCATGCGACACTGTAGCATTTTTTATGCAGCCCGAAGGCTAACTAAAGGGCCCTGTGATCAAATTATTTGTCAAATTTCACGTGTTTTTCAAATTATTTGATAGTGTGCCGATGTGTTTGAGGCGTGTTTGGGCGTGAGGCAAACAATTTAATGACTTTAATTTTAAATTGTATTGAAATTTTTAAGAACTCTGATTAAAAAGCTATTAAAAGATATTAACTTTTAATAATAAATTGTTAAAGTTAATATTCAACTATTTTCAATGGGAAATAAGCCACAATTTTACCAAAAAATAATTTTATTAACTTTTCGACGCCCAAGTCAGGTGTCGTTGTCAAAATAAAAAATAATACTGTTATTTTATATTTTAACAACGACACCCGACTTGGGCGTCAAAACGTTAATAAAATAATTTTTTTGGTAAAATTGTGACTTATTTCCCATTGAAAATAGTTGATTATAAAAATGCCACAAGTAAATAGCTTCAGACCAACATTAAAGTTAATGAACAATTACTAATTTTAAAAATAATTAATACTTATTTACTACATGTTTCAAGGTCCCAATGGATTTATAATTTTGTTTAATCCGGACCTGAATTTTTCTTGTGATTAGTATTTGGGTGGCTAGGGTTCTGAATGAGACATACGTGTACCAAATATCAAAAAATATACAAGGTGGTTTCAAAGTTATGGGTCCAGAGAGAAATGGGCAAAATCGATAAAACACCCTGTGACTTGGTTATAAAGTTGGTGAAGCAATAAATTGAGTATGTTTAGAACCGCCTCATTTACCTCGATTCACCATTCCAGTATTTCCGTTTCCCAATGAAACACCCTGTATACTACTTCATCTTAATTACGGCCCGCAAGCTGTGGCAATAGGTTCTATGTGGCCCAGGAAAGAAATAGGTTGAGTATCGCTGGTTAGTTGGTCTTCATTGGCCTCAGAACTGCCGTTTCGCGTGTAGCCGTAACTAATTTGATCGCCAAAATCTTCTAAGGGAGACAACGCAGTAAGAAGACTTTTTAACATACGTTTCCATCGAGTGATAGCTAATTATATCTATAGATCATGAAATAAAGTTAACTACAAAGTTTCAGCATTGTCAAATATTACTAAACATCTTTATTTATTTTACGAAGTTTTCTGCTTTCTTTTAGGTATTTATCTGTTTTTAATAATTAATAAGGAAATCGTAAATTAGGGAAAAGCATCCCCGTAGCAAGCGATAAATGATAATGCTGTTAGTTGTTAACGTTTATGGGCTATACATCGAATGGGCTTGTTGACAGAATCGAAGTAGCGATAAAATATTTACGATTAGTCCAATGTAACTATAAACAGAAGGAAAAGGACTACTTTTGTTGACAAGCTTATATTTAGGTAAATAAGGACTAATTTAAACTGTGTAAAAATGATTTCTTATGCCATTTAAAACAAACTGTTTTAGTATGGTTTGGTCTTTGAGCTAATTTGACGTAAAGTTTTCTTGAGGTATCACGTACCGCATGTCACTTTTTACGTTTCCCTAGTTAAAAGCAGTTCATTCCGTATTCGTTTACTATTAGTATGGCAGCAAGTTCGTCCAGTTGTTCTATTTTCAAGTGCTTTCAACATTATGTTACTATTTGTTTAATTACCAATACTCGATTTCTATAATTCAGTTCATAAAGGATTTTTTCTATTCTCATACCATAATATATCAATTATGATTTCACTACCGGTATCATAATGAACTTCATTATGATACAGATTTTTAACCAATAGATGGCATGCGCGATGAAGGTGGCACCAGAGACATGTTAACAATAGACCAGGCTAGTTATATGCCACTCAATGCATCGGGGTGTAACGCCAATATCAAGTACGGTGGTCTAGCTATATTTGTTTGTCGTGCGAGTGTGAGCGTTTCTACCAAGAGGTGGGAGTAATGGAACGATTCAGACACAGAGGCGGCGGCCATCATATGCTAGAGAGAGAAAGCTAAGCGCCGGTAGAGGGAGATAGATAGACCACCGACCCGAACTGCTCCGCGTTACACTATTTTTCGAAACTGGCCTAATCTATAGGGCTTTTAATCGATTGTTATTTGTTTGAAGCTTCTGTCAAATGTTGTATAATCTGTGTATAGTATTAATATACACGGATTATACTAAATTTATAGTATACATAATATAAACGGATTATATGACAGAAGCTCGAAACAAATGACTGTGAATGAAAAGCCTTATTGGTTAATATATCTATGGGTGGCACACGCGCAGTGACCAATGACGAGTCAAATATATACGCTTTGACAGCTCTCAATATGTAAACAAACTGAAAAACTACTAAATTTGTTTGCATTACAAGATTAATAAATTTGAATATATTTTTTTTTGTGAATGGTCATAGAAAAAATCGTGTATACAACTTACATTTAATTATTATAATGAAGCTCGTACTATGTAAGAAACTAGGCGGCTCGTTTGCTAGGCGGCTTCATAATGACCATCATTAAATAATGCTCGTTGCATATATATAGTATATATTTAAGAACCTCCGCCATTTTTTAAATATTATTCATGCGTTCATAATTTTCTTGAAAAAATAAAGTTTATTTTATTTGGAGCAGTATTTTATTCTACAGCAATGTGAAGAATCATTACGTAAATGATGTTAAAAACAAATACAGTGATATAAGACAAATTCATATTAAAAACAAACGAGAATAGGCAACGATATAACATACCGCATGTCAAAGTCTGCGTCCTGAAATATCCACGTCAGCAGTTAAGGGTTAAAATCAAGCATTGCAAACCCTTTTTTTGTTTAATTTGGCAGAAATTGGAATTAAAAAATCACTTTTTCAAGTTATGAATGACCAACCCTGTCACTAAAGGACTATTTTATTTATTATACTGTTTACCTTTTGTGACATAAAATTTATAAATTAATTTGCTGTGCCCACTTTGCTAACATAGATGGTAATGTGCTCATTGTCAATAATAATCAGTAATCAATTCATGGGGTTTTTTATTTATTTATATAACTAGCTGACCCGGCAGACTTCGTACTGCCTCAATAGATAAAAACAAACTGTTGTATACAATAAACTTAAAATTAACAAAAGGAATTCGTAATTAATAAACAAAAATGCTCGATGTGAATGAGGTTTTATTATTATTTTTAATTAATTACACATGATGTTTGAAATAATAAAGTTTAGTTAGAAGTAACAAAATAAAGTTTGTAGTGCAACAGTTACAATCTTAAATTTGTTTATCTTATAATGAATATAACAGCTTTATTATATCTACATTCAAAACAACCATCTATTTATTATTAGGTTCGGGGAGATTCCAAGTCTATAGGTGTTGATTAAATAAAATTAAATTCAATTAAAATTAAATAAAAAGTAAATGAAGTAAATTAAAATTAAATGAAATTGAATAAACGTAAATAAAAATAAAAAAAACTGAATAAAATTAAATACAAATAAATAAAATCATATTAACTTAAATACAATTAAATAAAGTTAAAAAAGAATTAAATAAAAATAATAAATAAATTAAAAAATAATAATAAAATTAAATAAAAGAAAATATAGTCTAATAAAAATAAATAAAATTTAATAAAATGAAATAAAGTAAAATAAACAAAAATAAATAAAATACTTAAACTAAATAAAATTAAACAAAATGAATTAAAATTAAATAAAATTTTATAAAATAAACAAAAATAAATAAAATACTTAAACTAAATAAAATTAAACAAAATGAATTAAAATTAAATAAAATTTTATAATTTGCTGCTTGTTCTTTTCGTGTGCTCAGAATTGTTCTCCTGCTTACGGTTCCGTTTAGAGATATTTTTTGAAAATTTCGCAAAATTAAAAAATTCATATTTTGCCCAATTTGAGTCCCAAAGGTAAACTGTGCCACTTCTCTTCTATGAAATTTGTCGCTCGTTCTTCTTCTGTCCTCAGAATATTCCTACGGCTTGAGATATTGTATTTCGGACACCGATTGTGCTAGACAAAAAATTTTAGTACGGTTCTGCTCGGAATTCAGCAAGGAGTCTACCTACTTAATTTCATATTTTTCACGTCATTATTGTGAGAGTTACGGCGTCATGGGCAACCCCCTAATGACATACGGGTATGAAATATAGACAGCAACCTACTCCCAGTACAGTCCAATATACCTGCAAAATTTCATAAAAATCGGTTAAGTCGTTTCGGAGGAGTATGGTAACAAACACTGCGACCGGCGAATTTTTATATAGATGTAAAATATTTAAATGGCTATTAAAAAATAACGGTCTGAGATAAAAAATTGAAAATTTAGGATTGTATGTATCTTTTGCTTCTACATCTCATAAAAATAGTAAAAAACGGTTTTTCCAAAAATTAAAAAAATATATCAGGGGGGGCAACACCCCTTATGACGTACGGGTATGAAACTCCATATTATCCTATTCCCAGACCGCTAGAATATACATGTAAAATTTCATAAAAATCTGTTCAGTCGTTCTCGAGCTATAAATGGTGTAACTAACACAACCTCGACTTTCTTTTATATATATAGATGTAAAATATTTAAATGGCTATTAAAAAATAACAGTCTGAGATAAAAAATTGAAAATTTAGGATTGTATGTATCTTTTGCTTCTACATCTCATAAAAATAGTAAAAAACGGTTTTTCCAAAAATTAAAAAAATATATCAAGGGGGGCAACACCCCTTATGACGTACGGGTATGAAACTCCATATTATCCTATTCCCAGACCGCTAGAATATACATGTAAAATTTCATAAAAATCTGTTCAGTCGTTCTCGAGTTATAAATGGTGTAACTAACACAACATCGACTTTCTTTTATATATATAGATGTAAAATATTTAAATGGCTATTAAAAAATAACGGTCTGAGATAAAAAATTGAAAATTTAGGATTGTATGTATCTTTTGCTTCTACATCTCATAAAAATAGTAAAAAACGGTTTTTCCAAAAATTAAAAAAATATATCAGGGGGGGCAACACCCCTTATGACGTACGGGTATGAAACTCCATATTATCCTATTCCCAGACCGCTAGAATATACATGTAAAATTTCATAAAAATCTGTTCAGTCGTTCTCGAGTTATAAATGGTGTAACCAACACAACCTCGACTTTCTTTTATATATATAGATGTAAAATATTTAAATGGCTATTAAAAAATAACGGTCTGAGATAAAAAATTGAAAATTTAGGATTGTATGTATCTTTTGCTTCTACATCTCATAAAAATAGTAAAAAACGGTTTTTCCAAAAATTAAAAAAATATATCAGGGGGGGCAACACCCCTTATGACGTACGGGTATGAAACTCCATATTATCCTATTCCCAGACCGCTAGAATATACATGTAAAATTTCATAAAAATCTGTTCAGTCGTTCTCGAGCTATAAATGGTGTAACTAACACAACCTCGACTTTCTTTTATATATATAGATGTAAAATATTTAAATGGCTATTAAAAAATAACAGTCTGAGATAAAAAATTGAAAATTTAGGATTGTATGTATCTTTTGCTTCTACATCTCATAAAAATAGTAAAAAACGGTTTTTCCAAAAATTAAAAAAATATATCAAGGGGGGCAACACCCCTTATGACGTACGGGTATGAAACTCCATATTATCCTATTCCCAGACCGCTAGAATATACATGTAAAATTTCATAAAAATCTGTTCAGTCGTTCTCGAGTTATAAATGGTGTAACTAACACAACATCGACTTTCTTTTATATATATAGATGTAAAATATTTAAATGGCTATTAAAAAATAACGGTCTGAGATAAAAAATTGAAAATTTAGGATTGTATGTATCTTTTGCTTCTACATCTCATAAAAATAGTAAAAAACGGTTTTTCCAAAAATTAAAAAAATATATCAGGGGGGGCAACACCCCTTATGACGTACGGGTATGAAACTCCATATTATCCTATTCCCAGACCGCTAGAATATACATGTAAAATTTCATAAAAATCTGTTCAGTCGTTCTCGAGTTATAAATGGTGTAACCAACACAACCTCGACTTTCTTTTATATATATAGATGTAAAATATTTAAATGGCTATTAAAAAATAACGGTCTGAGATAAAAAATTGAAAATTTAGGATTGTATGTATCTTTTGCTTCTACATCTCATAAAAATAGTAAAAAACGGTTTTTCCAAAAATTAAAAAAATATATCAGGGGGGGCAACACCCCTTATGACGTACGGGTATGAAACTCCATATTATCCTATTCCCAGACCGCTAGAATATACATGTAAAATTTCATAAAAATCTGTTCAGTCGTTCTCGAGCTATAAATGGTGTAACTAACACAACCTCGACTTTCTTTTATATATATAGATGTAAAATATTTAAATGGCTATTAAAAAATAACAGTCTGAGATAAAAAATTGAAAATTTAGGATTGTATGTATCTTTTGCTTCTACATCTCATAAAAATAGTAAAAAACGGTTTTTCCAAAAATTAAAAAAATATATCAAGGGGGGCAACACCCCTTATGACGTACGGGTATGAAACTCCATATTATCCTATTCCCAGACCGCTAGAATATACATGTAAAATTTCATAAAAATCTGTTCAGTCGTTCTCGAGTTATAAATGGTGTAACTAACACAACATCGACTTTCTTTTATATATATAGATGTAAAATATTTAAATGGCTATTAAAAAATAACGGTCTGAGATAAAAAATTGAAAATTTAGGATTGTATGTATCTTTTGCTTCTACATCTCATAAAAATAGTAAAAAACGGTTTTTCCAAAAATTAAAAAAATATATCAGGGGGGGCAACACCCCTTATGACGTACGGGTATGAAACTCCATATTATCCTATTCCCAGACCGCTAGAATATACATGTAAAATTTCATAAAAATCTGTTCAGTCGTTCTCGAGTTATAAATGGTGTAACTAACACAACCTCGACTTTCTTTTATATATATAGATGTAAAATATTTAAATGGCTATTAAAAAATAACGGTCTGAGATAAAAAATTGAAAATTTAGGATTGTATGTATCTTTTGCTTCTACATCTCATAAAAATAGTAAAAAACGGTTTTTCCAAAAATTAAAAAAATATATCAGGGGGGGCAACACCCCTTATGACGTACGGGTATGAAACTCCATATTATCCTATTCCCAGACCGCTAGAATATACATGTAAAATTTCATAAAAATCTGTTCAGTCGTTCTCGAGCTATAAATGGTGTAACTAACACAACCTCGACTTTCTTTTATATATATAGATGTAAAATATTTAAATGGCTATTAAAAAATAACAGTCTGAGATAAAAAATTGAAAATTTAGGATTGTATGTATCTTTTGCTTCTACATCTCATAAAAATAGTAAAAAACGGTTTTTCCAAAAATTAAAAAAATATATCAAGGGGGGCAACACCCCTTATGACGTACGGGTATGAAACTCCATATTATCCTATTCCCAGACCGCTAGAATATACATGTAAAATTTCATAAAAATCTGTTCAGTCGTTCTCGAGTTATAAATGGTGTAACTAACACAACATCGACTTTCTTTTATATATATAGATGTAAAATATTTAAATGGCTATTAAAAAATAACGGTCTGAGATAAAAAATTGAAAATTTAGGATTGTATGTATCTTTTGCTTCTACATCTCATAAAAATAGTAAAAAACGGTTTTTCCAAAAATTAAAAAAATATATCAAGGGGGGCAACACCCCTTATGACGTACGGGTATGAAACTCCATATTATCCTATTCCCAGACCGCTAGAATATACATGTAAAATTTCATAAAAATCTGTTCAGTCGTTCTCGAGTTATAAATGGTGTAACTAACACAACATCGACTTTCTTTTATATATATAGATGTAAAATATTTAAATGGCTATTAAAAAATAACGGTCTGAGATAAAAAATTGAAAATTTAGGATTGTATGTATCTTTTGCTTCTACATCTCATAAAAATAGTAAAAAACGGTTTTTCCAAAAATTAAAAAAATATATCAGGGGGGGCAACACCCCTTATGACGTACGGGTATGAAACTCCATATTATCCTATTCCCAGACCGCTAGAATATACATGTAAAATTTCATAAAAATCTGTTCAGTCGTTCTCGAGCTATAAATGGTGTAACTAACACAACCTCGACTTTCTTTTATATATATAGATGTAAAATATTTAAATGGCTATTAAAAAATAACAGTCTGAGATAAAAAATTGAAAATTTAGGATTGTATGTATCTTTTGCTTCTACATCTCATAAAAATAGTAAAAAACGGTTTTTCCAAAAATTAAAAAAATATATCAAGGGGGGCAACACCCCTTATGACGTACGGGTATGAAACTCCATATTATCCTATTCCCAGACCGCTAGAATATACATGTAAAATTTCATAAAAATCTGTTCAGTCGTTCTCGAGTTATAAATGGTGTAACTAACACAACATCGACTTTCTTTTATATATATAGATGTAAAATATTTAAATGGCTATTAAAAAATAACGGTCTGAGATAAAAAATTGAAAATTTAGGATTGTATGTATCTTTTGCTTCTACATCTCATAAAAATAGTAAAAAACGGTTTTTCCAAAAATTAAAAAAATATATCAGGGGGGGCAACACCCCTTATGACGTACGGGTATGAAACTCCATATTATCCTATTCCCAGACCGCTAGAATATACATGTAAAATTTCATAAAAATCTGTTCAGTCGTTCTCGAGTTATAAATGGTGTAACTAACACAACCTCGACTTTCTTTTATATATATAGATGTAAAATATTTAAATGGCTATTAAAAAATAACGGTCTGAGATAAAAAATTGAAAATTTAGGATTGTATGTATCTTTTGCTTCTACATCTCATAAAAATAGTAAAAAACGGTTTTTCCAAAAATTAAAAAAATATATCAGGGGGGGCAACACCCCTTATGACGTACGGGTATGAAACTCCATATTATCCTATTCCCAGACCGCTAGAATATACATGTAAAATTTCATAAAAATCTGTTCAGTCGTTCTCGAGCTATAAATGGTGTAACTAACACAACCTCGACTTTCTTTTATATATATAGATGTAAAATATTTAAATGGCTATTAAAAAATAACAGTCTGAGATAAAAAATTGAAAATTTAGGATTGTATGTATCTTTTGCTTCTACATCTCATAAAAATAGTAAAAAACGGTTTTTCCAAAAATTAAAAAAATATATCAAGGGGGGCAACACCCCTTATGACGTACGGGTATGAAACTCCATATTATCCTATTCCCAGACCGCTAGAATATACATGTAAAATTTCATAAAAATCTGTTCAGTCGTTCTCGAGTTATAAATGGTGTAACTAACACAACATCGACTTTCTTTTATATATATAGATGTAAAATATTTAAATGGCTATTAAAAAATAACGGTCTGAGATAAAAAATTGAAAATTTAGGATTGTATGTATCTTTTGCTTCTACATCTCATAAAAATAGTAAAAAACGGTTTTTCCAAAAATTAAAAAAATATATCAGGGGGGGCAACACCCCTTATGACGTACGGGTATGAAACTCCATATTATCCTATTCCCAGACCGCTAGAATATACATGTAAAATTTCATAAAAATCTGTTCAGTCGTTCTCGAGTTATAAATGGTGTAACCAACACAACCTCGACTTTCTTTTATATATATAGATGTAAAATATTTAAATGGCTATTAAAAAATAACGGTCTGAGATAAAAAATTGAAAATTTAGGATTGTATGTATCTTTTGCTTCTACATCTCATAAAAATAGTAAAAAACGGTTTTTCCAAAAATTAAAAAAATATATCAGGGGGGGCAACACCCCTTATGACGTACGGGTATGAAACTCCATATTATCCTATTCCCAGACCGCTAGAATATACATGTAAAATTTCATAAAAATCTGTTCAGTCGTTCTCGAGCTATAAATGGTGTAACTAACACAACCTCGACTTTCTTTTATATATATAGATGTAAAATATTTAAATGGCTATTAAAAAATAACAGTCTGAGATAAAAAATTGAAAATTTAGGATTGTATGTATCTTTTGCTTCTACATCTCATAAAAATAGTAAAAAACGGTTTTTCCAAAAATTAAAAAAATATATCAAGGGGGGCAACACCCCTTATGACGTACGGGTATGAAACTCCATATTATCCTATTCCCAGACCGCTAGAATATACATGTAAAATTTCATAAAAATCTGTTCAGTCGTTCTCGAGTTATAAATGGTGTAACTAACACAACATCGACTTTCTTTTATATATATAGATGTAAAATATTTAAATGGCTATTAAAAAATAACGGTCTGAGATAAAAAATTGAAAATTTAGGATTGTATGTATCTTTTGCTTCTACATCTCATAAAAATAGTAAAAAACGGTTTTTCCAAAAATTAAAAAAATATATCAGGGGGGGCAACACCCCTTATGACGTACGGGTATGAAACTCCATATTATCCTATTCCCAGACCGCTAGAATATACATGTAAAATTTCATAAAAATCTGTTCAGTCGTTCTCGAGTTATAAATGGTGTAACCAACACAACCTCGACTTTCTTTTATATATATAGATGTAAAATATTTAAATGGCTATTAAAAAATAACGGTCTGAGATAAAAAATTGAAAATTTAGGATTGTATGTATCTTTTGCTTCTACATCTCATAAAAATAGTAAAAAACGGTTTTTCCAAAAATTAAAAAAATATATCAGGGGGGGCAACACCCCTTATGACGTACGGGTATGAAACTCCATATTATCCTATTCCCAGACCGCTAGAATATACATGTAAAATTTCATAAAAATCTGTTCAGTCGTTCTCGAGCTATAAATGGTGTAACTAACACAACCTCGACTTTCTTTTATATATATAGATGTAAAATATTTAAATGGCTATTAAAAAATAACAGTCTGAGATAAAAAATTGAAAATTTAGGATTGTATGTATCTTTTGCTTCTACATCTCATAAAAATAGTAAAAAACGGTTTTTCCAAAAATTAAAAAAATATATCAAGGGGGGCAACACCCCTTATGACGTACGGGTATGAAACTCCATATTATCCTATTCCCAGACCGCTAGAATATACATGTAAAATTTCATAAAAATCTGTTCAGTCGTTCTCGAGTTATAAATGGTGTAACTAACACAACATCGACTTTCTTTTATATATATAGATGTAAAATATTTAAATGGCTATTAAAAAATAACGGTCTGAGATAAAAAATTGAAAATTTAGGATTGTATGTATCTTTTGCTTCTACATCTCATAAAAATAGTAAAAAACGGTTTTTCCAAAAATTAAAAAAATATATCAGGGGGGGCAACACCCCTTATGACGTACGGGTATGAAACTCCATATTATCCTATTCCCAGACCGCTAGAATATACATGTAAAATTTCATAAAAATCTGTTCAGTCGTTCTCGAGTTATAAATGGTGTAACTAACACAACCTCGACTTTCTTTTATATATATAGATGTAAAATATTTAAATGGCTATTAAAAAATAACGGTCTGAGATAAAAAATTGAAAATTTAGGATTGTATGTATCTTTTGCTTCTACATCTCATAAAAATAGTAAAAAACGGTTTTTCCAAAAATTAAAAAAATATATCAGGGGGGGCAACACCCCTTATGACGTACGGGTATGAAACTCCATATTATCCTATTCCCAGACCGCTAGAATATACATGTAAAATTTCATAAAAATCTGTTCAGTCGTTCTCGAGCTATAAATGGTGTAACTAACACAACCTCGACTTTCTTTTATATATATAGATGTAAAATATTTAAATGGCTATTAAAAAATAACAGTCTGAGATAAAAAATTGAAAATTTAGGATTGTATGTATCTTTTGCTTCTACATCTCATAAAAATAGTAAAAAACGGTTTTTCCAAAAATTAAAAAAATATATCAAGGGGGGCAACACCCCTTATGACGTACGGGTATGAAACTCCATATTATCCTATTCCCAGACCGCTAGAATATACATGTAAAATTTCATAAAAATCTGTTCAGTCGTTCTCGAGTTATAAATGGTGTAACTAACACAACATCGACTTTCTTTTATATATATAGATGTAAAATATTTAAATGGCTATTAAAAAATAACGGTCTGAGATAAAAAATTGAAAATTTAGGATTGTATGTATCTTTTGCTTCTACATCTCATAAAAATAGTAAAAAACGGTTTTTCCAAAAATTAAAAAAATATATCAAGGGGGGCAACACCCCTTATGACGTACGGGTATGAAACTCCATATTATCCTATTCCCAGACCGCTAGAATATACATGTAAAATTTCATAAAAATCTGTTCAGTCGTTCTCGAGTTATAAATGGTGTAACTAACACAACATCGACTTTCTTTTATATATATAGATGTAAAATATTTAAATGGCTATTAAAAAATAACGGTCTGAGATAAAAAATTGAAAATTTAGGATTGTATGTATCTTTTGCTTCTACATCTCATAAAAATAGTAAAAAACGGTTTTTCCAAAAATTAAAAAAATATATCAGGGGGGGCAACACCCCTTATGACGTACGGGTATGAAACTCCATATTATCCTATTCCCAGACCGCTAGAATATACATGTAAAATTTCATAAAAATCTGTTCAGTCGTTCTCGAGCTATAAATGGTGTAACTAACACAACCTCGACTTTCTTTTATATATATAGATGTAAAATATTTAAATGGCTATTAAAAAATAACAGTCTGAGATAAAAAATTGAAAATTTAGGATTGTATGTATCTTTTGCTTCTACATCTCATAAAAATAGTAAAAAAACGGTTTTTCCAAAAATTAAAAAAATATATCAAGGGGGGCAACACCCCTTATGACGTACGGGTATGAAACTCCATATTATCCTATTCCCAGACCGCTAGAATATACATGTAAAATTTCATAAAAATCTGTTCAGTCGTTCTCGAGTTATAAATGGTGTAACTAACACAACATCGACTTTCTTTTATATATATAGATGTAAAATATTTAAATGGCTATTAAAAAATAACGGTCTGAGATAAAAAATTGAAAATTTAGGATTGTATGTATCTTTTGCTTCTACATCTCATAAAAATAGTAAAAAACGGTTTTTCCAAAAATTAAAAAAATATATCAGGGGGGGCAACACCCCTTATGACGTACGGGTATGAAACTCCATATTATCCTATTCCCAGACCGCTAGAATATACATGTAAAATTTCATAAAAATCTGTTCAGTCGTTCTCGAGTTATAAATGGTGTAACTAACACAACCTCGACTTTCTTTTATATATATAGATGTAAAATATTTAAATGGCTATTAAAAAATAACGGTCTGAGATAAAAAATTGAAAATTTAGGATTGTATGTATCTTTTGCTTCTACATCTCATAAAAATAGTAAAAAACGGTTTTTCCAAAAATTAAAAAAATATATCAGGGGGGGGCAACACCCCTTATGACGTACGGGTATGAAACTCCATATTATCCTATTCCCAGACCGCTAGAATATACATGTAAAATTTCATAAAAATCTGTTCAGTCGTTCTCGAGCTATAAATGGTGTAACTAACACAACCTCGACTTTCTTTTATATATATAGATGTAAAATATTTAAATGGCTATTAAAAAATAACAGTCTGAGATAAAAAATTGAAAATTTAGGATTGTATGTATCTTTTGCTTCTACATCTCATAAAAATAGTAAAAAAACGGTTTTTCCAAAAATTAAAAAAATATATCAAGGGGGGCAACACCCCTTATGACGTACGGGTATGAAACTCCATATTATCCTATTCCCAGACCGCTAGAATATACATGTAAAATTTCATAAAAATCTGTTCAGTCGTTCTCGAGTTATAAATGGTGTAACTAACACAACATCGACTTTCTTTTATATATATAGATGTAAAATATTTAAATGGCTATTAAAAAATAACGGTCTGAGATAAAAAATTGAAAATTTAGGATTGTATGTATCTTTTGCTTCTACATCTCATAAAAATAGTAAAAAACGGTTTTTCCAAAAATTAAAAAAATATATCAGGGGGGGCAACACCCCTTATGACGTACGGGTATGAAACTCCATATTATCCTATTCCCAGACCGCTAGAATATACATGTAAAATTTCATAAAAATCTGTTCAGTCGTTCTCGAGTTATAAATGGTGTAACCAACACAACCTCGACTTTCTTTTATATATATAGATGTAAAATATTTAAATGGCTATTAAAAAATAACGGTCTGAGATAAAAAATTGAAAATTTAGGATTGTATGTATCTTTTGCTTCTACATCTCATAAAAATAGTAAAAAACGGTTTTTCCAAAAATTAAAAAAATATATCAGGGGGGGCAACACCCCTTATGACGTACGGGTATGAAACTCCATATTATCCTATTCCCAGACCGCTAGAATATACATGTAAAATTTCATAAAAATCTGTTCAGTCGTTCTCGAGCTATAAATGGTGTAACTAACACAACCTCGACTTTCTTTTATATATATAGATGTAAAATATTTAAATGGCTATTAAAAAATAACAGTCTGAGATAAAAAATTGAAAATTTAGGATTGTATGTATCTTTTGCTTCTACATCTCATAAAAATAGTAAAAAAACGGTTTTTCCAAAAATTAAAAAAATATATCAAGGGGGGCAACACCCCTTATGACGTACGGGTATGAAACTCCATATTATCCTATTCCCAGACCGCTAGAATATACATGTAAAATTTCATAAAAATCTGTTCAGTCGTTCTCGAGTTATAAATGGTGTAACTAACACAACATCGACTTTCTTTTATATATATAGATGTAAAATATTTAAATGGCTATTAAAAAATAACGGTCTGAGATAAAAAATTGAAAATTTAGGATTGTATGTATCTTTTGCTTCTACATCTCATAAAAATAGTAAAAAACGGTTTTTCCAAAAATTAAAAAAATATATCAGGGGGGCAACACCCCTTATGACGTACGGGTATGAAACTCCATATTATCCTATTCCCAGACCGCTAGAATATACATGTAAAATTTCATAAAAATCTGTTCAGTCGTTCTCGAGTTATAAATGGTGTAACTAACACAACCTCGACTTTCTTTTATATATATAGATGTAAAATATTTAAATGGCTATTAAAAAATAACGGTCTGAGATAAAAAATTGAAAATTTAGGATTGTATGTATCTTTTGCTTCTACATCTCATAAAAATAGTAAAAAACGGTTTTTCCAAAAATTAAAAAAATATATCAGGGGGGGCAACACCCCTTATGACGTACGGGTATGAAACTCCATATTATCCTATTCCCAGACCGCTAGAATATACATGTAAAATTTCATAAAAATCTGTTCAGTCGTTCTCGAGCTATAAATGGTGTAACTAACACAACCTCGACTTTCTTTTATATATATAGATGTAAAATATTTAAATGGCTATTAAAAAATAACAGTCTGAGATAAAAAAATTTAGGATTGTATGTATCTTTTGCTTCTACATCTCATAAAAATAGTAAAAAACGGTTTTTCCAAAAATTAAAAAAATATATCAAGGGGGGCAACACCCCTTATGACGTACGGGTATGAAACTCCATATTATCCTATTCCCAGACCGCTAGAATATACATGTAAAATTTCATAAAAATCTGTTCAGTCGTTCTCGAGTTATAAATGGTGTAACTAACACAACATCGACTTTCTTTTATATATATAGATGTAAAATATTTAAATGGCTATTAAAAAATAACGGTCTGAGATAAAAAATTGAAAATTTAGGATTGTATGTATCTTTTGCTTCTACATCTCATAAAAATAGTAAAAAACGGTTTTTCCAAAAATTAAAAAATATATCAAGGGGGGCAACACCCCTTATGACGTACGGGTATGAAACTCCATATTATCCTATTCCCAGACCGCTAGAATATACATGTAAAATTTCATAAAAATCTGTTCAGTCGTTCTCGAGTTATAAATGGTGTAACTAACACAACATCGACTTTCTTTTATATATATAGATGTAAAATATTTAAATGGCTATTAAAAAATAACGGTCTGAGATAAAAAATTGAAAATTTAGGATTGTATGTATCTTTTGCTTCTACATCTCATAAAAATAGTAAAAAACGGTTTTTCCAAAAATTAAAAAAATATATCAGGGGGGGCAACACCCCTTATGACGTACGGGTATGAAACTCCATATTATCCTATTCCCAGACCGCTAGAATATACATGTAAAATTTCATAAAAATCTGTTCAGTCGTTCTCGAGCTATAAATGGTGTAACTAACACAACCTCGACTTTCTTTTATATATATAGATGTAAAATATTTAAATGGCTATTAAAAAATAACAGTCTGAGATAAAAAATTGAAAATTTAGGATTGTATGTATCTTTTGCTTCTACATCTCATAAAAATAGTAAAAAACGGTTTTTCCAAAAATTAAAAAAATATATCAAGGGGGGCAACACCCCTTATGACGTACGGGTATGAAACTCCATATTATCCTATTCCCAGACCGCTAGAATATACATGTAAAATTTCATAAAAATCTGTTCAGTCGTTCTCGAGTTATAAATGGTGTAACTAACACAACATCGACTTTCTTTTATATATATAGATGTAAAATATTTAAATGGCTATTAAAAAATAACGGTCTGAGATAAAAAATTGAAAATTTAGGATTGTATGTATCTTTTGCTTCTACATCTCATAAAAATAGTAAAAAACGGTTTTTCCAAAAATTAAAAAAATATATCAGGGGGGGCAACACCCCTTATGACGTACGGGTATGAAACTCCATATTATCCTATTCCCAGACCGCTAGAATATACATGTAAAATTTCATAAAAATCTGTTCAGTCGTTCTCGAGTTATAAATGGTGTAACTAACACAACCTCGACTTTCTTTTATATATATAGATGTAAAATATTTAAATGGCTATTAAAAAATAACGGTCTGAGATAAAAAATTGAAAATTTAGGATTGTATGTATCTTTTGCTTCTACATCTCATAAAAATAGTAAAAAACGGTTTTTCCAAAAATTAAAAAAATATATCAGGGGGGGCAACACCCCTTATGACGTACGGGTATGAAACTCCATATTATCCTATTCCCAGACCGCTAGAATATACATGTAAAATTTCATAAAAATCTGTTCAGTCGTTCTCGAGCTATAAATGGTGTAACTAACACAACCTCGACTTTCTTTTATATATATAGATGTAAAATATTTAAATGGCTATTAAAAAATAACAGTCTGAGATAAAAAATTGAAAATTTAGGATTGTATGTATCTTTTGCTTCTACATCTCATAAAAATAGTAAAAAACGGTTTTTCCAAAAATTAAAAAAATATATCAAGGGGGGCAACACCCCTTATGACGTACGGGTATGAAACTCCATATTATCCTATTCCCAGACCGCTAGAATATACATGTAAAATTTCATAAAAATCTGTTCAGTCGTTCTCGAGTTATAAATGGTGTAACTAACACAACATCGACTTTCTTTTATATATATAGATGTAAAATATTTAAATGGCTATTAAAAAATAACGGTCTGAGATAAAAAATTGAAAATTTAGGATTGTATGTATCTTTTGCTTCTACATCTCATAAAAATAGTAAAAAACGGTTTTTCCAAAAATTAAAAAAATATATCAGGGGGGGCAACACCCCTTATGACGTACGGGTATGAAACTCCATATTATCCTATTCCCAGACCGCTAGAATATACATGTAAAATTTCATAAAAATCTGTTCAGTCGTTCTCGAGTTATAAATGGTGTAACTAACACAACCTCGACTTTCTTTTATATATATAGATGTAAAATATTTAAATGGCTATTAAAAAATAACGGTCTGAGATAAAAAATTGAAAATTTAGGATTGTATGTATCTTTTGCTTCTACATCTCATAAAAATAGTAAAAAACGGTTTTTCCAAAAATTAAAAAAATATATCAGGGGGGGCAACACCCCTTATGACGTACGGGTATGAAACTCCATATTATCCTATTCCCAGACCGCTAGAATATACATGTAAAATTTCATAAAAATCTGTTCAGTCGTTCTCGAGCTATAAATGGTGTAACTAACACAACCTCGACTTTCTTTTATATATATAGATGTAAAATATTTAAATGGCTATTAAAAAATAACAGTCTGAGATAAAAAATTGAAAATTTAGGATTGTATGTATCTTTTGCTTCTACATCTCATAAAAATAGTAAAAAACGGTTTTTCCAAAAATTAAAAAAATATATCAAGGGGGGCAACACCCCTTATGACGTACGGGTATGAAACTCCATATTATCCTATTCCCAGACCGCTAGAATATACATGTAAAATTTCATAAAAATCTGTTCAGTCGTTCTCGAGTTATAAATGGTGTAACTAACACAACATCGACTTTCTTTTATATATATAGATGTAAAATATTTAAATGGCTATTAAAAAATAACGGTCTGAGATAAAAAATTGAAAATTTAGGATTGTATGTATCTTTTGCTTCTACATCTCATAAAAATAGTAAAAAACGGTTTTTCCAAAAATTAAAAAAATATATCAGGGGGGGCAACACCCCTTATGACGTACGGGTATGAAACTCCATATTATCCTATTCCCAGACCGCTAGAATATACATGTAAAATTTCATAAAAATCTGTTCAGTCGTTCTCGAGTTATAAATGGTGTAACTAACACAACCTCGACTTTCTTTTATATATATAGATGTAAAATATTTAAATGGCTATTAAAAAATAACGGTCTGAGATAAAAAATTGAAAATTTAGGATTGTATGTATCTTTTGCTTCTACATCTCATAAAAATAGTAAAAAACGGTTTTTCCAAAAATTAAAAAAATATATCAGGGGGGGCAACACCCCTTATGACGTACGGGTATGAAACTCCATATTATCCTATTCCCAGACCGCTAGAATATACATGTAAAATTTCATAAAAATCTGTTCAGTCGTTCTCGAGCTATAAATGGTGTAACTAACACAACCTCGACTTTCTTTTATATATATAGATGTAAAATATTTAAATGGCTATTAAAA